>NC_084762.1:67413422-68874047 GCF_028858725.1 Colius striatus | reverse complement strand
GTTATGTGCAGTGCTCAATAAAGTATATGGTACAAGACTGCAATTGAAAAAGAAGGGAAAAGAGTTACTTAGCTCATTTCTAGAGCGTTAAGTGTTCATGTGCAGAAAGTGTGTGAACAAGCACTTCTTAACCTCTGCCGTGACTACTAGTGCAGAGGTGCCTCCTAAGGTTCCCCAAATATTATATTTAATGCCCATTGCTCTGTGGCTCATACTGGATTTGCTACTCTTGTTATTTATGCCATACAAACCATTTCCACCTTTTTCCTGTACCTCTGCAGTACTACTACTCTCTGCCTTCCAACCCCTTTGTATGAGCAGAAATAAGTACACACTGAGATTACCTTATCACCTATAATCTGTTTTTCTTTATTGTATTTAAATATCTACACTCTCTCTTAGCACAGAGCTGCTACTGTATATACACCTTGCTTTGGCATTTTTCTTTCCTTTCTACTGATTATAATACTGGAGAAACACATACCTTTTTTTTTTTTTTTTTTTTTTTTTTTTTTTTTAACAGCATTATCACTGCATTTCCACTTTCCTAAAATAAAGCTTCTCCTTGGAGGTAGTAAGCAATTAGTTGGAGTCCAGCACTAACATCCTGGCTTTGCACAGATCTGTCAGCATGACTCAGCAGCCTGCAAGCCTGAGCTCAAGTTGTAAAACAGTTACTACTATCTCCAATTACACTGGCAGAAGTCAACTAAAACAATACCAGATGCACAAATAGCAGCTGTAATAATAATAATTGTTGATTTTTTTTTTTTTTTTCCCCCCAGATACAACTGCCTGACCCTGCTTTGTTGGCTAATTTGTACATAATCTCTTTGAGACCAGCCAGTATAACTATAGGTTTATAAGATTTGTGGGGTTTTGTTTTTGGCAGGTTTTTTTCTACATATTGTTTGTGTCTACCGTGACAGTTGGAAAGGGGAAACTAGTTGATTGGACATAAATGCAAAATGAAAGAACTACTTGAAGTTAGCCAAGGTATTACATTGTTAAACTGTTAAAGGAAGATAAAACACTGCATTTCTGAAATTTTCAAGTTAGTGTAGTTATCTATCATCATTTAAATTCATCTATGTCTTAGTTTTGTTTAAAATTACTATATCTTAGAGTATCAGACTGAACTACTTCACATGTTTCAAATCATCTCCAGTCCATGTTGATAAATATGAGACTCTAGACTGAAACATATTTTTAAAAGATCTTTCCTTAATCTGTTTTTCTCTGCATGTTGTTGTTGTTCTTGCTTTTTCTTACCAGTGTTAATTCTCACAAAGTTTTGCCATTCTACTTGTCTTACAGTGCTTGTAAGACACTGTGTTTATATAATGAAGCTAACTCACTGCTATTGCCACCTTTTCATTTGAAATTTCCAAGCAGTAGAGCACAATGCAGGTAAAGAAGTTGGGTAATAAGAAGAAATGAAAGCAAGACAGCTGTGTTTAAAGGAGGACAAATGAAGTACCTGAATGTTACACCTACTACTTAGGACAATGGAAGAAAATGTAGGAAATCTTCAACACTTTCTTGGCATCCTTTTTAACAACTTCTGTTAAGTGAGAGGGGTTTTCAAGAGGGAGAAGTTTTTAACAATTGAATGCTTTGTGCTCTGGAAAGTTTAACCTTTCAGCACTTGTATGCTATGCTTTTGGAAACAATTGTCATCAGGGCACACAGAATGCAACAAGCTTTATGTCCTCAGAATTACTTTCTTGGAGTACTAACTAATGTATATAAATAAACCAAAAGTGACATCATTGGGAATCTTCTGTACCCCAAATGTCTTCCTAGTTTCAAAATTGTTGCCTTTGCTCTTGTAATTTGTTCTTTTCCTGAAAGGGTTCGTTAACAATTACAACTTATACTGAGCATATCTCAGTTTGTGAGTTTTGCCATAAATAAGCCCTGGGAACAGTATAAGACAAGGCAGCTTATGATCAAATTCACTGGTCTGCACCATCTGTTCTTATGCATTAATTTTCTATATGATACTTCTTTTGTTTTTTGGCTTGTTGTTGGGTTTTGGAATTTTTTTGTTTGTTTGTTTTTCTTTTTTTTTTTATTTGGGATGTAACAGGATTAAATGATGACTGATGACAGGTATTTATGGTTGAATATTAACACACTGAAAGCTGAGAGAGTACATTTATAGGGTTAATCAGACATAACACCAAAAAGTATGCCTTTTCAAGAAAAAGTAGTAACTCAATAAGAAAAGAATGTGTGGTGCAGAATATTAAAAAACAAGAGAAAAAAACACATTAAAAACTTATAGGAATTTGAGAAATGGAGATTTTTCTAAAATGTTATCTAAACAGAGAAACTTGACTTTGATAGAAATAAGCAGGAAGAAGATTTTTATCTTCTGTGAATTGGGTCAAATTGGATACATGTAATATGAACAAACATATATTACATTAGTCTTTCCAAGTCTAGTTGAAGTGATTCAGCAAGCATAACATACCCCTCTGTTAGTCAGAACTCAGTTTATCAGCCAAGCATTTATCTCCCTAAACTTAAAACAATCCTTGTTCTTCTTGCCTTCAGCTGCTTCAGTTTTCAGAGCTGTGAATAAGACATGAGCTACACACAGTGTCCTTCTTCACTGCAGTGCATTGTTTTACATCCTGAAGTACCATTTGCAAGTATTGCATAAGGCAGGGATAGATGAAGAAATTAATATGTGACTGTAAGGCTGATCTTTATCATAATGATTGTGCACTAAGAGTTGAAATAAGGCTGCACAGGTAATTCTAATCCAGGAATTTCCTGAAAAAATAAATTATTAGTAGCACTCTGCCTTTCATAAAAGTATTTTGCATGCAGGAAATGCACATATTTCCATACATATGCACACCTATGTCACATAACCTGTTCTACCGTTGTTTTTTTTTTAATACTATATTTTGATTCTAGTTACAAACAAGAGCTATTCTTAGCTAGCTAACGAGATCTGACATGATTACAGTTCATAGCAATATGGCTGGAGGCTACAGGATTTTTGTGTACATCGCTTTATTCGTATGTTGTCCTGGAGAGGACTTGAAACATCACATAAGAGTGCTAAGTGCTTACTGTCAGCCTCTAGGAAAAAATACAGGTAAAGGACTCCTTCAAAACAAAATAATATGAAATTTAACTTTTGCCTTTTCTTTTAATTAATGGAAAGACAATTTGCAATAAAATGTCTGACAAACCTCATCTGCTCTGAATAACTACAGAGAATTTCTAGTCAGAAGACTTACTCTATAATCACATCAGGCAAGTTTAGGTCAGTAATTTTGAAAAAATGTATCAGGATGCTGAGTAGCATTTATCTTCTGTTATTCTTATCCTAAGTAACATTAGCCCTTTTTCACAATCACATTTTTTTTTCCTCCATCTCCTGCTTATCAATTTTTATGTTCTAGGACGGCATCCCATTGTTCCTTTGAGGTAAACTGTTAGTCTGTGAGACAGTCTAGCAAGTCTTTACAAGACAGATTTCCCTTTCTTTCCTTCCTCAATGCAGCTGCACTAAGACTTTTGCACTAAGAGTTTTGTGTTTGGCTCTCTCATATAGTTAAATCACTGCACTGCTGCAGCTCTTTGAGTGCCTTGCAGCTTGTAAATGACTCATGCGGCACACTCCCTTCCCTCTAGCCAACACGGAGAAAGCCTGGAAAACTGTGCTTGGGTATGATCCTCCTTCTGGCTTACATAGCAAATTATTTCCATTACAGGATAATGCCCAAAGGCACAATCCAGTCTTAAATATATAGTCATCATGAAATACACAAACACAATTTCTCTTAACTGAAGTGATGTATGTTGAATCATTTACTATTCAAAATCCAAATCTCTTGCAAATCTACTTTTCTGAACTTTAAAAATTCGAGGGTTTTCTTTGGTAGATGCCAATAGCTGAAAGTTATCGGTTTTGATGTGAATGGATTGGATGTATTAGGTCTGGCTAAGATAGAGTTACTTTCCCTCCAGCAGCCCTCATAGTGCTGTGGTTTGTACTGGCAGCTAGGAGGGCATTGATGATGCGTTTTGACTAATGCTGAGCAGTGGTCCCACAGCACCAAGGCTGGCTCTCCTTGGGAGAGGGCAAGACCTTAGGAGGGGACATAGCCAGGACAGCTGACCTAAACGGACCAAAGGGAATTTCCATACCATATGGTGTCTGCTCAGCAAGAAAAGCTAAGAGAAAGAAGAAGGAAGGAGTGGCATTAATAATTTATGATGTTTGTCTTCTAGAGTAAGCACTACTCATACTGAAGATCTGCTTTCAGCAAAGTGGGCAGACATCACTTCCTGATGGGAAATAGAGTAAAATCTTTTGTTTTCCTTTGCTTTTGCTTTATTAAACTGCCTTTACCTTGACCCATGAGGGCTTTTTTTCTGCCTTATTTTTTTGTCCCCATCCTTCTCACAAGTATCAGAGCAGCTGGGTGGGCACCTGGCATCCAGCTAAGGTCAACCCATCACATTATGTCACAAGCAAGTGGAGACAAGATATGCAAAGCTATCCAAACAAATCCCATTAAATCTGCCAACTCCATTAGATAGGTAATTGTTGCAAAGACCACTGATAATTCAATCTATATTCTTCTTACCAGCTATTGCCCAAACACTATCTCCCTTGAAAGAAATCTGCAAATCTGCAATGTGTGTTCCAATTTTTAAAACAAAAAGGAAAAAAAGAAACATAAGTTGTCCGTGAAATCACCATTTATGTAAGGCTTTAGTTTAGTCAGATATTTGGAAACTCCAAGTGACCATGAAATTGCAGTTAAGGATATTCAACCTTTCTGACAATCATGCAGTTCAAGAGCATTACCAATTTAGATATAAAAAAATCTTACACTTTTCTGATAAAATACATATCACTGTGAAAGAGGGACAAGTGCTCACCTTGTAATGGGTAACTTTGCTATTGTAACAATAGCCAAAGAAATAAGCACTTGGTTGCCATCTAACTCTGAGTATGCTTACTTTGACATATATGGTGTTTTCATGCTAGAGAAAAAAATTTATTGTAGAAGATATATCTGTTAAAAAAAATGGACTGAAGTAACTCACATTTGTGTTAAAACTTCCCTTTTACCCGTCACCCCAGCAAATTTAGTATCTGGTTTTTTTCCACATAGCAAACCATTTCCCCAGTTTCACACACAAAATGACATTTTGAACTGGATAAGCCTAAAACAAACTCTAGATATGTGTTAAAGAAAAAAGCCTAATCACACCAAAGAATCAATAGTAAGATAATCAACTATTCAAGTGAATGATTGTCTGTACCCTACAGCTGCTGGTGCATAACACCCACTGTATCCGTTGCTACTGCACTGAAGGAGCAGTTCTGCCTTCAACAAAGGCTCAAGAGCTAAGTCTCTGCTGGGAGATGAAACAATGCTAGTGAATATTTATATCTCAAACACCCATACTGCTAAATTATTAGCCTAGTTTTTAGCTCACACTAAGCAAACACTTCCAGACGACTCTCACAGACATTTTGGACACATGGTTTTGGGGCATCTTTAGTGGAACAGAATGTCTGCAGACAGGGAGGACAATGTTAGTGTAGTACTCACTGTGTTTTGCACCTGTAGAAAGAAAGAACTTAAGGTGAAATGGGCTGTATTTTCCCTACTGTTTTCACAGGCCAAACAGCACTAGCCGCTCTTTTGGTCTCCTCACTGCATCATTGACAGAAGAAGCTCAGTCTCCAAAATCCCAAATGAAGTGTCACAGCCCAAGGGAACAAGATTGTGGTTTTTGTGTTCCAAGTTCCTCAGTTCTACAGGACTTTCATCAGATGGAAATCCTTGAACAACCCTCGCCCTCCAAAATATAAAACAAATCAAGAAGACCTACATGCCAGCACTTGATTTGTTAGGATATCACAAACCTAAAACTAGTGACATATGATATTAATTGCTAGCAAATTTTTGCAGCCCATATTTTCCTAATTGAACTGGGGAATGTCTTATAACTTTAAAAGAGAATTTTAGATAATTTTCAATTCTATTTGAATACCAAACAGAATGTGAATACAAAAGAAGAAGCATCATAGATTATTTCTAGGGAAGGTATTATTTTTGCCCAGAACTTCATTTAAAGAAAAATGTTTCCTCCTGTGGCTTTTGAAATTCTTAACATGCAACATTTTTCTCAGCAGTTGATCTGAGAAAACACTGGAAGATGTCACTAAGAAAGCTTTTCCTTAATTTCTGAAGATACACATGAGAAATAAAACTACAAGCATCAAGGCGACTTTGGAGGAAACAATTGTTGATAGCCCTATTTTTAGAGGTTTTTAAGAGGAACAATTATAGATCCCTCAAGGTAGAATTATAGATTTTTACAGGAATGCTAGTTCTTAGCCAACACACATGGTACCAAGAAAGTCACTCACAGTGCAATCAGTAATACCAATAATATAGCAATCCTACAGTGAAGTGTTAAATCAGTGTCAAGAAAATGGTGATTAGGTGATATTAGCTATACAAAGGGAAGGTAGAAGTAAGAGAATAGCTTAGTATTGTTTTTTTCTTTTTACTTTCTCACACTTGCCTAATATTTCTTCCCCCTGTATTCCATAACATGACTGCAAGTTGGAATAAAATGCATTTCTATTCATATATTCCTCTCTCATCTGCAGGCTATCTAACTTCTCTATTGAAAAAAGCCCTATATATTCTTGTTTTATAGTAATGCTGATAGGGAGTTGCACTGCAACTCAGAAAGAATAATATAAATCCAGGGGAAACCAGTGGGTTCTGGTGACCATTTATATGAATGAGAATGGCACAACTAATTGGAGGAGAAAAGAAGGAAATTGGGAAAAAATGAACCAGCCTGAAGACTGCCAAATGTAATGGTGTTGATAATGTAAGCAATCTCTTGGAAATAATAACTATTGATGGTTTCTAGAATCATAATTAGAATATAAAAATTCACATACTTTCTAGCAACAAATAAATATGTGCTCTGTAAATACAATGTTCGTTTGTCACAATAAAATAACATTTCCGCCCTCTTTCTACGCATTGTAACTGTCTGCATGTAAGAAGAACATTCTGTAATTATCTGTTTTTAATATCCCCCAATTATTAAAAAGCTGTACATCAATACAAAAAAACCCAGCTTTTAATATAAGCAGCACATACATTTTTACATGTTCTTTTTCTTTGTATGAGTTAAAATAATCTACAAACACATAACATATACAGAGAAGAAAACATATCTTTTAAATCCGTAGGAAACCAAGGTTCTTAAAAATAACAGGGATGTCTGTATTGCAAGCAATCATTTAAATGATCTTCATAGAAGTAGCAATATTGATTTGAAGTGAATGCTTTTGTGAGTAAACACTATTTTTATTATTAAAAATTTGCAGGAAAGGCTTGCAACTCAATGGAGATCCCTTTTGGCCCCACCACCACGTCAGACAATGGGAGGAATTTTTACAACATTAGCTCTTTAAAGCAGAAAATACTATTGAAGCTTCGTCAATATATAAGACAAGATCCCTGTTTTAAAAAAGAGTTTGGAATTTCAGGATGAAATAATGGTGAAATAGAGATATAAAGAAATGAGCAAAGGCTTTATCGTAACACATTTTGTTCATCTTTTTCATTTCCTTTTGTTTCTTGGAGGGCGATACTAGGAGTTAAATAGTTAGGCTACCAGTTGTCATGTCACTAGGATGGTCAAACTAGACAGGTAACCAGCCTACCCTCATGGCTTTTTAAATCTGCTTCCTCATCTCTCTCCTGATAGAGGTTCCTTAGATACAGTGACATAACTACATATGCAGTCGATCTGCTTTTGTCAAAATGATCCTGATTTTTTTTTTTAAATATTAACTCTTAATTTTTTTAAGTGGATAAGAATCACTAAATTCTAAGTATACATGATGTTATGATGTAAAGTCCAAAGTGATGGGTAATAGTTGGAAAGTATTAGTGGTAACAAGCAATCATTTGTAGAGAGCAACTTTCTCATTGTGTAGCCAAATCAGCATTTTTAAATTCACATTGTTTTCCAAAGAAAAGATTGAACAACATAACAAAACATTATTCTATGATATAGACTCAAGAACTCCAGAGAAAATTTGGATAAGTTTGAGGACTAGAGGAAGAGGATAATAAGACAGGTAAAATGGTTTAGAATATTTTCTAAACCACAACCTAGGGGTGTTGTGGAATCTCCTTCCTCGGAGGTCTTCAAGGACTAGATGATCTCTAAAGATCCCTTCCAACCCCTACCATTCTATGATTCTATGATTAGTAAGGTGTTATTTTTCTTCAATGTCTCTTTGAACGTTTTGAGAGGGAAAGAGAATATAAACCAAGTAAGAGAGATTAGGGAGAAGCTGCAGGAGACAGAGGTGAAATCTGTAATAACTGGAGGAAAATGGATAGAGAATTAAAGCCAAGAGGAATTCATGAATGCAAGCATAGACGAAGCAATTGAGAAAGGAAAAAGAGTTAAAAAAATAGGGCTTAGAAATTGCCTGAGGTAAAAGAAGTGAAAGATTTTAGGTCAGGCCACTGGCAGTACTAGTAAAGTGAGTATGAAAAGAAATTTTTGAATTAAAAATTGCAGTAAAGTGAAAAAAGTTGTTAATCACAGAAACTATGTGAAAGTTTTAAAAAGATAAGCAGCGCTGGGGAGGATATTGACCTGATAATAGAAAATGGAGTGTACCTCACAGCGGTAATATTTCTCTTGATAATTTCCAAGAGATTGCCCGCTGGCATTTTTGGAAAGGTAAAGTAGAAAGTCATAGGCTCTGAGGTATTCATCTGTGTCTGCTGAGATTTTGTACTGTCTCAGAATGTGCGCAGTGCTTAATAAACTTGGTCAGGAGACAGGTCAGCTAGCAACAGGATAGGAGTCATGAACACAAGTCGTCTCAGTAATGTCTGTGTTGTGTAGCTGTAAGTCTTTAAATTGGCAAAAAGAAGAGTAAAAGGAATTTCATTTTACTTGATTTATGAATTAGTAACTCCTTACCATGGAAGCCAAATCCCTTAAAATATTTAGATTTTCTTTTGTAATCTGTTCAAAGACTAAAGCTCTCTATTGTCTCTCATTTTCCAAAGACAATGAACAATCATAAAGTGTGTCTCAGGAGTATCTGTATATAATTCCCAGAGTTTGAGCCTGCATAAATGAGAGCAAAAGGCTTTCTTCAGTCTGATAGAATTCCCTCTGAATCCATTGACTGAATGCTAAATAAGTAAGTGTGCACAGAGAAAAGACCACTTTTTAACTGTCTTTTCACTGAGGATTGGGCTCTGGCTCATACATCTGTTGACTTCACAAGTAATTTTAGCTATTTATGCATAAATGAATATGTCTTTACAGAGAAAGGGAAATTTACACTGCATGTCTTTGCAGTGCATGTCCTGAACAAATTAAATAGCTCCTTTTTGTTAGGGTGTAATACTTTCAGATTACTTATTGTAATTAGTCTTGTGCAAATCTTTATTGCACAGAAAAACATTAAATAAATAACCTTCCAATGCATTATACTAAATGTTAGAGGGACTACAATATTATCAGGTCATTAGAACAGGATGAAGAACACAGCATGAATCTGATGTTCAGGTGCTTTTCTCTGTTTCCACATACCAATTTTCCTTACTCAAAAGAGCCATAATCTCTCCTATAAGAGACTTACACATTGGCAGCAACAAATGCGGTCAAGAGAAATAACATCTTCAGTGTTTTCTACTTCAACTAGCACAGATTTGTCACAATGGAAATACTTTCCTGCTCCCTAAGTGGACTTGAATCAGATGTAGTAATACATGCTAACAGAAAGCAGTGGATGTACAGCCAGGAAACTGTTTACTTTCTCAGGGATAATCAAAGGACCTTGGGACTAATAGCTTTTATGTTTGTAAATAGGACTCTTAAATATCTGCATATAAGATGTGTAGATAACATGAAGTTTGTTCTCAGGGACATAATCATTTTTTTATTTGAAACTTTGAAGGTACTGCTACCATACACTCTATTTGGAAACAGATGCTCTAAAATAGGCAGTTACATTGCTCCTTGTTTTGTCATGAATATTGGCTAGAAACTCTCAAAGCTTATAGAAACTATAGCATTTAGTTAAGATTGTGCGTAGATAATATGCTATGCACAGAACTTGAAGACATACATGCAGAACATATCAGTATTATCACAGAATTGTGGAATGGTAGAGATGAGAAGGGACCTCTAGAGATCACCCAGTCCAACTCTCTTGATAAAGCTGATTAACTTAGATGAAGTCACAGAAGAAGATGTCCAGGTGGGTTTTGAAAACATCCATAGAAGAAGATTCTAGCACTTTTCTGGGCAGCCTGTGCCAGTGCTCCATATTATGCTCCAGAGCACTTTTCTGTACTGACAGTATGCTATTTTCTCTGAATAGGAGATTGTGTTGAAGCAAGCAGGGATACAAGGGAAGTCTGAAAGAAGCCAGCACAAAACCCATATCTTCCTCTAGAAAAGGGATGTGACAAGTAATGCTTTACTATGTATTTCCCCTCCTTGAAGAGCAGAAGAAATGAAAAATTATTAACTCTTTGGTTGCCTGAGAAACCCCACCTTGATACTTCGCTTCTGCAGGCAAAGGTAAAACTGTATGTGAAATACAGTCAATGTCTTCAAAGACATCTGTCTTTCGAGTTTGAGACTTATTAATGGGAGAATCCACCCTGGTAAATATTGTACCTTTGCAATGATACATAAAGGGAATAAACTTTTCAAACAGACCTATAATTCTTACTGAAATCGTGCTAGTTTGGTTTTTTGGTAGACATGTAGTTCATCACTTGTGTATAGTACTATAGGAATGTTTTTATTTACATTTGATCAGTGGCAGGGACGTTGCCTGCCTTTGGGAGCACTCCCTGTATGTGCTAAAGTACAGCTCTCATTGATGTGAGTTCTTTCAGCTGAGCCAACATAATGATAGCTTCTATAGAGGGGCAGAGAGGAAGGTGTCACAGCCAACTCCTCACTTGTCCAAATGTGGTGTCAAAACTTGGAATTTAATCTTTGTGATTAGTGCTTAAAAACTCAGAGCTCTAGAGTCTGGATTTAGGCTTTGTAAAAGTCAAGTTATGTAATTATTTGAAAGCTCAGTGGTCAAACCCAAAAAAGTCAGACTTCATCTGAGACTCAGCTTTTAAAACTGAGTTTGTCATTACTATAAATGCACAATAATATGTATAGTATAGTATAGTATAGTATAGTATAGTGTAGTGTAGTATAGTATAGTTACTGACTGAATGGTTATATTTTCCTGATGATAAGAACTGATACATCGGTTAAATGAATTAGCAAGTTATATAAAACTTTTGAATTATGTTATTCATGAGGCACTACCTAGCCTCTGTGTGCAGAATATGTTTGTGACAAGGAGGAATGATCAAAGACAGCTCAGATATGTATAGATCAGTGTTTGAAGTTCCCAGCTGTAGTGAACAGTCTCTGAGAAACTGAGCACTGTGAAGGATAACAAATGAGTTCAGCCTTATTTATATACATTTGAGCTTTTAAAAGCTTTAATGAAAGATGAGTTTGTTTGGATTCTTCTTTAGATTTTAGAATTTTAATAAGCACACATTTGTTTTGCCTTTTGGAAAAGAAACAGCAGCTTGTGCTCCTTGATTGACATACTTTTGAAGATGGAATGTCAAAATTGGATGATAATTTCTCTAAATGTGTTTATCAAGACTTTACAGATGCTTTTTTTAGACAACTTGTAGTGCAAAAATAAAACTTGATGTTTGAAACTGTCAGTAAACCTCTGCTTCTTGTGGGATTTCAGATTGATGGAATTTTGTTGACCGAATTTTGTTGTGATGTCCTAAGTCAGTGGCGATGGGCATATATACTCAAACAACTGAAACAGAATAGATTGAAAATTATAATTTTGTAAAACCATTAGATGATATGAATAAATAATTTGAAATGGTTTTCAGTCCATTCATTTTTACAAAACTTTGCAAACACTAACCAGGTCTCAATTCCAAGGAAAAAAGATTTCTTATGTTCCATACAGTTTTTTTCTTTCATATATTCCCTTTCTGATTCCCTTCAGTTTAGCTGTCTATAAGAGATAGCTGCTAATTCATAAAATGCCAGGTGTGTAAACTTTATTTTTGGTTTTATTACTGTTCCTGAAAAATCAGATATTGAATATGTGTCGATATTGTCTTTTGATAAATAGTATAGAAATAGTTTTTCACCATAACTTCCTGATGTACATGGTGAGTGAGATAACTAGGGAAGGCTCCCCTCTGGATCTATTGTTCACAAACAGGGAAGGACTTGTGGGTGATGTGATCTCCTTTTAAAAGGAAAAGGTGAAACTCTTCTGAATTATTGAGAAGGGCACAGTGATAAAACACACCTTTTTCAAGGAACTCCTATGTCTTCTAGTTCAGAGTCTCATTTTATTTTGTTACAAATGCTTTGCATCTATAAAGTGCCTACTGTGATATTAGAAGCCATGAAAACAGCAACTGGTTTAAAACTGTGACAGGCTCAGGCAAATCAAAGAATAATGTGATTCATACACCCAAACTCAAGAGAGTGTCCCTCAAGGAATAATATTTTTTAGCACTGAATTACTTATGTCATTTGTCTTTGTTTCTGAATTTCACCTGTGTTTCCTGAAGGTGTTTGATGCTATAGACATCAAGTAGCTTTAGTCTTACTATACATCCTTTCCTGATCTTCTAGGTTATCGGAGGTCTCCTATTCCTTCTGCTTCCCCATCTCCATTTTCTCCCCCATGCCTTCTGCTTCCTCATCTCCATTTTCTCCCCTTGAGCAGTTCATTATTCATTATGCTTCCAGTCAGCACAGTCTCCTCAACTACAAGTCTGCCTACCACCTAGAGTGAGACACAGTGAAAACACTGATGGCCTAATTCCTCTCTATGGAACGAATGGAAGAGGAGGCGATCCAGTGAGTGATGAGGGAAATAAGAAGACCCAGCTGTGTCTTGTGCTGCATTTTTTAGCCAGGGGAGGAAAGTCTTATCAACACAGGGACTAGCACTTCAGAGAAATAAAAGATCTGCGTACTCACTCACAATTCACAAAGCTTCACTGACTCCTTACTATTCAGAAAAATATTGGTAAGATATCATTATACTTTATGATATTTTACTTTTGGATGTCGGCATCATGAAAGATTCAAACAGTAACATACAGAACTGCTAACAATAAAAGTGCTTATGAATTCCTTTAGTTCTTTTTTTGGCATTAATAGCAAAATGTGTGGGAACATTTCTAGCATTGGTTCCCAGATCCAAGTAATTTCAGATACTGGCTACAGTATTTCAACTTGTTCGTTGTGAAAGTGGGTACTCAGTGAAATTCAAACAGCAGCTTGTTCAGTATAGCTACAAGTTAGCATAATATCCTTATTTTTTATTTATTCAGATCTATAAATTAAATATAGAATATAGGAAAAAGGTGGAACTTAAGTGACATTAAAGAGTGGAATCTATCTTGATCTCCATGCCGCTAGGGCTTTTTTTCAAACAATATCTATTTATTTAGTTAAAAATCAAGTCAATGGGAGCAACTGCACAAAAATTGGAGAGGGAAGTTCAACCTTAAGTGCAACAAAAAATGGCAATTACAAATGCAAAGTAAAAATTTAAATTTATTTTACATAGAAAGTCCATTTTAAACAAATGCTGTTATATAATTAGGAATTGTGAGAGAAAAACACTGAAAATTAATTTCAACATGCCTAATAAAGCAAAGAAGCTTAGAAGAAATTCTCCTCATCTCACTCACAAAGGAAAAACAAAACAATTGCTCTTTCCAGGTATGTCAGCTCTGTTTTGTACACTTGTTAATTATCTTGTTTTACAAAAATTAACAGTTGTATTTTTCAAAAGTGGATGGATTTCATTATATTTGCTAAAATCCTCCTCTGTGTATAAAGCTGGAATTATCCCTCCACATCCATTTCTTCCTCACTTTCCTTAACTGTTTATTTTTCAAATTTCAAATTTGAACTCTGGGAAGAGAATTAAGGACATGACTGTATGACCGGAAAAGCTGAAAATTCTGTTCATCAAAAGTCATTTCCGGAGGTCGCTAGCCTAAAGTCACTAGGACTCAAATGACAGAATTCTTTTCTGTTATAACTCATTTCATCTTTCTGAATATCCTGTGACAAATATATCCAGGCTTCCCCACTGGAAACATGTTTCCTTGTATACAGTGAACACTTTATAACAAACAAAAACATAAAATTTCTTGAATCGATGCTTCTAGACATTTCAGAATATTTGCTCTGGATCTTTAGAAAACAACAGGAATAAACTTCATCACATTAAAAATTCCTATCTGGATCAAAGGATGGAAGAAATTTCAGTTCAGTTTGTTGTTTGCAATGAAACTTGAGAAATGAACGTTGTTATTTTTAAATTTGTCTTCTGCTAGAAGGCTAAAGCACAAAGCAGGTTCATTTTGGCTGAAATTTGCTCATTTATGGAGTATTTTCTAGTATTATTTAGATTTTTTATTTCTTTGAACCTTAGGTAATTAATTGCTAGGTTCATTAGTATGAGACTTTTTTATAGCTGAGTTGCAAGGTGAACAATTTTTAGAATTATCTTCTTATGGTGAAGAAAATTCACCAAGGCACAACTTTTTTATACTGATCTATATTGTTTTGTAAGCAGAATTTAACACAACAGTAATTGAGTACAGAGCTCTGAATTAACTTTGATAAAAAGTAAATCTAGAATATCAAAGCACTAAATGTTTATTCCAATATTTTCATGTGGAGAATGCAACTTCACCCACACAAGTTCTTTGCTGTGATTATTTTGCTTATTTGACATATATTTTTTTTCCTCAGTTGCAATTTGCTCCTCTACAATTTTCCTGTTTCACTCAACCCCTCTACTGGACTTTAAGTATGAAAAAGTTAGAATGGCCATGCTACAAGAGATCAAAAAGTCTATATACCTTCGTATTATTTCTGAAAGTAATCAAGAGCAAATGTAAATGTCAGAGTATAAGAACATGTCCCAAACAAAAATATATTCTATGATTCTATGATATGATACTTTCTTTTGCAGCACTTTCTTAACCTCCAAGCACTTTCATGTCAATAACCTCAAGAGTTGAATACATTCTCTGTCTATTTAGCACACTTCAACAGATCTCCACGAAAAATTCAGACCTTGCCTTGAGTTCCTGTAAACTTTTAACATACTTTCACAAAATGTTTCATAACTCTTTCACACAAAGATCCATGGCCTTGTGTTTGTTTTGAATTTACTTAGTATACTTATAGTGTCATTTGATCTCCTTTTTAGTACAGTCTGAAGATACTGGTTGTGCCAGGGATTTTTTGAAAAAATTGTCTCAAAAACTTTCACTTGAGTTCAACTGGAATTGGCTAGAGTGCCAATAAGTACCATGGAAGTTTACAGAGTACTTCAATCTGGATCTCATAAAACTACTTACACAGAGTTTTGGTAGTTGTTATTTTTGTTACAGAAATAGATGAATATACTCTGATATTATTAGCTTCAAATTTATTCTTATTTTCTCCTTCTGTCATAAAAAGCTTGATGGATATACTGGACTGCTTCACTGGTGAAATCTCTAGGTCTTTTCTTGCCTCTTTTGTCAGACATACGTCTATCATTCTAATATTCTATTCCCCTTATCCTTTTCATCTTGCTCTAAGGCCTGGAAGATGGTAGTGAGAACATGCTTCTGCAGTTTAGTCCAGAGCACTTGTAACTGTGCTCATTTCTAGTCTAGTGCAGAGTTACTGTTAACAGAAGACTCTGACTGTCTTTTAAAACAGATAATGTGATCATAAGAAATCTTTTAGATCTTTCTTAATTAAATAAAGTTTGGCAGTCTATGTGAAGTCCCTTGATTTATTCTGAACCTACTCTTTAACTTCAATAAAAATCTATTGTACTTTAACTTTCCTTCTCTGGATCTTTGGGAAGTCTATGAGAAGAAATTATACTTATAGGATGGTAAAAGTTAGATTAATTTTCTTGTTTGGTTATCTTTTCTTTAATGTTTGAAATTAATTTGTTTGTTTTACAGTTAACTCACGATTGTTAGCTACATGGCAAGGATGCCTAGAAATGGGGTAAGAGCTTTGCCATGTTACGTAAAAAGTAAAAGCAAACAAACTAATTGAATTCAATAAACTCAAGGAAATAAGGATTCAAAACAAGCTTTATTTCCTCCAAAACTATTTTCTAGATTATGTGGAAGTTAATTTTTTCTTCCTTTAAATATCATACCTGAGGGTTGCTAATATGTGAATCAAAAGCCAGGAACTAAAACTAACCTCATATTTTCACCTGGGGATATTTTCAAGATTTCTGTCAGACATCACAGTGAGAGTACCTTGGAATATCTGAATGAATTTAATTTATTTTGCTGCTTATTATTTGTAAGCCACATTGCTCTGATCTGCTGTAGCAGAAAGGCAATGTGCAAGCATGGCACTGGTAGGGATCTTGTCATAACTGCAGATTTTCTTGTTTTCCCAGATCTACTGGGAAATGCTGACGCATTCTGGGCAAGGTGCTGCTCTGGGTATCTCATATTTCCCTGCCTATGAAAATTCACCCAAAATATGCAGATTCAGAGGACTCAAACTACTCACAAGCCTGCATAGAGTTCAGCTAAGTCTCAGCTCCCCAGAATATTATATTATAAACCCCTCCCCGATATACAGAACCAAAACAATACAATTCAACAAGAGATTGCTATCTAAATTAAAGAAAGCATAGCATGGTTGCATTTACAATTAAATTTGTAGTTTGACACAAAATTTAATTGATTGTACTTTGTTTTGCTGTTTAGGGTCACAGAATCACAGAATCTTAAGGGTTGGAAGGGACCTTGAAAGACCATTTAGTCCAACCCCTCTGCCAGAGCAGGACCACCTAGAGTAGTTCACACAGGAACTTGTCCAGGTGGGTTTTGAATGTCTCCAGAGGAGACTCTAGAACCTGTCTGGGTAGCCGTCACTCACCCTTTGCTTGATTTTTGGTTCACCAATTAAACAGAAATATCTGTTATTCCCTGAGTTCTAACTAAATTATTTTGCAAAGGAGGTAAATATTGATTTTTTTAATGGTAATTTGCATGGGAAATGAATATATTACTATTATTACCTTTGATTGAACTGGAACTTGGAACAGTCTGTGACCTGAATTTGAGTGAGTGGGGAATGAAATGTCCCTGGCTCAGCAGGGTGCTTATATCCCAAATATACAATATTTCAGGTATTAGATTCTGAAGCCTTTAGACTTCTCACTAGTATTTAAAAGAAGACTCAAGTAAGAAAATTTAGGAATATTACGTCATTTTTTTTAGAATGTAAATTGACCTTTTAAGCACGCAGGGCTTTGAAGATCTCCACATGGAAAAGTACGTAAAGGGATAAGATGGCAGCCTAAGAAGGAATATTCACCAATTAACAACTTGAAATCTATTGTCATGTTGGCTTTTTAGCTTTCTAACTACTTATTTATTAGTTTCAGTGCAGTAGTGTTTGCGGGGATTGAAATAAGTTATTGAAGAAATAACAGTACATGAACTAAATCTTGAAATACTATTAAGTTTTATGCAGACAGAACTCCTACGCTGGCATGATTTTTATACAGTATCTGCACTTTGTCAGCAATGGATTTGCCATATCTGTTGATAATAGCTTTTAGTAACTTCAGAGTTGTTATTGTTCTAGAAGTATGTATTACTCATTAGAAGTCTTTGAACTGTTAAACTGCTTTCTTTATCTCATAGCTTAATAAATTCTTTGAACATGTACAGTTATTTACTTTTATCCATCACGGGAAGCATTTCTTACACAAAGTAAAATGTTCTTATAAATATCTATTAATTTCCTTGGGAGAATTGTGGTTGCTCACAGCTTCTGTTCCTTTGATTTTTGCCTTGTTTGATTTAGTATATGCTTCTTTCCTTACTATTAAAAATGATCAGTGTAGTTGGAAACACTAGGACATTTTTCTATATGGCAGTAGAAAATGTTCTCCAGGACTGAAGTTCATTTATTGCATTGCTTAATATTTACAAGACATTAGCAGCTTTGAGTAATCATTACAAATCAATTGATAACATTGTGCAGTAGGTTTTGGTGTGGAAGTGAACTCCATCAAAAAAGGGTGATAAATCAAAGAAAGTCTATGGTTGTTTTGTGAAAATTTTAGAATGATCTCACTGCAAATAGCTAGAATATCTGTTTCTAGCTACAATGAAAAATTAATATAATGTAAATTCATGGTCACTTAATTTCAGTGTTAGATTACAAAAAAAAAATTGTATCTGCCATCTAGAAAGATCAAATTTAGTCTAACTATACTGAGTGTATTTTATAATGATTGACAGTTTCAGACTGAAAAATAGAAATGTGTTACATCATCTGCAACACAAAAACTGCAACATGGATCATGAGGTCAGTGTCACAAAGGTGGAAAACCACTGAAAAATACTTCAAAATTATTCTTCTAGGATACAATGGAAAAGTTTTAGAACAACACACTGTAGCCAGTCCAGTTAATTTAAAACTATGGTCCCACATTGAGAGAAAAAATAAGGAATTAGCAACAATATCTACATCCTTCTGACCTCTCTCTGCAGAATCTTGTGCCCATTTCTCCAGACTATCAGGAATTCACCTGATAATATATGGACATCGTGTTCTGAACCAGTCACCATAGACTGCTTCTGCAACTTTTAAAAATTTGACTGAGAAGTCAGTGAAGTCTTAGGTACAATTAAAAAATATTTGAATGGCCTTGAAAATATATCTACCAAACCATTCCTATGTCCAATTTGTGTGGTAAAAATGAGTTTAGCATGCTGTCATGGTTTGAGATGAAAGCCGTTTCTGGTAAGGGGGAAGGGGCTGTGAAGATGGCTCCTGTAAGAAATTGCTCGAAACTCTCCCCAGCTCTGAGCCAGACCCACTTCCGGGGCTGAGCCAATTAGATGCCTCCACGATCACTTTTTAAGAAGTCGGAAGAGGAGGCTTCTTCCTCCTTCTTCCTGTTTCTTCCTTCTTCCATCCCTTCTTCTCTGGCTGATGGTGGTGCAAGGAGTGGGAACAGAGAAACAACCATGTTGACTCCAAGGTGAGTGAGGAGAGAGGAGGAGGTGTGCTGGAGCAGAGACTCCCATTCTACAGAGAGGATTGATGAAGCTCAGATTTGTTTGCATTTTATTAAAGAGCCTGCACCAGGGGCAGTGACTCATTTTGCTGAAGACCCTGCATCAAGGTCAGTGACTTATTTTGCTAAAGAGGACCCCATGCCAGGGGCAGTAACTATGGTCGGAGGAGGCTGTATCCTGTGGGAGGGACCCTGTATCTACAGAAACTGCAACCGTGGAGAAGTATCCATGCTGGAGATATTCACCAAGGACTGCGTCCCATGTGAGGGGCCCTGTATCGGGAGAAGCTGCAGCTGCTGGGAAGAACCCACACCAGAGGAGTTCGGTAAGGACTATGTCCTGTGGGAAGGACCTTGTATTGGAGCAGAGGAAGAATGCAAGGAGTTGTCCTCATCTGAGAAGGGAGAAGTGGCAGAGCCCATCTGTGAGAGGCTGACCACATCCCCCATTCCTTGCTCCTCCAAGCCATTTTTGATGAAAAAATTAGTGCCTTGGAACTGGGATGCATTATTATTAAGGAAATCCTTAGGGAAACACAGAACAGAACAACTATCTTTAAAAATTTGATAAAACACATTAACTGTCCATGATCAGCCAGTATAGTAAAACCTTATTCTGAGGTTTGTTTTATTAGTGTCAGACTGCTGTTGTAAACAGTGCAAATATCTCGATATTTGCGGCAAATATGAATTGACCTTCATGTTATAAATGCACACTGTATGCTTGGTTTCTATTTTTTAACTGTTACTATCCAATCACTGAAGTAACACAACTTGCAATTAAACTTGCTGTTTAATTTAAAGGGAAAATTCAAATGTCCAACACTTGAAACAAATCACACAAAATTGCAACTTCGATCTTTCTTGTTATTAAAGCTGAAACACTTCTAAAATAAAGTATTTCTATTGTATTTTTACACATTGACAGTTTTTCTTTTGTCTAGTTATCCATATAAAGAAGTACATAAGCATGAAAATTTCAGTTTCCCTTATTACAGGTGGTAAGAAATACAGATATACACACCAACAAATATGTTCACTGCTCTGTTCAAAGTCCTCTTTTTATAAGAGTTTTATAGTTTATTGTTCATGTGACCATTTCTGTGACACTCTAAATTGGGGTTTTTTTATGTATTTTCTTTGTTGGACAGTCCTGTGTATTTAATTGACATAGAGATTTCTTTATAACTTTGCAAAAGAAAATTCAGGAATATTGAGAAAAATAAGTAATTAATTTATTCATGGGTGCACTTTCTGTTTTGCAGGAAAGAGATGGTTTATGTAGCAAATTGTTGAGTCATCTCCTTAACTTGCTAAATTAGGAAGCCTTGAAATTCCTATATTTTGCAAAAAAACATGGATAGGTGTTCCATTGTTTCAGAAGGAGCTTGTCCCTCTGTTGACTTGAGCAGTTGAGAAATCACATTTTTCTTCTTGGGATTTCAAAAGGGTAGTTCAAATACTTTAGCATATTAATTGTAACACATTTTAGAAGGGCAATAGAAAAAATATTAAAGAAAAATAAAATACAGAACTTTCTGTGATTCATTTTGATTATGAACTCTAGATCTTATGTTTTTGAAAGAAAGAGGACTTTGTGATGTCTGTACGTCATCGTGCCCTTTATTGGCATCTCATATCCTGTCACTTATTGATAGATCTGGCATAAGAACAATGACATTGAAGCATCCTAAGTTTTGCAAGTCTCTATTTTCCTATTAAAGTTTAATGTTTTTCGGGTGGAGTGGTCCATGCCTGTTGCCTAAGAGTATCATATTATCTCTGTGTTTAATAGCTGAAACTTTGAAAAACTACCTGTCTTACTTGGGGAAAAAAAACCCATAACAAACTAACAAAAAATCCATAAGAAAAGAGAAAGGTGATCTTTGGAACCCATTTTTCAACCCTTCATATTAAAATTAAATGCATAAAACCATAACTAAAGTCTTAAGTACTTCAACTAGTTGGAAGCTAATGCTTATTCTTTTGGACTAAGGACACAGGTTTGCCAAAAGTGAAGCAATTAGTGAAAAATCTTACAGCAGTTTAGAAACACACATAAGGAAAGAACTTCAAAATTGGATTCCAACATTTTTAAAATAGAAATTTAGTTCTACTCTTAACACAGAAAATTGGAAATTTAAAAAAAAAATAAAAAAGGAAAGAAAAGGGAACTTCTTCAACGTTATAATTAATTAAAAGTAGACAGATTGGAAAAAATACTACTTTGAGGCATACTGCAAGTGCTTCATATTTTGGGTTTGCTTTTTACTGAGACTTCACATCTCATTTACAAGAGGGTTTTTAAATTTTTCAGACCTTGAAAAACCAAAAAGCAACTCTGCAATGTTTGTATGAGGCCCTATCAAACACAAGTAAAGTACTTGCTAAAGGGAAGGAAGCCCATAACTCCTACTGCCAAAAAGTTGAGAAGTTATTAAAATTGAATGTCATTCAAGAGATATTTTTTTAAAAGTTTAATTCTGGGCAACAATGTTATCAGTTAATATTCTGAGAAATCACTTTGTCAAAATGCTATAGCAGGAGATAAATAACTTTCTGGGAAAAAGGCTTCCTGAACACACAAATTGAAAGAGAACTTCTGTATTGTAGTAAAGAGGGATATGTTCTCAGCTGTCAGAAGAGAAACATGGAAATTTCATGCTTATCTAATATCTCAATAATCTTTAGAATTCTGGAACATACTCTTTTCATTCATATTATAATGGTCTACACAAGTCCCACACAGTCAGAAATAAATAAAGCAAACCAAAGCAAAATCATAAAATGGTTCACTATTTTTTTTTTGTTTTGTTTTGTTATGTTTTTTCAATCAGGAATAAGGATGGAATATCGCATTTCTTACCTTAGTTATAACTAGAGAGTACTAAATGAGAAATTTAGATGTGATTTCCCAAAAAATATAGAAAGTTAGACTGAGATGGGAAACTCAAGACTTTCCCCTCTAATACTGTGTTCAGTTAGACTTAACATGCTATCCACAATGTGACATAGTCTTAAAACGTTTCAGTATTTTATTCAAAATTTGTAAGCAAGTTATCTTCCTCATGTTTTCCACCTCTGCTTTTGCCTTGTTTTTGCTGTTCTGAGAAGCCTGTCTAAAGGTGTATGCTTTGTCTACGGCTCTGTGCTGCTGCTGTTTAAAGTCATACTGCTCAAAGCTGTCCCTGAGACTGTTGAGTATTTTTATGCTATTTATAAGTCTGTCTGCTACTGAAGCACCTATGGGATGCTGTGGTATGTAAGAAAGGGCAGACCTGGGGATAATTTCAACCAATCACACTGACAAGAAGGGTAAAATCTTGCAGCTGTGGTTTTTTTTTTGGTTTTGTTTTGTTTTGTTTTGTTTCTCCCCAAGGAGAAAAGGATAAAGATTGGAGACAGTGTATTTTTATTGTTATATTTCTATTCTGATTCACCTGTAGCTACTCAGAATGGATGAATGAACCAACTCATTTTAGACCTTGATTTTGTAACTCATATATGTCTGAATGACATTGCAACTTCCCACATGCAGAAACTTCCCTTTTCGATAAATACAAGTTATGAATTTTTATTTTGAATGTATGGCACAATATGATATTTTAGCCAAGAGATAGTTTGGTATAATCTGTAGTTATTTGAATGACCTAATTTCCTAACGCTTTATTATAAGCTAGAAAGTATTATTTTCCCTAAGACTTTCACAGTACCTGTTCATTTCAAAACGCAAATTGATTTTTCAGCTCATATGATCTAATTGCTTCGAAAACTCAGATATCTTTCAATATATTAAGGTATATTATCTTGATGGAAGTATGGAACTGTTATATTAAGCAGTGATTCATTCCTGATCTTTCAGAAAATATCTCTAATATATTTCATGTACCTGGATGAGGCAGCAAACTATTGATTTTGCTTTCTTTAATTTGTCTCAGATGAAATTTTGTCACATTTGTTTCAGATTCTTTTTTATTCTTAGAAATATTAATGAGTACTCTTAAACTTTACGATTTTGCTTTCAGATTTAACAGTTTTAATGCCAATCTTAAAACAATGATGTAACAATGTTGTTAGACTGCTGTGCAAGGATGGACAGAAATGTCTTATTAACTATACACAATACAAAACTTGAACGTTTGCATTTCTGTAATGAATCTTCACAAAACCACAGCTAAGGTTTTTATCTTTTTAAAATGGAGAAAACATGAACAATAAAATATCCTATTTCTATGCAAGGAAATTCTGATATTATGTTCTATGTAGATATAGTAATAGTGCACAGCATTACACTTCCTAATTTGTCACTTTTTAAAACAATAGCTTTTTTCTTGACTGTTTGATTGGAATTTAAGACTTACAGTTACAGACATCTGTTTCTAATGCCTGTTATTGGACCGTACTTTTATAGTCCTCCAGTCAGGAGTGAATACAAAGCCTTTTCAATTTTGACATGAAATATATGATGCAGCAACAACAGGTCTGATCTATTTGGCACTGTTGGGCTGAAATCTATGACCGGATTTCTGCTTCAAGCTGTCTTGCAGTTCCCTTTTATTTCCTCATTTGTCTGTTGACTGTTTGGAGTAAGTGCTGTTTTCTTTTGTGTTTGTCTAATACTGTCTACTGTGGTATGTTCACCTCTGTCTGTGGTGGTAGATGTTACAGCAGCAGAAAATAGCAATGAAATCACAAAGACTATTCCACCATCTGGAGCTTATTAGAGTGCACTATCATTCCTCCCGTAAGTGCACTATATCAGCTTGTGGTTATGACAGTCCAAAATCACCTGCAGATGCCCAGGCAAACATGAGATTCATTTAACAAGTGAAACTAATAACATAAAAAGAATTGCTTGCTGCTCCTACTTGACTAAATAGAGAGCAATAATATTAAAATTTATTCTCTGGAATTTAATGTAATCTGTGCATGAGTTAATAATTTTTGATTTTTCACCTATTGATCTGTGGGGATCTATTTCCCACGCTGTTCTCAGTTCAACTCTTTTGGGATTAGTTCTTAGTCATGTTGTCTTTATTTATCTTCTATAAGTCTATGGTCTTCTAAATGGTCTAAAACACTTTTTAAATCCAAGTCTTAAATGATATTGATATTGTCCCATGTTTTAATAATTATCCTGTTCTCTGTACAATCCTTTTTATTCTGTGAAAATAAAATATATTCATCAAAAATATTTGAATGAAAGAGGGTAAAATCTCTATGATATTAGGTCTATGTGAAAAACAATATCTTATTTTGCATTCAGTTTCCTAGGAAAAAGTGAAGCTATTTGTCTGAAGATATTATAAGTCAAGAGATATACTGAAATTATGCAAAATGTATAACATATTTACAATGGAATTTCTATGGATTAAACCACTTTTAGTAGTTTAATTAGTTAATTAGTCTTTGCTAATTTAGATTTGCCAATTTAGATTAGTCTTTGCTAATTTAGGTTTCTAGTTTGAGAAAAAGAATACACAAAGTTGATTGGTATGTGATCATAACGACTGGCATTCAACTCCTAATTCTGACAACCAGTCTGAACTAGATAGTCACTTGAGACAGACTATTCTCAGATGAAAGTCCTCAATTCTCTGTCTCAACCAGCATGATAGCCAAGGTAGCAAACTACACACATAACTTGCAGTTAGACAATGCTTGGGTAGCAGAATATGAACTGTTACAAGATTCCTTAATCTTGAAATTTCTGTACAACAGCACAGCTAATTTTAAACAACAAACAACAAATTAAAAGATGTAAGTGTGTGAAAAGGGCTGTCCAAAAGGTGATTGTAATGACATCTCTGCCAAGATGACAACTCCGTCTCATCACACCATTTGCAGTTTCAAAGCTGTTTTTGTTACTTAGGCTTTTTAACTTTTAAAAATATCTGAGTTTTTATATCTGGAAAACATATGTAAACCTCGTTCTTTAAAGGATACATTGATGAGTCTCACACCTCCCAATCCATATATTCATTTATTTAGCATTCAAAAGTCTCTTCCACACACAATATATTCTCATGAAATTTTATCAAAGTGACATATTAACTATGTAGCAGAATAACAATTCTGTCACAAAATTAATGTTTGGAGGAAAAAGTAATATATCTGACAGCTCTAGTCATACAGCATTTTAAAATTATTGACCCTTCACATGAACAGGATCTATGATATTACTATGGATCAGTGTTCTAGTTGATACTTTTGAGAAGATGTTATTGGAAGATGTGTTACAGAGCATTGGTTTGGAAGACAGAACAAGATCAGCAATTCTTAATTTTCTATCCATATTGCATACAGAGTTATATATTTTGTATTTCATCCCAGATAGTTCAAAAGATAAGATTCTATTATCTATTGAAAATACATATTTGAATTTTCTAAAAAATAAGCCAACCAAGTGTATTAGTACCAATTCAAGTCTCATTGATTGCTGCACTAAAAATGATGGTTTACTTGGATGCTAGTTTATTATATTAAGTGAAAAATGTATCGTTGTCTCAATTGGTAATAAATGTCTTACTACTCTAAAAGGGTCAGTTTCCTGATGCTGAAACCCATCATCTACAAAATTGAATGGAAAGCGTGTTAATGATAATGCAGAAAGTGAACATGTATTATTAGATGCCACACATCCCCCATAAACCACAGAGTTCTGCTTTCACAGAAGATGGCTCTTTTATCTTCAAGCTATCTCAGTTAAAAGACAAAGCAGTCATTGAAAAACCTAACAAAAATAACAAATGGGAAAGTATCTGGGTGTATAAGTAAAACAAGTGTTTTAAAATCAATCTATACTTAGAATCTTTTTCCTTTATGAAGGACATGGGCACAGTTCAGACGTTTGAAATTCTAACAATTTTATCTGATAGTTTACAGCAATTCAGAAAAGTCTTAAGCAGTCAAGACAAATTCACACTCAGTATTTGGAAAGAAGAGCAGATATGGTAGTTACCAAGAGATTCACTGAGGAGTGACTGTCAAGGCTTATGAGACGTAAAAACTACTGAAATATTTCCAGTTATAGTCTGATGAGCTCTCTGAAACCATGAGTACTAATTATTTTTAAGTACCAAGCTGGTAAGTGGCCTAAAGCCCAATGTAACAACTGAAAAAACCGGTACCACTGCTTGAACAAAAATACATATCTGGATGAACTAATTAATTTTAGGATGGTTACCAACAACTAACTACTGCAAGAAGTGAAACAGGAAGCAGTACTTTGAAACTTAAAGGAACATAACCAAAATGACCTCTAACACTGCAGTTTGATGGCCATTAGGTGAGTAACAAACTCAATAAATATTTGAAGTGAAATTTTAGTTTTAGTTAAAAGGTGCATTTAATGGAAATTTGTGTTTTCACTGAAAGTAGAAACATGATTGAAAATAAGTGTAACCTAAATTAAATTAATAAAATAATACCACAAAGATAAAAAAAAAATTAGAAATGAGAAAATAGAGAGGAAGAATGACACATGAATCTAGTATTTACCTGAATTATTATTATAATTTATTGATGATTTGAGAATATATATAAAATAACTACTTACAATATTTTCAAATCATATTTAAATTTAGTGTTTGTGTGCATAAGTAGTCTTGTGAACCTACCACTTATGCCAAATAATCATATTTGAGGCTTTTATTCTATTTGTAAACTTTCCACATCAGCAAATTACAGCTTCGTAGACAGAAGACTTATCATGATCCTGGAAAACTCCTTTGTTCTGGAGGCTTATGTGCAATGCACAGTATGTTTGACTCTTGTCAATGCAGGCAGCCATGGCTATGCTCCTCTGTGCCATTATATTCCTATAGAGTTTAAAATAAAAAATACTTTGCTTTAATCAGATTTTAAGTCTGTGGGTGATGCAGGCGCTATGAATAGCAGTGATTTAACACAAGGGTAAATAACACAGACTGTAAGCTTCAAGTAAAGGCAGTGCATAGTTCTCCAAACAGCCCAAATAACATAACAGTAACCAAATCGTGACTTGGGCAATCACTGCTTGATGTTCATTTTTGTGAAAGAAAGGAAGTCCTGAAGTTTTTGCCTCCATGATAGTTCAATTGAGACAGCTAAAGTCTGTGATATGAGAATAATTCTCTCCATTTGCAGACTACTATGATGGGAGAAAAGAAGCATCCTAGTAGCATCAATATTCAACATCTAAAGAAGCAGACTGTAAATTATGATGTGTCCATCAATGAATTCCCATTTGTCAGTTAGAGTGATTTGAGAAGGAGATAACATCATGTGCTAGGAAAAAGAAAAAAAACCAACAATATTGTTCCAGTGAATTTTGGGACATGCAGCTTACTCTCCCTGAATCTCTTTTTAGCTAAGAAACAAAATAGATTTAAACTTATACAGCAACTGATGTGTTCTTATATTCACACACAATCACAGAATCTTAAGGGTTGGAAGGGACCTTGAAAGATCATCTAGTCTAATCCCTCTGCCAGAGCAGAACCTCTTAGAGTAGGTCACACAGGAACTTGTCCAGGTGGGTTTTGAAAGGTGTGTCTCTGATTTTAGGTGCATGATTTTTAAGTATTGAAAGTTGGAATCTCTGCTATATCATAGATTCTTCTGAGAGTTGGGAATTCAAGCCCAAAATACTTTGGTTTAAGTCATACTAGTTTGAATTGTTTGAAAAATCAGTTCATTTTCTCCAGTCTCACTGGAGAAAGTGTTTGGATTTGCTTATCATGCCTAACACTTTTACCATAGCATTGTAAAAAAATGATTTTGCACAAGATGTATTAACAAGTTCCCATTCTTCTAAACAATATCTATGCTAAATTTTCAGAGACTTATAAGAGATGAGATTTTAAATTTTATTTAATTTTAATTCATTTCCATGAATCTGAGTAATGTTGAATTTATCTATTAGTTACTAGTTACCAGTTTTCAGTCCCTTGGAAGATTATAATGCCACTGAAATACAGTTCTTAATATATTTATGTAGAATTGTCTTCAAGTTTATGCCCTATAAACAGACACAAACATTTCAGTTTAACAATTGCTTTAACCAGTATTTCAGAATGACAACTTAGAATTATCCTATTAACTTTGTTATTGCAGCATTTATAGCCTTTGCAATAGATAGCCACTTGGATGCTATCACTGTATAACTTCATTTGAAAAAAAAGAGTGAAAGGAGATATATGCACAACTTCAGTTTGCAGTGTAAAAATGGTCTTTTATATCTTAGAAATGTCAATATTTCTCAGTCATTACTTAATGCTGCTAGTTGTAGAATGCTGTATGATCCACTTACGTTCTTGAAGATATTACTATACCACCATTAACCATAAAAAGATGATACATTTTAATGGTAATGAAATTTTAAATCTTTATTTTTTCAACTAAGTAAAACTGTTCTATAAATTCAGAAGAGACAGAAAGACATTTTTCTATTATGTCCTCTTGGTGACCTTTCTACAGTTATCATCCTCTTGTCTATAAAAGCAGAGTGTCACAAGGAAACAAGATTACATTGGACTTGTGATACAGCTTATCAAAATGTAAGATAACAATGTAAAGAAATGACAACCACTAGACAGATCCTTTAAGTAAATACATTTCAGTAGCATCTTTAAGAACTATTATTTGCTGGCTTTGCCTGAAAAAATGAATGAGACCACAGTTTAAGGATCTGTATACATGGCTGCACTTTGAAAACACAGCTGACAGGAAATCCCTTTTCAGCTAAAGTGAAACTTAGATGAACTGCTTCAGACAATTAACTTTCAAGACTTGGATCCTTTCCCTCTGTTACCTTTCTCACTGGTCTTGCTTTTCCATGTGATATATTTAATAAGCATTTTTCAATAAATATAGGATTTCTTAAAAAATTGTATTTTCATAACATGTCTTTAGTACACCAAACACCTGTGTACTGAACAAAGTCCTAATTGAATTACTAAACAGTGAAAATCTCAGTAAAAACAGGCAAACATTTCTTGAACTTTGAACAACAGGAAGAAAAATGGTCTAGGGTGGTTCTTCTCTGCCTCCACTCTGCCCTGGTGAGGCCTCATCTGGAGTCCTGTGTCCAGTTCTGGGCTCTCCAGCTCAGGAGGGACAGGGACCTTCTGGACAGAGTCCAGCACAGTGCCACCAAGATGATCAGGGGACTGGAGCATCTTTCTTGTGAGGAAAGGCAGTGGGAACTGGAGCTGCTTAATCTAGAGGAGACTGTGGGGGAATTTCATTAATATTTACAAATATTTAAATGTTGGAAGTCAGAAGGTTGGGGCATCCCTTTTTCTATTGTATCCAGTGACAGGACAAGGAGTAATGGGAAAAAGTTAGAACACAAGAAGTTCCACTTAAACGTAACAAAAAACTATTTTACTGTGCAGATGATGAAGCACTGAAATGGGCTGCCCAGATAGGTTGTGGAGTCTCCTTTTCTGGAGGTCTTCAAAACCCTCCTGGACATATTCCTGTGTGATCTGATATAGGTGGACCTGCTTTGGCAAGGGGGTTGGACTAGATGATCTCCAAAGGTCCCTTCTAACCCCTACCATTCTTTGATTCTATGAAAAGGAGGTATTTAAAGTAATGTATTCAAGAACTAGGAACACAAAGCACATTCATCAGACTAAGGCATTCACTGGCTGAGCAGGGAGTTCAAGAGATTAATGTCTAACGTCTGGTCAGTTCAATTATATCTGTATCTCAAAAAAAAGTGACTGAAATATCTGTAATGATAGTTATAGCTTTACAGTTTCTAACTCGTTTTGCTGGAAATAAGTAATGGTCTGTGTGGTCAAAGTGGAGAATTTCTAATTTTTCTGAAGCAGGTAAGAGCAGTCATTGGTATTAAAATTTTGACAATTGGAGTATAAAAAAAAGAAAAAGAAAACATATTTCTATGAATTTATATTTCTATGAATTTATATTTCTATGAACTAGAAGCTTAAAGAATTTGGTAACTTTTCAAATATGGCCATTACAGAGAATCTGCTCTTAGATTAAAATCTTGTTTTCAATTTTAATGCACTTGAAAATGTGAAAGATGTCTTCTCCATTTTGAATCTTCAGAGTTAATTTCTGTATCTAAAATGTAGTCTTGAGAATACCCATGACAAATCTTCCCATAACATACAGTATCAAAAAAATCCCTTTTTAAGATGATTTTAATAATGTTTGAAGGCTTCCAGTCAGATCTATTTCTAGCTCTTATTCTGACCTAAAATAATGCAAATTTAAATTAATAATTTAGAACATGCAGAATGACTAAATGACTAAAACATCTAGGAGTTGATTACTACCGTTCTTGATTTGTACAGTCTGACTGCTGTAGACTTCAATCCTCAACTAGATATATCAATAGGTAGATATGTTCCATATAGTCTAGATAAAAGATATGAACTTCTGTAGCCATCTGAGAAACTCCTACATTGAACTACTTAACCACAGCTAACCAAGATGAAGCCCTCAATATAGGTAATGTCTTATTTTTTTCCTTTTCCTTGACTAATTAAAAAAAAAAATGGAAGGTCTAATAGTGTTAGACCTAAATGTGTTAGAGGATCTTGGGTACAGTTACTTCATCAAGATCCTAAAAAAATGTAAACGCTACTTCAGTTTTACTCCAGATGCATAACGGTGCAGGAATGATATAGCATTAATTTAAATAAAATGAAAAAGTTACTCCTAGGTTACTGGAACAATTATTTCTCTGGGATATATTTTAAGTGTAGATAACCTATAACCTTGAAGATGTTTGTTTACCTTGTGAATATCAACTGCTGACCTAGGTTGCTAGAGTTCTTTTGAGCTGGTGAAGATTGAGTTGCCTCTTTATTTCAGAAAATAATGTAAAGTAAACTGCATCCTGGAAGCAGTTGACTATAAAGGAACAGCTACGCAAGTGAATATCTGAGGATTAGTGATTACAGAATGAACAGATGAATTAGTTAAAGACTTATGTTTATGGCCACAAATCCTAAATTTTTAGAAACATAAATCTTATTTTGAATATAATCCTGAAAACTCCAGGTTTTATGGTGAAAAAATAATACAGAACAGCAGCTTCATGGAGAGTTGAAAACACAATGAAATATTACTGATGGCTACCAAATATGGTTAGTGATTTCTTATGTTCCAGTTACTGAGATAATTTGACAGATTGCCAATAATGCTTTTTAACCATGTAAGCAGGAAAATATATGACTGCTACCCTTTATTAGAATTTTTGGCTTAATCTCTTACTGTGTTTAGTCATAGTCTTACTGTGTTTGTTCCCTGTAAAGAAAATCACACTTTGTCTCCTGTTTACATGGATGGGATAAAGTCCATCTCTATTCTCACTTCCATCATGACTGTCCTGTAATCGTTCAGATATGGCATTCTTGTGACAAATGAGAGACAACTTCAAATACTCTTAAAAGATAAATATTTGTCTCAAGTTGTGCATATTCTTGGTCCATAGAAGGACCTCTAAAAATTTATTTATTAAATAAAAGTACATTTCCTCTCTCAATCCGTTTACTTTCCTTCTATCTTCTCTCTCCTCTGTCTTACTCCCCAAAGGAAATATTTTTAAAGTGATTTTAAAAATTTGGGTCAAATCTAGTATTAGGATGAAAATGACAGTGATTCTTCATAAACTTATTTGCAAATAATTTTTTTGACCAATTGAGAATAATAACATAATTTGGTTTCATATTTATACATAAAGTAAAAACAGAAACAACTAATTCCATTCTTAATTTGATGAGAAGTAGCTATACTTCTGTTTTTGTCACTGTAAATTAATTAAGGCAGATCACCACAATAAAGTGGTTATTCTAGTTCAAATACCTAAACTATAATTTTCAATCATAGCTTGGATCGTGTCTGCTTGATATTCTTTTGTTTTGTGCGGAAGAATTAATTTTTGTCAAACCTACTGATCTCTGGAAGTGGCAGAAATAAAACTGCTACATACATCAAATCAAAATAAAATTGTTATACCTTCTTCGAAGATTGGCTAAATAGAAGATAAAATGTGTTTTGAAATAGTCATTAATAGTGTATTTATTCCTGCATTGATGAAATTGCTGAAACGTATGCTATTGGTATGATTTTAAGCAATTAAGCTGGTGTGAATTGTTAGCAAATCAGGCCTGTAATCTTCAAACATACTCCCTAGGCCTTGAATCTAAAACCATCTGGACAGTGTGACAGTGTTCTATTTATTACATACAACTGCTTGGATACTGCCAATGCATAAACAGTAATTAAGCACACAAGCCAACCATGCATGCCAGATTTGCTAGAACTATCCTTTGAGTATCTTAGAGTTTCTATGCCAGTGAGCTTACTGAGGCATTGGCTGGTGATTAAACATTAATGATTTATGGTGCAAGCAGGGTTCATTTACTGCTTACTGAAATATATTTGAGAGTATCTATGATTTTTCAAGAAATAATGCTTTCAGAGATACTTTTCCTGACTAATTTCCTATACTGTTTTCGGTAAGAATGCGATGTAGAATCTCATAGGATGATGGCTTGTATGTGTGGTACTGTTGCTGTTGTATTGTTTGCAGCAAGCAAATGGGTTAAATGCAGCAGAAACTGCTAATTGTAACACAATTTTCTTTCTCCTCAGTTTGAGGGAGATGTCTAAAAATGAATTCCAAAGTCCAATACTGCAGTCTCTTAATATTGAACTGTGCATCTAGACAGGTGGATTTTTGCACTGATGTTTTGCTCATCCCAGCTCCAGGGGACTTTCCTAACATCTGCATTTGACGTCCAATACACCTTTCACAGGAATGTAAAAAAAAAAAAAAAAAAAATATTGGTGGTCTGTACAGGGTTCGTGAAGAAAGCCTGACAAAAAAACAAGGACCAAATATTCAACTGATTGGGGAAAAATACCCTGTACTGCAAGTGAGAGACTGTGAAACACCATAATTAAGGAACTATCTTCCATTATTCAGTTCCAAGGATTGTTATCTGATGTTTCATATTCAGGTGCATAGGAAAATTTCATTCTAAAGACAGAAGTATTTTTGATGTCCACAACCATAAGTTTGGGACTGCGCTTGTGATACTTACCTGAGGCCTAGAGACCCATTATTGTACAGTTGCAGCATTTGTACCAGTGCTTATGTGTGTTCCTGTCAGATGTTTTCCCTTTCACCATATCAATTCTGATTTACTAGTATTTCAAATTCCCATAGGGAATCAGGAAAGCACATTTTAAATTTACATACTTAATCATGGAATAAGAGGCATGATTCACTGACTTGACAACACATTAGAGTGCTGGTCAGAGATTCTTGGGATTTTAATCTTAACTCTGGCATTAAACAAATATTGAAATAGAAAAAAAATCCCAAACTCCCCAACTGAACAAGTATTTTATAGAGAATCCTTTAATGTATGTTTCGGTAATTTATGTGGTAGTATTGATTAACGTACAGTTTAGGTAGTTTAAGGTAGGCTGTGTTGGCTTTCTCAGACATAAGGTCCCAGATGCAAACTGCAGAAAGATTTCTGAAACAGCTCAGAAACGTTTAGCTCAGGAATTGGGAGCAATACAGCAATTTTAGTGTCATGCCCCAGGTAATCATCTCTGCTGATAGACAAAAGTAAATTAATCTGGAAATAAAATCAAATTGATACAGTTAATACCACTTCCTGTATGCAAGCAAATATTTTCTTTAAATACTGCACTTTGCCACTTGTGTACACAAACTCTTTCAGGACTATATTAAGGTAAATATTTTGTGAGACATCATTCATCATATATAAATGTTGTGAAACTTTGCAACCTTTTTAACAACACAGGGCTATACAACTATCTCAGAGTAGGAAGGAAAGAGTGATTTCACATGCTCAGTAATTCTGTCAATGTCACTACTTTACCTGTAAGATTCTGAACTGAAAAATTTTACAGAAACCACTGCCAAAGAGGAAACTTGAACCAGTTGCTCCAGTATTTTTCTCTTATATTTAGATTGAGTAGCATAATTCCTTTATTTGAAGAATAAAATAAAATTGTCTGTGACCAGATAAAGAAGTCTCATTTCCCCCATGGTTTTTTGATGGCTTTGTTGCAGGACTTGGAGAAACTTACCTTAAAAGGGAGAATATATAAAAAAGAATGGTAGCAAACGGAATTTGATTATACATTGTTCTCTCCTTTCTGCACACCTCATCCTCTTCTGTCAGCCTGTTCATTAAGTATTTTCTCTACAGGTCCATGAGTAATCCTCATAAAGTCACAACCAGCGATTCATATATGTAAATAATAAGATACTTGTGATTTTTATGGCACTATTTCTCCTCTACAGGAAGTGTATACATTATTGCAAAGTTATGGTGAACATTTTGTGTGTTTCAGCTTTGAATCATAGAATCATAGAATGGTAGGGGTTGGAAGGGACCTTTAGAGATCATCTAGTCCAACCCCTCTGCAGAAGCAGGTTCACCTAGATCAGGTCACACAGGAACATGTCCAGGAGGGTCTTGAAGACCTCCAAGGAAGGAGACTCCACAACCCCTCTGGGCAGCCTGTGCCACTGCTCCGTCACCCTCACAGTGAAATAGTTTTTTCTTATGTTTAAGTGGAACTTCTTATGTTCCAGCTTCATCCCATTACCCCTCTTCCTGTTGCTAGCTACTACAGAAAAAAGGGATGTCCCAACCTTCTGACACCCACCCTTTAGATATTTGTAAATGTTAATAAGATCTCCCCTCAGTCTCCTCTTCTCCAAACTAAACAGCCCCAGTTCCCAGCACTTCCCTGTCCCTCTTGAGCTGAGGAGCACAGAACTGGACACAGGACTCCAGATGAGACTTGACCAGGGCAGAGTAGAGAGGGAGCAGAACCTTCCTTGACCTGCTGGCTGCACTCTCCTTGATGCATCCCAGGATGCCATTGGCCTTCTTGGCCACGAGGACACATTGCCGGCTCATATTTAGCTTATTATCAACCTGGACTCCCAGGTCTCTCTCTGCAGAGCTGCTCTTCAACAGTTCGACCCCTAGCTTGCACTGGTGCATGGGGTTGTTCCTTCCCAGATACAGGACTCTGCACTTGTCCTTGTTGAACCTCATGAGATTCCTCTCTGCCCAACTCTCAAGTTGATCGAGATCCCACTGAATGGCAGCACAGCCTTCTGGGGAATCAGCCAGCCCTCCCAGTTTGGTGTCATCAGTGAACTTGCTAAGAGTACACTCTGTCCCCTCATCCAGGTCATTGATGAAGATGTTGAACAAGACTGGCCCCAGAACCAATCCTTGTGGAACTCCACTGGCCACAGGCCTGCAACTTGATTCTGTGCCATTGATCACCACCCTCTGGGCTCTGTCATTCAGCCAGCTCTTGATCCACCTCACTGTCCACTCATCTAAGCCACACTGCTTGAGCTTTCTGCTGAGGATGTTCTGGGAGTCAGTGTCAAAAGCCTTGCTGAAGTCAAGGTAGATGACATCCACTGCTCTCTCCTCATCTAGCCAGCCGGTTACGCACTCATGGAAGGCTATCAGATTTCCCTTTGGTGAAGCCATGTTGACTCCCTCTGATAAGCATCTTATCCTTCATATGTTCAGTGATAACATTCAGGATGAGTTGTTTCATCACTTTTCCAGGGATGGAGGTGAGGCTGACTGGCCTGTAATTTCCTGGGTTATCTTTCCTGACTTTTTTGAAGACCTCCTTTTTCTCCTTTCTTGTGCATTGGGATACACTGATACTGGGTTTGGAGGAAGTGGTTCTTGAAGATTGACCAACTCTCATTGGCACTACTGTCTTCTAGAATCATATCCCATGAGATCCGTCCAAGTAGATCTTTGAAGAGGCCAAAGTCAGCTTGCCTGAAATCCAGGGTCATGGTCCTGCTTTGTGTCTTGCCTCTTCCACACAGGATCTTGAACTCCACCATCTCATGGTCACTGCAGCCAAGGTTGCCTCCAACCTTCATATCCCCAACCAGGCCCTCCTTATTCGTCAGTACCAGGTCCAGCAGCACACTCCTCCTCATTGGCTCCTTGATCACCTGACACGGGAATTTGTCATCAACAATCTGTAGGAACCTCCTGGACTGCATGTACTTGGCTGTGTGGCTATCCCAGCAAATATCAGTGTGGTTGAAGTCCCCCATGAGGACCAGAGACTGTCATTGTGAGGCAGCTCTCAGCTGTTCATAGAAGGCCTCATCCATATCCTCCTCCTGATCAGGTGGCCTGTAGCAGAGTCCTACAACAATATCACCTCCTTGCCCTGCCCATTAATTTTTACCCATAAGCACTCTACCCCCTCCTCATCCCCACCCAGGCACAGTTCAGTACACATTAATTGCTCCCTCACATAGAGAGCTACTCCACCTCCACTCCTTGAAATGATCTAAGAACTGTCAGGCCACATTTTTTCAAGCTGAAATCTTTACAAGACCCTTCCAGAAATATTTAGCCAGGGTTAGTAGACTGTAAGTTCAGGAAGACTAAATTCAGGAAAGTTTTATCTAACAATATCAGAATGGCATTGAAGGATTACAGAATCACAGAATCTTAAGGGTTGGAAGGGATCTCAAAAGATCATCTAGTCCAAACCTACCAGGGCAAGACCATCTAGAGTAGGTCACATGGGAACTCATCCAGGTGGGTTTTGAATGTCTCCAGACAATAAGACTCCACAACTCATCTGGGCAGCCTGTTCCAGTGCCCCATCACTCTCACAGTGAAATTTTTTTTCTTTATGCTTCTTTGGTACCTCTCATGTTCCAGCTTCTACCCATTGCCCCTTGTCCTATCATTGGACATAACTGATAACAGCCTGGCTCCATCCTCCTGACACCAATCCATTACATATTTATAAACATTAATGAGGTCACCTTTCAGTCTCCTCCACAATAAAGAGCCTCAGCTCCCTCAGCCTTTCATCATAATGGAGATGCTCCACTCCATCATCTTGGTGGCCCTGCACTGAACTCTCTCCAGCAACTCCCTGTCCTTCTTGAACTGAGGGGCCCAGAACTGGACACAAGATTCCAGATGTGGTCTCATCAGGTCAGAGTAGAGGGGGAGGACAACCTCTCTCTCTCCCTACTACCCACACGCCTTCTAATATAGCCCAGGATGCCATTGGTCTTCTTGGCCGCGAGAGCACATTGCTGGCTCATGGTCATCCTTCTTGTCCCTCAGGACCCCCAGATCCCTTTCCCCTACACTTCTTTCTAAGAGTTCATTCTCCAAGAGCTTCAGAGCTATGTGAGAAAACCAGACATGTACTTATAAAAAAGTATAGAAGAGAGATGAGGTGGAAAATTACTTTAAGAGTCTGTGATTCTGTCGTGGTTTAGGCCCATCAGGGAACAAAGACCACGATTAGCCTCAAGTACCAAAGAGGCTGAGGATTTCTCAAGGGCAGGGAGAGCTTAATTGCCGCTTAAGGATCAGGACAAAACAGACCAGGCTACTCGGTGTGGGGAAAAAAGCAGAGAAACAATTTAATGCAACATCAACTAAAACATACCCCAAAAACCCAAAACATAACCAAAATGAAACAACCCAGAGTAATACATCAATGAAGAGTCCAACCAGCCTTTTTAAGAACACCTTCTTGCCACACCTTCCCTCTTCCCGGGCTCAGAGCCCTGATCCCGGGGTTTTTACCCTGTCCCCCCCGAACGGTTCGGGGGGGCAGGCAGTGGGGGTTTCAGTTAGTCTGTTCCCGATAGCTCCTGCCGTTTGTCCCTCCTCAGGACGGGTGAACTCCACACCAGTCCTCCCTTCAAGTCTGTGGGGTAACTCACACGCATGGCAGCCCTGCACGGGCTGCTCCGACGCGCACTTATTCCAAGGGCTGCAGCTCCTCTCTGCCTCTCGTGTGGGGCTGCTCTGCGACGTGCAGGCTCTCCAGCACGGCCTGGGCCATGGCCGTCTCCCCACACAGTCCCTCGCCCGTCCGGGCTCACTCACATGGAGCTGCTGGTAACTCTCGGTCCTGCCATGGATCTCCATAGGTTGCAGGGGCACAGCTTGCATTCTCGCCACGGCTTGCAGAGGGGTCTCTGGTCTATTGCTTCTCCTTCCTTCCTCCTTCTCTGGCTGAAGGGTCCGCGTGGTCGCCTCCATCTGGTATCACTCTTACACCTCCTGCCTCGCATTTCAAATTCCCATCCCTAAATAGTGATGGCAGAGGCACCAGATTGGCCCAGCCGGGCCGGAGGTGGGTCTGAACCCAGGAGTCGGGGGAGAGTCCGCAAACTCTTTACCGGGTCTTCACTGCAACCCACTCCCCCTGTTACTAAGCCAAAAGCTGCTCCTTGCTAAACCAGAACAGATACTTATGCTATAACATGTAACAAGTAACAAGGTCTGTTACTTCTGACACTCAAGGACTAAATGGGTCACTAAACCTGAGCTAGCTTTACTAATGTCTTCTTTAGATTCCTCCAAAACCTTGTCATTTGCAATCAAACCCTGTATGCCTCATCTTAAAATATAGTCATCTGAATGTTGATAGTGCTGTTAAACAAAAATATTTTTAATTTTTTTAGTTTATTACTAATATAAAAAATGATAGATTTGAAATGCATTTCAGAATATGCAGCATACACAAAAAAACTGCAGTGAGGGCTACTGTCTCTTTGCTCAGATTTGTATTTCTTAAAAGAGGATTTAAAAAGATGTATTTCTTATAAACTAAATATTGGTTTGATGGAGCATAGAATTTGGAATTGGTTGATCTGGGACATAAAAAGCCAAATGATCACATTAATTTGGAATTTTTAGCTGTTGGCTATATTCCCACAAATATTGTTGTGTGATGGTAACAATCTAAAAACAAAGAGCTCTATACCAGAAATGACTGCAATCTTGAACCTGGGAAGTGTCAAGGACCCAAGAGACTTTTGAATGAGGCATGAAAGATAACTCAGAATAACAAAGTGAAAGATGATGTGATGTCTTGCAGTACATGAATGGTCATTTTAATCTGTCTTTCTCTAGAAGAGACTGCTTGTGAACGCTTGAAGCTTTACCTCTGATCCTTTTCTTTAACTGGTTTTCCCATTTCTTTCAATTTTTAGGTTCTTTTTCTATTTATTTTTATTCAAATTTGATTGTTTCTGTCTTGATTATTTCATTATTTGTCAATTTTTTCAGTGATTTGCTTTATAAAACATGCACTGAATAGAAACCAAAATCTTCATTTATTTTAATGCCATCGTTTAGCTAAGTGACAGCACAACAGATTAGATTCTGTGTGAGTTTTTAGAAGACATAATCAGTAAGGATCATATTCTTTCATTCTGGTTCAAGGTTAGTGTAACCTTCCCTTACACATAATTTCATTCATGTCAGTGGATATGTAAATGAACTTTTGTTCAGTTACACAAGGAAAAAGAAGTCTATCTTTTGCTGATTCTATTTTAAAAACATTAAAAAATCATCAGACCCAATAAAAATCATCATAAAGAAAAGTATGCACACATACACAAGGAAAAAAAAATGTAGAAATCATTGTTAAGAATAGACAGCTCCAAAATCTACAAATTCTCTAAGTAAAGATCATCAATTATCTTTACTTGGCAAATGAAAGGTAATAACAGTAAAATGCATATGAGCACCAACTGTGATGTGAAATTTAAGACTCTAAAACTTCATTAAAATCAGACTGGTAATGATGTACCATATGCACTGGGCTGCGTTTGCCTGAGGATCTCCAACCTGTGGCTCATTTCTTCTGTCACACCATCTCTTTATAAGAATGACTCAGAGTGCTTTGTTGAAGTGCTTAGGGGCTGACAAGCAGGGTAGGTGTTTCAGAAATAATCATTTGCTTCATTATACCCTGGTAGATTATAGACATTTTCTGTTTATAGGAAAATCTTAGACTTTCCTTTCTAAAGTTAACTGGAGACATCAAACAATGCTGTTAACAAGTGTTCTGACAATTTATGCTTTCTGAATAGGCAACTGATTTTTTTTTTTAATAGGAAGTAAAAGTGATCTCTTTTAACATTATTCTAGTACTTTAGTTACTTATTTGTAGCTCACTTTATAAATTATTAAAGGTCTTTTTCAATAATTTCATATATAGCTCCTATTAATGCCACTGAAAGCTGTGGCTGAATGTGCAAAGTAAAATAAGTGCTTTATATGAACCTTCAGCTTACTATGATTAAAGATAAAAGAAAGCCAAAGTCAAAACAACGTTAAGCTAAATTTCTTATGTGTTAAGAAAGATGAAAAGTTGGGGGTACCTGAGAGATATTAATTAAGCTGAAATTCATTTGTTAACTGGTCATACTCTAGACATAAAAAATTAAACTTCTGAACATATGTGAAAACACCCTTTAACACTGACATTTAGCAGAAGTGTTGAAATTCTCACAAGAGACAATCTGCTGGGGATGCTTAAACTGTCTTCGTTATTTCTGGTACTCACAGACACAGAAATGCGGACAAAAGAAAGTAATAGTAGTTCCCAAGTTGTTTGGTTGGTTCATTTGCTTTCAACATAAGAAATCTGCTGACCAGGCTATTTACCCAGTGTAGGAAAGCTTGTATTTAATTCCATTTTCTGCACAAGAAAGTGCTTTAGCCACTTAAAAAAAAAAAAAAAGCCTGGAAGAGTGCATACTACTAATCTTATCTGTCAGTAAGAGAAAAAACTTTACCTTAACAACTAACATGTTCACCCAGGGAATATAGACCCTTATTGGACATAGGACCATCTATAAGATAATTTTCATGTTTTCATGTAATAAAACAATAAGGCAATATATTTCATAGTTGCAGAAATATTTTCCCACCTTTAATGTATTTTGGATGTTATAAAAATTATTTAAATGTATTTCTCACAACTTGTTTTATTTTGTCTGTGGTACCATTTCAACAAATAAAATCCAACCTTCTACTGAAAATCAAATGAAGTTCTGCAACTTTTGTGATCACTTGATATAAAAAGAGACACCATATGTGAATACATTCAATATACAGTATAGTGTTACTGGTGTCTGACCTTGGCCTTAAACTGAGTAACCACTGCTAAAAAAAATCTTATTCTATAGGATGACAATAAAGAATCATTTGACTACTTATTTTTTCAGCTATAGTTTTCAAGCCTCCTAGAAAAACCTTTATTAAAATGTGATTGTTAATGATGGATATTTTTAAAATTCTGAAATATTTTAATTAATCCTTTGAATAGCTTTATACTCTCATACCTTTCTACATCAGTTCATAGTTTGGAATAAATAATGAAAGCAGGTAACAGTCATGTTTTATTAAGTAGTACAGGCAAGAAAGAGTGGAAAGCTTTTTGTATTTAATTCTACTGGCTAGTTAAAAGTGAATAAGATAAAAAAAAATTGAATGAGTTTTTACATTTCACAAAACTTTTAGAAAATGATGAAATTAAATAAATTCTATTCATGAAAATCAAAATTTTATCACGGTCCGCATTTTGTGATTACTGCCATGGTATCTAGGACCACCCAGCTGGATAGATACCCAGACAACTAGAAATCTGGAGCTCAAACTGAAGGACCTCTATTCTGAGTAAAGTTAGGCTGGATACTGAAATATTACATTTTTATTTACTGTGTAAACACAGAGTTACCCCAAATAGAGTTCAGTTAAAAAACAGGGGATAAGCTGTTCCTGAAAGTTGAAGTTGTACTTTGAAGAAAAATAAACATCATACAATTCTTGCTAGTTAATAATTCAGAGAAAGTGACTTAAGTCTGTAATTTGTTTGCTTGGAATATCCAAGACATTAATTTAAGTAATCAATCTATGGATAATCATCATAATCCAGTTTTATATTCTTTGATTGGAAAAATGTTAAATATGGTGAAATTCTTTTTTCACTGCCTATTACCAGCTGAGCTCTAGTTATAGGATGAAACCATACATTTTTTAATCGCTTTTTAATCTAGATGCTTGGCAGTGTTATCCGACTACAGCTTTGCTTTTGTTCTATTCTGGGTTTCCAAAACAAAAAAAAACACTTATATTTTTTACTCCAGTGTTTAATCCACAATCCTAGTAAGCATTTGGCACTGAATTCTGTTGGACACAATATGTCATAATAGCTGGACTTGAACTTTGGTCCAAAGTAATTATTATCTCTTTTCAGGGCTCTATGACTAACATCAGGGGTAAATGCAAGTCATTATAAAGGTATACTTCTGTGAACTTAAGTAAAAATCTTGTGTATGACATTATTTACAATAGAAAAAAAAAAAAAGAAAAAGTTTGAAACAGTTAAAATAAGAATGAAGGTAGAATTTTTACATATATACATTCATTTATTTGCTCTTCCTCTGTTCAGTTTCTAGTAGACAGCATCATGACACAGATGCTACATGTATTAAAAATGCTTGTAATGTACATTTTATACATTTTATATAAAAAATGGCTTAAATGACAATATATTAAATAAAAAATTACCGGAGGCAAATTTTAACAACATCTCATAGCAGGCTTTCTATTGCTTATAGTATATCCATCATTTAACAATTGTATAGGAAACATTCATTAATTCTTCAATTAATTGATTGATTAACTTTCAAACATAGTATTCATTTCTGGACAGCTAGACATTATAAAAGTATTGATCCTTTAACTAAAACTATTCTACTTGAAGCAAATAATCTTGAAATAGAATCACTGTATTTTTTCCTTCTGACAATAATCTATGATCTCAGGAAAAGTAGATGAAATCTTATCTGCTGTAACGTATTTTAGTTTTTGTCATGCATTTCAAATGCTGAAGGAGGTTAATGGCTGAATACGTAATCAACACTTGGGGGATGGAAAACATTCTATGAAACATTCAATTTTCTTAATAAAAAAATAAGTTAACTATTAATGAATATAGTATTTTGGATAGTAAATTACTAAAATTTCAGAATGTAGGTCAATATGTAGTTGAAAGTGGGAAACCGATCCATGTGGTTTACTACATAGTGACATCTTTCTTGGGAGAAATCTTGCCTAGCAAAGGCCTATGTCATATATAATTTTGAATACAGATGCTACAGACTATCTCAAGTTGCAAAATTTGCTTCTTACTGGTTCTGGAAAACTCATATTGCTAGGTTTCTTTTCCTCTTTATTATAAACAGAAGAACAAGTTCTATGTAAAACATTGTTTATATTAAATGAACAAAGTGTAGAGCTGTTTAATCTTTTTTATTCATTCTCTTCTCAAAGATGAAGTCAATAACCACTGTCCTTTTGAACGAATGGATAGTAAATTTATTTAGTACAAATCATTGATACTTATCCATTGCCTCATGTGGCATATTATGAAAGAGAGACTTATTCTGTAAGTCATCAATCCAGAAAAACAGAGATAGTTTGAAGAGCTGAAGGAAAAAATATTTACCTGGTAAATATAACTTCATAGACAGATTTTCAGTGCTATCTACTTCAAAATAAGGCCCCAAAGAATTTACATCCCCAAATAATCAGATGCCAGGAAAAAACAAGAGATTTGATTTCATCTGTTGTAGACAACAAGTTATCCAGTTTCACAGAGTTGTACCTGTAAAGTCTAATAGCCTTTGTTGGATAAAAAATCCTCCCTCAGTATGGTTCCCAGTGTGGAGAGAACATGATATGGTAGAGAGGATCCTTTGCTTCCCAGTACTGGTCTTTTCAAAGGTTAATTACATAGCAATCGGTATTAAAATAGAAAATAAGTTTATAAAATTGCAGCTTATTTCTAGCTGTATTTTTTAGCTTTGCTCCTAGAGTTTACTTTTTAAACTGTATTTTCTTTTCTAGATCAGAAAGTCTATTAGAACCCACTGGTTTTATTCTGCAACTGTTCACAAGATAGTCAGTTTATGTGTCATCATTTGTGTCATAAATGAAATTGTGTCTTGGAACCATCTCATCAGCTGATCTGCATCCTCAGTATCTTCTTTGATGAAGTAGAAAATAACTTTATATATTAGTCTACCTCCTTTTTAAATCTTTCCCAGTATGCCAAGCACTATGACATGTATTTGCAGTTGTTGCATGTACCGAAGATTGAGTCATGGGTAACTTTGGAGCAGCATAAACATGGCAAGAAATATGACAGCTGTTTTCACCCAGGCAAAGGTCAGCTCAGCTTTACTGGATCTTTGAATGATGTCAGCACTGTATGCAGTTAAACTGAAAACCAGCAAAAATCTTATATTGTTTCCAGACACTCCATTATTCTATTTCTTCTTGCAATAGATATGATCAGTTTAACATAGTAAAAAGAAAGAGGCTTGTGTAAGGAACTTTTTAGGAAAGTCATTAATATTATTCTCAAGGAATAAACCACTAAAAGATGAATGTTTATAACTGCCATGTTTTTGTGCATATTTTGGCATCAGCATGACCCAAATTTCCCTGTTTTCATATTCTCTCTGAAGCGCATTTAGGCACATCTACTTTTTCTCCAAGTATCCACTGCACACTTGATTGGATAATATACGCAAGTACACTCAATCTGCATTTGAAAAGGTTGATGCACACTGTTACTAATAATGCTTCATCATATTGCAAGCAAACTGTAACCAGCATATAGAAGATCCCAGATTATTATAGAATGAATTTCCCAGCTTCAATTTCCCTGTGCATTTTTTCTAAAATTTACCAATATTATGGATAATACATAGACAAGTAGAAGATTCACAGGAAAAACAAGGGAAAAGGGATGCTTAAATTTATGGCTTAGATTTTTTTCAAAAACATACAAATGAAAACAATTTTTATAGGCTACCTTTTCTGTCATTTTCCACAATTTCATAGACATTGTTAACTTTATTATTTGTTTGTGTCTAGGTGTATCTAAGATGTCTCTTAATTGGACTAAAATGTACTTCCTAGCAATGTCAAGTTTGATTTGACTGGGGGTTTTTTAGATTTTTTTTTTAGTATCTATACAAATAACTGGACATAATACTGAGAACGAGAGCAACACAGAGAACTACAATAGTCCATTTGTCATTAAAACAAGATTCATTATATACCATTCCATCATTTAGATGAATTCACACATTGGTTTTCATTGTACAAAGTTATCTGAACATTTTACAGTAAACTAAACAGCCCACACAGACACCTACAAGCAAGGATAATAATATCTCCCCTAACCTTCCTGTCTTCCCTTCCTGAGAGAATCAAAAAAAAAATCATAGATATTCTTCACTGTCTCACAGAAATAATTCAGTCTGAGAGAGAGTGGACAAGGAGGTTAAGAATAACTTGTTCTTAGTTGCCAGGGTACTCTAAAGACCATGGTATTTTTCCATGGGAAAAGATGTTTTGCTGTCAAGTCTCATCACCTCTCCTTCCCAACTCCAGCCTTCCAATTCTTGTGCAGTCCTTACAGTGGCATAACATGGGTCTGGGCAAACCCACAATGTGGTTCCTGCACCTGAAAGATCACACACACACACACACATGCATGTGTTTATGTGTGTGTTATTAAGTATGTCCTGATGAAGGAGACAGTACACCTCTGTCTGGTTACTGAACTAACTGGACTATACAAAACTAGAAACGTAACTAAAATTCAGAATATAATTTCTACATGACTCCTGGTTTCATCCATTTTATTCTATATGGATTTCTGTATTATTTTTTATTTAGGCAGCTCTAAGTAGTCAGAATATTTATATTTTGATCTTATTTCTATGTGTTTACCTAGGCTGACTGAATTAACTCTTTTAAAGCAAACTTTACATATGATGTCTTAATTTAAAAACTAAGATTCAACTCCCTAGCACGGAAGATAACAGAATTAATGATTGCATTCATTAAGGAGGAGAGGTACTAGTTTTGGAGGGAAAGTAGCAGTTCAGGGAGCATTTAGATGTTGGAGATACTAGATCAATTGTCACCACAGCATGTCAGAAGCAATTAAGAGACAAGTGAGGGAAAGAGCTGTAAATAAGATAAGAACGAGCTCAGTTCAGCAGTACAAATCTCTTGGCAAAAGTTAGTGTGCCCTAAGCTACAGTATCTCATGCTGATTTCAGTACATTTTTTTTCCTTGGAAAGAAATGTACTGTACCTTTAATGGGAAGGTGATCCGCTTCCTGAGGAAACTTTCTCAGGTACATACTTCTGAATACAAGAGAAATCTATGATCTTAGACCCTATAGACAAGATGATGATTTTCCTATGTGACCTGATCTAAGTGAACTTGTTTCTGCAGGGGGGTTGGACTAGATGATCTCTAAAGGTCCATTCCAACCCCTACCATTCTATGATTCTATGATTTAAAATCACTTATTCCTATAAAAAGGATTTCTTCAGTTCTGTTAGAAAAAAACGTATGCATATCAGGTTTATGAAAAAAGAGTTAGCTGCCTTGGATGACATGCCAAAGATAAAAAATAATCTTTTTCAATCTTTGTCAATGAAATTAAGAAATGCACAGTATGTAGTGGACTGGCTATTGTTGGTGGAGAAGTGAATAGGTAGATTATCTGGGAAATTATAGTTGACATCCTTTGCTCTTAGAATCATAGAATTATTTTGCTTGGAAAAGACCTTTAAGATTACCAAGTCCAATCACTAACCTAACACTGTCAAGGCCATCATTAAACTATGTCCCTAAGCATCATATCTACATGTCTTTTAAATATCTCCAAGGATGGTAAAACCATCATCTTCTTGAGCAGCCAGTTCCAATGCTTAACAAAGCTCTCGGTGGCAAAGTTCTTCCTAATAACCAATCTATATTTCCCCTCAAGCAACCTGAGGCCATTTCTTCTTGTACTATCATTGATTACTTGTGAGAAGAGATCTCCACTTCACTATAACCTCCTTTCAGGTAATTGGAGAGAGTGATTATGTTTCCCTCCAGCCTCCTTTTCTCCAAGCTAAATAACTCCCTCAGCTCCTTGTAAGACTTAATCTCCAGACACTTCATCAGCTTTGTTGTCCTACTCTGGACACACTGCAACACCTTAATGTCCTTCTTGTAGTGAGGGGCCCAAAATTGAACACATTTGAAGTGTGGCCTCAGCAGCGCAGAGTACAACAGGACACTTCGTGGTCCTGCTGGAAATCCTACAATTTCTGATACAAGTCAAGATGTCATTGGCTTTCTTGGCCACCTGGGCACACTGCTGGCTCATGTTCAGCCAACTGTCAACTAACACCCTCAGGTCTGTTTCCAACAGACAGCTTTCAAACCACACATCCTGAAGCCTGTAGCATTGCATGGGGTTGTTGTGGCCCAAGTGCAGGATCTAGCACTTGGCCTTGTTGAACCTCATACAATTGGCCTCAACCCATTGATCCAGCCTATCCAGGTCCCTATCCAGGGCCTTATTGCCCTCAAGCAGGTCTACGCACCCGCCCAGCATTGTATCATCCATAAACTTACTGAAAGCGCACTCAATCCCCTCATCCATGCATGTCCAACAACAAGACCTTCCTTCATGGATCTTCACAATCCTTTCTTTGGTCTTTCTGTTCTAATTTTACTCCTTTTGCCTTTCCATTGCAGCAGCAGTCCGACTTTGAATCCGTATCCAAGGAAAGGCAAAATTAGTCCATCTGGCTAAGAAGTCTCAGTCTAGCTCTGATGTAACTTGAATGTTCTATTGCAATCCAACATCAAAACACCATGCCTATTATTTCTCATATGATACCATTGTATTTTCTCATCTGAGCCTAAGGAAATATTTTCTTGAAATCCCATGAAAAATGAGCAAACAAAATTGCAGCACAAACTGATCATGCTGTGAGTGGCCAAGAGTAATTTCCTTTTATATCATTGTTTTACAACATAATTTTGCTTTTGCTGTGTTTTACTGAAGCAAGAATTCAGATTAGAAGTAGGACAGAACAGCATCTATACTTACACTAGGCTAGATATAATATGAGGCTTATCAAACCTGCTTTAGGAGATATACAATGATAATCAGCTAACATAATGCACAGATGCTGAAACGAAGAATCACACATTACAGTATGTAGTATTGTGCATCCATGGTGAAACACTGAATAGAAACATATTGAAAGCACATGAGGTCATATACACACCAAACACCTTTATGGTGAAGTATTTTGCCCAGACTTCTCTAAAGGATAGAGAATCAGCTTAGAAAGAGCACACTGATACATAATGTGTCTTCAAAATTCAGGAGCTAGGTTCCCTTTATAATGCAGTGATATCTCACTCTCCTCTTGTTATTCAGAAATGCTGACTGAAAGTTGCTGCAGGCATGAGATCTAACAGGCTGTTCATAATGGCTGACAAGTTCCATCTGGAACACAGAAAAAGGTAACGAAGCACAAATGTAATAAGCCTTAAGTAAAGAAATATCTTTTCTTTATTGAGATTAGAGTGGGTGAGATGGTTAGTGCTTTTGAAGTGAAATGAGACAGTTAATGTAAAATAGAACCTTTTTTATTTTGTTTTTCATTACAAGACAGAAAAAGCAATAAATGTATCCATATGAATCTGCTATTTGGTCACTAGCAATGAAATGTAAATTTTGAACTTTAAAGGGAAAGGAACACACGTTTCTGTCAAAAGTAACTTCTACTGAAATTAGTTCTTTCAGACTTAAGTCTGTTTCTCTTTCTTATTAAATGTATCTTCACCTTTAGTTTTGTGATATTTTTTCATGAAAAGTCATTTCTTATATTTACAGTCCTTTGCAAACAAAAGAGCTTTCAGCTCTTATAAGTCTGATGACTGCTTTTATCCTCTTCATCCAGTTTTTTTCTGAAGGAAGTTAATAGAGGTCATCTAGATAAATGATTACCCTGCATAATTGGAGGACCTTTTGATCAGTAAATAAAGCTGCAGAGAGAGAGATGTTATGGGGAATTCTAGTTGGATTATGGAACTATGTTATCAGGAGACAAGATTCTGTGTGGTTCAGATTTGAACCACAGCTTTGCTACAAACTTTGTATAAAACACAATCCTTGTTGAACTACTCCAGGAGCTCATCATGGCACATAATTGTTGCAACACCTAATTTGTACTTTTCCATTGTATTACTGATGTTAGAAACTAGAAATCAAATCTCCATTTTACTAAACTCTGTAAAAAGTTATGACTAAGGAATCTATTTGTATTATTCTGACAAATCTCAGAAGATATGGGCATTAATGGGAAGTATTTTTGGGAAAAAAAAATATATGCAGTGTGAAAGATGATACAATTTTTCCTTCAGCACAAATAATTTATTTGCAAACCTTAGCAATTCCCTTTTAAAAATTTTCTTTCTCAGTAATAATTTTGTTGTATTTTCCTAACTTTTTTTTTTTTTCACTTTAACCATTACAGGATCAAACAGAGGCTACTTAACTTTAAAGACTATTCACTGACTAGTGGATTGATATCAAAAAGTCATCATCTGCATAATGTTATCTGATGATAGCAGCCATCTTTATCTACTAATAAATTTTCAAAGCTAGAGCCTTCATGCATTTTCTGTCAGCAAATAAATGGCACCCTCTCAGATCTTTTTTTGACTGATAGCCATGTTCCTTTATGCTATATTATCTCTTTGAACTTTGGTATCTGTGCTTAAATTTGAGATTGAGTTTACAGCAGCTTGTTTTCTTAGTAATACTCTACCTGAACGACCTTAAGACTATCAGCTCTTCGGTGGAGAGACTCTGTGTTCTGCATTTGTACAGTGTTATGATGATAAAATGCAAAAGACGAAAGCTAATAGAGATACCACAAATATTCTTAGTGGAGTAAATCGGGACAACAGAACTTCTAGAAATATTTTGCATAACATAAATGATATAATGAGCAATTTGTGAAGACCAAAGAAAGTCTTGACAAGGCTATCAATCTGTAGGATTCCCAGTTTGATTTACATTTGAACCATAGTTTCACTACAAATTCTATGTAAAAGCAGTGCATAGATGAGCTACTCTGGGAAAACACAGTAGATTGAGCTGAAACTACTAAAGCTGTATAATTTATTTTACGTAGAAAGAAAAGGTCTTACTGATACATATGTAGACTTCAATATGCTTCAAAATATGAATGCAGATGAGTCCTATTTTCTTTACCTGAATCTTGTAAACTGCTATTTCAAAAGGAAGATTTTATTTTATTTTTTTATTAAAACAAGATCTTAAACAAGCTTTTTTTTTAACCATGCTCAAAATATGTATACAGATGTTGAAAAAGAGGAGAAAGAATAGATAAAACAAACCAAGAGTTTTGTCAGGTAACTAAGACATTATTGGAAAAGCTTAGACACAGTCATTAATGATGGTTATATATGTTAATATATATCTTCTACAAAGTTTAACCTAACATAATAATAGTGAAGCTCTATGAAAGAAGCTAACACAGGGGACTAAAAATTTCCATCTTGTCTTGTGTGTTCAGTCATTAATAAAGTTTTAATCAAGTGCACAAATGTCTCAGGCACTATGAAGAACATTTCATAACAGCTAGTTCTGATGAAATCACATTCATTTTGAAGATATTGTTTTTGAAATCTCCCTGCTGTGTTCTGAATTTATATCCCATGTACAGCAGGTTTAGGATCTATCATCTATATACGTGATTCACATTTGTGTTCCAAATAAATCATTATGTGTATCGAAGACCTGCTACTCCAGAAGTGGCTGGACGTCTCTGCTGAAGGGAAGTAGAGAGTAACATCATTATTTTCATGAGGGTTTTTTTTGCTTAAAATGCTTTTAACTCAACCTATGAGGCTTTCATCTTATTTTATTCCTTCCCTGGCTTACTAAGAAGGGTGATAGAGCAGCATGGTGGGCACCTGACCTTCAGCCAGCATGAAACCACCACACTCCTTTTGGTACCCAATGTGAGGCTAAAGGATTATGAGCTTTTTAAAAAATCTTATTTTTTCTAATGTAAGTGAAGATTGTGAAAGTTGTGTGATGAATGTGGATTTTTATAATTCCTAAATATGTGATTCACAGAGGTGACAGGTGGAATGTAGTGGTTTTGTCTGGGCCAGGTTTTGGTAGTCTTGGGGCTACAGGGGTTACTTCTTTAAACAAAGAGCTACCAGAAGCTTCCCCTGTAGCTGATAGGGCTAATGTCAGTCAATTCTAAGATGGACCCATAGCTGACATAGGCCTGGCCAATTAGTGACTGAGGTAATGCCTCTGAAAAGGGGAAAAAGTTGCTGTGCGGTTCCAAAATGGCAGCAGCAGCAGAAGAGAGTGAGAATGTGAGAACAACATCTCTGCAGACACCAATATCAGTGGAGAAGGAGGGGGAGGAGGTGCCTAGGCACTGGAAGAAAGATTCCCCTATGACCTGTGGTGAAGACCATGGTGAGGCAGCTGTGCCCCTGCAGTCCATAGAGGGCCACGTTGGGCCATGTTGGGGCAGGGTGTGAAGAGCTGCCCCCATAGGAGGCTCCATGCTGCAGCGGTATGTAAAGAACTGTAGCCCATAGGAAGGACTCACATTGGAGAGGTTAATGGAGGACTGTCTTCCATGGGAGGGACCCCACACTGAAGCAGTGGGAAATGTGAGGAGGCATAGCCCTGAGAAGAAGCAGCAGCAAAGTCCATCTGTAAAGAACTGACCATAACACCCATCCCTCATCTCCCTGTGCCATTGCGGGGGAAGGAAGGAGAGTCTTGGCAAGAAGAAGGGGTGAGGGATGATGTTTTAAGATTTGGTTTTATTTCTTATTTTCCCTGCTCTGTTTTGATTGTACATTAATAAATCAAACCCTTTTCTCCCAAGTTGAGTCTGTTTCACCCATGATGCTAATTACCCAGTGATCTCCCTGTCCTTACCTTGACTCACTAACTTCTTGTTATACTTCTCTCTCCCCTGTCCAGTTTAGGAGAGGGAGTGACAGAATGACTGGTAGGCACCTGGCACCCAGCCAGAGTTAAACCAGCATATGTAGAGAATCAGACATCTCATGTTGTAAGAATAAGATATTTCTCCCATTTGGCTTGGAAAGCAGTTCATTCTGTTCTTGCTATTGAGTACAAGAAAATTTTGAAGATTCCGGTAGAATTTCAGAGGAAACAAAATATTAAGAAAGAGTTTCCTCATTTACAGTGAGAAAATACTAGGAATAAATGCATTTCATTATGTCAAATAATGACACAGTGGAAGAACGTCTTAGTTGAGTTTAATTTAAAAATTCCAACTGTAAAGAATTATTGCCTATAGTAGCAGAAGAGAAACAAAGTAACTAAGGTTATTGGAATATCAATCAGTAAAGAGAAATGTTGGGAAAGGTAACATCTAAGGACCAACTTCAATTAAGAATTTTGATTCTGTTGCAATATTGTTACTCTGTGGAGCAAATCCTAGTATCTATCTTAACTACAACTGAAAGAAAAATGTCCATAGAACTACAAAAATTATGTCTATTTCGAGTTTATTTTTTTTTTAATCAAAAGCAGAAAGATAACATGGATGTTAATATTTTTCTTTAGCTTAATTCAAAGCTAGTTATCTACTATATAAATTTTGAAATGTGATAGTGATAAGAGTTTTTAAAATTTGGACAGGCTTTTAAACACCAAAGTTTGCACCTGATTAAGAAACAGAGGCTGCTGAATTTACAGCCCAGGTTGGGTGCCCATCTGTCTATGAGATGATTTCATTGTTGTTCTCGTGCTTATGGACAACATGAAACAAATCAACTATGGAGAAGATAATTAAACGTGAAAAAGTCCAAATAGAGGTTAAGAATTTTATATGCAACTTCATTTACAATTCTGGACTATAAAAGAAAATGAAAAAACATGTTATCAAGAAAACTTTAAGAGATGTTTAAACTGAAGATGTGAGATACTGTTTCTTCTCTAGGACTTTGTCATAGTTACACAGAAACATATTTGTCTCTCTTTGGGAGTGCTATAATCAGATGATCTGGATTTGAGCATGGATAAAGTAAAGCAGAAAGAGGCCTGCTGCATATGGACAAATCCACATGACTTAGAAAAATGATTGTTATCAAAAACATCTCTATTCCCTGTTTCTCCAATTGAGAAACATTTGAAAGGTGAAATCCTGACTTTTGTAAGTTTTGTCTTCTACAAGTGAGTTCAAGTTGTTCTTCCAGAGCAGAGCCTTAATTAAAGGCACACGAGAAGGTATAGTACTGCAAAACATATGCACTTCAGACAGAACATTGTTGTGTATTAATATTTGAATATTATGAGCAATCTAGTTGCAGTAACACAGGCCTCTGTGAGGGTAAATTTATCCTGCAGATAAATTAACCATTACAGGAAATCTCTCCATCATTGCAAGCTTCAGAAAACTGAGCTAGCTAGGTATGATTAAAGTAAATCTGTGCTTGAACTGAAAGCTAGAATATTCTTTATACTTTGAGGGAGAAATTTCAGAACACTTTCCTTGTCTTTTCACAGCTAGAATGACTTGTTTGGTTTGGGTTTTTTTTTAGTGTGGAAAATATAAATCCATGGAATAGATTCATTTACTTATTTTGAAATATGGGCTTACAAACGGGGTAAAAATTTACCTTGCAATGCTGACTTTTGTCTATTTCAAAAGGCACACAAAATAAGTGGCAATTTTCACCTTGTATTCCAGTACTGATATGTTTAGTAGCAGTGTGAAAAAAATACTTATACTAATTAGAATTTCTTGTGCTTAATTATCTTCTTTTTCTTATATTATTTCTTACAGACTGATTCTTGGCAGAAACTTTAATTATCTTCTGTTTATATTAAATTTACATAAAATAAATATCTTGAAAAAATGTATGAAGATATTTTTCTGATTAGAGCTGCCTACAGGAAATATATGTTGTCATAGTTTTGCCTGTCCATCAAAGAAGCACCAAAACAGTCTCTTGCTTACTGCTCCCCCATCCACTTCCACCTTGCTTAGGATGGCAGATGCCCCAGCAAGATGGGAGGAAAAAAGATAACGAAGGATTTTGTGGACTGAGAAAAGGGCAGGGAGGGCTCGCTCCCAAATGGTTCTGGGCAAAACAGACTCAATTACTCAATTTAGAAAGGAAAGTAAGGAAAGTTTATACTACTGCCTACAAGGAAGAGAACTGAACAAAAAGCAAAAACAGAACAGAATGATGATGAAAGTACAATCAGTAGCGTAAGATCTCCCCCTTCCCTCCCTTCTTCCTGAGCCCAGCTCACTGCTCCCAATTACCTCTTCCCCCATCAACAGCATGGAGGATAGGGGAATGGGGGATGTGGTCAGTCTCTCATAGATGATCTCTGCTGCTTCTCGCTTCGCAGAGGAGGACGACTCCTCACATTCTTTCCCTGCTTCCATATGGGGTCTCTCCCATGAGATACAGTCTCCTCTGGGCATAGTCACTGCCCCTAGCACAGGGTCTTTGATGAAGTTCAACCAAATCTCTGCTTCACCAGTCCTCTCCACAGGATGCAAAGGAGTCTGCTCCAGCATACCTCCTCCTCTCTTCCCTCACTGACCTTGGGGTCCACATTGTCACTTCTCTCTTCCAACTCCTTACCGGAAGAAGAAAACAAGAAGGAATAGTAAGAACCCTTCTCTTCTGGCTTCTTCTTAAAAAGCAATTGTGGAGGTGCCTAATTGGCTCAGCTGCAGCAATGGATCTGACTCAGAGCTGGGGAGATTTTTGAGCAGCTTCTTAAAGGAACCATCTTTATAGACCCTCCCTCATTACCAGAAACAGCTCCACACAAAACCATGACAAGAAGCATATCTAAAAAAAGTTACTTTCAACAGCCTATAAAAATTATTGAACTGGAAAATGATCCATTGGTGTTTGGAAAAAGCTGCTTATTGCTTGACATACTAAGTGGCATTCTGTCTCTCTGGTGTGCTGACATTATATAAAGCTAACTGCAGTTTGCTAAAATTTCTGCAACTGATATTCTAAAATAGAGTCGAAAGTAATTCTACTACTGATGTCTTGTTCTTTAGACAAATTTGCCATAGCACTGAATTAGGCATAACAGGCTTTATTGCATATTTGCTGTTTGTTTTTTCATATAAATAGAAAACTGGCCAGCTTGGGGCTAGTCTGCATGGAGGTGATATGAAACATTAATGTGAAGCAGTGAAAGAAATGATTTAAGTTAGTTCGGTTAACACTGTCACTTCCAACCACATGATTGCTTTAAGTTAGAAATAGTTATGCAAGACTACTGAAAAGTACTGTATCTTAATTATTCTCTGTTTATGGGGAAGTGGGAAGCATACAGAGAGGTTTAACTTAATTTCCAAGAACATTCCAGAATTTCCTAATCCTAAATTCCTTTTAAAATCCTAAATTCCTTAGAAACCAAGGCAAGTCTATTTTGTCACATTTAAAATTTTCTATTTCCAAAACCAGCCTCCACTGGCAAGGAAGAGATTAAAATTCTATCCATCACAGCTGATTTATGGCTGGAATATAAATGTGTTGCTTATATGTGTTCCTCAGAGTCCACTGAAGACTAATGTAAAAGCTACCATCATGTCTGGCCTGTATTATAGAGGTTCATTCAGAAAGACGACTGAGTCAAGATTCTCTATAAAATCATTTTTCTGATAAATTTACACTTACAGGTAAACAAAGAATGTAATTGTAAATGAAACATCATTACAAAAATATTTTGTTTTTTCTCCTCAATAAATTGATTTCTCTGTTTTATGTTTTATACATTTGAAATGCAACATGAAATTTTGCTAATTAAGACTTTATTGAGACTGGAAAACTCTGACAATGACCTGCTACCCTGTGATTTAGAGTAAGCTCTCTGGATAGTAATTACTTTCTAATACAGTCTTGGTTTTGTAGTAGATTGAAAATAAACACATAAACAAAAAGGTGAGTGAGCATGACAACTGAAGTTGAAGTGTGAATATATGCACATAATAAGATAGGCTAAAGTGTTTTTTCTTGTAAACATAGAAGCAGTATGTATTATAAAATGAGGAATTTATTAGTTAAATGTTTGGATGTGTTGTCTATTGCTATCAATTTCTATGCAAATGCTGGCATAGAAGGAAGAATAAGTAGGGTAGTTGGTGATCAATCTTACTTTTACTGTATTTCATAACAAGTCTTACCTTACTTTCAAATGAATGCATGACCAGACTTTGGAAAAATATTGGTAAAGCATGACTAGCCAGAGAAAGGTTATTGAAATGAAAAGAAATCTTAAAGTTTCTAAAAAGCCTGATTAGGAGAGTATATATAACTTACAGATTCCAAGACTTATAGTCTGACTCAAATTCCCTCTAAATGTCTTCCCAGAGAGTACTACCAAAGCTTTCCCAGTATTTGATAGTGTTAAACAAGTTTTCCACAGAGACAGAAGTGATGTAGAAAGGAGAAAGCTATCAACAGCAGTTCTGTGAGGAAGTGGTGGATAGAGTTGATGAGGAAAGGGCCTAGCATAACCCTGAAGAGATTCTAGCAGTAGGCTATCAGGATGATTAAGGGACTAGAGCACTTCACACATGAGGAGAAACTGAAACGTCTGGGACTGTTCAGCATAAAGAAGAGAAGGCTCAGGGGAGATCTCATAATTACATACAGACACTTAAAGGGAAAGTGCAAAGAAGATGGAGCCAGACTGTTTTTGGTGGTGCTCAGTGCCAGAACAAGAGACAATGACCACAAGTGAAACACAAGAAACACAATGAAGGTGACCAAGCACTGGCACAGATTCTCCAGAGAGGCTGTGGAGTCTCCACTGTTGAAGATATTCAAAAGCCATCTGTATATAGCCCTGTGCAACTAACTGACTTTCTGTGTCCCAGCTTGAGCAAGGGGTTGGATCAGATGACCTCCAGAGGCGTCTTCCCACCTCAGTCTTTCTGTGATTCTGTCATAATCCTTAACAGTCATGAGGAACTCTACAGCCAGAGATACAGGGTCAGAGTTTGATCTTTATCAAGTGTTGGGGCCTGGGCTATAATGAATGTTATGGAGTCAGTCAGAAACGGAGAAAGTCAGCAGTTTGTCTTTGAATTGCCTTCTACAGCAAAAAAGGACAGAAAGGAATGCCTATGTGATAGCAAGCTTGAATAAAGGGAAAACCGAGACAGCAGATTGTAACAGAAACAAGGTCAAAGCAAGAAGATAGGACAGAACATTAAACTAAGCATTGTTAGAAGACTGAATAGAGCATTCAGTTTAGCATTATATGATTGATTGTACTTGACTAATAAATTGTAACATATGTAACTAGCAATAATATAAAGTTAAGTAAATGTAAGGTAAGAATAACCATAGTATGAGAGAAAACTAACTGAAGGCTGAACAGATGGGGTGATATTTTTGACACAATAAGGCTGATGTTTTAAGCACAATAAGGATGGTGTTTTTACACAATGAGGTTGGTGTTTAAGTTGTTACAAAAATGAAACTTTGAGGCTTATGCATAGAGCGTGATGCTTACTGTTAACTACTTGCCATGAATTGTAGCATGTACACAGCATTTGGAAAAGGTATATAAGTGATGATTATGTGACACATCATATTGGTGTCTGGTCACTCCCGTTTCGTTCAACAAAGAAGAAGAAGAACCCCTGCACAAAGGAAAAGGAACCCTGCAATCAAGCACAGAGCAGATGTGGCACTGACTGTTTGTTGAGAGATTTATGAAAAAACTATTAGGGTTGTCAATTAAATACTTCGATCAATTTTTGCAACACTTGAACCTATAAAAGAATAGTTATACAATATTTTATTAGGGTATTAGTTTATATAAAGTATATAACTTTGATATGTAAAATGAACAAAGCACTAGCTAGACGAGGAAACCACTTGAATGGTAAACGAAAGATAAAACTAAGCGTTTTATCATCACTAAAAGGGAAGATTTTTTTTTTTTTTTTAAACCTCCAACACATCACTGAAAGAAATTTTAGCTAATGAGTTGGACTACAGAATGAAATGTACAGGAAATAGAAAGGAGGTTCAAAGAAAAAAATACAAGGCAGCTACCAAGACATGCATATATATATAATGATAACATATAGAAGGATTAGAGTATGTCAGACAATGGAATCAGAGAAGTAAGAAAAGATTGTCTACAAATCCTCGAAGAATATCATCATTATGAAAAGACGGAAACTCTAGGAATATGCAGTAGGTAAGAAATAAATATAAAAACTTTTAAATAGATATTTTACTTATTTTCCTCTTTAAAAATGATAAAAAAATGAAAAGATATTATGCAAGAGATAGAAACAGCAATTAATGATATTAATTTTAGAGACTGAAATCAAAGAATAAACACAGTATCTGTTTAAACAGTTAATAATTCACAGAGAACAATCAGGATTCCACTGCTATGAATATTGATTTAGGATCCACCTTTTGCAGCAGAATATTATCTCAGTAGCTAATTTTTAATTTAAGTTTATGGTTCTCTCAGATAGAAAAAATATCAGAAACACCATAAACATAATACAGTGAGTGGTAAAAATGGAGGACTAATAGGACTGAAAAGTGTAAAATTGCTCTGTTCCTCAATCATCTCAGAGTGAGAACTCTGAAAACTAAACCAGGTATGTTAAATACTAGCTCTTAATTATGCAGAGGAAGTTTTTTAAGTCTCCTTTAGTTTTGTCATCCCATTAATGTGACTAAATGATCCTAAAATGTTTGTCCTTAGAGCATCAGCTGCTGAGAATTTGTCAGCAACTAAAACTTCAACTTTACTGTTATAATCAATCCATGAAAAAAGTTCTGTGTGGCAGATACAAAGTAAAAATGTGGAACTGAAGTAAAATCTATTTGAAAAATATCTATGACATGGTTTTCTGAAGAGTGGTATGAATTGACATATTTCAGAAAGTCTTCATTTAGGTTTTCTAAATGTATACATCCGTCTTTTTGCATACACACTGGTTTTGCTTTCATAGTGGCACATCCCTGTAAAGTTTTACTAGCAAAGTTGTCCATGGATAGATCTACTTTCACTAATGTCGTTAAAGTAAGGAAAACTTACATTAGAACACAGAGCTATGGTTCAAGAATCATGAAAATCTTAAAACAATTCCATGCTTTCATTCAGCAAGTTCACTTATAAAAGACCCCAAAAGGCTGAGTCTTTTGATTTTACTAGTTTTATTAGAGAAGCATTCATTTTTTTGTTTATTCTTTCATTTAAGGTAGACTTTTTATAGGGGATCCTTTATTCTAAAATCTGAACAATGAGAGGAAAGGTATAGGCATCTTTATTGATGCATGAAGTTAATTTACAATTAATTGAATATTTATTGGTGAATAAGAGCAGCAACTATGTAGTGTTTCAATAGCACAGTGGATGATTCACATTTAATCTAGTCTCATTATAAATCATTTGTATAGATTAGTTTCTATAAGATTCATCCACCTGGCCTTATGCTAGTCATTTTAAAAATAAGTTGCTGCTTGTCTGCCAACTAATGAATTCTCATCAGTTCTGTGTTCCTTCAAGAGTTATTTTGAAATGCAATCTGTTACGTGAAATACATATTCTTGATTAAAAAAAAAATAAAAAAGCACATGAGAATATGAGTTCTAAAACGATGGAGTCAGCTTTTAGAATCTAGCCTTGCAAAACTTTTCCAGACACTACTAAGTAGTCAGATGGATTTTCCAAGTTTCTTGTGTTTCACTCACCCTGGACCTCTTGCCAGGTAGCCACCAAAAGTTGGCTCAGGTATATTTCCTGTTTGATGCCCTTTTTCTACCCATCATTTAGCCCTTGCTACATGTAGCTCTGAATATATTTTTTTCTGGGAATAAAGCTACATTCATCTTGAAGAAGCCAAGGAGAACACTGCTTCAAAAGACAAATTGTCCCGAGCCTGTTGGTATCTGCACTAATCATGCTCTTTGAAAACAGACTGGTTTTTTTTTTTCCATCTAATTGCTTATGTCCTAATATACAAAGAATTAAACATATTATTTAATGATCTGGAAATTCCAGAGTAGAGAAGGACTTAGTCATTCAGATGCCAATGTTTTCAGCTGTACCTGATGAATATGAGAGGATTCTACTCATTTTTCAGACTTCAACCTCATTGGCTATAAACTGTAAATTGGATAAGTAGTGAAGGACTGCTTGATAAACTGCCTGCAGAAGAAAAAAGAGGCAGCTGAACACATCAAACTCAGTTTTTTTGTTGCTTTCAGAATACAACAAAGTCCGAATTTAGTGGTTAGTTTTTCACCAGTACTGCTGTTAGAAACCACAATGTAGTGCTTTTGTCTGGGCCAGATTTTGGTAGTGGAGGGGGCTACAGGGGTGGCTTCTTTAAACAAAGAACTGCCAGAAGCTTTGTCTGTATGTAATAGGGCTAATAATCAGTCAATTCCATCTGGACCCTGCAGCTGACCCATGCCTTCCCAATTTGTGACTGAAGTAATGCCTCTGTGAATAACATATTTGAGAAGGAGAAGAAGTTGCTGTGCAGTTGCTAAACTGCAGCAGCAACAAGGAGTGAGATTTAATTTAAGATGTTAAAGCTATTAATAGTTGTTTTTCATATTATAATACAGATTCACAGAGGCTTGAGCCAGAAAGTAGAATTATTAGGTTTTAGTAAACTCTTAATAATGTAATTATTTCTCATTTTTGTTTGGATCAGTTTTAGCCTACCCTTTTTCACTATTTGGTCCACTCCATATTTCCCAAGTGAGGATCTTTATACTAAGGACACAGAGGAGGACTGCAGTTGACCTAAAGTAATATGCATTTATTGAAGGCAGTACAAGTATGTTACTTTGCATCAATTACAGGTCCAGTCCTGTGCTCAGAAGACAGTGAATATGCACTCATTCATGAAATTACCTTTGTTGTATTAACATAAATGCAACTGACTGGGATGTAAGTACACTTCTCAGTAAGTAAGCTCTCAGTGTAAACGTCCCTATCCACTGTGACTTCCTAGTTTCACGTTGGCTTAAGCTGAGACTGCTGTAGTAATCAGTTCTGTTCTTGCCCTTATAATTCTACCACTAATTTCGTGGTCCTAAACATTTCCTATATGTAATCTGAGTGGTTTATTTGACCCTTTTGTGAATCTCATCACAAGCAAGGAGAAAAGTAATCTTCAAGTGTCTTCCTACTGATTCAGTGACCTGAGCTCACTCATCAAAGGGTAAGATGCGTTCTGCTGTTGATATGAGTAAGAAAGAAGGCCTTTAGGGAGGGAACATAGCAGAATCATATTCCAAGCTTATACTGCACCAGTGCCTCTAAATTTTTTTTTTTTTTTATTACATCACATAAAGACTAGCATCATATAACTAGAATGACCTTTATGCAAATGCATTCCACACAATTGTTTCATGTTCGAGGTGATAAAGTGTTTTTGTTCATCAATTTTATTATTTGTATTTTCTACATGTAATTATCCTAATTCAGTTGAATATTTTGCCTGTGTGATATGCATATCTGGAGACAAAGTACTTTGGTGGAGGCAGAGAGAGAGCAACATACTATGTGGGGATATCTGTTTGCTTTAGGTTTATCTTACCTCATTTTTCTGGGTTGTCTCCTTCAAAAATCCTGCCATCTTCAAAAGTGAGGGAAACACTTTTGATGAAGTCAAGAAAGTACTGTTGCACTATTGAGAAAGATATCTTAACATGTGCCCTTGGCAGTAGCAGATTCTGACGTCATTTTACTGTATTTAAGTTAGAGGTTTTTTTAATACAATCATTTCATACTTTCATCATCTTGTATTCTCCTCTCATCTTTAATCAAACTTCCTTTCCTTAAATTGTCCAGCAAAATATACCCAGATATGATATGAAAAAGACCCCTAGGTTAACTAAAGGATTCCTGAAGTAGGTAGCATAAGACCAGTCAAGATGTAAGATAAATTTGGGTTAGACTTTGTGCTTTTCATGCAAAATCATCCCAAATCCTGGCCGATGAGGAGTTTTGACTTACAATCATGTCCAGTTCAAGTGAAGAAACCATTTTCTTGCTCAGCACAAAGGACAGACAATGTTAGAAATACAATCACAGCATGTTAAGAAATACAGAAAACATTCTCAGTAAAAAAATTCTTTATGACAAGAGCTTACAAAACTGCCAACATCAATATCTGAGTAGTCATCTGAGTAGTCTATCTGCCCGCTATGCAGTAGTCAAACCTTGCCTTGAAGAGGTTTTAACTTGCATTGGTAAATCATTCCTTAGTGTGATGAAGGTCTTGTGTTTGGTAAATGTTGTTTTCATGTAAATTTTCACAAGATAATTAAATGACAAGATTTTCCTTTTTACTGTGGCCAACACCAAAACATGTTAATATAAGAAAATAAGTGACAAATTTTTTTTTAAAGAAAAAACATCTTTGTGAGACTGGAATAATGTTTCATAAAATGCTTTTACAGACAGAAAAGCCCAGTGTATTTGAGCCTCATGGGGCCTTTTGGGTTGTTTTATTTTCTTGAGTCAGTGTTGTGGTTTAATCCTATCCAGTAACTAAGCCCCACACAGTCACTTTCTCACTTCCTCCTAGTAAGACATAACTGGAAGTATAAAAATAATAAATGATAAAACTTGTGGGTTGAGATAAATACAGTTTAATGAGTAAAACAAAAACTGCACTTGCAAGCAGGGCAAAAACAAGTAACTAATTTGCTGTTTTTCATGGGCAGGCAGATATTCAGCCTTCTCTAGGAAGCAGGGCTCCAGTGTGCATAACAGTTACTTGGGAAGACAAAATGTCGTAACTCTGAACATCCTCCCTTTCTTCCTGAGCATGGCACCACATGGTACAGAATATTCTTTTGGTCAGTTGGGGTCATCTGTTCTGGCTGTGTCCTTTTCCAATTTCTTGTGTCGCCCTAGCCTTTTTGCAGGCAGGCCGTGAGAAGTTGAAAAGTGCTGGACATAGTATAAACAGTGCTTAGCAACAAGTAAAAACATCAATGTGTTATCAACATTATTCTGGCACTAAATCCAAATGTCAACAGTATAGAAATTACTATGAAGAAAATCAATTTTATCTTTGCCAAAACCAGAATTATTTTCTTGGGTTTTATTTTGCATTTATTTTGATTTGTTTTGTTGTTGTTGTTTTTTAATAACGACAACTCATTACACAAAATTAGTCTTAATCTTTATATTTTTTTCTGCTTTCAGTAGTTAAAGTAACTTGAAACATCATAGATGCAGACAATGCACCAAAGTTCTGACCTTCTATATATTCTGACGACTTAAATGGAGTATCTGTACTGCTGCAAACACATCATATGTAAATCAGAGTCTACTGAATCCATACCCCATACGTTATACTTTTATAGGCTGAGATATATAACTTTTGTTTCTTTTCCAAGTGTTTGAAGTGTTATTTTGAGGAACACAAAAACATCTCAATTAAAAAAAGGAAAAAATGTAATTTATTGGGTGTAAAAAGTGGAAATAGAACAATTACTGATGAATTATTTTGTAATTTCTAACATTGATTTCAGTATTTAAAAATGTATCTTTGACACAAAAGATAAAGGCTATAAATGAAATCAATTTGTACTTACTTACAGAAAATCATCCACTGCTGACTTTAGGTTATGGATCACCTGCTTCAATGTTGGCTACTGACCTCTATAACAATGACCTGGATTAAACCTTTCATTGAATCAGGAGAATGTTTTTATATTTCATATGAGAAATTTGTTTCAGCTTTCTCAGTAGACAGAAGTTCAAACAGTTACTAGTACTAAAAATAGAACTGAAAAAGATGCTGGAGTAAAGCTATAGCTTCCCATCAAAAGTACAATTGTATGAGCAAGCAGTTTGAAAAGACACAATGCTTAGACTTGTTTTATTATTAGAAACAAACAGAATTCAACTGCTGATGTATGCTCATCGTACAGCAAGGAATGGTTAATATCGGTGAAGATATGTGACAAACAGAGAGAGCAGACATCCTACATCTGTACCAATGTAGGTCATAAGGCATCATCCTGAACCTGTAAATAGCTGCTGTTGAACTCAGTGATATTTGCCCAACATTTGTATTGGCAAGGCCTGATTATGTTCTGTTTCTTAATACTGCCAAAGGGAAGATAAGAATAATAAGGTTTTAAACTTATTAATGTATCTGAAAGCTGTAATTCTGGTACCTGAAACTAAAAATGTTAGTTCAGAAGCAATCACTCAAGCAACCAAAATGTCCAGAAAATGGTCAGTATAAAATAAACCAAGAGTAACATACCAATTGAAATGTTTTGTTACCAATTCTGACATAGAGTTACAGAATCACAGAATCTTAAGGGTTGGAATGGACCTCGAAAGATCATCTAGTCCAACTCCCCTGCTAGAGCAGGAAGACCTAAAGTAGGTCACACTTCACCGTCGTCTGTTCTTCCTAGCTAGGGATCCTTCTGCAAAACATTCCATCTTTAAATTAAATTAGTCTGCTATGAAAAATTATTTGAGAGGGTTTTGAAAATGGAAAAGGTATTAAAGAATGTTGTCATAAAAATATAGTTTTGTTATCTGTGATTCTCTGATTTAATTTTGAATTTTATCTGGGAGATTAGCACTAAAGGTAGAAGAAGATTTTGCTGAAGAAGCCTTTAGCTGAACTGATTGCATTTCAACTGCTTTAAGACAGTGAAGTCAAAATGAAAAATGCATATGGATAAACTGATGTTTTGATAGCTTTATGTTGTACAAGGAATAGCTAGATAAAAACAAGCGAATTGAAGCACTTAAAAAGAAAATAAAGTTTTAGTTTTTGACTGTTTTGTGGCTTCCATTCTAGGGAATCTAGGTAATCCATAACATTCTAAAACTTTCCAGTTACACGTAACAAAGAAATAAAAGGTAAAATTTGCCTGCATTCAAGAAACCACAATCCAGAGTTCTTCAAGTATACAGTTAAACCAAGAAGAGGAGTAAACACACAACATAGAAAAAAGGGCTCAATTTTTCTAATACTAACTTCTCACAATTTCCTTACTCAATTTCATTAGTATGTCTATATCAATAGTCCCCAAATAGCCAAACATGAGAAAGAAATAATTTGCTCATCTCATACTACCTACTATAAAAGCGAATCTGGAATTTGCAGAGTACAACCAATTTCATACAGAATTACAGAAAAGAATTACACATAGCTTATAATTAACTCTTTCTAACTTGAGAAAGCATGAAGATCTCAGTGTTAGAATTATTTAATGTCTAAATTCAAGAGGTCCCCAAACAGACTTCTGTATTTATGAAGTCTAATCCAGAATTGGAAGCATTTTGTAATTAAAATTTAACTACTTTATGCACAAAAGTGAGCAAGTGAAAATGCAGAAGAAAGAGTGCTTGAGAGCCTTTCCTACTACCACTAGGACAACTGAAAGATTGGCTGATGGATGAAGGGACTGAGTTGGGACCAGTGCTTCAGCCGCTTTCCACAGAGTGTTAAGGTTTCAACAGTTCTTTGTAAAATCAAAATCTTCAACACAGCGAGGTCTGTTTTGTTTCCCCATCCGTCTCTCCTCCCAGATAACCTAAGCATCGTCAATGTATTTCATGATCATTACAGTGACCTGAATTAATTTGTAATGAACCCACCTTGCTCTCTCCCAGCTTTCCCCTCCATTGCTGTGTCTTTCTGTCTTCGTACAATGGTAGGGGTTGGAAGAGGCCTTTAGAGATCATCTAGTCCAACTCCCCTGCAGAAGCAGGTTCACCTAGATCAGGTTGCATAGGAACGTGTCCAGGCAAGTCTTGAAGACCTCCAAGGAAGGAGACTCCACAACCCCTCTGGGCAGCCTGTGCCACTGCTCCATCACCCTCACAGTGAAATACTTTTTTCTTATGTTTAAGTGGAACTTGCTGGCTATACAAGTATGAGGTGAGTTTTTAAGAAACCTGGACTGGAAACTTGATCTAAAATCTCATATTTTCTTAAGAGTTTTTAAGAGAATCTCTTTGTAGCCCCTAGCTCATGCAAACAGATTTTTTTCACTGCTCCAAGAATTTAAACTGTGACATGTGTCGTTCAAGGATTCTGTATTCCTTTCATGCATCCACTCTGCAACTAAAGTAGAAACTGGTAAATGCAAAATGCCTATAGCTATGAATGGGAGGAACGAAGTGACTCTTAACTCGAGTTGCCATAGGCTGCCTGCTCAACTTTCCCTGATTAGAGATAGGACATTGTGAAAGGGAATATCTGTTCCCTCAGGTAAGGAAATCACAGTAGTGTGCAAGTCAGTTGAAAAAACGCTTTAAATGTCTAAATGTCCTTTTTGACATTTATGGATGTTATTCTACTACTCTTTTACTATAAAAGTCTTTTTTTTCCCCTTCTCACTGACCAGAACTAATCTTTCAGTAGGTGGAATCCCCCTTATAATATCTCCATAGAAAGAAAAAGATGTTGTATTTTCGATGAGTTACTACTCTCTGAAAATTAGACAGTCTGCTACTGTCTGATGGTTCTAATTTCCTTTAATAAGAGTGGCCTCTCTTTTGGTCCTGCCATTCCTCTTTTCTCAGTGGCAGCATGACCTTTCTGCTGAGGAGTCTGGCTTCCCACGCATTGGTTTCTGTGACCTTTATGGGAGCCTCGGTAGAATGACTTAGAGGTATAATCAAAATACTTCACTCTTAGACATATAGCAAAACATTTTTGTAGATCACTTGTGTATTTGCAGTAATAAAACAAGCAGAGCAATAACGAAAACTAAGGATTATTTCTGAGTGGAAAAATCTTGTTTTTTTAGTAGGCCATTTTGAGAAACACTAAAAATCTCTTTTCTCGTTTTCTAGTGACAAGTTGAACATAAGAAAAAAATTTCTCCATTTTTCTTCTCTAGCTATGAATACTTTTAATTTCATTTATTTATTAATTACAAGTGAACTTTTCTCTTAAAATAATACAAAAAAGTCACAGGTAATAAAATAATGTCATTTTTTTTTTTTTTATGTAAAATATCCTGAAAAATTCAAATGGATAGAGGAAAGAAAAACATGGTGGAAGTCTTTTGTTAATGTTAATGATACAGAAACCAGAAGATGACTGAAAAGGAGACTGGAGAAAGTCAGGAAAACTTAGTGAAGATGTGCACTCAGATTGTTAGAAAGTTGATGAAAAAGACAAATTCATTCATATAACTACCTATTTGTTTAAAAGAAAGTTATGCCTGTAACTCCTGAAAATCAAAAGAATGCAGTAGCTATACTTTTCATGCAGGAATTGTTCTGAAGACTAGTGGTGTTGAAAACAGCAAATTCAGTCTAGGCTTTTGTAGATATTATCTCTATTCCTCTGAAGGAATTCTGATTTAAACACTCTACAGACCTGTTTATAAAGATGTATGTGTACAGAAATACATGAGCCATTCATAAAGTACTCCTAAGAAGAGTCTTTTTAGAAAATTAAATAAGCTTGTAGTAAAAAATAATTGAACTTCTGAGTTTTCTTAGAACAATTCAGCAAAGGTCTGCATTTCACTTTCTGTTGTTAGTGAATGTCTTTCAAAAGATGCTAAACTGGATGAAACAATAGTAATCTAAATAGTGGATAAATATAATGTTCAGTTTAAGTTCAAATGAAAGGAACAAGCAGATCAATAAAAGTGGAAAAACCTCTTAAACCTACAGTACAAGAGAACAGAAAAGGATATGAGTGAATCAAAACTAAAGAGGCTTATGAAAAAAAAAAAAGAACAAATATATGTGGTACCAGGCAGGTGTTTCAAAAAGAGGGTGCATACAGAGTTTATTGTGCTTACACTGAAGCCAGTAATAAGACACTCACTGAATTATCAGACAACAGATCTAAGCCAACAATGAGTACTTTCAAGATCCCACCACTAACCATACACTAAACCACCAAGAGATAAATGAAAATTTTCATATTCCTTCAGATAGAAAAAAACAATCTCACTATATTATTCCCTGAGAACCTAGTAATATCAAAGATTATTTCAAGTGTATTTAATACATAAAGCACCGATGTTTCATATGTTCAGTATAAGATTTCCTGTATATTGTTAAAAGCAATGGCCTACAGGCTAATTGTGAAAGCATTTTTGAAGCTGAAGTCAAGTAATTTGGCTAGGATGAATGTTAGAAGCAGCTGCCACCATAGCCAAGGTAGCAAGAATTTTTGTCATAAATTGTCATGACAGGATACTAGGAAGACCACAGGCAAAGAGGTGGATTCCAGCCTCTCTTTGAGCATTCATAACATTGGTAAGCTATTTGGAAGTCAGAAAAACCTAGTGTTCTAATGCCAAAATCATATTGCCCATCTGGGTTTTTGGAAGCAAGGACCTGAACATATTTCAAACCAGTAAACTCATAATATTGACACAATTTTATCTGTCAGTCACCTTACTAGAGTTGTTCTGGTTTATAAAAATCATTAATTGTAAATGAAGTACCAAAAAAAAAAAAAAAGAAAAAGAAAAATTACTGGTCTTCACAGTATGTTTCCACAAACCACCTGGCAATAATGATAAAATGACTTGAAATCATAGGAGTACCATATCAGATATAACATTCTCTCTTGACTTAACCTTGGACACATCCAAGGACAGATCTGTCAGGTGTTAGTTGATGTCTTTTGGCAATCAAGAAAGCAAAACTATGTGTTGGAAGGACCTACATGTAGAGTCACCATCTGGAGACCTTGAAAAGTTAGGAAATTGGGCTGACAGGACCCTTAACATGAGGAAGTGCAAATTTATGCACCTGTGTAAGAACAACATCATGCACCAATATATGCTGACAGTCACCCAACTGGAAAGTAGTTTTGCAGAAAAGACCCTGAGGGTCCTGGTGGATATCAAGTTGACCATAAGCCAGCAATATGCCCTTGCAGAAAAGAGGGTCATTAACATGATGGTGAGACACATCTGGAGCATGGTGTCCAGTTGGGGAATACCTAGTAGAAATGATATGAAGATACTCGTTGAGAGTCCAGGAAAGTGCTATGAAAATGTTTAATGGCTTGGAGTATCTCTCCTCTGGAGAGAGATTGGGGGATCTGAGAATGCTCAGCCTGGAGGAGGACAGTCAGGGAGACTTTATCAACACATATAAATACTTGAAGGGAGGGTGCAAAAAGAATGGAACCAGGCTCCTTTCAGTGGTGCTCAGTGACAGGGCAATGGAGGCAAACTGAATCACAAGAAATTCCATTTAAAGATAAGAATTTTCCTTTTCCTATGAGAGTGATTCAACACTGGCACAGGTTGCCCAGAGAAGCTATTCAGTCTTCATTCTTGGGGGCAGTTGAAAACCAACTGGATGTGGTCCACAGCAGCTTGCTCTAGCTGACCTTGTCTTGAACAAGGACTTTGCTGGAGTACATGATCTCTAGTTGTCATCCAATTTCAATCCTTCTGTGATTCAATGATATTACAAAACCTGTGCAAAGTTCTAAGATTATGTTAAAAATATGTGTTCTGACCTTCTAGATAGAAAGTGCAACTTGAAATCCTTTAGTATGGTCTCTGTTAAAAAACAATAGAATATAAAACTTCACATGAATATTGTTTCCTACTGTGAGAACTGAATCAAATCTTGAAGGATTAGACACAAAGAACTTTAGTAAAGGCAAGTATTTTAAAGATTAGGAACATTTAAAGATAAAATCAATAACAAGTGGAAAAAGATACATGTACAAATACAGAACACTTAATAGGTAGTATATTAAAAGATAAATAGCATTAAAAAAAAAAAGATAGGCCAATCAATTTCAGTCTAAGCAATTTTAAACCTGACAAAGTAATTTACAGAATGCATCATTCGTATATGAAGATAATTGCTATGAAATATTATCTAATCCTCAGATTAATAGGATTAATAAAAATTAAAGCCATGAACAGCAAGGGTAGATAGGATAGAGTACAATAGTAATAAAAGTCCCTTGTGCTAAGAGTCACAATTAAGAAAGAAAATCAATCAGGTTCCAGTAAAATACATTACAATTACTGTATCGGAAATATCAAGTGGTGACATTTTTCCTATTCTTGAAGCACCTGATACTGACTTTTCTGTCAGTTGCCTGTAATTTTTATCCAAATATTCACAAGGCTCAAAAAAAGCTCCAGGTACAGTCTATTCTAAGGAGGAAACAACCATTTCCATTATGTACTTGTATCAGATGATCTCAGTCCTACTTGGATAGTTATCTGGATTCATACACCAAGGACTTAATGATCTGATTCCCTAGTCTGGAAAGCTGGCCATACTTTGTGGACTCTGAAAAATTAATTGATGAGAGTTCCTCCAATATGGATAATAAACTATATATCCATCCACCACTGTTAGGCAGTTGACCATTCAAAATAAGGATGGCATATTAACCGTCTCTGAGGCAGTAACTTCTGTAACTTCAATTTAATACTGTATCAAATACAATTTTTCATCTCAAATAGTCAATACACTGAGAATTTTAAAATAATGAATTCTGGAAAATTATCACATAGAATGTAGTGGAATCATTCTATATGGATTGAAAAATTATATTGGTTTTGCCTGGGCCAGATTTTTGGTAGTGGCAGGGGCTACAGGGATGGCTTCTTTAAACAAAGATCTGATAGAAGTTTCCTCTGTAGCTGATAAGGCTTAGGCCGGTAAATTCTGAGACTGATCTGCAACTGACCAAGGCTGAGCCAATTTAGTGACTGAAATAATGCCTCTGTGAATAACTTATCTGAGAAGGGGAAAAAGTTGCTGTGCGGTTGCTAAACTGCAGCAACAACAGGGAGTTAGAATGTGAAAACATCTCTGCAGACATCAAGGTCATTGGAGATGGAGGGGGAGGAGGGTGCTTAGGCCATGAAAGAAAGGCTCCCCTGTGACCTGTAGTGCAGCCCATGGTGAGGCAGCTGTGCCCCTGCAGTACATGAAGGCCATAGGGGAGCAGAGATCAACTTGCAGCCCATGGAGGACCCCATGCTGGAGTGGGTGGATGCCTGAAGGAGGCTGTGACTCCATGGGAAGCCCATGTTGGAGCAAGTTACTGGGAAGACCTGGGAGTCTGAGGAAAGAGAGGAGCCCATGCCAGAGCAGGTTTGCTGTCAAGACTTGTATTCCTGTGAGGGACTCAGACTGGAGCAGTTGGTACCTGAAGAGCTGTTCTCCTGGTGGATGACCCACATTAGGGCAGGGTGTGAGGAGCTGCCCCCATGGAAGGACCCATGCTGGAGCAATTCGTGAGGAACTGTAACCCATAGGAAGGATCCACATGGAGAAGTTCATGAGGGACTGTCTCCCATGGGAGGGACCCCAGAGTGCAGCAGTAGGAAGAGTGAGGAAGCCTCCCCCTGAGAAGAAACAGCAGCAAAGTCCACCTGTAATAAACTGACTGTAACCCCCTGTCTCCTACACCACTGAGGGAGAGAGAAGAGTCCTGGAAAGAGGGAGAGGGAGAGGTGCGGAGAGGTGTTTTAAGATTCAATTTTATTTCACATTTTCCCTTCCCTGTTCTGATGGTTCATCTAATAAATCAAACCCTTTTTCTCCCCAAGTTGAATCTGTTTTGCCCATGAGGCTAATTGCCGAATGATATCCCTGTCGTTATCTTTATTCACAAACCTCTCATTATATTTTTCTCTCTCTGTCCAGTTTAGGAAGGGAAATGATATTACAGCTTGGTGGACACCTGGCACCCAGCCAGGTCTAAACCACCACAAAAATCAAGATAAGAATTACATTGAAGAGGTTATAAATTAGTAGACATAAAGAATGATGCTATTTGTTTCTTTGATATGAAATGTTTTAGCATTTTTTAAAGAACAAACAACAAAGGGAGGAACAACTGATATAGAAACTGAAGAGGCCTGAAAACAGATAAACGTCTTTATTAACACATTCATAGGACATTATAACAGTAAGCATACATTTGTAAAAGCTAAGCATGATAGGGATGCAAAATATGGAAAAATGAGATAATTTTAATTATAAGTTTTCAGGCCTGACCTTTCAGAGATTATTTTTGGATATAAAAGATCAGATTGATAGTGTTTTAGATAGCTAACAAAATAAATATTTCAACTACCTATTCAGTTCAAATTAGGTAAGCGAGGTATGTAGTCTATTAAATGTATTTGCATCCAACAGAATGCTCAATTTCACTGTTTTTAAAAGGAATTTATCAAAAGACTCAATTAAAGCTCTTGGGGAAATAGAAAATTTTTCTTATATCTCTTTTGGAATTCACTGAACTACTTCTAGTTCTGGCTTACAATCATACCATGTCATGATTGGCATTCACCTCTGGCTTAAAAAGGACTTGTCAAGTTAAAGCATGCAACCTCTTTTAAAATGCAGTACAAGTGAAGACTGCTCTGACATTAACAACCCAAGTGACAAGCAAAGTGATTCATGCAGCTGCATAAGCTTCATGTTTCCAAACTCTTCAATCACAGTTTAGAGGATGTTCATTAGTAAACCAAGCTCCTATCTAATGGAAAACCTGCTCAATTCCTGTAGTTTGAACCAAATCAAGTTCAAAGTGATTCTACTGATTTATTAATGAGGTGTAATTAACTGAGAATCTGTGAACTATATATTCAGGATCAATATTAGCAATACTGCACTTAAAACACAATGCTATTGCAAATGTTAATAAGTAACAGGGCTTTTTCTGAAAACCTTCTGTAATCCCAATAAATATTCATCCCTCCTTTTATCCACAACAGAGTAATATATGCACATGCATCCTTTCAGAGGCCAAGGTGGCACACGCCCTCTCATCTGGGTGGATGGAACACCCTGCCTGTACTCCCTGCTCTGCAAGATGTGAATGTGTTGACTATCCTTCATCCTTCCAGAACTGAGTGACCCCATACCTCCAGGGCACAAGCCTCTGAATGCCTCTGTGATGGTTGTGGGTGAGCTGGAGACAGTGCCTGAGGACAGAGGCAGTGGCCTAGGCTGCTGCTAGGCCCAGGCAGAACCCCTGGTGTCATGGGGCCACATGTGGCATGGTGACACCATCACCATTGTTGCCCTGCTTCCTTCTCCCGTTCAATATAAAATCCTGTGTTCCACTTATATATCTGTTTAGATGTCTTTTTTTTTTTTTCACCAATGGTTTCTTAATTCCTCACTTATTCTTTAATCAGACTGATGGTTATCTTCCTGTTCACCAAGATCAGTTTTTGTCAGATGTCTACTCAGATAATTTAGGCATCCCGCTCATGCACACTCTTAAACGCACATGCCTGTCTTACTGGCTGCTGTTACTCTGAGCTCTTTACAAAGTGCCAGTAACACATCAAGCTATTTACCACCAAAACATATCATGAAGACACAAATATCAGAAGTGGCAATGGGACAGAGCTATTATGCATCTATAATTTCTATGCTGTTGTCATATTTGCACAAATAAATTAATTTTCTGCAGCTGCATAAAAGGTGTATCAAGTCTTGTTACTAAAATACTTTATCTGTGACTCCGTGGGAAGCCCATATTGGAGCAAGTTACTGGCAAGACCTGGGAGTCTGAGGGGAGAGAGGAGCCCATGCCAGAGCAGGTTTGCTCTCAGGACTTATGATCCTGTGAGGAGCTCAGGCTGGAGCAGTCGGTACCTGAAGGACTGTTCTCCTTGTGGATGACCCACATTGGGGCAGTGTGTGAAGAGCTGCCCTGGTGAGAAAGACTCATGCCACAGCAGTTCATGACAGACTATCTCCCATGTGAGTGACCCAACACTGTTGAAGTTGGAAACATGATGAGACCCCTCTGAAGAAGAACCAGCTGCAAAGTCAATCCTTAATGATCTGATCAAAATTCCCATCTCCTGCATCTCTGGAGGAGAAGGAAGGAGAGTCCTGGGAAGAAGGAGGGGTGGGGCGGGATTTTTTAAAATTTGGTTTTATTTCTCATTTCTCTTCTCTGTTCTGATTGTTCATTAATAAATCAAACCCCTTTCTCCCCAAGTTGAGTCTATTTCACCCATGATGCTAATTGCTGAGTAATCTCCCTGTCCTTATCTCAACTCACAAACCTCTCATTATATTTCTCTCTCCCTTGTCCAGTTTAGGAGGCAGAATGGTAGAACGACTTGGTGGGCATCTGTCACTTAGCCAGGGCTAAACCACCTCTAAAGTAGAACAATTTTAGTTATTATCAGGGAGAAAAAAAACAATTCCTTTATTTTGTACAAATTCTAATAGAGAATCAGTAAACACACTGATGGTTTATGCTTTGTTAAGAGCTGTATATGTCTGATGTTCTGCAAAATCTTAAGCACTCAGATTAAAAGTAGCTTGATGCACATGAATGTGTGTTTAAAGAAAATAAAAATACCTTAAAAGCAAATCATTATTTTTCAGGATGATTTGGTTTTAATGACAAGGAACAATTTTTGCTTGACTGCTCAGAACATCTAAGTTCTTGTCCTTTTGCTCAGAAACCATTGGACTCTAAAAGCAACAATGGAAGAACATGACAACTTAAAACAAGCATAGGGACGCTGTTGATTCACTTCTTGCTTGATAAACTGAGTAATCACAATTACCTATGTGCGTGAAAATAGAATATACTCATACCTTTCAGTATATCAAAGATGCATAGTTAAGAAAAGCAGCCTTATAAATTTAAACTGTAATTACACATGCATGGTAAGTGAGCAATCTAATAAATCTTACAATGCAAAGAATCAAATGAATAAACAGTTACTGCTTGGTAATTCCACATTTAAACCATTTGTTAGCTTGAAATATTTTACTGTATTTTCTCCCAGTGGTAATATTATAAACAATCTCATATACATTTAATTAATATGTATTCCCATAAAACAAACAAACATACATCTGAATTTATAATTGCTGATACATTATTCTTCAAAAAAATTAAAACTTTGAATCCTAAGTGTTGTCTTTAGACTTTATTATATTCATGATTGTGTTTCCATCAGCCTTATTTCTGACAGCCTTCCACTTGTTGGAGTTAGTTCTAATTTTTTGCCTCACAAAATTTAAAATTCAAAGCATCCAATCCATTCTAATGTATATCTATTTAATACACAACATTTCTTTTCTTCATCGGGTAGATGTCAGGGCAAATTGCAGGGAAAGTTGGTGGATGGATCCATCTATCTACTCTACATAATTTTTAGCAGTAGTAATTTCATAGATGACTGGTGATAGCCAATTGCCGGGCATGTACTTTTGCCAAGCTGTCAGGGAAACAGAAGGCGGCATCCAAAGTTCTGTTTTGCTATATTAACTGAGAGACAACCTCTATTGAATGCAATAAGTATTGGGAAAGCTTATATACTCTAACTTTTCTTCTATATTTATCTAATATTCATATCTATTGGGCTTGTGTCTAATTTTTCAGTACCTGCTTCTGGTCACTGCAGCTCTGTATGTCCAGATATATGCCTAGCTGCAGAGGAAGACCAAAACCCCAGAACTCGAGGCAAAGCAACACTAAGGGAAATATTTGAGCACAGACGGAATCACAGAATCACAGAATAACAGAATAGTAGGGGTTGGAAAGAACCTTTAGAGATCATCTATTCCAATCCCCTTGCTAAAAAGAGAACACCTTAGATCAGGCCTCTCAGGAACGCTCCCAGGTGGATTTTGAAAACCTCCAAGGAAGGAGACTCCACACCCTCCCTAGGCAGCTTGTGTCAGGGATCCATCACTCTCACAATGAAAGTTTTTCCTTATGTTGAAATGGAACATTTTGTAGTCCAGCTTTTTTTTCTGTTATGCCTTGTCACGTCACTAGGTACAACAGAAAAAAAAAGATTACCCAATCTCCTGGTATCCACTATTTAGATATTTGTAAATATTAACAAGATCCTCCGATCTAGACTAAACAGCCTCAGGTCCTGCAGCCTTTCCTCATAAGAAAGATGCTCCAGTCCCCTGATAATCTTGATGGCTCTGGACTCTATAGCAGTTCCCTGTCCTTGAGCTCAGAAGCCCAGAACTGGACACTGTACTCCAGATGAGGCGTCACCAGGGCAGAGTAGAGGGGGAGTAGAACCACCCTCCACCTGTTGGCCACACTTTTCTTAATGCATCCCTGAATATCATTGGTCTTCTTGGTCATAAGGACACATTGCTATCTCATGTTCAGTCTATTATCAACCAGCTTGAGCTTTCTGATGAGGATGTTATGGGAGACAGTGTCAAAACCTTGCTGAAGTCAAGGTAGATGACATCTGCTGCTCTCCCCTCATCTAGCTAGTCGGTTATGCACTCATAGAAGGCTATCAGGTTGGTCAAACAGAATTTACCGTTGGTGAAGCCATGTTGACTCCCTCTGATAGCCATCTTTTCCTTCATATCTTTAGTGACTACATTCAATTGTTCCATCACCTTTCCAGGGATGGAGGTGAGGCTGACTGGCCTGTAGTTTCCTAGGTCATCCTTCCTGCCCTTTTTGAAGACTGGAGTGACATTGGCCTCAGGTACTTCTCCTGTCCTCCATGCTTGTTCAAAAATGTTGGAGGGCAGCTTAGCAATCTCATTAGCCAGCTCTCTCAGCACTCTCAGATGCATCCCATCATGTCTCCTTGACTTTTGAATGTTAAGCTTGGCCAACAAGTCTTTAACCTCTTCCTCTTCCACCCAGGACAAGTCCTCTGCTGTCCAGGCCATCCTACTATTCTTGCTGGACTGGGCTTCCCAAGGATTGGCCTTGGTCATAAAGACTGAAGCAAAGAAAGCATTCAGTACTTGAGTGTTCTCTGCATCCTCTGTCACCAGGGCAACCTCTATGTTCAGTAGTAGGCCCACATTCCCCTTAATCTTCCTTTTGCTGCAGATGTACCTGAAAAAAATCTTCCTGTTTTCCTTTACTTTCCTGGCCAGGTTTAATTCTAAAAGGGTTTTAGCCTTCCTGGTTGCACCTCTGCATGCTCTCATGTTCCTATACTCTTCCCAAGAAATCAGGACCTTTTTCCACCTTTCATAGATGTTTATCTTTTCCCTGATTTGTCCTAGCTGCTCTTTGTTCATCCATGGAGGCCTCCTGCCTCTTCTTTCTAATTGTCTACTTGTGGAGACATATTGATCCTGGACTTGGAGGAAGTGGTGCTTGAATATTGACCATATATAGAAGAAAGTGTATGTCAGCACAACAGTTCCAGATTAATATTTCACTCCTGTTAAACTGTCTAGCAGACATACAGAGATATAAAGAAAATACAAAGTAGGTAGTTTAACGTGAACTTAGACAGTTTTAAAAAGCCTGAGATCAAAGCAAAAGAGATGCACGAGAAAAACTGTCTGATTATGGGTTGTCAATGTGGTTCAGAAAGGATCAAGATCACGCCTGGCTAGCTTGTTGAAATCCTTTGAAACGATTAACACCAAGGTAGACAAGGTGTCACAGTGGGAGCTCTCACTCCAAGCTTCTCAGAAAAAGCTCTCCAGCCATTTCAGAAGAGCCTTGTTAAACACTGTATTTATTTTAAAATTGAAGTGAGACATATAAACAAGATCAGTCTAGAAGTTGAACATCAGGGAAAAAAAATGCAAGAAACATTTATAGGCACTGTGTTAGTAGCTTACACTTGGCTTACTCCTGAGATTTGCCAAGTAGTTTTTGCTACCACAGTTTACGTTCACAATTTGTACTTGCTGCTCTCTGTGAGGCAGATGAGCAGCCTTGCATTGCAAGCCACCTCAGAGGATCAAAGTCCAGAGAACTAAGTGCTGCTGACCTTCTTACCCTCGAAAGGGTGACTTAATGCAAATTCATCTCTGAAAACAGATGATGAGTTGTTTTAGAGATGATACATCTCTCTGTATTAGGCAATAGCGAGGGGTCAGCAGTGGAGAGCTACAAGGTAGCCTCTGAACCCCTCAGCATAGCACAAAGTGCCTCTGCAAAAACATTCTTAAGAATGGACTGTGAAACACTGAAAGAAAAGATATCAACAATATGAGAGCATAGGAGGTGCTGCATGGATCTGGCAATACCCATGCAAGGGTTGCAGAGCACAGAGGACTAATATCAGAGGAGGAAACAAGCATGAGGGGAGGAATAGTGGCAGAGAGCAGCAGAACACACTGCCATGCCTTGACTCTAACCCCTTGCCCCATGAATCAACTCACCAAGGGCACTGAGTGAAACCTGTAACAGAGTGTTTTCTCTAAGGGATAAAATGTTTATTGTATTTCCAATACACAAATTAGTAATTAAATGTTTTAAATTCAAATGTTCAGACTCAAGCAGAGTTGAGTAGGTTTTGCTTGTGCTGGTAATTGTTGCATGATTTTCCTGCTTCTATTTTGACCCACAGATTTTCTCATTCTTGTTCTTCCCCATCCTGCTTGTGGAGTGGGAGAAGAATGAATGACTGGCTGTGTGGGTGCTTGGCTGCCAGCCAGGGCCAACCCATCACACTCACACAGCCTCAAATAGTTATCCAGTCAGCTACACTAATTCCACAAGAATAGGTACTCGCAGAGAGATATTCATCCCATTTAAGATAATGTCCAGCGATATGGCCTCAACATTTTAAGAAGGTTCTACTTTATAGCTCTTTCCTTTCCAAGACAATGACCTAGCTGGCTAGATAAAATATGTTTTCTGAAAGCATACACTTCATATTTTGCTGCCCAGTAAAGACAACTAACCGATTCTAGAAGGAAGACTAGTCTTTCAAACCTTTGTATATGTTAATATTTAATAAATCCTTAGCTCTGAAATGTGTCCAAGGCTGGCAGTTTGGAGTAAGCAGAAAAACAGATATAGAAGTGCATGATGAAATTCCACATGTTGGTAAAATCTTAGCATCAAATTGTGCATGGATTTGTACATTATCATCTTCAATGGACATAAGTCCCATTTTAGATACCTACATTCTTTATATATTTGAGGACATAGAACTCCAGCTCACAGCAAGAGTGTGTGTCCTTCCTTAGAGAAACTGAGGGTTTAGGGGTTATCATGAAATAAAACACTTAAATTCTGTACCTCATCATCAGTATCATCATGTGAGCCATATGTCTAAACTTGCATTACGTTTGATATGGACAATGGAGTCTATAATCAGCTGAACAACAAATGTGTACCTACTGCAGGGTTAAGTGAATTATTTTCCATACGCTTTTATTGTATTGATATTCATAGATTATAAAGAGAGATATGGCCACAAGATCTTGATTAAGGTGTTGATATATAAGAAGCACATGCCATTTAAGCTATCCTGGGATATTCATTTATCCACAGATGTGATAGACACAGTAGTTTTGTAACTCAGATCTATGCTTATGCTCTTTGACAGCAGCAACTAGACACCAGGAGGGACATCACAATCTTTCAAATGGCAGTAGATACATGTGTCTGAGCTTCTTAATTGAACTCTTGGTTGACATGGAAACAAAATGTATCTTTACCAGATAGTGGATCCTATGCTACATACCTATAAGCATAGTCAAGGATGTATACATCTGTAAAACAAACAGATATGGATGAAAAAGCTGCTTGATTATGCAATCATGTTGTATGGTGTAGAAATATGGAATGTGCTAGGTAAATTTTCAGTTGAAACTGTCTGGATAATTCTGCACCTGGTCATAATAAAATATTCAGAAATACAGAGTCACTTGCTTTTGAAAATTTATCCTGTACAGTTTAGAGGACTTAAGAACTTATTTCTTGGTCAGTTATTTTTATTTCAACTTTTATTTTAGCTTTGAATACATAGAAGTAAAACAGAGATATATATGACATTAAGCAAAGGCTGGAAATGTTTATACTGTTTTTTGAGGGAGTGCTGCAAAAGAGATAACAACTGAACATTCCATCAATATTTGAAAAGCTATTGTGCTGTGCCTACAGTTTCCAAGATAGCAATGAGATAAATATGCAAGAAAAGCTTTTTGTGCTTGTGATATACTATAGAACCCAACCTGAGAGCATCTAAAAAGCAGACCCAGGGGAACGCTGCAGGAAGCTAGCCGATGCAAAGCTGTCAAAATTCAAGGACTTTCAGGACATCTTCTTAAATGAAAAAGAGATTGAAAATTGCAAATTTAATTCTTTGAAGCACTTCTGTTTCATCTTTGGTGATTACTAGGGTGTTTTGCTTTGCCTAAAGATTTCTCTGAACTTAAAATAGCACAGACTAAATTCTTCTTTTTCTATCTAGGCTTGAAGTACTTAGATATCATAATAAATGGACAGCAATTTGAGAAGACATGCAGAAAAGAAAAAAAAAAAGCTTAAAGTTTTAAAGACTGTGCTGTTCAAAATTTAAAATAATGAGTACTTTTTCTGATGGTCATTTGTTTGCAAAGAATGAAAAGTACTGTTATTGAAATGTTTTAACTATGCTTTTTGAGACATTTTAAGTAGCTTTTTTTAGAATAGTCGGATTGCTCACTGTGCATCAAGGAAAACAAAATTCAGAGCACAGACAAGTGTGAATCTGAATCATGTTTGCTCAGCTATGCATCTCATGTCTGAAGTAAAAATCCTATTTGCAGATTGAATATGAAGAAGTGAGTTGCTACCTTCAAACTGTTCTTCAGTTAGTCACTAATAGAAACGGAATAGCCAGATTCATTCTCACTACTGAAATCATATCATAGCAGGCTTTGATGTAAAATTGTAGCAGGGAGCTGGACACGATGCAAAGGCAGGACATTAGAGATTCAACTATAAATCTAAAGGAATGTGGAATCCCAGTTTGCAAAGTGTATTTTTGTCTTTAGCATAAATTCCTTTTGGGAAGGTTGTATAGGATTTCTGCTAAGTCTCTCCACCTCTCCTACTTGTTAAATTATTTTTCCATCTTAATCTCTCCTTGTCAATTGTTAAAACACAATGTCCTAGCTCATTCTTTTGCTCTGTCTTATCCTTTAATAGGTATTATTCTGATTTTCCTCCTTAGCAGTCTCCATTAGCAAAAAAATTATGGAAAAAGATGTTTCCTAGTTTCATATTATTACAACTGTCTTTTTGTAGTGGCAGGTAACCAATGGAAATAAGACAGAAGACTATCCTTACACGGTAATTTGCACGCACATATTAAAAAAAAATAAATCCTCCCTAATGACAGTCTATTGTCCTCTTTGAGTAAGTTTACCAAATATATTCAAAATTTCAGAATTCAGGCAAGGAATATTATCCTGTTCTTACATGCAGAATCTTGTATGAATCCCTATTTTACCACTTCTAAGCATATGCTCTTACCCAGACATAAAATATTCAATATTCTGATAATCAATACTTTTTGTATAAAATATAGTGAGACCTAGATTTTAAGAAATGGTCTTTTTGTGCATTCAACTTTGCATATACAAATAATTGAGCTTGAATTTCTGCATGCATAATTCATAACAGGTGCAAATATTCCTTGGGTGATTAGATAATGGCTAATATTTGTGCTCACATTCACTTTAGGCAAATGAATTCAGGTCAATGGTTTGTGAGCACAATATTGCCTCAAACTGTGAAGGCAGACAGATATGTGTAAATCAGACTTAGATTTACACATATCAATCAGACTTAGATGACTGATATAGGGTAGACTTGTTCCTCCAAGGTGCTGAGAACTAAGAAATGTTCAGAATCTGGTGTTCCTTTTGTGATGGTTAGGAATGCAGAGTGATCATCACCTTGCAGGATTAGGAACTATGGTATCCCAAAAACATCCCTTGTGAACTGACTTACTTTCAGGCTACAATTCAGAAAGCGTATGTTTAACTTAAAGGGCAAGTGAAGTGTCATTGTAATCAATGGTCTCACTTACACACTTTAAATTAACCACATACTTAAGTACTTTGGTAAATCATGATAGTTTAGTAAGAGATTTGTGATAGAGGAACAAGCTCATTAATATCAAAAAGGCACAGGACATTCAAGAGAACTTAAAAGAAATGAACCATCTACATTTACAGAGCATTAAAGTTTTGTATTGATGCTTTAATTTGTATGTAAAATGGTCTTGGGTCACTTTATCTTAATCTTTCCTTAGTGAAGAAAGGTCACTCCTTCTGAATGAAGAAAGTCACAGAATGTTTCAATAAGTTTTCATTTTATCTTCACTTAGTAAGAGCAGCAGGATAAATTTAGGATAAAATAGTTGTAAGAAAATTACAGTTCATTGAATGCAATGTATTTTGTATGTTTCCTCTCAGGCTCTAACAGGATGCTTAGCTGAACACACTACCCTCTGTCACTCTGAGGTGCTGAACCAAAGGCTGAAGGTCCCAGGAGACACAGTTCTATCTGAATCAGTTCCCCAACTCTGTAAGAAAGAAAGAAGCAACAGAAACTCTGGTTGAAGAAAAGTATTGCCAGAATTTCATAAACTCTGATGCAGAACCCAAACTGGGCTGAATTCCAAGAGTGTTTATTTGGATAAGTACCAAATCAAGTAAATTAAAAATTAAATACCTCTCCTTAACTTGTTCTATTCCTTACCACTCCTGCAGATTTATTTTTAAAAAAAAACTTTTAGAGAGGTTTTATTTGCTCAGAAAATCATAGACAGGTAACAATAAGATATTTTTAGTCTGTTTGGTTTTACTTTTTCCAGACTGAGTTCTATATATCTCAATTATATCTATTATAAGCCTATTATATACAATTATATATGCATATAAATATGTATCTATTATATACACACATCAATTCTATCGATAATTAAAGGAAGATTACTACAAGGGCTTAGAAAGGAAATTTTAAGTATGATCAACGTAGAGTTAGTTGTTTTGTTTGAATATTCACCAACTTGACCAAAGATCAAAAGAAAAATCCCTAATGAATAGTAGCCTTTAATATGCCCAATATACCATAAAAGAAAATTGGGATAAAATGTGTGTATCAGGAACTTAATTAAAAATGTTGTAGTTGATTATTGTGGAAGAATATTGAATTAGAAGAATGTCATAACATCCCTCATAATAAGGACGGATTTTCACACATGAAGCCAGTGCCTCTTAGAGAACGTAAATTAAGGTCTACAAAAGAGTGAGAGAATTAACATCTGTGATCCGACCCTACACAGATGTCAGACACACAGTGTGCTGCTTTGGAGCAAAGTGCTGACTTTGCATATTCGTAAGGTTGAATTCCTTCTTAACAGGAACCTATTTGAAGAAGCCTACTGTTATGTTATTCTGCAGTATAACTGAGTTTAGACTCACACTGTGAGGCAGAATTCTTCATGCTTAGATATCATAAAACATTTTTTGGTTGTTACTAATTACTTTTTTTTTTTTTGCTGGTGCTATTCTCAGGCATAATTATAAGTAAAGAAGAAATTTACTACTGCTGTAAATAAAGAGAAACCATCTAGGAGACAGGGAAAGAGATTTGAACCACATACTATAAAGGCTACATTGGCACCTGTCTTTCACTGACCAATCTCAGAAAATCTAGGCTTCTTCCAGACAAAGCTAGAAAAAGCTCTCAGTGTTACAATAGAGTGTTCAGCATGTTAAACTATTCTTTTACTCTTAAATGAGGATCTGCAGAGGCCCTTAATTATAATGAATAACTTTACATCTACTTATATATCATGAAGAGCTGCAAGGAACGCTTTTGCAATGAAACTGGAGGCATTTCATTCCCCAAAAGCTATTTCTGAACAGGCTTCTAATTGTATTTGAAAACTGTATCTTGGAAGACATCTTGCCCCAGGATCACTGATTCTAACAGATCAGATGCCCTGCCTTCTCCTACTTTAGATATTTCAATGAAGTGAATGTCAAATTACATTTTACATCTTTGGATGCATACACATGGCTTTAATTTATTTGCTTTCTTACTTCAAATTGTTTTATAAAATTTAAATTATGATTCGTAAACTTCATAAAATAGAAAGAAGTGATGTGAATTTATATAAGACATATAAATAAGTCTTATATGAATGCATTGAGCTGATTGGGATGATTAAAACGTAATCTCCTTTTAAGACCTTCTTGAACTGCTAGAGCTGGCCAAAGCAAATTGGAGTTACTTAATATAGCTCCTTAGAGCTCACTGGAACAGAGGAGAGTTCTCAGCTGATGCACGTAGACAAGACTTGCTGCACACAAGCCGCATCTGGTCATACTTGCTTAGGGGAACTTACAAAGACAGATGGAAGAGGAAGAAAAATGAAGTCAACGCATTTTTGTAACTCCAATGTAGGAAATATTCATTAGTTGCAAAAATTAGTTAGGGAAATCCTGGAACTTTTTGCTTCAGCACCTGAAAATTAAAGACTAAGAAATGTGAAACTGTGATATAAACACCTATGGTCTGTTTTTCTCACCCCTGTGAAATTAATATGTCCCTTTTTTAGAGAACTATGTTCACTTTGGCTGGGAAAGTACTTTGATACTGTTTCTATTCACTTCTAAAGTAGGATTTTTCATGAACGATAGTCTTGTAAAGAGGAAGCTTATTGTTTTAGCATATTGCTAGCAAAGATCATATTATATATATATGAATACAGATATTATTTCAGGATAATAAATCCTAAGTAAGCAATTTTATTTGGTATGCACCTAAATAGCTCATTTTGCCTTGTGACTCAGAGGTTAGCTATCTGAGTTCAAGACATTGTATACCCTCTGTAAGGCAGTGAAGAGACAATACAGCCAAGCACATGCAGTCCAGGAGGTTCCTACAGATTGTTGATGACAAATTCCCGTGGCAGGTGATCAAAGAGCCAATGAGGAGGGGTGTACTGCTGGACCTGGTACTGATTAATAAGGAGGGCTTGGTTGGGGATATGAAGGTTGTAGGCAATCTCAGCTGCAGCCACCACAAGATGGTAAAGTTCAAGATCATGTGTGGAAGAGGCAAGACACAAAGCAGGAACCTGACCCTGGATTTCAGGCAAACCAACTTTGGCCTCTTCAAAGATCTACTTGGATGGATCTCATGGGATATGATTCTAGAAGACAGAAGTGCCAATGAGAGTTGGTCAATCTTCAAGCACCACTTCCTCCAAGCCCAGGATCAGTGTGTCCCAATGCACAAGAAAGGAGAAAAAAGGAGGTAGGAGGCCTCCATGGATGAGCAAGGATCTGCTGGGACAACTCAGGCAGAAAGTAGCCATCTATGAGAGGTGGAAACAGGGACTGGCTTCTTGGGAAGAGTATAGGAACATTGCCAGGGCATGCAGGGGTACAACCAGGAAGACTAGAGCACTTCTAGAATTAAATTTAGCCAGGGAAGTTAAGGACAGTAATAAAGCATTTTTCAACTACATTATTAGTAGAAGGATGACAAGGTGGTGTGGGCCTGCTGCTAAACCCTGAGGGTACCCTGGTGTCTGAGGATGCAGAGAAGAACAAAGTACTGTATGCCTTGTTTGCTTCAGTCTTTACAACCAAGGCCAGCCCTTGGGAAGCCCAATCCAGAAAGAATAGTAGGATGGCCAGGACAGCAGAGGACTTGCCCTGGGTGGAAGAGGAAGAGGTTAAAGACTTGTTGGCCAAGCTTAAGGCCCATAAGTCAATGGTGTTGTTGTTGTGAAGGCAATAATCACTCAAATACGTAGAGGGTCTAAGTAATGCACGTGCAGAGACGTACAGGGGCAACGTAGTACAACCACCAGAGCTGACTCGAAGCCACCCTTCCTTTGCTAGCTACCTCCTTATATGCTGCTTCTGCCCATGAGATCACCCAGGGCCCAATTGATTAACTTGCAGCACCTGTTTCTGAAGTAGCATGCCAGCTGCATTAACTTATCCCTACCATCTTTATTCAAGCTGGCTGGTCCAAGCTACGTCTGTGCCTACAATTCCCCCCTTTTTCTTTTTTGAACCAGCCAGCCTTTAGCAACACATTTCAGAATTAAAGGTACATGAAGAAAACATAAATATTTTTACCCATGGCCATGAGTTTACAACAAAAGGTCAATAACAGCTACATCGCTGAACAATACAGAAATCCATAAAGTCAAAATAAACAATCTGATATGTGTTGGTAGGAGGGACGCACACTGGCAGGAAGGGATGAGGTCTTGGTAGCTCCACTGATATTTCTTTTTCCTGATGTAGTTCTGGACTTTTCTTCAGATCCTTTAGCATGCTGATCTGTGAGCATTATCAATAAGATGGAAGTATCTCTTCATCTGTTGGTCATCTTAAGTTCTTTAATTCTTTTATAGCTGAAGGAATTTACAGCAGCCTAAGTGGTGCCACAGTTGCGAGGGTTTACATTTTAATAGAGTGATGGATTGAGGGTGGATCACTTGGTTCTTTCCTCAAGATTGTTTTTTCCATTGGTCTTACAGTTAAGTCCTTTCTGTTGATGTGGCTTGATCCATTTTGCCGGAATCCATCAGGGACCTTGATCTGTAATGACACAAGCATAGCCTCTTCCCCACGTTAACAGATCTGCAGGTCCTTGCCACTCTCCAGTAGTGGGATTCTTATACCAAACTTTAGGTTTGTCAGTAAAATCCAAATCCCGACTCATTTGGGCAAAGTGTGTTAATGCCGGTGGTTCATTCCGGTTTGCCACAATTCTGAGATGATTCATTGTATAAAGGGCTTTCATTAATCTGTCTTGAGGACTCACCCCCTCTTCCCCCATTTTTTGTTTTTCTAGAAGGCCTTTTAAGGTTTGATGTGTCCGTTCAATAATGGCTTGACCGGTAGAATTTCCTGGGATACCAGTAGTATGTTTAACACCCCATAAGTTTAGAAACTTACGTGTTTTACTGGCTATGTATCCCGAGCCATTATCAGTTTTTATCTCTCTTGGAACACCAAGGACAGCAAAGCAACTCCTCCAATGTCTTATGACGTCTCGAGAACTGTCACTGGTTAAGGCTGTGGCCCAAACCATGGCTGAATAAGTATCAATAGTAACATGTATACGTTTAAATCGCCCAAAAGGAGCATAGACAGTGATATCTGATTGCCATATACCTAATGGTGCCAGACCCCTGGGATTGACTCCTACTCCTAGGCCGATCTGATTCTGGCATGCAGGGCACGTGGAAACAATACCCTGAGCGTCCGATATAGTCAGGTCAAACTGCTTCGCCAGCATTTTCGCACTTTGATGAAAAAAATCGTGCGATCTTCGGGCTTGAGAAAATTTGTCAATTATTGGCCCCGTAGGTATCAATAAAGGAGCTGCCACTATCCTGTCAACAATTTCATTGCCAACTGATAGGCCATCTTTTAAGCCCGAATGGCTTCGAATATGTCCAATATAATAAGCAGTTTGCCGTTCATTTATCTGATGCCAGAGTCTCAGAAATAAGTTATACAGATTCTGATTAGAGATTTCTTTCAACAGCGCTCTCTCTAATCGAGTGACAGCATCGACCACATAGAGGGAATCGGAGATGATGTTTAATGGGACGTCTGACCATTTCTCAAAAGTTTTAACTACAGCCATCAGTTCCAGCAGTTGAACTGAACTGCCTGGGGAGTGGACAGTTAGATTTTGCCATTTTCCATTTTCCCACCAAACCACTCCTGCTTTGGCTTGGATCTTACTGGCGTCGGTAAAAACAGTCAGGCCTTTAACGGGTACTGCTGATCTCAACGGCCGGTCTTCCATTTGAAATTTAACAGAGAACAATTTATGGGCCGGATAATGATTATTTATAGTTCCTGGATATGACAATAAGGCCCACTGTAATTCATCAGATTGTTGCAGTGCCCAGTTCAAGAACTCATCTGTGAGAGGAACGAAAATGATGTCTGCCTCAATCCCTGCTATTTCCAGCAGACGTTTCCTGGCCTTAACTATTATTTTTGCAATTGCCTCAAGCCTTGTGGTAATTGTTTTTTGTAAATTATATGGCAAAAATATCCACTCCAAGATCCTCAATGGGTCTTTCGCTACTGAATCCCATTGCATCAAGATTGCCATTACATGCTGGTTTTGACTTATCACAGCAATGTTAATTGACAAGTCAGGATCATATCGGTGACTGTAGTTATTGACTATCTTGCTTCCTATTTTTTCTATTGCTTGGATTTGCTGCCGAGACAGTCTTCGCGCACTATCAGCCTCTACTGAGCCCTTTAACAAAGGCATTAGTGGCGCAAGATCCTCATTTGTGATACCACATATGGTTCGTACCCATTGGATATCACCTATCAGCTTTTGAACGTCTGTTAAGTTAGCAATATCTGTTTTAATTGCCACCTTCTGAGGATAAATGCGCGCATCAGTGATAATATTACCTAAATATTTCCAAGAGGCGTGCATTTGTACCTTCTCTGGCGCGATCACCAACCCGGAGTTGCTTAACTGTCGGTTCACTTCTTGTAGAATGCGATGCTGGTCCAGGTCTTTTCCTGCAATCAAGATATCATCCATATAATGGTAAAATAAGACACGAGGGTATTTTTTGCGCAGAGGTGCCAGCGCCCAGGCAACATAAGTTTGACAAATAGTTGGTGAGTTCTTCATTCCCTGAGGTAAAACAGTCCATTGATATCGTTTTGCTGGCTCTTGTTTGTTAATCGATGGTACTGTAAAGGCAAACTTCTCACTGTCATCCTCATGTAAGGGAATTGTGAAAAAACAGTCCTTTAAGTCAATCACCAACAGGGGCCACTCTTTTGGAAGCATTGCAGGAGAGGGTAATCCTGGCTGTAAAGCACCCATGTCCTGCATCACTGCATTAACAGCTCTTAAATCATGTAACAGCCTCCACCTCCCTGATTTTTTAGGGATAGTAAAAATTGGTGTATTCCATGGACTGGTGGATGGCTTAATATGACCCTTCTCTAGTTGTTCATTTACTAATTCATGAATGTGGGCGAGCTTTTCTTTGCTTAGCGGCCATTGATCAATCCAAACTGGTTTATCTGTTAGCCAGGTTAACTTCAGGATTGGTCGCCCATCAATGGCCGCCATTAAAAATTTTCATTTGACAAACGAAAGCCCATTTGGCTTAAGGCATCTCTACCCAAAAGCCAAACTGAAGTATTCATTACATAGGGCCTAATTTGCACACATCTATTCTCTTCGCCCTGTATACATACCGAAATCAGGTCTGTGCTAATTTTTGTCATCTGTATTCCTCCTACTCCAACGACAGGGGTGTCTAAATTCTCTAAAGGCCAGCTTTTTGGCCAATAGGATAATGGGACAATAGTAACATCTGCTCCCGTATCTAGTAATGTGTTGTACCCAACCATGTGTTCACCATTTGGATGTTGGAATACAACCGTCTGAGTGGGCTTTCCCTGTGAAAGCGGCACCGCCAGTCTTACCTCAGGTACTCCAGTGGATCCAAAACCACCGTCTCGACGCTTACGACTTCCTGCGAAAGGAACTTTAGCTCTGAAAGGAACTAATTGCGCTATTTTAGTTCCTTTAGGTATATGAACTGGTGGCTGCCAAACTTTAACCATTATTCCAATATTTCCTTCATAGTCTGCATCAATTACACCGGGGAGCACAAAAATACCCTGTCGAGAGGCCGATGACCGTCCTAAAAGCAAAGCGCTTAATCCATAGCCAAGGGGTCCATTAACGTTAGAGGAGATAATTGTTACCTCTGTGTTGTGGATGGTTACATCTACTGCTGTTTCCACATCCACTCCTGCGCTTCCTGCAGTGGCTGATCTGAGGCCATCCAGGCAGCTCTTGGTGTTGAAGGGCGTTTTTGTGTCATCGCGCTCGCCCTTTTTGCGCTCGTCAACCCGTTTCCCTTATGCATTGTTTGTCTGGCCACTCGAGAGCGGCACTCAGTGGCTCTATGGCCAAACTTGCCACATCTGTAACAATTACCGTGAAATCTACCATTGGACCCAGATGGCCTGGCGGAGCTGTTTGTCCATACCAATGGTCTGGACCGACATTGATTTTTCACGTGTCCTATTTTTCCACAGTTAAAGCACTTTGGCCTCCGATCTCCTTTGTGGGCTTGAACTAAAGGTTTCAATGCTGTTGCCATTGCCTCAGCTAAATGTGCTGACGATCCTACCCTAGAGCAGGCTTCTATCATGTCGACCAAAGTTGCTGTCCGCGGGAGAGCCTGCAGGATCTTTTTGCAATCATGGTTAGCGTTAGCAACTGCTAAGTGTAACCCTATTTCCGCCTTTACTTCAGCCGACATGTTTGGTATATGATCCAGAGCTGCTCTTAGGCGGTCTAAGAAGGTCATGAAAGGCTCATTAGGTTTTTGAATAATAGTTGTATATGAGGGAACTGGCACCCCCATATCAGGAACGATCTTAAATGCCTGACGTGCCAGTGTCTGTGTTTGCTGCAAGATAGCTTCATGCAGCCGGGCTTGTACCTGAGGATCAGCGAATGCTCCTTTACCCAGCATCATGTCTGCTGTGACAACTCGCCGCGGATCTCCCTGTTGTAAGTCCATGTTTTCCACCACCGTCAGATCAACTCTTTTTTCCCATTCAGACTCCCATAATAATACCTGAGTGGGCTTCAGGAAAGTTTCTGCAAGCTTCCGGCAGTCAAATGGAGTCATTAACCCACTGGCAAAAATATGATCTAGTAATGTCTGAACGTATGGGTTGGACAAGCCATATTGCATTACTGCTTTCTGGCCTTCTCTTACCAATTTCCAATCTAAAGGTGCCCATTGTCGTTTTCTTTGTGCTGTTATTACTGGAAAGGCTTGCGGAATAAATTCGCCTTCGATTACCGCATCACGTATGAGGCCTCTCCATTTCTTAGCCGGATCATAATCATCTGGACGAGGATCTCTGAGTACCTGTGGGGATGAAACTTTAATCTTTGTTTTGGTTAATTCATTAATTCGTTCCAACAGCTGATTAGCTGTTGCTTTTGGTTTTTCTATCAGTTCCTCCAGCTGGGCCAAAGTGTGTTTCATATCTTCTCCATGTTGTATTAACTCTTCCTTTAATAATTGTCTTTGTTGATCTTCACTAGAAGTTGGGGGTGATGATGGCAGAGGAATACACTCAGGGATTGATGAGCTCAGGGGCAACGGCATATCATTTGTAAAACGTACCTTCCGTTCTCTGTTAGGTACTCCTTCAGGTATAGCAGAAGGGTGGGATGGGGCAGGATGGTGAAGGGTGGGTGGGAGGGGAGGAGAAGCAATGTGTGTATTCGGCTCCTGGAACGGTGCTCTAGGGGGTTCTGGGGGAGGTGGGCTCACATCCATGCTCTCCTCTTCCAGAGGTGGAGCCGAGGGTATTACGACATTATCCCCTCCAAAGAATCTCTGAGTATTTTCTTCTAGAGGTGGAGCCGATGGCACTATAAAGTCACCACCTCCAAAGAATCTTTTAGCATCCACCGGGAACGCAGATGGTGCAGCAGCTTCTGCTTTCATGGCAGCAGCGGCAGCACGCTCAGCTTCTAGCTGGTGTATAATGGATGATACCAATTTACACAAACCGATAGCATTATTCAACATGTCTCCTAGCTGTTCCCAGTGTCCTTTTTCATACACTTCTTGGGGGGAAGCAAAGAGACCCACTTCCTGTCCCCATCTTACAAGCCTTAGCAAAGGCTCTCTTTCATAATTGAATCCTTTTTCCGCAAGGATATGCTGGAGGGTGTCAATAGGACTTTCCTCTTTGCTTAGCATTTTTCCCATTATATCAGTTTGCTCAGATTACTTGCCTTTTCCAGCAGAAATCCAAGTGCTTTTCTGCCGAGGGTTCTTGATCCAACCGATTCAGCGAATCACGTCGGGGTCACCAAATGTTGTTGTTGTGAAGGCAATAATCACTCAAATACGTAGAGGGTCTAAGTAATGCACGTGCAGAGACGTACAGGGGCAACGTAGTACAACCACCAGAGCTGACTCGAAGCCACCCTTCCTTTGCTAGCTACCTCCTTATATGCTGCTTCTGCCCATGAGATCACCCAGGGCCCAATTGATTAACTTGCAGCACCTGTTTCTGAAGTAGCATGCCAGCTGCATTAACTTATCCCTACCATCTTTATTCAAGCTGGCTGGTCCAAGCTACGTCTGTGCCTACACAATGGTCCTGATGGAATGCATCTGAGAGTGGCTGATGTGATTGCTAAGCCTCTCTCCATCATTTTTGAACATTCATGGAGGACAGGCAAGGTTCCTGAGGACTGGAGAAAGGCCAGTGTCATGCCAGACTTCAAAAATGACAGGAAGGACGACCAAGGAAACTACAGGCTGGTCAGCCTCACCTCCATCCCTGGAAAGGTGATGGAACAACTCATGCTGAATGTTATCACTAAATATACGAAGGAAAAGGTGGTTATCAGAGGGAGTCAATATGGCTTCACCAAGGGGAAATCCTGTTTGACCAACCTGAGAGCCTTCTATGAGTACATAACCGGCTGTCTAGATGAGGGGAGAGCAGCAGATGTCATCTGCCTTGACTTCAGCAAGGCTTTTGACACTTTCTCCCATAACAACCTCAGCAGAAAGCTCAAGCAGTGTGGCTTGGATGAGTGGACAGCGAGGTGGATCGAGAGCTGACTGAATGACAGAGCCCAGAGGGTGGTGATCAATGGCATAGAGTCGAGTTGGAGGCCTGTGGCCAGTGGAGTTCCACAGGGATGGGTTCTGTGGCCAGTCTTGTTCAACATCTTCATCAACGGCCTGGATGAGGGGACAGAGTGTATCCTCAGCAAGTTTGCTGATGACACCAAACTGGGAGGACTGGCTGATTCCCCAGAAGGCTGTGCTGCCATTCAGTGGGATCTCAGTTGGCTTGAGATTTGATCAGAGAGGAACCTCATGAGGTTCGACAAGGACAAGTGCAGAGTCCTGCATCTGAGAAGGAGCAGCCCCATGCACCAGTACAGGCTGGGGATTGACCTGCTGGAGAGCAGCTCTGCAGAGAGAGACCTGGGAGTCTTGATTGGTAATAATCTGAACATGGGCCAGTAATGTGCCCTCGTGGCCAAGAAGGCCAATGGCATCCTGGGATGCATCAAGAAGAGTGTGGCCAGCAGGTCAAGGGAGGTTCTTCTCCCTCTCTACTCTGCCCTGGTGAGACCTCATCTGGAATCCTGTGTCCAGTTCTGGGCTCCCCAGCTCAAGAGGGACAGAGAACTTCTGGGGAGAATCCAGAGCAGGGCCACCAAGATGATCAGGGGACTGGAACATCTTTCATACGAGGAAAGACTGTGGGATCTGGGGTTGTTTAGTCTAGAAAAGAGGAGACTGAGGGGACATCTTATTAACATTTACAAATATCTAAAGGGTGGGTGTCAGGAGGTTTTCTGTTGTATCTACCAACGGGACAAGGGGTAATGGGATGAAGCTGGAACACAAAAAGTTCCACTTAAATATAAGAAAAAACTATTTTACTGTGAGGGTGATGGAGCAGCGGAACAGGTTGCTCAGAGGGGTTGTGGAGTCTCCTTCCTTGGAGGTCTTCAAGACCCACCTGGACACGTTTCTATGTGACCTGATCTAGGTTGACCTGCTTCTGCAGGGGGGCTTAGACTTGATGATCTCTAAAGATCCCTTCCAACACCTACCATTCTATGATTCTACATATAGACATATGAATTGAAGGAGGCCCAGGTAGCTTAACCTAGCAGGAACAATACATTTAGCTTAATTTGAACAACTCATAAGTAAGGCAAATATTTTTAATCATGAACATTTATGTTGCTTCTTTAAGAGCAAACCTTGCATTTTCATTTGTAGGCTCAGCTTTGATTCCATTAAAAACACTATGAATTTTATCTTAATGGATCTTTTATCAATCTTCATATCACATGTTAGAAATCAAAGTCTCAATTCAACAGCTCTTAACTTTATGAGTAACTTGTACATAAAGTTAAATATATTAATGCCAATGTGGTTATTCTCTATATAAAATTTCTGTGTAATATGATTAAAGTGTCTGAAACAAGTAAAAAATACATTCCCACTGTTTTCTGTCAGTGTTAGATATCTCAATAGAAGGTCTTATTAGGGGTTAATCTCCTTGTTTTCATGTTTAAATATATTTCTTTCTCTGTCTGCAGTCATAAGACTTACAGCAATAAAATTTGGTATCACAGTCCTGCCATTAATTTTCAGATACTCATATGAATATGTGATCCTTTATTTCATAGATGTTTTCAGAAAGGAAGGTATTATTTTCATTATACATATGGATTACCCTTGGAATTGAATCTGATGACCCTCTACAAAAGCCTTGAAAGTGCATCTGCTTGCACTCTCTTCTGTAAGGATGTCAGAGTGTAAATTAAATTTTCTAATTTGTTTTAATAGCTGTAAAAGGCTGAATGGAAGTAGGCTTTGTACCATTTTTTATGACTAATGTGGGAAAGTAGCCAAAAAGTGTTCTGAAAGGTTAGAATGCTTTTGATAGTGTTGGTGCCTAATCATTACATACAATAATAATGTGACAGACAGGTGTGCCGTGAATTCATTTTTTTCAGTGAGGTAATGACTTACTAGAAGGAAAATGCATTTCAAAGTCTGAGTTAATTACACTGTTTATAATGCCTTGCCCTTCATTTCCAAACACAAGTTTTACATTTCATTATAATATTTTGCAAATAGTAGCTTCATGGATATTTTACAGGATACGTTGCCAATGTGCATAAACACCAAATGGTGATTGAACTAATTTTGATTTTGATTTAATTTGACATGTCGGAAGACTTGTCTCAACATGTGTTACAATGTAATCATTTGACCAATGTCAGTTGAATCCAAAGTCCAATTTTATACCTGCATTAAAACCTTGATTACTCAACAGAACTTAGAGACTGGCACAATTATTCCATTTTGGATTTAGTGACAAATTAAAACTGACAAAGGAGAAAGAAAATTAACAAACTTTGAAATGGAAGCATGTACAGTGTAATGGATTAATCTCTAAATTCACCTGTCATCTTTCTCTTTCTGTAATAATTCTGGAAAAAAAAAATAAAAAACCCACTCTCATGAAGATGAACACAGAAGATTTCCACAGTAAGATTTCCACTATGGAATATTTAAGAATTTACCTGATTCCTCAATGTTAGCTCATTTGAAAGTGACAATTTAATCACAAGTATTTACTTGAATTAAAATGAGACTCGTCATTCGGTGTGGCTAAAAGTACAATGAATGTCATTATTAGCATAAGCATCCTCATAAATAAAATGGCATGATGACACAATGTTACTGCTGGTCTCTGCTTTTTTTGGGAAGCTTCCAACTCCAGGTCGAATTCTTACCTGTCTCTATGGTCACAGATAGATGTATCATTCCCATATGTTTGTCTAACCTCTTTTTGACTTGAATAACTTGTTGCATACTCTAATAAAACACATAATTTTTGCTACTTATTCATTTGAGTATTTTGCTTTTCTGTTTGCCTTTTATCTCAATCTTTCATCAGACACCAGCAACTGCAGTTTTATAGCCAATTGCCTTTACATCACAATCCTCTACATAAAGGTCTATTCTTTTTCTTTCTCTTTTTCTTTCTCTTTTTCTTTTTCTTTTTCTTTTTCTTTTTCTTTTTCTTTTTTTTTCTTTTTCTTTTTCTTTTTCTTTTTCTTTTTCTTTTTCTTTTTCTTTTTCTTTTTCTTTTTCTTTTTCTTTTTCTTTTTCTTTTTCTTTTTCTTTTTCTTTTTCTTTCTTTTTCTTTTTCTTTTTCTTTTTCTTTTTCTTTTTCTTTTTCTTTTTCTTTTTCTTTTTCTTTTTCTTTTTCTTTTTCTTTTTCTTTTTCTTTTTTTCTTTTTCTTTTTCTTTTTCTTTTTTTTTCTTTTTCTTTTTTCTTTTTTTTTCTTTTTCTTTTTCTTTTTCTTTTTCTTTTTCTTTTTCTTTTTCTTTTTCTTTTTCTTTTTCTTTTTCTTTTTCTTTTTCTTTTTCTTTTTCTTTTTCTTTTTCTTTTTCTTTTTCTTTTTCTTTTTCTTTTTCTTTTTCTTTTTCTTTTTCTTCTTTTCTCATTCTCTTTTTCTTTTTCCTTTTCTTTTCCCTTGAGAGAATGAAGCCAAGATTCTTCATTTTCTAATTTGATTCTGGAAAGGAAATGTGGTATTCCATCAAAATTTTGATTTACTAGACTTAAAGGTAACATCAGTAAGTAGCAGTTAGTTGTGCAGTGCTCCAACATTCAGTCAGAGGCTTTTTCCTGACATTCACTTAACATTGTTTTTTAAAACTCATTTAATTATCTTTTGGAAAACATGCTTAAATGATTTGCTTTCCAAACAGGTTCAGTAAAAAATGACTTCATGAGCAATGGAGTAACAAAGAGGATAAACTCTAAAACAGAAAGGTAAGCCCTAGGATAAAGGTTGCCCAACAAATTTCAACTGCCTGAATGCTGCTAAATTTCAATAAAATGAACAGTGCAGATTTGCACAAGGCTCGGTCAAATCATAACTTTGCATGTAAATGTCAGCGTGAAACTTTACAGTTACAGTTTACTATTGCAGCACTATCGCACAGTATCATTCAGCAAGCTAGTTTGATTTCCATCAATTATAAAATTTTAATATAATCCATTTGATATTCCTAAAGTAACACAACTTGCTTTTTTCCCTATATTCTGATTAAGTTGTTTAATTTGTTTGTTTGTTTTTTTAAGCAGTAGATTTATTGATTACAAAAACAACCAGCTATGTTATTTCTAAAGGCTCTTACTTTGCTTTGCTTATTTTAAGTCTTGATTAACATAAGTATTTGATACAAATTTCATTGTCTGGTTATGGTAACAAATAATAGTTTTTCATCTAGAATGACAGTATTCTGCTTTACAGTAAGCTGCACATTTTATTTACTTATCAGTCTGGTAATTCAAGTTGTGAACTACAAAAATAAATCGCACTGCTGCTTAGGCAAGACATTGTCATTTTATTGTAATAAATATGTGGGGTTTATTGTTGTACTGGAAATTAAAAAAAGAGCAGTAACTACATCAAGAGTAATGAGTAATATATGATGGGTATGTGACTGGATCAGAAGGCACAGAAGCATAGTAAGTTCAAAGCTGTCATTCTTCATTGGTCATGCTGCTGTGAGGTTTGCAGATATCACAGATTTGATGTTTCCTTTGTTAGTTCAGGTCACACATTAACAATGTACCTAACACACACTGATAGGCCTAGGTTCCTTGCATAAAGATGCTCCTGAGGGATAAAAAGTTGTCTATCATTCTCACTATTGAAATACTTTGTCCAGGAAGTGAGACTCCTATTTTCTGCTTGTCCTGGAAATCTTAAAACTTATGCTTTTTGCATCTCAGGAAAACACCTAATTGGAATGTAAGCTAGATTCCCCTACAATGATTAGGATCCTAAACCATGAATATAATATACAGAAATATACATTATTTCCAGATGTTGTCCATGTATTTTGCATGCATAGATTTTTCATCTTTCTTATCAACTCAGTTGCCCATTTTTTTAATTTTATGAAAAAAAACCCAACTTTACTCTTCATAAAACTTTAGAACAAAATGAAGGAAAACCTTGCAATATTTGGGTAGACCTTAATAATATCTTCTTTGTTTCATTGTTCCTAATGTTGTTTTCATGTATCCAAGGCTTGGATGACTAAAATAGGTATTTAAAGCTCTAAAAATAACAGATCACAACCAGGTTCATTTAGTAAGAAAAATATACCTCATTTCTATTGCTTTCCAATCTTTTACCAACAGACATTGTGTTCTTCAAGGTCCTCTCCAGATTTTAGAGACAGTTTTTCCTTATGTTTTTCAAAGTAACTGAATATCATTTTTTTTTTTTTCTGTGTTTAGTTTTCTATAATATTACTTATGCATTTTTCATGGCCAGCATGACACAATCTTCTCCTGCTGATATGGAATAAAGTGACCCCAATAATCTGAAAACCAACATACTACATGATCAAAGCTGTTAAAAATCTGTTATGTCCCAATGAATAGTATGACCAACATAGAAATCCTACTCAATTGTATCTTTCCAACTTTCTTATTCGACTATGCTTTTTCATTTTCTTAAATAAATCATCATTCCCATAAGGTTTTTACTGACATTAGGTCAACTCTTGTCTTGAACTACTTCTGGGAAATTACAAAACGTAACGAGAGTGAACACAGGAGTGGCAGACATTAGAATTATTAGACAACTTGTGCTCTCCAACTTGTATGTCAAAATTTTATAAGCTGGTCTCATGAAAACTGAAAAAAGATAATAAATAGTGAAAAAAATAATCAGGTCTAGCAGAAGGTCGATCTAGATTAGTTTTCTAACAGTTGCCTAGTGAAGATGATTAAGGAAAGAGTTTTGGGGAAAATATAGAAAAATCAACGTCTGTTGTCCTCTCCCAGCCTCAAGAATCAGAGACATAACATGCATATAGCAGCAGCGCTGTATCCAAGAAAAGAAAAGGTGTATTCTAAACTGTTTTAGATTAGAAAAGTTCTCCAAATACGATATTCATTTCAGGTCTTTGAACAAGAGATGACCGTTATAATAAAGTAATTTGACTTTTTGAATAATATGGGTCGTAAGATATCAAGAGATTCCTCTGTCATGCCTTTTAAAAGTTTTCAGTTTTTTTTCAACTGATGCTCATGTGTATATTTACATATTAATGACTCATTACTTACATACTAGAATTGACCATTTTTCTTTTATTTCCTTGTTTGGACAAACTTCATATTCACACTGGTACTTCATTCTTTCCTTGTAAAGTCCAGGAGTCAATTGTAGTATTCACCAGTGGCTTTTAACTAACTGTTTTCCCTTACCTTTAATATGTCTTTCTCTTCAAACACTCTGCACAATTTTACTGTCTTACCATCTTTGCTTATGATCTTTGTTTCAGATTCTATGCTCTCTCTTCTATCTTCTGATCTTTGCTCCCTACCATTTTCCAGGCATATTAGCTTTTCTTCCTTGCTGTTTCAGTAGAAACACTGTGAACATAGCTACAGGAGATAGGTTGCTGTTTCAATTTCTAATGGCACAGTAGCTTGAAACAGCTATTAAAGGGAGAAAATGTTCTGGTTTGAAACTCAACTGAAGAAAATGCAGAATGTTTGGAAACATAGAGGACAAAGATGTTTAGATTTTTTCCTGAGAAAAAACTGCCATGTTTTAAATGACTGGATTTGTTTGCTGGATCTCAGGCTTCTGGAACCTGCAGGTGTCAATTCAAGAAAGTATTTTTTAAATGAAAATGAATAAAACTCTATTTTCTTTAAAATAATTCAAAGAAATTATGCTAAAACAGTCATATTAGGGAAGTAGGTAGCATCATTAACAACTGAAGTTAATGGGGAAACATATCTTCCTTTCTGAGTAGCAGAGTGGAATTGGGACATTATTGTGGAAGTTCACAGACTGGAGTAAATTTCCAGAGTCCTAGCACACTGACACTGGAAATAACAGGTTGGGGAAATTTATGTTTTTAATCTTCTGACTCAGATCCATACTCTGAATGGTAACCTTTTTGAACACATAAGACTCTGCTGATAGAAGTCTCTGCCCATGCAAAACCTAGGGCAGACTATGTCTGTGACTCAGAGGTACAGGAGCAGGAAGGTTAATGACAGGGACAACTGAGCAGGAAGGCAGTAAAAGCTTTTTTGGTTTGTTTTTTTTTTTTTTTCCCTGAAACTACAGTAGAAATTAAATCAATGTCCATCTCTAATTTAATGACTATCAAGTGGAATAACTTTTTCACTAAACTGATGTTTACTTGTATTCCCAACAGCTAATAGAAATGTGAAAAGCTAAAGAAAAAATATCTGGAGTATTGTTCTGTTGTAAAATGACAGCATTGTTATACTATGGATAATACTTTTTTTTTTTTCTGGAAATAGCTGAGATTATGTAAATGAGCTGATAGATGGAACAATATTTCCAGTTAATTATCAGGTACCCCCTTTGAGCTATTGTTTGTTGTGGATCCCGTTCTGAATCTCCTCAGCTTCACAGAATCACAGAAGCATGGAATCTTAAGGATTAGAAGAGATCTTGAAAGATCATCTAGTTCATCCCCTCTGCTAGAACAAGACCACTTAGAATAGGTCACATAGAAACTCATCCAGGTGGGCTTTCAATGTCCCTAGAAAAGGAGACTCAGCAACACATCTGGGCATCCTGTTCCAGTGCTCTGTCACCCTCAGAGTGAAGAAATTTTTCCTTGTGTTTCTTTAGAACCTCTTATATTCCAGCTTGTATCCATTGCCCCTTGTCCTATCATTAGACATCATTGAGAAGACCCTGATTGCCTCCTCTTGACATTCATATTTGTAAACATTAATGAAGTCATCCCTCCATCTCCTCTTGTCCAAGCTGAAGAGATCCAACTACCTCTGCTTTTCATCATAAGGGAGATGCTCCACTCCATCATCTTGGTGGCCCTGTGCTGAGCTTTCTCCAGCAACTCCCTTTTCTTCTTGAACTGAGGGGCCCAGAACTGGACACAATATTCCAGATGTGGTCTCAGTAGGGTAGAGTAGAGAGGGAGGAGAACCTCTCTTGACCTATTGCCCACACTCCTTCTAATACACCCAGGATGCCATTGACCTTCTAGGCCACGATGGCACATTGCTGGCTCATGGTCATCCTGCTGTCCATCAGGATCCCCAGGTCCCTTTTGCCTACACTACTCTCTAGCAGTTCATTCCCCAGCCTGTACTGGTACATGGCGTTATTTTTTCCCAGATACAAGACGCTACACTAGCCCTTGTTGAATTTCATGAGATTTCTCCCTGTCCAACCCTCCAGCCTGTCCATGTCTTGTTGAATGGCAGCACAGCCTTCTGGTGTGTCAACCACTCCTCCTAGTTTAGTATCATAAGCAAACTTGCTGACAGTGCCCTCTGTACCCTCATGAAGGTCATTAATGAATGGTCCCAGCACCTCACTATCTGATCATCCAGCCCACACTTTCTCAGTTTAGCTGTGAGGATGCTGTGAGAGATGGTGTCAAATGTTTGTCTGAAATCAGGATAAACCACATCCACTGCACTACCACCATCTATCCACCTGGTTATATCTTCATAAAAGGCTATTAGATTGGTTAAACATGACTTCCCTTTGCTAAAACAATGATGACTGCTCCCAATGACTCTCTTGTCCTTTAAATGCCTGGAAACAGTGCCCAGAATAAGTTGTTCCATTACCTTTCCAGGGATGGAGGTGAGGCTGACTGATCTGTAGTTACCTGATTTCTCCTTCCTGTCCTTCTTGAAGACTGGAGTAACATTTGCTCTCCTCCAGTCCACAGGCACCTGTCCTGAAGATGATGGAGAGTGGTTTAGCAACGATTTCTGCCAGCTCCCTCAGCACCCGCAAGTACATCCCATCGGGGTCCATGGATTTATATACATCCAAATTGCTCAACTGATCCTTAACCCAGTCCTCATCAACCAAACAAAACTCCTCCTTTAACCTGACTTCCTCTGATGTCTAGGGCTCCTGAGGACAGTCTCCAGCAGTATAGACAGAGGCAAAGAAAGCATTCAGTAACTCTGCCTGCTCTGTATCCTCTGTCACCATGGCACTCACCTCATTCAACAGTGGGCCTACATTGCCTCTAGTGTTAGTTTTGTCCACAATGTATTTGAAGAAGCCCTTCTTCTTGTCCTTGACCTCTCTTGCCAAGTACATCTCCAATGAGGCTTTAAGTTTCCTAGATGACTCCGTACATCCTCTGATGACAGCCTTATGTTCATCCCAAGGGGCCATTCCTTCCTTCCATGATCTATAGACTTTCTTCTTCCCCTTGAGTTTGCCCAAGAGTTCCATGTTTAACCGTGCGAGTCTCCTAGCTCCCTTTCTTGATCTCCTACCTGTGAGATACTCTGATCCTGAACTTGGAAAAAGTGATCTTGGGCCCCTTTACCTTCCAGCACCTTGTCCCATGGGATCTCCCCTATAAATTGCTTGAAAAAGCCAAATTTGGCCCTGTCAAAGTCCAGGGTTGTGGTCCTGCTTGGTATTCTGTTCCTACTGCACAAGATCCTGAACTCCACCATGTCATGATCACTGCAGCCAAGGCTGCCCTCAACCTTTCCCACTTCAGCCAGAGCCTGCTTTCTTGTAAGTACAAGATCCAGCAGTGTTCCTCTCCTAGATGGCACATCCACCACTTGCATCAAGAAGTTACCATGGATGCACTGAAGGAGCATCCTGGACTGTAAGTGACTAGCCGTGTGGATCTTCCAGCATATATCTGGGTAGTTGAAATACCCCATGAGGACCAGGGCCTGGGATTTTGAGGCTGCTCCCAGCTGCCTGTAGAAGCCCTGATCAACCTCCCCATCTTGATCAGGTCATCTGTAATAGACACCCACAGCAGTGTCACACATCCTAGCCTGCCCCTTAATTCTAATCCACAAAGTCTCAACTTACCCCTCATCCTCACTTGGACAGAATTCAGTACATTCTAATTGGTATCTCACATAAAGAGCAACTCCACTATATTACCTTGTTGGCCAATCTTTCCTAAAAAGTGCATAGCCTTCCATGACCACATTCCAGTCACGTGAGGTGTCCCATTATGTCTCTGCAATAGCCACCAGATCATAGCCCCTTGCCTGTACATAGACTTCCAGTTCCTCCTGTTTATTCCCCATGCTTCATGCATTGGTGTACAAGCAGATCACCCATCCAGAAAGAATCTAGATGCTTAGGACAGGTCTCTGAATTAACTAAGTTCCCAAGATTTAAATATTAAGGTACACAGATTTTCAGTTTTAAAATACCATTATGGATTTTACTTACTACCTTTATTGTGAAACTGTGTAAAAGCAGCTTCTACAGGAACCGATATTCACTAGTCTCTCACCGGTTTTGAATCTGACAAATCACAAATGTAGGACAGCTTGAATAGTGGAACAAGGTACTTAATGTTATGAATAGAAGTGGTTAACAAAAACATAGCACCTAAAATGAAAATCTACGGAAGCTGAACAGACAAGTCCATGGTATTTCAAAGGAAACTTTTACATGAGCTAGATCACTTAAATCCACTCAAATTTTGGTGGCTGCAGCTTCTCTGAAGCTATCTGAATATCAAACCTAATTCAACAAACAGCAGAAACACCTACCTGAGCACATGTTGGTCTCTGCACATGGAAGTCAATACTACCTTCCACGAGGTTGGTGACCAAATATCAAAATGTCTTTTAACTTCATCTTTTTCCAAAAGTTAATGAAGTTTGTATTTAAAAATTTCATAAGTCATTTTCTTAGAATGACGGAGTGGTCTTTTGAGGGTAGATCGAACTTTTAAAGATCAATATTATAGCAATTCATGGGTAAACCATTCAGTCTAATTTATTTTCACTGTGGGGAAGTTTTATTTTGTAATTTACATATCACACATGATTATGTGTTATTGCAACCTGTGCCAAATACTTATCCTGTCTGACATGGCCATGAAAAAGAAGTTAAATTCTTTGTGACGTATGTGTAGACTGCAATAATTTTTATTTTTCCCTTCCACCTCTTCTCTTTCTGTTTTTTTAGGAATTTTTTAAAATCTGGTCCTCACAGATCATGGTTTATAAATCTGTATATATTGTTGTCGTTCTTTTCTAAGCTCTTCTTAGATGACAAATGTTATTTGATAATTTTCCTCTTTGGGAAATATTTTTGCTTTATTAACCTTTATAGATTCAATTATGACACTTGATAGCATCATTCAGAAATAGAGTAATATAAAGATTTAGGGAAGGTTAATCGATCATGTAGTGACAGACAGAAATCCTGCACTGTGTAATTGTTTCAAAATAGCTTGTTTAAAAGATGGAAATCTACACTGAAGACGTACACAAGAACAGTGTGATCCAGTGCCAAATCACTGTTTTCTATAGATAAATATGATTCTGATACAACTTCTTAAGCATGAATCATGTTTGACATTCAGAGATAAAGAATTTGTCTACGATATCACCTTTCTTATTTTCTTCTTATGAACCAAGTAATCTCCAATACGTCAACACGTTGAAAACATCAATTCTATTTTTTTATATGCTAATTGTGATATTTCTATTTCCATTTTTAAAAATAATTTTTTAACCAAATAATGAACTTAAAATAATCAAAAAAGAGGAAATAGATTAGTAATTTTCCCTCTCAAAATTTTACTGTCACTATTTTTTAATTAATCTATAACAGGAAAAAAGTAGGAAAAACAGAAGTTATATTAATATAGGATCACTTTTCTTAAATAAATTTGGACAACTCATGATACAACACCATGAGATAAGGAAAGCTGCATTTTATATCAAGATAGTGAATCACAGCCAAAATGAAAGACATCATTTGACCATATAGCTTAATATATGCCAGCAAATTCTCCTAACACAAAAGGGATGACTGAATGAGTCATCTGTGACCAATACAATTACCTGGTGCAGTCTCTGTGGCGCAATCGGTTAGCGCTTTCGACTGTTAACTGAGAGGTTGGTGGTTCAAGCCCACCCAGGGACGGGGGCATTGGTTTTCTTGTATTCTTTGAGTCCAGCTGGCTAGATGAGGGAAGAGCAGTGGATGTCATCTACCTTGACTTCAACAAGGCTTTTGACACTGTCTCCCATAACATCCTCAGCAGAAAGCTCAAGCAGTGTGGCTTGGATGAGTGGACAGTGAGGTGGATCAGGTGGCCAGCAGGTCAAGGAAGGTTCTGCTCCCTCTCTACTCTGCTCTGGTCAGGCCTCATCTGAAGTCCTGTGTCCAGTTCTGGGCTCCCCAGCTCAAGGGGGACAGAGAACTTCTGGAGAGAGTCCAGTGCAGGGCCACCAAGATGATCAGGGGACTGGAACATCTTCATTATGAGGAAAGGCTGTGGGAACTGGGGCTGTTCAGTCTGGAGAAGAGGAGATAGAGGGGAGATCTTATTAACATTTACAAATATCTAAAGGGCGGGTGTCAGGAGGTTGGGGAATCCCTTTTTTCTATAGTAGCTGGCAACAGGACAAGGGGTAATGGGATGATGCTGGAACACAAAAAGTTCCACTTAAACATAAGAAAAAACTGTGAGGGTGATGGAGCAGTGGCACAGGCTGCCCAGAGGGGCTGTGGAGTCTCCTTCCTTGGAGATCTTCAAGACCTGTCTGGACATGTTTCTATGTGACCTGATGTAGGTGGACCTGCTTCTGCAGGGGGGTTGGACTAGATGATCTCTAAAGGTTCCTTCCAACCCCTACTATTCTATGATTCTATGATTCTATGACCTACTGCAGAAATGCAAAAGCACAGGTGTTGAATCACGTGAGAAGCATCTACTGGACCAGCTGTTGCCACCATTTCAGTGCAAGATGGTGCCCAAGAGTATTTTGTCCTGTGATTTTGCATGTTCATTTGGGGAGAATAAGTGATTTACTGCCAAGCTGAGGTGTGAATACTGTATTAAAGAGTAATTTAGTTCACTTCAGGTGTAATATCTTGTGAGCGGCTCCCACAACTGAACTGCTGACAAGATGCATTTGTTGGGGAGTGGACAACATTATGGAGTGGGACAAGTGAGAAAAAATGTCCATTTGTTATAATTGAAAATTTATGTGAGCCAGGACATTATATCAGAGTCTCCTCTGCTAAATATTTGCAATAGTTAAAACCCAATAATAATGACTAATCTTTGTGCTAATGTTAATTCTGAGTGGAAAAAAAAAAACACCTAAGCAGTGGTTTCTTTTTAACTGAGAAGGCAGAAATGAAGTAAAATCTGATTTCTCTGGAATGTTAAGCATCTGCAGCTGCCTTGGAATGCAGTCACATAGGTATATGGCTAGTATTCCAGAAAATCATGTACTTATTATTTTATTTCTATTTCTAGGAAAATTTGAAGTAAAAGCATAACTGAGACACTTAGGATACACAAAAAGTGTTCAAAACCCTCAGGTTTATTACAGAATGATGCAGAGAGCTGTCATAGCATTAAGTGATTATTCAGGAAATAGGTCATAGATTGATAACTAGTCCGAAATTTTCATAATCTTTTACTAACAATTTACGAACAAGAGATAAAAAGCCTGAGATGTTGCAATATTCGTGCCATTGCCTAATGTTTAGGTATTTCTACTGTGTTGGGAAGTCTAGTTCTAAGGATGTTCCAGAATATATACCTTAAAATAGTATCTTTTCATTGTATAATCCCAATTCTTCAAACAAAATCTAAAGTAACATTAGATTCTGTACCCCATATCATATTGCACCATCAGTGTTTCATGTTTAATCTACTCATACATCATTTTTTTTTCATTTTCTACTGATAAGTTGTTTTTCTCCATGGATTCATGTGTTAATTCTTATAGATTTTTACCACTGAGTCCTGTACTGCTTAGGCTGAAGTTTCCATTAGTATCAGTAATTTCATTGGTAGCATGAGGACTATGGATTATGTTGCTTCAAGGATTTGTTCTGCAGGTAGCCAATGAGGTTGTGAAATTCATTTTGCGACAGCTTACTCAAGCAACTGATGAGGGCAAAAGTTTAGTTCTTCTTATTAGTGTTGGATATAAACCTTTGCCATCAACAGTGAAAGATGTTTAATTTAAACAGGTACCCAATTCTCTTTATTAATGGATTTCCAGTATATATTTGTAATGTTCTATTTAATGTTATACTATTTTTGCAGATTCATTCTCTTTACTTGGCTATTAGAAGTTTTAATATCTTTAATAAAATGTTCTATAAACACCATTACTAAAATGCAAGTCTGATAGCAAACTGCAAAGCAAGTGTTTATACTATCAAGGTCATAGTATAAAGACTTTACAATAACTGTAAATACTTAATATATCTGACTGTGTGAGAATATACTCAATGATATTCACAGTTTTGTTAAAACTTTTTCAGTAGAATTATTTCCTTCAAAACTATTTTGTCTAGAACAAGACTCCTCATGGACTATATACAGTACAGTATTGTTTACTTCCTTTGTCTTCAGTACATGTTGTTTCTTAGTGGTTATTACATCAAACCTGGTACGATCACCTAGAAATGAAGATTTTTTTTAAATTTCCAAAAGTCACTGTACGTTGTATGACATGACTTGCAAAAATCATATTGCACTAACTCAAGCATCTTTCTCCTGCACCTGTGCTATCCAGAATGCAAACAGGAACTCCTACCAGGAATATATAACAGGAATATTTTGACAACTGCCAGAAAGATAAAACTCCAAATAAATGTAGGAGATGAAATCTCAGCTTCTTGGAAGGAAGAATTTTTTCATCAGAGATGATACCTCAGGAAGTATATGGTTTTAGATAATTAGTAGTAGTTTCACATTGTTAAATTTATCCTAATGGGTTTTCAAACGTAGCTACTCTGTTTGGGCAATGATGATGGAACTAGGAACTACTCTTGTTTTGTTTTCTATTTCTTCATCCATAATGATTAAAACACAGAGACTGATCTTTCAATCAAATATGGCTCATCCATACATCAGACTTCCATTCATCTCCTTTGCACATCTGATTGGCAATTCTAGTAAGTGATACTTGATCATTATATATTCACTGAACTCTTGTTGCCTACTGAAATCAACTGTTTAATATCTTTTTATCTGTTTAATATTAATTAACAGTAATATTCTTTGGTTAAACAATTTCTGTCATATAAACCATCTTGCAATACTTTTAAAAATGGGTATTGAATTACTATAATGTAGGAGTTTTCACAGCTATTCTTGGAGATGTGAAGTGTTAATAAATATCCAAACCTACCCTATTTCTGTAGCTATTTCTCTGCTCTATGTGTACAGATATTTTAACCTATATTAAGTGTTAGTGTCTTTCTCCAGTGTGATGGATTTTTTGTCCCCAGACAGTAACATGAATAGGTGAATTTGCCGTAAGTCTGAGACTTCCTAAAAATCTTATATTTACCGTGTACACCTAAATCAATCCTTATGGGGAAAAAAGAAAAAAAAAATCAGATGTTTCCAGGAAATGTCAAAATTATCGCTCCTGTACTCTGCTGTTCAGCACTGTGTACTCTGACAATTTCCAAAACTATGACAACTTAGTCAGAATTAGTTCTGTAGCTCTGACACAAGCATCTGGTACCTTCTAACAGCTTTAAATAAAATCTTCAAATTTTACTTTGACAAAATTAACAGATGGAAAAGGAAATATATCTTTGGAATCTGAGCTGTATTAGCTCTTTACTTGGAGATTGCATAGCCATCATTGTTTTAGGCAGACTTTTCCTCTGAAAATATGCAATGTGTTCTTTACATTTATTTTTCTAATAGTCATGATATATTACATGCTTAGTTTGCTAGGCTATTCTAGGAAATGACAGAAAAATGCTATTTCATACCAACAGTACGGTGATCAAGAGCAGTTTTCAGGAGTGAAAAGAGTTTTGTTGTTGGAATTCATTGATCAATGGAATTGATAAAATGTAAAAAGTGATATTAGCAAAAACATCATAAGCCATCCAATTGATAATAAATGTTACACATTATTCACTGCTAAGAATTCTAATTTTGATAGAAACTTTCTCAGTGTAATGGGATATAGAAGGGAAGAAGAGAATTAGAGTTTATAAAGTGCTCTAGAATATAAAAAAATGCCTATTAGATTTAGACCTAAAGGGTGCAATAAATGTGAATAAAATATATCTCCTTCTCTGTTGCTATAGTTAGACTAAATAACATGTAGCATTTTAGACAACTGTACTTCACACCAAGCTCAATATAGATTTACTGTAGAACCAGCAAATACAAGCCATTTTTAAGGAAATAATAATATACAAAAGAATTTTAAACGTAGACCTGCTTTTATCTAAATTGAACCCAAACTTGGAAATCTCGTGTTATATAAATTATGGTGAAAATTGCAAGAGGGAAAAAAACCTTAAAAGAGGTCTAGAATTTTTTCCTTTTGTATCTCTGGCTAATAGACCCAAAATTGATAATTTGTGCTTTGAGTAGGACAAAAAAATTTACACTTCCTCCAATTGAAATATCAAAATGTATTAAGAAGAATAGATAGTTTAAAAGTTTGAAATAAATGATAAAATGATAGAATAAATTATATGAGTCATTTTCATCTATTGTTCATGTTAAGCTGGAATAGAGACAGTAGAGTGATGACAACATCTTGCCTAAAGCCCTGTTTCTACATTTTAATGGGGCTCCAGACATATACTGTAGAATGTCTGTAACTGCCTGGTTTGAACAGACTTCTTACTAGCTTTGTGTATGCAGAAATTTAGCACTTCTTAGAGTATTTCCTCTAGAACTGCTGCCATTTAAAATCAAACTAAGTGAGGAATTCTGACTATAAACTAGAAATACATATTCAGACATTTCAAAATTTCATTGGCAGTTTTTCATATTCTTTTTTTTTTTCAAAAGCTGATAAAAGCTGTGACATTATACAGTGGAAATGTTGACCAAAAACACCACCTGTGTATTTTTTTGTGGGGTAGTTTTTTTAGTTATCCAGTTTAGTTAATTTCAGGATACTTCACTTTTTTACCTTTAGCTCTTCATTCTCATTTCTTGGCTTGTAAATGAGACAGGAGGACATTCATACTTTATGATATGGCTGGCTGAGAGTTCTAGTGTTTTGTGAGTTCTTTGAGCAGCAGCATTACTAAATAGCTACTCCTACCCCTTCCTTCTTAGCTCAATGTATGAGACTGAGTGTAGTAGATGATAGTAGGGGCTGGGCTTTACTGGATGCAGGGATTAAAACCATAAGCATTCAAAACCAAACACAGCAAATAGAAAAAAATCTGTCAGAGTTATTCAGAAGAAAAATACTAATTTGATGCATTTATTTTACACTGATTGGTCACAACAGACTAGGGCATGAAAGATTGGTTGTCTATGCCCCATTAAGTCACAAGGCTTCTCCATGGACTCTTTTTTTCATAGGAACACAGCTTTGACAGAAGTAGTTAAAGAAGCAGGTGTTTTTCCTTCCTCCTCCCCCTTTTTTAACAAAATCAGGCTACAGCATCTTATATGGTTCACTTGTTGCAGCTGTCTTTGCAGGAAGCTTAATATCTCTCGTGTGCAAACCAAAACTTGGGTTTTCCTGTCCTGACATGAATGTTTTGATTACAACCACATATGTCACTTTCTATTTTCCTCCAGTAACATTTGAAAGAAAATGGAAGCTATAAATAATTTTTGTAGAGCCCTAATGATGAATTAAATGAGGTCAGGAGATCTCCCTGGAGAAAGGTGGCACCACAGTTCTGCAGTAGTTGAGCTCAGATTTTTGGAGTCCTTGATTGGACAGAAGGTCTTAACATCTGCTCTGATGCCTGCATAGCTATTTATGTGTATTTTGGTACTTCTGTATTTTTATACGTAGGACAGATGAACTATCACACCTTGTACATATTGGCTTGGTGTTGTCTATTTGGAAAATTTGTTACATCATTTGAAATTTAAAAGGAAATTGAAATTTGGACAAGGAAGAAGTAGAGAATTCAAAGGCCTAAGATTTTCCCATAGGCTTTACCATGTGGTTCTTCAGAAAAATTGAAGAACAAAACCATAGCAAAAGGATGTGAAGAAATGAAACGTCATGTTTAAAGCAAGTATCAAGGAATTATTATTTTTCTTTATAGACAAAGAATACTCCATCTACTATTTAATTTTTCATTTTCCCACCTAATTTATGAGGTGTTTATGTCTGAATTTATGGAAATTTTTTCCTGTTTGGAATGAGTTTTTTTGGGGTTTTTTTTTGGTAGTTGTTAAAACTGTTTCTATGAAAAAGAAAGCAAAATGCCTTCAGTCTGCAGGGATGATCCATAATGTCATGGAAAACTATCAGGCTCTGAATCTATTATTGTGAGCATTTAGATCATATTTTATGAGAGCAATCTGCATCCACACTTAACGTAAGTGAATACTCAAAAGTGTTCAGTTATCCTGTATAATCTTTTTAAATTAAGATCAAGATTTTGAAAGTTGACCAGTTGCTCAGCATTTTTAATGTTTAAAAATTGTAACTGTATGTGATTTAGCACTAATCTAAACAGCAAATATTTAAGAATGTGTTCCTTTACTTTGCATTTAATTAAGAATAGAGATTTTGCAGAATATTAATCTCAGCTATAGGCACTGAGTGCATCACAATCTGGCAGTCTGAATAACTTTTAATATCCTGGTTTCTTTGAATTGCATTTTAAATTAAATATCAGTGAATACATTAGTTATATTTGTCATTTTATATGACTATATCTCATGCATTATCCAGGCCTCTGTACAAATTTTACACTGTTTTTTAACTAAACATGGTCCATTTTTTTCTGCTGTGCAAAAATAGTTATTAAGACTGGGACATGAGAGAATCTAAAGAAAAAAGCCAAAAGAGATAACAATTGTGTTGTGGAAACCCTCCCAAAATTTAATTGAATCAATAATGTCTGATGCTTCAAGAAAAGATCACATACTGGCTAAAATTTTGTACAATTTCTTCAATGAATAGTTATTTTGAACAACTTCCACATTAAAAACAGATGGAAGTTAAAGGTCTTCCAAAATTTTTAAAAGCAATTGATATGAAAAAAACAAAAAAAAACCCAAACCCCAAAACCTTTCTTTTATTTTTTTCTTCCCCAGAAGATCTGACTAAGGTTTTCAGGGTTTTCACTTTGTAGTACTCATCTTGGACTTGTTACTGGAAGCCAGGACAGATTTACCAGTTCTCTTTGAGATTTCTCCTTGTCTTTCATTACCCAGTGCTCACAGAGAAACTCAACACATGGAAACACATGTATTTCGCCTGAAAAGAAATCTTCGTCTTTATTGAAGAAGTAAACAAGCAATTAGTTTCTGTTGTATGATGGTTATTAATATTATTCCTTTAGAACAAATCTTATTACCAAAGAAAAAGATAAAGCTTCTTGTAGAAATTTGAGATGATCACACATACCAAGCAAAGAATGAGACTTTGTTTCGCAGATTTATGAGAAATAAATGAGTACACCTTGAACTTTATTGGTAAACACTGGTGTAAAAAAGAAAAGATTCTTATAAAAATATTTTCAAACAGATTATTGCAGGTCTATTTCAAACTAAGAGAGAAGAAAAATCTGTATTAATAGCATAACATATTATGTGGTTTAACCAGAGTTATTTCCATTGGTAAATGGATATGTTCTGGATTTTGGATAGTACTTTCTTGATTCCAATTCCTTAAACTAAATATTACTTGCATTCTGGTAAATGACATCAGAAATACAGATCATTAAATGCCACAGATGTGACATAGTCATGGATATTCTTGGTAAAAAATGACTATATTTTTAAAATGATAGGTAGCCTCCAGCAAAACCGTGAAAAGTCAATATCTTAATAATCCATGAACTTCACAAAGACTGCGTAGGTACTCATGGTTCTACTGATCAGAGAATGGTATCTCAACATTCTGTGCAATAAATCTACTGCTCAAAGCTTTCATGTAGTTAGAATATAACCTCACATTCTAAAGAATAACATTTAATGACATTAAATACAGTAACGTAGAGGTAAAATGATGAGGAAAGCAGGGGCTAGCAGGGTTAATATTACTGTCTTCCTTAATATTTAAGAGTTAAATGCTATAGTCTTCCAAACAATGCAAAGTCCTTTGACAACAGATATTTCAGATGTCTGAAGATCTAGTACTGAAAAATTCACATAATATCACTGAAAAATTATATTAATAAATTAATAAGTAATCTCAAACTATGATGTAATCTGATGATTTTAAAGCTGTTGTGGTTTAGTCCTGTCTGGATGTCAGATGCCCACTATGTCGTAATATCACTCCCCCTCCTAAACTGAACAGGGGAGAGAGAGATATAACAAGAGATTTGTGAGTTGAGATAAGGACAGGGAGGTCTCACAGTAATTGGCATCATGGGTGAAACAGACTCAATTTGGGGAGAAAAGGGTTTGATTTATTAATGAACCATCAGAACAGGGAGATAAAGAATAAAACCGAATCTGTCGTGGTTTGGCTCAGCTAGCACAGCAGCACCACAACAGTCTCTCACTTGGTGCTCCCATTCACCCCCACCCTCGTTAGGATGGCGGAGGACCTAGCAAAATGGGAGTAAAAAGATAAGCAAGATTGTTGTGGATTGAGACAAGGGCAGGGAGGGCTCACTGCCAATTACGGTTCTGGGCAAAACAGACTCCAGTACTCGACTTAGAGAAGAAAGTGGGAAAGTTTATTCTACAAGAAACAGAATGGAATAAAAGCAAAAAGGGAGTAGGATGATGAGAAAATTACAACCAGCACTTTAAGATCTCCCTCCGCCATCCCTCCTTTCTTCCCGGGCCCAGCCCACTGCTCCCAATATCTCTACCTCCTTCCCCCTCAACGGCTCAAGGGGGCAGGGAATGGGGGATGTTGTCAGTCTCTGACAGATGGGCTCTGCTGCTTCTGTCTTCTCAGATGAGGATGACTCTTGGCATTCTTCCCCTGCTCCAACACGGGGTTCCTCCCCCGGAACACAGTCCTTAAACTTCTCTGGTGTGGGTTGTTCCCAACAGCTGCGGCTTCTGCCCATACAGGGTCCCTCACACAGGACGCAGTCCTTGGTGAATATCTCTGGCGTGGATTCTTCACCGTGGTTGCAGTTTCTGCAGATGCAGGGTCCCTCTCTCAGGACAAGGCCTCTTCTGGGCATAAGTTTATTGAGCTGCTTTGTCCTGGGTTCCTCCCCACAGTTACAGCTGTGGATATTGGGTCCCTTCCTGAGGACACAGCCTCTTCCGGCCATAGTTTTAAAGAAGAAAATCACTATCCCTGGCTTGGGATCTTTAGTGAAGTGGTTGAATCCCCCCCAAGAGACACAGCCTCCTCCGGCCATAATCACTTTCCCTGGCTCGGGGTCTTTAATGAAGTGAATCGCTGCCCCTGGTCCAGGGCCAGCTTTAGCAAAATGAGTCTCTGCCCCTGATACGGGCTCATTATCAAAATGAGTCTGTACCACTGATGCAGGGTCTTTAAAGAAATGAAAATAAATCTCAGCTTCACCAGTTCTCTCCACAGAATGCAGGGGAGTCTCTGCTCCAGCACACCTCCTCCTCTCTTTCATCACTGACCTTGGAGTCCACATGATTGTTTCTCTCACTGTTCCTACTCCTTGCACCACCACCAGCCAGAAGCAGAAGAAGAAGAAAGGGGCAGAAGAAGGAAGAAGATGGAGGAAGAAAACCTCATCTTCCAGCTTCTTCTTAAAAAGTGATCATGGAGTCCTCTAATTGGCTCAGCCCCAGAAGTGGGCCTGGCTCAGAGCTGGGGAGAGTTGCGAGCAACTTCTTATAGGAGACATCTTTACAGCCCCTTCCCCCTTCCCAGAAAAGGCTGTCATGTCAAACCATGACAGAATCTTAAAACACCTCCCCCACCTCCTCCCAGGACTCTCCTTCCTTTGCCCCTCAGCGGCACAGGGGATGGGGGTTGCAGTAAATTCATCACAGATGGACTTTGCTGCTTCTTATTCTCAGAAGGAGTCCTCCTCACACTTTCCACTGCTACACTATGGGGTTGTTCCAATAGGAGATAGTCCTTCACAAACTTCTCCAACGTGGGTCCTTCCAATGGGTTACAGTTCCTCATGAACTGCTCCAGCATGGGGCCTCCCACGGGGGCAGCTCCTCACACTCTGCCCCAGCGTGGGTCATTCACTGGGAGAACAGTCCTACAGAAATGGACTGCTCCAGCCCGAGTCCCTTACAGGATCACAAGCAGCAAACCTGCTCTCTAGCATGGGCTCCTCTCTCCCCACAAACTCCCAGGTCCTGCCAGGAGCTTGCTTCAGGATGAGCTTCCCACAGAGTCACAGCCTCCTTCAGGCATCTAATCCCTCAGGTGTTGGGTCCTCCACAGGCTGTTAGTGGATCTCTGCTTCTTGGTGGTCAGATGTTCAGGGCAAGTCTATATAAAAAGCTCCAAACAGGTGCCACAGTATCATATGAGAACAATATTAAAAATCTAAGCCAATGCAGTTATTGAACTTTTTATTACAAACCTATGACAATGTTTTGAAATATACTCATGAAAAATAAGGTGACTTTGAGTTTTTTGTTTTGGTTTTCTTTTTTTGTTACTAAACCACAATGTGCTGATTCAATGTAGTAAAAGCTAAAAAAGAATGTGCAATGAAAGTTTTGGATAGCCCTAATAGATTGACCAACAAATGATAAATGCTCTTTGAGTAAGATGTAAGTGTAATAGAACTTAAACTAAAAATGCAAAGAAGAAGTAGTGAGGTACTTTAGTTTCCTTAGCAGGAGAGGGATTAAGGAGTTATTCTTTAAAAAATAAAACCACCCTAAAACATAAAACATTTGACTTAATATATTACCACAATAAAGAGGGCAAACACGACATTAACTTTTATTGAAGCAAGAATACATTATAAATCAAGGAACGGGTTGGTCAATCCACTGATTATATGTTATATCGAATACCAGGAAAGCAGTTCAAAGTGCTTTATGACAAACAAAGGAAGAACAGTGCACAGTAACTTAAGAGATTTCCAGTTTCAAGGGTGTAAGTAACAGAGAAATGTTGGGAAAACTGACGCTGGAATGGCTCAGAGCTCATAATGATTTGATATGTACAAGGATCCATTCTGTTCATTGTGACCAAACAAGGGCTCATCTGGAAATAAAGATGCTATTTGAAAAAAAAAAAAAAGAGGAAAGGGATGAACAAGCCAGCCCAGTGATATAATGGAATTGACTCAATAACCTTGTTTTGAAATAAAGGTTTAGTTTTGCTTTCTGTTGTGTTTGATGTACTTTTGTAGGTAAAATCTCCCAAAGCATATGATTTGATTTTAAATGAATGGAGAAGATGAGAGATACAGCCTCACTTGTCATTTTCCATCAGTCTGGCTATCATTGCTTTTAAAAAAAAGCAGTTTTAATGTCTCATCAGTATCTTCATTTAGCTTATCAGTTGTTGTTTTTTTTCTTTTTAATTTGTGGGGATTAATTTTGGAAAGATTGTATGTCCATATGATATATTTAACACAAAATTACAGACGCCTGCATTTTTACATAACTTTCTCTGTTGCCTAGATACAATTATTGCTAATCTGATATTGGCAAAAGTCCCACTTCAAATAGGAAATTGATTTAGATAATCTCCTACTTTCCTACCAGATAGCATTTCTAGAATTACTTTGAATTCAAAGAGAAACTAAAAATTGTAACAGTTTTGGCTTTTTTTCCTGAAAATCCAGGATTAACTATGACTGCAGAGCTAAAGCTTTTTGATTACACAAACCAGTGTAGGTATACAAACAGATGTAGATATATAAATGTGACTCAAATATTATAAGAAGTAGTATATGTGCTGAATCATTTTTAACATTATAATATGAAAAATGAGATGAGGAATTAGATTAAAAAGTATGAAAAAGGTTTTCTTCATAGAAATTATTTTTTTAATACAATATTAGATGACATGCATTACTAAGAGGTTCAGAGCTGCAAGGGATATTCATGATGAAGTGAGAAAGAAAAGAAAATAAGGTGGATAAATTCTTAATCAAAGAGAATAAAGAAAGGCACAGGTAGAAGAATGAATTTGACAAGACAAAAGAAAATGTGAACCTCAGTAACATATTATGGTTTTATTACTCTAGCAGTAATTTTTAATTTGTTTAAAATCTGAATATTTTACTAGGATTCACAATCAGATTTCCTGTCAGATGAAGAAATTGCCAATAGATAGATAGATAGATAGGCACAATTCAAACTATGAAGAGTATGCATACATACTTATAAATAGAATCTTTCCTCTCTTCATTTTTCACCAAAAAATCAGTATAATGGAAAATGCTAAAAGACATTGATGTCTCAACTTCAAAACCACAGCAAGTATGCAATGCTTAATGTCTCTAAACCAAAAGTAAGTCCTGATTTAAGCAAAGAAATTTTTCTTACCGTGTTATCCTAAATGCTATATTATTACATGAGTTTCTGTTGTTGCTAAAAAACTCTGTTACTAAATTTTCAAGTCAGCACTTTTAGACTTAGAGAAAACGATGTAGTCTTCCAGTTAGTCCAAATATCAATTATAACTGATATTACTGTGTTTCAGAGGCATTTCCTCCTATTTGTTTAGCCAGATTCACACAACACTTTATTTAAAAGTCTTTAGATACTGTAGAACTGGGTTTTTCAGTCTGCTTAATGAGCTTTTAAACAAATAAGGAACATATTGGCTTTTTTGAAACCTCTAGCTGCTTAGTCTGTGACATGAGGAATACAGGGCATGGTGGTGACTAATAGGTCTCTTTGCACTTTAAGTGTGAGGTAGTACAAAAGTTCCTCTGCTTTCAATAATTCTATTTATCAACTTTTAATTAGATCCTTTGCAACTACATGTCCTTTGATCTTAGCTAAATGATCATGCATTGTGGTTTTCATAGGTTTTATAATAATAATGCTTGGTACTAATATAAGGCTTTAGAGTTTCAAAGTGCTATTCAAATATTGACTAATTAACCCAGAGAAAGTCCCTGGGGAGATAAGAACAGTAAGTAAATATGTTACTCAGTTTATAAAAGAGAAATCTGAGAGACATAAAGTCATTTGCCCAACATCAGGAAGGAAGATGATACAAAGCTCTTCAAACAGAATGCAAGAGAATCCCTTAAAATCAGTTGAAAGTAAAAAATTATATTTTACTGGAAATATTGATAATTTGATAATTTAAACTAAAACATGGTTTATCTTCTGAAAGTAGAATAAAAATGAATAAATAAATATAGAGTTGACTTAAATCTTAAATATATATGTTAAAGTAAAAAGATAAAAGTTTTGTTACAAGTCCATACTCTTGATGTCAGTCAAGAAAGTTAGCATTTAGTGAAATTTATGGACAAGCAAGTTCAAGTTAGTGTTATTATTTAAAAAAAAAAAGAAAAGAAAAAAAAATGTTCTTGATAGTTAATCTTATGTATTTTTAAAATAAATAATTGTAATTTAAAAAAAAAAAATACGTAAATATATTTACTGAGCACAGTTTAGAGACTATAGACCCCTATATTTTTTTTAAAAAAGTGAGATTACAAGAGCCATTGATATCAAACTGCCATGCTATTTCTGTCCTGACAACTCCTCTTTCCTTGCTGAACAAGCAGAGTTTTTGTAACATTCATATCACTGTACATTTCTTAGCTTGGTTGGCTAATCATTATTTCTCTTACCAACTCATATCTCATTTTATACAGCTATTTATAGTATTACAGGTTATGCATAATATTCTGGAGCAAGCCTCTAATTGCTTGGATATACACTTGAGACTTTGCAATTTTTTGCAATGTTGTTCAAATAGTATGATAATATCTGCCTATCAAAAATAGCTAAGAAATGTGAGTTCCAGAGATATGAAGTCTTTGTTCCCCCAAAGACCAGGTAAATACTATGTCTTGTAGATCTAATATAACCAAATTAGATTTTTGTAACAAAAAATATTTATATAATGCTTTAGTATTGTATTGCATTGTAAAGATTTTGTGTATCTCTTTAGAAGAGAAATATGATTAAATGATATATGATATGTATACTATAGTTCTGAAAGTTGATGTGAACATGTAACTAAAATTCACCATTTATTTTTTTATTATAATGTCATGACTAAAATCAAGGTTGAATTTTGATAGTTGATACGTATCCTTCATTAGTCTTTTATTTCAACTCTATCTCCCATTCTTTCTATCCCTATTGCAGCTTTTTTTCTCCATATAAATTTCAAAGTTGGGATGTTTCCAGTTTATAACTGGAGACTGTAACAAGAGTTGGGTGATGAAAAAAGATGTGAGAGAAGGGAAGGAGATAACAGCTGAAATAGCTAGAAATTAAAACCTGACAATCCAGGCTAAAGAGCCATTGTGACTTGTCCTGAGGAGACCAGCAAGGCAAGAAAAAAAATCAATGTTTATTGCTATTTAGCAGTTAAAATCTTACAGATGATATAGAACTAATGGCTATTGAATTCCCAATGAGAATTGCACAGCACTTAAAGCAACAAAGATTTTTGTTAGGAAACACTAAAGCCTATATCAAGATTCTTTGCTCTATTCTGTGTTTCCACTGAGAGATCTGACCTCTGCCTAGATATGCCACTCCAGAAGTGAACCTAGCAGCATTCAAAATGACAAAATTGGCTTCTAGAAGTAGGATCTGATATCAGTGGAACAAGATTGGCATTTTGCATTAGTGGTTTTGCAAAACCTACACTGACAGAAAAAAACATGACAGAGAGACCACTTCTAGTGCCCAGGACTGGCAGCAGCTGAGATGGTGGAGATGACTTTATGAAAATACTGGTGATATCTCTCCCTAGGAATAAGAGGCATCAATCTCAGATTATATAGCAAAAGTAATTTTTATATGGTGGACCATTTTTAGTTCTCCTTGACTATATTCCTGAGGCAGCTTAAGGGCTAGAGGAAGTTGTTAATAAGTTTTGAGCAAAATAGGTGCCCTAAGACAAATTGCTCATATTTCCCACTCCCCACTCCTCAGGTTTTCCCAGCATAGTTTATTATTAAAACCAATGCTTTTCCTATTAAAAAAATAATTATTTCCAAAGATTTAAGAGCTTTAAAGGAGGAAGAAAATTATTGTATGAAGATCACATTGCCATTAAGTTGAAGGTTGCTGATGTCTGGGAGTGGATGGGTTTTGCAAAGCAGGAGCAAGACAAACTGTTTTGTAATTTTTACTTGGAACTCATAGTGGCAGCTCCAAGAACAGGAATGTAAAGAGTAAAATTTGCAAGTCTAACAAAAAGCCTGTGTATAAATTACATAATCTAGTGAGTTCTAATTTCTAACTTTCTACTGAATCTCTTTCAAATGTTGATATTTCTTTTGCTCATGATTTTGACATCTGCCAAAATATTATTTTATTTCTATTCCGTAGCTATTTTTCCTTAAATCCTTTTTATTGTAAAATAAAAGAAAGAGAAGCCCCAGCAGAAATGAATGAGCTTTTTCCCTTTGCTTAGTGTCCAATGTATGGTTTCTGAGTACACATTTGTTGTTATATTTGTCTCTATATTTGACTCCAGGCATCCTCTAAGTTAAGTAAGAAAAATTTGTTGGCTTTTTAGCCTGCAGCTTTGCAAGATACTGCAAGAAGCATCAAAGACAAATCACCTAGAAGTGCAAGGATCAATTGATGGGAAGGGAATAGTTTATCTTCCACATTATCACAGACCCCCTCATTAGGCATGCTGTGAGAGAGCTGACAGGCTGTGATGGATCAGCAGGCTCTGTCACACCAAGCTGCATGGGAAATCCAGCCACTACTGCAGTTACTGCCAGCATCCACTAGACAATATAAAGCAGGAAACACAGCATGAGACCATGTATGCTTCGTGGACTACAGTGACACCTTTTACTCAAATGTGGTGCTTACTCCCATTTGCTAAAGTTAGCCAGCATTGGCAGAACAGAAATGTTTACATGAAAAGACACTGCAGTGATGCACTCAGGAAGTGAAGCCTTTCAAAATACAAACTGATGGCAAGAAGAGCAAGAATGCTTTGTGATCAGCACTGTAACGTCCATTTCTGAAGTCTTCTGCAATTTTTACAGAATTTCTTTTTAGCCAGATGTGTACTTGGGTCTGGTTCATGACATGACCATAGAAAACATTACACTGCCATATTTAGTGTGCTGACATGTGTACCAGTGTAGAAGTGAAAAAAAATGGATCAGTTTATACTAGTTTAAGCAGAATCACTACAAAATGAAGAGGTAACAGTGTCCTCCACCTCTGCAAAAGTCTAAGGGTGTGAAATGTCCATAGTTATCCACTAGTGTTACAGAACTGGTATTACTGCTACGTACTGCTCTACTTGTGCTCAGTAGATGTGGAAGGAGGAGACTTTTAGCTCTAGTAGGTGGAGGAAGTTGACTTGCTACAGTAAAAGTCCCACAGCACACGTAAGCATGGCAGCAAAGCCCTCAGTGTTGATGGCTTCTTTTACTCTGTTATTAGCAACACCAGTGGTTTAATCCTAAAGGTACAGGACATACTGTTGGCAGTTTTGTTGTCAAGGAGAGAGAAATAGTAACCTGATCATTAATAGTAATTCCTTCATAGATTTTTTTTTTTCCTGACAATCCATACCCAAAAAAAAGGTGGAAGCATATTTTACTTAAAGCTGAAGTTAATAAACTGTGGCAGTAAAACCAAATTAATGGAATAATGTACCTAACAATGAAGTGTATGTTCAAGTATTGAAAAAAAAATCAGTTATTGAACAGATAGGGAAGTTAGGTACTCTGTATGGAATTTACTGGAATGAGATCTTTGATCTTCGTTAGAAACTAAATTAAAAGTTCTAAGTATTCTATCTTCCTTAGAAGTGTGCTTATCTTCCTTGAAAAAAATTGGAGAAACTAGTGTTTTCTACTGATGCAATCTCTTGTTTATGTTTGTAAGTACATGTAGAGGGAAAGACATGCAGGGGAAACTTATCTATATCCTAATATGGATTCATACATAACCTGTAATAGGATATAATGTTTAGAAAAGGAAATATCAGTATTCTATCACACGAATTAGAGATATTTTTTTCAAATGTATTAAAGCTGTGCAATATGAGAAGGTGCAAATATTTCCCACAACTGGGTATATTAAGCTCATATATTTTTTTTCATAAATATTGAGTGAATTATTGTTTATATCTATTTTATTTTCCCCCAAAGTTATTCACATTCAGGAAAAGAAGTAATAAAACATACATTTGCTTATTGTAAGTTTGAATATTTTAATAAAAAATAGAAGACTATGATTTTATTTGATTTGATAACAATTTGTAACTCATAACTACCAATAAATTGAATTTGTTGAAAATACTCCTGCCCATAATTTATTGAAAATATTCCTGCCTCATTAAGTTTAGGACAATGCAAAACATTTCAGAAATTATAGGAGTAATGTAATTTATTCATGAAACCTCAGATATGTCTGATTTTATTTAAAATAAAATAATAATTACAAATTGGTATAGAATTCTTGCAGATTTTTCTAATTTGCCTGATTTTCAAAGTTAGACAGTAGACAGAATTATGTAATAGGGATGGGGAAGGCGAAAGCCTATTTTTTATTCAGTGAAGTAGAATAGATAAAGAAAAAAATTCTACAGTCATATCTTCCAGAAGTTTCATAAAATGCCATAAATAATTTTGAAGTTAAATCGCTTTCAAATACAAAGATTCATTTAAGGTAATTCAATGTCTTGTGTTTATTTTAGTGCAGAGTCATTCATTAAACCTGCCTTGAGAAATGTATTTGGTTGGGATAGACTATCATATTAGATAGGATCAAACTATATGGTAAATCAGAAAGTGTATGTAAGGATAACTACAAGCAGGCTTCATACTATCTTCTAAATTGATCAAAATAACAATACAATCTTATAATCTTGATTTACATTCATGGGATTTTTAACTTTCCGAATAAACTATCAGGAAATATGTTTATATTAGTACTTTATGCCAGGTTACAAGATCTCACAGTTTTAATTTTATTTCTATTGTAAAATTCTAAAGAACATATTTTAAATTAAAAAAAAAATAGTACTGCAATTACCACATTTTCATTCTTATGGAAACTTACAGTGGTACTAAAAGAAATAGATTTAAGTTTACTACTTTCTGATTCTGTCTCCTCCTTTCATACCATATTCAGATTTTTGTGGGTAGAAGAAGAAACATTTGGAAGGACAGGCTTTCAGTCAAACCTGATCAGTTCCAACATTCACACTTGTACATATGCATTTGTAAAAATACAAATAATATTCCTTTTGCTAGGAGATTGTTAGTACCAAAAATATGTTTAACCTGATACAGATCCTGGTTTTAGAGTGTGCAAAGAAGAACATTAAACTGATTTTAAAATGTATGCTAACTAAGCCACCAAGATGAGAATTAATAACAGAACAGTATAATTAAAAGTGTAATTAATCCTTTAGTATAGGACTGATGTTTTTATTTCTTAGATCCTGGAAGAAAACTCTCAACAATATGTAGATTTTTCCTTTAGAATTTTGCTATACCCTTAGAAAACCGTGTCATAGCCTTTATGATATTTTTTCTTCCGTTATTCTGAAAGTCGCTGAAATACTAAATGAAGCAATGCATGGTTCTCTTGGTTCTTGTCTGATATGACACGACAAAGCTGGGTAAATGTTACGCAAGAGGAAGATTATTATGAAGCAATGCCAAATTGATCAACAGAGTTTCATTGTCCAAGATGGATGAAATGCTAAAAGAAAATCAATAGTTTAAATAAAGAAAACAAAATTATACATTTAGAAATCTTTTTTTTTTTACTGCTTTACTGTGAGTAATAGAAGTAAGGACTTTCTGAAATATACACCTCTGTCTTGATTATCATCCCCTAAATTAACAATATTACAGTTGGTTTTCAAAAGGAAAATGATGGTTGGACAGACTCTGCCAGAGACAAAGTAAAGCCCTAAATCCAAACTGTAATTAATAGTCCTCTGGTGAGACTACATTTTTTCTCAAAGTCAGTTGTCGCAAACGTGATTCAACATTCACTTGAAAAAAAAAGATGCTTTCCTTCTGTAAAGGATAGATCTCTATTTCTTAATTGACAAAAAAAAATACTGTTGCCAGGGAAAGGCATCAAATTTATTCAGAAAATAAAGATCATAAATTGATAGACTCCTAATCAATCACAAGTCTGTAACCTAAAGTTTTCTTAATATTTGTTTTAATCCAATACTTTCCTAGCCACTTCCGTTTTACTGATCAGCTGGAAATTTTAAAAGATACACTTTTGGCTCAAGGTTTTATAACACAATGTTCTTGGAAAATCTATTCTGCTGCAGATCTTTCACAGAAAAATTGACAGAAGTCTATGTAAGAGATTAATGTCACACATCAGACTCAAAATTGTTGTGTGTCTGTACTACTGAAACTGTCCAGAAACAAGCTGAGTTAACAAATTCCGTGAAAGAAGGAATAGCTTCTAATAAAGCAATGGCCATCCATCATAAAATCTGGAAGCTAAGGTGGAATCTAAAATTTTCTGATTAACTTTTAGTTAGACAATCTTTTTCTATTTCATGAATATATAGTTGTGATTTTTAAAGGTTATGGCAAGTAGTTTTTCTCCCAGAACTAGAAGAACCAGAAGACAGTAAACAAGCTTCCTCTTTTGTTAAAATAGTCTCCAAGCTCAGAAATGTCCAAAAGAGATTAACTGACTGTGATTGATGTTCTGATTGTCCCCACTCAGCAGCCAAGACTCTGTATATCAACTACCGGAACTAGCAGCCATTCTGTAAAAAGTGGAGATGGGCAAAGCCTCAGGCAGCCATGGGTTAGGGTGAGGCGCAACCTGCCAGAAAAATATTCATTTTCCTGTGCCCAGAAGATCATAGTGCCTTTTTCAATTAATTATGTAAAAACAAAATCACCAGTGTTCCTCTGTCTTTCCTGCTGTGTAATCCTACCATAATCCCAGGTTTTACCAGTGCCACATGGGCAATGCAAAACAACAGCAGACAGTTTTGCTTTTGAAATATCTTGTTCCATTTAACTGCAGCTTACTTTCTTGGCCATCACTGCAAAGTGGGTATTCCCTAACATATCGATACATGCCATATTAATATATTTTGTCATACAGTGAAAACTTCATTTACACTCTAGTCTTCCTGATTATGCAGTGTACTCTTAGGATATTTTACCGCAGCTAAAATATCTTCTCTCCAACAAGCTTATCTCTGTCTCCCCACTGAGCTCTGCTATTGATGGACAGTGTCAGCACTTTGGAGTTGGTATTGTTTTGAAATTGTAGTAATTAGGACATTGGCAATGGACATTTGTGTATTCACATACAGATCTACTGTGAACATATGAGCAGTATATACAGTAAATTAATTCCTTCCCTATTCTTTTCCCTATTCTATTCCTTCTCTATTAAGTGTTTATTTATAAAGACAGTATAACAAAAATATATCTTGGAGTGATATGCAATATCTAGTATGCCTTATGGAGAAGAGGCAATCCCTTATACTCTTTCTTTAACTAAAGTATTACAAAGACAGTGAGAAATTTAGGAGTTTGGTAGGAGATTCCAGGCTTTCACAAAACTGTATTACTTTATAAGATGTTTCTCTTCTTTTGTTATTGAGTTGTCCAGACTCCTCTCAACAGAACTCTCCAGTTTCTGCTTATGTTAGATTTGTCTGGGCCTAGAAGAACTCTATCTTCTTCCTCATCACTAGCTGCAAGGTGCTTTCCTGCAACCCTAGACTAGAGATTATAGTTTTTGCTCTCCTCATTGGTTCTCAGAGTTTCAGAGATTATTTTTGAGGTTAATAGTTACTGCTTTTCCACATGGGAAAGACAGTAGCTTATTCTTTTTCTCTTGGTGGTCTTTTTCTACTTTTGAAATATACAAATATATTTAATGTAATATGATACATAACACAAAGAGACAAACAGACACTTAAGGGACAGTTGTACAACTAGAGTACAGGGAAACAAATGCAAGTAGAAAAAGAATGTGTAAAATAACAACAAAGGATGTAAGAATGTCCAAAGTAATCCATAGAACAAGTAAGACCTGCAGAAACAGAACAAGTCCTAGTTTCTGGAACAATACAAATTACGTGAGGAGTATATGAGATAGTTTTCCTTCCAGGAAGGGAGATGACAAGTGTAAACCCATCACTGATAAGAGAAGGAAAATCAGAAAGAAAGAAGACAAGTGGATTTTATCTTCCTTCACGAAAGAGCTCTCAAATCTGTTCTTCTTCACCCTGGCTAAGAACATCAAAGATTGTACGCATCAGCACTACGTGGTATGAACTCCACAGTGTTGTTATGTATTGTAATATAAAATTATCCAACACTCACAGGTAATGTAAGATAAGATTATTAAGGAAAAATTGTGTGAATATCCAGTGATAATGACTAATAATGAGCAAGAATACTAATTTTCAAAGTGTACTGTTAATGAATGTCTATCTGGAAAAGTGTTGTTCTGAAGCTTTTTTAACACCCATCACAGTGGTCTCTAATTCCCTGCTTATTCCTATAACCTATTCCTATACACTAAATCTTTCAAACAGAGCTTTTCATCAGTATTAGACTTTTAAGAGCACTGCGTTATCTTTATTTTTCCCACAGTTAGATGAATGTATGGCAACTGATATTTTGACCAACACTGACAAGTGAACGAGAAAAATGTCAGAGCAAAGAGTGGTATGAATGGCTTGCTCTAGAGAGCTAGCATGTAGTGCTAACCTCATATCTTTTGTAAGTCAACCAAGGAAGGAGACATAGCACACACAACAGAGGATTCAAATTGTACCGTTCTTAACTTTTCTACTGATTGGCCACACAGCTTAATTTAATCCATTTAGCTTCTCCTTATTTGTAAAACAGGATTATTTCATCTGTAAAATCAATATTTTAGCCTGCATTAAAGATATATTTTAGTTAAAAAATAGATTTTGATCTGAGAACTGCCTTCAGGTCATCAATAGCAGCTCACCAATGTCTGTTTGTGAAAGAATCCCCACATGTTTTACAAGGAGTACTATAGTTGTACCATAATAATTGATTAATCTAAAACCTGAAATGCTATCTAGTAAAATGTGATGCTTACGTAATAATGCATAACTTTTCTGCAGAGTAATCCAGGTTAGAAAAAAATAACATAGACTCAGAATAAATATTTTCTTATCCTTTCCTCAGGAATTGTGAGATCTGGTTGCTTATCTGCTTGGAACAACATTGTCTTGTGAGTGTAGTTGTAGCATGAACTTGCTGAAGTTATGGACACATTTGCAACTGAATGTGACAAAACAAAGAATTAATTTAATAATAGGCAAAGAAGACTTAGATCTGATTATATTCTGTCTGAATACTTTATAAGATAAAAGGGAAAAAAAGGTTTCCAGTTTACAAAATTCATGTGCAGGTGATTAATTTTTTATCCCTTTTATATATATATATATATATATATTTTTTTTACCTTCTATTAGAGGTTCAGGCTTTTTCAAATCTCTTTCTAGGGATGTTTTTTAGTCCCGGGGAAAGTATTACAGAACTGGAACAAAACCATAAGCAGCATCTTGGACCATTAGATTCATTTGAATTCAGAGAAATAATTATTCCCAAGAAAGGTTTGAGACCTCTATTGACAGCACTTTGCCATTACACTTGATAGGAGCCAGAAAAAGTCTCATTCAACTCCAGGAGCCAGATCTGGAAATCTTATCTTGACTAAAGAGAGTAGCACTATTCAATTTACACAATACGCATTTCCAGCCTTAACAAAGTAGAAAAACATCTACTTGTTCCTATTTTCATGTTTGGAAGGCTGAAACAAAAAGAAGAAAAAAAATTACAAGAGTTTTTGTGGAAAATTTTACACAATTTTAAACTTCTAGATTTTACAAACACTTAATAGATGATCTTCTATCAAACAGTTATGCTGACTGATGATTTCTCCACACTACCTGGGAGCCTTGCTATCTTGAGATGTTTCTCATCAGTCAGGTACTGAAGCTATGGAGAGGACAGCAGGCAGACTACCTGCTACTACTCTGATAGTAAGTAAGTTGAAAAGTTATATATGCCTTCTCTTGAAAAAGCTTTTTGAGAATCTGTTTATATCCTTAATACTTCAGCACATCTCTTTTACAGTAGAAGTTACAAGGGACCTTTGAAGATCGTCTAGTCCAAGCGCCCTGCAGAAGCAGGTCAAGCTAGATCAGGTCACACTGGAACATGTTCAGACAGGTCTTGAAGACATCCAGAGAAGGAAACTCCAGATCCTCCCTGGGCAGCCTGTGCCAGGGATCCATCACCCTCATAATAAAATAGTATTTCCTTATGTTTAAATGCAACTTTTTGTGTTCCAGCTTCATCCCATATCCCCTTATCCTGTTGCTAGCTACTATAGAAAAAGGGATGTCCCACCCTCCTGACATCCACCATTTAGATATTTGTAAATATTAATGAGATTTCTCCCTTAATCTCCTCTTCTCTAAATTGAACAACCCCAGTTCCAGCAGTCTTTCCTCTTATGAAAGATATTTCAGTTCCCTGATCATCTTGGTGACCTTGTGCTGGACTCTCTCCAGCACTTCCCTGTCCCTCTTGAGCTGAGGAACCCAGAACTGGACACAGGACTCACCAAGTCCTCACCTCATGAGGCCTCACCAAGACAGAGTAGAGGGGGAGAAGAACCTCCCTTGACCTGTTGGACACACTCTTGATGCATCCCAGGATGCCATTGGCTTTCTTGGCCACGAGGGCACATTGCTGGCTCATGGATAGTTTATTATCTATCAGGACTCCCAGATCTCTCTCTGCAGAGTTGCTCTCCAGCAGGTCAACCCTCAGCCTGTACTTGTACATCTTCCCCAGAGGCAGGACTCTGCACTTGTCCTTGTTGAACCTCATGAGATTCCTCTCTGATCAGTTCTCAAGCCGGTCAAGATCCCACTGAATGGCAGCACAGTCTTCTGAGGAATCAGCCAGTCCCCCAGTTTGGTGTCATCAGCGAACTTGCTGAGGGTACACTCTGTCCCCTCATCCAGGTCGTTGATGAAGATATTGAACAAGACTGCCTCCAGAAGCAATCCCTGTGGAACTCCACTGGCCACAGGCCTCCAACTCGATTCTGTGTCATTGATCACCACCCTCTGGGCTCTATCATTCAGCCAGCTCTCGATTCACCTCACTGTCCCCTCATCCAATCTACACTGCCTGACTTTTCTAATGAGGATATTATGGGAGTGTCAAAAGCCTTGCTAAAGTCAAGGTAAATGACATCTGCTGCTCTCCCCTCATCTACTCAGCCAGTTATGCACTCATAGAAGGCTATCAGGTTGGTCAAAAAGGATTTCCCCCTGGTGAATCCATGTTGACTTCCCTGATAACCATCTTTTCCTTCAAATGTTTAATTAAAAACATTCAGGATGAGTTGTTCCATCACCTTTCCAGGGATGGAGGTGAGGATGACCAGCCTGTAGTTTCCTGGATCATTCTTCCTGCCCTTTTTGAAGACTGGAGTGACATTGGCCTTTCTCCAGTCCTCAGGCACCTCACTTGTCCTCCATGATTGTTCAAAAATGATGGAGAGAGGCTTAGCAATCACCTGATGAACCACTTTTATATTTGGATTTGTGTGGACTGTACATCTTTTCCCAGTGGCAGTGTTCAAGCTATCTGGATTGCATGAATCATCCTAGTTGTGGAAGTATACCAGCTGCGTTGCAGATATTTCTAGTTGGAAGGAATAGAAATACAATGACCAAAATTAAAACAAACCAAAACAAAACAAATATTTACAATTCATGGTTATATTAAAATTTATATAAAATATGTCATATAGATACCAAAGTGTGGAGGTATGTATTATAGAGAATTTATTAGAATTCATTTAAGATGACTTTGGCAATTTGATTATTTTCTTCAAATATAAAAAATACAGATATTCCATAGTTATATTGTATGGCCCTGTAAGTCATACAAACATATGCACCTCACCTCAATGAAACTGGTGTTTTGAAGAGATTTAAAGAATAATTTATGCAGAAATCCAATTAAGTCTAATAGACTTCTGCATTTGTATCTTTTAAGTTAAAAAAATTACAAAAATATATACACTGTGGTGAAGGATAGATTTTACAGAAACATGCAATGAGAAATTCAAAGCAGATGGTTAAATTCATACATCTTCTGTAGTTAAGCCCTTGCAACCTACTGAGAATTCAGCCTAATCAGGACTAGCAGTGTCACATTACGCTGCTCTTCTCTACTTTCTTATCATTACTGTTTTTAAGATTTTTATGACATATTAACACTTGTTCAGTTGTCAGAATGTTCCTTTGAACTTTAAGTTGAAGAGATTCTGAAGCTGGTATTCTGAAGAATACAGTTTCCCTTAAGCTTGTGGCTACTACAGAAGAGTCAATGATGAAATGGAAAAAGAGGGTAAGAAGCAAAAGCTGTTAGGTTTTTTGTGCCTCCATTTTAAAACACTCTGCATTATTTACAATACTCCTCTAATACAGTTTAGCTTGGAACATGATCAAAATTGAACTGTATATTTTGAATAAAAACAGATTTTGCTCACAGTCCACACAAAATTACATTGATAATACTGCAGAGCATTTTAAAGAACATGCTATGACATGATGGTTCTTTCTTGTACTTTCTCTCAACTACTATACCATCTTGGATTCTCCCAACCTGAAGGTCACAGGCTGTATGAGAATAATGGCATTTCAAAAGAGTCCAACAGACAAAATCTGTTGTTAAAATTAGTATTGAGGAAATGGACTATGAAAAAGCACTTTTTTGTTGTTTGAAATGTTGAATTCTAAAGGTACAATCAGTAATGAATTGATGAGGAAGTGTTGCACCTTCTGGATAAAAATCTCACAGTTACTGCAGTCATAGCACATTTCAGGGAAACGAAAGACATAATAACTTACTCCTGCTCTTTCTAATTGCTTTCCCTTTCTTTATGCCAGTAATAGCACCCTGCCTGTGCAGCAGTTCTGGCCTTGCCATTTTTCCCTCACCCTGCATATGAAGGAATCAGGTTAATCAGAGAGGGAAAAAAATGTATTGGGTTAATGTCGCACAATTTTGTTAGCTACAGGTGTGGCTTCTGTGAGAAGCTCTAGAAGCTTCCCCTATATCTGATAGAGCCAATGCCAGCCAGCTCCAAGATAGACTTGCTGCTGGCCAAAGCTGAGACAATCAGTGAAGGTGGTACTACCTCTGTGATAACATATTTAAGAAGCAAACTGTAGCAGGAGAGAATGTGAAAGCAGTAACTCAACAGACACCGGGATCATGGAAGACGGAGAGGGAAGAAGTGCTTGAGGTGCTGGATCAGATTTTCCCCTGCAGCCTGTGGTGCAGCCCTATCCCTGCAGCCATGGAGGTCACGGTAGAACAGAAATCCACCTGCAGCCCATGGAAGACCCCCTGCTGGAGAAGGTTGATGCCAGAAGCTGGCTGTGACCCCATGAGGATCTTGTCTTGGAGCAGGTTCCTGGCAGGATCTGTTGAACCTGTGGACAGATAGGAGCTCACACCAGATCAGGTCTTCTGGCAGGACTTGTGACCTTGTGAGGGAATCATACTGGAGCCATTTGTGTAGAACTGTAGCCCATGGGAAGGACTCACGTTGGAGAAGTTTGTGAGAGGAATCCATAATGCAATGGAAATGTGAGGAGTACTTCCCTTGGGAGGAGGGAGTGACAGAGACTATCTGTGATGAACTGATCACAACTCCCATTCCCTGTTCCCTTGTGCCACTGAAGGAGGAGGAGATAGAGATATCAGGAGCTGGGAGTTGAACCCGGGAAGAAGGGAGAGATGGAGGAAGGAGGTCTTACAATGCTGGCTGTATTTTTCTTACCCTGCTCTAATTTTGCTTTCTATCTATTCTCTTTCTAGTAGGTAAACTGTTCTTACTTTCTTCACTAAGTCCAGTATTCAAATCTGTTTTGCCCAGAACCATAATTGCCAGTGAGCAAGCCCTCCCTGCCCTTGTCTTGATCCACAACATCCTTGGTGGTCTTTTATCCTCCTATCTCTTTGGGACCTCCACCACCCTAAAGAAGGTGGGGATGTATGGTGGGGTGGTGAGCAAGAGACTGCATGGGGCTTTGTTGCTGGCTGGACCCATTGTTTTACATGAAAATCTTCAATAGCAATTTGTTTCTTATTAATGGGGATGTATACTGATGGTGAGAAATACATTGATACTGACTTTTTCCCATAACCTTGGGCATGAATAATTTGGAATCATGATTTTATGTATTTAACTTTCTGAAGATTAGTAAAACTTGTAACTTACTAATTTATTAAATATAACTTAATCGTTGAAAGGGCATTCCTGAATATAATAATTTCCATATCAGCATGGGAGAAGAGATTTATATAATTTTTTCATCTCAATTTCATATGAAACAGCCTCTATCTTAAAAAAAAAAAAAGTTACTATACAATTTTTGTATTATACTTCTAAATTTAGCAAAACTGTTCATAAATTTATGGAAATTATCAAAGTTGGTGTCAAAATCAGATATTGCAGAAGCTTCTAGAAGTTTTTCACAGGAGCCACCCCATTAGCAAAATCTGACCACTCAAGCCCACTACATTAATAATGCAAACCTGCATTTACCAAAACTGTATCCTATCTACCACTCTCCTTCCCCTTTCCTCTGGCATCTCATAGTATAAGTTCAAGAAAAATTGGTCTGGATGTAAGTCAATGAACATTAAAAACAGGTTTGTTTTAACTCAGATCCCTACAACTGCTGACATATCCTCAATTTCAAGAGATCTTCAGAGTTTTAAGTTAACTTTATGAATTGCATTGGAAGATTGGATAAAAACTATTGTTAGTGAAAGGTCACATTTCTTTTGTATATATTCAATGATGTGATAACAGTTACAATTCAGTGATAGTTTCTAAAGCAAATTATTATAGTCAAAAGTAAATTATAGAAAAAAATCCCAGATTATTTATTTTTGTACATAATATCAAGGCCAGGCTCTTAAATTGACATAAATGCATGATTGTAAATAAAAGGGGAGAGATTCATTCTATTTGATGACTTAATCAAAATTATATTTGTGTTTTTTGGCAGTGGTACAGGACAATGTATAGTGAGCAGTTACCTTCTAGCAATAGGCCACCCTGATCTATATAAACAAACGGTATAAATGGAGTAAATAATCATAGAGCTACCTTAAATTATCTTCTACTCTGGAAATTAATGTATTTTTATTAAACATTATTAACATTTTGTTCTTCTTTTTAAAACATGACCCACATATGGCAAATACTTTCATAGGCTAACAATAGGGCAAGAATGATTTACATGTGTACATATACACAAAAAATAAGCTTTCTTTCCCTCATCCACTTCAACTCATTTTAAGTAAAAGCTGTAGCAGTTAGTAAATTGCCACATATAGATCTTTTTCATCAGTAAGAACTTCTTTGTTTAGATTAACATGATATAGATAATAAAAATAAGGCAGTGACATAAAAAATGTACATTGTAAAGTCTACTCTAGTACAGTTTTAACAAGTAGCACTTGAGCATTAATTTTCTTGTTTACATGCTTTATTGTGAAAACAGAAACTGTTATACGTCCAGTAAAAAAAACAAATAAACCAAAGAAACTACAAACCAACATATTTTTTACTCTCTGTGCATGGTCTGTGGAAAACAGATTGCAATTTGGCCATAAAAGATGCAGAAGAACCAAATAACTTCAATGGCCAATTCCTTCAAACAAGATTAATTATTTTGATTTTAAGAACTCTGTTGGAAGCTAAAACAATAGACTCAGTACCTCAGGAAAAATATAACTAAAATGACTGTCATTTACATAGGCCTTTTTATTCAAAGCTGAGGATTATTTTCCTCTCTGTTAGTTTCATAGCACCAGTGGAGAGGAGAAACCAGTCCTAGTGCCCATGACTATTGCCAAACCATGGTAAGATATGGCCAGAAGTGTCTACTAGTGTGGATGGAGGGAATCAGCAGCTACAAGATCCAATGGCTGCTCTAGCAGAACTTGATGCTCAGTATTTGAAAACACCATTGTATTACCCTGAATCAAGACAAATACTGCCATCTTTACTAAATCATTGTTCTAAAATCAGTCTTGTTCCCAGGAAGTGTCTTTTCAGCTCAGACTTCTATCCCCTTTGATTGTAAATGACTATTTATGTTCAACAAGAAATTTATCATTAATTTATCTGTCATTCTAGAGATTTTATTATTTAAAGAAATGGATTCTCACTGTGTTTTCTATATCTGGACTGCAATCCACAAGTTGATATGACTGTACTTTTCTCACACTTTATTTTTTCAGTATAAAAAAGGGGAGTTATTTCACTGTTAAATTATTATAAATTTTGCCAGTCTCCCATTATGAACTGAAGTGAATAGTAGTGAATATTATCAGTTTGCCTGGGTATGTAAGAAAATGGGTTGTGGAGTTTCCTTCTCTGGAGACATTCAAAACCCACCTGAGCAAGTTCCTGTGTGACCTACTCTAGGTGGTCCTGCTCTGGCAAGGGGATTGGACTAGATAATCTTTTGAAGTCCCTTCCAACACTTGAGATTCTGTGATTCTGTGAGAAAAAGCTAAACTAAGAGTAAGAAAGAAAGCATATACATTTTGAAGCCCATGGTTAATCTCAGACAACTTCAGCTCTCTGAAAATCAGGCAAACAGTCTCAATTGGTTTATTTTCCATGTCAAGTTCAAATAGAGAAAGTCCAGATCCTTCCAAAAGATATATATATATTTACTAGCCTGGGATGGAATGACTCATACTTTGTAATTGCCTATTTTCTCTCTTGTCTATAAAGAGAGATTAAACTACTAACTTAATTTAAAACAAAATTTCGATAGCCAGATGATGAGATAAATCACATTCTCTGAGTGAGACTATTAACAAATATGCATTGATATGTGAATAACCACTTTAGTTTTAAATTGTTTGCTATCAGAACTTCTTTTGCATTAGCTTAAAAACTATATTTCTAATACAATGTATAATAAACAGAAATAAATTACATTTTACAAAAATATATAGCACATATAATACCTGCGGTTTTGAATAAGGATTGCCACATATTATTTCTCCCATAAGTAAATTATTTAACTATTCCTTGACTTTCTGACACAGAAAGTTTGACTCCGGTAGTTGGAATGGTGATGTGTCATATCAATATTAAAAATTATGTTCAGAATTTAAAAAAAAAAAGTTACCAACATATACAAATACAGTGTCTCCAAATTGTTCACTGCAGTAAAGACATCCCTGATCTGTAAGATAAATCTCAAGAAGTTATTTTGTTTATAAAATTAGAAATACAGTTTTCCCCATATGCACAAAAAATAGCTCAGTGACAACGGATTAGCTTCTCTGGACATTTTTTTAAATTAAATTGGATATTGAAAAAAAGGTTATTGTGACTAAAAGTGTTAAAAAGTTATATAAGCAATCACATAATCCTAAATTTAGTGTAAAAGCCTGTATGATAAGGAGTATGAGGTGACCTTGGCCTTAGACCAAATAGTATCCACTGGCTTACAGCCTCACTGATTACATCTGATTCCCTTTTTATTGGACTGGTCACATGCAGAACACAGAAGTTATTATTGAGTCTTCACTGTGACCTTCGCATAAAATTTAAGTAGTTTAGACATGTTTTCTTCTGGTGGTTTAGCTCTGGCTGGGCACCAGATGCCCACCAAGTTGTTCTTATCACTCCTCCCCCGCCTCTAAACTGCACAGGGGAGAGAGAAATATAACAAGTTTTGTGAGTTGAGATAAGGACAGGGAAGATCACTCAGCAATTAGTGTCATGGGCAAAACAGACTCAATTTGGGGAGAAAAGGGTTTGACTTTATTAATAAACAATCAGAAGAAAACAGGGAAATGAGAAATGAAACTAAATCTTAAAACACCTCCCCCACCCTTCCCTCCTACAGGACTCTCTTTCCTTCCCCCTAGCAGTGCAGGGGATGGGGGATGAGGGTTGTGGTCAGTTCATTACTGATGGATTTTGTCGCTGCTGCTTCTCAAGGGGAGGTCTCATCACACTTCCCACTGCTACAACGTGGGATCCCTCTCACACGAGATAGTCCTCCAGCATGGGTCCTTCCCATGGGCTACAGTTCTTCATGAACTGCTCTGGCATGAGACCTTCACACATTGCCCTAACATGGGTCATCCATGGGAAGAACAGTCCTTCAGGAAAAGACTGCTCCAATGTGGATCCCCCACAGGATCACAAGTCCTGCCAATAAATCTGGTCTGGCATTGTCTCCTGTCTCCACAGGTTCCCAGGTGGTACCAGGAACTTGCTCCAGGGTGGGTTTTCCATGGAGTCACAGACTCCTGCAGGCATCCAATTGCTCTGGCACAGAGTGTTCCAGGGTCTGCTCACCCCCGGACCTCCATGGACTGCAGGGGCATAGCTGCCTCACCATGGTGTTCACCACAGGTCATAGGGGAATTATTCTTCTACTTCCTGGGCACCTCCTCCCTTTCCTTCTCTAGACCTTGGTATCTGCAGAGATGTTGTCACATTCTCACTCATTCAGCAGCACTGCTGCTGCTGAAGATTAGCATCTGAGCAGCAACTTCATCCCCTTCTCAACTATGTTAATCACAGAGGTGCTACCCCCATCATTAATTGGTCAGGTGTTGGTCAGTGGTGTGTCCATCTTAGAGCCAACTGGCATCGGCCCTATCAGCTATAGGAGAAGCTTCTAGCAGCTATTTTTTTAAAGAAGCCACCCCTGTAGCCCCCCCACTACCAAAATCTAGCCACACAAAACCAGTAGATTTCCTCTGCTCAAATGATTTGAAGCAACAAAAACTCTATATCACAGTTTTTGTTGTGTGAAATTCTAGTGTCTGTAGTGTGCTCTACAGAATGGCAGGAAACATGGTGGAACATTTGGCTGTATAAACCACTGTGGGAGCTGGAGGGAGCCAAACCCATCTCAGCCTTGTGCTGTTTGCTCTTTGGGAGTGATTTGTGCTGAAAATCTCCCAACTAATGTTCATGTTTCATCACTGACAGTGGAAACTGAAGTGGTCTAAAGCACAACTAAGATTTCAGCATCATGAACAGCCAAAAGTGCAAGTTATTCATTGCCTTTTTTTATTCAGCAGTGTAAACTTACTTAATTCGACTCTCTTACAGCTTATAGAAACAAATATTCACTAGTTCACAAAATTTCAGTTTGTTTCCATTTGCTGCTTAGGACTTTACCATCACAAGGAGAAAAAGTGACAGGTCTGAGCAAGTTCTCAGTTTTGCTCAGCATTCCTCTTTACTCCAAGAGTTCCCAGAATATATTTGTGAATATTCAAGGCAAATTAAAAAAAACAACAGCATTTTCACTGCAGGCTACACAACGTTCTTAGTTAAAGCAGATTTAAAAGCTTTTATGTTCACTCAGCATTTCTACCAAGCATTGACTAGAAATTAACCAAAACCACCATTACAAGATAGAAAAGTAACATTTTTTAAATGGAATCAATTCAATTAATAGAGTCTAGAGTCCATTTTGGTTAGCTAGCTATCAGATTCACAAATTATCTCAATATCTGTATAGTACCAATGGATGTCCAAGACATCTTCATGGAGCTGGCAGGTATGCAACAGATCTACGTACAAATCTATTCCTCTGACCACAGATGACCCCATGATCTCATGTCACTAGGTGATTAGGTAACAAGATCAAGTGCTATTTCAGAGTGAACTTTAAGGTCTGTTTTCAACTGAGCTAAGTCAGCCTCCAGGTTCCATCAGGTGCAGACTCTATTTAGTGGCAATACTCAGCACTGATCTCTATGGACTACAGTGGGAATTTAGATATGTAGTATACAAATTTATGTGTTCTCCAGACGTTAAAATTTAGGTATCTTAACAAACAAATGGAAAGCCTCAGGGAATATTTGCCACTTAGAAATCACTGAGAAATATATTGTCTGACCTGGAGATGCATATCTTTTCCGATATGCTATTGGTCCTAATAAATCAGAATTGCAAATACTATCAAATGTAATACTACTCTTTCAGACAGATAAGACTCACAGCATGGTTAAGACTACTGACATAATACTGTTCCAAGACAGTATTTAATCTATTTATATATTTATATTTGATCCAAATGAATCAGAGTTTCCACTAGATGTTTAAATTGTAATAGATAATTCTTAGAAAAATACTTCCATGAAATTTCCAAAACTGTATTCCAGAACATAATCACAAACACTTAAAGCTTTTTATTCATTCATTAGGCAACTGGATTTATCTCTACATAAAAAGTGAATCCAATACCAATTTGTAATCACGATAATAAACATTTCAGATAAGGGAAGAACAGTGGAATGGCAATATTGTTATTTTTCAGGTAATAAGTACAGCTAGACTAACACACTCCTGCATAGTTAAAGCATACTGCTTCAAAGAACAAAACTTCAAGTACAGAAGACAAGTTGAGAACATGTAAGCAGGACATTTGTCAAAGAGAAATCATTCTGACTATCCATGATAGGATTTATTTGATATAAATACCAGTTGTATGAATTCCATGTCACACCTATTAAAACATTAAAATAATATGTAACTATAATATTTCATTAACTCTTACAAGATTTTGAATCAGTGTACGGAGAGCAGATTCCTAGCCATATGCTCTAGGCACAAGCTAGAAATCTAACATGAGCACAGATTAACCTTGTGCTTTTTTACTGCTCTTTTACGTGAGTTGTTTGAGAGTAGAAATTAGGTAGACTAAAAATCAAATTATAATTCTCCCAAAACCGTTGTAGGAATTTCTTAGCCATTCATCGAAATTTTTAGTGTTTTATGAGAAGCAAGACTTAGAAAATACTTATTTTTTACTTTATTTCTGTTTAAATGATATTTTCCATAGAAATATTATTTTTCAGAAAAATGTTGATTGAAAAATTCCAGGAGGAAATTTTGCTAAAAGTTGTTATAAAACTTCCTTAAACACATAAATAATCCACAAGGCAAAAATATGTCACAGGCCACTTCATAACCTGATGTGCAAGCATTCTGAATAAGAAGAATGGAATGATAAAATCTTGTCTTTCCTGGCTTCATTTACCAAATCATATAAAGAAGGCAATACTAAGAAAAGGACAGAAAACTGTATAAAATAATTTGTGATATAGAGAAGTGATATGAGAAAGATTTTTTGTATTTTTCTTCAGAATGCAAGCACTTTCATATGTGTACGAATAAAAAGTCTGAGGTCAGTCAAAAAGAGATTTCAGAGCCCTGGGAAGAATGTTAAAAAATTCAGAAGCACAGGTAAAGTTTTCTTCAATCATCACAATGGAGGAAGACTTCAGAAGAAATGGACAAGCCTAGGATATCAATAGTTAGCTCCAGGAGTGATATCTCTTTAAAAATCTCAGGTTTTTAAACACAGAAGTGCCTTCAAGAGGCAAGGTATATTGGGGCCTGAATGGATCCATCTATCCTTTGGGGAAAATGCATCTTTGGGTGTAAGCAGATAGAGCTCATCAAGAAAGCTTTAATCTGTAGATGATGGGAGAAGTACATACCAGCAGGACTGCAAAAGGTAACCCAGAGATTGGAATACAGAGGGCTCAGGAGTATATTTGAAATGCTTGTATGACAACATATATAGTCTGAGAAAGAGGATGAACTGGAAGCATTGGTCAGTTCCCAGAGCTATGATCTCCTTGGTATATGTGAGACTTGGTGGAATGAGTCCCACTATTGGCTGAGTGCAATTTTCAAGTTACAAAACTTGGTTAGTGAATTGATGGTATATCAAAGGAAGTCTTAAGGCACATTTGGCCTTTCTTTCATGCTTGTCTTAAACATATGATACAACAGTAATTCCAACACAGGATACTGAGCTAGATGAAGCTATTTAGGTTTGGTTTAGTGTGGAACTTTTGTACACAAATTACTGAATAATTCTCAATAAAAGATGGAATTTGATGTTCCCAGCATATTTCCTGCATATAAATCTATAATGTATATTAGTGAAAAAAATCCTGAAATTATTCATTATAAGAATAATTGATATGGACTTAAGCTGTAGATGAATTTAGTATATGGGACTACATAGTAAATTATCCTTGTCTCTTTTCTTTTCCTCTTCCCTCTCCCAATTACCCTTCCCCAATTACCCTTCCTCTTCCCTTCCTTAAATATCTTTAATATTAGTCAAGGTGAAAGAAGGATAAATTATTTCAAGTCCTTTCCTCAGTATAACACAAGATTTTTACAAAAATGTGGCTTATCAAGTGCTGCAGGGGAGATGGATTTTAATGAGCCATTAGAGCAGGCAGGATTCGGAAGATATTTCTCAAAAGTGGATCACCTGCAGACAATGAATAATATGTCGGGAAAGATTGCCAAGAATAATAACAATCCAAAACAGAGAAAATCATTGTGAATTATCTTGAAAAATACAAAGTAGAAATGCCTGGTGCCTGCCCATGTCCTAAAATAGGGCATGGTATACACAGATACATAATAACAGGTCAAAGGAAGGTGTAGTTGTTCATCTCATATAATAAGAACATGTTTCTGTGGTTAACATCAACACTGAAGCTACTCTACTCCCTATAAAAAATAAAGAGAGGGCAAGGCCATCACCAACCATGGAATTTTATGATCTAATTTGCTTGTATCACATGACCATTATACTATCTTTAATTTCTCTAATGTCCCTGATTCTGAAGTATGTTGAGAAACAAGATCTGGTGATCAGTGGCACAGAATCAAGTTGGAGGCCTGTGGCCAGTGGAGTTCCACAGGGATCAGTTCTGGAACCAGTCTTTGTTCAACATCTTCATCAACGACCTGGATGAGGGGACAGAGTGTACCCTCAGCAAGTTGGCTAATGACACCAAACTGGGAGGGCTGGCTGAGTCCTCAGAAGGCTGTGCTGCCATTCAGTGGGATCTTGACTGGCTTGAGAGTTGGGCAGAGAGGAATCTCATGAGGTTCAACAAGGACAAGTGCAGAGTCCTGCATCTGGGAAGGAACAACCTCATGCACCAGTACAGGCTGGGGGTCGAACTGCTGAAGAGCAGCTCTGCAGAGACCTGGGAGTCCTGATTGATAATAAACTAACCATGAGCCAGCAATGTGCCCTCGTGGCCAAGAAGGCCAATGGCATCCTGGGATGCATCAAGGAGAGTGTGTCCAACAGGTCAAGGGAAGTTCTTCTCCCCCTCTCTTCTCTGCCCTGCTGAGGCCTCATCTGGAGTCCTGTGTCCAGTTCTGGGCTCCCCAGCTCAAGAGGGACAGAGAACTTCTGGAGAGAGTCCAGCGCAGGGCCATTAAGATGATCAGGGGAATGGAACATCTTTCATAAGAGAAAAGGCTGCAGGAACTGGGGCTGTTTAGTCTGGAGAAGAAGAGACTGAGGGGAGATCTTATTAACATTTATAAATATCTAAAGGGTGAGTGTCAGGAGGTTGGGACATCCCTTTTTTCTATAGTAGCTAGCAACAGGACAAGGGGTAATGGGATGAAGCTGGAACACAAAAAGTTCCACTTAAACATAAGAAAAAGCTATTTCACTGTGAGGGTGATGGAGCAGTGGAACAGGCTGCCCAGAGGTATTGTGGAGTATCCTTCCTTGGAGGTCTTCAAGGCCCACCTGGACATGTTCCTATGCAACCTGATCAAGGTGAACCTGCTTCTGCAGGGGTGTTGGACTATATGATCTCTAAAGGTCCCTTCCAACCCCTACCATTCTATGATTCTATGATCTTCCATTGACATGATATTAATTGTAATGGTGTAGCAACAGCCAGAACTAGAATATCTGCTAGTGACTGAAAATAAAATTGCATTTTTGAAAATAAATAACACTTTAAATCACATAACCAAATGCTGAAAGTTATTACTATAATTTCATCAATATTATAAATAAGAATTACATTGCTTTGTCCTTGATGTGTTAAAAAACTAGAGAAAAATATAATGATCTTGATTTTTCAAGCAAAGGTCAATTGTCCTGTATTAAAATATACCCTGCTGCTATAAAGCTTGTAATAGTTAACATCAGTAACATTGACATCATCAGGGAATTTACCACAGGATCTCAGAGTTCATCTTCTAGTCAGAGTTCAGTGACTTCTTGAAGAGACTAACACATATTAAAGGCTTTTCTCTTTAGATTTCTACATTTCAGAAAAGACTGCCTTTATTTTCAAAGTGTTAATTTAATTTTTATAAGTAAAATGATTTTATATAGACTTCAGGAGAACAAATCATATGAAGGTCTTAAAAGTGATGGAGACTTAACTGAAAGTGACCTATCTCTCAACAGAAAAATAGGAACTACTTCCCTGCCTCTTGTTATCTTTCCTGAATACTAAGTAACAACATGCACATTAAGCATTTCTGCACATCATCTGACATAGTTTTGTCCTCACTCAACTACCCTCACGTCCATATATTTAAAGTTTTTCGTCTGTGAGACTATACTTATGGTGCACAATACAATATGGAGAGACGAGTTAGATTTCTAATTTTGGTGTTTTGGTGTTTTTTTTTTTTTTTTGTATTATGTGATCAATTAGGTTTTGTTAAGCCCAGTATATTCAGTAAATATAAACTAATCAAGCACTGATAAATGAGAAAATGAGATTTGAATATTTGTACTAAAATATAAAGTACACTAGATTTCAAGCTTTAGTATTTTATTTTTGTTGACAAGAAACTTGGGGAAAAAATTTGCCTTTTCTTACTACACTCTAAATGTAGATGAAAGTGTTAAAAATAAGTTTATACAAAACAGGCGAATTCCTCCGACATTTTCAAGTCCAGCTTTGCATAGACAACAGATTTAGATATGTAAGATTAAATCTCAATAGACTTTGTATTTTGGGAGTGTTATCCATCCCAAATCAGTCTCGCAAGCTTTTCTGATGACAAAGTATTAAACACTTGGTTTAAAATTCACGTCATTTGAAGCATATGCTGCATTCAGACATTTCCTGTTCATGAAAATAGACATAATTAAAGAGAGAAAATGTCTTTGTCAGCTGGCAGATGTGCTATTTACTTATACATTTCATACTGTAGAAGGAGTGAGAAGGATAAAACACGTTATTTTGGTTTTTTACAGACTTTAATTTTTAAGAATTTTGAAAACAGTTGCCTTCATAACAATAGTCATCTCAGAGTTGCAGGAGTATACGATTCTCTGTCCTCTAGTGGCTTACCTTATTATACTTTAAGTGCTATGCAAAACAATCTTTGAAGCTATTTTACAAAGCAGTTACAAAAGGGATTATGGCCATGAAAGACTGTGGATGGCACAGTCCCTTCACTAAGGAGAAACACATTTCACTGCAGACTGCATGGAGAGAAGAGAGTAGTATATGCAGCATCATCAGACACAGAGCACTTGTCCACATTGTCAGAAGCAAACTGAATTCTTTTCAGTAGAACAAGAGGTCAGAATGTGAGGTATATCTGACACCTTTTAAAATGTGAACTCTCACTGGTCTGAAATTAAATGTCTTTATGCCTTCTTGACTTTAACAATGAATGTATCTCATAAGCTTTCAATTTGGAAATCCAATATGCTTCATGTTGCTAAATTTCAATCCTTTTCCAAGTTTAGTGGTGTTTTCGTGCCATCTCACTCACCTTCTTGTGTCCCTCTGCTCATAGTTTTCATAGTAATTTTAGGCCTTAAAAGAATTTATTGAATAATAAATTTGCTGTTTCTATGTGTTCTCTTTGCATTTTTAGAAAAGACTTCACTGAAGTAACTTGAGAGACTTAACTACAAATTTGCAGCCTGAAATAACTTAATATTGGATTCCATCTCCTTGTAGCTTTCTTTGATCATTACTCTGATTGTGGAAATATCATTATTAAGAGTTAATATAGACATCCTATTAACATCCACATTTAGTCACATATTGACATTTCCTTCTTACATGGCAGCTTAGAGGTGAAACACACAACTAGAAAGGAAATACTTCAAACAATTCCCATAAAGAGATATTTGAAGTTTGAATAACCATCTAAGTAGTTAAATGTACATCAGTATCTCAACTTATCAGAAGCAGTCTTAAGCTTTCCTTCATAAAAGAAGCAGTGCTTTACCTCGGAATCCAAAAGCTGTGGGAAACGTGATGCATTTCATGCCGATATAGATCAAATGCAACAAAACAGAATTTTGTCATATTCTAGACACAAAAAAAGAAAAAAAAGAATAGGACATTTGCCTTTTTTTATAAAACCAAATTTTTCTGTGAATTTTTTTCTCTCTAAATATTTTCTCTGTAAAATTAAGTATGCTTGAAAACATGGAATTACAATAGAAAAGCAGATTCAGACGTAATTTCGGTGCTAGACTCCCAAACAAGAATTCACAAACAAGTATCATGAGATTTACCAGATAAACTAAGTCTAACATTTGGGGAACATAATATATACTTAAAAATCCCCCAAAAATGCAGTTTCTTGATGACAAGAATTTGTTGAAGACATTTAAATTTAGTAATGGAATATCAAACTCATCTGTCTTAAATTTGGGGACAACATGTGAAAGCCTATGGAGGCTACTTGAACTGCTAAAGAAATGCTCTTTTGTTGCATTAAGTGTTGGATAAATTTGGTAAGATAAGTATCTCCTTGCATTCTAGCTGGTGTTCAGAGATTAAAGGGGCCACAAGTGTCTGGGTTTATCTCTTAAAAGGTAGGCTAGTTATTGCTAAGTCTATAGGCCTAATATCAGATTCACAATCATTCTGTCAGCCATAGGTCTGGCTGCATTTAAACAGAACAATTGGATGCACAAATAGTATGATTTACTCATATGCAAAATATCCAGGTTCTTTAAGATTGCCAGTATTAAATGAACTAAGCTGCTGAATAGCTACAGCTCTCAAAATACAATCACAACGTTGGTGATGCGTAGTCAAGGTCACGAATCTTACCAAAAGGCATTTTTTTCTGAGGAGATGGAAGAGAATAAACTTCCTGATCTGTCCCCAGGACCTGGTGTTGAATTCTCATTCCTAAATTATGTACAAAATCAGGGTAATATTTAAACCTCATTATCTTCTGTTGAGTAAAGTGTATGTGTGGCTGTGGTGAAGACATTGTTCTTTACAAAGTTGTCATTCCTTGCAAAACCATAAAAAAATCATCGCTTCAGTAACACTTACTCAAAATACTTCTTGATATCTTGCACAAAACACTTTCTTGGCAGCTTGAATGAAGGGTAAGAATGGGATGGCACAGCCTTCACCTCACTCCACATTCTTTTCCTGTGCCAGGACAACAGATCACCAGATCTTTCTCTAGTCTCTGTTTGTTCTGATCATCAGATGTTTACCAGTGATAACAATCTTTGTGGTTTTCTCACTGTTTGATGTCTCCAACATTTCCTTGAGCTCCGTATTTCTCCCACTTTTTTTGTGCTTACAACACCTTCCCCTCCCTTACCTGTTATTATTTTGACTAGAGTAGGCTGTGGACTTGCAGGGCTAGAGCCATGCTGGTAAGTAGTTCAGCATGTGATGTTTGCCTTCAGTGCTCCAGTGAGTTGATTTCCTCATTTGCTAAATGTACTGGTTTTGTCTGAGATAGTTATTTTTCTTCACAGTATCTAGTATGAGGCTATGCTTTAGATTTGCCCTGAAAATAGTGTTGATAATTCAGGGATGTTTTAGTTATTGCTGAATAGTGCTTATACAGCATCAAGGCCTTTTCTGCTTCTCATCCTCCCAAGCGAGTGGGCTCAGGGTGTACAAGAAGTTGGGAGGGAGCATAGCCAGAACAGCTGACCTAAACTAGGCAAAGAGATATTCCATACCCTATGATGTCATACTCAACATATAAAGCAGAGGGGAGGAAAAGGAAGGCTGGGGAACATTCAACGTGGTGGTGTTTTGTTTTCTCACATAACTATTAGGCATGATGGAGGCCTGCTGTCCTGGAGATGGCTAAACCCCTGCCTAGTGAATGAAATCTTTGCTTTGCTTGCATGCATGGCTTTTTCTTTACCTATTAAACTGTCTTTGTCTCAGCTGGTGGGTTTTTTGACTTTCACTATTCCAATTTTCTCCCTCATCCCATCAGAGGAGAGTGAGTGAGCGGCCGTGTGGTGCTTAGTTGCTTGCTGGGATTAAACCATGACATGAAAATTATGCACAGAGTTGATAAATTAATTTGTCTCTTGATAGCAGAAAAAAATTGGATTTTTAGGTGAGAATTTCAAAATTTGCCTTAGAGCACATATCTATGGTTCTAGAGACCTAGAAATGAGGAATGTTATCATAACACTCATTGATTTGACAGAAAAGCCAAAAAGTTTTGATTGATCTTTTTTCTTTCCTCAAAATAAAATTTCTTCCACCTACTCCTCATCCAACAGTAATGTTGAACCAAATAATACTTGTTCATTTGACACATATGTGTGTATATATATATATACACATATATATTTATACAGTGAGCATGTCTGTTAGAGAAAACATATCATATTGGGATCCACCACCCCAAGTCTGCTGCAGCTCCATGTCCCCAGGTCTAAGCACTAGCAAGGTTGGAGATGTATTCCCATCGGGTATAGATACACAGAATACACATTTATGCCACATATATAGATATATACATACTATATACACAGATCACAGACAGATGCTCCAGTCATTCATACAGAGACAGTACCAAAGCCCTCATCCTGCTTTTCTTTCTGTTTGAGCAGAATGGAGATCCATTAGTGGGAATATATATACCTATGTACAAGACAGATCAACAGCTGGACAAAAGAGTGTCTGTTATGTGGGTACCCCGTACCTGTTGTTGGCACCTCACACACAAATACACACACACACACACACACACACACACACACACACAAAGCTGCTCTTGCCCTTGGCAATATACAGGCACTCACACCACTTTTGGACTCAGTATCCACCTGACTCTCAAAGACACTTGACCTATTCACTGGCTCCATCTTTGACAGTGATCACAGCTCCACTCACACACCTGCACTTGCTCCAGTTGCTGCACAACAAATTCATAGGCCATCTGACCAATGATCTGGCTCTAGCTGTTGCACTCAGACCCAAGGAAAAGATTAAAGAGAAATTCAATAAGAGCATAGTTGAAGAAGTATACTGACCAGACAGCTATTTACATATTGCTGACTTTTTTAGGCCTTGTCCTTCTATTTTCAATACATAATCCTTCTCAAATCATCTAAATACCTCCTTTTTCTCACCTTTGGTCTCACAATAAATACTATAAAATCTCAATATTTCACCATCATGTGTGACATATCCAGTCTCCAAATCATGCTTAGTGACTAAGGTGATCTGGAGAATTTCTCTTGATGACTCATGGTGATGGGTTTCACATTAAGGCTGGAGACTTCCCTGAAGCAGCCCTGGGAGAGGCCCAGACAAGGTGTTTACTTCTCCAGAGACCTTAATTCGGGCTTTTTTTGTGCCATTGTACCCTTTGATGAGCCTGGGAATATCTTAGCAAGGTATTATTTTGACTACCCAAATGAGTTTTTATCCCAAAGCCCATCTTCCTTTGACTTGCTTCTTTTCCAAGATATAGGACATTTGGCCTACTTTCCTGTCTTTGGGAATCTGAACCTAATTTCTGAAATTTCCAAGCTTTCCTTCCATGTACTTGACTGCTTCTGTTGTTCTGCGAGGGATATTTGTTTGTTTGTTTAATATGTTGGTTGGATTTTTTTCCTCATATATTTTGGTGCTAGCAAACTGTGTGATGGTCAGCAATTGTGTTTTTTCTTTTCCACTAATTTTATCTCTGATCTATTTTTCTGCCAAACTAATTTAATAAAATTAACGTGAATTAATGAAGATTTTGAGCTGCTCCAGAATTCCATTTCATGGAATTGTTTCTTCATTGAGAAAACAAACAAATTTATCCTGCCAAGTTTCATTTAGCAGTGTAAACCTATCTAATTTTTTTGGCAAACTTATGATAGGATGTAAAAAATGCTCTGCACTCTTAAGTTTATTGTATATTTAATTAACTTTTACAGGAGGTAAAGTTACATTTTTTTCTTGCTAATTTATATTATGGAGTAAAAACATAACCAGTCAAAATATTATCATATCATAGTACGAGATCTGTCAGCCCTCTTCCTTCTTTTATTAGTCAAGAAAAAAGTCCCTTCATGTTAGGTTTTTTTTTAATGACTCTGAAGTAGAAGATTGTGCTCATAATCCCTCCAAATTCCAGAAAAGCATTTAATTGTACACAGGACTTCATTTGTTTTCAGAAATGTTAACATTAACCTAACTTCATCATAACAGTAAGTACACCATTAAATCATGCATATATTTTACATTAGACATGCTTAAGTTTCAAACCATACAGAAATGATCAGCTGAGACAAAGCTTTATAGTTTTAATTATTTTATACAGTCAGTGCAGATTTGGGAATTGGGGTACGTAACTTTTAGTTGTGATTTAATTAACCTTTCACATACAGTTAATTTTAATGTGAATAATTCTGTTAAGATACTGCTTGGTAAATTTATGCAGGAACACTTTTTCTAGCAAGAAACTAACAATGGCAAACATTTACTCTGTTAAAGACTTGCAGTTCTTATGTTTACCTGTATTTCACATGGTAAAATCCTAAGGAAGTACCCTAAGAAAACAAAGTTCAGAAAACACAGGGGATCAATTCTCACATTAGTTGGATCTGGAATTAAGACTATCATTTCAAGTTTATTTTAAAACTGTTTCAGGGTTAGACTAGAAAAGTATTCTAAATTATTTTTAATAATTTAATGTTATTTAATGTCTCTTTCCAATGTAATATCAATGAAGAAAAATCTCTTTTAAAAATGAACATTTGTAACAATTAAAAAATCAGAAAAAGGAATGATAAATGTTGACAGTTTTCTGATATGCACAGTTTTGCTGATTTGTCTTCCATTTTTATCTGAGTGGTGGCCTGTCTTTGTACCCACATACTATTTCATTTAGTTGACAACTGTGGTTATGGAAAAATATTGGGAAGGGCTATTCAAGACCACAGAAAACTGTGATAGCCATGAATCTTGGGATCTACAATAAAAAAACTGAATAACACCCGCAAAATAATTTTCAGAGACCAGCTATGTACTGAATTTTTTAAAATAATTATTCTTTCTTATCCTATTCTATTTACCTGCCATATAGTGTTAAAATTAAAAGTTGCTATAAGCAAAAGGGTTAGAATAGAGCTGCTTATATAAGTCCTGCATTAGGCATTCATTTTTATGTACTGTCTGTTCTATTCCATTGAACAAAAAGACACTGAATAATCTTGACGTCTCTTCTTAAATGCAAGAAAGATCTGTTCTGCATTACTTTTTGTTCATTACAACATTTCTTTTTTTTTTTCTTTTTTTTTTCAGTAATCACTTTGAGACATTTCTTGGCAAATCAAACGGACTTAAATAAATATAGGTTTGTATGCCTATTTTAATTTTGATTGTATTTCTTTTGTACAAAGCTATGCATTTCCGGGAGAACTCATTTGTCACATACTCTTCTGACTTTCACACACAAGTCATTACTTTTTTCATAACACATTCACAGCAGAGTTCAGGAATACTCTTCCCTCACTCTCTTATGAGAGCTTATTGAACACCCTTCTGCACTACAGTGGACTCTGTCTTCTCTCTTGCACGGTTAAATGCTACAGGACAAGTGGCTTTGACATTTTTCTGTCATTCACTTCAGGCAAACTGTTTAAAACATGTCAACGGAGCTTTACAGATTACTGGATCAATTGATTCAGTAGTGCTGGTAGCTTAAAAATATGTAAAGTACAATTCTGTGGTAACTAGTTACTCCAAAATGTGGTGTCATCAAGGAATTCTGTGTTTTTAACTGTCTGTTCATCCATACTGAAAATATGAAATGTAAACTTGAATGTAAATGTAAACTTAAATTACTAATCCTAAAGAGTTTTGCTGCAGGAAGCAGAGATCAAAAGGTTAATTTATTGGAGGAACTCTCACTAGTCACTAGTAAAATGTATAGGCTAGTACAATTGCAGACATAAATCAGATTTCTGTGTAAAACAACACTAGAATATGCCAATCTAAACTCTGCTTCCAGGGAAGAGCTTTTGAGAGTGTATTATTATGCTGAAGCAAAATATGCTTAACTAATCTCTATAGACCCAACACACACTACTGTTTGAGACTGCTAAGAAATCCTTGTCTATGTTTTCTACAATCTAAGCTCCATTTCTTTGTCCCATAGACCACTTGTTTAAAGAAATTTAAACAAAATGTAAAAATAAAGAAAACAAAAATATAAGCCACAATGCTTGTCTTGAATGGTAAAACTACTTTACATAAGTAGTTTCAAGGGTTAATGGGATGAAGCTGGAACACAAAAAGTTCCACTTAAGTATAAGAAAAAACTATTTCACTGTGAGGGTGACGGAGCAGTGGAACAGGTTGCCCAGAGGGCTTATGGAGTGTCCTTCCTTGGAGGTCTTCAAGACCCGCCTGGACGTGTTCCTATGCAACCTGATCTAGATGACCCTGCTTCTGCAGGGGGGTTGGGACTAGATGATCTCTAAAGGTCCCTTCCAACTCCTATCATTCTATGATTCTATGATAAATATGTCTATAGGATTTGGGAGTCTAATTCTGATTAGATCTAAAAGCCTAAAGCTCCAAAACCACTTCTATGCTTTTGGAAAATGTTGCCATGACCATTCAGATATGAATCCTTAGAGATGACCTGCTTGTCTAGATTACAATTCTCTACATCAAAAAACAATTTTATTCAGATTGTCTTTTGTACATAAGAACTGTAATTTAGAATTGCAGCAATAGTGATTATAAATTGTGACTGACTTCAGGTTGTTAAAAAAATGTGATGTTGGTCCACATTTTGCTAGAATATAACTTCTCTTATGTAAATATCTTGAGACTTTGTCCTTAAAGCATTCAGTCTAAAATGAATAAGACTTTCTATAAGCCAAAATATATCTCTTATCCGTATTTCTGTAACTTCTACCAACAGAAAAAGCTATTTCTTCAATATTGAAATCATAGAAACATAGAATGGTACTAGTTCGAAGGGACCTTTAGAGGTCATCTAGTCTAATCCCCTTGCAGAAGCAGGTCCACCTACATCAGGTCGCATAGGAATGTGTCCAGGTGGGTCTTGAACATCTCCATGGAAGGAGACTCTACAACCCCTCTGGGCAGCCTGTCCCACTGCTCCATCACCCTCACAGTGAAATGTTTTTTTTCTTATGTTTAAATGGAAATTTTTGTGTTCCAGCTTCATCCTACTACTCCTTGTCCCTTGAAATGTTCAATGGAAGTATAGAATGACAATATTTTTATATGCTATAAACATATACTATATTTTCCATTTTTAATATGATAAAATGATTCCAATTCCTTAGAAAAGTATGAAAATGCTTCACATTAATACCCTCAGAATGTTGTTCCATGAGTTGACTTCAGTTATATTATGGACTGCCTACGCTGTCCAGGACAGAAATCCCAGTGATACAATAATGACTTCTGCAACCAAAATCACTATTCCTGTGGAACAATCAACTGCAATGGAAATATGCAGCAAAAATACTCAGCAAACACTCCAGATCATACCAATAATTTGGAAATAGATGGTATTATTTGGGAATGTGTATGTACTAAGTTTGGAAAATATAGAATTTTATTCTTTCTTTCTTTTTTTTTTTTTAATTTTGAGCAGTTGAAGAATATCTCTGGTTGGTTGTCTTGATAGAAGAAAGCAAGAGCTCAAATATCAAAAGACTGCAGTCAATATCTTGAATGCAGTTCAATTTTACTATTTTTTAAATACTCATTAAGATTTTCTATTCATGACACTGATATACCTGCTTCAGTTAAAAAAGGAAAATAGAATCTCAGAACAATCAGTTTAAAGAACAATACCAAAAGATACATCTACCTGTGTCTGTGCAGTTAAATCTGAACTTCTCTGTCTTTACTCATACTGTGTAATTGTTATGATCATATCACAACAATATGCATTATAGGTCATTATATGTCCTTAGTAGAGTATATTTGCATGGACACACAAACATACTTTGAGGCTGGCTCTGTTTAGTCAACTCAGAATGGGCGTAGAGAAAGCTGAGTCAATTTGTATCCATCTCTGCAGACACACACATCCAGGCTCTGAGGAACTAAATCTTAATTCACTATTTCATCATTTTTTATTAGCATTCTATCTCTGAGTATTCATCCATAAATTCAGACTAGCTCCAGGTTAAAGTAGTCAACATTCAGTCAGAAACACTTTCAAACCTAAATATTCTACTTGAGCTGCTCAACGTTTCTGAATTCCAACAGTTTTTCACCTTGAGTCTCTTCCTCTGCAAGGCCAGAGGTAAATGGAAACAAAGTAGACTTGTGTACATAGATAGACTCTCACACATTTATCGCTTGAAATAATTTGAACAGCTCACAAAACAGTTCAGAGACGAGATTTTCATAAATGTCATCAGTTTTGACAGATATACAGCAATCTATGTCTGTGTGAAAACAAATCTCAGACTCAAAAAAATCAGGCAGACTTAAAGGGCAAGTTATTGGCCTCTATGCAGTGCTAAGTAGTATAAAAACAGGTAAGTCACAGAACATAAAATAAAAATAAGAAACACAATTTCTGATGAGATGACTCCTGGGCAGATATCTCCTACACTGCATACACTATCATCTTCTTTCATTCAGTGAATGATTGCCAGAGGAAAATAATCCCTCTGTACTCTAATAACCAGTAGTAAAACAAGAATAATAGGGCCAACATCCTCTGGAAAACGGGAACAGCAAAATAGGTCATCACAAATATAATTTTCTGGTGTAATTCGCATGTGTGAAGTACTGAACATATAAATATATAAGCTTATGTGAAACCTTTGACATGGCATGCATTTTGAAAAACACCCAATCCTTTATGTTCTGAAAAGGAATTCTGTTATTCCATTTCTACCAACTCACATTTATGCATGAAAAATTAAAGCACCCCTCCATGCACCTACACATAAGAAGTCTCCATTTAGTTATTAAATTAGTAATAACATAACAGGAAAAGTAAGAACTAGATTATACTTAAATGCCATATACAGAAAATAACAGGAAAATTGCAACAAGTTACAATGAGGGAAACACAGACCATATGTACGTATCTGGAAAAAAGAGTGCAGAAAAAATACAAAGAACAAACCGAAACTATCATAATATGTATAATATTGTAGTATTTGTAGAAATCCATCACTCTTGAAAAAAACCCCAATCCTCAATGTAAGCATATAGAAGTGTAATACAACCAAACCAAACTCAAATCAAATGCAAACTATTCCAAGTACAACATACCTGTTAGAAGAAACTAAACCTGGTGAACATCAGGCACCTAGGGAGATCTGAAGCTGCTGTGGTTGGTTCTCTGTTCAAGATTCAGCAATTAATAAGGCTGAATATATTTTCCCAACTTATCCAAGTGAGTAGACATGTCTGATCACCAGTAGATAAACACAGGTAGAACACAGGTAGGTGCCTTTAGATGCGCCAGAAACACAGAAGTGGTACTCATATGAATGCCACAAAATTCCTGATCTTCTCCAGACTGTTCCAGACCTGTTCCCTCCAATATCCAGTTCCAAAACCAGTCAACCAGACTACTTGACAGCTAGTCTGACTTGAGTTTCCTAGTATCTCTCACACATACACATAAAATACCATGAGAATTCACAGTTCTCTATGTGGATAAAAACAAGAATTTACCAAGAAGTGAGGACAAACTGTGCTGTGATCATGGGAAGGATTCAAACAGCTGGACTGACTTGCAGTTTGTGTACATGAAACTACTCTCTATAATTGTTCCACTTCTCCATTGTTTCCTCTTTTTTTCTGGCATTTTATACTTTCCTAAACAGCCTTTTGCACGTTCCCACAATTTCCTCAAGCATCCCATGAGAAGTTTTAGACACTCGCAACAATACCCCTAAAATATCCAGTAGTAAGTTTGCTTTTTCACATGATATCCAGGATACTCTCATTTTCCTAATGATCTATTACAAAGTTGTGGCTGATTTTGCCCAATTACACATTTCCCTAGTGTATTTATCAGTCCATCCAGAAGCTCTGGGTTTGGTGGGTGTTTTTTTCTATCAACTTAGTTATCTACTTCTCCCTTAGAATTTTTGTATCTGTATCTTCAGTAATTGCTTTTCTTTTCTCTTGTCTTAGCCCTTTAACCAGATAGTCTTACAAGGAGCTGTCCTTACAGAATTGTACCTAACGTTCAGCCTATCCCTATCCTTTTCTCAGTCCCTCTCACTTTCTCTATAAGTCAATTCAGGCATTTGGGAGAAATTGGAAAAAGAGTAGAAGGGGATATAATCTTCAACACACATCTTGCTGTATACATGTGTCTTTGCTGTTAATGAAACTTATTTTAAAATTTTTTGAATGTTTAAAGATTGAGGAGCACTTCAAAAAGATGTATTAGAGAGACATTAGTTGTCCTCTTCTTTATAACAATAAAGAACAATGACAAGTATTTGCTGCTGGTGAGACAGACAATTTAAATATTGAGTTCAGCTGCTTACCTCTTGCAAAATTACTATGAAAACTCAAAGTTCACTTAAATGCCACAGAAATTTTAGACTCTGAAAAAGAGAACTGTGTCTCTGTTATATTAGCTGTATTGTTTGTGTCACTGCTTCTTTCCACAATAATCAAAACCTTTAGAAATTGCAAGACAGGAATTTTTACAGACCATTTCCACATATGTTACAAAATGTGTATTATCTTTTGCTTCTCAGGGAGGCTATCTTCTGTGAAACTCTTTACAGATAAACAAAAAGTTTCTTAAAAATACACTTATAAGCAAATGACTTGCAACACTTGCTGAAATCTACCTTCTTATTTATTTAAAATAAATGCTAAAAATGTTTCCACACTTAATCTCTTCTATTAGTTGTTCAAAGACTTCAATTTTACATCAAGCATAAACATTCATTAGCCAGGCTGTGTAAAAATGATAATACTTCAAGGACAGAAAAGCTTATTTGCCATAGTATGGTCTCTGTTATGAGTATTTAGCTGCTGTAATGGATTAAATGGCTAAAACTGACAACTGCAAATTTTCCTTACCTAATTTGCCTAAAAATAAATAAAATGCAACAAAGAGATGCACAGACTTTGATCTGAGGCATATTAACATGTAAAAACTGCTGATAAAATATTTAATCTTGTGTAGATTTCTAATACAGACATATAATAATAATTATGCTTTCTAAAAATCACAATAAAACTGTACCTCTTATTATTTACTTTACATCTGAAAATTACAAAAGGTGTTCAGTGTTTTCTGACATTTCCAACTGTCTCAGAAAAAAATATATTAGGGAACAATTTTAAACCCACCACATAAATAATTTTCTGTCTTTAAAGTGTTTTCTTTATGGCTGTTTGAGTCATCAAATTTTTCCAGGTGGATTTTTAATTTCTGAAGGTTAGTTCATCTTTCAATTTCTTTTCTTATGCATTTTTCAAATGGGCTAAATGACAGAATGTACAATTTCTTTCCTGTAGGAGCTATTGCTTCAATGTCTGCTGTAGTATTTCTTTTAAAAGTGACTGATAGAAGGTTGCTGCTGACTACTACATGCTTTGGATACCTTAAAATCTGGGCATATTTACAGTGTGAAATAATCATTTATTTCATTTTTAATAAGAATATTAGTATTGCAGAATTCAGTACTACCAAATGTCTGTGAAGAGACTATTCAGCTGCTGACCTGAAGGTAACTGTTTATAAGAGAAGTCATTCTTACTTTATGAAATATTTTGCAAAGCATAGTTCAGATTCTGAAACCTACTACTGTCCCTCTCTCATTTCTTAATACTCTAGGGACTAAGTGGTACAGGGAGAAGAATACAATCTAAGTGCCCTTCTTCTCTATACATGATGAACATTTAGTTATGGTACGTAATAGCTAACAACTTCTATCAAAGGCAAGAACTAATGTATACTTTAGCATCCTCTGGCATATGTTGAGGGGTACCTATGGTTTACCTAAGAGATGTAAACTGAATCCATGTCTCCCACATTCATGCTGTGTAGTCCTACTGCTGAATTATTGAAGCAACATAAGAAGTCCAACCTTCAAAACACTGTTGTTTATTTATCCATTTATTTGTGAATTGAAGCATTCTGGGTATGTCTATGATCTTGCAAGCAAGAAAGGCTGAGCAGTATTTCACTCATGCAGCAAAAGAAAGTTTAAACCATTTCTGCCTGCTGGCATAGTTCCTTCCAAACAGCCACTTGGGGTAAGAAAAGAAAACCTCATCTATGAAAACAAAAGGCTTTTGAATTTCTCCACATTGCACCAGAGAACCCCAAGTATACTACATGGACTCTAGAAGCAGTAACATTGTACTGCTTACATAGCAATTCACCCACAGAGCTGAGAGCCTACAAAGGCAGCTGCTGCTATTGGGTTTCATCAGATTCATTGCACCTGTTCTTTTTTGCTCTTGGCACTGCCTAGATCTTCATACCTAAGGATATCCACCTCACACACTTATGACTGAAGTATTTCTACATGCATGATGTCTTTGATATATCTTGAAAATAATAGTTTGGTTACTTAAATTTAACACACAGAAATATATGGAAATATTTGATTTAGACTCAAAGAGTTTCCTTACAGTCAGATTAAATACCAAGCATGTGGAGAGATCAGCTAAAGAAAATGTTTATTGCATAGCCAATGCCTGCTTTCTAGGCTTTATTTTCCAGAACTATCACTTCATATTTGATAGACATTATATAGTTTTTTTCAGCAGTGTCTGTGAAACTGGGTCCATAACGGAGATTAAAATTTCTCACTACTCTCACAACAACTCATTAAGGATAATAATAAAATACTTTAAAAACACTATTTAAGTTTTCACTTAGTTGAACAATGCATCCTCATATTGCAAGTCCAAACTGAATTTAATGCTTCACATTTTTTTGTAATAACTACTTGATAATAAGGTATATGAAATTATGACAAAGAAAAAACAATCTTTGAGAAGCATAGATATGGAAATGTGATTATATGATATTTCCTTTTTATTAAAATGCATATATACATGTCTTAAGGAAACAGTGTGAAATGTCTTTTCCTTTTTTTATTAGCACTAATTATGCACTTGCATGTTCAATGTAAGACTTTCAAACTTCAAGCTTTTCAGTGAAGAGCTGTCATACATTTTGACAATCCCTGCATAGAAATCAACAATGACTAAATGCTACATTCAGCTGGGACTACCCTGATGTATGTTTTAAAGGCCTAATATTATCCACTTCAGTAAATAGATTTCAGCCGCTACTCTAGTACTATGAAAAAGCAGTCAAAATCTTTACTCCTGTAAATATTTTTGCATTTGAGTAATGATTATTTAGGTTCTGTATCAGTCCACTTGCACACTTGAGCCATCACTCAATGTTGTGAAATATATGCCTGTTTACATACTGCCAATGTTACATCAATCTAAGCAACAGATGTTGCTTTTAAAAAATTACAAATAAAGATTAATGATGGAGTGAAACAGATCAATGACTTGATAGGTTCTAAGAAATGCTCAATATTAATAATGAAACTTCAAATTGCATAAAAATATAAACATTCAAATTGTGTGTTATTGCTGTCAAATACCATTGGATATTATTTTAGTCAAGCTACGACCAATTATTTTATTTCTCTGAGAATTCTTATTGTGGTAATTGTCACTATGTGCAGCCAAGCAAATTATTTTCTTATTGCAATTCAGAAGGTGACTAAGACATGACATTAATGACCTTGCTAAGGCAGATTTCAAAACTAGGGAAATGTTGCTTTTGGTTTCATTGAAATAATGAAGACCAAAACAACAGTTTTGAATAGAAAGAAACAAAACATACCAGCAAGCTAAGACCATGTAGTGAGAAGTAGTATGTTAATAAGGGATTAACAACAATGCTTATTGTATGATGGCAAATTATTTCTTGTGAAGCCAGCATTGAGTTAAGACAATTATTCTAGTTAAAGACAATAAGTAGACCTTGCTAGAAAATAATAATGTGATTTCCCGAGAGTTTTCAAGTTTGTTTCATTCTGCTTTAGCATGAAACAAAGCCTTTCAAAAGCTACTGCAAACTGGAAGTATGTCAAATATCTGTTTCATGTTGAACAGGTCAATTTTTTGATGCCCCCTTTTCTCTCCTGGGTGTTCATCCTTGATCAAATCTTTTACACTAAAAATTTTGTCAAAATAAATGTCCATGCAATGCTTCTTAAAAGTGTCTTTGCTTCAGCAAAATATCTTGCTCAAATGTGATTGTTTCATACGTAGTCAAAACAGTGACTCTGGTGTCATTTGTGGTTCCTTGCCTCTAAACTCCCTGTAATTCATCCCACCATATTGAATGTGACATCTTTATTAAGGGATGGAATATTTTATGCTAATTTTTTATGCTAATTTTCTCTCCTGTCATCTTCTCATCCTTTCTCATCTGCCCCGGTAACTGGCTAACTCACTGTGACCACAATAAATGAGCAATCATAGAGATCTCACATTTTTTTATTTCCAAGAACAAGGAACTGAGTCTCACTCTTCAATAGTCTTTAAGGGGAGTGAAGCAAAACAACAAAGAAGGACTTACTTTTGAGATTTTTTTATTTTTACTAATAGGTTCAGACTGGTAAGAGTTTACTGTGGGTGACTGATAGCATGATCACACAAAATAGCAAACTAAGAGAGAAGAGAATTGTGAATAATATTTTAATGTCATCATTACTAAATCCATTATAATTTAACATTTTGTATAAAGAAAGTAATTTAACTTGATATACCATTTATTCTAAAATATTTCTTATGCTTAAATTATGCCTAAATGTAAAGTAATATTTCAAAATAACTAAAAAAAAAAATGAGGACCTGGATTTTACTTGGCAGTAAGCAGGTGTAATAAATATCATTCACTGTACAGTTATAGGAAAGGTATTTGTATTTTTGTACCACTCAAAGCATTGATATTTTTGTATTTTGAGGAAAAGCTGTGGCTCTCTGAAGAAAGCAGTGAAGTGCCATAAACTCAAACATATCTATATTGATGATACTATCTGATGAGGACTTTCTTAGCAGCAGTCGATCATAGAATGGTGAGAGAATTTACTTTTCAAAACTGGAACAGGAGAAAAAAAAATGTAAGCAGTAAAATCAGTGGCTTGTGGTCAGTGTAGCCAGTGGAGACAGTTTTTTTCACTAAGTACTTGAACCAAGGTGCTTAGTATGTAGCAAGCAGCCTGAAAGAGTGCTGTGTTGAATGTTGTGCCATTAGCAGCACATTCATCAGGAAAGACAGATGAAGAAATTCTACAGTATTGAAACTAGAGGGAGATGTACAACATTCTGAGGGGATTTGGGAAAACAAAGTTTATAACCTCAATGAGCACTCAATTATTTTTATGAAATAGAATAGCTCTGAGTAAAGGTCAAGAAAATTTTTCTGTGAATGTCTACTTACCGTAGAAAAGCTTGGTGAAAGGGCAAGGAAGAGATTTGAATACACATCCTTCACATTCCAAATTAATGACTCCAAAATCATAATTTTTGGCTATTTGGAGAGAAGAATCTCTTTTTCCTCAAAGAATAGTCTGAGGCTTGCTCAGGAAATAATTTCAAAATATTTTTTAGAATGGAAAGAAACATTTTCATCTAGTTCTATATCTATAAACAAACAGTCATGTCACTGGTAACATCTAAAATAGCAGCCCACATATTCTCTAACCTCTCAGATGTAGCCCCTAACAACAGGGTGATCATACTAAAACTGTGACATCTAGAGCTCTGTGTTTCAGCTATATTTAGAACAGCATCACTCCTGTAAGCTTTAGGCATAGGAAAGAAATCTGCTTTTCTCTTGCTTATTTTCAGCACTGCATGCCACACAGCAGCAAACTGACACTTCATGCAGGCGTTTTGTTTTATTGGGCCAGATGATGAAACAGCAGCATTCAATACAAGTGGAGAAGAATGGTGCATAACTTAAATCCAGCCCAGAAACAAGAAAATCACTGAGTGCTCCTTGAGCTCGGCTTGCCATGTATTCATTTTCTGTAGGTCTGTGAGGCACTGCAAGATGACAAGTGAAATCATCTGCCTCATAGATCATGAATTGAGCTACAGTAAGATGAATTGTATGCAAAAGAGCAGACAGAAAAATCAACAATTCATGACATACTGAAGCAATAAGAATTCTGCAGTAGATTAGGAAACTCACTAGGAAAAAAAATGTGGCAACAGCACTTCAGAATATAACGGAAGATATGATAAACTAAGCTTAGCTGAACATTAAATACATTGAAGCCATGATATATGGCATATAAGTTAAGGAGACTGCTATTTCCAGACGGTCATTGATTACTGAAGGTTTTCCCTTTGAAGAATTGTTAGTCTAGCCTGTTGTGTTAACATGCATTTCTAGCCATTTTGTCAGCTGCTAGAAGCATACTTAGATTCCTTTAACATTATCCATCCCCTTTACAGGACTGGAAGAGATGGAAGGAATACTGTTTTAATCTTAAACACTAACAGAACATTTAAGACTAAAATCCTAATTCTTGTTTCAACAAAGCATTAATATACTCTGTTTGGTCATTCAGTCTGTTTTCTGTAAGTTGATATGTTTAATGTGGTTGTACTAAACTACAGCCTCTTTCAAATTCATTCACTGAATGTAGTATAAATCTATAAGTGGGACAATCTAGTTTTTCCTAGACTGAAATATGAGACAGCACTTTGTAGCTGTATTTAAGAAATTCTGAGACCGAACAGCGTCTCTTGCCTGTGCATTCTCTGGGAAAACATGTTGTTACTTCTACTTGTGCTTCCACTACAATGGTGCTTGGACCTACACTTTCAGAGTTTACTGTATATGCATCTATTGCTCATGTTCAACATGTCATCTGCGTGACTGGGACAATATCATATGCATACCACTGTTTTTGTTTAAAATTTGTCTTTTATCTGAGAAAATTGAGAGTTTAAGCCACTGTAAAAGCTAGAAGCATTCTGTATTGATGAAATGTCACATTGCCATAACTTTGCAGACAGGATTCGCTCTTGGTAAACTGTGTCCCTATGCAAAGCTAGGGTGTCATTCCATCTTAGAGAGGACAGAGAGGCAGATGATACTGAGTAGAAGGAGGGTACCCATTCAGGGAGGATGACCACAAGCTGGACCTTGAGGTGGAGAGGACACAAAACACCCTGCATCTATTATTAACCCAACACAGGATTGAAAGGAAAGTAGGAGAGACCCATTAGGATTTCTTTATTAGCATCATTTTAACCAAGACAGCAAGGTTGCCTTTGAATCAGATAGGAGATATTTACCTGCTGCCTCACTTTCATATCTGTTAGTCTGGAATGTCTATATGAAAGTTAACAGAAGTAAACTTTTGTGAGAGTCAATCTATACCAGATCTGGACTGAGAGATCTTTTTCCTTCAAACCCTCACTGTAATTATGTTCACTGTTAGAAGATCTGGTTTAGGGTCTAACAGTGGAAGAAGGTTAGAATACAATATTTCAGTAATAAACTTTGCACTAGGAGATTTCAAACCTGTTCAGAAATGAAAAAAGTTAGGACAAAAACTTTTAGTCCAGAAATCTTAATTGCAGAGATAAAGAGGGCAGGGAAGTGCAGGTACCTTGTCTTAAAGTCTGTACAAAACCTTGTTTAGGCTAAAAAAGTCAATGGTCAATGCCACTATTTTCTGCCCAAAAGTACTCATGAGGTCATTAGCTAGTAATATATTTAAATTAGTTAAACACAGTTCTGAAGATAAAGTAATTCAGAGTGGAAAACCTGAAAAACTTAAAAACAACTCTGTTAAGGAGCTGTATGACTGAAAATCTCCACTGGAAGTTTTCAAAATCATCTTGGACACATTCTTAGTGATCTGATCTAGATGGACTTGCTTTAGCAGAGGGGTTGGACTAGATAATATCTAGAGGTCTCTTCTCTCACCATTCTATGATTCTATGAAATAGATCTCAGGCAAAACAAAAAAAAAAGATTATGAACTGATTACTTTTTACAATTTTGTTTCTCTGATAGCAATTAATATCAATATTGTAGTATAACACTTAGACTATAGTATATTATATACCACACTTATGTGTATCTGCAAAGTGTATACCACATATATTTTGTGTGTATATATATATATAAGCACACATATAAACATTATTTATAGAATTAAAAGAATCAGTATAACTGACTATTCAATAAAGACAGTAAAAGTACTGTATTTCTGTAATTAAGAAGCCTTGTAACTACATTTATCTCAGTCTTGTGAAATCTTATCCTTGCAACTCTAAATTATTCTCTGGGCTCACAAGGAAGATATTTTGCCATTGAAAGATTTTTTTCAGTGCCCAGTAAAAGTATGGAATAGACAGGATGTTACTGATTGAAGTCATTAAGCAGTAGCTTATTAGAGTTTTAAGGTCCTGAACCTACGTGATCTTGATTTACGTGATCAAGTAAAAAAAGAGAAACCTGTGACTTAAGGGCAGGCTTGGTGCTAATCGAGGTGTTCAGATGAGAGTGAGTGCTGTAGTAATGTGGAACTCCATTGCATTCTGCTGCTTTTACCATGGGAGAGTGTCATTATCTATGATGAACTTTGCTTTATAATCACTTCCATTCACATTCATGAATCACTTTGAGGGTTCTTTTGAATACTGCTTTCTTGTACAATGCTGATGTTACTTCATTAACAATAGCAAGAGACAGCACTCATGAGTACAAGCTGGTATTTTAACTGTTTTTACTGTAGAACTCTTCTAGTATGAATAGAGTTGTTATTGGTAGAGGGCACAGGTGACAAACAAATCTATATTCTACCATCACTGTTGGAATGATTGCAGTGCTACCAATCACAAATTAGACTAATTAAAAAAAAAAAAAAGATTTACAGATATATATATGTACATTTATGCATTACAAACAAACACATGTGTATAAATATATTGATAGTGTTTGGGAATAGAGTAAACAGAAAGAATTTCATATACCACTTTGATTCTGTACTCTATAGCCTTGGCTATATCAAGGATCACCAACCTCTATCAGTCTCTATTAATCTCTACCAATGCTCTGCATTGAATAAAACCATCATTCTTGATGTCCCATGTTCTTGATGTATTTCTTGATTTGTCCCATAGCATTTAGATAGTTCGAGTCAGATTATTTAGGAAAATAGAAGTAGAGAATACATTTAAGGGTGAGTTCTGTCCCTTCTAACCTAAAGTACCAAAACATACAAATTTCTCTTGGAAAATTTGTCTCAAATCTATAGGATATATTAAGGAATTTTTTCCTTGGTAATCTCCTTGGGATGCTGTACACAAATTTTATTGGTAGCCAAATCTGGCAATAAGAGGGTAAGGTTTAGGAATGATACAGCAATATTTTTTTTTCCTGAACTCTGAGCTCGTTCATGATCAGTTTATACCTGATATTGGCTTTTCAATTCAATAGCTCTTAGCTGTCTATCATGCTTGCCCTGTGTGTGATGACACTAACTGGATCCATTCTTAACCTTTTTATTTCTCCTGTCTAGTCAAGACAATCTCTTTAATTTCCTCACGTGCCATAAGCTTTCTGTTCCCTTTGTACCCTGGTTAAACACCTTGCTACAGCCCTGAACAAGGAAACTTCACAAAACCTTAGTAGCTGTGTGCCACTGAAACCTGTAATGGTCATGAGTGTCTGGTGATTTCAGTAAGTAACTTATAAAATATAACTATAAAATATAAATAAAAAAGAATATAAAAATAAATTAATCAACAGAACTACAAGAAAAGGAAAGTGAAACCCAAAACCTTATGACAGTCTCTGTTGAATGATATCTTATTAGAAATATATTTCCTTTATCTGTTTTTGATGAGAGAATAAACTTAGGATGACTTTCTGCTCTCAAAGCTAAGCAAAAAATTGGGCAATAAATTTTTTGGATAATAAATCAACCTTGCATATTAAGATATCATAGAAGATGCAAAAAATTTATAACATTCTCTGAGGCCTGAGTAGAAGTCCATATATCTTTAGAAAGAAAATTGAAAAGAAAAAAATGTCTTTTTTCTCTTTCACACAATTACAAAATTAACCTAATGTTGAAGACTGTGACAGAAGTTGTATGAGTTAAACTTAATTGTATTTTAAAAGTTAAAATTTAGAAAAAAGCTAAAATGATGGAAACTAGAGTGGGCTTTCAAAATGGAATGCATAGAAATATGATTAATATTGGCAAAACTGCTTTATTATAATTGCCATTAACAAAGTTTTAAATGCAAGTAATTTAAATTAAAAACTATCTTCTTGCTATTTTTAAAATATTTTTTTCCTTTCCACTGAGAAATTGTTTAGAATATTGAAAATATGTTCCCAATTACATAAATTTATTTTAATCTTTAGGTAAATTTGTTAATAAAAATGAAAAAAAACCCACAAGGTTCACAACTGCTGTTCATGTTTCTATGGATTTCATTTCTGATATGTGTTGTATTCCTCTGACTGGTTTTAGTCTCATTTATTCTTAGACCAAAATACTATCTATGCAACTACCTTAGACAATAGCCCCTCTGAAATATAAAATTGTTGGTATATATTGAGGAACTGTAACAAAGTCTACACATCTGAATATTTACTTGATTTTTTTTCACAAACAGAAAAGTGTTAGGTTAAGACACTATGAAAGTTATATCTCCGAAAATGTATATGAGTACACCTAAATTAAAGTGACCCTAAAGCCAAAAATGTACTCTCAGTATTGTGGCTGAATCGTCTTTTAAAATATACCAATATTGAGATTTCAGGTACACTGATTTAAACAACTTACAGCAAACCATGGAAAAGTTACATAATATCTCCATGGCTCATACTTTATAGCACTACTTTATGATCCACATCATTTCCTTCCATTGAAATCAGAAGGTGGTCTCGGAGATGACTTTATTGACCTGGCTGTATTGTCTGTTTATTAGAGAGATCTGAAAAGACTGCAAATAAGGAAGTATAGCTATGGATAAAACTGACAATGGAACCTAAAAATATATTCTTTTTCTTCAAAACTCATATAAATTTCCTTTTAAATGTATGTCAGCTCTGCGAGGTATATTTAGTGCCTCTGTGAATTTATGTTTAAAAGAGATAATGCAAAGATAGGGTGGCAAGTTTAGAATATAGATCTGTAGAACAAACCCAAGAAAAATTCCCAGTGATTGCAGATCCAATGTCCCTTCTGCAATAAATGGTAGTCCCTTCACAGTCAGATAATTATAATTTTTAAACGAAATTAAATGTACAGCATTAAAACCAGGTAGGTAAATCTTTGGTTTTAGTCCATAAACATTACAAAAAATATTTAACTAACAATGTAACTTAACTTTAAAGGAAATACATACCGGACATTACATGCATTTTTAAAGTTCTCTTTCTAGCAGTTATCAATTGATACCATTTAGAATTTATTGTCATTCAAAACTACAACAAAAAGGCAAAAAGAATGGGTTTTTTTTTCTTATAATAATATTTAATACTCATGCATATTTCAGCGTGCATTTATACTTTGTCCAGTAATGGGAACATTTCTTCTTAACATGACTTTGATTATCTTGTATTGTACATAGAATTCTAGGACCAGGTTATACATAAAATATCAGAGAATTAACAGAACTCAGCCATGTGAAGAATTTGTTTTCCCTCAACAGGGCCTTTAAACTCAGAGTAAGTTGATTAATTTTCATGTTTCATGAATTATTCAAAATCTAATCATTAGCAACCAAGTACAGACAACTCTGAGTCTAGACTAATATTACAGAATCCATTAACTGGTCCATCAATACAATACAGATTCAAAGATGCAAGAAATAAAGTAACATGTAGTGATTTCCTTGCTTTTCATCCAGTTTTGTTTTTTCAGCATCTGCTGGCAGATTTGTATCATACAAATATATATAAAACTTGTTATATTGCTTCTTTTTTTAAAAGCTACATAAATACATTTTTTTAATTTTGTATTTCAAACTCTAGAAAGCACATATTGCCTGAACTGATTCAACGACATCTTTTGAATATTTTTTACTTCCTTTAACACATTTCTTTCATCTACTCTCTTTTTGTTTTGAATTGGCTTTGGTTTGAGAGGTTTTTTTGATAGAGCAAATATCAACATGACAGAAAATATGTCTACCTATTGCAAAGATGTACTTAGCACCAGTAGCTTTATGAAAAATATTCAGTGCTTTGATAATAGCCTTAAATGTCTTCAGGACACTGTAGAGATACCACAGACAGTTTGAAGACCTATAGCTCTATAGGTCTATAGCATACCAATACAAAATTTACCCTGTTATTTTTCACATGTACTAACTCACAGCCAACTTCTCACATCGTTGAAGAGGGTGCTTAGCAGCCCAGGAAACAGCTGCTTCTTGAGGAATTTGCATTCGTATGTGCAAAGGTCAAGGTTTTTTTAGTTAAATTTAAGTATGTACACCTTAATTTAACTATCCATGCTGAAGGTTAAGATGGATATTAGGAGAAGTTTGACCATCAGAGAAGAAAAGTAGGCTTTCATTAGCAAGGCAAGAAATCTAAATGACTATAAAATGGAGTTTAATATATTTAGATATAGCTCCAAGGTATGGCTGCCTAAAATGTAAAAAGGCTAAACTTGATAGCCCATTGAGCAGCATCTGTATTATGTTCCCAGAGACTTATCTGGCCTAACAGGACAGCATAGATTACCATACCAACTTTATAGATACACCTAAACCGTAGCTTCACTAAAACTCTTCAGCGTGTCATGAAAAACATGTATGTGTGTCTGTGTGCATGTGTAACAAAAAAATGAAAAAATTACAATTTTTCTGTACGTGTCTAATTAGGTATTCACTTTCAATATGAACTTCCTTGCTAGGTTCTCTAGAATTAACTAATGAAGCTTATTTTGAGTGTGCATTTCACTTATGTATTTTAAAGTATAACTGTAGTTGACAACTACCATAAATTCCTTCAATTGAATTAAATGGGTAAGTAACTGCATCTAGGGTGAATGCTACATCCTCATTTCCTAGGCCCATGATTTCTTTTAATGTTTAGAAATACTATTACATTTCCGTCTTGCAAGAATATTTGGACAAAACATTACAGCGTGTATTAATGTACTTCTTTATTGCACTTGTCATCAAATTATGATTTTGAAGTTTGAATTCTAAGCCTTAGGATTTGACTGTATTGTACTACCTCCTGACACTATAGCATGCTAATGAATGCAGACTAACACAGATGTTGTCCACTTTCCTTAAAGATGGGATGAAATTTTTTAGATTAAATTCTCAGAAATAACATGTTTGCAAATGATATGCTCAAGATCGCTTTCTGACATTTTATAGCACAAAAAAACTGACTGGAAACAGGAAGATATCATAAGTTCAGTGTTAGTCTTTCAGTGTTAGTATTGAGTGTTAGTCTTTATTGGAATGTGAGATCTCTCCAAATAGCCAGAATAAACTGCACCAAACAGCTGACAGTTTCATATTTCAAGATCCACCTGGAACATGAGAGATTTAAATCTAAGCTTCTACTCGGCATCATCTAAATCTGACCCTTCAATGTGATCACTCAATATCACAAAATCATGTTTTAGTAACTGAAACTCTGAATCAGACTCAGAAGGTATCAAAATGCTCCCTTCCACCTCTTTTCTACACTTAAAGTACTGGTGGAACGAATAAGTTTATGTTTTTATGTTCAAGAAAGATTCCAGCCCAGATTGGCTAATAGTCTTGTGATTTGAGATCATGTAAGTCATCATCTCTTCATAAATATTTGTGTCTAAGCTGATTCTTTTTTTTGCTTGGATTTTTCTTTTTTGTTTGTTTGATGAGTTTTTGTCATTTTTTTTCAACTAATGAATGAAAATGATGAAACTAATTATTAGTTTTCAACTACTGATGGAAATTATTATAAAACAATAGTGGAAATTTTTGCTTAAAATTTATCTTCAAAAAGAAAAAAAAATTAACTGGAGCGATAACTGCTTACCACCTATTCTGCCAAGGAGACTTCAGAAGACTGAAAGCAGAAGACTTTGGTTATCTAAGTTATAGGGTCTTTTACAGTCAGCTGCACCTCTACTCCCTCTCCTTAGTATGCACTGTTCATTCTTGATAATATACAGTAACAAAAAATAACAATAAAAACAAGAGATGTGACTGAAGTTAACAGCTATGAACTTACTTCTGTAAAAAAGGCACAAGAGCTTTAATCTGACTGTTATGACACATAAGATCTCTGCTGACCACCATTTACTGTCTTCTGCAGCACTGCAGAATTGATATGGAGCTGGTATCTTTCAATAGTTATCTGTTAAAATGAAATCCTTTTTTCTTGTTCTGGTCTGTTTCCTGATCTTATCTCCCCAGTGAGTACTCTTTTTCAAACCTGTGAGCCCTAGGTCCCATGCTTGCAGTTCCTTCCCACCAAACACATCTATCCTGTGCTTTTTCTGCACAAAAATATCTAAGAAAGTCCTCTTGAAATATATCCAATCTAATCTTTGCCCAGGAGAGGGAATATGGATTTCACACTTTGGCTTTTGGATGGGGCTCTCTCCAATCTCTCTTCTTACCCTTCTTTTAGATTCATCCTGACAACTTCATCCTGATACCTCTGTCCACTTCTAGGATTTTTTGTTGAGTCTGTGTCTACTGGCCCCACAAAAGTCAACTTCAGCGTCATCACTCCTTTAAATCTACTTTGCTCCAGAGCAGTCTCATGCTGGTTTGCTCCAACTGATTAACTCAAATTTCTTAGAATAAGAATCATAATCGTTTCTTCAGACCCCAAGTAGTTTTTTCAGCACATCCTGTGAGACAAATAACCTTGTGAATCACTGCTGTGAAACTGAAATGCCTGGATCTCAAGATACTGATTCGGATTAATATTTGTGGGTCTGATGGAAGTGAATGGAGTGTTGTTGATATGAAGGATAATTTGGGGGTTCAAGATGTTGGAAGACTTTCTTCTAAAACTTAGAAGCCAATTAGGGATATGAGAGCTGACAGGGACAGATGCAGTAACTTGCAAAGAACGTTCTGAGGCAATTGCTGAGAATTATGGATCTGTGCATAAAGTTGGGGTTTGCCATGGAATCAAACTACTTCTGTTGTTGCAGCCTATCCCATCTGCAATACTAGAATAGAAACTATTATCAGTAGAGTGAATGACCCTTTCCTGGGTATTTTTGGTAGAAGAAGCAGGGTGAAGGCTAAAGCTGGGGTTAAGATTAGAGTTCAGGTTCAGTCACTAACAGTTTTCTATACTGTCCTACCATATTCTGTAGAGTTTAGAGAAGTGATGGTAGAAGCAAAGTTCAATGATCTCTCACTTCATATTTCAGAGGAAATCTATTTCTTAGTTAAATCTAGCATTAGCATCGAGATTATAGTTAGGGTCTGGAACAGCCTGTAGAGATAAACCAGTTGCTGAAATGATATCTTTTACATTTAAAACATCAATTAGTTTTGGAGCCAACTGGGTTATATGATATCCTGTTTAAAATTATGATTAAGGTAATTCAAAGGTTCTAACTCTTTTATCCATTTTTTCCTTACCAGACCTTAATCATGAACTGGGACATAATAATTCCCACAACAATCAACACTGCATGTCAATGCCAAAGAAACGTTGGTCACTTTAACCGCATGCATTCCAGATATTTCTCCTTGCTCAAAAGCTATTTACAAAAATTAAAATAATCAACTTATTTTCTCGATCTGCCAGGAGAAGACCAGAAACTAAAGTAAATACTGCTGGATTTACTGTTTAAACTTTATCCCTAACCACAACTATAATTGTTTCATATTTCCAGTTCTTGGATCAACTCAAGATGGCTTCAGAGAACATGTCTTGTACAAACCAAACTTTAACCTATTCATTTTTGCCAACAGTCTACATCTCTCACTTTAATTAGAAACAAATATGCTATTTTGCACACAGACATAAAATCTCTTCCACAAAGAGTCTTCTGATGCTTGAGTTGTGAAGTGTTATCAAGGGACATTCAAAAATAATAAATTGTTTTATTGGATTATTTTTAGTCTTACTATGTATTTTTGCTTTCTGTTTGACTGTTTACATTTACTCAATTCATAAGACTTTCCTCAGGTATTTTGTTCAAAATAAACAAAATCGTCTTGCTTATAACTATGTGGGATACACTATAACCCAGAGTTTTACTTAAAGGACATCTTAAGAAGAATCATTTGCAAACTCTAGACACTGAAGCATGAGTCTACTGCACTACTCTTATTTTCACAGCACGGATCAAGGACAATCTAACTGTAAATTATGCATTTCAGTATGGTCTCCCCAGTCATAACCCTGCTCCTAACCCATAACAATGATATCTCTCTCTGCCCCCAGCTATTTAGGAACTGTTCAACCAACACTCATCTGCTGTTATTAATTGATCCTGTCAAACCAGAAAAGTGTATATTTTGCTTCTTGGTTCCAAGTCTAATCCTAAGCATCATAACCCTTCTGAAGTCTTATCACAACTCTAACTTCAATCACAGTTGAGAATCAGACATCAGTTCAATAAACAGCTGAAAGCTCTACACTTCCATATATAGAATATGTGTCTTAGCTCTATGTATCTGGCAGGATCTAGTAATGAATTATGCATATCAGTCCCAAACTTTAATTCTATACTGAAACAGAACCCTGGCTCTGCAGCCTATCCAGAAACTGATTAGGAGCTATCTGTGCCTGTAGAGCTCTTATCCTGGTCCCCAAAGATTTACAGTATGAAGTAGTCAATATAATTCTCCAGACATTAATCAAGCTATGTGTGGGTATAATGAATGGTATCGCTTTTTTTGCTATGAATAAAGTAATTTCCTTTTTATCTTTTAATATTTGTCTGTTTCTTCATGGAAGATATCAGAATGACAATCACTCACTTTTTACACAAAACATGAAGAACACAGTTTCAAGAAATGCTAGTTACAAGTCTGTGAAGCTGCAGTGCAAAACAGGATATTTTTTTCAGCCTGGATTCTCAGTTGTTTAGCTCATTTTATTTGCCCAGATACTAAATCAGTATCTGTAACATTCTTTTGTCCGTGGTACTTGGATGGTAAAGGTTATAGATGGTGCCATAAGCTATCCTGAGCTCTTTCATTCACTTGCTGAAAGTGGCTTGACAAAATCAGGGGAAACTTGCTGAAACAGCATCCAAACCATAATATGAAAGAAATACTTGGCCAACCCATGTGATCTAGTATTATGGTCAACAGTTTTTTTGGAGTTCCTTCTGAAGCGTATCCATGAACTATTGTTGAGTTCCACTGGAAAACAATAATTAAAACATAATCTAAGAAGTAGTCATCAGATCAATGAGAAATATTTTTGCAAATTTATTTAAAACAAATAACATATGCTTTTCTTCAAATAGATGAAAAAATACAAATGTTTAAATAGATAATTTAAAGGCAAATTTATTTTTTCATGCAGATTCATGTGAATGTGCCCACATATATAGCAGAAGATGATAAAATTTAATGTGAAAAATCATCACCAACAGTACGGAATATTTCCGATTTAAAACATTACATTAATCAGCATTTTTGTCTTGCTTATACTGTAGTGAGTATCCTTATTTTAATTTAATTTAGCATCCATTCTATAGTTCTTCTAACTTAAACAATACTTACAATTAATGTTAAACAAATTGAAAAACAGCAGAAGTTGTGATGAAACCCTATTCTGATAAAAAGAAAAACATATTAAATTCCTATTACAAGGTAGCACAGGTAAGTTTTCAACTATGTTGCTTTTTTCTGCCTCTTTATGCTCTGCAAAGATTCTTTCAGCAATAATACATGTTCACATCACAATAATGGAGCATCTCTTAGACATATAGTATATCAACTGTGAAAAGAACAGCAAATATCAGAGAAAAAATGTGAAAATTGTGACTCAGAAGACTCTTTAGAAGCTGAAAGAATGACTGCATTAGTAAGGACATAGATTACCTTTGTGAAATAGTACCCATGGAGCAATTATGGCTATTTACCACAGGAGCTGGAAATGCAAATTTATGGGGAACTTACTTTAGCATCTCTCTTGTTTTATGCAATCTTTCTTCAGCATCGACTTATTCCTTCTGTTTATTTCATAACTGATAAAGGCTGTCAATATTTTTCTTCTTTCAGGTCTACCACAGCTCTAAGGGAAAGGTATCCAACCTGCAATGTTCCCACACACTGTTGACTTACAAGAGAAGGTCAGCTATGCCCAGTATATGTGTCCCATGTGTATAAAAAGCAACACTCAAAATGTCTACTGAATAATTGTGGAGAAAATGCTTTGTAATAAGCAGCTATGTTCTGGTATTTTGACAGTAGGGTGGTATTTTTCTTCAGGAACACAGTTGAGACACTTGGTGGTTTTTGAGGAACATACCAGTTCTTTATGATTCTGCTATGTGACAGCTTCATTACACTGTGTTGTTGAGCTTGACTCCAAAGTTTTCACTCCAATTTCTGACTTTTGATGGGCAGAGAGGAGCCTCGTGAGGTTCAACAAGGACAAGTGCAGAGTCCTGAATCTGGGAAGGAACAGCCCCATGCAACAGTACAGGCTGAGGGTTGAACTGCTCTGCAGAGAGAGACCTGGGAGTCCTGATTGATGATAAACTAACCATGAGCCCTCTCTACTCAGCCCTGGTGAGGCCTCATCTGGAGTCCTGTGTCCAGTTCTGGGCTCCTCAGCTCAAGAGGGACAGGGAAATGCTGGAGAGTCCAGCGCAGGGCCACCAAAATGATCAGGGGAATGGAACACCTTTCATACGAGGAAAGGCTGCAGGAACTGAGGCTGTTTAGTCTGGAGAAGAGGAGATTGAGGGGAGATCTTATTAACATTTATAAATATCTAAAGGGTGGGTGTCAGGAGGTTGGGACATCCCTTTTTCTATAGTAGCTAGCAACAGGGCAAGGGATAATGGGATGAAGCTGGAACACAAAAAGTTCCACTTAAACATAAGAAAAAACTATTTTACTGTGAGGGTGATGGAGCAGTGGCACAGGCTGCCCAGAGGGATTGTGGAGTGTCCTTCCTTGGAGGTCTTCAAGACCCGCCTGGACGTGTTCCTATGTGGTCTGATCTAGGTGAACCTGCTTCTGCAGGAAGATTGGACTAGATCTCTAAAGGTCCCTTCCAATCCCTACCATTCTATAATTCTATGATTCTGTATCAGTTGAACTTTGTGAAAAGATAGTATGCTTTTTTAATTTCTGTTGGAGGGCATTATTCACTCAGTGAATGTCTCCTTGAACATCATCTTTACTGCAAAGGTGATTTTTGAGGAACAATGAAGATCTGAGCAGCACAGGAATAGAGTGCCTACCTCAATAATATTAATTTAAACAGTTATATTTTCAAATAATATTTACAGTACCACCTTGTCATCTTGACAAGTGGTGTCTTAAGTAAGCTCCTGAAGCTGTTGGCACATCTGTGGGGCAGCAGAGTTTAGATTACAGAAGTTCTGACAGTAATGAAAAAAATGTTTACTTGCACACCACGAGATTGTCCTGGTGGCTTACTTCTTTTTTTTTTTTTTTCAGTTTCCAGGGCCAATGTAGGACAGATTTCTTATCCATTTCATTGTCACCGGTGGATACATGGATGAGTCCCTGGAATTCAGATCTATAATTTTGGTATTTCCATTGGTTCTGGAAAACTTCTTGTGAAAAACCTCAGCTCATTACAGAATTTTAAGTATCTGTTTTTCTTTACTTGAGTAAGCACTTTCTTGAAGGGACTGAGTATTAGGCTTAAGTCCTACTATAATTATCCTAATTCTAGATGGTGCCATATGGACCTCAATTAATCTCAAAAGTGACTGATAGGTTGGAGCTACTTTGAATTTTGACGTAAGGCTCATAATATTGAAAGTAAAATAGGCAGCACTACATCGAAAGTTGTTTTGCAGTTAACACAAAACATTTAACAAACTAAATAGCTATGAGTACTATTACTAAGGTAATAGTAATAATTTTAATCAGTATTTTTAATCATAATGGTTCTACTTCAAAAATTCAATTTTCATAGAGATGAATGGGAAATTATTTCCTTTGCATTCCCTGATAACAAATTGTGTAGCTGAAATCTCACAGCAATATTAGAAAGGATTTAGTATTTGATTTGTGAAGTATTCTCTCATTTGTAGTTAATCAACCTTGCTAGTTAGTTGAAGACCCTTAGGCCCAAATGCGCCAAAGGACTCATATGCAGAAAAGAGAATTTTAAAACAAATGTAATTTTTGCTGAATTTAAGCTGAATTTTTATTAAGACCACAGTTGTATTATCTACATTCTGTTTCTCTTAATTTGGAATGCAATAGACAGTAGCCGTGGGCAGGGACAACTTCCACTAGACCAGATTGCTCAAAGTCTGCTCCAACCTGGCCTTGAACGCTTCCAGAGGTGGGGCAGCCAAAACTTCTCTGGGCAATCTGTACCAGTGTCTCATCACCTTCACAGCAAAAATTTAAATAACATAAAGATATAAACTAGATTAAAACCAAACCAAACCAAATCAGAATACTGTTAGTGTTATAGTCTGATATACCAGTACTAACAGTGCATACTATCCATCAGAAATTCCTAAATGTATGAAAAACTCAAACAGCAATATTGCATTTTGAATGACAATTTTCACAACTGTTAGGAATCTAGTATCTAACTAAAAAGATAAACAAAATTATAAGGCTAGTGTATGCACAGGAAGCTGAAGCATAGCAAGCTTAATTGTTATACTCTGCTCCATCAAAAAAGTTCTGGCAGAATTGGTATTAGATCTATATTATGTAAATCTCACTACTATAAGCTGTGAACTTTTTTCCCCATTTTGATCATATTGCATTCAGACAAAGAATGTCAAGTCCATTCAAACTTTCTTATGAGGACAATCAATAAGGGTTTGCCAGAAATTCTATTAGTTCTTTTTTCTAAATCTCCTCATCTTTCTTTTTTTTTAAATTCTTTACACATGATTGTATGGTAATTTCTTACTACCTTTTTGATTTACACAGTCAAATACCTTCAATTTGTTTTATTAGCCTCGTTTTCCATTAATTTTTTTTTTTATAATTTGGCGAGTCCACACATGAGATCCAAATAATCCTATAGAATGAATGAAAGAAAAGTCAAAGCTACTTATTCAATTATTGATATTGAATACATGCATTTTTTTTCCTGAAATTTTAGATACATTTCACTCGCAACACATACTGAGAATAAGTAATGCTGGTCTCCCTTGGGAATAATATTAGCTTTGCCATGCAGAGAGACTTATTTACCAAATAGCTTAAAATCGACCAATTTTTATTATTATGGAAATATTGGGATTTCTGACCTACTTTTAAGAGGTCTCATTGCACTGGTTTAAATTCCCCAAATACCCATATTCTTTTTTCAATATTCTTCTCTTCAGTGGGGATGTATATGTAGGTCATTTTTGCCTAGATCAGATGTAGTATTCAGTACTGCCTAGTCAGTGTGGATATGACATAACTGATAACACATTTAAAAACACATTCTACTAGAAACTGGTTTAAAATTCCTGCCAGCAGTCAACCTGTAATATAAGTAAAACAACATTAATTGTTTTGTCTTGGGGTTGGGGAGTGATTTTGTTTTTTTGGTTGGTTAGGTTTTTTTTTCCGCAGTTGAGTGACCCAGTTTACACTGGCTTTTGTAAAGTATATTGGTTCCTTCTACCTGTCTTCACAGAGACAGAAAAGAATCACTCTCTGAGATTTCAGTATTTTGAATCTCAAAGATTCCTCTAAATCAATTGATAAAGTTTTGAAATGTGTCTTTTGCTTTCCATTTGAAGTTTCGTTGGAACTCAAGTTGATGGTCAGAAAAACCTATCACATTACAATGTGGGGAAAAGCAAAAAGAAAAAATTTAATTATATATATTAAAACATATACAAATGGAACATAATTTTCTGAGGATCATCTTGATACAAAATTGCTAATTTGAAATTAAATTGCAACTGCTATAAATCTCATTAGAAAAAAAAAAGTGTAGTTACTTATCATAGAGAGAAACAAGCTGGTTAACACAAAGAAATAGTAAGAAACAGATCAATTATTATTTTTGTTAACATTGTCATGACTTGACTTAGATATGGCAACATAGAAAATTAATAGAAAGATACAGTTTATATTCTTAACTTAAATCAGTTAATAAAGGAGAAATAAGTATTCTCCCCCACAAAAGTGAAATATTTAGGAAGAGATCATAGAGGAATGATTATAACTAGACAGGACTTCTAGAAGATTCAAGAGAAAAAGAAAAAAATGAAGCTGTTCTCTTTTAAAAGAAAATGAATGGAAACGTAATAAAAAAATCTCAATTTATGACTCTTTCATGCCGATGACTTGGTAGATTAACAAGAACCTTGACATTTCAGAATCCTGAATTTAAAAGAGGATAAGACTGACAGTAGAAGAGAGAGAAAGGAAACCATATCCTGAATGGAAAAGCAGATCTACAAGACAGTTCAACTGGAGCACCTTTTTTTCAGGAATGAGAGGGAAAAGGGGAAGAGGCAGGAGAAGAAGAAGTTGAAGAGGAAAGATGAAAGACAAAAGAGGGAATCATATACTATGTAAATACAATATAAAGCAGTTTTTGAGATTTCCAGAAAATATGAAAATAGAGGTAAATACTAAGGAGGAATTTTTTACCTTGGAAAGAAAGTTCCAAACCAAGTAATTTCTTCATTGTAGGTTTTGATTTTTTTTTTAATAATCCATAAAAAGAATAAACAATGAATCCCACTTATTAGTATCTTTAATTTGTGTACAATGTATCATACTAACATGAATAAACATCACATTAAAATTTGCTTTTAAGAAAAGGTCTGTACTGTCATTTTCTTTATTATCCAATGTGTGCTAACTAAAATGCTTTGCCAGAAAAATTCTATTTTGTAGGAAGCAACTTTGGATTTGGCTCTGTCTTTGGGAGAATTGATATAACCATATTACCTCAATGTGTAGGTTCTCTAGTAGTGATTTTGTCAAAACATTTTAGACGGCAGAGTCTCCACAGTACAGATATGGCTTAGACAGGTGATAAATAAAATTAATATTTCTTAAAGGATTGATCTGAGAGAAAAAAAAAAAGAAATATATAAAATTAATTTGGATGCTTTTATCCAGATACACTTAGAAACACTTAAGTGAGAAACTGACACCAAATTGGTTTGCCTTCAGTTTGGTGCCTTTGAATCCTCACTTCTTTTTCATTGTTTGGTTCACAGTTTGGGCTAAAGAAACTTCAGACATTTTTTAACATGCATCTGCTTGTCTAAGACTTTGGAGGATCATTTGCTTTGTTTAGTACACATGAGAGGACCAAAAAGAATGAGTGGACGTGCCACTTTATTCGTGAAGAACTGGATGAAAGAAAAAAAACCTGTCAGGCTTTGAACACATATATCTAGAGATGCTTTGAAAGGAAAGATGGTGATATGAGCAATGGTGTCATGCAGCAAAGGAAAATAAAACTCCATTTATTGACCTTAGGAATTTCCCTGAGAAAATAAACAAAAATTGAAACTAATAGAGATGGATGATCCTCTAGAAACTCGAGAAACTTCTGTAGTTTGGTGTTTCATCACCCTTTCTAAAACTGATGCATCCAATCAGCATTAAAAAATCTAATAAGAAATAATTACCATCTGATAAAATTGAAAGAATAACAGAACATCTAGTAGAAGGAAAAATTCATACATGGCTGAATGAGGCAATATTTTTTCTACAGAATGAGAAAGTCTTGGGCCCATCGATTTTCCTTGTGTTATGTCTGAGTAAGAGTGCTAGAAGAGAAATTTAACTATTATGTTTGCATTATTCCCAATTGTGATATAGTCTTGCCCAAACATGTTTCTAGTGTAAATGAGATATGAATTCTTTGACTACAAAATCCTGTAGAAGCTCATAGGAATCCAAAGAATATTTCCTGATCAAATAGGACTTATTAAAGACAGAATAAATATACGGTATTTACTAGGCATTAAAGCTTGATCTGAAAATTTAGAGATGATTTTAAAAAATGTATGTTTATTCAATGATTCTATGCTTGAATTGGAAAAAATCTGAAAATTTTCTCTAATATCTGAGTAATGTCAAAATATCTTATTGAAATTTCAATTAAAAAATTATGAACCAAAATTCCTGAAATTTCAGAGAAAATATTATATCTATCATTTATTTTACATATAGCTGACATGTTAAATCTTTAGTTTATGGAAGCATCTGACATCTAGCTTAACATTCATTCCTTTATTTTCTTTACAATTAGATGAGTTTCTATAGAGCTCAATATATATGCAGTTCATGAAATAATTTTGTACTTATTATATTATATCTGAAACTGAAGTACTTTTCAGTAGCAGGGCCTAAATCTAACAGTTTTAAGTGCATTTTTATAATTAAATTCATATTACTTGAATCCTTGGTGGTATTATTATGTATATCTCATTTTTTTCTTTGTATGTATGTTCTTCTACTTTGAAATTTATTGAACAATGGCACAAAATTTTGACCAATCTGCCTTTTCAAAAGTGAGCAATACCACTCGATAATTCCAAAAGTAATCCATCTATTCAGCCTTATTTCCAATTGCTGAAATAGTTCTAAAGTAGTACTATCTATGCATGCAAAATATCTGTTAACAATGGAAAAAGTTCCCATATATGCAATGAAAAACTGGACATATTCACAGTATTACATAAAATATGAATATTGGAAATACAGTAAAGAAAAATTCCATATAAATTACAATGACAATTTTAGGCTTAGCATCAGATATTCAATGATACTGAAAACACAAGGGAAAGTTCAACTCCTTAGTAAACATTTATTCATAGAAAAATGTTCAGTGGTACAACAGCTAAATGTAGAAACAATCCGCCACCACATATGACTACAGACCAATTTTGAAGAGAATCTCTGCTTTCCAGTTTCAAATAAGTGAAACTTACTTTAAAGAGGTTCGCTAATATAGATATACATTTACTTCTGTGGAGAACTTATAGTTCCTATTTCAATATAAATTTACTGCAATAAAACTTCAGTAAGACATTTTCAGGGCTTTTTTGTAACCTTTGTGATGGCTGCCATCCCCAAAATGTCAAAATATAGTGGAAGAGTAATTTATTTTAAAAAATCCAGACCACCACACTCTAAATGACAAGATTGTCATATGTGCTATTAAAACATCACACATGATCTCTACGAAAGACTAACAACATGCATTAACAATCCAGCAAGTTAATATTCCACACTTATCATGTATAGTCAAAAGAAAGGCCAGTTAAGTTTCTTGAAAGCTCAATTATTTGAGACCTTTCTGCAGCATGTAGCAAGCAGAATATTAACATGTTAGAAAATCAAATCTCCAGAAGAGTAAGTTCCAGTCCATAAGTGTCATGAATAAAAGTGATGCAATGAAATATATTTTCTAGCAAATGATAGGTAACCTCCCCTCTAAAAAAACCCTAAATTATTATTCAAATATTATTTTTATGTCTGCTTGTTCTGGTTGTACACTTTTATATTGCAGATATATTTCCAGTTTTATAATTAGATTTATTTGTTTAAAATTATTTTAAGAATGAAGCATGATGCTTTTATATAAGTGCTTCTCCATTGGGAAACATCAAGTGAAAACGACAGTCATGGTGTTGATGGATCCTCAATCGGGGAAAAACTTATCTACACAGGAATGCAGATAAGCAGGCACTTCTTTATTATACAGCGCTGGGAAAAACACGGGGGATAGATTCTCCATACCTGCTTCCTTGTTAGTTACCATTTTCAGGGTTTTTTTACAGCTCAAACAAAAGAATCACATTTGCCAACACAAGCATGCATTAAATGTCCATCTATCAATTTAGCTCTTCACCTTGATTGGTTCCCAACCAACACAAACTTTCCAAAATCACAGTGATTGGTCAAAAAAAAGATGTCAATCCCTTTGTTTTAGTAACAACTAAGGTAACAGCCAAGGTAACCTAATGAATACATTTACCAGTGTCTTGTAGTTAAGATAACAGCTAAGGTAACCTAACAAATACATTCACCGGGGTCTTGTAGCTAAGGTAACAGGTCCCCATCAGGTGTGGTATGTAACTCATGCAGTTTGATCCCTATGTGATTCAAATGAATACTTACTTAATCAATAGATGTTTGACTTATTTGCAAGTGCTTAGCTAATTGATTGAACTATTACTAGGTGGTTAACAAGTGCTTAACAAGTGCTTGACTACTTATTGTGATGATAAGTTGTTAACTAAAATAATTGTGTATCTGCAACAATGGGAAACAAAACATTTAATGGTATCTGTAGATGAAATGTTTGGAAGCTCCTATCAAATCTGGGATGTGGTGTTTCATACTAATATGCAGGAGTAGGTAATGACAAATGGCAAGATAAATACAAAAAAATTCCAGAAAGCATTATTCAAAGCTTCTGGTCAGAAATATATAGGAGAACATCTATCTTCTGAAAACATCTCTATTACCCCACTCACACTGTTCAGCAGCTCAAAGACTATAATTTCTGAAATCTCTGTGAAGCAGAAGAGTTGTTCTACCAAACTGCAGAGTATGAAACAGAAGTCACTGAGGAAATTATTTTTTCCCCTAAGAAGAAGCTAAGATTTGGGTTATAATAGCATATAAGAATCTCTTAGTTAAGACTGAAAATCTTGTATCTCTCTATTAGTTCTAGATTTTTCCTCATTTGCTTCTTATTTCTTTAATGGCATTTTGACTAGATCCTGCAAAATATATCATAACACAGTAAATGCTTTTTGATAGGATCCTCTACAAAAAAAGAGAAATAGATCTTACATTTTATTTATCTGCGCTTTGCTTTATAGCCAAGTTAAGTAGAAGATGAGTTAAAAAATTTTTGTGCCCAATGTCCATTGTCATAAATTGAGATTGCATTTGAGGATGCAGATTCCAAGGTACTCCTGTGCATCTGTATCTAGGCTATAATGGTTTAATTCTGTCTGCTGGAAAGTATTGGCACTGAAAATGTGGGCCCTGAAAATGCTGTTCTTTCTTTGTTTTTCCCTGAGGCTCGATTACATGAACCTTATGGTTATGTGCATTCCTGTTGGCTATCCTAGTCTCTTCAATAGGTTTGATATTCACTGTGCTTAAATGACTGCCTACAGATCTAAGCACTGAGGTGTGCCTTCTGAGACCATCTCATGATAAGGCTTGAATGTTGTGACTTGACACATATTCAGGATACAGACAAGTTTAAGATTTTAATACAAGCCCAAAGATTGCTTTGGGTTTTGGGAAATAACTATGTGAATTGTCTGCATCCTTGGAGATGTTTTGGAAGAAAACTAAGGAGATGCAAAAAATAAAGTGAAAAAATGATCAGGGATGCCATTTTGCACCAAAACTCCGTAACTCTTCTCTCTGCAGTTGCTTACCCCACTACCCTGTTGGTCTGATAACTCTGCTTTTCTCCCACTGCTTCAAGTAAGCACTGGCCAGCATGTAGACAGCTTGGCAAATGGGCTACCCACAAACTTGTTCCAGATTAATTATATACCAAGGTGGTGTATAGCAGCAGAGACCCCACAGGTCAGCTGCAGCTAATAATTAGCAGTTGAACAGAGCACCCAGAAAAGTACAGCCAGATATCCAGAATGAAGATACAGCATAAGCAGAACAATATCTTCTCTCTACCATCACATTGTGATCCCACAAAGAAATTGCTTGTAACAATACTAGGCAAAAAGCCATTCACCTGGAAACGAGATTTTTTAAGGGGAGGGTAGCCCTGTAATCAAGCATCAGTCAAAACCCTTTCCCTTTCCTCTCCTAGTATGTGGCATTTTGGGCTCAGTTCATGCACCTCTCTGTTTTTCCCCTTTCCCAGTTCCAACGGCAATCTTTGTTGTTACTAGACTAAAGAAAACAAAACTGAGACCTCTGCTTATCTACAGAGTTATGCCCTTCCAAGGCAGTTTATTTATCACTTACATGCCACCCTCCAGATAAGTGTGATTTTGAGTATTATTTTCTGAGAAAGTGACTGAGTGGTGATTGTGCGATTGCACATTCCCTGGAATTCCCTGAACCACCGCTTGTCCATGCAAACAATGAGTTCATTGGGTTTCACTGGCAGAGATATGTGAGAAAAGGAAGACATGTCTAGAAGTCCAGTAAATTTGACAGTTTTTTGAATCCTCTTGTGTTGGCAGCAATAACTTCCTTATGTCAAATTACAGTTAGATAAGCATGCTTCATAGAAACAATTAATGACAAGAAAAATGTAGAAAATGGAAAAAAACCATAAAGCAGTGGTTTTTTTCTTCCTCACCTTTATCATTCAAAAAGACACCAAAATTTTATTTGCATTGTAAATGTCACAGAGAGATTGGTGCTCAGCTGGAAAGTTCCATGGTGATTTTTCATCTCTACACAATCGTTTTAAACTGGCTTATAAATACTGGGAAGTGGGAAGTATTACTGATAATTTTAAGATGTATTGGCACAAACATGGTGCTAGGGTAAAAGATCTATCCTTTTTATCTTATGACAGCAACTTAGGAAAAAAAAATTAACTATTGCTTTGCTTGCCAAGATCGGGGAAGACTTCATTATGAGCTGGATTTCAACTCACCTAAATAGAAGTGTCATCAGCTCAGCAGTACTTGTACTGATTCAGCTAAACATGCAGAGTTAAAAGTATTAATTTACTTTTATAAAGTGTGCTTGAAATCAATTCTGTTTCAGAAACAGGACCAAAGTCAGGTGAAAAACTGCAGTCAAATTCTATTTTTAAAGGAAATTAACAAAAATTAATATCTTCTAAATTATTGTTTATGGAAGGAAAGCTAATATTACAATAAAACTAATATAGTGTATTCTTTAGCAGTAATGCCTTTCAGTTGAAAACATTTAACCTTTAACCATATTTGTTAACTTTTGCCTTGGACTCAATCTGTCTCAGAGAGGTTGTGTCAAGGTGGGCATTGCTCTCTTCTCCCAAGTTAAAAGTTACAGGACATGACGGAACAGCCTTAGAGGAGGCTTAGATTCAATCTTGGTAAGTAAGTATTCATCAGAAGGACTTTCAGGCACAGGAACAGGCTTCTGAGAAAAATGATTTGGTCACCATTCCTGAAGATATTCAAAAGTCATGTAGATATGGAGATTAGGGACATGGTTTAGTGGTGGATGTGGCAGTACCGGGTAAATGGTTGAACTCGATGATCGTAAAGGTTTTTTCCAACCTAAATTATTCTGCTATTCTGAAATTCTATAAATTTGCTAATTACATTGTATTTTCACTTTTAAAAAAAAAAAAGATGAAAGGGAAAAAGTTAAAAAAAAAAAAGAAATCCTTTTACTCCCTTTATTAATAAAGTCTAGTGAAGAAAATGCTTAATATCAATGGCTTTATTGTAAATTGTTCCTTCCTCATCTCAAGGGATTTGTGAGTGGTTTGGAAAAATCTGACCATAGAGAATTCTATATAAGCACCATTCCACCGCACAGGGCTTGTTTTAGGTTCAGTGAAGTGGGAAATAAGGACAGATATGGCAGGGAAGATAGTGAAGCATTTCCATAGCATCATCCAAAAGTAAGTTTGCTTGCGCTGTCCATTCATGTCTGTGAACTTCCAAACTGCAGTTGTGTAGAGACTGACTGTTTACTGTGATACAGGTAAGAATGTAAAATATTTCATCAAACATGAGAGAAAATTGAGTCTGATACTCTTTAATAATTTCTACCTCATTAATAAACAATTATTTCAATAGATGAAGTAAGCTGTGCTTTGAGGATATTGAAAGAAAAATAACTATATGAATAATTAATAATTATGAATGTTTATTGTAAAATACTACTTTGGAATTAAGGAAGAGGAAATCTGCTTGTTTTCCAGTTCATTGAATTTGCACAATTCCATCAAAGGTGCCTTTTTCTACTCTGTTGTTCACTTTCGGAGAAAGGGAGATCCCTTTGATAACAAAGTGTTCAGTGATGCAGAGTTCTGATTCCTGAGTGGACTACATAAGACAGTGCTGCCTCACTTGTAGAAACTGGATTTGTAGTCTACTGAAATACTTTCATGTGTCCTCCATCCATAAACCAATTTATCAAGTTGATGAGAGTTTAGAGGTACGCATTTCAGATCTTTGAAGAACACACTTAATTTAAAAAACAAGAGTGAGAGTAAAACATGGAATCTCAATTATGTCCACACAGCTTCAAAAACTCATTGTCAACAGAAAATGTTTTACACGTTTCCAGGCCCTGAAGCCCTCTGTGCAATCACCTATTGCCATGTCAAAGTCAACGTAGAGAAATGTTGGAAAAAAACTCTATGATGTTTTTTATGGTCAGTCAAGTCCTTATTTCTCTGCAATTTTTCCTTTATATGAAATGAATGATGCCTAAGGTCAGTTATGCTGAAATATAACAATCTAGTTTCCCATCTGTGCCACCATATATAGATTCCCATCTGCTAATTTCCAGTACAGTATGTACCATGGAAACACAAAGAGTTCTTTATAAAAGCAGCAAGATTCTAACGTTGGGATACTTTATGTTCACCATTATTTCAATTTTCCATTATAAAAAAAAATTATCAATGAGCTTTCTTTTGTGCATAGGTTACTTTATTCAAAAGTGAAAACTTGCTTTCAGAAGAGGCAACAGAAGCAGTTAAGAATTGGACATTCTACAGAGACCTCCCTTTATCTACTATTTTTTAAAATTAAACAGTAAGTTTACATGAGGAGAAAAATTTGGAGGAAAAATCTGGGTGCCATTTTATACAACCTAAAGAACTGGGAACTGGAAAAAAATCTAGAGAAAATTATTAAAAGACAGAAAATGAGACAAAAATCCCCCCAAACAACAACAACCCCAACAAATAACACACCCCATCAAAGCTTTATAGTAATGTCTTCAAAATATTTGGCATACTGGAAACCCAAAATTATTAAATATCAAAGACCACATAGCAATTCAAGTTTGGAGTCATGATAAGAGCTTCAGAGTGAATAACCTCTCTCTTTCAAGTAAGTGGTACCATTTCCTTGCAAACAATCAGATTTTAAAGAACATTAATGAATAAAGATCATTTTTCATGTTTCATTTTGTTATATATGCCATCACATCGACCTTCCTTGAACACCTACAGATTTGATTGTGTTTTGCAGTGGCAACAGAGGTTAGGTCTGCTTTAAACATTCATGCAATTTTTCTCTGCTTCAGCACTTCCTCTGCAAACCACGTTTGGAGAAAAAAAAAAAACCAAAAAACCACTACTTAATATTATTTCAGCAGAACAAGCATTTAAAGATTGATAGCAGTGTTTCTTACTAAGCTGTTATTTTTACCTCCTTGGTAACTGAAAATCTGAGAGTCGATCTTAATTTCAGGGATATGTGAGTATTAAAGTGTCTGCCATCTGCAATGTATATGAAAATTGCAAGATTTATGCTCTGTGGAAAGACACATAGAATGACAACAATGGATAAATCTTTTAAAATAAAGTTTTCTAAGGAAGGTTTTCCCTTAATATAGAGGTAAGCATTTTATCTATGAAAAACTAAAACTCTGTATTTTGTTTATAAGTCATTGTCTATGAATTTGTTTTGCCTACAAATCCTATATATATATATGGGTTTTTTTATCTTTGAGTGGAAAAAATAGTTGCTAAAAGTCATGTTTTTGTGTGGTTCCTGGTAATGGGGAAGGGGCTATAAAGATGACTTCTGTAAGTTGTTCAAACAACTTGAGCCAAACCCATTTCTGGGGGCTGAGCCAGTTAGATGTCTCCACAATCACTTTTTAAGAAGAAGCTGGAAGAGGAGAGTTCTTACTGTTCCTTCTTTTTCTTTTTCTCTCTGGTGGTGGTTCACGGAGTTGGGAGAGAATGAGAAGTGACTATGCAGACCTGAAGGTCCATGAGGGAAGAGAGGAGGTGTAGTGGAGCAGAGACTCCCCTGCATCCTGTAGAGAGGACTGTTGAAGCAGAGATTTGTTTACATTTTGTTAAAGACCCTACACTGAGATTCATTTGCATTTTGTTAAAGACTCCACACTAGGAGTAGTAACTATGAGTAGTGGAGGCTGAGTACCATGGGAGGGACTCCATATTTTCAGAAGCTGTAGCTGTTGGGAAGAACATACACCAGAGAAGTTCATTAATGACTCTGTGCCATGAGAGGGATCCCATATTCATTAACGACTCTGCCATGAGAGGGACCCCATATTGGAGCAGGGGAAGAATGCAAGGAGTCGTCCTCCTCTGAGAAGAGAGAAGCAGCAGTGTCCATCTGTGAGAGACTGAACACATCCCCCATTCCCTGCCCTCTCAAACTGTTGAGGGGGGAAGAGGTAGAGATATCAGGAACAGTTTGCTGAGTCCAGGAAGAAAGGAGAGATGGAGGAGGGAATCTTAAAATGCTGGTTTTAATTTTCTCAATATCCTGCCCTGTTTTGGGGTTTTGTTCTGTTCTGTTTCTTGTAGACAGTAAAATAACCTTTCCTTACCTTCCTCTCTAAGTTGAGTAGTGGAGACTGTTATACCTGGAACCGCAACTGGCAGTGAGTCCTTTCTGTGCTTGTCTCAATTCGCAACATCCTTGGTTATCTTTTTTTTCCTCCCATCTCACTGAGGCCTTTACCCTCCTAACAAGGGTAAGGATGGTTGGGGGGTAGTGAGTAAGACATTGTTATGTTGGGCAAAACCATGACACTAATGTACCACAGATTTTGCTTTTCCCTCGGGATATTGGATGAGGTACAATGATCACATTTTATAGAGAGAAAAATGTTACAAGAAGTTTATAAATAATATTCGCTCTCCACTCTAATGTTTGCTGAAGCTGAGTGGTATTGTCTGTGTAACTGCCGTATTTATTTTGTTCAATTGTCTACATGACTCTTTCACAGCCCTGAAGTCAACACGGAACAATTAGATGGTTCTCAGTATAACAACAGGTTTTATAAAGTTTTAACTTACCTTTCATTATTATTTAATATACAAATTACTATTTCATTTTAATGGCTGAAAGACGCACAATTTGTGCATAGGTTTAAATAGATCTTCATAATAACACTTTGTAAATGAGGCAAAATCAAATTTAAGAACAAAAGCTGATATATTTAAAATATTCCAGGTGGTTATATGTCAAGTCTGTTCTGGGTAGCATTGACTAGTTTATTTATTTGGGCCCTGGCATTGTAAGAAATATACATGTGAACTTCTCTAAAATAAGTTCTGGAATGTAATCTTGCCTTTTATTACGGTTATCATAGGTTTAATTTGCTCTAAGAAATTGGGAAAAGAAAGCAAAGGACTGTAAGATGAATAACACTCTTGAAATAAAGTAATTCTTGATCATCAGAGATTCTGAAAAGCCTAATCTTCTAATAAAGCAAAGTTAATAAACTAGATGGATAAACTGGCTTATGAACTCTGAAGAAGCAAGGCCTCACTAGCATCCTATCTGGTGATATTAAGACTTAAATAAGAGAGATGAGCATTTATAGACTATCAGTCATTTTAAATGCCCTGCTTCCATTGTAAGAATAAATAATAACACTTTGTCTTAAACAAAGCTGTCTGAACATGAGATATGACCAATCCACCTAAGTGCCACATCTATTTGTCTTTTAAATATCTTCAGGAATGATGACTCAACCATTACCCTGGGCAACCTGTTCCAAAGCTTAACAACCATTTTGGTGAAAAACATTTAACTAAATTCCAATCTAAACCTCTCCTGGTGCAACCTGAGTCAGGCCATTTCCTCTTGTCCTGTCATTTGTAGCTTAGGTAAAGAAAAAAAACTCCAACCAAATCTCTGGAAGTTGTGAGGACAGGAACTGATGGGTTGCACCCTCAGGTGTTGAGGGAGCTTGCTGATTTCATTACAAGGCCACTCTTGCCTATCTTTGAAAGGTTGCAGCAACTGGAGAAGGTTCATGAGGAATGAAGGAAGGACAATGTCACACATATCTCAAGGAAGGGTAAGAAGGAAGAGACTTTTCACACTATCTCTAATAATATCTTCATAGACAAACTTATGCTATATGACCTATAGAAATAGACACTGAAAATTGACTGAACTGCTGGGCTCAGATCCTTGTGTGCACAAAGACCAGGTGGAGGACAGTCAGTGATGATGTTCCCCAAGGGTCAATACTATTTAGCATCTTAATTTCAGAACAAAGAGAGGTGATGGGACAGAGTCTAACCTTAGCAAATTTGAAAATAATAAAAATCTGTCAGGAATGATTGAGACCTAAGATGATTGTGCTATTGAGTTCACACCTCAATAGGCTGGAGAAATGTTATGATATCTCCTTAAGTTAAATAAAGAGAAATATCAAGCCCTGCACTTAGGCGGAAACAACCCCATGCTGTAGTCAACCACCTGGAAAGAGAAGGTTTGCAGAAAAGGATCTGAGGGTCCTGGTGGACACCAAACTGAGTATGACCAAGTGATATGCCTTTGCAGTAAAGGTGGCCAATGGCTTCCTGGGCTGTATTAGGAGAAGGGTTAACTACAGGTGGAGAGAGGTGATCCTTCCTTTCTACTCCAAACTGGTGAGGCCATATCTGGAGTGCTGGGCCCAGTTTGGGGTAATGCAAATAATTTATGGACAAACTTCTTTCCTTTAAAGTCACAATCGAGATTTTTTTTTTTTTAATTAGGGTATACAAAAGCTTTTCCTTTCGTTTTTTTTTTTTTTTTTAGGAAGTATATGAAAGTTTTTCAACTTTTTGTGTTGATGAAAAATTTTAGATAAATGAAACCAAAAATAGTTGTGAAAAAAAACTTTATACCAAACAATTCTTTCTTACTGCTTCCTTAGTCCTGGAAAATTTCAATAACCACTTTCGATAGTATTTATCCTAGAATGATGTAAAAACACACACACTTTTCTCTAATCTATACACTAGCTTTAGATCCGATCAGTAAATATCTACATAGATATTTTCTTTTCCTGAAAATATTCTACACATTTTTTAATATAAAGAACCTCCAGCCAAAGTACACTGTTTCACTTTCATGACATCAAACTTCGGTTGACACCAGTAAAGTCTTGATATCGTTGAATGTCATAAAACTCAATGCATCACTTGAATGAAAATAATTTTGTATCAAAATAAAAAGTTTCATTTTTGTTATTTTAATTTTTTTTGAGTGTGCCAGACATTGGTGGATCAGGGGTTTTTTTCTCATTTCTGAGATGTATTAGCAGAGATTCTCATATGTTTGTAGCTGTGGACTACACATATTACTGCCATGGTAAACTATCAAAATCATTGCTGGGTCACTTGAACTCTTTACTAAGCTATTGGTTTAAACTTCATTGTTTGTTTCCTTGGAAGCATCATAATGCCAAGATTGCCATTGTATTCTTTCTTTACCCAGTAGAAGAAGTCTATATGCCATAAGAAATTAGGGAAAGACACTGGTCCAATTTTTAGTGAATCTTAAGGAAAGAAACCCGAAAGATGATTTTGACTTTAAATATTCCTCTTTTTTATTGCTTCCGGAAGTTAACAAATGACCTGGTGAGGTCTCTACAGGAAGGGAATAATGGAAGAACAGCTCATCTGTACACTTTCTAAGAAGATCTAGTAATTAGCTAATAGTGAAATACATAAATTAGTAGAGTCATCATCCCTGGAGATATTTAAAAGACATGTAGATGAGATGCTGAAGGACATGGTTTAGTGGTGGGCTTGGTAGTGTTAAGTTAATGGTTGGACTTGAACTTAAAGGTCTTTTCCAGCAAAAACTATTCTATAATTCTATGATTCTATTATTCATTGTAAATGAACATAGGGCAAATCCTGAGCCATCTATTCCATTTACCTCTGAGCTTATTCAAGTGAGTGAGATGAATTTCAATTACCTCATTGCAAACTGTAGCAGCTGAGACTGTTATACTTTGCACCTCCTCCTGTGAAAAATGACCCTGCCATACTACGGTAAATGTACACAGAGACTGGTGAGGGGGCAGCTTGACATCATGCTTTGCCTCTTGACAATTGGAGAGTCATCCAAACCCATCAGGGGAATCTATTTCTTAAAACGTACTAAAGTGCTTTGTTGCTGATCCCTCTTGTGTACATAGTAAAAGCAGTGCAGAAGTGTATGTGATTATTAAAACTAAGCAAAGCACTTAGCTTCAGCTTTTGGGTTTTGTCCTTTGAGTTTTTGTCCTAATTCCTTAACAGATTATGGGCTAGACTCTCAGTTCATGTAAACTGGCCTTACACTTCAATGAAACACCAGTTTATATCTACTAAAATCAGCTTCCAGAATGCCTCTCAGGCTCATTTACTTTTTAAAATTATTTCAAATTTAATTATTTTTTCAGTTATGGTAAAAAGTTGGAGAACATGTTAATAAAGACACGAATGAAGGACAAGGAAAAGTTGAGAAAAATATTAAATTTCTTTTTAGATTAAACAGATATTTTAAAAAAGACATATAAATGTAAGTTATCTACAGATACTGTATGTATGCATTCTCTTTTTTTTTTCTAAAAAAATCTTATTGTTTTTACAAAGATGTTTTTCATGTTTTCTGACTAGAAATTTTAAAAATCTGGTCAGAAATGGGCAAGTCTATCTATCAATATTATTAAACTTTTTTCTGAGTACTTAACATCCCTCTCTGAATATCTATCTTTATGGACATGCAATACATGAATACATGCTCTGTTGGTGGATATGTAGTGTCTATCACTCTCCATAATTAAAAGGAATAAAACATCCTTTTTCTCTAATCTTGCAAAGAGCCTTGTAGTATGAAACATCTCTGACAGCAACACTTCTACTAATGCAAGATACAGCAGAGTCTGAAACACCTATTTTGAGCTTGTTGAGGAATGGCTTATGTGCAGGAAGTCAAACACCAGGTTCTTTCATTCTGTAAACCGTTAGTATTTCCTAGTGCAATGTGTGTCTCTGTCAGATATTAGACAGTGAGAGTCACACTCAGATAACCAATTCTATCTCAGACACTACTGCGGCCAGGGAGCTGACTCACATATTTTCAGCACTGTGCTCTGGCTCTTACTCTCTTTCACCATGACTCAATATGCCAGGCATATGACATGATTGTCTGGATATGCAACTGGCCAATGATTTCTGGTTGTTTTGTATGAGAGGATCATGTAACAGAAGAAAACTGACTTCACACTTGGCCCCACAATTAAGCTGCAGCCTAGTTTTGCCATAAAATTTTCCCATTCTTTCCTCATATGGCACTTCAGTCACTAAAGATCCCTCCCAATCTCTACCATTCTATGATTCTACGATAAAACAAAAAAGTTTTATTCACCAACTTGAAGTGGCAAAATCTCATGTGTGGTCTACATAATTCCTATTGCCTAACATCACTTCTACTTCAACCCAATCTTTTCTGGTTTCTACTTTAATCAAGTAAAAATTCCTTCATATTTTCTTTTAATTTAGTGTTGGCAGCTAGGAAAATGATAGTTGGTCTATAAACATCTCATATTTGCCCAGTGTCAGTGTCCTATAACATATACTGGAAAGGAATAGTCTGGTAACAGACCATTGTATCTGAGCCAGTTCTGACTAAAAAACATGGAAACCATTCATTTTCCACTGGAAATTTGATATCAGAAACAACTTGTTACAGACTTACGTGACAGTAAACTGCAAAATGTCTGTGTCATTCTCTGATCAATGTTGGAAGAACTTTGGGAATTTAAATACTCTATGTATATTAATGATTAGACAACACAAAAATACACCATTCCGTATGAAAATGGTGACAAATACCACTTATTACAGAGGAAGTACTGTAATAGATTGGAACTGTCTCTCTCTTTAATTTGTCATATAGGACTCAGATAATAGAAAACAATACAATACATTTTTCATTACTATAGCAGGCTGTAAAATATTTATTGAGGACTATAAAAGGTGTTTCCCTTCCTATGGCTGACAGCAGTGTCTAGAAGGGCTGAAGAAATGAGATTTAGAAATGATAAAGGACGCAACAGTTTCTCAGAAATAATTTAAGAACATTCAAAGACCAATAACAGGGAGTAAAATAAAAAAACCCACTCCCAAAAACCGTTAAAATGCATTTGGACTTTATGATTTATACTTTTATGATTTCTGTTTCATGATATAAACTTTATACTTTATTATTTATACTTTTGAATTTCTTCCAGTATGTCACACATTTCATTGTTTCTTTGAGTTAAACACATATTTGAAATGCCTAAATGACACATAGGCTTTCCTACACTTTGTCTTATAGAAGTGTCCTAAAAAAAAAAAAAAAAAAAAGGCTGTTATCTGCTAATACTGTTATCTGCTAATAAAGGCTGTTATCTGCTAATATTTGGAATAGCAATAGTGTCTGCCCATCATCATGTGTTGATCATGCTTTTTTCTTATTCTGATGGGAACAGGATAGTTAATACTAAATGTTTTCATGGGGGGGGGGGGGGGGGGGGCGGGGGTGGGGTGGGCATGGTAAAAGCTACCACACAGAGATGAACAGGGCATTCATGTTTGGGTTTTTTTCAGAGCCATTATTACAGAAAGAAAAATCCTAAAAATGTAACTCTGAGCAACAAGATACTTCATTTTAAAACAAACAAATCAACCCCCCACAGCTTTCTGAATAATTCCAGAGCTGACTGAAAAAGTTTTCTCAGTTTGAATAAAACAGATAATTTCTAAAACAATGTGGGATGTCATGTGAAGATTGGTGAAGATTTTTACCTCTTTACAATTTATGAGATATCTTTGTAACTGCTGAGTGATCTGATCCTCAGAAAGTACTGCATATAATTTCTTCATATCAGTACAACCATATATGCCATTTGCATAAAAATTCTGTATGAGAGTGGTTAAAGACTGGATTAAGTTGTTCAGGGTGGTTGCACAGTCCAAATTTCAAATGAACTTGAGTTAAACTTGTACAAACTGCTCTGACTTGGGAGGAGAAGATCCTTTCTTTCAGAGATTCTTGTCAACCTAAATTGTGGTTCTAAGTCAGTAATAAAATTTCTGTGGTTGTTAAAAGTGGTTAGCTAGCAGAATTATTGCTGAAGTGAAACAGTTTATGTAAAAAGGAGTTTTTGGAAGCTGCTATATATATTAATCTAGTATGTAGGTCTTCTTCCACTGAATATAGTGGGATCACACAACACAAAATTATTTCTTTACTGCATTCTATGGTTTTGTTATTTCAAGGAAGATTTTATCCAAAGAAGTTTTATCTTTGATTTTCTTCTGGAAGTACAATATCATTGTTAACTTGGCAATCTTTGATTTACTGCAGCTTTTTATCTGCATCTCTAATTCTTTCTGCTACTCTTTTTGCATACACATTCTATTGAACAATAGCTAGCTGTTGAATTTAAAGTTTTTAATGGAGAATGACTCAATTTCCAAAGACAGATTGTTTAGTGAGACCTCCATGTTTTTTAATTGCTGATATTTCTTTTAGTCCATAAAGAAAATTGACTGGTGGGAATTACTTTCTTTATTTGTTTCCTAAATTGAGAATATTTTTCCACATAGTATTTAAGGACTGTGTGGTTCAAGAACTGAAAATAAAATAATTCAGGAAGAAGAACATAAGAGAAAAACAGTAACAAAACAGCATTAAATGACCTTTACATACGTCTTATGCAGGACACAAAGTCTACACATTAACTGTCTGATTTCAGAATTCTTGACTTTGAGGGAACTTCCCTTGTTAAATCCAATTAAAATAGATAATTTAATTATATTTTCCAAATTTTTTGCTGCTAATTTATGCTTCCATATATAAGTAAAATGCAAATCCTCTTTCCACAAGAATAGCTTATCCTCTGGATTTGTTTACTAATTTCACTATTAGGATAAAGGATGTTAAAGTGCCTCTGGATATATCAGTTGTGTGATTAATATTCAAATGCTGTGCACAAGTTCCAGCTCTGTTTTTTTCCTGGAGAACAAGAATGTAATGAGTATTGCAAAAATAAAAAGTCACTACAATACTCTAAAATATTAATTTATTATCCCACAAACTTCTTCATTTTAGTTTTGATGAAAACAAACTTAAGGTTTATTATTCTACAGATCTAGACTGGAAGATACAATAAGATATGAATGTTTATTCTCCACTGTCATGACTATATTTCTATTGACTTCTTTAACCAGTACAATTTCTTAAAATAATTATTTGATTTTCTAGAAAATACAGACATGAGACAATAGTTCCAAAAGAATTTTTGTATCAAGAGAAACTTAGATTAAGTAATGTAGTTAGTGTCAAACACTGATACACAATGGTTACAAGCTTTTAAGCAAATAAATTTTTCAGTGTTACCTTGATGAATCAGAAAGGTATGTATACTTCTTACTTATACCACTTTTGAGTTGTCAAAAAAACAATAATCAGTCACTTATGACAGGTTCTAACCCTCATGAAAGAAGGAAAGAAGGGAAATAGAAGAAATGTATTTTAAAATTCTAATACAGTTCATAAATAATTTTTATTAACTTTTATCATTAAAATAATTGGTTCTAGAACCAAATAATGAGTCTAAGACATAATTCAGGAAACAGTGAAATAAAAGGGATAATTCTTGTGGCACCTTTTGATGGAATGTTTTAAGGCTGTAAACCTTCACATAGGTCTCTGGAAGTAAAGCTAGAAAGAAAGTCTATCCTTAATTTGAATGAGTTCATATTTATACATGAATTGTTCACATAGCTCAAATTTTTATTAATATGAAATTCACAAATATGTTATTCATTATGCAGCTTCTTTTTTTTTTTTTTTTTTTTTTTTTTGTAGACAGGAATTAACACCTACTTTCTTCAGGCAGACTAACTAAAACTGATTCTGTCTTGAAAACAGCAACATAATGAATAGGAGAAATATACCAGATGTGTCAATTTTACTTGTTAGAGTATAGGTTTATATGCTATAATCATCCACTCAGTGTGTAATTAGGAAAAATTTGTTCATGTATTAGAACTTTCAGAGCATTCTAGAGATTAGAGACAAATAAGGTTTAAAAGGTTTAGAAACTCCGTTGTGAAAAGCACTGTGCCTACATTCTTGTAAGGTGAGCAGTAGAAAACAATTTCTGCATAAAAAGAATGAAGAATATTTCAGAAAGTATGTAGGAGTTAAAAAAATCTCTTCCTGCAACTTAACTTTCTTGATTCTGTTTCTACAAGGTGAATAAATTCCAACAAGAAAGTGACAGTAGTAGAAGATATGAAATATGGTACAAAATCTAAGTAACCTTGAAGCTAAAATACATGTCTATCCTTGAAATGATGACTACCCAGGAAATACAATAAACAAATTTTAGTTAATTTATTTCTTTAATATTTTGATGTCTTATGTTTTAAGATTGTGCAGGGAATTTCACACAGAATCATTCTTCAGAGTACTGTCTCACAGATAAAAAAGAATAGCAAAGGTTATTTCCTGCAGGAGGAAAAAGATAAAAAACAAAGTATAAAAAATTTACCAAAAGTTACTGTACATGTTAAAATTTTCTTTTTCCCTCGCAAAGTCTGCAGACAACACTAAACTGGAGGAATGGCTGATAAGTCAGAGGATCATGTTGCCATACAGCAAGACCTGAATATGCTGCAGGAATGAGCTGACAGAAATGTCATGAAGTACATTAGGAAATGTAAAGGCTTACACCTGGGGAAGAACAAATCTATGCACCAATGTATGTTGGGGGCCATACAACTGGAAAGCAACTTAGAAGAAAAGAATCTGAGGGTCTTGTTCAACACCAAATTGAACACGAACCAGTGTTGCAACCTTTAGGCAAAAGCATCAACTGATATCATAGAATCATAGACACACTGAAAGGAGTCAGTTGGAAAGAACCATCCAACCTGGCCTAAAACATTTCCAGGGATGGAGCATTCACAGTCTTTTTGGGAAACCTGTGCCATTGCCTCACCACCCTCACGGCAAAGAACTTCCTCCTTACTGCTAATCTAAATCTAATTTTCATCACCAATTACCTCTTGTACTAACATTAGACACCTATGTAAGAAGTCCTTCTCCAACTTTCTTTCCAGCCTCCTTTATGTACTGGAAGACTCCAATAAGGTCCATCCTCCAGGCTGAACAACTCCAAATCCCTCATCATGTCTACGTAGGAGATACTCCATACTGGCACCAGTTCCACTACCAACCCCCAAGAAATACCACTCATCATTGGTCTCCACTTGGACACCAACTTTTGGAGTGAGACCATCTAGCTAATTTCTTATCCACCAAACCATACATCTATCAAATCCATGTATCCCAAATTTTGGGACAAGGATGTCACATGGGACAAATATTTTGCACCAGTCCAAGTATATGACATCTATCTCTCTTCCCTTATCCAGCAATGCTATAACCTCACCATAGAAGTCCATTAAATTTGTCAGGAGTGATTTGCCCTTAGTGAAGTAATGTGGGCTGTCACCAGCCATCTCTTTATTTTTCGTGTGTTTTACTATCTTTGGTTGCATTAGACAAAGTATTACCAGCAAGTCAAGGGAGGTGATCGTTCTCTTTTATTTGGCCCTGGCAAGGCCAGGTGTGCTGTGTCTATTTCTGGGCTCCTCAGTGCAAGAGAGACATGAACATACTGGAGAGAGTCCAGCAAAGTGTCACAAGGATGATTGAAGCAACACTCCAATGAGGTATTCCTCTAATAGATGGAGTCAGCACAAAAGACATAGGCAACAAGTCAAAATAAAACCAGTTGTTTTTACTTATGTCTAAAGTACTAAGATAACAAGCAAAACAATGCACCAAATTTAGCAAAGCAGCAGAAGGAATAAGTAAGGCAATGCACTTTATTACTATATAAAGTTAGCAACAGTAATTAAGAAGAATACATCACCAGTCATCTTAATTATCATCATCCAGATCTGCAGTCATTGAGAAGCCCCTGTTGCAGTGAGGATTTTGAGAACCTTTCCAGCAACTGGGAAGTCTTACATTGTGCATCCACTCATAGGTTTGGTTTCCAAAGTCTCTGGAGGAGGATACAGCTTTTTTATATTATTGAATAAACAAGTTACATAACTTCTAATGTGGAACATCTGGTTTCTCACCTCATTTTGATACCACTCAGAGCCTGGCCAGGGCAGAACCAAGGGAGGTTATCTGTTTGGCTTTGATCACATATTTTCACACAAGTCCAGATACCTGGTTTCACAGCCTTGACAGCCTGCTTCTGAACAAGCAAAGGAATTAATTCTCACAGCACCTGTCTTCACTAATAATTATATTCTGTCTAAGCCACATCTTTCATTAATAATCATACATATTTCACTAACAAACAGACAGTAATTTTATATAATGTTTGGTTGGGAGGTTCATCGAGAGGCCAGCTTTAGTTTGAGACCTGTTGCCCAGGCCTCAGCACTTTATGAGGAAAGGCTGAGAGAGTTGGGAGAGGGTTCAGGGGGGTTCTCGTCAACGTCTATAAAAATCCGAAGGGACTGTGCAAAAAGGATGGAGTCAGACTCTTTTCAGTGGGGGTCTTTTCAGTTTCACATTAGGAAACAATTTTTATTACTGTGAGAGTGACTGAGCACTGGCAAAATTTGTCAAGAGAGGTTATGAAATCTCTTCTTGGAGATGTTCTAAAGACATCTGGACACAGTCCCAGGCAACTGGTTTTAGACAGCAAAGCTTGAGCAGAGGGGGTTCCTGTAGATGACCTCCAGAGGGCCCTTCCATCTTCAATCATTCTATGATTCTGTGAGATCTTCCTTTTTTAAAATAATTCAACTTGCTTTATATATTTTTATATTTTCATAGAATTTACAGGAAACCTAGACAGTACTGTTAGGCTTATAGAGTAGCGTAGGAGAAAGTTAAATATTATACTTGTCTGTAGAGTCACTTGTGAACAGATTTCAGTCTGTTTTGGTTTATATTTTGTCACCCAGACTTCAGTACTATAAATTAAGTCATTACAATGTGAATTAAGGAATTCAAAAGAAAAATACAAAAGCATGGACCTCTGAATGTTTGTAATTTACTGAAAAGGCAATTCAGATTCAGGCTCGGAATTTCAACTGATAGAAATTATTTTGGATGTATTTGTTCATCTTAAATCCCATCTTCCCAATCTTTAGTCACAGAAACTTTTCTACACAGAATAATTTCATCTACAACAGCATTTACTTACAGCTAAATCACTACACTTATATTTGCATGCATCCATGACATGTAATAAACAAAAGATGGCAAGTAACTTCACCCTTTGCAACTTTAAACTGCAGTTGCATCAAACACTACTCTCTTCAGACAAAAGCAGTAACTTCACTTTTCATCTAACCTTTAATAGGTAGTTTGTCATTACATCCTCTATTGTTAAAATGCTTGAATATGTGTCTTAAAGTGCCTTAACAGACAAGTTGGCATAGAAAAATGTTGTAAAAGTGCAAAGGATTGATTTGACTGGTTATGTTCTACCTCCCTTCTGATGAGAGAGACTGTCTTGATTAAAGCTGTCAATTATCCATCCCAATCATCTACCATACTTCATATCTCTATTTCTACCTTGGTAGCTACAATACATTCATATGCCTGAGTCAAACACACATATCCTGAGCTGCAGTTAAAACCTTCCTGTAAATCAGTGCTTGCAATTCCCTTTTCTCTTCCAGTAATCAGATATTTTAAAACAATGTGGCAACTGAATCTCCCAGAATTATCCAGTTATACAATTCTTAACTTCAAAAAAGTATATTGGGAGATGAATAGCAGACAGAAGAAACAAAATAATAATTATGCACCATTCCCTCCATTTTTGTTGTACTATAGGTACTCTAGAAAAGCAAAGAAATTACCAGCTAATACAAATCAATGCTATAGTCAATGAAATAATATTTGTGGAAGCCAGTGAAAAGCTGTGTTATCTTTCCATTCCTCCCCTTTACGTTTTTGTTTTTAAAGTGCTTATTGACTCTAAGGTAAGGAATATGTGACAACCTTCTGACAAACTTAATGCATGTTCTAACAAGGCCTGCTGCTTTAGAAGAAAACAGATTGATGTCCTGTGTCTTGTAATATGAACGCCCATATTTGCATAGTTGCCATTGATAATAGCAATCATCTTTTCCATTTATTGCTTCTGCCCGGCACTGGAAGCACTTCAAAAATATGATCAGCACTGACTTCATTCATTCTTGTAGATTTTTTTAGATCTTTAGGTGATTTTCATTCATCTCAAGTTATCTACTCCAATTTTCACTGCAGAAGCGAATCATCTTAATTCTGGTCTCAGAAGAATTTTACATATTTGTATAATATAAATTGTTGTAGTGGGTCTGGGATGGTAGTGATTTTCCACAGCAGCTCCTGCAGTGCTGTGCTTACTGTTGATATCAATATTATGACTACTGCTCTCACAGCATCAGGGCTGTCCCTCCAGCATTCCTTCCCCCACCTTCACCAATAGCTGTGGGTGAACACAATCTTGGGAGGGACCATGGCCAGGACAGCTGACCCAGGCTGACCAAGGAGATATTCCATACCATATAATGTCAGCTCAGTAATATAAACTGGGGGAGAGGAGCAGGAAGGGGAGACGAGATTCATTTCTGGCCTTCCAAAAGCAACCACTATGCGTCCTGAAGCCCTGCTTCTCGGGAGGTGGCCGGACATCGCTGCTGATGGGAAGTAGAGAGTAACGGCTTATCTGCTTCTGCTTTGCTTCCCGCGTGTGTGGCTTTGCTGCTTCTTTATTAAACTGCTTTTATCTCAACCCACGAGACTCCCATCTTATTTTCTCCCCTTCCCCGGCTTGCTGAGGAGGTGGGGGATAAAGCGGTGTGGTGGGCACCTGGCATCCAGCCAGGCTCAAACTACCACAATTGTGAACTCCAAGTCTAATCCTGTAGGCAGGACTCACATGCTATATTCTGTAACTGTGACAGATCAGTTGATTGAGATTTCTAATAGTGGGATCATTACTAATCAGGATAGCTGATTTAATTTTTTATGCTCGGGACTTGAGCCTTACCCAGTTTTGAATTTCCATTTATCTACATTTGGTCAATTCTTAAGAAAAATCCACAGGACCTTTAAGTTAGAAAAAAAATCCATATAGATGTAAGTAGAGAATTTTTTATTTGTTGATGTCTGTTTGGGTTTTAAAAAAATATTACTAAATATCGTGTTCTGAAACACAAAAGACTTTAGATATATGTCCTCAGTAAAGTTCTGAAAAGTGTATTAGGTATGTTGAAGCATAGATATACTGAGGCTCAGACTATTAGCGTTTTTTAAATGTCAACCCCCTGTTTGTTTCAGAGACCAAAGGAGACAGAATGCCTTACTAACCAACAAAGGAAGGTCCTAGTTTCTTCTTCTCATTCTGAGATGAAGTATCTTCTATACTCATAGACAAATATACTTAGACCTAAAAAGTAAGACAGAAGACTATAAGAAATCTCATCAGTTCTATCAATTCACTATAACATTCTTTTTGCAAAGGTTGAATCATATAATTTAAAAGAAATGTAGTAAAACTTAATTCTGCATGGATACATACATAAATTTACTAGTTTTCAAGGAGTGCAGTAAAATTGTTTTTGTTGCTATATCTTACTAACTGTACTATGGTAATTTAATGAATGTAGATAAATTTTGTGTTATATAAAGTGTGTTTTATAGAGCTTCTCTTGGGGAACATAATCGAAGAAAAAACAATTTAGGTGCCATTTGTGTTTATTAAGAATAATGAAAAGGGAACAAGCTATCTCAGCAGTCAATTATGCTACTTCAGCGTTTATGCTGTAATTCTTATAATAATAGCATCTCAAATCATATAAACAGAAGAAAGATTACATGGTGAATTTTCATTTTTTTGTTTTGTCTTGCATAAACTTGTGTATGTTTTCACAAGTATAGAAAAAGTTTCCTTTATAATAGACACACACATATACACATGTGTATATATAGGCATATATGCATGTACATACATGTGTGCAATATTTAACACTTTGATTTACAGTAGCATAATACCACATTATAAAAAAAAACAAATAGAAAGAACTTTAGGTGGATGGGTGCATTTTTGAATTGGAAACAAAACTGTTAAATTACATAAAGACTTGGTTAAGACTTGTAATCCACTATCATTAGAGAGAGAATACATATGAATAAATAGGAAACTCAAGCAGTGGAACAGGCTGCCCAGGAGGGTTGTGGAGTCTCCTTCCTTGGAGGTCTTCAAGACCCACCTGGACATGTTCCTATGCAACCTTATCTAGGTGAACCTGCTTCTGCAGGGGGTTTGGACTAGATGATCTCTAAAGGTCCCTTCCAACCTCTACCATTCTATGATTCTATGATTCTATGATTCTATGATTCTATGATTCAAGAGCTATGCAACTGTCCAAATAATGTTGACTCTACACTGGATATCTCTTTGTAAATAAGGTTCTTCATAATAATCAATGATCTAGTATAATAATGTCTAAGAGACATTGTTACTATAATTGTTTATAATAATGTTACATATAATCTCAATAATTTTATAGAAAGAATTTTCATATTATAAACAAATAAATTTATAATAGCTTTCTTCAGGAAAATTTTAAATGCTTTCTAAGCGCAGCTTTCATTTCTATAATTTTTAAAACTTTAATACCATCAAAGTTCAGAAAAGTGTTGATATCCATGTTTCATTGCAGTTATTTTAAATTAGAAGCCTCTAATCACACAAGAAAATATAGGGAAAAACATTTCCAAACTAGAAAAAGTTGTATAATACCTTGATTTATGAACCTTTGTAATAATTACTTTTGTGTCACTATACAAGTAGTATATTATCCAATAAACACTAAAAATTGTAGATGAATATTTTAGCTACATCTCCTGATTGTTATTTATCGCAGCTGCAAGATCTGTCAGAGATTTTCACAAAATTAAATATTATGTAAAGCTGATCACATGTAATTTATGAAGAAATACTTCTGAAGAAGTAAGAAAGATTGTTCACAGAAGTGGTTTCATAGGACAGTAGCATAGGTCAAAATACTTGTTATTCAAAGTATTTTCCTTTCAATTGCATGACATTTGTCTAGCACAGATTTGTCTTGCAGAAACACTAAGCTATCTATCTAGAACAATATAGTTCCTATCATCAGTATGCTCTCGTACTTAAAACTACTCTTGCTGAAGTGAAATTAACCTTAAATACCATAAGTATTAGGAACTAGATAGCAATTGGGAACTGGGATACAAAGTGAATTGATCAGAAAACACTTAGAATGCATACAGTTTTCTCAAGCTAGACTGTATTATTGCTTTAGAGACTTTGATCCTTATGGGTTGTGGTAGAGCGCTTTGCAATATGTAGCTTTCACTCAAACCATAGAAAGTGATTTTTTCCCCTTACCCTTGAAAGATTAAAAAAAAAGTCAGACCAATGTGATGTCTAAGTATTAAATTCTTTCCACTTACCCATGGTTACATGGATCATACTCAAAAAAATTGCATCTGAAGTTGTTTGTTTATACTTCTTTCATGAGTATGGATTTGTATGAATAATTTCTAAAGAAAACATTGAGCTATCAATAACATGGACATGGACTTTGGTCTGCAAGCTACTGAAAGTAATGGGTATGAAAGGTTCCATTTTATTTCACTGGAATACTGACGTCATCTGATTGTACTCTAAGAAAGTATGGTTGCTGAGGACACACCAAAACCTTACATGCATATCAATCTCAAGTTGTTTGGACACTATGGTCCTTATGTATTTCTGTGGAGCTAAATCACAAATGAACTCCATTATGTCACATTAGTATTCACAATCTGGATTGCTTTTGATTTTTTTTTTTACTTATTTTTATCAACTATGAGTAAAGAGAAAACTTGTAACTATAGATAGTCGCCAAGAGTTAATAAAGTTGTGTCAAATGTGACAGGTACTCTGTTTCACAGGTATGCCATTTCAGTGAGACTGAAGGGTGGTGATGTTGGGTTTTGTGTTTGCTTATATGTTTATACACAAAGGGAGGATCTAAGCAGACATCGTTAAGACAAATATACGTTGATTAATTTGATTGTATTATGATATGTCAGCATACAGATTGATAATTTGAATATCCAATAGAAAATCACTGACCAAATAATGTCTTTCAGATGAAGATAACTACCTGCATGAAAATATTTTGAAGGAAAACCTGAAGTGTGATATCTCATAAGGTATTTGAGGCCATCATCACCATGAAAACCACGTGTATTTGTGTTTTTCCTGAAAACTCAGAAGTAAAAAGTAGCAGGACTGACTTCATGATTTCTCTTTGTTGCTGAAAATATGGTTGTTTTAAAAGAGCACCTTGGAAAAGGTAAAAGCTTAGTGTGATGTGAGAGTATGGGGGAAAAAAGTTTTTGCAAAGTGATAATGCGAAGACTAGAAAAAAGTCTGCCTTAATAATTTTAAGTAATTTCCCAGTCTTAGAAGAAAAGATATGTTTTATTGAACATTTAGCTATTTTTCTGTGGATAGCATACTTCACAAGTTGATTCCAATAATTTCTCACCTTATTTCTTTTAAGAAATTAACATTCTGTTTGACAGAGACAGTTATTTTGCTGTGATAGTTTTGTAAATGATGTTGTAAGGTCATCCTAAAAAAACAACCCTACACTATTATTCTTCATTATGATAATGAAACAAACAGTACTTAGAACAAAAAAAGTCATTAATATTTATTTGCAAAAGTTTAGTTTTTTGAAAAGAAATAATACTTTTCAAACTTTTTATTCATTGGCTTTAAAATCATCAATCAATTGATACCAAGCTATCATTGCCTCACAATGCTAGAATCATAGAATCATAGAATGGTAGAGGTTGGAAGGGACCTTTAGAAACATCTAGTCCAACTCCCCTACAGAAGCAGGTTCACCTAGATCAGGTCGCAGAGGAACACGTCCAGGCAAGTTTTAAAGACCTCCAAGGAAGGAGACTCCACAACCCCTCGGGGCAACCTGTTCCACTGCTCTGTCACCTATCTTCAAAAATCAAGCATTCAAAAGATAGGAAATGACAAAATTTAACCATTTTATAAATAAATATCAAAATTTTTTATTTAATTATTGTCTTTTTTCCTGTAGAATTTGTGTAATATTCAAATTATTTCATTTTTTTATCAATTGCCCACATTCGGAGCATATTTCCATGACTTCTTCTGTCCTTCAATAATGTGATTATGGCAAGCACAGGAACACAGAATCACAGAATGGTTTAGCTTGGAAAGAATCACAGTCCTACTAGTCCAACAGTTGTCTAATCCAACCACTCTGCTCAAAAAAGGGTCAACTGCTGCAAGTTGCTCCAGATCATATCCAGTCAGATGTTGAATATCTCCATAGATATGCAGACTGCATATGCAGATACAGACTGCATCTGAGTAACTTATTCCAATGTCTGACGATCCTCACTGTTAAAAACTGTGTCATGTGTTCAAGTCATTTTTTCTGTGGTTTATGTCCTTTGCATATTGTCCTGTTAGTGAGCACCACTGAAAAGAGTCTATTTCCACCTTCTTCATTCTCTTCAACCAGATGTTTATATACACTATTAAGATCAGCTCTAAGTGTTTTTATCTCCAGGCCGAACACTTTTAAGTCTCTCCTCATATGGATAGTACTTCAGTCCCTGGATTTTCTCATGCATGTCAGTATATTTCTTGTACTGAGGAGCCCAGAACTGAACACTGTAGCTCATTTATGTGCTACCAGTTCTGAGTAGAGAGGAAGAATCACTTCCCTTAACTTAATGACAATATTCCTCCTAACACCTCCTCTTTGCCTCAAGGGAACATTGCTGGCTTATCTTCAACTTCATGTCTAATAGCATCCCCAGGTCCTTTTCTGCAAAGCTGCTTTCTAGGTGGTTGGTCTCCAAGTATGTTTGAGGTTATTCCTCCACAAGGGCAGGACTTAGCATTTCCTCTTGTTGCGTTTTATGAGATTCATGCCAAATCTGTTTCTCTAGTCTGTTAAATGTCCCTCTGAACACCATTATGGCCCTCTGGTGTATCAGTACTTCTCCCAGGCTTGAGTTGCCTGCAAACTTGCTGAGGATGTACTCTGTCTCATCAATCAGATTGCTCAAGAGATATTGAACAAGATTGTCTCCCGAGGTACACCACTACTGATTGGCCTCAAGTTGTATTTTGAGTGACTGACGACAGCCCTTCAGGCTTGATTGTTCAGACAATTTTCAATACATCTTACTGAGTACTTGTCTAATACTTTGTCAGCTTTTCCAATGGAATGTTATAAAAAATAGGATCAAAAGTTCTGCTAAAGACAGTATCCCCTCTATCTTCGTCCACCACTTTTGCTGGAACTGTGGATGTCCAAACAAACAAGTGCCAAAGTTCCTTATACAATTTAAATAAAGACACAGATATTTTAGTTATTGCTACAGGAATATTTTATTTATTGCTGAGCAGTGCTTGCACAGTGTCAAGACTTTTCTTCTTCTCACCCCACTCCACTGACAAGTAGGCTGAAGGTGCATAAGAAATTGAGAGGGAACATGAGCAGGAGAGCTGACCCCAACTGATCAAAGAGTTGTCTGTCACCATATGACATCGTACTCAGCAATAAAGACTGGGGGAAAGGAGGACAGAAACAGTTTTGGAGTACTGATGTTTGTCTTCTGAATATCTCTTAAGCATGATGAAGACCTGCTTTCCTGGAGGTGGCTGAACACCTGCCTGACTATGAGAAGTATTGAGTGAATTCTTGATTTTGCTTTGCTTGTGTGCATGGCTTTTGCGTCACATGTCTCTATCTCAATATGCAAACATTCTCACCTTTAACATTCTGATTCTCTGCACTATCCCTCTGGGAGAGACTGTGTGAGCAGATGGGTGATGTTTAACTGACTTTTGGAGTTAGCTCACAATCTACATACACTATATATACACATACACACTCACATGCATGTATATGTTCATACAAATATGTCTATTTTGTCATATATGTGGACATATACACATGCATATTTTTTATATATTTACCCTGTCAGAAAACCAGAAAATCCATAAACATGTACCAAGAAAAAATCTTAACTTTTTAAAGGCTGAATTAGATAACAGAAAATATTACTATTACAATGGAATTAAATATTTTTAAGTGCACTTTAAACTTAAATTTTATTTTAGATAAATATTTTTTTTAAAAAAAAACCCCAAAGTGAAATGTGTTATTAGGACATTTCTTTTGATATCTGCATAATTAAATTCCTTCCTTCTGATAAGTCATGTTGTTACAGAATCAAGATGAAAAATAGGTGCAAGAGACTACCTTAATTTCCGTTTCTCTCCTTCAGGGTTGACATACTTTAAACATACATTTCAATGTTTAGTTTAGTAAGGAATTAATGATGATCTTGCATCAAAATGTCTTTTTTTTCTTCCTTTAGGTACTAGAGAAAGTAAGCTAGCTAGAAGTGATGTGATAACTGCAGTGAATAATCTTATTTCCTTATGAACTCAGATTGATGCTTCATCCTCTTTGACAGGATGTGATGATGTTTTAAAATAGTCAAGGGTTAGAGTATCAGTTTCTGTAGATGTCATCCTTGTTTTTCTAAGATGTGATTATGTGCTTGGCCATATGACTTTTCAAGGCAAATGTGACAGAGCATGAATCAAAAGAAATCACAGGTATTAGTGCTGCATCCTGTTTGATGCACAGTAAAAATGATGTTTTCTAACCAGATTAAGTGAAGTACTTTCTCTCTGAAAGTTACCAGTGTGGAGGGAAGTATATAGTAGATGTAAAAGTCTAGATATCTGTTCCAGATACTTTGCTTTTTCAGTTCTTTAAATGATAAAGAAATATAAAAAAGAACATGGGCCTGAAGACTCTGTTATACATCTTTACAACCATATCCAGCAACGGAGGTTTAGCCACGTTATTGTTTTTTGTGTTTATGGTGTTAGACTATCCTGATAAATACTAGACATTCAAGCTCTGCTGCTACATGGGCATGAAGAGGGAGGAACAGTTACTACTGCAATCTAATTTTCTTCTAAGTTTTCCCTCATTATGTGCCTGAGACTTTACCTACAATTTTTATTTAAAATCTAATAAGGACTGTGATGGCAATATATTAAGTGCTTATTCATTTTGACAAGAGGAAAAGAATGGGAAAAGTTGCAGATTCATGCAGTGTAGAGATGTCATCATGTCCTCAACTTTCACAACAGTCCAAGTAATTCAGTTAACCTGATATGAAACTAAACAGATTAATCTTGAACCATTTACGTGCACTTAGCTTGCCCACAATTTGCACCTAGCTATTAGGCTGTACTTGAGTATACTTAACATATTGGCTTATTGGCAACATAGAGGGATATGATACCATAAATGTACAGAGTGTTTACATTTCAAAACAACAAATAACATTCATTAAAAATATCTTTCTGATATTAAGTCAGAAATATCAATTAGCTTAAATTTAAATTTCTTTGGACATTAATTATAAAATCTTCTCTCCGAATCACATAATTCTAAAATTATAGTAAACTTTATATGGGAAAATAATTTGTATTTCTCTCCAAAAGGTACCATCTGCTCTCTGGAACAAGACCAGAATTTTTCTCTTCTATCAATCAAGTTATAAAATAAGATGCTCTTTACATCTTTACATACAAGGATCTCATATCACTTTGTGGACAGATTTCAGCACACATTCAGAAGAACTGTCAGGATTTGTGCATTATATGTGATAAATTAGCAAAAGGTCCTGTATCCTTTGAGACAAAAGGTAGATAGAAATAATACGGAAACTTAGCACTAAAAGGAGAGTGTTATGAAGTATACTGCTGTTAGTTTTTAAATACTTGTGGGTTTACATTATGAAGGAAAGGATGTGTAAGACAATGTCCAGAGAATCTAGAAAAAACTGAAAGCCTGGAAATAACCATGAGCTTGCTCACATTTTACAGATGTGAGCTATATAGCAAGTTCATCATATTGTGGTCCAAGAAGCAAAACCAAAATGTTGCAAAAGAAACCACAGAAACTTAGAGGGAAAGTGAAATACAGACCTAATTTTGAACAGTAGTGCTTGTATGAGTGCAATTCTTGACTCCCACACGAAACTTGTAAAATTCAGCAATTACTTCATTATGAAAAATACAGTGAGCAGAAACATTAAGGGAAAGAAACTTGTAATAATTATAGACTTCATTATCATTGAGACATAATAAAATATAGAGAAAGAAATCCAGGAAATTTACAACATCCTCAATATGGAAGTCTTCTTAGTGCCTATCATTCAATTATTTTGCATGATCTGGATGAAGTGCCTCAGGCACAACTCAAAATCTTGCAATGAAGCTGTCACACAGGAACAATTCAAATTCCTGACTATCAGAATCAGACTTCATCACAGGCCTGAAAACAAGGCTATTATTATTCCTCAAGCCCTCATGTAGCCAATACAGGCTGGAAAAAGAAACAATATTACTAATGAATTGAGATGGTTCAGCATTATACCCCATCTGCTCATCAGAGCTAGTGAGATGGAAATAAATACTTCTATAGATGTAAGAGTGTCTTGCTTTTGCCCAGCCAGGTAAAAGGAAAAAAAATAAAACTCCACCGGTAGAACAGGGAGGGGATGGGAGAAAAAGGAAAAGAGCTCATGTACGTTGAAATAAGAATAGTTTGATAGAACAAAGTTCTGAACATCTTGAGAAGGAACAGTTTTAACAATAAATGAGGGAATTGTACAAAGTGAGCTGGTTCATGGTGCAGTTGCTAACTGCACAAGACCTGACCCAACCAACTGTTCCAGTCTGGCAGCCAAAAATCAGGACTCTGGAAGAGAGCTCCTTCCAGCCAGCTCCCCACCTATATACTGGGCATGACATCAGTATAGTATTGAGTACTTGCTGGACAGCCTGGGTTAGATGCCCAGGCTGTACCACTTCCTGGTAGGAGTTAACTCTATCCTAGCCCGAACCAGGACTAAGAGTAATAACTCTATCACTTCTGAATAAATAATAAAGCAACTAGGAATCATATATATGTATATATATATAGTACTGAGACAGTTCTTAACTGTTTCACAACTCCAGAATGTTACTAACCTTTCTGGAATATTAAGAAGTAGATTATTTTATTTTCAGTAATCTGGTAGCACAAGGGTTTTTCATTAACAGCTTCATAGAATTAAAGAATTTCGTCAGGGATTGTACCATATTTACAGAAAAAGAAAAGTGATTTATTAGCAATGAATATTGATTTGAATTTTGCTTCACGATGAGATTTCCTCTAAGGATCAACAATCTGACTATCTTACCTACTAGCTATCATTACAAATATTTCACTTTCTCCCTAATACTAATCACTGTCAGAAAATTCTGTTCACTAAAATTTTAGGAACAGTTATTCAAAAGGTGTCAATGTGACAAAGTCATATTTGGAAAATTGACAAAATCATGACAAACTGTACTATAAAAAGGAAATTGAACACAGGTTTCCAGAAACCACTGGAAACAGAGAAAACATTAAGGAGTCTTTATTAATGACCAACCATCATCTGACAGTCAATTGAATTAGTTTTTCTGGGCAAGTAATATCTTGCTGCTGTAAGACATTAAAAGAAAAAAAAAAACAGACTTTCTTATTCTATAATTCAAAATGGAATTCCCTTCCATTAGAAAGAATAGAAAGTCTCCTCCTTGTGCGTCCTCCATGGTACAAGGTCATTAACAGAACTTTTTACTTTTTCTTTTAAAAATCTTCCCAAGCTCCTTTAGAACTATGATAGAATTCAGTTGTATTCTACAATTTGAACACCTATAGTGTTTACAAAATGGATTAAATAATAAATCAAAAAGATGAAGTAGTTTGTAAAGGAAAAAGTATGAAACATATAATCAACTGACTATTTGTTTTGCTGTGGGTAGTATGTCAATATATTGGGAGTATAATGTTAAAAATATCACTGCCACTAAATTACTGAGTAATGATGGAGTGGAATATCAGAGTACCATTTGTTTGTTGCAGTGTAGCCATCAATACTTTGATGCACCTAACTGAGAGAAAGTTTTGGTAATTGCAAGCATATTAAGAGAGCCTGTTGTTTTGTGTATTGCAGGAAAACTAAAGGCTGGTGAGTAGCTGTGTTTGATCTCTTTTTTAAATGAAATATACCTGAGTAAACATAAACATTCATGAGAGTAAATATAATTTAAAAGTCTGATTTTCTTTTTTTTTTCTTATGAATTTCTGAATGGACAATTTTAAATCATAATGTTAATGAGATAAAAGCCTTTATCAATGTATTTGACATATTTTTTCCCTTTGAAATGTAGAATGGTTCAGTCAATTTTTCCATCAAAAAGCTACTCATTTCTCAAATGACAAATGAACTTCTAAATGTCCTATTTTTAGTTCAGATGTGTCTTTAAAAAAAGTGAATGAACCTCTGTTATAAGCTAATTTTTCATAAACCTCAGGAAAGGAAATACTGTGAGATAATATTGCTCATTAATAAAACAGATGAAATATAAATCACAACTTAATTATTTCTGATGTAATTCAAGGCCACGCTGAAGAGCGGTTCTGTCCAATTTTTCTATCCAGAGAGTTTAAGGCCCCAGAATATAGCTCGATTGAAAGATGTGTCCTGTCAGCACTGATTTCTTAATTAAGAATCACAGAAGGCTTTAGAGATACAAAGGAAGCTGTTCAGAATGGAAATAATGAGTCATAATATACTATTCAATGATTACTATTTTCTTTTCAGAGTGGATAGTAGAGGAAAAGTTCATTTTTGAAAGCCAGATCATTGGTCATTTTAGTATCTACCTAAGGTTCTGCAGTAGAATGAAGAAGCTGAGGTCATGGACCAACTAATCATTTTGCAAACTGAAATCTATAGGCCAGAAGACAGTATGAAGACCTTAGTTTGCACATTCACTGAAGTTGAGATTACTAACTACTCCTCTATCTGAGAAAGCCTCCCATGATAGAAACTCACTGCACGAAAAGGAAGCTTTCCAAAGTATGGTTCTAAATCAGAAGGAATTTTTTCTCTGGTGAAAGAGTTGGCTACAATGTATTTGGAAAAAGGAATTTAACTGAATCATAAGCAGAAAAAATGGCAATACATAAAGTTTGATTAATTATATCTTTACTCTTTTATAATATCTTTTTAAAATTTGTCTGATTGAATAGAGTAGCAAAACAAAAATCATTATTTTGGTATCACAGAATTCAGCTGTGGGGACTCTCTGATACAGCATCTTTGTAGATGAAGTCTGCACTGAGGTCAGCAAGTGAGATGTATACGTTTCAGTTAAAACTCAAATTCTCTCTATCTTTGCTTAAAGAATCCTCTGACAGGTTAACAGAAATACCATGAAATGACTGTGTCCAATGACGGCAGGTGAAAACAAAATGGCAAACCACGAATAAATATCAGCTGTCATTAGTTTATTTATTCATGGATCTTACCACTCCCCATTGCCTTCAGATTAGGAAAACTAAAACAAGAATTTAATTATATGTTTTTATTCTTTCTAAATCACCTGTCTGCTGGCACGGATGATGTACCAATTTACTGTTTACCATAGTAGCAGGAAATCTGAGTGTCATCCATAGTATTTTTAGATGAGTCAAAGCTAAATTAGCCTTAATTCTCTTGCAAAAATTCATAAACCTGTACAGGAAAAAGCTGGTTTGGTTATGACTGAAATTTTTATTTTCTTCATAGTTACCCTCTTTCCCTCCAAAAAAGAGAATGCTTTACCATTGTTTCAGACATGAAAACATATGTTATTCAAAGATGACCTTGACTTGAATCATAACATATGATGTTTCTGGCTCAAAAACAAGGATTGCTCTATGGAGAAGAATGTGAGTTTTCTTAATATAACTTAATGAACTAGAGTCTTTAGACTGCTAATTCATATCCACTCTGCAGTTAAATGCAACAGAAATAAGCACACGTGTAGTATTAGGCAAAATGGCAAAGAGCGATCTGAGTTAAAAATTTGTTTTCAGGCAATATAGAAAAAGATCTGACAGCAGAAATTATTTATTGAATCATTCCAACAAATGGATACAGTAAAAAATAACTTGAAGGAAAAACGATACTGTGAAGAATAATTCTCAGAAAATGAAACTACACTACAAAATTTATCATCAGACATTATTTCCTGTTATTAAATAAACATACAATCTCAAATGAACAAATATGATATTTTATGTAATACCTGTTGTATCTCCGGTAGCTTGAGTTATAATGAATTATCAGATAGGATTTTATAAGAAATTCTACATTAACTTTGACAGACCATGAAAGGAATGGTCTCTACTGTGTTGAATAGACAACACTGCAATTTGGTCCAAGCAAGTTGGATGTTCCAGAACTGCTACACTCCTAAGAAATTTTCAATCCTTTCTTAACTTCCGTTGTGCAAATATTTTGATCTTTTAAACACTTTCTGTCAGAATCATTTTGTAACACCTATACTAAAGCCTTTGCATCTGTGTGTGGTTTGAGTGTATTTATCTCGTTTCCATGAAGAAAAGTATTTTAAGTAATGGACACTTTTTATCCAGTTCTCCCTTATCTTGTCATTTCTGGACCAAAGAACTCAGTTCTTGCAATCTTTCCCCATAAATTATCTTTTCTAAACTCTGTTTATTCCTCTTTTTCTGACTCACAGAATCACAGAATCATGGAATCTAAAGGGATGGAAGGGACCTTGAAAAATCATCTAGTCCAACCCCCCCTACCAGAGTAGGACCACCTAGAGTAGGTCACACAGGAACTCATCTAGGTGTGTTTTGAATGTCTCCAGAGAAGGAGACTCAACAGCCCACCTGGGCAGTTTGTTTCACTGCTCCATCACCCTCACAGTGAAAAAGTTTTCCCTTGTATTTCTTTGGAACCTCTCGTGTTCCAGCTTGTACCCATTGCCCCTAGTCCTATCGTTAAACATCACCGAGAGCAGCCTGGCTCCATCCTCCTGACACTGGTGCTTGATTTTTGCTATATCAGGTGAAATAACAAGCAATGGTTTTGTAAGTTGCACCATAAACCCAAAGTATTCATACCACTCACAAAGTAAAGTGAGAATGTTGTCTAGCTGACAGTTAAATACAGTACTATTAATTTCTTATCAGGAAGAGGAAAAAAGACATAATCATAACTATGGTAAATTGTTATTGGAACTCAATGGAAGCAAACTCTTGTACACATCGCAGGATGTGTACTGAAGGGGACAGTGTCATGGTTTGACATGACACTCTTTTTTTGTTTTTGACATGACGCTCAGTAGCTTTAAGCTACTTCTGGGGCTGAGCCTATTAGATGCCACCATAATCACTTTAAAAGAAGCAACCAGAAGAGGATGCTTCTTTCTGTTCCTTCTTTCTTCTATCCCTTCTTCTCTGACTGATGGTGGTGTAAGGAGTTGGAGGAGATAGAGAAGCGACTACGTGGACTCCAAGGTCAGTGAGGGAAGAGAGGAGGAGGTGTGCTGGAGCAGAGACTCCCCTGTATCCTATGGGGAGGACTGGTGAATCTGAGATTTGTTTGCATTTCATTAAGGATCCTGCATCAGAGGCAGTGACTCACTTTGCTAAAGACCCCTGCATCAGGGGTAGTGACTCACTTCATTAAAGACCCCGCAGCAGTGGCAGTCACTATGTCCAGAGGAGGCCGTGTCCCATATGAGGGACCCTATATTCACAGAAGCTGTAACTGTGGGGAAGAACCCAAGCCATAGAAGCTCATTAAAATTATGCCCACAAGAGGCCATGTCCTGTGGGAAGGACCCTGTATCTGTAGAAGCCGCAGCTGCTGAGAAGAACCCATACCAGAGAAGTTCCTTAAGAACTGTGTCCCGGGGCAGGGACTCTGTATAGGAGCAGGGGAAGAATGCCAGGAGTCATCCTCATCTGAGAAGCAAAAAGTGGCAGAGTCTTTCTGTGAGAAGCTGATGATATCCCCCATTCCCTGCCCCCCTGAGCCATTGAGGGGGGAAGAGGTAGAGATATCAGGAGCAGTGAGCTGGGCCAAAGAAGAAAGGAGGGATGGGGAAGAGGATCTTAAAATGCTGGTTGTAATTTTCTCATCATCCTGCACTGTTTTTAGTCATCCTAATCCTTAAAAAGAGAGTTTTTGTTCTGTTCTGTTTCTAGTAGGTAGTATAATAAACTTTCCTACTTTCCTCTCTAAGTTGAGTACTGGAGTCTGTTTTGCTCGAAACTGTAATTGACAGTGAGCCCTCCCTGCCCTTGTCTCAATCTACAACAGCCTTGGTTATCTTTTTTTCCTCCCATTTCTCTGGGGCCTCCACCATTCTAAGGAGGGTGAAGGTGGATGGGGAGTACCGAGTAAGAGACTTTCATGGTGCTTCATTGCTGGCTGGGCAAAACCACAGCGGAGAGAAATAGTAACTGTTTTTTAAAGTCTGGGGTTTTTTAGGAAAAAAAAATCAATTATTTCCTTTAAAATCTGGGTATACTGATTTGTATGATCAAAGATAGAATGTGTTTCATTATAAACTATATATTTTGTTAATGGCAATTTTCTTCTGACTTGAGAAGTCAAGCTGACATGGACAACTAAAAATATTATTTAAAATTATACTAAAAATATTTTTAATGCCCACCATATCTATTTAGTTCAGTCCAGAAAGACTGACAAGAAATTATTTCATTTATTCATGGCTTTGAATTTCTTAATGGTATTATTTCAGAAATTTCAAAAATTGTAAATTGAGAGAAGCTATATGGAAAAATTCACAGGATAAAGACAGCAACTGAACCATTTACCTTACTAGAAGCAAAGCTTTCTAAATATATGTAGTGTTTTTGAATTTTTTTTTCCCTAGTTTATACCTGAATGTAAATCAGTATTACTATAGCAACTAAGATCCAGTCCTGCATATGTACTCCATAGAGAATAATAATTCTTGTCTTAGTGAGTAAAAATCAACAATACCAAATCTAGATTTAAAGTGGCATGGGACACAGGAAATGGAATTGCAGACATCTGAATTTCTTATCAAAACAACCTTTGTGATCATGAGTGATAACCAGCCATTTCTAGAGTCTGATTCAATACGTACTAAAAATATCTAAAACAGATCAGTTCAGCTATGATTATTTTTTTAATTCTTTTTCCCTTACAGTCACTGTAAAGAGAAGTGATACTTAGCTAGATGTGGAGAGATGTACATTGTCAGCATCACACCTCAGGTAAAATGAATCTCTTGCAACACACAGAGGGAATGTTAAAGTAAGTATTTTATTGGGTTTTCTAAAAATGTACTTCTGAACTATATATGTCATACCTGAAGCTGGGTTTTCATCCAGAATGAGAAAATAATGGCAGTGATGGCTCAAGCATCTTCACAGATGCCCTCCATGTGCTTAAGCACTAACTATCACTGTGCTGTAGATGTCAGATTGACTGCTAGTGGACACTTTTCTTTTGTATGTAATTAGTAGTGGTTAGATAACACATAACAATGAGCATTATATTCCCATTGAAGATCCTGTAAATAATATTGGCTTTTATGTCATGAGATTTGAATTCCATGCCTTTGCAGACAGGATATCAAAATGAAACTAATTGTAGGGTAATGAGTGAGTACCAGTCAGAAATCTCTGTTCACAGTGCACAAAAGTCATGAGGGGAAACTTAAAAATATGTTGTAAATAAACAAAATGAAATTATAGGTTGTAATTTTAGATTGAGATAATATAATTACAGGCAATATATTAGTCAGGAAACATGTTTGCTTATTTTTCATTTTGAAATTAAGTAGTCTTGAGAAAGCTATTACAATAAATGACATAATTTCACAATTTGAAATATAAGAAAAACGTATTATTTCTTCCAAGAAAATTATTCAAGGTAACTCCCAACAGATTTTAACACAAACAACTGTCAATATATAATATTTGAAGATAATTCTGTATATGATATAATGTAGTACAAACCCCAAAGATATTAAAAAAGTAAAATGACATGTGGACTGAATCTTGTCTGCACTGTGAAAGAGTGAACTTTTTACTAGTGGGGAATGATACACAACCGAATGGACCTTTACAAAAATCTCTACTTAGAAGGAGTTAAATGTAGTCACATTGATCATACTAGAGCACCTCTCCCATAAGTACATTGATCAAAAAAATAATGAGAGTCCTGACAATGGACTTGATTTGTTTCAGGTTCAGAAGCCAGGAAAACATGGTCTCAGTTGTCCACTGGGAAATCTTATGAGATGTATTAGATCTTACTTTTACTAGAATTTAAAATACTGCAAACACACCATAAAATTTATGAAGCAAATGTTTATACATCTTCTTTGGGTAATGACATAGATATTGTTCTCAACACAACTAGAATCTTTTTTATATCTATATTATTATTCACTATACCGAAATATGCTCACTTTTTGATTCTCAAAATAAAAGATGTTATATTATGTAGTATAGTAACTGTTTTGAAGGCATTTATGGTATGAAAAAGTTTATATTTGAATGTAGCACTATTTTAAATAATACACTCTCAATTATTAAAACAAAAAAATTAGGAAACATGACTATTTAGAAATAGCCAGATAGACTTCTTAACTTACTGCACAATGAAAAATATCCAGAGGCATGTGATAATCCATCTGCACTATCAGGATACTTATGCATACAAAGAATTATTTGCATTTATGTAGAAACCTAAAGCTCTTATAACTTTTTGTTTCTTTAAGAATATTTAAAAAATTTCATGTGTGGAAGGAGGGATTGAGAGCCTGTATTCTGAAAGGAAAAAACATTATTGCTCATTATTGCTAAGTACAAATCTGAAATATGCAGGTGCAGATTATGCATTTGCACATAAGAGAGGCCAGAAATAACATAGGTACCTTGTGCATATACAAACAACAGATTTGTGTACATACCTTTAGTACTTGTGTGACTCATTTATTCATGTCCATTGACTCTTAATTTGATATGCAATTAACATGATTGAGAATAAAGAAAAACAGGCATATAAGATATTCTTAATCATGTGTCTTCATAACAGTACTGAGAATATAAGTTTTAAATTAATGTTTCTTAAACTGGGAAAAATGACATCCTCAAAACTTTTTAGTAAAACAGCTAAAACTCAGAAATTTTTCCACAAGGAAATTCCATTTCAGAAGTAATATTTAACATTTTCTATAGCTAACATTATTATATTATTTGGATTCTTCTCTAAAAATATGGACTACCTGAGACACTTTTTAAGTTGTAAATGTATGATATGTATATATATGTATGATGTATGTATATGTAAATGTATGTATGTACATATAAATGTTTGTATATGTGTGATAAATGTCACAGTTTTGCCATATTCATTGCATCTCAAGGCTATACCTCATCCTTTTCCTCCCTTATCCTGTTTTTCCTTGATTTCTGGCTAGTGCTTCAGGATAGTGAAGTTGATATGACTTAAGATCACAGCTTAATTTTGCTATCTAATGTCTAACACTACCTTCCTATTTTCATTCAGTGCCAAGTATAAGAAAGACTCTAAAACCCCTCTTAAAATCATTCCACCTCTTCCGTACATTAATTCCTTTTTTGCCCTGAACTTTCCTAGGCCACCTTTAAGAAGAGTTTGAGAGATCCTAAAATGAAATTATTATTACTGTAACAAATATACTCAGTTTTAATAAAATGTGAATTATTAATATTTAATGAGAACAGATGTAGGTGCTAGAGTTCATTTGAAATATCAGAATTTTTGTTTATTTTAAGGCAAGAATGTTAACAACATGCAAGAATTAAGCTTTTGTTTTACAGATTTATAACTATAAAAAATAAGTAGTAGGTGTCTTAAAGCAGTTAAGCAGCATTTTCTATGAATAAAAAGGAAATTAAACAACAAGAAAACTGATCTAATTTTTTATGCCCTATCATTAATCATCGTTAGGGAGAATTTAGTGGAGATTAAATGATTCCTATATGCTAAATAAAATGCTTTCAAATATTGAATTAGTCTATTATATCTGTAGAAATTAGTTATTCATTGGAACAGTTCTTTAAACTGTTTTAAGATCTCCAAATGCCAGAAAGATAACAAATATTTTCTTTTTTCACAGTACTAGTTCTGTGTCATATTTAAGATTGTCACAGCTGAAAAGAGTATTATATGATTTCTACATTCATATTGACATGAAAATCTTTAAAAGTATCTCTTTTAGAGAACATCAGACAATTTTGATGTATGTACGAAAAATCTTATTAATTTGAATATGGAGAGAACAACAGCAATGGATGAAGGATGGAGCCAGGCTGTTCTCAATAACGTCCAATGATAGGACAAGGGGCAATGAGTATAAAATGGAACACAAGAGGTTCTAAAGAAATATAAGGAAGAATTTCTTCACTCTGAGGGTGATGAAGTAGTGGAACAGGCTGCCCAGATGCATTGTTGAGACTCCTTGTCTGGAGACATTCAAAACTCACCTGAACAAGTTCCTGTGTGGCCTAGTCTAGGAGGTCCTGCTCTGGCAGGGAGGTTGGACCGGATGATCTTTCGAGTTCTCTTCCAACCCTTCAGATTCTGTGAGTCTGTGATTCAGAGAGAGGAAGGAAGCGAGAGAGAAGTTTTAAATGTTTAAATCTTGAAGAAATGTCTACAAATGAGAATATCAACAAAAATCTATCAGAGGTTTCACTAAGATTAAAAATTTGTTTGCAACCCAGAAGTACAGTGTCACAGTGCAGGTTGTTGCTACCCTTTCATTGCAGCTTATACGCAAAAGGGGCGCTGACATCAGACACACACCTGATAGAGGACTGATATATGCACATACACTTGAGATTGTGTCTGTATTTTTATCTGTCTGTCTATCAGTCTATCTGTCTGCATATGCACAGATCAAGACATAAATCAATGACATACACATATTAATATATATATATATATACATAATCATGCATTTTTTTGAAATGAACTTGTAGTAGATATTTTCACTATATTGTTGCAGGCTCCTATACAAGACTATAAAAAAGATGTATGTAGTAAAATGTTATGTTATGCAGATGGTATATACCTTCAGGTGTATGACTGTCACACATTTTTATAAAATTAAAATGCATCTTATCTGATTGTGCAGTATACTTCTCATAGTGTTAATATCATACAACTCACAAAAATAGTATACCTTTTAGCAATTTGTGTTATCATGTGTTACAGAACTAGTTGTGATTTTCTTTTGCTTGCTTATAAATTTAGTCTTTAGATCTAAAGTGTCTCCTTGCTTTTTTAGGAATGATTATGTATGTCTCAAAAAATCATTATGTGCCTTCAGCCAGGGCAAATTGCTCTACTGTAATTAAATGGTTATTGCAACAAATGGAGGTAGATGTCATGGTTTTATTACTTGATATAGATTTTAATTGCACCTTGTAGAACAGCATAGTACAGATAATAATAAATATAGTCCATACACATCTTTCCATGTAGAACTATTGCTGTGGATAAACACAAACATAAGAATATCAAAACTGCATTACTACAGGAGCTGAACTTCAACATACTTTTAATTCTATGAGGTAATTCTCCTGAGAACTTGTAAATATAAACCCTACGTAAAAGTCATCAGTTTCAAATACACAAAGGGTATTAAATATGATCCTCCCACCTCAGGACTAGTCTGTTGATGTGATGTGTCAGTGCTATTCTTTATAGATGTATAAGATATTGACACTGAGTGTCGCATAGCTATTGATCTAGCTATTTGTGATACTTTCCTCCTCTACTGCTGTTTTCAGTTTTCACTAAATAGAGCTCAAGATCTTTTTAGTAGATATTTATTTCATTAAGCAAAAATGGAAATTTCCATGATTCTCTGAGACACTGGTAAACCCTTTTAGTTGGTGAAAATTTCCTATCTGTTCCTACAAAATGCTAGAAGATGATTATGTGGTCTTTAGCAGTTTTTAGAAGAAATTAAATATAGTGTACAATCTTTCTTTTCCAAGTACATTTGTACACATAATGTGCAGAAATGATATCACACTAATAACTGAACTTTATGGGAAATCTGATATATTGCCTTCTACTTTACTGTAATGAGGTATCAACCTATCAATCTTTTGCCTTTTAACATCATACTCTGAAGGATAATTTATTAGATTGTCTAGTGATAAAGAAACATATGAAAAAAAAAGTAATTACTACTTGCTAAAGAAAATAACAGACAGCAAACTACATCCAGTCTACATGCTGTTAGAGCATTATTTGAACTGCACTACTTGATTTTTTTAATAAAATCCTTTATGGTTCCATTATATGTGAGAGTATGATTATGAAAAAAGTATACTTACATATTATGCTTTATTAACTCAGTATATACTGTTGTGCATAGTTGAAATACACTGAATATATGTAAGGACACTTTTATTTCCTACCAAAAGAAAAAATAGATATTTTGTTTTGCAATATCCACTGGAGTCTGGCAACTATATTCCATCTCCGTGATGTTATTCTTGATATTCATGTTATTCTTGATATGTTAATTCACAGTTGTTTTCTCAACTGTATTTATTATCCTTCTAATAGAATTAAAACTATAGACATAATTTGAGGTTTTAATAATAATGCTGAAGTAATTATTTCTGGTAAGAAATATTGTAAGTTTTTGGTTTTTTGTGGGCTTTTTTTCCCTTCAGTTTTAATTCAATTGAAAGATCTAGAACTCTATTGTTAAACTTTTAAAGATCTGTAGCTAACATGCCAGGTCAGGTTTTCTTCTGTACCACTAAATTTTCAGTATTTCAGAAGTTTAAATTAACTGAAAAACTACAATGCTGAGGTATTTGTATCATTTAGCTAAAATAGCTTAGTTACTGAAATTACTTATCGCATATATTCAGGAAAAAAAAAAGACACACACATAAAGACATAAATTTCCAACCTATTTTCATTTATTTAAAAAAAAAAAACACACAAGAAAAAAAGATAAGATTTCATAAGAAGATTTTCCTCAGGACAAATTATCAAATGATTTGTGTCAGGAGGTTGGGACATCCCTTTTTTCTATGGTATCTAGCAATAGGACAAGGGGTAATGGGATGAAGCTGGTACACAAAAAGTTCCATTTAAACATAAGGAAAAACTATTTTACTGTGAGGATGATGGATCCCAGGCACAGGCTGCCCAGGGAGGGTGTGCCTCCTTCTTTGGAGGTCTTCAAAATCTGCCTGGACACGTTCCAGTGCAACCTGATCTAGGTGAACCTGCTTCTGCAGGGGGGTTGGACTAGGTGATCTCTAAAGGTCCCTTCTAACCCCTACCGTTCTATGATTCTATGATTTATTCTTGATTAGTGAGAAACTCAAATACAATCTCTTTGTGTGTTAGCTGTGAGGTCCATAGATATTTCAGTACAATACATCCATAAATTCACCTGTGGTCACCTGTGTGGTAAATGCTATATTTTTTGGAGGTTTATACATTTTTTTTAAAAGTCATCAGTCTCAGCAGCTTGAAGACACCTAGGAAATTATAACTTCTCTTAACATATGATTCGGCAGTTTACTTTTAGGAATATTCTAATTTTATAACAGTCATAGTAGAAGAAACCTGCTGCATCGCCCTATCTCCAATGATTTGAAGAGATGTTCAACATTTATTTGCATTGTATTAAAATTGCCTGAAACATGTTTAAAACATCTGGCCTATTTCTTTTTTATTATAACACTCTTTCCAGTTAAGTTACAATCCAATTTAATTCTATCTCTGTACTAATGATGATTTTTAATTGGGTAGAGAGAAAATGTAAATAATCCTTAAAATTTGAAAATTTTAATTGTCCAGGCATTTTTCTTGAAAACAAAGGAAATCCAAATTAAGAAAAAAAAAAAAACAGTTAGTCAGTCTAATGTAATATGTTATGTGTGAATACATTAGTCTGTGGGAAAAAGAAATGAACGAAAAAAGAATAACAAAAAGAAAATTCTCCCCATAAAGGCCTTAAACATATTAATAGGAAATATTTTTCTCTGACTCAGTTTCATATTTTTAGTGCTTCTTTTTGTGATAAAATGCAAAAAAAAATCTTGACAGGTCTCAGCTCTGCCCCATACAGAGTGTGACTTGGAAATCTCACAACATATTGACAAAGGAAAACCTTTCCCTGTCTGAGTTCTAACAAACTCTCTATGTATTTGGAAAACATCATGAGTTGCAGAAGTTAAACTGATTCAAAAAGGCTCATAACTTCCTCACATTGCTGAATTATTGCTGTTGTCTAAAGTAGCTAATCATTTTATTTCTGCACAGTAAACTTTCTATGATAAACTGGAATCTGACTGCAAAATCAAGACTATATGCAGAGTACCTAGCCTTAACTAGCCAACCACTCTGTAGTTTTCTATTATTTGACTTGAGTGAAGAGGTAGAAGGTTTTGTTGTCTTAGAAGTAAGGAAGCAGACTGTGTATAGAAGATAATATAAAAACATAATAGAGAAAGGAAGGGAAACAAAGAAAGATGAAGCAAAAAGATGCAGTAGGAAGGAACACAAGTGAAAGTATTTGAAAAGGTTTACACTACTTCTATTTTGAACACGCTACTCTTGGCATCTGCAGAAAAATTACAGAGGGTAATGAGTAAAACGGCAAAGTATATCAGATAAGGAAGTGCAGCTTTCAAAACTGCATTGTTTTCTCTTTCGAATGCTAAATCACTTGCCAGGTCCATTCCATGGTTAAAGTTCTAGATGGGCTCCACCTGAGAACTGGCATTGCGTCAGGAGAGGCCAAGAATACATGAAGGTAGTAATGAGAATGCATCCTGTGACAAAATTGCATTAAAGTTAAGTGACAATATTTTTCTTCATTGCTCTTACTAGTTTTCAAAACAACTCAGCAAAATATAGATTGGTTCTGTCATATTTCATTAGACATAATCCAAATCCCTTATCAGTTCATCTTTAATGAACAAGTATTTGTCAGCTACAACAAACTAGAAACTTCCACATGTAAATAAGAGAGTTAAAGGTAATTTTTGTAGTTTTGTAATATCACAGACTTAATTTTACATGTCAGATCTTCATGAACATTATTTTTTGAAGAGCAATAGAATGTAACATGTTAATGTTGTCTGCTAGGCAAATACATATTTGTCCTGCCAAGGATAGGGGATGGATTTGAGCTTAAGTGACCAGTTAAGCGAGTGAAATTTTAAATTAAAAAAGACAGTTTGAGATAAATTCACCCGTAATCTGCAGTCCATATAAGGAAGCAAATTTTGAAGGATCCATCACCTTTTAATTGAGTTGTACAACAGAACAGCTCTCCTCAAGAACAATTAAATCAAGATGGTCTGTAGAATTACCTAAATGAGTGATTTCACTTATAGTGATAAATGTTGAATATTTTTTCTAATGTAAACTATTAAAACAACGTTAATTCTAGTGCTAGTATGATTTAATTGTTTTTTGTGTATGGAAGATTTCTTTTTAAATAATTAGATCTAGAAAAATAATTATTCTTGACTTAGATTGCTAAGCTTTCAATTAAACTTAGAACAGATTCCTGATTTTATGTATTACATTTTCCCCATTTGCTAATAACCAAGATTTTTAGTATAAAAAGGATAAATGACCATGTAGTGTTTTTTAATAAATAGAAGACATAGAGGAAGTGGGATTATTTTAGTAATATGTATTGGAAGTCTCATTTTCCCAGCCTTAAGCATTTATTTGTAATAAAGGCAAAAGTCTAGTTTCAATCTGTACTAGTGACTTACTCAGATAATACTTAAAGTATTAGGATACAGCTACTACCCTGCTATTTTATAAAAGGAATTGGTAGGTCAGATGTCATTTGTAAATACTGACTCTCAATACTATATTTCATCAATGAAAGCAAAGAAACCAAAGATGAAATAAACCAACCAACAAAAAAGGAAAACAAAGAGTTACAGAGATTCTATCACTGCTGCCACTGAGTGATATGTGGTATTTTGGTCTAGAAAATGGAAATGTGACAGTAAGAGTGAATATTCACATAACTCAGTGTTTGAAAGAGAGATTAAAAAACTTTTATAATGAAACCTGGGCACATGCTGAGTAGCTTTGGAAATATTCTACATATTCTGGGTGTTATAGTAGTTTCTTTTGTTTTGGTTTGTGGACTGCTTTTTTTTCTTTTTAAATGATTTTTTTAATTTAAATGCAGAAACAATAAAATCTTGTGCAGAGATGTGTCATAAGCCACTGTAGTATATAAAATAACAATTATAATTTCTAGCAAGAGTTTAACTGTAAAAGGTCATATGGCTAAATAACACACTGTCATGGTTTGACATGAAGCCATTTCTGGTAAGGGGGAAGGGACTGTAAAGATGGCTCCTGTAAGAAGTTGTTCGAAACTGTCCCCATCTCTGAGACAGACCCATTTCTGGGGCTGAGCCAATTAGACTCCTCCATGATCACTTTTTAAGAAGAAGCCAGAAGAGGAGGATTATTCCTGTTCTTTCTTCTGTCCCTTCTTCTTCTCTGGCTGGTGGTGGTGCAAGGTGTTGGAGGAGAGAGAGAAGCAATCACAGGGACTACAAGCTCAGTGAGGGAAGAGAGGAGGAGGTGTGCTGGAGCAGAGACTTCCTTGCATCCTATGGAGAGGACTGGTGAAGCTGAGATTTATTTGCATTTCATTAAAGATTCCACAGCAGGGGCAGCAACTCATTTCACTACAGAGCCCATGCCAGGGGCAGTGACTATGGCCAGAGAAGATCATGTCCTGTGGGAGGGACCAATATTCACAGAAGCTGTAACTGTGGGGAAAAATCCAGGCCAAAGAAGGTCATTAAAATCATGCCCAGAAGAGGCCTTGTCCTGAGGGAGGGACCCTGTATTGGCAGGAGCCGCAGCTGCTGGGAACAACCCACACCAGAGATGTTCATTAAGGACTGTGTCCCGGGGGAGGAACCCCGTGTTGGAGCAGAGGAAGAATGCCAGGAGTCATCCTCATCTGAAAAGAGAGAAGCAGCAGAGCCCATCTGTGAGAGACTGACCACATCTCCCATTCCCTGCCCCCCTGAGCCGTTTAAGGGGCAGGAGGCAGAGATATAGGGAGCAGTGAGCTGGGCCTGGGAAGAAAGGAGGGATGGGGGAGGGAGATCTTAAAGTACTGATTGTAATTTTCTCAGTCATTCTACTATATTTTTACTTTTTGTTCTGTTCTGTTTCTTTTAGGTAGTAGAATAAACTTTCCTTACTTTTCTCTCTAAGTCGAGTAATGGAGTCTGTTTTGCATCCGCCATCCTAAGGAGAGTGGGGGTGGATGAACAGGACCGAGTGAGAGACTCTTGTGGTGCTTCTGTGCCGGATGGGCAAAACCACTACACACACCAAACTATAATGACTGTCATGCATATTACAGAATCATAAATCACAACATCATAGAATGGTAGGGATTAGAAGGAACCTTTAGAGATTATCTAGTCCAACTCGGCTGCAGAAACAAGTGCACCTAGATCAGGTTGCACAGAAATGCATCCAGGTGGGTTTTGAAAACCTCCAGAGAAGGAGACTCCACAACCTCCTTGCGCAGCCTTTGCCAGTGCTCCATCACTCTCACAGTAAAATAGTTTTTCCTTATATTTAAATGGAACCTTTTGTGTTCCAGTTTCATCCTGTTACCCTTTGTCCTGTTGCTAGATATAATAGAAAAAATGGATGCCCCAATTTCCTGACATCCACTATTTACGTATTTCTAAGTATTAATGAGATCCCTCCCACAATCTCCTCTTATCTGGACTAAATAGCCCCAGTTCCCATAGCCTTTCCTCATTAGAAACATATTCCAGTCCTCTGATCATTTTGGTGGCCCTGTGCTGGACTCTCTCTAGAAGTTCCCTGTCCCTCTTGAGCTGGGGAGCCCAGAACTGGACACAGAACTCCAGATCAGGCCTCACCAGGGCAGAGTAGAGGGGGAGAAGAACCTCTCTCAACATTACATTAGATCATATAATTAAAATGTCATAGAAAGAACTAGATAATTTATTTTGTAGAGTGTTAACACCCTTGACTGAAGTTATTAGAATCATGAAACACTTATTTCAACAGTAAGATAGAAATCCTACTCATATATGTCCCTGTTCTGCATAAGAGTATTTGGCATCATTTGTTTTCATTTATATTAACTTCAGATTTGTGAACTAAAAAGGGGATTGTTTTCTTGTGAAAAGTCTTTACTCTAATTCAGCAAAGGAGAGAAAAAGATGAGAGGAAAAAAGAACAGAGATGTATCGATCTAAATGACAGGAATTATCCATGGCACATCAACATTTTGAGGAGAAACACTTCAAAAAATGTATTTTTTAGATGCTTTATCAAAGGGAAGAGGCACATAGGCAATTGTTTGAAAAATCATTCTCTTTTTCTCCCTCAATTGGTGGCTTAGTAGACATATATATGACAAACACTGACAAGGACTTGTACTTGTAGCATTTTAACAGAAGGAGATTGTTCTTCCTGTGCTGTTCACATGCAAAACCCAAACAAATTGTGGCTTAAAGTCAATCAGGGGATTATGTTGTCATATATATACTGCAAAGGAAAATTTATCTGGTTCTTTGAAGTATGTATTTTTATTATGATTTCACTATAAGGAAGACCAAGGTAGTTAAGATTGACAAAAAGAACTTCTCTTTGGATGGATCCACTGGTTATGATGGAAATAGGATCTGAAGGCCCAGTCAACCCAACAAATGTTACAATGTTGGATATCAATTTTACTCTGGTAAAAGGGATGAAGGAAACGTGCTCAGACTGCTTTAGATTCTCCTTCTGTCTTCTGCTTATAATGATGTTTATTAGGTTTTTATACAGAAGGTCTTCAATCTGTTTATGGAAGTGTTTTGTGTTATTATTCCTGAGCATCCTTCTATACAACAGGACTGCCTACAGGGATAGGATTTAAAGAGAGAAGAAATTTCTTCCAGGCTTCTGTAAACTATTACCCACTGGGAGGATATAAAACCATGGTTTTTTTGACATGGAAACATCGTTCCAAAAGCAAGTAGTCCTTTTCAATTACCATCAGACTAACTAGCCTACACCTCTCACTGCACACTGCACTACTTTGAGAACTCAAAGCTACCAATGTGCAAGGAAATCTCCTTTTGCATTTCTCAGACATCTATTCTCTATAAATTGAACATCTATTCAGGATTTCCAACCTTTGAAAAAAAGAATCATTTCAGACTGCCAAGAGCTGTTGTCTTCAAGATCTTGTAGTGGGTAAAAGTGAACATATCATGCAGAAGGAGTCAGAAATTTCTTACTTCAATTAGTATCTTATCAGTATAATAGTCTAAACTATTTAATTAAGAACCAGAAGCCTTACTAGTAAAATAGTTAGAATTGTTACACAAAGGCTTCTGAGCTTCTGTGCCTTGGAAGTAGTGTTTGGCCCACCATAAATGTGTTTCTGGGATCCTACAGCTGGTATTTTCAGTCTTCTTTTAGTAGAATAAGTGAGAGAAAGTGAGTTCCCAAGTGTCACCAGCATACCAAGGCCTTTGCTGGCAGAAGATCATGTTCTTGGTGGGAATTTCTCCTCCTCCTTGTTGAGGTCAAGATGAGGCTATATGTTCTACTAACACAATCTGCTTCCTTCTCACTGGCTCCCAGTCAAAGTTTGGACATTGTACAGTAACTTTCCACAGCTTCAGTTGACCTAAAGGGCTGTTGGTTAAATATAAACTGTCTAGATATGTCACACACCATGAAACGGATGCACAGAGCTTGGGCCCAGGCAGTCACAGGCAGAACCTTGCACCATTAATTACCTACAGAGAGTCTATGGCCTTTTACTTAAATTGTTAGAAATAATATTTAATTGTGTACAGAGCTGATCGGTGTTGTTTGTTATTCCCTATTTCTTTAAGTCTTAAATCTTAATTTTACCAAATAGATTGAAGTAAGACTACAGAGAACTCTAAACAGACTCATAAAAGTAATAGTGACCAGTCTTCAGACCAGTCTTGATGCATTCACCTAGAGAACTATCTTAAGAGTTGTGTAACATTCAGTGCTTATAAGAAATCCATTATTCTTGACAATAATAAGTCCATCATTCCTGAAAATACTTGAGATCTTGATCACCTATTAGCAGAGGACAAAAAGCTGCCTTTATTGTGCATCGTGAATCCTCCGTATTTAAAAGTGATGGGTGTAAATCAGAGAAGGTTTTGAATATGCTGGAACTGAGGTAAGGTTTCCAGTCAAATGACTCCCATTTCCTAATGTGCCTAAAGACATGTAAATACATTTACATCAACACACTGAAAACTAGCAACAAGATCTTTGTGTCTAAAGAGTCATATGGACCAAAGGGCATGAAGGTATGTCAGTTTCCATCAGCAGAAATTTTCAGACTCATAATGACTGAATGTCTATTACACATTGTAAGACAAATAATATGTTTGGGGGGGCATGTTTTACTGTCCCCTTGAAGATGAAATTGTTTCTATGAATTCATTCTCAGTATTGAATAAACACTGTTTTTGTTCTGGTGCATAACAGATGAGAGCAATCTTGAGCAAATCTCTGATAAGAGGAAGATAAAATTAACAGTTCAACCTACTACAGCCACAATTATTAATATGGCACCAGACTTATCTTTGTTGCTTCAGTGCCCTTTAACTTAATAAAATGAAATAAAATCTGGACTTTTTATCTGTCATTGGGGCTTTTCAGTTACAGCAGTCCATGAATAAAGCACTAATGTGCTGCCTAGGTGAAATGGCTGCTTTTTCAAACAGCAATAGAACATCATAACATGTAGTTAAAGTTAATTATTTCAGCCAAGTTCCAATAGCAAAAAGAGCTACAAATGTACATGAAGAGACATGAAACTAATTTTATATAAGTAGTATGAATATTTCAATTGTTAAGTCCACTGTACAGGGAAAGACTAGAGAGAATGGGGATAAATAAGTCACCAAACTTTGAATTATTGTATAAAAAGCCAACATCAAGAGATTAATGTTTCAGATATAGCACGTGAATGATAAACTTATCATTGTTGTGCCATAGATCAGTATGTTATCGTGCTACACAATGACAGTATTTCCTAATGTAATTCACACTAATTTATTCAATAAACTTGTGATAACTTACGAGACCAATGAGGACTGAACGTACCTATTATGTTACCCATATTCTAGAAAGGCAGAATATCTTAAAATGCCACTGATATTGTAAAAAATAATTTATTCTTTCCCTATATTTTCCCAAATTAGTTACAATCTATTCAGCTTTTAGCTTGGACACATGTAAAGATAACCATGACCCAACTAATATGACCAAACTGAAGTGGATACAGTAGATAAATATAATTAATTTATTAGTAGTTTTGGGGAGATTGGCTTCCCCTGAAACTAGTTTGAATTCTTAAACTTGTCTATGCCTTAAGACTGTTCAAATAAGATCTGGACAGTCTGGAGAGTAAGGAGGGGAAAAAATCTCATGAAATTCAACAAATGTAGAGACTTGCATCTGGGAAAGAAGAACCCTATGTACCTGTACAGGTTGGGGAATGAACTGTTATAGTAGAGGGGAAAGAGTCCTGGTGGACAGCATGATGAGTATGAGCCAGGAATGTGCCCTCATGGCCAAGAAGGCCAATGGCATCCTGGGCTGCATTAGAAGGGATGTGGTGTATAGATGGAGAGAGGTTCTGCTCCCTCTCTACTCTGCCCTCGTGATATTTCATCTGGAATCTGTGTCCTGTTCTGGGTCCCTCAATTCAAGAAGGACAGGGAGCTACTGGAGAGAGTTCAGCACAGAGCCAGCAAGACGATGGAGGCAGCGGAGCATCTCCCTTATGATGAAAGGCTGAGGGAGTTGGGGCTCTTCAGCTTGGAAGAGACTGAGGGAGTGACCTCATTAATGTTTACAAATACATAAAGGGCAAGTATCAGGAGTATGGAGTCAGGCTGTTCTCAATGATGTCCAATGATAGGACAAGGGGCAATCGGTACAAGCTAGACAATAAGATGTTCCAAAGAAGCATAAGGAGAAACTTCTACACTGTGAGGATGATGGAGCACTGCAACAGGCTGCCCAGATGGATTGTTGAGTCTCCTTCTCTGCAGACCTTCAAGGCCTGCTTGGAGGGGCTCCTGTGTGACTTACTCTAGGTGGCCTGCTGTGGCATGGTGGTTGGACTAGATGGTCTTTCGATATCCCTTCCAACCTTTGAGATTCTGTGATTCTGTGAAATCTTAGTGTGGTACTTATAAACCTTAGAAATATCCGTGTATATTAACCCTACTGTTAAAAGCAACACAAAACCAACCAAACAAAACCAAATCCAAAATGAGTACAATCAAATAAAATTTGTTGCTGAGTTCCTAATACTTGATGCTGTAGCAGAGCAAAGCACATATTATTCCATATACTTGCTTCATTTTGTTCCCATTTCCACTCTATGTTTTCCTCAAGCAGACACTACATTGCCAAATGTCCATTCTCCTTTGTTGGCATGTGAAAAAAGTTCAGATAGAAAAGGAAAGTCATTCTCCACTTCCACATAATGTCCTGTTGTCTGCCTTTCCTCCTTCTTCTAAGAAAAGAAAGAAAAAAACACATTTACCAGACGGGACAACTGAAATGACCTCAGGTCTTTCGCTTGTTACTGACAGTGCCTCACAACAGCCCTGCCACTAGTATAGAGACAGAGGGAAGCCTTCCATTCTTCCTTTACTCTCCGTCTCTTTCTTCATGTGTTTATTGCAGTCCTTAGGTTATATAAAGATGTTCTCACAGGTACTTAATGGTTATGTTAACTCTGCCTCTCCTGATTTGACAAAAGAGTCTGAATTCCTGTTTGGGTTTCCCAAAGAGGGGAGTTCAAGTGAACTGTGAACTCCATTGACCTTAATCTGTTTATGACATATTTCAGACAAGTCATACCATCTTTTGCTAAGAATGAACTCAGAGTAGTAAATTCTACTAAAGTATTTAATAATTCATCCTGACATTCTGAAGTCATTACATATACTTGCTAAACTGGTGTGACTCTGTAATGGATTTGAGTGGAGCAATTTCTGATAATGGGGAAGAGACTGTAAAGATATCTCCTGTAAGAAATTGCTCAAAACTCCCCAGCTATGAGCAGACCCACTTCTGGGGCTGAGTCAATATGACAACTCCATGATCACTTTTTAAGAGAAGAAGAAGCCAGAAGAGGAGCATTCTTCCTGTTCTTGCTGTTTTTCCTGTTCCTTCTTACTGTTTTTCATAGAATCATAAAATGGTAGAGGTTGGAAGGGACCTTTAGAGATCATCTAGTCCAATCCCCCTGCAGAAGCAGGGTGACCTAGATCAGGTCGCATAGGAACATGTCCAGGTGGGTCTTGAAGACCTCCAAGGAAGGAGACTCCACAACCCCTCTGGGCAGCCTGTGCCATTGCTGCGTCACCCTCACAGTGAAATAGTTTTTTCTTATGTTTAAGTGGAACTGCCTTCTTTTCTAGCTGCTGGTGGAAAGTGTTGGGGGAGAGAGAGAGAAGCAACCATGTAGACCCCAAGGTCAGCGAGGGAGGAGACGAGGAGGTGTGCAGGAACAGAGACTTCCTTGCATCCTGTGGAGAGGAGTGCTAAAGCAGAGATTTGTTGCCATTTCATAGAGGACCCCACCCCAGGGGTAATGACCTTTTCCAGAGGAGGCAATGAATTTGTGAGAGGATGGTATTGCAGCAGAAGGTGCCCAAAATGTTGCTGGCTGCAGAGGAGTCCCATGCTGGAGGAGTTTGTGAGCAGAAACTGTCATTATTGGTCAGAACTCACACCAGAGAGATTCGTTACAAAGTGTGTCCCATGGAGGGACCCCATGTTGGAACAGGGAAAGAATGCAAGGAGTTGTCCTGCTCTGAGAAGAGAGAAGTGACAGAGCCCATTTGTGAGACACTGACCACATCCCCTCATTATCTATTGCCTCGAGCTGTTGTGGGGGGAAGACATAGAGATATTGGGAGCAGTGAGCTGAGCCCAGGAAGCAAGGAGGGATGGGGGAGGGAGATCTTAAAGTGCTGGTTTTGGGATTTTTTTCTCAACATCCTGCCCTGTTTTTGGGTTTTGTTCTGTTCTGTTTCTTGTAGGTAGTAGAATAAACTTTCCTGCTGTCCTCTCTAAGTCAAGTACAAGAGTCTTTTTTAACTGGAATTGTAATTGGAAGTGAGCCCTTCCTGCCCTTGTCTCAATCCACAACATCCCTGGTTATCTTTTTTCCTTGCTTCTCACTGGGGCTTCCACCATCCTAAGGAGGGTGGGAGTGGATGTGGGGCAGTGAATAAGAGACTGTCACGGTGCTTCATTGCTGATTAGGGCAAAACCATGACAGACGCCCAAGGTAGTCCATCTATAGATAGAGAGATGTCAGAGAAAAGGATGTTGTGCTGAGGATTTCATGATTTGATGCAATATTTCCTGTCCTAGATTTTGTCGAAGTCCTCAAAGAGAGAGCATTGCTACTCACAGGTTTCCACGTAGATGTCTTGAACTTCCAGTGCATTTCTGTTTTGTCATTTACAGGTTGAACATCGTGCTTTTAAATTTTACAAGCAGGGAAACTGTTGATGTATCTATGCAGATCTAGTATTCAACAAGAATACAATTAATTAATTTCCAGCAGTAAAAATTTCCTACACAATTGTGCCAAGATGCTTCTTCATTGACCTTTCTACTTTTGAGTTTGTAGGTGTTGCATTTCATTTTCTCTTCAATATTTAAATATAGTGTTGTCCTGAAAAAATTCAGGAACCTCTGAAAAACATCTAATAAGCATGAGAACCCCACCATTACTTCATTAGGTTTTGCTTAAAGTCTCTGTGAGGATCTGTGAGACTAAAAGAGCTGCTGTATTTGTAATTGGTACATTAATATAATGTTGCAAAAATCAGCCTTAAAACAAAGTAGTAACAAGCAAAAAGCTCCAGTTGACTAGTCTAATGAAAACTATCAACAGCTAATCCATAACATTCCCCCCATCCCCAATTCTAGAGACAAATCAGGTTACCAGGTACCATGCTGAGTACAACAAAGCAAGCTCTGTTATGACTACCAAAATCATCAGTATGAAATACAGAAATAATGGAAGTTTGAATCCTTCTGTAATACATCTTTCCCAAGCACATTATCCCCTAGAATTATCATCAATGGCTACCAAGTTTCTTGTAATCATAAATAAATTTTGTTCAGATCAATAGGTTCTAAAAACATCTGTACATTTGAATCTCGCTTTCAATGGTCAAATGAGTTTAAGAAAGTATGTGAAAACTCAAAACTGGTGTTTGGTATTCTGTAAAACTGTCCTAAGTCCAGTTTCAGAGAACAGGTATTACTCTCCCACTTCCATTAAAGGAATTTGCTTCCCCGTTTAGCCAAGGCGTATTCACTTATGTTTAAAAGAACCAGCCAGTCAAGATCTGAGCCTGATAGCTCTTACTTTATTTTTAACAGTGTATGGCAGTTATACGAAAGAACTACAGGGACATTTTTGATTATGATTTTTTTTATTTCATATTGAAGCCAGAACTAAGTTAAAACAAATATAAACAGGATTAATATTATTTTACAGTGTGTGAATTGCCATACATAGACTTAATATTTATGTTCATCTTAGCAGAAATTCAAATTAGATTTGGATTTATACAGCATCTTTCATATTGAAGATATTTTAAAGCACTTTACAATCTATGTTATACACTGTCAATGCATCAACTATGAAAGTAAATATGTGTTCATATATATTCTAGAGCTGTTTTTATTGAGGAAAAGATATTAGACCTCTGTTCATTTTCAAACGTGCCCTAAACATGCCCTGAGTGTTATCACTGAACATATGAAGGATATGATAGTTATCAGGGGGAGTCAACATGGCTTCACCAAGGGGAAATCCTGTTTGACCAACCTGAGAGCCTTCTATGAGTGCATAACCGGCTGTCTAGATGAGGGGAGAGCAGTGGATATCATCTACCTTGACTTCAGCAAGGCTTTTGACACTGTCTCCCATAACATCCTCATCAGAAAGCTCAGGCAGTGTGGCTTGGATGAGGGGACAGTGAGGTGGATGGAGAGCTGGCTGAATGACAGAGCCCAGAGGGTGGTGATCAATGGCACAGAGTCGAGTTGGAGGCCTGTGGCCAGTGGAGTTCCACTGGGATCGGTTCTGGGGCCAGTCTTGTTCAACATCTTCATTAACAACCTGGATGAGGGGACAGACTGTACCCTCAACAAGTCGGCTGATGACACCAAACTGGGAGGACTGTCTGATTCCCCAGAAGGCTGTGCTGCCATTCAGTGGGATCTCGACTGGCTTGAGAGTTGGGCAGAGAGGAACCTCATGAGGTTCAACAAGTGCAGAGTCCTGCATCTGGGAAGGAACAACCCCACACACCAGTACAGGCTGGGAGTCAAACTGCTGAAGAGCAGATCTGCAGAGAGAGACCTGGGAGTCCTGATTGGTAATAACCTAAATATGAGCCAGCAATGTGCCCTCGTGGCCAAGAAGGCCAAGAAGTCATCCTGGGATGCATCAAGAAGAGTGTGGCCAGCAGGTAAAGGGAGGTTCTTCTCCCTCTCTTCTCTGCCCTGGTGAGGCCTGATCTGGAGTCCTGTGTCCAGTTCTGGGCTCCTCAGCTCAAGAGGGACAGGGAAGTGCTGGAGAGAGTCCAGGGCAGGACCATCAAGATGATCAAGGGTATGGAACATCTTTCATACGAGGAAAGACTATGGGAACTGGGGCTATTTAGTGTGGAGAAGAGGAGATTGATCTTATTAAGATTTATAAATATCTAAAGGGTGGGTGTCAGGAGGTTGGGACATCCCTTTTTTCTATAGTAGATAGTAACAGGATAAGGGATAATGGGATGAAGTTGGAACACAAAAACGTTCCACTTAAACATAAGAAAAAACTATTTCACTGTTCAGGTGAGTGAGCAGTGGCACAGGCTGCCCAGGGGTGTTGTGGAGTCTCCTTCCTTGGAGATCTTCAAGACCCGCCTGGACATGTTCCTATGAGACCTGATCTAGGTGAACCTGCCTCTGCAGGGGGATTGGACTAGATAATCTCTAAAGGTCCCTTCCAACCCTACCATTCTATGATTCTATGATTCTAAAGTGAGCAAGACAAATGAAAAACCACTAAAAAACCCGTAATTAATTAAATTACCTACAAACATAGATATTGCCAGGTCTTAAACTTCCAGGTATTTCACAAGCTAAGACCTTACAGAAATAGTTGGTTGAGTAGTCAGTGACCTGCAGAGGCTTTATTAGGTTAACATGGTCTTGTACAGACTGTCTTTTAGGGGCAGACTTTTGTCCTAAAAGTGTTCTTGCCAAGTTTATGGCAGATTTGTAGCTTAGTGGGACTTTCGCAAGCTTTGAAAGCTCATCTTTTGCTTGGAATTCATACATCACATTTTCTAAGAAACAGCTACTCCTTAGAAAATAAATAGGTTTTGACAATTTTTGTACAACTGTAAAGATACCTATCTATATTGGCATCTTAGACACTATTCATGTATTTTCTATTTCTTGTATGTGTTCATATTTAGTCTGTTCTCAGAGTATGGCCGTTTCTGTTTTGCATTCTTTCCCAGGCATCAGTTAATAGTATGGCTAGACTAGGAGGTAGAAATCTTAGAAGAATAATATTAATAAAAAAATCCTGCCCATAAGCTAATGTCAACATATTTCTGAGAAACATTCAGAGCTTCAGATATTCACAATCTACCCTGAAGATACTATTTTTCTATGGCCCTTGTAAAGTTTTCAAGTCTTAGAACAACTGAAGTTATGAACCAATAAAATACAAAGTGTTCCTTGAGGCCTGTCATGTAACATCACCTCACTTTCTCCTAAAGCTTCAGCAGAAATTCCAGTAGAACTGAGGCATAGGTCTCTTCAATTACCAAAATTGAATTACTGACTTAATAACTGAGTTTATTAATTGCAACAAAGTGTAACATCATTTAAGACAACACCATGTCAAATTGTGTTTTCAGGTATATATTTTTCACATACTTCTTTTGGTCACAAGAATGAATTATTTTGAGCATGGACAATACAGTGACAGGTTATTGTAAATGCATATTCATGACAGAGTCCTTTTGAATGAGTTAAAAACTTGTAGTAAGATCTCATCTCAGATTATGTAAATTAATATTCTCCTTGTATTAAAATTAACTCAGCAGATAGGAAATAGCCTGTTGCATATATTACTTTGTGATTTTAATTAGCTGTGAAAGATTGACAAATTAAATATGTCTCTGTGTCCAATAGTTGATACGTACACAGCATGGACATTATCTAAACTTTTAGCATATTTGTTAAGAATATATTACTTCTTCTGATCAGATAGATTTGGTAAACAAGTATTAGGGATGGCAGTAGCATGCACATAAATTTAAGAATTTATTTTAAAAATAGTTAGATTGATTCCAAGGTATTTTATAGATAAATATTTATTACTTTTTCTATCTAGAAGTTGGAATATTATTGTCAGTAACATCGAGGTAATATTAGTAATGCAACTATACACATATGTTTGCTTTTACCTAAGAAAACATACTCTGGAATAAAGTATCAATATTTTGAATGTTCGTTCCTTGAAACTGTTATTTCTTTTAAAGGAAAATAAAGTTAATTAGTTATAAACTTGTTAAAAACTAATAGTAATTAAGCAATAAAGAATTATTTCAACAAGGATTTCTTCATCCTGTGTGAGCCAGAAACTTCACAAAACATAGATTCAATATAGAAATCACAATATAATCTTCATGATTGTACTTCAGCAAGCAGCTAAGTCCCATGGAGCAGTCCACTCATTCCCTTCATAGTGGGATGAGGGAGAGAATCAGAACAGTAAAAGTGAGAAAACTCAAACATTGAAATAAAGACAGTTTAATAGGTGCTGCTCACAGCAAAACAAAATAAGGAATTCATTCATTACTTCCCATGGGCAGGCAGGTGCTCAGACATCTCCAGGACAGCAGAGCTCCATCGCACATAATGGTGACAAATGCCATCATTCTGAATGTCCCCCCCCTTTCCTTCTTCCCCTGGCTGTTATTGCTGAGCATGACATCATAAGGTGTGGAATATCCCTTTGGGCAGTTGGGTTTGTCTGTGCCATCTGTGTCCCCTCCCAGCTTCTTGTGCACTCCCAGCCTACTTGCTGGTGGGGTGAGCTGAGAAGCAGAAAAGGCCTTGACTCTGTGTAAGTATTGCTCAGCAGTAACTAAAACATGCCTGTGTTATCAACACTGTTTTCATTACGAATCCAAAAATTAGGCCCATACTAGCTATTATGAACAAAATTAACTCCATCCTAGCCAAATTCAGAACAAGAATACAGTAGAAAATTTAGCAGTATTGGTGTTTTTAAAATGCTTATTACATAGCTGGGTCATGCATATACCTGCACAGAAATTTGTTTACTTCCACTTAATTTACCATATAGGAAACAGCTTGGCAAGAACATTGCAGTCATATTTTTCTAACATGACAGTGAAAAAGTCTAAGACAATCTTAAATTTGGAGATTGCATTGAGTCTGACTCAGACAGAATTAACTTTATCCACAGCAGCCCTCATAGGGCTGTACTTTGTAGCCAGAAAGGTGTTGATGACACACCAGTGCTTTGAATACTGCTCAGCATCAAGGCTGTCTCCTGAATATCCCCCTCACACCCAAAGCCCTGTATGCTGAGGTTGGGCAAAGATTGGTAGAGGATGCAGCCAGAAGAGCTGACCCCAGCTGACTGAAGAGATACTGCATAACATACATAAGGATCAGTACAATAAGCTAAGAGAAAGTAGGAGAGCGAAGGGGGGCATTTGTCATTAGGACTTTATGTTCTGGAGCAATTGCAATGTGTATTGAGTTCCTACTTCTGAGGTAGCAGCTGAATATCACTTGCTGATGGAAAGTAGTGAATAAATATTTTTGTTTTCCTTCACTTCCACATGCAGTTTTGTCTTTATTAAACTGTCTTTATCTCAACCCGTGAGTTTTCCATATTATTTTCTCCACTTGTCCTCCCTGGGAGGGAGATTGAGAGAATGGCTGGAAGGGCACCTGAAAGCCAGCCAAGGTCAATTTGACACTTAAATTACAAACTAGAATGATTTCTTAATCTTCCACAGAGTTTAAATGCAATCAGATGAAGCATGTATGACTTCATCCTGCTTCACTGTGGTTTGAAGCTTTGAATATAAGTTATTTAGCCATTTCGTGAATAACTTTTTTAAGTGGAAAAAAATTATGTAAGACTTTCACTCAATTCAGAGGATTAAATTATGTTCATAATCTGAGAGCATTTGTGGGGAACAACCTCCATTGATGACCCTGAAATTAAGTCCTGTCTAAATATGCCCTCTGAAATCCTGTATATGCAATCATTTAACAGTTAAAGTCTTACATATACTTTTAAAATCTGGGCAAAAGTGTTCCAGACTTTCAGATATTTTTAACCTGCTGTGGTGGTTTAGTCCAATGTCCACCCCATCATAAAATCACTCCCTCTCCTAAACTGGACAGGAGAGAGAGAAATATAACAAACTTGTGATTTAAGGACAGAGAGATTACTCGGCAATTAGCGTCAGGGGCAAAATAGACTCAACTTAGGGAGAAAAAGGTTTGATTTATTAAAGAAACAATAAGAGCAGGGAGATGAGAAATAAAACTATCTTAGAAACATCTCCTCCCACCCCTCCTCTTCCAGGGACTCCCTTTCCTCCCCTCTTCAGCAGAGCAGGGGATGTGGCATGGGGGTTGCAGTCAGTTCATTACAGATGGACTTTATCACTGCTTCTTCTCAGGGGGAGGCCTCATCACACTTCCCACTGCTACACTGTGGAGTCCCTCACACAGGAGACAGTCCCTCATGAACTTCTCCAGCGTGGGTCCTTCCCATGGGCTGCAGCTCCTCACAAACTGCTCTGGCATGGGGCCTCTCATGGGGGCAGCTCCTCACACACTGCTCCAGTGTGGGTCATCCACATGGAGAACAGTCATTTAGGGACAGACTGCTCCAGCCTGGATCCCTCACAGAATCAGCAGTCCTGACAGCAAACATGCTCTGACATGGGCACCTCCCCCACAAACTCCCAGGTCCTGTCAGGAACTTGCTCCAGGATGAATTTCATACAGAGTCACAGCCTCCTTCAGGCATCCACCTTCTCCGGTGTGGGCTCCTCCACGGGCTGCAACTGGGTCTCTCCTTCCCAGTGGTCCTCCATGGACTGCAGGGGGACAACCTATTTCACCATGGTCCTCACCACAGGTCACAGGGGAGCCTTTTCAGTGCCTAAGTACCCTCCTTCCCCTCCTTCTCCACTGACCTTGGTGTCTGGGGAGACATTTTCACATTCTCCCTCCCTGTTGCTGCTGCAGTTTTGCAACTGCACAACAACTTTTTCCCCTTCTTACATATATTATTCACAGAGGCGTTACCTCCATCACTAATTGGCCAGGACTGGGTCAGGTGCAGAGTCCAACTTAGAATTGACTGGCCCTAACCCTATCAGCTACAGGGGAAGATTCTGGCAACCCTTTTGTTTAAAGAAGCCACCCCTGTAGTCCCCCTGGTACCAAAAAATCTGGCCCAGGGAAAAACCACTACACCTGCTGTAATACAAAGGAAGCCAAATTACGTTTGCAGTACTTTTATCTCCCTTAGCACAACATCAGCATTCACCTGATGCAATCTCAGTCTGTTGGCTAAACTGACACATACTATAATTTTTATTAAGCTGAGTTTTCTACTGGGTTAGCACCCTGTAGGGGTTAAACTTGCTGTGGCAGCAAAGAGAAAACAGTGTCATTACAAGGAAAAGAGCTCAAACAAGTATAAGTGGGGTGAGAGATGCTGATATAAACTTCCATAAACTGGCACTGGACAGCACTAACTGAGCTCTGATTTCACAGTGTATTTAGAAAATTAGTTACTCATACTGTGGGATTTGGCCTTACTGGGTTTTTGTTATAAATAAAATTTGTATTTACAAATTGTATCAGAAAATAGAGGAGCTTGAGATACCAAACACGGGATGGTCAAATAATTAGAAATCCAGACATTCACTAGAACTAAGATTTCATTCCAAGTCCATTTTCTCTGACTAAAATGAAAGACAAGAAAACAATGCATTTTGAAATTTATACATAGAAACTAAAATAGAACATATAATTATTGAAGACAGTATTTATGGTGTAAAACATTTCTCTTAATGAAGCATTAATATCAATTTATGTTTTAAAAAACAACATTGTTTTTCCCAAGAAACATACAAGAATTTTCACCATGCAAAAAAACCCCTTGCTGAAACTCATTGTTATTAGCCGTCAGACTTATTTATATTAAAAAAGTAGAATAGAAAGTGGTTGCCATAGCTACACTACGGCTCTGGAATAATTTTATTTCTCCTTAATTGTTCTGTATTTGCCTACAAACAGCTTAAGAACATCTTACATTTTTAGCCTGAGACAATAAAGCCACAAGAAAAAATTTTAATTTGAATCTCTTGCCAACAGAAGGTTCCTCTATACAAGTAATTACAGAATCACAGAATCTTAAGGGTTGGAAGGAACCTCAAAAGATCATCCAGTCCAACTCCCCTGCCAAAGCAGGACTACTAAGAGTAGGTCACATAAGAACTTGTCCAGGTGGATTCTAAATGTCTCCAGAGAAGGAGATTCCATAATCCATCTAAGCAGCCTGTTCCAGGGCTCCATCACAGTGCAGAAGTTTTTCCTTATGCTTCTTTGGAAGCTCTTATGTTCTAACTTGTATCCTTTGCCCCTTATTCTGTCATTGGACATCACTGAGAACAGCCTGGCTCCATCCTCGTGACACTTACCATTTATATATTTGTAAACATTAATGAGGTCACCCCTCAGTCTCCTCTTCTCCAAGCTGAAGAGCCCCAGCTCCCTCTGCCTTTCATCATAAGGGAGATGCTCCACTGCCTTCATAATCTTGCTGACCCTGTGCTGAACTCTCTCCAGCAGCTCCCTGTCCTTCTTGAATTGAATGACCTAGAACTGGACACAAGATTCCAGGTGTAGTCTCATGAGGGCAGAATAGAGGGGGAGGAGAATCTCTCTTGCCCTACTGCCCACACCCTTGCTAATACACTCCAGGAAGTCATTGGCCTTCTTGGCCACGAGGGCACATTGCTGGCTCACGCTCATCCTTTCTCCTCTCTATAATAGTTCATTCCCCAGACTGTACTGGTACATGGGGTCCTTCCTTCTCACATGTGAGACTCTACACTTGCCCTTGTTGAATTGTATTAGGTTTCTCCATGCCCAACGCTCCAGTCTATCCAGGTCTCTTTGAATGGCAGCACAGCCTTCTGGTGTGTCAGCTACTCCACCCATTTTGGTATCATCAGCAAACTTGCTGACAGTGCCCTCTGCTCTCTCATCAAGATCATTAATGGATATATTGAACATCTGTCCCAGACTCTGTACCCCTGGGGCACTCCACTAGATATAGGCCTCCAACCTTACTCCATTGATCACAACTCTCTGCCTTCTTTCCTTCAACCAGTTCACAATCCACCTCACTACCTGATCATGCAGCCCACACTTTCTCAGTTTTGCTCCAAGGATGCTGTGGGAGATGGTGTCAAATGCTTGTCTGAAATCAGGATAAACCACATCCACTGCATTACCACCATCTATCCACCTGGTTACATCTTCATAAAAGGCTGTCAGTTTGGTCAAACATGACTTCCCCCTGGTGAAGCCATGTTGACTGCTTCTAAGGCTGCCTTGTCCCTTAAATGCTTGGAGACAGTCCTCAGAATAAGTTGTTCCACCACCTTTCCAGGGATGGAGGTGAGGCTGACTGGTCTGTAGTTACCCAGCTCCTCCTTTTTGCCCTTTTTGAAGACTGGAGTGACATTTGCTTTCCTCCAGTCCTCGGGCACCTCTCCTGTTCTCCATGACTTACTGAGGATGATGGAGAGTGGTTTAGCAATGACTTCCACCAGCTGCCTCAGCACCCACAGGTGCATCCCATCTGGTCACATGGATTTATGTACATCCAGATCACTTAACTGATCCTTAACCCAGTCCTCATCAACTAAATAAAAATCCTCCTTTAACCTGACTTCCTCTGGAGTTTGGGGCTCCTGAGGACAGTCTCCAGCAGTACAGACAGAGGCAAAGAAGGCATTCATTAACTGCCTGCTCTGTATCCTCTGTCACCAGGGCACCCACCTCATCCAACAGTGGGCCTACATTGCCTCTCGTGTTAGTTTTATCTGCAATGTACTTGAAGAAGCCCTTCTTGTTGTCCTTGACTTCCCTTGCAAGGTACAACTCCAATGAGGCTTTAGCTCTTTTAGTTGCTTTCCTACTTCCTCTGACAACAGTCTTATATTCATCCCAAGGGGCCATCTCTGCTTTCCATGATCTATAGACTCTCTTCTTCAACTTGAGTTTTCCCAACAGTTCCCTGTATAACCATGTGGGTCTCCTGGCTCCCCTGCTTGATTTCCTAACTGCTGGGATAACATGATGAACTAAACATGATGAATGAAAATTTGCCGGTATAGAAAGTTGTCTGCAGTTGTCTACACAAATCCATTTATCTTTTTCTTTGTATTGTGTCAATCAAGACTCTCTTATTGTATTTACCTCTTCAGTCTTTATAGTCATATTAGATTTTGGAAAGTTGAGATATCTTGAGATTTTTTTTTCAAAGAAAATCACATAAAATTTTATAGTCTCAGAATCTCAGTGGATCAAATATGTGGACAAGTAATAGCTTTCCTAAGTTTCCTGTGGCATATGGCATCTCATTTTTGCCTAGCTGATCATAGAATTATATGTCATCATTGTCCATGTCTTTTACAGAAATAATAGTACTAAAAATGCAGTTTCAACTTGTTCCATGCCTTTTTTTTTTTTTCTTAAAATTGAATACAAGCAAGAAAATAGGCCTCAGTCATGGATTATCAGAGGACTCTGGTATTTTTCCTGAACTATGTATAACATATCTTTAGTTTTGATAATAAGCTACCTTTACTACATTTTGTTTTCAGTTAACTAAAGTGTTAAATAAACTCCTTTGTGTATCAACAATTAATCCTGTCTCTGTCCTGGGAGTTCAAGGAGTTCACTGTTCCCACTGCCTTCCAGTGACTACAATATCTTCCTATGAATGTTCTGTTTCTACCACAATGTGTCACAGAATTCTCAGCCTTTATGACATTACTGAGTACTTTTCCAGGGTAACGATGTTAAGATTCGATCCACATTGATCTATGTGATCTGAAAAGTTGCTGGTGATCCACAATCACATTTCAATATTTCTCTTTCCTAAGTAACTTGGTAAAACCGAATTTTGACTCTGGCTTTATGCAGTCACATAAACACAAGCTTAAATGAAACCCTGCTTTCTAGAGTTTAAAACATCCAATTAGAGCAATTATAATCAATTTGGAAATTGGCAGACTTCCAAAAGTTGTTTGCTGTTAACATCAAACAGAACAAAACTTCTTCTTCTTTGTATTCATGATGTGACTTACTCAACAGTAATGGCAAACTACTGATTTTCTTTTCTTTCTGGCTTTCAGTACATCTGAACTCTACCAAAAATTACAAATGACTTTCAAGGATTTATAACATAATTTTGTAGAGATTTTTTATATTTACTATACAACATTAAAATGTAGCTTTCATTGTCACTGGAATTTTACACATAAGTAATACTAGGGTATAAAATTTATATTAAAACTATTAATAGTCTTCTTTCCATACCTACTGATTTTGATCTTATTGAAAAAAAATCACTCATTATTTTATTTGCTCATAGATTTAATAATTTATTTACTGGTAGTGCAGTTTAAACAATTTGAAATGAGATATTCAAACACATCTGTCTGATATGATAATTTATAATATTTCAGAATCTGGTTGATTTGCTCCTTAATAGCTCTTTTCTCTTCATGAATTCTATATGACACAAAAGTTGATTTCATAGCACTCAAGAATAATGAAGTTATTAAGATGTAATTTTTAAAGCCAGACAATTTCTAACCTTTTAATAGTGTTTTTGACTCAATTTTATAGGTTTCAATTGGAATGAATATAAAAAGTTTAAAACTAAGTCAAAGAACACAAAATTGACTATGTGAACTCAGATGTGCACTAGTAGGTCTATGTGGACCTGCTTTGGGATACGCATCACTCTTGCAATAAATCGAGTTGATAGTTCAGCACCTTAAAAATCTAAATTTACAGTAAATAATATTTTCCTTCTTAGATATGAAGTCGAATTTATGAGTACTGTGTCCTGCATTCCTAGTCAAGATAGTTGTATGATATATATTCCTACTACCTTTCTAGCCTTATTATGTCATTTTGATTAAGTCCTTTTCTGATTTGCATTATAGCAATGACAGAAGTCTGAGTCAAGAAAAATGTTTCATTATTCTGCCTTCTGTACAAACAGAACCAAAACATTTCCCATCCAAAGCCAAGTACTTCACCTTTTCTACTGGTAATTATTTGTCTCTTTCACTCTGTGGTCATTTTGTCTTCATTCATGGCTGTGTTTCTTTTGTGAATCATTATATTCTTCACTCAGTTTCATTTATTTCATTACTTGATTGTATTTCACTCCTTTTGCTTCCGAGACATTAGATCACAGGTCCATTCCAAATGGTCATTATTAATCTCAACTATATGACTTTACACATTTACAAACCACCTCAACTCTATTACTCTTGCTTCCAAAACATTTTTTCTCATCTCACTGTGTATAGATTATTCTAATTTGTATCGTCATACTTTCATACTTTGATCACCATTGAAAAAAATTTCCAAAACAATTCCAAAGAATTGATTCGTTAGGACACCACTTGTGAACACCTAGATGATAAGGTCTCCATTTCAGGATTAGTAATGACTGCCAATGTGCAGTAGGTATTTTAATTATGCTATAGTTTTTCCATTTTCAATATCTCCACAAATACACATAAAATCGTGTGACTTAATTATTTTATTCACTTTCTGAAAGATGCTATCTGATACACTTATTGTCAAGGAATTATTTCAGAAAAAAAAAAGAAGGTTGTGGTCTGATGTGTACACTCTGAATAAGACCTGGTTGAATATTTCATTTTTTTTTAAATGTATTTTTCTTAATATAATTTCTTAGTATTTCTTAGTATACCTTGCTTATTGAATATATCTTTGCCTAAAAACATTGTACTTTTTTTTTGTTTTTCCTGTATATTCCTATGAAGGCTCAGTTCCCATGTCAAATGTCATGAGAATATTGACATATTACTATGAATCAACTAAGGCATCTACATACAAAGTAACCTGAGTTTTTGTTTAAAAGGTGTAGATAAAGAAAGTCAATTCTATTTTAATTTTCTGCTATGTTAGGGACATTTAGTCGGATGTAACTGGTAAATTCCACTGGATTTTTTTTTTAATAAGACCTTCTTATGGACTGAATGTTTTATGTGTTTGGAAATCTTTCCTGTAGTATTTTAGCAGCGGTTTTACATGCACCATAAATGTATTAATTCAAAATATTCAGGTTTTATGTCATTTCTTGAAACTTTACAGAGCCAGCAGCAGTATTTCCAGTGATGACACACTAGTACTATAATGAAACTTTGACACTTTGGTCCTTTCTAATAGTCTCTCTTTTCAGCCCAACTATTAACATTGACATATGAGTACCTCATTGTATTGTTTCCTTATGGCCTACTCATGAAGGGTTCTTTGACACTTTCCTATGTTTGAAAATAACTTATCAAAGCATTCTACTTTTCTTATTGAAAGCAGTGCTTAACTTGTTTTATTGTTGTTTGCTGTGTCTCTTTCAGAGAAAGACTAGTGTAATTATTTCTTGGAAGAATTTAGCACCTTAATTTAAGTAATGTTTCAGGAAAACATACATTTAGTGACTACATAGAGCAACATAATTCAGAAGTAAATGGATGGCTAATAAACTATTCAATTTAACTCTCAACAAATTTTAATTATATTTTTACAGTAACCTTCATAAAAGTTGTCACAGAATTTACTTGCACATTAAAAACAGACAGAACATTTTAATATGAAACAGTATATTCAGGAAAGATTATTAAAAATGTTAGTACTTGGACTGTTAAACAGATTCACAGTATGTTAGAGCAGCGTGGTGGGCACCTGGCATCCAGCCAGGGTCAAACCACATCAACCATGAAACAAAAAGACACTAATGTACTCAAAATTCTCTGTGTATTTAGAAGCAATATTAAAGTCTGGAATATACTGTGACATGGGCAGTCTTAGACTGTGCTATTTGACTACTTGAAGTCAAAACTTTAAAAATTTGTCTACTTGGTTCTATGGAGCAGGAGCTGAACATTACAATTCTTCCCTGACCAGTAATATTATAATAAAGCTGTGAATATCAAATAAATTTTTAAGCATCTATGTCTTCCATCAATGACACAAGGTCAATATGAGGAAAAATCACCTTGAACAAAGTTCCAACCACACAGCTTCTTACCATAAAAAATTGTAATACACTTCAATACACTTACTTAACATTTAACTTATGTAGCATTTACCTAACACTTAAGTAGGAGAGATTAAATCCAGTTCTTAAAATATTCAGGATAACTGTAAATAAGCACCTCAATATCTACTTGGTACCAGGTGGGTCTTTTGTGCTTAGATTTATTTGGATGTTACTGTTAGACTGCTATTGCAAGAGCATATATTTATGTCATGCATATCATTAGTTTCTAATAAAAAAGCCTACATTTATTCTTCATTAGTTCAGTTTGATCTGTTTAAAAAAAAAAAACCAAACATAAGCAAACAGCAGAACAAACATAAAAATTAAGATTAGCTATACTAGAACAAGAATAAAGTCAAGTCCATCCATCCCAGTATTTTAACTTCTATGGTAGTCACCGAGGGAGTCCTAAAGAATATAATGGGATAAATACACTGGAGTGCTTTCCTATTATATTCTCCCAGCTTCCAGAGGTCATTAGCAAATATTGATGGTGTTTAAGTATTTTCCTCTCATTGGAATCAAGGCTGCAGTCAATCCCCAGCATGCCAAATTCTTTGTCCTATTTGCCATGTCACAAAATGCCTCCCTTTTAGTTCAGCTTCTACAGCATATCTAGGATTCAGTTAGCAACAAGAAGAAAGCTGTACAGAAATAATTTGCAGATAGTCTGCATGTAATGCATGTGCACCTATCTAGGACAAGCAACTGCAGTGAACTTTATTGCTGACAAGTATAAAATATGGACATACAATACAAGAATTGTAAAGGATTACACTATGTAAAACTCCAGTTTCTTCTTTTTACTGCACCAGTCACTAAGGTGTTTATATCCTTTGCATCCAGAAGCCTTCAGTGAAGTTTATTTTTTTCCCTTTTGATTTGTTCTGTGTAAATGTTGGTATTTACATCATCTCATAGCAAAAAGTTCCACAGAGCTGTGGGTCATTTTAGCTTGCTTAGAGCAAGCTATCTGGTAAATGATTGTACTAAAATAAATAAGCATTAATATCCATTTTTTAAAGTTATGACAGAATTTGATTTGCAAACCCAAGTAAACAAACATCATAGCATGGATAAGAAACTAAAAAATAAATATCTTTACAAGTACCAATTTGTAATCTAATAAGTAAACAATTATACATTTACAAAAGTGTTGGGGATTAATATTTAAATTCCAAAATTAATATTTCTTTTAAAAAGAAAGAAAACATAATCAGATTTCTATGTACTGATTTGGAGTGAATATGGTTCAGTTTTTCATCAGTGAGAAACAGAAGCAGGAAGAAAAACCAGGAACATTTTTATAAGATCATTTGGAATTAATATCATGCAATATATAGAATTAATATCCAAGAAAAACTATCGAACACAAAATATGAGTTGAATGTTGTAAATGTTGCTCCAGAATAAAAATAAATCATAAAACTGACTTTAAAATAAATACATAAAATACAAAAAAAACCCCAAATAAACAAGAAACCGTATTTTCTTTTTCTAGCTAAAAGTATGCATGCACATACTGCCTACAGAAGAGTAGTTCGCAAATCAACTCTATCTTCATTTCAGTCTGCAAAAGGATTGCCTTTGTTAATGCAGAGACGAGTTATGCTAGTTTCATTGACACCTTAGGCAATATTAGTAGAGCCATATTCTCCAGGAAATTATCCCTTTTTCTAATTGACCTCACTATCAGAATTTTTTGTATTAATATGTAAATTAATATTTCCTGTTTGAGTTTCAGGTTATTACTCTTGCTTTTATCACTTAGAATAATTTTAAATAATTTCTTCCCATCTTCTTTGTCCCTGCCTATTCAATTTTATAGGTACTTATAACCAACTGTAGTGGTTTTGCCTTGGCCAGGTTTTTGGTAGCAGGGGGGCTACAGGGGTGGCTTCTTTAAACAAAGGTCTGCCAGAAGCTTCCCTTGTAGATGACAGGGCTAATGCCAATCAATTCTAAGATGGCCCCACAGCTGACCAAGGCCTGGCCAATTAGTGATGGAGGTAGCACACCTGTGAATAATGTGTTTGAGAAGGGGAAGAAGTTGCTGCACAGTTGCCAAAATGCAGCAGCCACAGGGAATGAGAATATAAAAACATATCTGCAGACAGCAGGGTCTGTGGAAAAGGAGGGTGCTTAGGCCCTGAAAGAAAGGCTTGCCTGTGACGTGTACTGGAGACCATGGTGAGGCAGCTGTCCCCCTAGAGTCCATGGATGCCACAGCGGAGCAGTGACCCACTTGCAGCCCGTGGAGGACCCCATGCCAGAGCAGGTAGATGCCTGAAGGAAGCTGTGACTCTGTGGGAAGTCCATGTTGAAGCAAGTTCCTGGCAGGTGCTGGGAGCCCATGGGGAGAGAAGAGCCCATGCCAGAGCAGGTTTGCTCTCAGGAGTTGTGATCCTGTGAGGGACTCAGGCTGGAGCAGTTGGTGCCTGAAAGACTGTTGTCCCGGTGGGTGACCCACATTAGGGCAAGCTGTGAGGAGCTGCCCCCATGGGAGTCCCTGTGCTGGAGCAGTTTGTAAAGAACTGTAGCTCATGAGAAGTACCCACGTTGGAGAAATTAATGGGAAATGCAAGAAGGCATAGTACTAAGTAACAGCAAAGTCCATCTCTAATGAACTTACGGCAACTCCCATCCCCTGTGCCACTGGGGGAAGGAGAGTCCTGAGAAGGGAGGGGTGAGGGGAAGTGTTTTAAGATCCAATTTTATTTCTTATCTCCTATTCTGATAGTGTCTTAATAAATCAAACCATTTCTCCCCAAGTTGAGTCTGTTTTGCCCATAGCACTAATTGCTGAATGATCTATCTGTCCTTATCTTGATTTGTGAACCTTTTATTATATTTCTCTTTCCCCTGTCCAGTTTAGGAGGGAGAGTAATAGAATGACTTGGTGGGCACCTGGCACCCGGTCAGGGCTAAACCACCACAGTCTTTTTCTCCAGTATTTACTTGAGCAATAGTGATCACTAACTGATTTGGCCTTGGTCAGTGGCAGATACATTTTAGAATCAAATACAGGGGAAGCTTCTGCCAGCTCTTTCTTTAAAGAAGCCACATTTGTAGTCCCCTGCTACCAAAACCTAGCCACACAAACCCACTACAGAGACTAAACTGAAATGAAGCCCGTGGGCAGGGATGTGGGTGCAAGTCCAAGTGAGGTTGATCAGGATCTGAGGCTGCTTTCAGGGCCCTGATAGTTTTGTATCTGACAATATCTTTTATGCTTTTAAAAATCCTTTTTCTTACCTTACATGTATTTTCCCCATTTTGCGGGGACTGGAGTATCTTCCTTATGAGGAAAGGCTGTGGGAAATGGGGCTATTTAGTCTAGAGAAGAAGAGACTGAGGGGTGATTTCAGTAATAAATATATAAATAGTGGGTATCAGGAGGTTGGTACATCCTTTTTTTTCTATCGTATCTAGCAACAGGACAAGGGGTAATAGGGTGAAGCTGGAACAGAAAATGTTCCATTCAAACATAAAAAAACACCCTATTTTACTGGGAGAGTAATGGAGTCCTGGCACAGACTGCCCAGGGAGGTTATGGAGTCTCCTTCCTTGAAGGTCTTCAAGACTTGCCTGGATGTGTTCCTGTATGACCTGAACTAGGTGGATCTGCTTCTGCAGGGGGTTTGAACTAGATGATCTCTAAAGGTCCCTTCCAACCCTTATTTTTCTGTGATTCTATGATTTTTTTTGGTACATTATTTTATGATGATTTCTTATTTAGCTTTTAAATATAAACATCTAAGATTTTCCTGTATTAGTGAAATTTGTGTATGTGGGAACATATTTTGGTGCCTTGTAAACAGTCAGACAGAAAAATAAGCTACTGCAAAAATTACTTCAAATTTGAACATATGACCTCAGAAACTAAGCCAGCAAATTAAGTATTTGTTTTATTCATAATGAAGAACTAAAATGAAGATTAATTCCATCACTTCTGATTTTTTTCTTAGCTAGCATTTTTACATTGCATTTTCTTCCTGTTGTCAGGCTATCCTGACAGACAAGTAGCTAAGCAATGGATCAAATGATGGGAGTTAACTCCTACTTCATTGTGCCCTTGTCACCTGTCTGAAGGGCATACAAATACCTAAGCTTTGATTGTCGCATAAAGAATGTCAATGGACTGGTGAGTACCATAGAAGAAACCAGTACACTGTCCTATTCTGAATTCTTTAAAATGTACTACTCCGAGATGGGAAGAATTTGTTAGTATTTGGATACATCACTAAAACTTATTAAACTTTTGCTTTGTAATGTGCCTTTATAAATTAACACATCTCTATCTGTGCTGAACAACTTGTCAGAAAACTCAGTTTACAACCTTACTAGACACTAGGGAATGTAGTTCTAGATATTTCTCTGTTGAATGCCTATTTTCTACTTTTAGAAATTTACTACCTGCATATTGATGGATTTTTAAAGTGTGTTTTACATATCGTCTTCATAAAGAAACTTTCCCTAAGAAGGAAAAGCTTTAACTGTGAAAAATTTCTGTTATTTTCAAGGCTAGATACAGCTGGGGGTTTTTTTGTTTTGCAATTTTATGTCTTAAATATTTATATTGTAAACAAGAGCTTTCTAACTTTGCTCATTGACCTTTAATCTAACTCTGAAGTATCTTTTTGTTAACTTCACTTAAATAGTGATGGTAGAGAATAGGACTATAGCTGACATTCCATAAAGATTAATGGGTGCAATTCACATTGCTAGTACTATTGCTTCATTTTTTATAGAAACTCAAACTATATAGGATTTTCAAATTTTTATTCTAATTTTAGAAGTCTAAAGGTCTGAGAAAAATAATAATAAGCTCTGCATGGAATAACTAGAATTATAATAATTACTCAAGTAAGGAAAGGAGTAACTATATCAGTCTATAAACTTTTTCCCACCTCTACTGGAAATACTAATTATGAAAACTTATGTTAAAGGATGATATTTTAATGTAAATATCAAAATACATTACATTTATTGAATATACACAGTCATAAATTTCTCAACAATTTTTGCATAACTTTGATTACTCTTGACAAAGAAGATGATAAACATTTTTATATCGTAATTAATTATTCCTATTATTTTTCTCTCTGTAGACCTACAAGTTTAAGACAATCTCAACCACATTTCACCCACCCTACTCTCAAGGCAGAATGTGAACAGATTCAATTTGGAATTAAATCTTTACTGTACAGAGTATCTCAAAGATCCCTTAGCTAGCACTGACTCATATCCAGAAGTGCTCACAGTTCAGCACTTTGCTCTCAACACCTACCAGTCTGAATCTGAAAGTGGGTGGCCACAGCTGGCCCTGCTTTCTTATCTACAAGATTAGCACAGGCCAGAGCAGCTTTGGCTTAACTTTACAGTACTAAAGAAATGACACTTTTGCCACTAAGCCTTTTCAAGTCATGTGGGCATGCACAATATATGTCCAAGGTCTGGATATTTCTCAGCTCATAATGCTGAAATCCTCATTAGCTCATACATTGCTGAACAAATTCAAAAGATTTTTTGGGGTGACCAGAAAGAGGTGACATAGTGGACTGTGTAGTATTTTTAAGTTCAGTTATCCCTGTTAGCATCTCCACTGAAACCCCATTCATGTGTTTCAATACTTTGAAGCACTGTGTGAAGGGCACAGTCTCTGACTTCACAGAACACAGGGGAGCAGCTTCTTCCAAGTAGGGATGTCTGCATTAGGAAGAGGAAAGAGATCAATGAGAGGAGACACTGGGATCAAAGGAGGGTCATGCTGTTTCACTGGTACCAGTAGTTGTGTTTGGGTCTGACACTGTTAAAATCAGTGACCTCACCCATAACATAGCATGTCTTAACTTCAGTATTTGCTAAGGTTACTGAAGAGATTGTGTTTCCTCAGGAAGACAGACAGTTGTCAGCTGGCTTATTCATAATTTTTATAATTGATAAAATAACTTTTATGCCTCCCTGCTTCCTGCCTGTTTTCCATATACACATTGTGCCATCTGAATTCACTGCTTCTGTCATGTCTTCATGTGCTTTCAAATCGATATTAGGAACACTTGCCTAAATACATAAATTCCTTGAAGACAGTTGATTTTTATTTCATTTATTTCACCATGTACTGAATAGATTACTTACTTCCAAACTCCATCTAGCTATGATAAACAATGTGAGATATAATTTTAAAAGTGAATTAAAGGAACCATGGACATCTACAGCTGTAGTCTAAAATAACTGTATCTCTCTATTTCTCATTCTACAATAGACATTGTACCATACAAAGTAAGGTCATTACTATGGGTGACAAAGCCAGGCGTTTCAGAAAGCTAAGCGTCCCTGAAGCAATCCCTCATCCAAGGAAGAACATTAAAACCATGGACAAGAGAGAAAGGTTAAATTCAGTGAATGATAAAATAGTCAAACTGTAACTGCAAAAATATTTTGGAAAAATTGTAAAATTATGAGTGGCAGCATTTAGAATTCAATGTGCAATGATATTTTGACAAATTATTATAAGACATGGGAATATATAATCTAGGAGATCTTATTACTTGTGCATTTTTTTCTGACAATATTTAACTATCTTTTTGGTACAAGGTTTTTCTATCTAGAAGTTTCTAAAAAAAACAACCTCTGTAATGTCAGAATGCAAATCTCACTTGCAAGATGCCTGCAATACCTCCTGTGAGAAATATACTTCCTGGTTTTGTGTTAATTACTTGTACAAGGACAAAAGAAACAAATGTTTATTTGTGTTTTCACCATGCAATAATAACTTCTTTATTCCAATAGAAACCAGTGCTGGCTGTAAAAAAAAAAAAAAAAAAAAATGTAATTTTTGATGTTGCAATCTGTAAACAATATAAAATAATCTGTCCTAGTACACACAGAATAATTATATTTTAGGTTTAATTTTTTTTGGTTAAAACATATTAAAGAAAGGCCTTATATCTTGATTGTTAAATGCTGTAATTTCTGAATGAATCCTTTCTCAACCTGGCTTGTGTGGCCAGGTTTTAGTAGTTAGAGGGGCTAGGGGAGTGACTTCTGTGAAAAGCTGTTAGAAGCTTTCCCTGTATCTGATAGGGCTACTGTCAATCATCTCTAAAGTGGACTCACCACTAACCAAGGCTGAGCCAACTAACAATGGAGGTAATGCCTCTTTGATGAACATATTTGAGAAGAGAAAGAAGTTATTACATAGATGATAAAAATGCAGCAGAAAAAAGGAGTGAGAATGTGAGAACAATTCTGCAGACACCAAGGTAAAGGGAGGAGGTGCACCAGATGCTGGAGCAGAGATTCCCCTGCAGCCCATGATGCATCCCATGGTGAGGCAGGCCCTGCCCCTGCAGCAGGAGAGGCCATAGTCTCCCTGCAGCTGTGGAGATCCACCCACAGTCCTTGGAGGGACCTGTGCCAGAGCAGCTAGATGCCCGAAGGAGGCTGTGACCCTGTGGGAAGCCCATGCTGGAGCAGGTTCATGGCAAGACCTGTGAACCCATTTCCAGAGAAGAGCCCACTCGATATCAGATTTTCTGTCAGGACTTGTCATGCCATGGGGACCTCCACTGGAGCAGTCTGTTCTTGAAGGATAAACTCTTGTGGGAAAGACCTGGGAAGTGTAAGGAGTCCTGTCCTGAGGAGGAAGGAGAGTCAAACACCTTCTGTGATGTATGGACCATAAGCCCCATTCCCTGTGGTACTGGGGGCAGGAGACAGAGATCTGGTAAGAAGGGTGGGTTAGGGGTGTGTTTTAAGATTCAGTTTTTATTTATTTCCTTACTCCATTCTGATCATTAATACACCAAACTAATTCTCTCCAAGTTGAGTCTGTTTCGCCCATGACACTAATTGATGAGTGATCTTGCTGTCCTTATTTCGATTTGTGAGCCTTTCATTATATTTTCTTTCCCCTCTCCAGCATGGGAGACTGAGGAACAGAATGGCTTTAGTAGGCACCTGACACACAGACAGGGTTAAACCACTACACCTATATGCACAATAATAAAAGAATTTATGATTGAACTGATCGTTCACTAGTTAGGAAGGTAATAGCAAGCTAATCTCCCTTCTTGATTGTGAAAATAATAAAGGACATTAAAAAATGTTTATAAATAAAATTAATTAAAACACTATTTAGTATATTTCTTCTTTATAAATCTCTTAAAAATCAGTTGTTATGATGTATATATTCCACAACTGTGAATGTTAGTGTTTTAAAATGAAATTACTAAGAAAATCTTACTCAAACTGAAAAAAAGAAAAGGTTTTGATTAAAATGACCGTGACTAAGCCATTGCTGGTTCTACTTCATCAGTGTCACTGATCTATTATTTCTATAGCCTTTGCAGTATCACTACATCCTCTGTGTAGTTTTTGCCTAAAGCACATAACTTGCCCGCTTATTTGAGCTGACAGCATGATTTCCTTGATTTTTTGAGTATTCAGCATCATAAAAATTGTACTTCTCCATGCATTGTTTGTGATAGAAAATGTTATTCATGTAATTTGGCTTTCATAATCATTATTTAATCAGATTAGGAATACAATCTTCTTATATAAATGAATTAGCAAGTGAAATATGAGTCATAAAATACATCATGAGAACCTCATTTTTGTGCAGTTGCCTATCATATCAGAAAATATTTCTTGGGATCCTACACTCCACTGTTTTCTTCAGTTCTTTTCTCCATTGCAAAGATGAGAATGATGGAAGTATCAAAGTCATGTTGAAAGCCATGATCCTGGCTGGCACATCCCTAAAAGACTGCTAAAAGGAAAGACTCATAGTATATAGATAACCTTCATGGAAGATTGAGAATGAGAGTTAGTTTATTTCTCTTTTAACTTGCCATTTCATTCAGAATCAGAGAATCACACAGAATCACAAAATTATTATGGTTGGAAAATACTTGTAAGATCATAAAATCCAACTACCAACTCAACCCTGCCAGGCCTATCACTAAAATAACTATATCCCTCAGCACCTTATCTACGCGTCTTTTGAATATCTCTAGAGATGGTGACTCAATGCCTCCCTGAGCAGGCCATTCCAACGCTTAATAACCTTCTCAGTGGAAAAGTTCTTCCTAATGTCCAATCTAAACCTTCTGGTACAACTTAAACCCATTTCATTGTGTTCTATCATTTGTTACTGGAGAGATTGACCCCTACCTCACTACAACTCCCCTTTGGACAGTTGTGAAGAGTGATCATGTCTCCCCTCAGCCTCCTCTTCTCCAGGCTGAACATCCCCAACTCCCTCAGTCATTCCTCATAAGACTTGAAAACTACTTCTTTTATATACCCAACTATACTTACTGAAAGACTGATAATCTGGTTTTGGGAATAATATCTATTTGGCAGTACAAGACTAAGCAAATAAAAGCACATCTAAGATACTTCCCCAGAAATACTTTTTATACATTTAGGATTCAAGCAGATCCTGCAATAGTAGTGGGCAGTTGTTACTCCTAGTAATTCTCTAAGGAATTAATAGTACCTCTGGACTTTGCTTTTCAAGATTTATCTCAAAGATTTTAAAGAGGCCAGAAATTAAAAATTAACTCTGTTTTGATCCACCTCATAATGTGTGTCACTGATGACAGTCTGGGTGATGTTCAGATAAAGGTTCCAATGTGACAGATTGGACATTGCCAAACAAGTTTGTTAATTGTTAAGGTAGAAGAACTCTTTCCACTGGGATGAGAAATTTTTCCTCAGTGTAATTGCATTCCCCTGCACACTAAAACAACTTTTTTTTTTTTCATGAATTAGAGTAACAAAAAATGAAACCATTCTGTGAATTGTCTAAAATGAAGAAATTAACTCTGAAACAAGGCACTGTTTCTGTAAACCTCTTAAGTGTATCCCTAGAAGAACTGAATCTCCTTAAATCAGGTTCATTTCAATAGATTTTGCTAGTTGCTTGGGCGGTTCTCACCGCCTTGAAGAACAGGACTTTTGAGAGTTGGTTTAGAGGTAAATTATGCTCTTCAATCTACATTTTGCCAGCCCACACTTTTTTATACCTCATCACTAACTGACCTTACATAATAATGACTGCTGGATTCAGCAGACATCCATAATTTTAGAAAGTAATCACAGCTTCTGTTTTAGTGCCTCCCTGCTGTTTTCAACAATTTATGAATGGTAGCTGATGGTGGCTAAATAATTCATTCAGCTAAAAGAAGTATCTGAATATATTTCATATGGTTAGGAAAGAAAAAATGTCACAAGAGGTGAAGAAGAATGAATGGTATTCTTCCTATTCTATATAAATACCATAGTTTCCCACTACTATGTAAAAGATAACAGAAAGACATTGGAAAATTATGATGTCATACCTTCTTTCAACAGATATAGTGAGATGATTTCCTGATTCTTTTTCACTTTTGAAATCAAAATTACATCTATATCTATTTTGGGCTAAATGTTAATCTGAGTTGACTTCTCTTAATTCTTGAGGTTTACTTCAATGTTTTATTATTAATTTGTGCATAATTCAGCAGAACTGATAGGTGCTGCACACAAGAGACTTGGGTCCAGAAGACAGTTTAAAAGAATGTGAAATTACATTTACTGGGCAATGTACCTTGATTTTTATTAACTCTAGGACTACTTCATGAAAAGTAGGCAGTATAGAAGAGTGCAAATGAAAATTCCTCCCATTTAAAGGGTGATTTTTAATGAGAAACACTTTCTGTATCTCCTGTTTTAAATACAATTTTCTTTGTCACTCAGAAATACAGAACGCTTAGCTATTTGAGACAGAAGATTGACTCAGAATTACATTTTTTATGGGTTACACTGGAGTAAGTAAGAAAAGTACTTTTTTGCATATTGTCCAAATGATGTTATGAGCAGAGTTATGTATTTGCTGCATGAGAGGTGGTAAATAAGGATCAGAGTAGAGACATGCAGTGTTTTAATTCATACTGATAGTAAAATATTAGAATGAAATTAATGTTAAAAGTGAGAAAAATTAACTAGAAAATATTTTTGTGAATTGTGAAAGGGATTGCATCATATAACTGAGAACATAACGTGCAAACTAAAACTGGGAATGAGCAACATTTAATATTCTTTTTTTTAATGACAAATTGTGCAAAAAAAAGCTTATGGGGAAGATATTAAATAATATTTTAAATATAATCAGAATGATTTATTAAATGTTTTTAGAATGTGTAAATGAGAATAAATGACCTAAAAAAAACCACCTCTTTTTAAGTTAGGCTCAAAGCTCTCTTGAAAATGCTCTTGCCCTTTTCACTTGGCAGGCTTCATTGCCATGTAAAAGGTATCATTTATAGAACAAAAATTAAGAAAAGTTATATACTAATCTTCAGCACTTGCAGGATTTGCACTCTCACTATAAATCTTCTGCCTAACTGCTAATGTTTAATCTTTCTTTCAAGTAATAACCACTACTGGGCTACTTGTGGTTTCCCCTCTCCCCTAGTTAAGAGATTTTCTTGCTTTTCCAAATGTGCATAACTTTGCCTATCATATAAAAAGATATAGATGAGACAAAAGGAGTATAAGGAGAAGTGAGAATTGCCTAGGAATTTAAAAATTGTGCCATCCTCTACTGGTGAAAAGAAATCACTGTTACCTTCCAAATCAAGACTCTAGTATATTTTCTACAACAAGTTCTGTAGGTTTCATAGCAATTATTTTCTTTTTAGTAAGTGTTACTCTTCAAAGACTGGCAAATAGTTGAAAATTCTTTTCATTTAGTTTAATGATAGCAACAAAAAAATACTTTGTTACACAGAAAGCTGTCTGAAGAAAAAGATGCTAAATTTATTTCCACTGAAAATAGGAAATATCTAAGTTTCATAAAACTTACTATAAAAGCTAAACAAGCAATAAACCATCCATTTGCCATCTAAATTTCAAAGCCACCAAAGATACACTAGTAACACTGCCTATTTTTTTTTGAGATATAGATTCTCTTCCATCACCTCCCCCTGAACTATGAAGCAGATTCAGCCCTTCTCTGTTTATACTTGCATCTGTAATGTTTCTGTAGCATACCTTGTTATCTTTTTCAGTATATTTGTTATCAGTAATAGTTGCCCTCAGATACATAATGTTCTTTTATTCTGTGAAAATTGAATATCAGCTTGAGATCAAGTTGACATATACACACAAATATGTCAGAAATGTGACTGCACCTACATTTAAAATTTCTCCTGACATGTGGGACAGAGCCTGACAAATCATATTTAAGAGTAGATAGCTCCAAGCTCATCAGTTGGCTCATCAGTTTAGATTCAGTTTTCAAGGTAGACAGGACACTATTGTTGAACTACCTGTGAGGAAACTAGACCTAGGTAGCTATTTTGAGTTAATGTGATTCAATGATTGCCTCTTCAAAATGTCACTTAAAATATCATCCTATTCATCTGGAATCTACTTAATGCAGAAAACTAAACAAAAATAGGACTTAGACAAATATTTTTAAATTCCATCTAAAGTCAGGTCTATATTTATATTCTTAGCCACATGGGAGAAAGTTTTTGAAAAACTGATCACTCCATTTCTCAGGGAAATCAATTTCACTTGCAGATGATCAGCTGTCTAAAATACTCAGGAGAATTTTTAAGTGTGTTCAGTGCTGCACCTTTCTCAGTTCTGTCTATTGCATGGCTAGTACAGAGATTTTATTAAAAGCATGAAAATTCTGATTTTTTTTTCATATTAAATCTTTACAAAATAGTACAGTTTTATTTTCCCCCCTTTGTTAATTTAGCAATTTTTTGTGCATTTGTGTGTCTCTTTTTAACGTCCATGAAGAGGCATTAAGAAATTAAAGAAAAATAGTAAAACACTTTCTTACATCTTCTCTTTTCTTATTTAGCCATAGACTTCCAAAGACTCAGATTTTCATTATGGTAGGCCTGAACTTTAGTTGCATAGTACCACATGCTGCCAATTGCAATTTCATTTGGGAGTAAAAAAATTTCATTTCCCCTGGCAGGGGTCTGAGAAAATATTTCAGAAGAGTATTTGCTGATCTTGCAGTATAGTTACTGTTTATTTACATTTAAGACTTTTAACAGAGTATGAACTCTTATCTCTCAACAACTGATTGATTCTTGTCTTTTTTTACCCCTGTCATACTTGATCTATTTTGTTTGTTCATTTTTAAAGTGCTTATTTCTTTTTACCCAGAGTGCTTATTTTATTCTGTAGGAGCTAATTCACTGTTCTCTTTCATATTGCTCTTAAAAGTCTTTATTTACACAACCCACTAAGAAATAAAACAATATTATGATGAAAGTTACTTCTATATCATATTATTCTCTTACTGTTTTGTTCCACTCTCCACTAGTCTATCTGAACTCATCTTTTATTTCTCTTTTGAGTTTAAAAGGGAGATCTTTTCTTAGGTATTGGTAGCTCATCATAAAACAGAGTCCTAAGCTACTCTTTTTTTTTAAATGCTATGATCATCTGAAAAAATCATATTACTGAAAGTCAGAATGTATATATGAGAATAATTTTCATTTAGTAAGTTGTGAAGAACAAGAGAGGTGTCTGAGGACTGGAAGAAAGCAAATGTCTCTACAGTCTCCAAAAAAGGGCAAGAAAGAGGACCCAGGTAACTACAGACTGGTCAGCCTCACCTCCATCCCTGGAAAGGTGGTGGAACTACTTATCCTATGTAGTCTCCAAGCATTTAAAGGACAAGAGAGTCATTAGGAACAATCAACATGGTTTTATCAAAGGGAAGTCATGTTTGACCAACCTGATAGCCTTTTATGAAGATATAACCAGCTGGATAGATGGTGATAGTGCAGTGGATGTGGTTTATCTTGATTTCAAGCAAGCATTTGACACTGTCTCCCATAGCATCCTGGTAGCAAAACTGAGAAGGTATGGGTTGGATGATCAGGTAGTGAGGTGGATTGTGAACTGGTTGAAGGGAAGAATGTAGAGAGTTGTGATCAATGGGTCAGGGTCTAGTTGGAGGCCTGTATCTAGTGGAGTCCCTCAGGGGCTGGTGTTGTGAATGATACTGTTCAATCTATTCATGAATGACCTTGATGAGGTAACAGAGGGCACTGTCAGCAAGTTTACTGATGACACTAAACCGGGAGGGAGGGGCTGACATACCAGAAGGCTGTGCTGCCATTCAACGGGACCTGGATAGGCTGAAGAGTTGGGCAGGGAGAAAAGTTATGAAATTCAAGAAGGGCAAGTGTAGAGTCTTACATCTGTGAAAGAAGAACCCCATGTACCAGTACAGGTTGAGGAATGAATTGTTAGAGATTAGTGTAAGGGAAAGGGACTTGGGTATCCTGGTAGACAGCAGGATGACAGTGAGCCAGCAATATGCCCTCATGGCCAAGAAGGCCAATGGCTTCCTGGAGTGTATTAGAACGGATGTAGGTAGTAGGACGAGAGAGGTTCTGCACCCCCTCTACTCATGAGACAACATCTGGAATCCTGTGTCCAGTTCCGGGCCTCTCAATTCAAGAAGGACAGGGAGCTGCTGGAGAGAGTTCAGCACAGGGCCATGAAGATGATGGAGGGAGTAGAGCATCTCCCTGATGATGAAAGGCTGAGGGAGCAGGGGCTCTTCAACTTGGAGAAGAGGAGACTGAGGGGTGATCTCATTAATGTTTACAAATACATAAAGGGTGAGTGTCAGGAGGATAGAGTCAGGCTCTTCTCAGTGATGTCCAATGATAAGACAAGTGGCAAAGGGTACAAGCTAGAACATAAGAGCTTCCAAAGAAACATAAGGAAAAACTTCTCCACTAGGAGGGTTACGGAGCACTGAAATGGACTGTCCAGATGGTTATGTAGTCCCCTCTGGAGACATTCAAGGCGTGCCTGTCTGAGTTCCTGTGTGACCTACTCTAGGAGGTCCTGCTGTGGCAGGGGGGTTGGACTGGATGATCTTCTGAGTTCCCTTACAACCCTTAAGATTCTATGATTCTGTGACTCTGATTACAAGAAAGAAAATTTGATTGGTTTTGGTTTTTTACTCAAATTCACTAACTTACAGTGAAATTCTGCTATTAGAAACAAAAAAAGAAAGCTAATGATTTTTTCCTTTCAGTTCCCAGAAAGAAGTGCTAATCTGAAGATTTGCCTTTAATTTATCTTGTTATATGGAAGAAATCTGAAAATTGCCTGTTTGCTTGATTATTTTTTTATTAGAGAGGACACGACTAACTTGTATGACCTGATGATACATACCCACTTTTGATGGCCTTTCAAAAATAACAATTCAATGATGTTTAATTCTCTGACATGAGCACAAGCATTGTGTAGTATATACTCTAGGAAAATTTCCATTCCTTGTGATTCTAATTTCCTGACGATTGGCACATGATAATTTTCCTTTTTACTTCTTTTAAAAGAAAAGCAGCACAATTCTTTGGTTTCATTAAATAATATTCAGAATTTTATTTTTATCATTTCTTCAAATTCAAGATGAATATTTGGCTCAACAGATGAATGAGTAAATAGAGGACTGACTGAATTTTACATCTTAGACATTAAAATTTAAATTATCTCCCTGAAGAATTGGATTTTATTCTTCATGACTATATTACAAGAGGCTACTAGAATAATACAAGGTTGTAGTTTTTTTCATCTTATTATTTTGTGTATGTCGTGGTTTTGCCCAGCCAGCAATGAAGCACCACAACAGTCTCTTACTTGCTGCTCCCCATCCACCTCCACCCTCCTTAGGACAGTGGAGGCCACAGAGAGATGGGAGGAAAAAACATATCCAAGGCTGCTGTGGATCGAGACAAGGACAGGGAAGGCTAGCTACCAATTATGGTTCTGGACAAAATGGACTCCAGTATTCGACTTGGAGAGGAAAGTAAGGATAATTTATTCTACTACCTACAAGAAACACAACAGAACAAAACACAAAATCAGGGCAGGATGATAAGCAAAATACAACCAGCACCTCTCCCTCCCCTCTCCGTCCTTTCTTCCCAGGCTCAGTTCCCTGCTCCCAATATCTCTACCTCCTCCCCTCTCAATGGCACATGGGGGTAGGGAATGGAGGATGTGGTCAGTCTCTCAAAGATATCTCTGCTGCTTCTCTTTTCTCAGGGGAGGATGACTCCTTGCATTCCTCTCTTGCTCTAATATGTGGTCCCTTCCACGGGACACAGTTCTTAAGGAACTTCTCTGGCATGGATTCTTCCCAACAGTTACAGCTTCTGTGAGTATTGAGTCCCTCCCACGGTACAGGGTCTTTAATGGAGTGCAAACAAATCTCAGCTTCACCACTCCTCTCCACAGGATACAGAGGAGTCTGTTCCAGCACACTTCCTCCTCTCTTCTCTCACTGACCTTGGGGTCCACATGGTCATTTCTTTCTCTTCCAACTCCTTGCACTATTACCAGCTGGAAAAGAAATAAGAACAGGAAGGAACAGGAAGAGCCCTCCTCTTCCGACTTCTTCTTAATAAGTGATTGTGGAGACCCCCAATTGGCTTAGTCCCAGGGGTGGGTAAAGCTGGGACTTACTCAAAGCTGGGGAAAGTTTTGAGAAACTTCTTACAGGAGCCCCTTCCCCATTTCCAGAAAAGGCTCCACACAAATTGCTTAAAAAAAAAAAATTACGTATCTAGGGTTAAGCCACACTTCTATGTGTGCTAGTTGTATGGATACAGTCATCTGAAGGCAAGCTGTTTTGACATACTGGAAACATTTTTTCAGAATTTCTAAGAAATAGGACTCCTCAATCAATGAAGTAGTAAGCAGTCCTTAGAAATCTGGATTGAATATCTGACTAACCAAAAGAGGCACACTAACATCCTTCAAAGTTAGTAAGTGTAACTGCATGCAACTCAATTTTGAAGAAAAGCTTTGTGGCTTCTCTTAGGCTTTTAAGCTATAATGTTTTTTGGTCACAAGTAGAATGTTAGGTATAGACGTGAACCAGAAAAGTCAGAAACAGTGTATTTTATCAGGTTATATGCTTTTTACAAAGTATTGAGAAGTCTACCTTACAGAGTAAAGCAAACAGTAACAGCAGGGAGGCAAATAGTGACACAGAAATTTGTTCCTTCTGGAGTAAAAATTAAAATACTCTCCTGGTCAGAGATTTATCTTCTGAGTATAAAATTGTACAAGCTCTGAATTATACATTTTGAAATATATACAGAAAAATCTCAAGTACATAAAAAATAATGTAGGGTTATCATTATATTCATTAGTTCTCAGAATTAAATTAGGAAACGTGAAATATAATATCTTGTCTACAGTTTCATGAAAATCAAAATAAACTTCTAATTATGTAAAAAAGATGGCACTAGCAAAAACTTTGTTTAGCAGTAGCACATCAGTCCAGTTCTGTAGCATCTTTAAAGGTTAAATATGTGACAGTAACATTAAGAGTATAAACTTTTGTATTTATATTTCATCACACTGGTGTTTCAGGTTTGAACAAAGAACTTAAGAGGTCATAAACTATTTCTGATATTCATAACAAAATAAGGCTTTCATAACATCAAATTGCACTTTTAATCCTTGAAGTTTTATTTCTTAAAAAAAAAAAAAAAGGAAAAATCAGTAGACTTCTTTTAACTTCAGAATTTGATGCATTTTAGTGAACTACTATCAGAGATTCACAATTCAAAAGATTTCCTCTATTAAGAGTTAATAGTATCACCAAATCAGAAGGTTGCATCTATTGAGGTTAAAGATCTGTTAAAATACAGTAACATGAAGAAACAGATGAATGACAGTTTTATTCTTACAACTACTTTTAAGTGATAAAAATATATTTTAAATTATTCCTTTCCTCAGTCAAATGCAACATATCAGATTTCTGAAAAAAAAATCCAACTTTTTTTGTCTTCCAAGCAATAGAAACAAATAATCAAAGTAAGAGTTGGGGTTTTTCTTAAGTATTTGTAAAATACTGGCATTTGTTTCTTAATTTTAATATTTACTGAGTTTTAAAATACAGTCTAAGATTAAATAATGCAAGGACAAATTCATGTGAAGACATGTTCTAGAAAATGCAAGAGATGTAGAGGACCTTAAAAACTGTATATTATAAGCAAGGAAAGAAGCAAACAAAAAGCAAACACAGGAGCAGATGGCCAGCATGAAACTCCAGAGAGGGGTTTTGGTTTTCATTTTTTTACAATTTTTTACAAACCAATCTGTTTGAAAACATGTCTAATCCACAGGCTGACAGAAAATGGTAGATTGTGTTCAAACTGGCTGGAGAAGAAGTAATAATTTTTCAAAAAGCTTTATTTTGTAACCACTTCAACTGAAGTAATGTCTGTGTGTGATAGAAAAGACTATTTTAAAACCATCATGTGATCTATTAATTTGAATTAGATGATCTTTTACCTAATGTAATTAACATGCTGTTATGTATCGTGCCAAATTAATACAAATTGAAATGTAAGCACCAAAAAGAGATCAAGACAGGTAGAACATCCACATTACTGATCAAAAAAAATAAATGATGACTAATAAATATAGTTGATACCACCAAATTATAAAGTCATCACCATGTTAATGTGAAGAAATTAAACCTTGATCACTGTCACCAGTACATTTATTTACATTTATAAATTGAATCATGTTTACATAAATAATTGTATCAGCTCTTTGATGATATGTCACTAGCAAAAGTATAAACAATGTATGTTGACAGCTCCTTTGGCTATATGTAATGAGAAAAAAACCCCAAACCAATATTTATCAGTTTACAGAAATTCTTGTAACTAAAACTACACAAAGAGATCTTGGTATGCTGTTTGTTGTTTTGTGAAACTCATCAGTTTATACTTTTTATGCAACTCACAGGGAGTGTGTCTTTTAAAATCCCCACAGACACAGAAAGATGAACAAGTTAGTTACAACTTAGAATTCTGAGTAAAATCAACTGTGTCAAGTATGAGGCTCTGCAAATTAAGCCAAGGAATGATGCAAACGATTTTTCACCCAGACTGGAGTTGTTCCCAACATTCAGACAGACAACATTTGGCATCAAAACCTCTTCCACAAAGAAAAAAAAGATGGGTCGTTGTCATAGGAGACTCCTTTCTGAAGGGAAAGAGTCAATATGCAGACCCAACCCACTTAGGGAAGTCTGCTGCCTCCCTGGGTCATGGGTTAAAGTGAAGAGAAAACTCCATATCAACCCACAGATTTCTACCTATTACTGATTTTTGAGGTGAGCTGCAATGCAATTGCAATCAGAAGCCCAAGGGCAATAAAGGCTGACTTCAGGGCTTTGTGAAAAGTGGTTAAGGGATCAGGAGCACAGGTAGTGTTCTCCTTTATCCTTTTGGTCACAGTGAAAGATGAGATAAGTTAGAGAAAGAACCAACAAAACCATACTGGGCTCCAAGTCAGGTGTTACCACTTGAATTTCGGGGTTTTTGCTCATCGGGCAGTTTACATGTCACCAAGGCTACTTGAAAGAGATAGAGCACAAAGCAGGAAAAGGACCCTGGCACAAGAGTTAGTGTGACTCATTGAAAGACCTTTAAACTAGATTTGAAGGGGAAAGGGGAAAAAATAAGGCTTGACAGAGATAAGCCTGGGGACATAACACCAATGCTTGAGTGATAGTCTGCTAGAGAGGTCATTCAACCTGCTGTCTCAGTAGAGGGAGAAGGTGGATGTCACTGCAGCAGCAAGGATGCAAGGGTTAATGTGCCAGTTGGGCGTAAACCACAACACAGGTCCAAACATAGCTACAGGTGTTCTTCCTAATTTCACACAAAATTGACATTCCAGATCCCAGTCACACTCATATTTCAGAGTAGTTCTTCAACTGTACCTCTTCTAATTCAAGTCCTTGTCAGTTTGCTTCTTATTGTGCTTCCTGCCTTTTGTTCCCAGTTTTGTGCTGTGTGTCCTGATTTTCAAGGGACTAGCTTCGTATCTGTATTTTTCTATGCTTTTTTTTTTTTTAAATTTTAGTTGTTTGGGTATTTTTTTCCTTTCATTTTTTTCTCCTCATTTCAGGCTTTAACTGATTTGATTCAAAGACCCCAGCTGGGATACAGCTTGTTCCTGCTGCTTAATGGGACTGTAGTTGTCTACCGACACAGTCTCCCAGTCTTGACGTTGAATTGATTTTTTCCTTTGTAACTACATCCATTATATGATTTCTGGTTCTTTTCACAGTTGACTGGATAGAACTGACCTATTAGTTGTAACTTATTTAACCACTGAAGATCTAAAGCTATTTCTACTTATATTTGCAAACACTGCAGTGTGATAGGGTTGGATCTATAGAAGCAAGTATTTGATGTGAGTTTTGTTGAGGAATTTTTATTGTACCCTTTGAAGAGAATTTAACACACATTTGTACATAAATATATACTTATAAACAAAGGAATGAACAATGTATTGGAAAGACTTCTACCACTAGAAGTGGTTTTACAAGAATCTGCAAAGCTATCATGAGCCAGTTTCTTGAATACACTTACACCAGCACCAATCCTGTGAGAACTGGCCAGGAACACCTTAGCCTGCCCTTTGGTCTTTAAAAGCATTACATTGCAGATTATGTTATTTGACAGTATTGAGTTGGATGTTCTGTCCTCATTCATTCTCTGGTTCCTCACCTATGCCAAATCCTCTTATTTGGCTGGCAATGTGTCCCTGACACCACACTGATTCCAGTGGTGCTAATCATATCTGACCCAAGGGTGTGGAAACAGGCTCAGTGTGGATACATTTCAAAGAATTTGATAGATATAAGGGAGAGGGTCAGATACATGGTAAGTTTCTTACTGATATCCACAGACAAGGCCAAGCAATACCTTGTAGTGATTTTGCCTGGGCCAGGTTTTGGTGGTGGAAGGGGCTACAGAGGTGGCTTCTTTAAACAAAGATGTGCCAGAAGCTTCCACTGTAGCTGAAAGGGCTAATGCCAGTCAATTTTAAGATGGACTTGTCACTGACCAAGGCCGGGCCAATCAGTGATGGAGGTAACGCCTCTGTGAATAACGTATTTGAGAAGGGGAAAAAGTTGCTGTACCATTGCTAAACTGCAGCAGCAACAGGGAATGAGAATGTGAAAATACCTCTGCAGACAGCAAGGTCAGTAGAGAAGGAGGGGGGAAGTGGGTGCTTAGGCCCTGAAAGAAAAGCTCACCTGTGACGTGCTGGAGACCATGGTGAGGCAGCTGTCCCCCTGCAGTCCATGGAGGCCACTGGGGAGCAGAGATTCACTCACAGGCTGTGGAGGATCCCACCAGAGCAGGTGGATGCCTAAGGAAGCTGTGACTCAGGCTGGAGCAGTCGGTACCTGAAGGACTGTTCTCCCAGTGTATGACTCACATTGGGGCAGGGTGTGAGGAGCTGTACCTGTGGAAGGCCCCATCTGGAGCAGTTTGTGAGGAACTGTAGCCCATAGGAAAGACCCACATTGGAGCAGTTTGTGAAGGACTGTCTCCCATCGGGAAGGACTCCACAGTGTAGCAGTGGGAAATGTATTGAGGCCTCCCCCTGAGAAAATGCAGCAGCAAAGTCAATCTGTAATGAACTGAACACAACCACCCATCCCCCATTCCCTGTGCCTCTCAGGGGCAAGGAAAGAAAGTCCTGGAAAGAGGCAGTGATGAGGGGAGGTGTTTTAAGATTCAGTTTTATTTCTCATCTCTCTGTTCTGATGGTTTATTAATAAATAAAACCTTTTTCTCCCCAAGTTGAGTCTGTTTTGCCCGTGACACTAATTCAACTCGCTAATCTCAACTCACAAACCTCTCCTCTGTCCAGTTTAGGAGGGAGAGTAAAAGAATGACTTAGTGGGCATCTGGCATCCAGCCAGGACTAAACCACCACATACCTATTACTTGCTAATGAAAATCTCATGATTGATTACTGGCTAAAGTCAAATAGAAATTAAAAACAATAAGAATTCTCAAAAAGGTACTCACTGTTTATAAATATCAGGTCAAATGAAAGCAAAGGTACACAGACTACTGCCACTAATACTATCAGTAACACTACCCTTCACTCTTTCTCTCATTTTATCACTCTCTCTTCTTCTTTCCCTAGTTCCCTGAGCATTCTTTCTCTTCCCAAAAACTTTTTGATCTTTCAGAGAAGGAGTTTGTCAGGTTTCAGTCTTTGAGTGAACCTGAAATCTCAGGATATATCTGTAAAGAACAATTCAGCAATCTATCTGAGAATTTACCTGTCAAAAAAAAGTTGTCTAGATCTATGTATCAAAAAGACTAAATTTTCAATTCTAAACACTCAGATATCTACTAAATTTCTTAAATAAAGATTAAAACCATTTACAATTTCAGATCACTTTCCAAGGAAAAAATAATAGTGTATTGTACCTCTTTTTCCTAGTGTCTGAGAGCATTTTGTAACATCCACTACTAGATGACAATCATTATCCTATCTCTTGGACCTTATCTGTACAAATTTGCTTGTGAACTGTGTTTACTTTTTCTCAATTTTCCATCTATACAGTGACATAAGATGAAACAAATGCATTCAGTTTTTTAAGTTCCAACACAAAGACTCAAGTTTCAATAAAACGTATTGTAATTATGATTACTACTGCTCATACTAATCGTACTAAAACATTTCAGCTTCCAAGCCTTTAAAGTAATTATATACATAATTACAATAATTTTGTATTTTTTTAAAAACTAATTAATAGTTGCCTTGATAATCACACACTATAAAATGTTGTATAAAGTTCTGAGAAAGTTTTTCAGGTTAAACAAAATAGAGAAGGATAGATATATTCATATCCTTCTTTCATTTTTAAAAAATTGAAGTATAAAGTGGGATTTTCCAAGGCTGTTTAAGGGCATTTTTACAATACTTAGAAGAGGATAGAGACACAAAAGTTAAAAATATTATGTGTCATTCAGTGACTGGAACAAAACAGCCATATAATGGAGTCAAAGGATCATTTCAGTTGGAAAAGACCTTTAAGATCATCGAGTTAAACCACTAACCTAACCACTGAAGCATGTAACTAAGCACCTCATCTACATAACCATCTTCAAAAATATCTCCAAAAATGGTGACTCCACCACCTTCCTGGGCAGCCTGTTCCAATGTTTAACAACCATTTCAATGAAATTCTTCTTAATATCCAATCTAACCCTTCTCTGACTCAACTTCAGGCCATTTTCTTTTGTTTTGACATTTGTTACTTGGGAGAAGAGACCAACCCCCAACCTTGATGCAACCTCTTTTCAGGCTGTTGCAGAGAGTAAGAAGGTCACCCCTCAGCTGCTTCTTCTCCACTCTAAGCAACCCTACTTCCCTCTGTTCTTCTTCATAGGACACATTTTCTAGACTCTTCATCAGCTTCATTGCTCATTGGACACTCTCTAGCACCTCAGTGTCTTTCCTGTAGTGAGAGGCCCAAAATTGCACACAGTATTTGACGTGTGAGCTCACCACTGCTGAGTACAAGAGCCTTCTTGGCTACCTGGGCACACTGCTGGCTCCCATTCAGCTGGCTATTGATGAACACACTCATGTTCTTTTCCGCAGGAAAGCTTTCCAGCTACTTCTCCCCAAGCCTGTACCGTTGCATGGAGTAGTTGTGACCCAAGTGTGGGATCCAGCACTTGGCCTTGTTAAAATCATACAATTGGTATTGCCATTGCTCTAATCTGTACAGATCCCTCTGAAGAGTCCTCCTGTACTCAAGCACATTTACACATCTGCCCAGGTTTTACCATCTGCAAACTTACTGTGAGTGCACTCAATCTCCTTGTCCAGGTAATTTATGAAGATAAACAGAACAGGCTCTAACACTGAGCCCTCAGGAACACCACTGGTGACTAACCGCCAGATGGAGGTCACATTTCACAGCCTCGTCTGCTGGGACCTCCCTGATCACCCAGGACTGCTATTAAGTGACAGAAAGTTGCCTGGTGAGCACTTCTGCCAGCTCACTCAAGTACTCACAGTTGGATCCCCTCCAGCCCCATAGATTTGTGTGTGTCTAAGTGGGGCAGCAGATCACACATCATTTCCCATGGAACAAGGAGGCTTCATTCTGCTCTCTATCTCTGTCTTTCAGCTCAGAGGGCTGGGTACCTGAAGAACAACTGGTATCACTATTGAAAACTGAAGCAAAGATGGTATGTCCTATCACCTATTAGGCTGTGGTCCTATCACTTGTTAGGTAGAAGACTTCTTTATACCAGAAAACAGCGAGGTAATATATGAGTCACTCATCCCAAATTAGTTAAAATCCAGGCTGATGGTTTGTCCTGTATATATTTATCCTGGGTTACTGTGCTAATAAGTCACCATCTAACTCAGTATTTTATTGCATAAAAATTAGAGACGATTTTTATTATTCTAAGCATCCTTATGAACACAGTTAGTGGACTGCTGATGAATCTGTACTACAGTCTTTTTTAAAACTCTTCCCAAAATACTTTTCCTCATAGTTTCAGAATGCTTTCCATTTTCTCTCTGAAGTCTTGGATTTCACCATTTTAAAAGAAGTTTGAATAAGCTTCATTTCCCCAGACTTACAGGTTATAATGTGAAAGAGACTTACCTGTATTTATCCCTTAAAACCCCACAGCATCTACTAGTTATTACTTTCTGTTTGTCCTTGATGGGTTTTGTGTCAGGAAAAACTATCATGTCAGTGCACAGGCTAGAAATGGACATATGCAGCTGTTCAAAACTCTTATCTACTCAAATCAAAACTGAATATAAAACAAGACAAAACTTCTGCTTTTGCCTTCCTGCCTTGCACAAAGAAGCCAGATTTTTTCAGCTTCCTTGTAAAGTCTTAGACTTGACAGGAAAGAAAAACTGAAATGCATGTTTTGGCTGTATTATCAGCTTGTATATTTAATGGAGAGACTCTGTCACATGCCAGTTGAAGATGTGTCCTGCTTGCAGTAATTTAAAGCATTTGTCAGGCTGTCGAAAACAGAAGTGATTACAGCCCCAATGTCATGTCTTCTTGTATCATGTCACCGAGAACTGCAGAAGGGAAAAGCACATGTTACTCGTCTTGCTCCAGAACCACTGATTCTCTTTGGCTCCCTACATCTGATCTCAGAGTTCAAAAGTCAGAAGAAAACTATGACAGCTTTATGTTTAGAATCAGGAGTCAAAAAGTGCCTTTCTCTTTCATAAATCCATATATGATTATAACAATACTTGCAACAAAGAATCAAAGTGACTGTGTTATTTAAGAGACAAATTTGTTGAAACAAGGAACCAATGTTTGAAATTAAATATGATATAATTTGCTTTAAAAGGCCTGAACACAGAGCTACACACATACACATATCCCCTATATTTGGCAGCAATATTCTTCTCACTACAGTACTCCACATCTAAGGAAAAAAAACCAAAACAAATAAGCAAAAAAAAAGATGGAAATGGAGAAAGAAAGTATTGGACCCAGAGGACAATTCCCTAGAGGGACATCCAAAGTTCTGAATTTGTTTTTAAGGTTTTCCTGTGCAAAAAGGAGGCCAGACACTTGAGAAATTCAGAAATCTATAAATGAACATGGCAGAGTCAGGAAGGACTACAGCGATGCAGTTCCTTCTCTCAGAATTGTGTGATGTCTGTATGCTAAGGTCTGACTGTTCAAGCTGACAGGTTACAGCCACCAAGCTGCTTCTTATTTTTTCTATATCCCATCTTCATTATAGTCACACGCATCTACATCTATGTACCCAACTTGGCAGAAAGGAGCAACATCCCTTCTGTCTGATGAGCTCCATATCAAATCTTTAAGACATAATCCTGGAAAATGAAACATTAAACACTGAATGTTGAAAGTTAAAATTAAATTAATCACAAGAAATATTGACGTATAATATTGCATGAGTTTTCCTCAAAAAGTTATTTCTTCAACCATGTCAATTTCATTTAATTGGTCACATATTTTATATTTTATGGTGAATTGGATGCAAGACTACAAGTACAGAGAGAACTTTCAGCTCAAAAGCAAAAGTCAGTGTAATTGCCTAAGGGCTATACAACTGCTAAGAAGAGTTTTATCAGCTTGAAATTTTGAGTTGAAGCAGTCCAAAACCATGCTGTGAACCTATACATATTTAGTGCATACACTAGTTACTACTGCATTACTGAAACATTCGGTGCAACAAGGGAACTTACTGGAACCTCTAGTGTTTTCAGGACAAGTTCACACAGCAACTTTTCTACTGAGATAGTTCACACCACTCACTAGTTCTAGGTGTTCACTGTGCATGTATAGAAGGCTAAATCCCAGAGGGCTTCATATGCCCTGTGCAAAGAGATGTTTGCTCATACATTTAAGAAAATATATTAATTCCCTGATTTTATGGACTGTGTAGTTAGTGGAAGTGCAAAGTAGTGTCTGTGAAGAAGAAAGAAGATGTCAAAAGCCTAGAATGTGGAAATAACATTTAATTATTTATTTCCCTCCCCTAATTCTCCCTCACTTCATCCCATCAAAATAAATGTCTTTGCTGATTTTAACTATGATGGAATAGAACCCTGGTTTTAATGTTAGGAGTCTTCTTTCCATTTAAAACTTCTTTTACACTTACTTTTTGGGTATCTTCAGAGTAAATATTTATGTATCAACACACAATATTACTATTACTTACTACATGAGAAAACTGATTTGATATAGTTCTTCTGCTTTTGAGATTCTCTCCTCATCAAATAAATATACTACTTTTGTAAATCATTTGAGGGTCCAGGAAATGTGTGTTTGAACTCTGTTTCAAGGCAAACAAGAGTCCAAAATAAAAAGATCAAGGTTAAAATAAAGAAAAAAGAAATATTTCTAACTCAGAGAAAAGTTATTATCACTTGAATGACCTCTTAGTAGATTTTGTTTTCATTAAACCTCAAAATTTGTGCTATATTGTTTGATAGCATGAATTTCCTTCCTTTTCTGTTTTTTGAAAACTACATCAAAAACATCAAAATGGACTGTTGGGTACAGAGACTGAGAGTATGGGGAGCAGAAAAGCAGATTTCTAGAAAAATAGAAAAATAATCAGAAGTCTCTATTTGTTAGAAACTAGGATTAAGGTTCTGCCAGTCTAAGTGCACAAAAAATTTAGAAAACCTGGTGAACTTTGTGTAAAAGAAAATAACTTGAATCTGCACCTTATTGAGAAAAAAATCAGAAAATCAAAACTACTAATTACCAAGTCTTTATTAAACTATTTATACTGGCATCTGGTTAACCCTTCCAAAAAAAGGAACTCCAGATGAGGCCTGACCAGGGCAGAGTAGACGGGGAGCAGAACCTCCCTTGACCTGCTGGCCACACTCTCCCTGATGCATCCCAGGATGCCATTGGCCTTCTTGGCCAAGAGAGCACATTGCTGACTCAGTTTATTATCAACCAGGACTCCTAGGTTTCTCTCTGCAGAGCTCCTCTCCAGCAGGTCAATCCCCAGCCTGTACTGGTGCGTGACATTGATCCTTCCCAGATGCAGAACTCTACACTTGTCCTTGTTGAACCTCATGAGGTTCCTCTCTGCCCAACTTTCCAGCAGGTAGAGATTTATTTAGCTTTAAGCATTATTATACACTCATATTACTTCCTTTTAGGGTAGCCTCCTCATATGCAATCTGTAACAGTAAATGAGTAATGTCAGAAATATCTAGACTGTTCCCTGCTACTAAGAAACATATATTCTGCTTCCAGAACCTGCATGGAAATGACTATATGACTCAATTTGTAGGACAAATCTATTACCCATTATTCTTATCAATAAAGTTAGAGTTTGAACAGGACATATTCATAGTCGAATTGTACAGTGCAGTTCAACTTCACTCCATTTCAAAAATCATCAGTTACAAATGCTTGTTATTCCTAGTCTCAGTCCTTGAGCAAAGTATAGCAAAGTACTATTGAAAATAATAATGACATCTCTTCAGATCTGGTGGCAAGTGGCTAATATATGATTCAACAATTTCATGAAATCAGCAAAAAAATCTGAAATTTCATATTGACATTTCCTAAGCTGCCACAAATTCCTTACAGTATTCACAAAATCACAGTATGGTAAGGGTTGGTAGTGACCTCTAAAGATCACTTAGTCCAACCCCCCTGCTAAAAGAGATTCACTTTCATCAGATTGCACAAGAATGCATCTAGGCAGGTTTTAAAAACCTCCAGAGACTCTACAGTCACTCTGGACAACTTGTCCCAGGGCTCCATCACCCTGTCTGGAAAGCTTTTCCTCATGTTCAAGTGGAACTTTATATCAGATAGAGCCCATTGCACCTTGTCACTGGCCAACATAGAAAAAGAGAGTTGCCTCTTGCTCTCAGCATCGTCCCTTTAGATATTTATAAACATTGATATGATCATCCTCCAGTCTCCTCTAGGCTAAACAGCCCCTGATCTCACACCCTTTCTTTATAAGAGAGATGCTGCAGTACCCTAATCTTTGTGGTCCCACAATGTTTTTGAAATATATAGAAGAGGAAATAAGTGCCAAGGTATTCCTACCAAAGCCTTGATGAGATCTTGAAAGAAGGACTTACTGATAAGGACCAATCTATTTGTATTAATTAGTTGCTTGCCCAGGGGAGATCAACTCTTCATTTTTATGACCATTGAAGTTTACTAAAGGAGAAATGGAAAAGAAATCATTAGTGCAAATTACTGAAGTTTTTCATCATGATTGATTTATTATCTTTTGTCTTTTTTTAATAAATCTGTAAAAAGTATTATTTTTAGGAGTGGCCTACTTTATGAGCTCCTATTCTCTGACATTGCAAATAATTTAAATTTTTTTACATGTAAATAGGAAAAGCATCATTAATAATCATGATATTACTCTACTTGGGTTTATTTTGTCTTTTTTTTTAATATATATATAACGTATCAAAATGCCCTAGTTTATACATTATTCACCCTGGGGGAATAGGGTGAGTAATTGTATTTACACACAGTTACAGAACTTCAAAACTCTGATTAGACTAATTTGAAACATGGTGATTAAGAATTTAGGTTGTGAACTGCACTAGTTTTCAGTTTGTCTGCCCCTGCTAAGAGGATATTCATCCCAGGGTTAGCACAGTAGATTCCCTGCATAGTGTCTCACTAAATCCAAATGGAGTTATCCCCTCAAACTCACTAAACTGAAACGTGGTGGTAAAACTGCCTTTTAGGTTATCACCAAGAATTGCAACATTTGTTTATGTTGCTCAGGGTACTCTGATCCATTTTCTAATAATTTTAACGGTAGTCTGTGCCTTTAAATGGACTTCACTGAAGAGCTCTCAATAAACATACAATGGACTTTTGAGATGTCTTGATTTGGGAACAATAAAATAAAACAGTTGAGTGCAACTTAGTTTTTGGAAGAGAGAATTGATGGTCTGTATTACTGTTATCAGGATGAAAATCTTTTCTACAGCATTCCTGAGCAATTTAGCCTTTTTTCCAGGGTATAAGTAATTTTTTTGTCCTACAAACTTACCTCCAACAGACTATAGGCTGTGCAGACAAGATAGACACTACACATTTCCTTTAAATCATAACATGAAGGAGCAATTAAAGAGAAAACAGTTCATATGCTGTTAATCTATTTCCTGTTTTTTCAGTTTTCTGATTGGAATTGCAGCGTGTGAAAGACTAGATTAGAAATGCACAGAAACCAATAGGAATAAATATATTCATTAAACTGTCTTGAATTTGTCACAATGTTAGATTGAATTACAATAGCAAATATAATACTAAAAAAAGTCTGACATGAGGATAATTCTTTCATGATCTTACATTAGAGTTTATTGTTTGGATTTTGGTTTTCAGCATTGTATTGTATATAATGTTAATGTTCTATACAAATAATGTCACACAGAAATCATGCCATATATACAGTGGAGGAAGCATGGGAAGAGAAGCTGTTGAATAATTTAGGGAATCAGGAAATACTCTTTTCCTCCATCAGGTTTCCACATAAGTAGGATCATCACAGATTACTAATCTGAATCTCTCTGACTGTTTCTCCGTCTTTGCCCTTTCCTTGCAATGGAACTACATCTCAACTTGCCTAAATTCTTATAATTTGTTGCTCTTAAACTTGGACAGGCTAAAGGAATATATCTTACACAGAAATACCAGAATTTACTGATAGCCTAACTAGAAAAGTCTAATTTAAAAATTCATTTGAGCCTAGATTTAACTGTTCTAAAAAAAAAAAAAAAAAGAAAATATTACTATTAAATAAAAAGCTCCAATAATATCAGACTTAAAATTTACATCTGTTATACAGAAATTATTATTTCTGGGCCTTTCCAATGCTCCACTGAGTCCCAGGATTGACAATCTCAGTCTGAGGGAAGATTGTATTGAGTCATCAGGATCCTAAATCCTTTGTTGGAAGAGCATGGTGTTAATTGTGAAGATTTCTTCCTCTTTACTCTGCGATATACTTGGGATAATTTTCCTATATTTTCTACCATGCCTTACACTTTACTCTTTGTTGGTTGCTCCATAATTCCATGATCCAAAATCAAATCTAACATATATGCTATTTTGCATACGATAGCTGTTGTTTTTCCTTAAATTGTTTTAGCCAATTCCTGAAGATGTGTTTATTTAACAATGGATATTTAACTGCTGGTAATTTTTTTTATACCTTTAAGAAATCTGTTAATGTTTTGTGCCCATTCTTTAAAGGCCATCGCTATAATCCTCTGTTCTCATCTGTACTGTATTTTATTCTAGGATCATAAATAGTGCAATCTACACAGCATAGCTGCTTGTTATTGCTATTATTTACAAAAGTACATATAACAACAGATGTTAATATCATACAATTGAACAAAGTTAAGCAACAGCTAAAGGAAACAAGATCCTTGTTAGACAGCTGTTACAGCTATAAAAACTTAAAGAAACTTCCATACAATCCAAGTCTAAGTGACGTCTGACAAGCCCTGAAGTCTATATGGTTAGCTTAGGACAAAACCTGTGGGCTGTTGCTCTAAAGATTACACCATATTCATTGATTTCCAAAACTACAATCTCTTCTTCTAGATATTCATGTTTATCACAGATATTATACCAGGAAATGGCTATACTCTAGGCAGCACTTAGGTCCTTATCTAAATCTCTCAATTAAGATTTCAAATATGACATAAGAAAGAAGCATCATAAGGAATGCAGGGAGATTTGCAGCTGAAAGAATAAAGTCATGAACTTTAGTTTTATACACAGTGTTTTCTTTTCATACTGTTTGAGTTTGTGCCATAAACCAAACATAGGTAAGCTGCATAAAATTCTGCAAACTTCCCTGTGTCAATACAGGGTCTGATTTTGACATTTTTGCATAACACTGCTATTGCCATGCAGGATTACAGTAATGTAATCACTTTTCATATTCAAATCAATTAATTACAGAAACATTGATATAAGAATAATTTCACCTTACTATTTACTTATCAGATGAACATAAATATAAATTCCATATCAGAAGCACTTGCTCACAAGTTTCAAACACAAGTGTTTCACTACGCAATCCACAACCAAAAATTCTCCTCTGAGAATTCCACTATGCTTTGTAAATCTTTGTGCTTCTATAAGCACTAGGAACATGACATACTGTTTCATCACTTATCTTTTTTAACCCAAAGAGAAGTCCTCTCTTTTAAGATAGATATTCATCAGTAACCTGCCACATTCAGTTTGATCCACATTGAACAGATTTCACTCTGTTTTTATATATACTGTTAGAGCAAGATTTTAAGAGAAATAGTTTAACAATCTAAACCAACCAACCTTATTTGTAATGGGTATCTCCTTTAAAAGCTGTTGCAGTAGCACACAAGTTCTCACAATCACTGATCATATGTTACTAATTTTTCTATGAAATTAAGAATTTCTCCAGGGAGATGATTCAAGGGCTTTCCCTAAGCATTGATATTTGAATTTTTGTTTAACTTCTCTTTTTTTTTCAGACATTCAGTGTATGATATTCACTAACAGTATGTTTTCTAAAAAGAACATGATAGTTGAATGCTGTAAATATGTTCACATTCAATAAATGCATAGCCTAGTTCAGAAGTATTCAATATCAGCAGGAACAGATGGCATCAAAGGCAGTTATAATTATTCTATTAAGTATTTCCTGTCTGTATTTCCATTTAATTTTTATTAAAGCAAATAACATTTTCTAGCAAAGATCAGTCCTTTTGCTGTGTAGAGCAGCACACTATGCACATTCCTGGGTAGCTGTATTTCACCTCTATAATGAGTACACACAATATGTGCACCAGTGACTCCTGTAAAGAAAGAAACAAAATATTCTAAAATTCAAACTCAGCAAAGGACTGTAGTAAAGCTTCAGCTGTTGAGGTACTGAAAATGAGAAATGTGAAAAAAGACAACATGTAAACCTCTCTTACTAATTTAAGTAAATTTAATTCATGGACAGCATTTAGTAAAACTGCATCTATTCGGTTTGCCATACAATAAATCTGAAAATTAGCACTGTAATTTGTAACAGCATATTATCAATGAAGAAACTTCAGAAGTTCCAGTATCAGATACCTGTTGAGAAGCTGTGAATATCTGTCTTGATTTGAAGTTTTTGACAATGTCCACAGGGTATGTCTATGAATCATCATTACAGTAAGAACTATATTCTGTAAGATTTGACATTAAGATACATGTGTCTTTTTCTGATGTGATGTCAATCTATGAACAGAGCTCAAAGGCAGGAATTTAAATGAAAATGCCTTATAGGTGTACTTGGATTGCAGGTATAGAGATTGCATGCAGTGCAGGGTGCCTCAATATTGGCAATGAGGTGGCTGCAAGGTGGCCTCTGTGAGTTCAAGTTTTAGAAAGGCTAAAGTGCTGGAGAGGCAGAGTGGAATGAAAAAAACCCAAGAAGCCAAAGAAACAGCACTGCAGAATGAGGAGGGGGAGGAGGTGCTCCAAACAAGAGAGCAGAGTTTCCTCTGCAGCCCATGAAGAGCGATGTTGGGAGCAGATGATATTACACAGTATTATTACAGAATAGTAGGAGTTGGAAGGGACCTTTAGAGATCATCTAGTCCCACCCCCCCTGCAGAAGCAAGTTCAACTAGATCAGATAACTCAGGAATGTATCCAGGCAGCTTTTGAAAACCTACAGAGAAGGAGACTCCACAACATTCCTGGGCAGCCTGTGCCAGGGCTCCTTCACTCTCATAGTGAAATAGTTTTTCCTTATGTTTAAATGGAACTTTTTCTGTTCCAACTTTGTTTCCATTACTCCTTGTCCTGTCACTGAATACAATAGAAAAAAAGTGATTGCCCAACCTCCTTACATCCACCATTTAGAAATTTTTAAACATTAAGATTCCCGCCTCAGACTAAACAGCCCCAGTTCCCGCAGCCTCTCCTCATAAGGAAGATGTTCCAGTCCCCTGATGATCTTGGTGGCCCCGCGCTGGACTCTCTTCAGAAGTTCTCTGTCTCTCTTGAGCTGGGGAGACCAGAACTGGACACAGGACTCCAGATGAGACCTGACGAGGGCAGAGTAGAGGGGGAGCAGAACCTCCCTTGACCTGCTGGCCATACTCTTCTTGATGCATCCCAGGATGCCATTGGCCTTCTTACTGGATCATGTTTGGTTTATTGTCAACCAGGACTCCCAGGTCTCTCTCTGCAGAGCTGCTCTTCCACAGGTCAATCCCCAGTCTGTACTGGTGTATGGAGTTGTTCCTTCCCCAGACACAGAACTTTGTCCTTGTCGAACCTCATGAGGTTCCTCTCTGCCCAACTCTTAAGTCAGTCGAGATTTCACTGAATGAATAGTCCTGAAGGAAACAGCATACTAGATCGGAGGAAATGAGTGAAGAGGAAGGAGCAGCAGAGAAACTGTCACACACATCTGAATGTCACCCTTCACACTCTCTTGTCCCTGCACTGCTAACAGCAGTGCAGAGTTGTGGAGCTGCATGTAGAAAAAGGGGAAGGAAAAGCTTTAGTTTAACATATTTTTGTTTGCCACTACACAAATTAGTCTTTTGCAATTTTATTTAAATTTTCAATAGATTAAGTACATTTTCTCCAGGTCAAGTCTGTTTTGCTCACAACAATGCTATAATTGTTAAAAGATCTTTATGTCAACCTATGAACTTTCTTGCTCTTGTGCTTATTTTCTGCCCTGTCCTGATAGGGGAAAACTAAGAAGAGAGTTTGGTGAGATTTTAGATGCTAACCACAATCAACCCACCACAGAAGGGAATGAATATTTAATGTTAATACATTATGTTGATTTCATATTGACAAACATGAAAAAAAAAAGAAATTTTATAATGATTTCACTGGAATCATGAGTAAAAACAGTATCACAAAAATGTAAGAAACTCAAGCTTCTTTTTTATCATTTTTTCCTCACTGTAATTTTGTAATAATAATAAAATGTAACAAAAAAGACATATTCAATCCTTTCTTATGTTTTCTGCAAAGCTTTGCTGATCAGAATGTATTGATGCCATAAATAAAAAATCATGTCAGCACTCTGTAGAAATCAAATATAGCAAGGTTTAATCATGCCAGACTAATCCAACAACATTCTACAACAAAATAACATTCTTTGTCAACACATGGAGAGCAGTGGATGATGTTCACCTGGATTTCAGCAGTGTTCACTGTTTCTCATAGCCTTCTGAACAAACTGACAAGATACAAATTGAATGAGTGGTCTGCAAGATGGGTAGGGCTAACAGGCCATACTCATAGGGTGATGATCAAAGATTTTTTAACTCAGGCTGGCAACTCATCAGAAGTTAAATCCACCAGAGAATGTTGACCTGCTTCTTCAGGGAGGTTGGACTAGATGATCTCTAAAGGTCCCTTCTAACCCTACCATTCTATGATTCCACGATTCTATGATCTTCCTAAATGACCTAGATGGTGGGATTGAAAATGTCCTCACCATGTTTGCTGATGACACCAAAGTCACCACTTTTAAGTCAGTGCATAACCAGCTGGCTAGATGAGGGGATACCAGCGGATGTCACCTACCCTGACTTCAGCAAGGCTTTTGACACTGTCTCCCATAACATCCTCATCAGAAAGCTCAAGCAGTGTAGATTGGATGAGGGGACAGTGAGGTGTATGGAGAACTGGCTGAATGACAGAGCCCAGAGGGTGGTGATCAATGGCACAGAATCAAGTTGGAGGACTGTGGCCAGTGGAGTTGCACAGGGATCGATTCTGGGGCCGGTCTTGTTCAACATCTTCATCAATGACCTGGATGAAGGGACAGACTGTACCCTCAACAAGTCGGCTGATGACACCAAACTGGGAGGACTGGCTGAATCCCCAGAAGGCTGTGCTGCCATTCAGCAGGATCTCAACCAGCTTGAAAGTTGGACAGAGAGGAATCTCATGAGATTCAACAAGGACAAGTGCAGAGTCCTGCATGTGAGAAGGATCAATGTCACGCACCAGTACAGGCTGGGAGTCAAACTGCTGAAGAGCAGCTCTGCAGAGAGAGACCTGGGAGTCCTGATTGATAATAAGCTAAATAAGAGCCAGCAATGTGCCCTCGTGGCCAAGAAGGCCAATGGCACCCCGGGATGCATCAGGAAAAATGTGGCCAGCAGGTTGAGGGAGGTTCTTCTCCCCCCTCTACTCTGCCCTGGTCAGGCCTCATCTGGAGTCCTGTGTCCAGTTCTGGGCTCCTCAGCTCAAGAGAGACAGGGAAGTGCTGGAGAGAGTCCAGTGCAGGGCCACCAAGATGATCAGGGATATGAGGAAAGGCTGCTGGAACTGGGGCTGTTTAGTCTGAAGAAAAGGAGATTGATGGGAGATCTTATTAAGATTTATAAATATCTAAAGGGTGGGTGTCAGGAGGTTGGGACATCCCTTTTTTCCATAGTAGCTAGCACCAGAACAAGGGGTAATGAGATGAAGCTGGAACACAAAAAGTTCCACTTAAATATAAGAAAAAACTATTTCACTGTGAGGATGACGGAGCAGTGGAACAGGCTGCCCAGAGGGGTTGTGGAGTCTCCTTCTTTGGAGGTCTTCAAGACCTGCCTGGACATGTTCCTATGCTATCTGATCTAGGTGAAGCTGCTTCTGCAGGGGGGATTGGATTAGATGATCTCTGAAGGTCCCTTCCAACCCGTACCATTCTATGATTCTATGATGACTCTATGAAAGCCATCTTAAAGACAGGCTTGGATAGGCTTGAAGAGTGGGCAGGCAAGAACAGTATGAAGTTTAGCAAAGACAAGTGCCAAGTCTTGCACCTGGGACAGAATAACCAAAAAGTCCAGTGCAGGCTAGGATCTGTTTGGCTGGGGACCAGCCTTGATTAAAGCAACATAGGGCAACTGGTGAAAAAACAGGTAAACATGTGTCCACAGTGCACCACTGCAGCAAAAAGACAAACTAGATCCTGGACTGCATCTGCAAGGAGATTACTAGTAGAGATAAAGATGTGATCATTCCACTATACTCAGAACTGATCAAGCAGCACCTTCAGTACTGCATCCAGTTCTGATCTCTACAATTCAAGACAGACCGGAGAGAATCCCAAGATGGATCGCAAAGATGATCAAAAGACTGGAGAACCTGCACTATGAGGACAGGTTCACAGTATGCCAGTTGTTAAAGGACAGCTACAAACAGGCTGGAGACTCTCTTTTCACAAGGAGTCACATGGAAAGAAAAGAGGCAAGAGACATAAATTGCACTGGGAGAGGTTTCATATCAATACAAGAAAGAAATTTTTTACAGTAAGAACAATTATTCACTGGATCAAACTCGCCAGGGGTGTTATAGAGTCCCCATCACTGGATGTTTTCTAGATATGACCAAACAGGGTGCTAGATGATCTCAACTATGCTCCCTTTTCCAGCAAAAGATGAGCTAGATAATTTGAAGTCTCTTCCAGCCTGGGCTATTCTATTATTCTACAATAATTTTAGGTCATTTTTAGCTAACATTATCTATACTGTATAATGTTCTAATACATGTGCATGTGCATGAATGGCCAGTAGGATTTTTTTGGATGTTATAAAAGTCCAGTCAAAATAATCCTTAGACTCTTAATATTCATTCTAATAGGTATATTTAGTTGAATATTTCTTACATTCTATGCTGTTAGACATCTATCTTCAGTTCTGTAGGGTAAAGGTTTCCAGTCCATTCTACAGCTATTTTTGTAGTAGTTTAAGAGTAGGCTTGGAACTGGTTATTTTAACATAAATATATTTGGGGTGTCACAATGGAGTTATGTCAGGGTTACAAATTAAAACAGTAACTACAAAATATTTTACTTTAAGATACTATATTGCAGACTGAATGGAAAAATGTGCATTAAAAATAATGCTAAGGATATAGTTGTCAGTATTCATCTTCCACCTAATTCTTAAATACGATTTGTAGTGGTTTACTCTTACATTCATTAAGACATACATAATAACACACACAACATCTAGAAACTGTAGCATCTTCTTTTCTTGTTTTGAATGCTTCCTACAATTGCAAAAATTGTATTCAGAATGACTTTTATATTCACATTGGAATGAAGCATCAGCCATAGCAGAATGAGAATATCACATCCAGTTCAGCTGGAATCCTTTAGAATCCTTGTGGCTTACAGAAATAATGTGAAATTCCTTTTGACTATGCTAAAACTAAAACCGTGCTACACATTCAAGGCAGGATATTGCTGATCACATATTTGATGAAAGTAAAAAAACCAACACTGTACCCCTTAATAATTCTCATCATAAAAAGGACAGAATATATATCCTGAATTCCTCATTTAGAATGGCAAAAAAACCAGTAAATAATTAATTTCTCTGTAAACATTGATGAGACTGATTGTGGTGGTTTGACCCTGGCTGGATGCCGGGTGCCCACCATGTAATTCTGTCACTCCCTCTTCTCAGCAAGCCAGAGAGGGGAGAAAATAAGTTGGAAGCCTTGTAGGTTGAAATAAAAGCAGTTTATCAAAGCCACGTGACTTGGAAACAAAGAAAAGCCAATAAAGGTGTTACTCTCTACTTCCCATCATAAGCAGCGATGTCCAGCCACTTCTCGAGAAGCAGGGTTTTGGAAGGCAAAAGTGACTCACAAGTGCCTCCCACTTCCTGCTCCTCTCCCCAAGTTTATATTGCTGAGCTGATGTCGTATGATATGGAATATCTCCTTGGTCAGCCTGGGTTAGCTGTCCTGGCCATGGCCCTTCCCAAGATCCTACTCACCCATAGCTACTGGTGAAGGTGGTGGAAGGAATGCTGGAGAGACAGGATTGATCCTGTGTGAGTAGCATCCAAAACATTTATGTTTTTACATAAAAATTTAATTTTTACACTTTTAGCTACCATCAGAAGGCATAACACTCCAAAGGCTGCTGTGGAAAATTACCATTCCAGACTGATCAGAAAAAATTTGATACAAAAATTTGTCCAGAACAAAAGGTAATTCAAAACTGTAAATAAAAAAGGAGGGTTTTTAGATTAAACTTTATATAACATTTTAGTTATGTTACTCCTGGAAAAACATTTTAAACTAGTCCACATATTATCCTTATAGGTATATAAATACATTTTAATGTATTATAAGGTATTAATTTCAGTTCAAATGAGATATTTTGTTTAGTATAAAGTTATAATTTTTTATGTTTTCCATTTTTTAATGATAAATTCATTATTCAATCAGCTTTGCTTACAAGATAGGAAATCAATTGGTAACTGAAGAATGTTTGATGATATTAAGATACCATTTTTTTGTTAAGGCCTCTTGAATGTTTGATAACAGTAAGATTAAGTTTCTTGGGAAGATATTTTGTGCTGATGAGTTCAGGCAGAAGATATTTCGGTTCCATTAAAAGACTTAATCCATTCTGATTCAGGGAGGGATTATTTTCAAATAACTCTCCTATCGGTTTTGCCAGTGATAACTTTTTTAATGAAAAACTTCAAACTGTAAATTATCAAGGTAGACAATTTTTGTTAGATTTTCTGTTTTTTCACTGTAAACTTTTAATTTATCCTGATAATTTTCACTACAGGGAAAAATAAATTATTTATTTTCTGTATCAAGATAGGTAGCTAAGGTTCCCTCTACCCTAACTATTATGTCCCTATTTTTGTGTTCATTCTAAGCACTCTAGGTATCTCCCTGAGTTTTATATTCTGTCCACCTCACATTGCTGAATCCATTTGATCAAAAAAGTATAGCGAAGTATAGCACAGTATAGCGAAACCTATTCAGCTTTAGCACGTGTAGAGCATGTAGAATCATTTTACGACTGCCTTAAAGCCAGTGCTGCTCGTCTGTTTATTAGAAAGATCAAGGCCTCTCAGAGCTACTTCCTTTCTGATTGCTGCTGACCAATACTGCGGTTTGACATTTTCAGTCTTTCAATTAGAAAGCTATAGCAATCTACCCAGATGCCTGTCAGGGACTTCCTTCAAACTTTCAAAAGGAACAGGCAGGGTGAGGAGTAGTTACAGATAAGAACTTTATATAAACATAATACATAGATATATACATACATATACACAAAAGAGTTCACAAATTATACACATTCATGTTTATATGCATACATATAAATGCATGTCTGTGTGCATACACACACACAAAGGCTATTTCACTTAATGGTTTTACTGTTTGTACTGTCCCAAAAAGTTACAGATATGTGTAGATAGCCTCCCTCACTGAAAGTAATTTTAAAAGTAATCATCCTAGTTTATAAAAGGTTCATGGTGCTGCTAAACCACTTAATTAAAAATTGTAAGTCTTGGCTCAGCCCAGTAAACAAGTGTTCAGAAATAGGATATCTGCCATTTTCCTAAAGCTTAAAAAGAGCAATATTCATTATTTTCTCTTGTGAAATCTTTTATTAGAAATTCAGATATCCAGATGGTGATGCAGTATTTTTGGTGATAGCATTGGAGGAGCCGTAATAATTATCTATCATTACCACTATTTTTAGATTTAACTGATTTTATAGGATTCATTTCAACCTACTGAGACTGAAAAGATACATAAATATCCTGGTTAACATAATATAATTTAATTTCATTTAATATAAAAAGGAAAAATTAAACTAGTACGTCTATAACTTCATCTTTTTTTCTTAAATGACACTCAATAAACTGTACCCTCTGAAGGCTTCTTTCTAGAAAAATAATAGTTTTATAATCACAAACTTCAGCAGTTGTCTGTAGTGCAAGGTTCAGAGCTTCATGCTTTCCTTCACAAAGAACTTACAGATTTTTTTCTGTATGTGAACTCAAAATTGTTCCAGATTTCAGTCATAAATAATCTTTATATATACAGACAAGGGAGATTATCAAAGTTTGGACTTTTCCTGTCTTGAGATAATTTCATTTCCTGTCAGCATGATACAACCGGTAATATAGTTATGCACCATCTTTTCTTCCTCTGAATTAGGAAGGTCTGAAATAGTGTTGTAACATTTCTCCATTTCATTTCCGATGTAATGACATTACAGAGATGTTAAATGTGAAAGCTCCACTGCTCTTGGTACTGATGGTGTATATTCAACATACTAAATACATTATAATTTAATTCCAATAAGGTCTTCCTGTGTGAATATTACCTTTTCTTCAGGAAATCTGAAATTTATTGTACTTAATGAAATAATATTTCTTGAGTTATTTTTTTATTAAAAAAGTATTTTGCAAACATACTGCCATATGGAAAAATAAATATAATAAATTAATAGTGTAGATGCATGTAATGTATGAAGGTTTAATTAGTTTCTTAGTTTAATTATAAAGCCTCTAATTAATTAGTCAGAATGACTAATATTTTATCTATTCTATATTTTCAAGAAATATGGAAGACAAAAAATTCCTCCCTATAATTCAAATTTGACAATTCAGTTCTTTAGAAGACAACCAGGAAAACAATTAATAGGTATACCCATGATGAATCTGTCATGTTTGATGTACTAGTTACTATAGCACATTCATTTCTTCTCTCAGAATTTAGAGCAGATCCATCTTTGGAGATATTCACAAAATGAACAAGCATTCAGACTAAATAAAATACAAAATTTCTATGACAACCAAGGAATCTGTGTTGAAGTAAGCCTCAGAGTTTTATTTCTGACAGGTGGGAACATGAGTAGCAAGGTGCAATAATGCAATATCATTGGAATCTACTAGTTTTGCATAGCCTCCAACTGAAATGAAGAAAGCACAGCTACTTAGCAGCCTACTTGTTTCAGTTCCACATTGCTGTTTTTAAACAAAACATCAGTGTTGAGAACTTCAAAGCTCTTCAATGTTAGATTTGATCTAAGACTTCTGGAATTCAGAGCAATTTGTATAATTGTACTGAACTGAATCTATGAACCTTCAAAATATGTGAATTTTATGCTGCAGAACTAGAACTGGTATTTGCCTATCTTTGCTAATAAGCATTTTCATTGTGTTAGAAAAGTAACAAAGTTTTCACTATTATTAAATGAAATCATGTTCTACACAAGCTTCAGCAAAGTATTCTGTACACTTTTTAGTCCATTTTAATCTACCGGTATTTTTCAAAACATCCTGCTTTAAGAGAAGTCCTATTCAATTTTCACTTACTATATTCTTGAAATTTTATGTGTGACATTTATGTGTGACACAGTTCTTCAATATCAGCATTCATTTTCCATGTGTGAAGTCAACTTTGCAGTTGTTTTATCTACCTGAACTCTTCTTGATGCATGTAGTCTTCATTAACTACTTGTTCAAAATATTGAATCACCAGAAAATTCAGTAAGTGGTTAACTTGGTTTTCTGCCAAGACATGTACAAATAACAAGACGGTTTGAGAAGCGATTGTCTATCATGTTTTTGGCATATTCTTTCCATTTATATACCACTCTCTGCTATGATTGTTGGTAGTGAGCAGTGTAACTTCCCAGTTATATAAAAAATATATATCTTTTTTAAAATATACATTTTACCCCTTAACCTCTTTCACTCTGACTATCAAAGTGAAACAAAATATGTTCCTACAGTTTAGAAAAGGATTAAGAAAATCCATGTAAATGCTTCCATTTCAGCTACCATTGTCATCATTTCTTATCTCTTTCAAAAAGGTAAAAAGGTTACTTAGTCAATACGTTCTTTTTCTCTATTCATCTGGGAAATCTTCTGTTATCTTATTACTGCACAGGTGTTCTTTTATGCTGTTGCTCACTATATTCTATTAGTTTGCTTACTCTAGAGAAAAAATGCCCTAGTTTAAAAAATTTGTGGAAGTTAACATGTTTGAAAAATGAAATTAAAAGTGTAAATATAGTGAAGAAATTAGTTTCTATAAAACCCTCAATCAGTCTATGTGATCTTTTTCTGGTTTGTTTTTTTTTTTTTTATCCTCCCTGAGAAACTAGCAGAACAGATCAAATGGTGATTATGAGCAAGTTATAGCCACTGAAGTAAAACAATTCGCACTGGACAAAAAGCTACTTTTAGACACTCTTGTTTAAAAACACTAACTTGTAATCCTTAGTGTATAAAGTAAAGAGGATGATCTATGGGCCAAATTCTGAATCTTCTATCACTCTTTCAAAACCTATGTGATTCTACTGATCTACAGATTTAATCTTCATTTTGCAGTAATTGAGAACTCAAATGGAAAGGAGATAGAATATGCTCTGTGAAATTTACCCTCAACATCAGTGTCAAGACTCATTTTTAAAGGAAGTTTTTATCCTAGTGAGTTTGTCTATGCACTTCAGAGATCTTCTAAGATGAAGGCCACTTGCACAGGGATCAGTTGAAAAATTTGTGTTTCTGACATTTTCTGCATGAGCATGTTTCCAGACATAGAAATGTAGAGCTTTTAGGCCAGCAAAGCTCACTTCTAATTCATGCTGTACTTAACCAGTCATAGGAAAGTAGTCAAAGATTGCTACGGCTATTACTTAGGCTAAGAACTAAGCAATAATAAATCAATATTTTGCTGAATTGTTGCTTTTTAAAATAAGTGTTTGCAACTCTGAAACCTTAGAAGATGAAAATCACTGAGAGAGAGATTCACAGAAAACAAGATTCAGGATTTTTTTTGTGGGAAAAAAAGTGTAGTATAAAAGGTATTAGTATGATTTAAAGAGGGGGAGGGAAAAAAAGTCAGTAATAGACTACTATATTTTCTCAAGTTTTCTAGAAAAGTGGAAAAAGAATTTTGTTTAATGGCCCAAAAGATGTTGTTATGACCCTATCAGGATTTCATCCAGGAAATTAAGCAAATCTCGGAGAAATCCATGTTTAGAAACATCAGGTAGTGAGGAAATGTCTTGATCTCTCCTGATTGTATTTGTGAAATAGATTTTGAAAATGAGATCTTTATTGATGGGACTGAATTGCTCTCAGTACTGTACTGATGACATTAAGCTACATATGCTGGAGAAAATATTAAAAGCAAAAGCAACTAATAAATATGTAGAAATCACAGTCAGGTCTATAAAAGAAATCAGAGCCTGGAAAGTTTATCTCATATATTTTCTTTTCTAATGTTTTATATATTTGTGGCTTTTCATACATCTTTTTTCCTAACTGTATAATCTAAAATTACAATAAATTCTTAATATGAATTCCATACTTTTAATCAGTTACTCTACAGCCTCGTAAGACTTTTGTGTTTCCTCTGTAAGTTTCCTGCTTTAGAGGGGTCAATGTCATGCAAAAATTCAGAATATAGCAGAAGTTTTATTCAGAGGTTATAATATATAACATCAGTTATCACTTAGGTCAATGAATAAAGTCATCCTATGGGACTATACAAATAAGAGGATATAAAAATTTTTCTTCATGGAACAGAAACAGAGATGGTTGGAAAAAGAAACAGTGACAGTATGGCAAATTATTGAGTCATATTTAATAATGAAGTTTACCTTACTATTAGAAAATTTATGGAATTTTTAGAAATGTTTTCTAAATAAATGTTTCTTTTTAAGCCTAGAAGGAACCTCATGCCAACCAACATCTATAATAGTCACTTGTCTCCACACTGAAGCACATAGAACCATAGAATGGTAGGGGTTGGAAGGGACCTTTAGAGATCATCTAGTCCAACACCCCTGCAGAAGCAGGTCCACCTAAATCAGGTTGCATAAGGACATATTAGAGGAACTATATAAAATATTTTAAAATATTATTGGTTTAAATATAAAAAATCTTCACAAGCCCAAAGGCAAAACATTCTTTATTTGCATATCAGGATTCAAATTCAATATTAATTCAAAAGCTAAAGCTACAGTCTGTCCAAGCTGTTCACTACTGCTTCACTAATATATTAATAAATACTTCAAAACCAAGTCACTTCAGCCTCCAGTACAATAAAATACATTTTTATGTATTAAGCACTTAATATTCCTGTAGCAAAATCACACACAGGCAAATAAAACATGTTTAGTGTTCAAAATAATGGGAATATACTCATCTGGTAGGACAACTTAAAATGAACAAGGAAGTCTGTTCAAGCTGTAGGTTCCTGGCTTTCTGACTTCATTGAGCCTCATTTTCAACCTTTTCAGGTTGCTGTAGCAACCTATAGCAGCCAACTACACTTTGAGTGTCCATCCAGGCTAGATTTCACATTTGCAGTAATGGTACCGTAAGTGAATTCCTGACCTTTATCTCAAGCTAAATAGATTCTGTTAAATATTAATCCTTGTACTACCTTGAGATATCCTTGATTCATTTCATTTGGTAAGAGGATTGATTCTGGGTTCTAGTAGCACATGTTCTTTACTGTAAATTTTCAAGTTGTCTAAAATGCAGTGGTTTGTGATTTTATTTTCTTCGTTTTGTTTGTGGTAAGGGTTTTTTTGTAATCGTTCTAAGTGATTATCCATTATCAAGGTTCAAACAGTAGGCCTGAAGAAGCTTCCTGTTGTCATTCTTCACATATCTTCAGAGAAACACTATGTTTACTGGGCTTTCTTGTCAGTTTATATCATTCTGAGCTCAACTATATGATCCTAAAGTGCCTTGATTTAATACATTCTGCTTTACAACTTCATGGTTCTCATATAGCTGAAGAGAAAGCAAGGCACAGTAGGGTGAAAATCAAAATGGGCTCTTAGGAGATGATGGAAAGACTCAAACATCATCTAAAGGAAAGAACAATACTTTTGTGAGCAATTGTGCATTTTCTAGACCAGTGAAAGACTAAATAATTTAACAATAAAAGAGGTGTCTATCTGGTTGAAAACACAAACAATTAATTTGAATGCTGCTGCTGCTCTCCAAAGGGCACCATACCTTTATCTGATCCTGAAACATTACTGAGTTTTCCAAGATGAGATGATTCTCTCTGTATGTGAAACACACGTTTGTAAAACCTGGAATGAAAGTTACATGTAGGAAGTATATGCTTTAGATCAGATCAGACTTCAGATTGTAACTTCTGCTCCAACAACTTAATTCTGAAATAACTCATTTTCCTATGTAGTTTCCAGTACTTTCATTGTCTGTCAGCTAGACATCTCATACTCTCAGAGCCCTCATTGAAGCACAAATGTTTATTTCTTACAGTGTCACTGCTGTCAGTATGAGGAAAAGTAGAGTTGTAGATGATAAGGATCTATCTTTAGGAAGGAAAAATATTTGTTTCTCAAGTAAATTTTTTATTTGCAGCAATAGCTATTCAAACTCCTCCCTGTTGTGAATTGCTGATGTGTGGTGGCAACTCTGACTGTTTAGGAAAGCAAATATACACCAACTATAGGGGGAGCTTCAAGGAGCTCATGTTTTATTGACTAGAAAAACTAGATGGGTACTATTATTTTTAGGCTATACCTTCTAAATCGATGTCATAGATACCAACTCATTTTCACTTTCTTGAACTGCCTCTGCATGTTAAGAAGTCTAAATCATACTTATTTTGCCGATTCTGTAGTAGCCACTCATTTCAAAAATGAATGTTCAGTTTCTCTCCAAAACAGCATCATGTTTAAAATTCTCTATTTATTACTATATCCTTTTAATATGTTTGATTGTGTTGCATGCATACGTAATACACACCACTATTAAATCAGATTTGAGTCGTAATAACTACGTAATAGTATGCACCTTCGTAACATTTAGTACACACTAAATGCTTCTCTGACATTGCCAAGACATTATGTTTCTACTCACTACTTCAGTGAAAGAAGGGAGAATGGAGGAAGTAATCAATTTTCAGATGAAAGTGTAACATACTGAGACCTTTAAAAAACTTGCATTAATATGAAGTCAATAATAAACTTTAAAATAAAGCAAAATTGCATATTTTTAGTTATATTTATGGAACTGCAAATATGTACACCAAGTAGGATTGATTTTCATTTCCAGTGACTTAAAATATATTTGGGTTTGCAGCAGATTTTCTTTTTTTACAACAAGACACTTTATGTTTTTAAAGCTGGCTACATTTTTGTAACCAGTAAATCCTGCTTAAAATCTAAAGAGTGGGAAACAACTGATTTTCTTGTTCTCTAGTAAAAACAAGAATAATGACTCCATTAGAAAAGAGTGATTTTCTACTTTCTTCAGTATTAACAGTGATTTTCCAGGGAAAATTAGGAGAAAGATGTTAAGTTAGAAGCCAAAATATTATGGCACTTTGAGTCTTGTAAAAAAGAGATAGAGAGAAGTGTTAATAGATAAAGTTTTTTGTTTAGTCCAAGTCACATGACTTAAGCTATATAAAAGCTATTGGTCTTTGAAAAATATACACCATTACTTTGATACGATCTCTTTCATGATAGATTTTCTAAATTTTTAAAAAATTTTGTCTCAAAATAAAACTCACAGAATCAAAGAATCTTAAGGGTTGGAAGAGACCTTGAAAGCTCATCTTGTCCAAAATTGTTGCTTGGCTCATTAGTTGTTTGACTGGAATTTTTAATTGTTTTTACAGCATTAACAAAGTCTAAGAAAATGAACAGAATTTCAGACTTTTGAAGTTAAATATTGTCTATGTGAAAATGTCTTTATATAGAGAAGTGGATATTTCTATTTGAACTGCTTGTTTTCCCAATTGTTCTTTTGGCACTACTTTCTAATTTCTCTCTTTTTTCAAATATGTTTTATTACACAAATTTTAAATTAAATACATTGATAACAATAGATTTTTCTATAAACGGTAAACTCAATATAAAATGTGAAGAAAAAAGTGTTTCTGAGTAGAAAGCAGTGCATTTAGTTATGAACAGATTTAAAGGTGCATAAAGGCATTGTTTTGTTAATATGTGTTTCATTGACTGATGCTGGAAATAGACATGATACTTTTGGTGTTATATTTGAGTGCTCTAATCTCCACTAAATCATTTTCCTCAGGTGTCACTTCTAAGACAATGATTAATGGCATACTAATAAAGTTCACTTTGACAGTCTAAACCTAAAATGTCATTTCTATTGGGTATGAATAATTTTCAACTAAATAGAGCCTTGAATCAGCACCATGATGTTCTTTGTTCAAGTGCTTTATTTTAAAAATATTTCAATATCCCTGAAAATGAAAGTAAAAGTGGATGTGAGTTATCTACATGATGAAGTGGTGTTTTTGTTGGCTGATTCTTCATTTACTCTTGGCACTACTCTCTTTGAAATAAATTATCCACTATCAATCACTAGTTATAATCAGGTTTACAAAACACTTTGCAGTGCTCTTAGGCAATTGTAAATGGGAATTCTAATTCCCATCCTCAAATTAATTCTTATATGATCTTGTCTAGATGGTGTGTTTTGCAAGAAAATGGAAACCAGACCTCAGATTCTAATATTAGTCCTTAATTGTAAAGTATTACCAGCTGCACAGAATGAGCAATGATAATTTGTACTCCAAAGAACATAAAATCTTACTGACAAACAAGCATGTCAGGAGGACACTGAGAAGTCTAGGGAAAAAACGTAGTGGACCATTTTAAAGCTAGTATTAGCGTTCTTCTGTATATTGTAGGTGGAGTGATTTTTCAGAAAGGACTTAACAGTGAAAGTATTGCCTAACAAATAGATATTTTTAGCCACAAAAAGCAAAGAGTGGAAAATGGAAAGAAGGGCTATCTACACTGTGAAAAAAATTAAGACAACAGGATATGAGAGGGAAAAATATGCTACAAGATGCAAGTGCTTTTGAAACTCTACAGGATGCTAAAGGCGAAAGCAAATCACAGATAAAAGGAAGGGAGAGTCTCAGAGGATTTTAGGAAAGCCTTGGTTTGATTTGCTCTACAGGCACTGTGATCATTTGGAAAAATCTGGGATTTGCAAACACTTGTCTGTAACTTGAAGCACAAATCACATTGATTTTTTGTTTGGATTCAGTACTTTACATTTGGTATTTCAAAAGTGTTGTGTATATTATGCCAGTGAACTCACGTCAGGGTACAACTGAAACATATATATCAAGCATACTGGCATAGAGGAAGAACTAATTCTGCAAATACTACCATCACTTTGTCCTCAGGCTTTACATCATTACTTCTATGTTGTTCTGGTACTGAACTTTCTGATATTTGGTAATCCTTTCCTTTATTTACATTTCCATGTGCCTATAGTGACTCCTCACAGAATCTCAGAATGGCTGAGGTTGACAGGGACCTCTAGAGGTTATCTGGCCCAGGTCCAGAGAGCTCTCAAATGTCTTCATGGACTGATACTCCACAGTCTCCTTGGACAACCTGTGAGAGTGCTCTGTCACTTTCACAGTGAAAACTAACTAACTTTCAGAGGAAACCTTTTGAGTTTCAGATTATGCATCTTGTCCTGTCATCGGGCACCACTGAAGAGTCTGTCTCTATCCTTCACATATTTCTAAACACTAATAAGATCTCCACTGAGACTTCTCCTGAGGCTGATCAGTCTAAGCTCTCTCAGCCTTTCCTCACAGGAGAGATGCTCCAGTCCCTTCATCACTTTGTGGCCCTTTTCTGGATTCTTTCCAGTATGTCCATGTCTCCTTTGTACTGAGGAGCTCAGAATTGGATCTGGCACTCCAGATGTGGCCTCACTAGTGCCGAGTAAAGGGGAAGGTTCACATTGCTTGGTCTGCTGGCAATATCACGTCTAATGCAGTTCAGTACCTCACTTGCCTTCAAGGGCACATTCCTGTCTCATTTTCAACTTGATAACCACAAGGACCCTCAAGTCCTTTTCTGCAAAACTGGTTTTCAGATATGCAGTAGTGCGTTGTTAATCCATGGGTATAGGATGTTGCACTCTTTCTTGAACTTCATGAGGTTCCTGTTGCCTCATTTCTCTGTCCTGTCAAGCTATTTTCATTGTTATCTTTCAGTTTTTCTTTAATGTCATCTTGTTGATTTGCATTTCTAAATATGCTTACATTGCTTATTTTCTCCTCTCCTTGTCCCCTTGACCATATGTTCTGTCTGCATATTTTCATGGCTGATTTCTCATGTTAGCAAGGTACATGCAAATTACTTATGTGTCTGGAGCCTGTAACAATAACAAATTCTGTTCATTAGAGTTGGATAAGAATATTGGAACCTAAAGGCATGAAGAAAATAGTATACCTGCCATTTGACAGGCATCCTTTAATTTCTGCAAGAAGACTGCTTTTATTTCCTTTAAGATTTTAACATTGTCCTATTTTTTCAATCGGTTATAAATTTACTACATTTTGCAAAGGGCAGATAATAAAACAACCTGACATGTTCCTATGCGACCTGATTTAGGTTGACCTGCTTCTGCAGGGGGGTTGGACTAGTTGATCTATAAAGGTCACTTCCAAATCCTACCATTCTATGGTTCTATGATTCTATTGTCACTATCTTAAATATGACAGAAACTGATGAATAACTTGTATGTGGAACATCATTCATAAATATATATATTTTTACAGTAAAAGGTACATAACTAAAAAAAAATACAGCAAGAAGGCACAAGAAATTTATTTTATTATTGACATAAAGCAAGCCATTTTATTCAGATATTTTTATGATAGAAAAAAGAATCTACTTTTTTTTCATGATCAATGTGAATGTTGAAAAATTTTGCTTATCTAAAGAAAACTTCTTTTTCCTACAGAAAGGCTGCATATTGCTTCTCCAAGCCAACACTGTTTAACATTCCACTTTGGAATGGAATATTAGGACATTACCACTCACTCCTAGACTATTACTGAAAAGGCCACGGATGTTCAGACAGAATTTGAAGTGCCCTTCAAAGAATGGTCTTTAAATGACCTTAAAAAATATGATTAAGAACTTTTAATTTTTAACTTGGTTTCTATAAATAATAAAAAAACTAAGCAATAGAGATTGCATTTAGTTTTTCCATTCTACATAATTCCAGAAAATAACCTTAATAAGGACAATATGAATTAAAAATCCAAAGTCTTTCCACAACAGATCCTGCTGAAATTTTATGAACGTCTCCAGAAAACCTCTCAATGTTTTTCTTGATCTCTTTTTCTGATCCAACTGCCATTCCATCAAAACTATTATCTATTTAGGGTCAGCTGCTCACAACTTTTTGTGAAACCCTGGTCTACATGCTGTGGGAGAGGAAAATGCAGAGGGGGATTTAATTTTTTTTTTGTTATTTAAAAAAAAAAAAAAAAGAGGAAAATGAGAAACCTTAATGATGTGCAAATACTGCTCAACAATAGCCAAAACACTGATATATTTTCAACATTTAGTCACAAATTCAAAACACAGCACCATGTAGATTGTTGCAAAAAATATAAAAACTCTGTCTCACAAAGACTCTGTACATACATTCAGATCTCCTGAAACTGAAATATACCAGTGACAACCTCATTTCTCCTATTCTAAACTGTATCTTTTCAGACAAAAAATATTTTTGCCAAAGACTAGGAATTCTGCTGCCTCTTTTTATAAGTTGGTTTGAAAATTAATCACCTCTCCAACTAAGATACTGAATCTTATTTTGACAATAGATGTTTCATACTTAATTTTCCAACCATAGGTTCTATAAAGCTGGCAAGATCAAAAATATCAAAAAACTTTTCCAGTGTAAGTGCATACTCAAGGGACCAAGATGAACTCTTTAGCTTAATGGGAGAATTAGGGCAAGAAAAAAAATGGACCTAACCAGCCTTGCGTACTTTGAAGATGCAATGAGCTTTCTAGCCACTAGAAGATTTACAAATTCCCTGAACAACTCTCTGAAAGAAAGACTGAGATAAAGCAAAACTAGTTTTAAAATGGAGTTTAAACATTTTTAAATGGTTTATTTCTGTATTTTTTATTCCATCTCTATAGTTTTGATTTTCTGCTACAGTGGGGGACTGAATTCATGGTCCTGTGTGCCCACAGAGAACTCAGGAATACAAGCTTCTGAAGGTAATGATTAATTCCCAAACTTTCAGTTATTTATGTTGTTCTCCTTTGGGAACTCTTCCCTACTTCCATATTCTTAGAATCAGGTCATAAGACTTGTACATGATATTTTATTTTTACAATGCTAAATACTTAAACAAGATTACTCTTTAGACTGTTTTCAGTAGAGTTAATAAGTACACAAGTAGGTCACTTAGGATCAAGACACAAATGCTGACAACCAAAAGAGAAGAATTTTGGAATGCTAGGCATGTTCAAGAAAGTTATAAAATGAAGAAGGGGGTCAAATCATCTAAATAATTTACAACTATCTAATTCTATTAAGGCAGACTGGTTTTGAAGGTAAAGGAAAATTCTATGTTTTCAAGCAGCAAAAAATATTGATTTCCAAATTACAGAATGTCTGTAAAATAGGCCTTTGCACAGTATTTTTCATTCAGCATGCATCAGTGATACTTAGTTTTCAAATGACTTCATGTGACCTGATGGGCTTTAGCCAACCAAGCTTTCTGTTTCTCAAGTGCAAGAAACTTTATTAATCTCCTTATTTTCAAATTATATTCTATGATATTATTATAATTTTTAAAAGAGGTGAGTTCAGCCCAGTCATCCTCTAAGTCCTTACCCAGTTGCTCACTCAGTCCCCCCAGAAGTTGCCACTAACTTCTACTGTGTGCCTTGTCATTATTTGAAATAAGCCAAAATGCGGTCTCAGACAGTTATATTTTATTGCATATCTGCTATTGCATATCTGTTCTTTTCCTTTCTAATTTTTACCTTTTTTTTTAAACTACATGTATATACTAAATCTCAAGATCTTAGTAGAGCAATGCAAAGCTTATCTTTGTCTAATCTGAAGTGCTTTGAGTTCCTCTTTTATTACAATTACATGTCAAAAGGTATTAGGGAAAGGAAGTTAGAAGGAAAGTTGGGAACCAAGTTTGCAAATTAGACCATTTGGAATTCAAATATCACACACTGTGTCAGCTTTCTACTATGATTCACTATATGTTAAGTACTTTTGTAACACCAGAGTTAAGCAAGACACTTCATAAATAAATAAAATCTTAAGAAATAAAAAATTATATTTTTCAAAGTTACTACATGTTGCTTTAGTCCTTACTTAAAATTGGGAGACAAGCTGATAGAATCTACAAGATACTTTCCCTGTATTTAAAATATGCATTTTGAAAAAACAAAATTAAATGACATTTGTGTATTAAAAACAAACAAACAAACAGAAAGTTAACTTCAAGCCTCTCTACTATAGTCAGATAAAGGTAAAAAATAATCTATTCCAAAATTTTCTATGGTACTCATTAATGTACGCATATTGCAATCAACATTGTAAAGCTATGAAAGCATTATTTTCCTATTTTGGTTTTTTTCCCCTTATTCTTTCTTTTAAATCAGGATTCTTTGCATTTATTTCTAATGCTTTTCCATTTAATTGAAACTTTATGTGAAGAAAAAAAGTCTTTAGAGACATTTGCACAATCATTTCAAAAATTTTACGTTTGATTTTGAAAAACAATGACCAGAACAGAGGAACAAATACTGCTTTGGAAAGATTAAAAGATTATTAATCATCTCAGCCATCATGGAGAGGAAATCTGAGAGTGATCCAGAATCTGTGTTGCTGAAGTAACATAGATTTTTGTTGAATTAGTAAAATCTAATCAAAAATACATAAATCTGGTTCACTATAATGTGAATTATTTTTGATGATATGACCAGAACAGAGTTTCTCTGCCCTAACACTCAGAAGGGAAGGATTTCGAGTTTAAACTTGTAGTTTCTGACTAAAAGAATGAGATCTGTGAATAAAATGCCCTGAATTCTACAAATAATACAGTGGAATGATTACCCAGTATACATCTTAGAGCTGCTACTGTCTTCAGAAATTAGTATATATACCAGCTTCTGTAAAATTCTGCCTTTTAAAAAAGATAAGTTGTCTAAAACAAAGAGACTCAAGAAGTTCTCCAGAATCTTCTATGAATATGAACAAAAGCAGTAGTATTTTTTGCAATCTAGACTATTTTGTTAATGGCTATTCTAATATGTTACTGGATTTTTTTAACACTCAGAGAAAACAACACACAATTGTAAAATTTTATTACATAAATTTACTTCCAAAGTGCAGCACGTGAAATAAAAGGGAGTGTATTTCAGAAGAGGAAATTGTAATTTCCCATCACTCATGGGATATTTTCTTTCTTGTTTTAGTCCTTACACTATAGTATGAAGCCTTCAAACATCTTTCCTTCTTTATGCAGAAATGAAGAGTTGTAATTTTTAATCTATGACAGTAATCAATGTTTTTGAAAGACAGACTTGTCAATTTTCATTAAATTGTCTATCACAATTTGTATTACAGTAGATCCTAACTAGAAATCAAACTAAAGACAATAATGAAGTTTATTACAGCTGTTTTGAAAACAATATGTCAACTTCTTCAGGATAAAACTAAAATAGTAATTAAAATACACTACCTAAAATAATTCGCAATAAAACTTAATGACTAAAATGTTGTTCTATTTCAGCAAAGGACAATAAAAGCTACACAGTTTGGTTCAATGTGTAAAAATAAATACTGAAGATTTCAATGTGACTTGTAAGTCACATAATTAGAAATAGCATTGGAAGTAGATAATATGGTTTCTTTGTTAACACGCAAACAATTTCATACTGATAAAGATGATGAATAGCAATTGCTTATGCAAATCCAAAAGTCACTTTAAAAATACACATATCTAACATAAATTTAAGCTCACAGAAGGAAAACACTTTCTTAAGATACTTAAAATATTACTTTCTGGTCTTGAAATACACTTTTTTCCTTCATATAAAATGTGCAATTGTAAGATATTTGTTAAAAGGCAGGTCTACAGAATAAGGAGAATAAAATCAACCCAACAATAGAAGAAGCAGCTACTGTTTCTCAAATTTTTTTTCTTTCATTGAGTCTGGTATTACTCTTGTGCATGTTTAATCTGTATCCGTTTTCCTTGGATTAGAGACCTATTGGGCAAGCTTAACACCTATAAATCTATGGGACCTGATGGAATGTACCCACGAGTTCTGAGATTGCTGGCTGATGTTATTGCTAAGCGACTGACAATCATGACTGGTGAGATGCCTGAGGACTAAAGCAAGGCCAATGTGACTCCATTCTTCAAAAAGGACAAGAAGAAGGACTCAGGAAACTACAGGCCTGTCAGCCTCACCTCCATCCCTGGAAAGGTGAAGGAACAACTCATTCTGGATGGTATCTCAAAACACATGAAGGAAAACATGGTGATCAGGGCTACTCAACATGATTTTATGAAGAAGAAATCCTACTTGACCAACTTGAGAGCCTTCTATGAGTGCATAACTGTCTGGCTAAATGAGAGGAGAACAGTGGATGTCATCTGCCTTGACTTCAGTAAGGCCTTTGACATCATGTTCCGTTACATCCTCATCAAAAAGCTCAGGCAGTGTGGATTGGAAGAATGGACAATGAGGTAGATAGCGAACTGGCTGAATGACAGAACCCAGAGGATGGTGAATAACAGAGCTAAGTCAAGTTGAAGGCCTGTGGCCAGTGGAGTTCCAAAGAGGTTAGTTCTTGGGCCAGTCTTATCCAACATCTTCTTCAACAACCTTCAACAGAGTATGCCCTCAGCAAGTTGGCTAATGACACCAGAATGGGAGGACTGGCTGGCTCACCAGGAGACTGTGCTGCCATTCAACGGGATGTCAATCGGTTTGAGAGTTGGGCAGAGAAGAACCTCATGAGGTTCAACAAGGGCAATTTGGGGAGGAACAACCCCATTCACCAGTACAGACTGGGCATTGACCCACTGGATAGCAGATCTGTAGTGAGAAACCTGGGAATCCTGGTTGATAATAAACTAATTCTTCAAATTCCTGTCCTTAAACAGTGATGGCAGAGGCTCCAGACTGGCCCAGAAGACCGGAGGTGGATCTGAATCCAAGAATAACCCCCTCTTCACTGCAACCCCCTCCCCCTGTGACCAAGCAAAAGCAGCTCCTTGCTAAACCATGACAGACCTGATCTAAGTGGACCTGTTTTAGCAGGTAGCATGGACTAGATGAAAGTCCCTTTCAACTGCTATCATTCTGTAATTTTGTTGTTCTATAGTTCCGTGTTCATATAATTTAACTCTTTCTATGTGTGGAGAGATTGTGGCACTGCTTATTAGTACTCCTAATCACTGAAACAAAAGTATTAAAGTGTTGCTTTTAATTAGGAAGCCCCTGATACAATTCCATTTTAAAATAGAAGCAAACACATTCAAGTTCATAAAATATTCTAATAAATGATCCATGCAGATAAGCCCTGTTTGAATTTTCAAGAACAATCAAGAAAGCTCATTATTACATATTTTAAATGGATTAATTAGATTACATTAAACATTTATTGTGACTCTTGTCTTCCCAAGGAAAGTATTCTTTATTCAACCTATCTCACTTAATTTCCAGGTGAATTAGAACCCCTTTAATTTACTTCAGTTCTGATTTTCAATGTCTATGCAAGGCTTTAATAGTGTTTAACTAGTCCATAAATCAAACTTGTTAATTGATTTAAATTAATTTCCCTAAATATGTCTCTGTAGATAAGGCTTAAAGGGAAATATCTTGACAACTGAAGGTTGAATTCAAGAAGAATAAAGGAAGGTAAAAGCCTTAATAAAACTTCAGATACTTTTTTTTCCTATTTTGTGGAGCATTTTCCCTCTTCTGCAATTTTATGTAGGAGTAATGAAGAACAGAACAAAAAGAACTTAGATCATGTATTTCTCAGTTCTGCCTCAATATCTCAATTTGCCTTAGGTATTTGTGTAAGCAGGCAAAGACCTATTTTTTAGTATACTTTTTGAACATTTTGAGATTATATCAGTCCAAGATGAAAAAAGAGAATCTCCTCTGTAACTTATCATTAATGTTTGTTAAATAATTATCACTCTTATTCAATGATATTTAACAAAATTTATCACTACTAATGCATTCCATGCTTACGTTATTTTTTTTTAATATTTTTAAAAAAAAAAAAAAAAGGAAAAGGAGGGCAGTTCACAAACAATATGTGAATAAAGTGGGATTTACATTCATCCAAGCTAGTCACTTCACATACATGACAAGATTTCTCAACTCTGCTTCGTAGAGGCAGTTTGGCTCACGACAAATGGGATATTTAGACCTACATGTGAAAGCAGATAAAAAAATATCCCTGCATTTTGTTCAAAATATGAAAGGCTAATTTAACTATTGTTCATATCTATTGCTCTATATATCTGCTGCAGGAGATCATGCCTTTTTTTTTTGTAATCATTGAATGAGAGTAGAGATTCATCTATTCTGCCACAGTCCAGTCCCTTGTGCTTTAAAGGAGGGATTATGTATTAGGCTTTGAGGTGAGGTAAGTTCATGAACTATAGTAATTTCTGTGCTCCCATAACTAAGATTTTTTACACATTGAAATAACAGCAACTTCAGAACATGGAATATCACAGAATCACAGATTCTTAAGGATTGGAAGGGACTTCAAAAGATCTTCTAGTCCAACCCTGCTGCTAGAGCACCTAGAGTAGGTCACACAGGAACTCATCCAGGTGGGTTTTGAATGTCTCCAGAGGAGCCTCAACAACACATCAGGGCAGCCTGTTCCAGTGCTCCATCACTCTCACAGTGAAAAAAATCTTCCTTGTATTTCTTTGGAACATCTTGTGTTCCATTTTGTACCCATTGCCCCTTGTCCTATCGTTGGACATCACTGAGAAGAGCCTGGAGTATGTAATAACATTTTGAAAGTTTGCTCTGAGGTATGATAGACTCTTGATATTTTCACTTGAGAGGTAATCAGTGACTCTATGCTGACTAACATCACTACAAGTTGACATATAACAAATGTAATTTTCTCTGCATTTCATATTAAATTTCTTATTGGCAATGACAATAGATGCATTAAAAAAGTCATTTGTGACCTACTCTTACCCAGAAATATTTTTTTCTCTATTTCTTCACAACTTTTTGTACTAGACCTCTTTTATAGCTCATTAATTGTATCAACATTCCACTTTATTACCTGGATTAATAAATCAGTTTCACAGTTCACTAATTTTCACCAGTGTCTTTCAAATTTTATACTTGGGGTTTGATCTGCTGGAGAGGAGCTCTGCAGAGAGAAATCTGAGAGTCCTAGTTGACAATAAACTGAACATGAGACAGCAATGTGCCCTCGTGGCCAAGAAGGCCAATGGCTGCCTGGGATGCATCAAGAAGAGTGTGGCCAGCAGGTCAAGGGAGGTTCTACTCCACCTCTACTCTGCCCTGGTGAGGCCTCATCTAGAGTCCTGTGTCCAGTTCTGGGCTCCTCAGCTCAAAACGGACAGAGAGAGCCCAGAACAGGGCGACCAAGATGATCAGGGGACTGGAACATCTTTCTTATGAGGAAAGGCTGCAGGACCTGGAACTGTTTAGCCTGGAGAAGAGGAGACTGAGGGGAGATCTCATTAATACTTACAAATGTTTAAAAGGTATACGTCCAGGGAATGGGGTGACACTTTTTTCTGTAGTGTCCTGTGATAGGACAAGGGCTAATGGACAAATGTTGGAACACCAACAGTTCTTCTTAAACTTAAGAAAAAACTTCTTTACTGTAAATGTGATGGAGCATAGGCTGCCCAGGAAGGTTGTGGAGTCTCCTCTGGAGGTTTTCAAAACCTGCCTGGATGCATTACTGTGTGACCTGATCTAGGTGGACTTACTTGAGCAGGTGGGTTGGACGTCCCATTTAACTCATATCAATTTGCGATTCTGTGGTACTTTCAGGCCAAGTCTGCAGCATTTCAGTAATTTATTCACATATGCTGAAAATTTTCTTGACTTTGCATCAGGATTTTGACAAGGTAATGGCAATGAAATAAATCTGGACACGTTTCTATATTGAATCGCTTTTTACTGATCATGGACCACCTGCTACCATGGTTGTTAGATTTCTTCTCACTTTTTTACCTATAGTCCTGGTAGGACTATAAAGACATATGGCCAATCTGACGGGAACAATTTTTCATAAATTTATTTTTTGCTCAGTTATTGATACATATTGCTGTTTCTTCTCTCAAGGCTTGATTATGGTACTACTTGCTTCAGTATACTGTATTTCAGATGACAGAAATTCCATTTTGTAACTATTCTCATACTTACAAACATACAAAAAATGTATATATACTCTGCTAAAATGATCTCACCTGTTAAAGTAAAATGCAAATATTTAGATTATTCTAAACATTCCATTTTAGTTTATCTTTTACTTTGTTACTTTGCATTTCTTGTTGAAGATGTTAACACTTTCTTAAAAAAAAAAATTTTTCTGAATGCTGTGATTTTTCAAATGTCATAATGGGTGAAAATTTCCTCTTTTCTTTCTGTTGAATTTCAGTATTTGTATGTTCTGATAGATGAATAGGAAAAAGTCCTCCAACATAGACATACAACTAAATTTCTGGCTGTATGTTTCCTTTTTTTCAGTGCAGATTTACACATATATCATTGTCATGGACTATACTCTGATCTGTGGTGCTCATCCTATCCAGTTTCAGTAGATTAGGGCTTCTGACAGATCATTCACTATTTGCTGGAAGAGAGCAAATAGTACATGGAAACAGAACATAGCATAATTTGATAGCTAGAGTCTGATTCCACTTTCAGGAAAGTTTCCGATTAATATTCCCAAATCTTCCCTAAAGTCAAAGAGTTTATTTTTAAGAAGGGAATTATTTGGCATCTCCCATCTTTTCGTTTGCTTACATTTACTTCCTGATAACTGAGACAATATGGACATTTTTTGCCTTAGATGAAAACATATGTGTTATCAGAAAGCTGTAGGGACACAACCCCCCATTTGTGTAAGCCTACATTTATGAACAGATGAAAGGCTTTAAGAATAGAAGAAAATGGAATCTCTTTCAAAAAGCCATTTATTTTTAAGTACAATTTTCTTTGAATGAGAATTGTTTAATTTAATTAACCCTCTGTTCACACTCATCAAGAGAAAAGTTGTAGTATGTGCTACTCTCCACTGTAAATTACACATTTATAAAATGTATATAGAATTGTCCTTTTTAGGGGTGGAATCATCTCCTCAAGTTCTAGATATTGAGCAGAACATATAAACATCATAAAAGACAAGCTGCTGTATAGTAGGTGGATAACTAACAGTCATAGACCGCTTCGTATCTCTTGATGGTGCATTCAATAGATCAACTTTGTGGAAAAACATGACAGAAAATAGGATTGGATTCATATTTTGCAATTTTACACAAAACTGCTTCTGCATAATTTTTATAATTCATTGATTACTTGAAAATTGTATGCATCTGAAAAGAAATAAAATTAAAAGTGTGAAATTCAAGTATATTTCACACAATATATTTCTCCTGTTTATTGGAAATAAAAGTCACTTGGAAAAGTCTTTTAGCCAATTATTTTTTAAATTTTAAATTCTTCAATTAGAATGTTTTATTTAATGATTCATAAAAATCTTATTATGAACATCTACTGTCAGAAATTACATATTTGTACCTTATTCTACAATAAATTCCATGCAATTTCAAGGATAATGTTATCCTTGATGTATGACCTTGGATAGTTTATCAGTTTATTGTGGAACAATGTACATGAATGTATCAGTATTGACCTGTTATTTAGCAGAAACAGAAGTTCATACAGCTAAACTAAACTGAATATTCCACTACCATATTTATTAGTATGTTAGTTTCATTATTGGTTTTAAAAAAGGAAAGAGATTAGATAAATACAGTACATACATTACCATTCACAGTACAGAGAACAACACTAAGTAACCCAACAGTAGAAGACCATAAAACTTGTCAAAAAAGTCAGTCTGCAAAGTCAATCTGCTTTTATTTGTCAGTTTTTAAACAAGAAAATCCTTTTAAAATACACAGACAGTTCAAAAACAGTTTCTACTCCCTGCCTTGCTTTATGTTAAAAGATATAGAATTCCTAAATATCTTTCAACCTGAGAAATAGTTCAGTCTCTATCAATCAGTAGCACTCTGAAGCTCTGTACCTTTTAAAAGACTTCTGGCATTGTGTTACATACACATGTTTAGTCCTGTATATTTGCAATCAGTAGTCATTTCTCAATTTTGGATAGATTTTCTAATCTATCCAAAAGTGTCACAGACAGCAAAGGACTCTACTACTTTGGGGGGAAAAAAGGAATTACAGACACTTATTGGATTCTTTTAGAAAAATGTGCATAATTATTTTTAGGTTTCTTTGTTTTCTTAAGGCTTTTATATGAACTGAATTCATCAAAAGGACAAAATAAAATTCCAACCTTGGAAGAAATGCTGTGGGAAAAGCAATGTGAAACAGGTTCCATTGAATAATTTCTACATTGCTATATTTTTGCTGGTTGTGATAAGAAAATAAGTTATTTGATAAGGAAGAGTACTTTTATGCAAGAGCTGAAAACTGTAAGCTAAAGATGACTTTGAAAAAAAGTCACACTTCAAAACTGTTTCTTCATTTCTAAATGTATTTTCTGTGTGGTCTAAAAGACTCACTTTATTAAAAGTTTAACTGCCTATTGAACTTGCATGGCACTTTCATTTGGAAATATACCAGTGTACAGAGCGAAAGGTAACCTGAAGATTTTTTTTTTTCCTTAAAGTTGTCGGCTGCACTCTGCACTGACTTACTCCACTGAGACTCAGGAGGCAATTTTTGAATTAGCAGTCAACAGCCTTTTGTGAAAATCATGTCTGTTTTTAAAAATATATCAAATTGAGTACTTGAGAGGAGAGGAGAGGAGAGGAGAGGAGAGGAGAGGAGAGGGAGTCTCAGTGATGAGTACAGTAAACTATTGTAAACTATTAGCAGAAAAGTAAGTTAAAATTTCTTATTCTAGCCTTAGCTGTTGCTACTAAAACTCAGTATCAGCCAATATAAGGGCAAAAAAAGGCATTTATACAACTATTTGCCAAAACTTAAGAAAAATGTATCAAATAGTATGCCTTTAATAAACTCTGCAAATGATTGTGGCTAATTGTAATTATAATTTATTTATTCAACTTTTGTTATAACTTAAGTACTGGGATTTAACTAGTTTACACTACCTTTTCTAAATTTCATTTTACATAGCAATGTTTACCAAAACAGTAAAGCAACCTGAAAAATTCTTCTGGATTTGTGCACAAATTCAAATTTACATGACATTTCAGGACTCTTTATTTCTGAAAACATATGGAAATTAGATATGTGTAGTTTGAATATAGCATTGCAAATACTAGCCATATGTTAGTTTATTAGAGATTACATTTTCCTTTCAACACTGCTAAACATCAAAGAAATAAATTTATTGTTGTATATATTGAAGTTATAAAAATAAACCATGTTATTCTTTTCTCCTCATTAACACTATTGAAATAAAATCTTACAAAATAACAGCCAAACTCACATCATAAATGACAGTAGCACCATTAGTTTGTGGAACTGACCAGTCTGGCACAATACTACATTAAATTTAAAATTACAAGTATTTAGGGGAGCATTTTGAATATTTGTACAGTTTTAGTGTGCAATTGTCATTATTATGTGGGAAAGCTATGTTTAGCAAGATGTCTCTATCTACTATATTCTATGAAGAAAAAAACTAAGAAAAATCTTGTGGGTGTAACCATGAGCACTTACTTGCTTACCCAACCTAGTCCTGAAGGACTACAACATCAAAAATAAAAACATTTGTTTCTAAATAGTTTCTTTATGAGATGGTGTTTATGTGAGTTTGATTATTTCTGCTACATAGTTTTATCAAATACTAAGCCAAACAACTACATATTTCTTCCGAATTTGTGAGAAAATAACTTCATTTTGAATATGTGTTGTTCATACATTTATCCTTCATTTATTTTAACAACTTCATAGACACTCCTTCCATAGTTACTGAAAACAACATTATGGTCCAGGGTTGCAAACTGCCTTAACTCTTTGCCCTTGCAGTATGACTGGAACATAAAAATCGCTATTGAACATTGGCAAGAAACCTCCCTTGGCCTTGATGTTTTTCACATATTCATCTCAATCCAAAACTGTTTAATCTGAATAAGCTTTTGTATGCCTGAAAGGATGTCTTTCCCGCATCCACCTCAAGATTGTGTCATTCAATCTAGTACGAAACAGCTCTATAGCCAGTACATGTACAATTATGCAAACCTGGTTTTGAAGCTTCTTCAACACTTACACATGTAAGAGTCAAAATTGTATTCCTTCTCCACACTTACACAATCTGCCCTCTTGGTCAAGGAAATGATAGTCATGTTTGAGGATTTGAATGTTGTGCTTGAAGAAAAGCAAGGTTTATACTAACTGTTTTTTTGATCTTTGTTATGTTATTCCTTTTGAAAAATGTATATACAACTAAAGCAAATAAGTTCCCTATCAGGACTTGTTTTTCTGTACTGGGAAGAAGATTAGGTTACTTTGAACCTATCTACTTACTCCATGCACAATGAATTTTTTAGGATGCTAAGAATGTGTCAGAATATAACAACACTGTATTTAGTATTTAATATTGAATTTCATTTGAAAACTTTTCTCTCTGTTGAAAACGTTTTTCACCATTTTCCTCAGATGGAAATAGTTCTTATGTGTTATGTGAAAAGATAAATACAACTATGGTTAAAAAAGCAACTTCTATGAAAAAAAAAAAATGATGACTACAGTATTATAATATGCTAGGTATATTTAGGTACACAAAATCAAAGTATGTGGTTTGAAAAGAGTAAAATGCAACACAAGGCATTTTTTTCTTTCCACATTTTGTCATTCCTTTCATTAACAATATAAAAAAAAAAAAAAAGTCACAATAAAAATACAATTAGAAAAATAAAAGGGAAATATCTATTTGTTCTTCCAAATTGTTATTAATTTTATTCTTATTATCTCAGGGATTTGTTTAAGTCCTTTCTAACTCTGTGGGTACATTTAAACTGACTTAAATGCAAATTACATCAACCTTTAATCTTTGAAATATTAGTACTGTCTATAGCTAGATAATATTTTTCTTTTTAAGCACCTTTTACATAGTGAATGACAAATTTGATTGATGGTATGTCTTTTAGGAACTTATACAAAAGTTCCCACCAGTTTCATATATAGTTTGAGGCTGAAAAAAATAAAAACAAAACCCCAAAACCCTCAAACTTTAGGTCACAAATAACAGAGAAACCCTTCTACAGTGATAGCTGAATCCTCAGAATATAAGTTTTTGTCCTCCTACTTTTTAAACGAGGTGAGAACTGAATACATCTGCTGATCTTTAACATCACATACTGTTTATTATCAAAGAGTGAAATCCTATTATACAGAAAGACTGAGGACTCAAGACACTTGAGCAAGCATAGCTGCACAGAGTGTTTTGAGACTCCAGAAGGCATACATTTCAGGCTCTGACTGTTGCTGCAGAACTGTGCAGACCTTTTGGAGGCTTCTGCCATATCTACTCATCCTCAGAAACTAAAATATCTAACATAGCACTCCTTACCTGTGCTTAGGTAAATTAATTGCTCCCTGTGTGTCTTTCTGTTTTCAGATTCAGGAAAAGAAATGTTTTTGAACTGAAAAATTGTAGCATTTTGAGTGCATTTAAAGCATTTGACTGGTTCTACAGAGACACCAGATACATTGCAGTAAATTAACTTCCACTCCCATTGGGTCTCAGGTCATTCCTTAGGGTTAGGTCAGCCAAATATCGTTTTCATAGAATCATTTAGTCTAATCTCTTTGCTAAAGCAGGTTCACCTGAATCGAGTCACAATGAAACGTGTCCAGATGGGTTTTGAAAAATTCCAGAGAAGACAACTCCACAACTTCTCCAGGCAGCCTGTGCCAGGACTCCCTTATCCTTACAGTAAAGTACTTTTTCTTTGTGTTTAAGTTGAACTTTTTGTCTTCTAGCTGATGTCCATTACTCCTAGTTCTGTTACTAGACACTTTAGAAAAAAAAGGTTTCACCCCATCCTCCTGACATCCACCTTTTGAGTACTTATATCTGTCTTCTAGGCTATACAGACATAGATCCTGTAGTCTTTTCTCATAGGGAAGATGTTCCAGACCTGATCATCTTGATAGCCCTGCTCTGGACTCTCTCCAGAGGTTCTCTGTCTGTCTTGACCTGGGAAGTCAAAAACTGAACACAACACTCTAGATGAGGTCTATCCAGGGTGTATGTATCTCCTTGATACATCCCAGGATGCCATTGGCCTTCTTGGCCATGAGGGCACATTGTTGGCTCATGGTTAGTTTATTGTCAACTAGGACTCCCAGGTCTCTCTCTGCAGAGCTGCTCTCCAGCAGGTCAACCTTCAATGTGTACTGGTGCTTGGGGTTGTTCTTCCCCAGGTGCAGGACTCTGCACTTGTCCTTGTTGAACCTCAGGAGGTTTTTCTCTATCAAACTCTCAAGCCAGTCAAGATCTCACTGAATGGCAGCACAGCCTTCTGGGGAATCAGCCAGTCCTCCTAGTTTGATATTATCCATGCACTTGCATTTTGAGAGTATGTTGTGGAACTCTTACAAGGCTCTACTTTAAAATAGCCTAACCAGCAGATAGGATTTTCTTCACATTAACAGAAGAATGCAAATGATATCTTATGAATTTCCACAACATTCCTACTGAAGCAAAATTATGTCTTCCCATATTATTTCTATAGATAAACACATTTAAAAACATGACCTATATAATACAGAAATCTAGTGTGACACAAAGCATTGAAAATTTATTTTTGTATTCCTTCTAAGGAAGTTAAGAATCATATTTTTAGCTATCCCAGCTATCCTTATAGTAGAAGCCAATAAACATATGGGATTACTGAATAAAGGATCAAATTAGATATATTTTCAAGGGACAGATCTGGAACAGTTGCTTCATGATAGAAAAAAAAAATAAGAATTCAAAATCACTGAAGTTACTGGAGGCTAAGAAATCACAATTAGAGGCTGACTGATTGATGCTTTAATATTTTTTGCATCAAAGGATATTTTTGGAACATATTCGAGTCAATCATCATGATCAGCAGTTGTGATGTTTTGGACAGAATAGTTTTAGCAAGAAAAGAGTCATGTAAAGAGCTGTAACAGGAGAAAGAGAGGTCATCTGTATGTTTGATTGGCCAACCTGAGTACTCTAGATGTCTGTAGAAATGACAAATAGTACATACAGGAATAAACATAAAACTCTAATAAAAGTATTAATTCATACTATTCAAAACTGACAACATCTATAAAAGCTTACAAAAACATATTTTAAAAAGTATTCTTAACTTTTTTCCATAATGTTGCACTACTCAGTTCACTTACTATTCCTTCTAACTGGGTGGCAGTCAATTGTTTTCCTTTTTTTGCTTCTCTTCTAAGTGCTCTTCAGCTCTTATAGCCAATCATCCTTTCAAAGCCTTATGAAAAATATAGTCTCCATTGTTTTTTTCTTTTTTCAGAAGATCTTTCTGTTTCATTTTTCTGGATTAAAAAAAAAATTGAAGTACTTCCTTCAATTCATTTAAGAGTTGTCTTAAGAAAGGTTGTTTCTGTAAATATATTGGCAGTCATCTCTTTCATGAAAGTAATTAATAAAAAATCTTTTTCTTCTAGAATGAAATGCCTCTCTCTGATGAATGCTGAACATTACCCAGTAAGAAGCATATCTTTCACTGTGACTACAATAGATTTTACATTTAAAACATAACACAAATATCTAAACAGTAGTTTTCTGTTGTGCATAATCTGGATCTTGACTGAGAGTAGGCACAGCAGCAATTCATAGCTTTGAAGTCATAACTGTTAAGAGGTTTCTTCAAGGTCTTTTAAAAGGAACAGAACTACAGTGATTTCAGAATGGATCTTAAACATTTGTGTAGTTTTAGTAAATATTTCATCATTGTCATTATACATTTGATAAAGTTGTTCTCAGAAAACAAAAAAAAAAGGGAAAAGAAAAATATTGAAAGAAAAATCACTAAATTTTTATCATAAGTTTTGAAAGATGAGGGTTGTATTTCACTTTACTCTTCCATGAAAATTTCTATTAAAATGTTCTTTCAGAGTTCACAAATTCCACTGTATGAGTTGTAGTTAATACTTAATTTTTCCTAAAATCAAATAATTTTTTATATTCTCTTTTCTTTATGTTATATTTAGATTCTTTATTTGTAATTACAATTAATGAGTAAGGTTGAAGTGTATAAATAGAAATTGTGTTGTGTAAAAATTACCACTTGTGGTAAGGTTCTAATTTGCTCATTGTGGAAAAAAGATACTTTACACAAAGAGAGTTGCTCAGGATACACTTCATTAAACTCCTTCACTATTCTTTTGACAGAAACATAACGTACCACTTAGCTATGTGTGAAATAGGGCTACCTGGTGCACAAACTTGACTAAATACACAAGTGATTGTCTGAGAGAACCTAAACTAACTGTTAATAGAGACACAACACTTTATAATTCTTTGGGTTTATGGTCTCTGGGAAGGAGTTTTGTGGAAAAGAGTGTGAGTGTCCTAGTAGATATCCAGTTGAACATGAAGCAGCAGTATGCCCTGGCAGCAGTGAAGACCAGCAATATCCTGGGCTTTATGAAAACAGTTGAAGAAAATTATTGTCTCCACCTATTCTTTGCTTATTAGGGCATATCTAAAACACAGCATGCAGTTTTGGGCTCCCAAGACAGGAAAGGCATTGGTAAACCTGAGTGAGTTCAGCAAACGATCTCTTGGATACTCAGAGGATGATGGAGCACTTGTCCTGTAAGGAGTGGATGAAGGCCCTGAGCTTATTCAGTCTGGAAAAGAGATATCTTGGGTGAGGGGAGGGGAAAGAGTGGGCTCATAGAATTCCCCAACAGCTACGGGGAGGTGACTAAGCAGTTGGAGCCAGGCTTTTCACAGAACTGCGTAGTGGGAGAATGAAACTGAAAGAAAGGTTCAAAACAGAGACAGGGAGATCCTTTCCTCTGGGGAGACTAGGCTGGACAGGGGTATGAATTCCCAATAAGAATAGCTGATCAGCTGTCTCCATCCTTTGAGATTCCAAGCACTGACAGGGAACAGCTGTAAGCAGCCCAAAGAGAGAAGCTCGAGATCTCCTGATCCCTTTTCCACCTGTGTCATCCTGTGATCCTATCATCTCATAGCTAGCAGGGATAGTAACTAAACGAGTCAATGAAAAGAAGTGGATTCTTTAAAGACGAGTATTGCTTCTCAGAGGAATTGGTATAAAATGGCTTTATGTGGGAGAAATTATACACAATCAAAATAGGGGCGTGTAATGAAGATTGATAAAATAGGAAAAACTCTATACCGTTCTATACAAAAGTCTATACCACTCCTGTAAGGAAATGCTAAAAACAAGTTTTATCTTTCATTTTCTGTTAAATTTAAACCTATCATTGTCTTTGATGAAGGACACTGTAATTCTTTTCATGATAAGGCCTGCAGTGGAAGGATGTCCTTGTCTACTGTGGATCCAAGTTCAATTCCAAATGGAATAATTAAGGATGAAGATAGATACCGGAATACACTTTCTGAAATCTCTCACTTTCAAGTTATACTGGCAATGCGATCAAGCATAATACTGGATTTAATAAAAGCAATGTATTTTCATCTCAAAATGTATTGTTTTTGTAGTAAAAATATTATGGCAATTTATTCAAAGCTCTTGAAGATCTGAAGATTTTGCTATTTGTTGTTGTCAGTTAGAAAATGTTTATTGGATAACGTCATTATTCCCTGTATTGTTATTCTGTTACCTATATCCCTGAGCCAATATCAAAATCTCATATAATTTATGATAAAAATATAAAATTTTCAAAGTTAGAAGATTTCAAAGTTAAATATTCTACATTCTATTACCATTTTAAAATAAAATCACTGGAAGGGCACCTTTTCATTTGCAACATTCCTTAGATAAGTCTATAGAAGTTTTGTAGCTGAACCCAGTGTTTTCTCAACAAAAATATGATCACACATTATAGACCTGAAATAAGATCAAATTCTACTCTTAAAATTTTCCCAAAGATTGTGCTAATACTTCCTAAACAAACAAACAAACACACAAAGAAGTTCTTAAAATAAGCAATTTTCTTTGTATTTCATATGATTTTTGTACCTTTAAATTTCCAGTGAAACTTTGAAGCTTCTGTAAACTTAAAAGGAAATAGCAGGGCATTTGAATAATATGTTAATCTCTGACCCTCAAATTTATTTTGTAAAATAAAAAAAAAATCCTTTCTTTGATCAAAAGTACTTTCTTGCTGAGCAATCTTATTGGTGAATTTCAGTTCCCTACTGACAATCCTTTATAATAAGAAGGGATTATGAATTTTTGATTAGTATCAGATTATATTTTTATCCACCAACTGACATTTCTGCTAATTGAGGATAAATGCATTAGTCTGATACCTCCCCAAAACATAGAACATATTAAAAGTCACAGCACAAGCTGAAAACTTAATTAAAATTCATTTTGTTCTCTGAAATCTACTGGTTGTCTAAATCAGAGCCTTGCAGATAAAGTTGAAACTGTAGACTCTACAATATCACTATTTGACACTTTTTTTTATTAAATGTAAGTGATATATCTAAAATTATTAGCAAAAAGTTAATGTAATTACTTTAGTCATTGCAGACCTTTTTGTGATAAACTATGCTCCTGTACTATCATTAAAAAACACCAGCCAAATGCTGATTTCCTGGTCAAGAAAATTCACATATGATTGAAAAATGGAAAAAGACTAATGGAAAAGAGAACAGGGCATCGTTTCTTTCAGTAATGATTTTTATTGGTAAAAAATTTGAAATTTTTCTTTGACTATATTCATCAAGCTTGAGAAGAAACCTTGATGAAATAATTATTGCAAATGAGAGATAATGACAGGTTTTTTTTTCCCTGAAACCAATTCTCCCAGTGTTTCATTGTCAGGCTCTAAAATTGCTATATTTTGATATGAAATGTTTTTATAATCTCTGGAATATGCATTTCTTAAGCAATCAATTTTTTATTTGCATTAATAACTAAATTAGAATATAATTCAATAGAAACTATATTTAACAAGTCAAATCAGATTCAAATTTGTGAAAGGTATTCTGAATTTCAATTGTGTACAATATGGTAGGAATTTTAAGGATTTGGAAAGTTCTAACATTTTCCTTTTCATATGTTAGACATATCCAGTGACCAATTTCTGTGCTGATTTGACAGTGTAAAATGAATGAAAAAACAATTAAAATTACTGATAGTTTTTAAATCCTACCAATATATGTTCAGTCAGCCAGGTTTACTGTAAATCCTTCATTGTATATTATGATAAATGTTAACACAGATGTTTTTATTGTTTCAATAACAATTTAACTAAAAAATCCACTTGCACACTGTTTATGACCTTTTATTTCATTAGTAGTATTTTCACCTGTTTTTATAGTTGTTGCTATTTCACTTCAGATTTTTTCCCTGAGAATTTTAAGCATGGCTTGACTAAGAAAATAGAAGGATAAAGGACTACACAGTCACAGATATAGTATTCTGTTCAGATTATGGTTGTCACAGTTTACTGTTACTCTCTTTGCCTACAGTTTTCTTTTAACAAATATTTGAGAAGATATCTTTTCCCACTAAAAAAATATATGTTAATATTATTACTGTGGGTATTGTAGGTCACCAAAAAGCTCTGCTTCTTAAATTTTAAGAACAGAGGTTGTTCTGCCATATGGGAAACACTCAGAGCCTACCAGGAACTTCCCTATTGCTTTTCTATAGAGAAAATAGAGAATGAAATTTTAGTATTGTCAATATTTGCTAGTATTCTCAATTTAGAGCAAGAGACTTGATGGAATATTAGCAGAATGGAAGGAAGGATTAGAGATGTGAAGTTTTCTGATTAAACTACCCGTCTTTTGTTGAAAGGACACAAGACTGGTACACACATAAATAAGTTCTCACATACACTCAAATTTTATGTTGTTCAGCTGTGTGAATATAAGACCAAGCATACAGAAGAACAATTTTGTTATAAAAACCCCCTATATTTATTTGATACAGCTGTTTCTGTAGCATACAAAACTGTAGCACCTGGCCTTTTGCTGTCCTTCTTTAAAGTATTACTCAGTTGTAATTGTGAATCATATTTATAACAAAATAGATGCAACTTGTCTATCCTGACATAAGCAATGGGCAAAATAAACACAGTGATATTTTCAGAACAACTTAAATTATGCTTATTTGGGAAGAAAGCAGAAGAGAAATGACAGTACCTTCAACCTTGGCACTTCAACAAGACAACTGCTGAAGCAACATATGTTTGAATCCCTGAAAAAATGTTATTATCATTAAAAGAGAAAGCAGCGATTTTGTTCAAGTTCTAACACACTATCCTCTCTAAAGAGGTCTGTCAATCTACTTCCACTTTTTTCACTGTGAGGGTGACAGTACCCTGGCACAGGCTGCCCAGGGAGGCTATGGAGTCTCCTTCACTCCAGGTTTTCAAAACTAGACTGAATGCATTCCTGTGTGACCTGATCTAGGTGGACCTGCTTGAACAGGGACGGTGGACTAGATGATATCTAAGGATCCCTTCCAACCCCTACCATTCTATGATTCTGTGATTTGGTGCCTAAATAATCAACAAAGTCACTAATTTCTGTTAGCTGAAGAAGATTAGAGTGACCACTAATATAGTATCAAAATTGATGACATTTATCAGAACACTAATAGCTGTATTTTTGCCGTGGTACTCAGCAAAGCTATCATTAAAGACAAGTTGTGAAAGTATTCACTTCAATGTCTTTATTGGTGTTCACAATTTCAAAAGGTAACAATGTTGAGTATTGGTATCAGAATATATCACAAAAATGCATTCTCTGGTATTTACAGTTTTTATGAGCTTGGTTGTAATTCTTGCTATAGGTAGTTATAGACTTCCTATTAGAAAGAATGTCAAGCTATTTGTCATGGTTTGGCCCAGCTAGCACAGCAGTACCACGACAGTCTCTTGCTTGGTGCCCCCATTCACCCCCACCCTCGTTAGGATGGCAGAGGATCCAGCGAAATGGGAGTAAAAAGATAAGCAAGGTTGTTGTGGATCAAGATAAGGGCAGGAAGGGCTCGCTACCAATTACGGTTCTGGGCAAAACAGACTCCAGTACTCGACTTAGTGAAGAAAGTGGGAAAGTTTATTCTACAAGAAACAGAACGGAATAAAAGCAAAAAGGGAGTAGGATGATGAGAAAATTACAACCAGCACTTTAAGATCTCCCTCCTCCATCCCTCCTTTCCTCCCGGGCCCAGTTCACTGCTCCCGATATCTCTACCTCCTTCCCCCTCAACAGTTTGGGAGGGCAGGTAATGGGGGATGTGGTCAGTCTCTCACAGATGGGCTCTGCTGCTTCTGTCTTCTTAGATGAGGATGACTCCTGGCATTCTTCCCCTGCTCCAACACAGGGTTCTTCCCCCGGAACACAGTCCTTAATGAACTTCTCTGGTGTGGGTTGCTCCCAACAGCTGCGGCTTCTGCTGATACAGGGTCCCTCACACGGGATGCAGTCCTTGGTGAATATCTCTGGCATGGATTCTTCGCCGTGATTGCAGTTTCTGCAGTTGCAGGGTCCCTCCTTCGGAACACAGCCTCCTCCGGCCATAATCACTGCCCCTGGTTCAGGGCCTTTAATGAAGTGAATCGCTGCCCTTGGTCCGGGGTCAGCTTTAGCAAAATGAGTCTCTGCCCCTGATGCGGGTTCATTTTCAAAATGAGTCTCTACTGCTGATGCGGGGTCTTTAAAGAAAAGAAAATAAATCACCAGTTCTCTCCGTAGAATGCAGGGGAGTCTCTGCTCCAGCACACCTCCTCCTCTCTTTCATCACTGACCTTGGAGTCTGCATGGTGGTTTCTCTCACTGTTCCTACTCCTTGTACCATCACCAGCCAGAAGAAGAAGAAGGGGCAGAAGAAGGAAGAAGATGGAGGAAGAAACCTCCCCTTCTGGCTTCTTCTTAAAAAGTGATCGTGGAGGTGTCTAATTGGCTCAGCCCCAGAAGTGGGTCTGGCTCAGAGCTGGGGAGAGTTGCGAGCAACTTCTTTCAGGAGCCAACTTTACAGCCCCTTCCCCCTTACCAGAAAAGGCTGTCATGTCAAACCATGACAGTATTTGTCAAGGATAAAATAGAGTATTTCTTAGTGAAGACCTCTTTACATATTTTTACTGAATGCAAAGAAAACATCCAGAGTAAAATGTAACTTTATTCTGAAATTGTGTTGAAATGTTTGAAAAGTAAGTAAAATTTAAAATATATTCCATTATTTCTTTTTCTGATAAAACACACACAGACATACAAAGTTTGTATTTCAAATAGGACAACAATTCTGTTTGACAGATATATTTGTTGAATTAGATTATAATACATTTCAGGAGATGGAAACTGAAAAAAAAATTAAAATTGAATCTTTATGGAGATCAAAATCAATATGAAGAGAGCTTTAGGTATGCTGGGTTTCAGCAGCATTTAACATTTTAACACTATGATTTCAAGCCTGAATATAGAATTCCAAATCAGGCATCTTAATTTCAGATACATTCACAGAGTCCCTTCAGGTAGGACTCACAGCACAGACATGCTATTTCTTGTTCTCAGAAATCTCAACATTCTCCAGATATCAGATATACAACATAGCAGAGAGCTAAGCCCTAAATCTTTTTCTCAATTTCAGTAATAAAGTTTTCACTTCCATAAACTACAAATGGCCTGCTTATTTGAAAATACACGGGAAAGAGAAATGTTCCATGCTGATAATGGTGGTAGTAATACTATCACCATTTTTACACATCTATGAGATTTTGTCCTAAACTGAAAGCAGTAACTTTTGGCATACCAGTTGGAATATGCAAGTGAAAATACACCTGGGTCATTTGGAAATAGACAAATGAAGAAAATCTCCTGTGAAAGGTGCTTACCACCTAAGCACAGAATAATATGTGATATTTTGGCGGAGGTTATCCTCTCAGATTGAAATATCTGCATTCTAGGACTAGTTGCAGGGATTTATACAGTTGTGCAGTAGTACTGCAGATCTAGTTAGAGACAGTTCACTGAGTTTCTAAAAGTAGATATCAATATAGAGGTGGTAGAAGAATAAATTATTGTTGAGGTCACAGACATGCCACAGAGTGTACACAAAAGTGGGTAAGTGTAGAGATTTTAAATTTTTTCCAGGTCTGAATTCAGTGTGGACCTGAGGATAGGGTAAGAAAACAAATTGAAATACTGCCTCTATATTGAACCTTTCCCTATTGCGCAACTTCGTTTGTGTGCTAACCCATTTCTAAATGTTCTTCCTGTCCTTCTTTTAGGAAAACCAAACCCACTTATCACTTTTACACAAAAAAAAGTCCCTGCCTTTATACTCCTCAGTGAGGAGAGGTGTAACTGGACCTGCTGCTATCATAGAGCTGTCTCAGGGCAGTGTTAATCACCTGGAAGACAAACTGTAGGCTCACTACTTCTGCTGCCAGGGTTTGGGTAGATAAGGGAAACATTTCTAGAAGTAGAGCTAGGTTTAGAGTGCTATCTGGAAGTAGACCAACAGAAAAGCAATACCTGCTGTATTTTAAGTTTCATAGAATCATAGAATGGTAGGGGTTAGAAGGGACCTTTAGAGATCATCTAGTCCAACCCCCCTGCAGAAGTAGGTTCACCTAGATCAGGTGGCGTAGGAACATGTCCAGGCAGGTCTTGAAGATTTGAATTTCTTTTCTGGTGTTCTTCAACCCACTTTTCCTAAGCAGCACAGGAGTCAATGTTGGAGCTGGTGCTGCAACCAAATGTAACAAGGAATCCTTGAAGTCTGATAACAAGACCAGGCAAACACAATTAGCAAAACCTTAAACAACTTTCCTTTTCTAACAACAAAACAATGCGTATGTATGTAATAGAACAATGCAGGAGAATTCTGCATAGTTCTGATATTAGTTCTGATGTCTCCATTATTTGTAAATGTTCTCATTTGTTACGTTTATCTGTTTATGAATCATTGTGCCAGGACAACTAGCTGATTCTGGTATATATACATCTTACAACAAGCTCTCCTATGTTATCAGATTGAGTAGCTTCATTAGGCTGTCACACAATTCAGTATTAGTAATTGGTCATTTGTGTGAATAGTCATGAGGATGCTCTTATCATTCTTTTCCTGTATTTTTTTATGTTTGCTGTCTTTTAATGTCAAAGTTCTGGGCTACAGCTTTGTAACTATTTACTTTTACACAAGATAATCAGGGGACTGGAACATCTTTCATATGAGGAAAGGCTGCGGGAACTGGGGCTTGTGTCTTTAAAGAAAATATTTTCTAAATATACCAGCTGTTAAAAATCATAGAATCATAGACTTGTTTAAGAAAGACCTTTAAAATCTTTGAGTTCTGCCACTAACCTAACATTGTCGAGTCCATCACTAAACCATGACCTTAAGTATCATAACTACACATTTTGATTTCCTCCAGGGATGGTGACTTACTCACCTCCTTGGGCAGCCTGTTCCAATGCTTGAGAACCCTTTCCTAGTTTTCCTGATATCCAGTCTAAACTTCCCTGGTTGCAAATTGTGCCTATATCCTCTTGTGTTATCTCTTGCTACTTGGGAGAAGAGACTGACCCCCATCTGGCTACAGTCTCCTTTCAAGTAGTTGTAAAGGGTGACCATGTCTCCTCTCAGCCTTCTATTCTCCAGGCTAAACAATGGCAATTCCCTCAGCTACTTCTCATAAGATATTCTCTAGAGCCCTCAACAGCTTCATTGCCCATCTCTGGATATGCTGGTGTGATCTTACCAGAATCAAGTACACAAGGACAATATTTTCCTTGGTCCAGCTGTCCACACTTTCTAATACAAACCAAGATGCCCTTCGCCTCTTGGCTACCTGAGCACACTGCTGTTGATCATCACCTTCTGTCTTTTTTCCTTTATGGATGCAGATTTGACGCAGAGTGTAGAATGACATTGAATTAATCCCAATAACACCTCTGTATCAGGGCACTCTCCCTAATGAAAACGTACAAGCTGAAAGTTAAGCTGTTTTTTAGCAGTGAAGGCTGTTACAGACCAGCCTGAGTCAACTGTCTCCAAGAATAACTTGGGAGGATGAGAAAAGTCCTGAGCTAGTGGGCAATGAAACATATATCTCTGAGATAATATTGTTGCTGTAAACTAGGTGTTCTTACTAGCTCTACAGGGATGTAAATTTAGCAACAAGATGACTGACAATCACTTGATTTTTTAAAAGCCCAGTCCCATTTCTGTGGAGCATGAGAGGATTTTCGCATACCCTCCTTTGGATTGTGTCTGAAAATCTTGAGCAGGTTATCTCAAGGTTACCTTCTGGAGCTGAAAGAGAATCACCCACTGTCTTTGATATCGGTGAATAATGTACCAATAGGTGTAATCAGTGTTTTATTTTAACCAGATTACAAAAGTACTTTTTGTTTGTTTCTTTCTTTCTTTGTTTTTCCTGAAAAACATCAAACTCCCTGAAATCTTTAAATTTAAAATAAGTATACAAAGAACTTATGTAAAGATACTATCCAAATGTTTACACATTCTCATAGATATATCTCTGCCTTTCAAATGAAAATAAAATTAAATTGATGCTACTCTTTTCATAGGTCAAAAATCTCTTTTCTTTGCACAATAATCTTACCTCCAACTGTGACAAATTAGATACTTCTATTTCATGCAATATTGTGGCTCCTTTTTGACTGATATATCAGTAGAGATTTTATTCAGAACTCAACTATACATTTCTGTTTTCACAAAATGCAAAGTTTTATACTGAAGAATTTGTATTTAAATTACAAATAGATGAAGATGACAAAACTATAAAGCTCAAGATTGATGCATAGACAATGCAATCAAATAGCCCATTATCTTAGTTATTGCTGTCTGGCACAGAATAGGAAAAATACTATGGTTTTTTTTTTAGTGTAATATCCTGTATTTAGTATTACCAATTCCTATTACTGAAAATATTATATTTCTACATTATTTCTCTTTTTAAATCCTGTTTCTATGGTAACTGTTGTAGCTGAAGTTTGCTAAAACATTATTTTATTCATTATTATAATCAAATACATGCCAGAATATAAAGTTATTGACCCCAGGAAAAAAAACCTGAAAATTTGGCTCCAAATATACCTATATGAAAGATCAGATGAAGTTAAGAGGTGAGATTTTTACCTAAATTAAATTTCTGTTGATGTCATAAAGATAATAAGAACTTTCAAATTGCCAAAATCTGCCCTAACATCTTGTCTAAAAAAATTTAAAGATTGAAGTTGGCCAATAAAATAAGTGTTGTTTCACTCAGGAATCTGTGTTATTCAATAGACCCTTGAGACTGTGACACAGAATAGAAATGCTAGTAACTTGAGATGAAGCTGTAGTATTTAAGCAGATGATTGCATTATGTCATGGTTTAATTGCATTTTGCAGCTAAGCTCCCCCCACTGCCTCTGATAATGTAGGGAGGAGAATCAGAAAGGAAAAAGAAACGATGCTTACCATTAAAATGACATGCTGTATATCAAAGTTTACAGATGGTTTATAAGAAAAAAAAAAGACATGATAATTTCCAATGACGAATGAAGAAAAATATAACTTCCATTTCTTAAAAATTCAGGGGGGGTTACCTTTGGAACAGTAACACTTAGAAATGGAAATATATAATTAGCATGAGAAAATTCAAATCAGGCAAAGAAATATTTTTAAAGTACACCATCAGAAATGACACAACAGGAAGAAATAGCTAGCTGTAACAGCAAGAAATGACAATGAACACTTTAAAATAATGAGCAGAGTTAATTAATGCTTAATGAGAATCCTCCAGAAATACTCATGACATTCAGAATGATACTAAATGAGTTCATCATTGCTTTTATGAAACCAATATTAAACCAGTGAATTAAGAATAAAAGCAATTATGTGCAGTATGATATTTCTATTTCTCATTTTGTATCTATTTTGTCTTTGCACAACTTCAGTCCTCCAAACAAATTCATGAGTAAATGAGTACATGAGTACACATTATTCTTGTGCATAATTCCACTGAGTGAAATTTATGGAAATTCAGACAGAATGTATTAGTGATGAACCATTTGCAAATCAATTCTTCAGTCTTATGCTTTATCTTGTCTATATTTGTACTTCCTGCTAAGGCATCTACTCTTGGAATTCTCTTCCTTCCTTGCAGATGGAAATAAAACATGTCTGATTTGCAGTAAACTGGAATTAATATAGGTAGACTGAGTCAGACTAGAAAACAAATCTGACAGGAAAGCTGTGGGTATCACTGTTCTTCCCTCCTGGTTGTGTAGGTTGTCTTCTGACGTAGTTTAAGATACTTGATGTTGTATGAATGTAAATCAAAACCCATCTGATCTTTAGGATCGAGAGAGACAGAAATATATGGTTTTAGGGTGAAAAAAATAAACAGCATTCAGTAAGAAATACTTCAATGAGCATGATGAACCTTTGAAGAAAAAAGGCAAGGATGCCAGATACCTACACAACCACACTAGCACTCCCCTCCTCAGCAGGACATGAGGAAGAAAATAGGATGGAAAGAAACCTCGTGGGTCAACATAACAACAGTTTAATAAAGAAAAAGCAAAAGCTGCATGCAGAAGCAGAGAAAAACAAGCAAAAATATTTATTCTTTACTTTCCACCACCAGGTTATTCAGTCACTGTTGAGAAATTATGGCCTCAGTATATGTAGCAGTTGCTCTAGAACACAAACGCCTTAATGATAAATTACCTTCTTTCCTTCATTATATTAACTTGACATACGTTACACAATTTTCTTTTGCTTCATTTGAGTCAGCTGTCTGACTATGTCACTTCCAAAGATCTAGTCCACCTAGAACCTAATGGCTTTTCAGGGTGAGGAGAGTGGGCATACTGGAGAACGAGCTCTTATGCCATGGAAGCATTGTTCAGCAGTAGCCAAAACAGTAATGTAGCTACCACCTTTGTAGCTACCAATACAAAGCACAGCACTATGAGGGCTGCTGTGAGGAAAGTTAACTCGATTCTAACCAGACCCAATACATGGTGAAATAGAGAATTGATGATTCCATTCCATCTGGACATTTAGTATATGACAAATAGTTCCATTTTTTGTGTTCACAAAATACTACATAAGATTCATGTTTTACTATGAAACAAGTAGTTCTGTAAGTACTAAAGTGAGAAACTTCCTACAGATTTACTTATTAAACACTGAATGTCTGAGGGGAAGCAAGGATAGGTGGGAAGGTAACAAATATAATTAATTTTACCCTTTTCCTCCTTGTTAGGTAAAGAAGGTGTGTTCCAGTATTACAGCTAATAGTTTTATAAGAGCTACTACAATCTAATTACCTATCTTCATCATACTTTTAGAATAGAAGTTTCATATCGAGGAAGGGGAAAAAGGTTTAGTTAAATATCTGGTAAGCTGAAAAAGTATTTATGGGGACAGTTACTCAAAATGTGATCACAAAATCAGAAGTAAAATTCATAGCCTTTACTCCACATTCTTATTTAAGGATGTTAATTAAAATACAGATATAATTATATTTTTTTATTAAAATCTGCAAAAAGAAGACTAGAAGAAACTGATCTAATAAAACTACTTTTCTTTCACTCAGACTTACTCTCCATTGAAAAAATATTTTATGCAATCATAAATTTTAAAAAAAAAGCAGTTTTCAAAATTGCTTTTCATTCTCAGCTTCATGGGCAAATGGCAGGGAGTTTGCAAACTTTTTCAAGCAAGCTTTGTAGGGTCATCTTAGTTTGAATCTCTGTTAAACAGTTTACTGCACTTTTGTATTTTTATAACATATTTTCCATTTCTTTCTACATATCCTATTTTAATAAAAACTACCAGGGGAAAAAAAAATAAGCCTAGGCTAATTAGATTTAGTTTGGGCATAATTTATCAGCCAGCATAGACACTCCATCTTGTTATGGGAACCACAGAGGTAGCTGATGTCTTATTGCAGTCTCTTTCCTCTTTATAAGAAAAGGGTTTTCCTTTTTGGAAAACTAGCACTTACTTGATGTAAAAAGAGCAATGTAGTAATTTTATCTTTGTAGATATTTCAATTTCTCTTTGCATTAACATAGTATCTTTTACTTTATGGAGGTGGCATCAGTCCCTTTTTAAGCCAGTGTCTCACTTCAGATGCCTAGACATGATGTTGGATATCTGACAGACTTCTGTCATTACAGACTGACCTATTCAGTGCCTCATTATACCCTCAGATGGCACTTGGTGTACCCTACTTTTAAATTGTCTGATGTCCAAAAGTATAGGTTGTAATAGAAGTCAGTATAGCGGAGGCCTTGGGGCAAATTAACTTTTCACCTTCCACAGTTGAACATGAGCTAACATTTTAGTTTTGATTACATATATTAATTTTAATACTCATTCTATCAGGTATGCATTATAGCCTAATGCAAATAATTGTGTTAATATACAAGTAGATTCCTCAGGAACTGGATATGTTCTCTGTTGTTATGTCACTTAGAAGTTTCAAAAATAAAACAAGGTTTACATATAGTATATGCAACATATATTCTATAGTCCTGTTAAAATGTGGAGTCTGTAACTGGACTGTGACTATAGTCAGAGGAATATAAAACTAATTTTTTACCTTGTTTAATGATCATCATTGTAATTTCTATTTTATTGGTATACCAATTATATTACCATTCTAGAATAAAAAGTAATATACCTCTAAACTTGTTCTGTACAAGTAATCACTTATTTTAGTATATGATTGAAACACTAAGAAAAAAGTTATTTGACATTCTCTGATATCTTGTTTCATCTTTTATTAATTAAAGATAATAAAGGATTTAATGGAAATCATATCTTAGGTTGGTATAATGTAATATTTGGGGAATTTCATTTTAGTTTCCTTAGTCCTCTTTTAAGACTTCTCTGCTTATTTCTCTCTGGTATTCTCTTTGTACTAATCAGTCTAGTGCTGAAATTCCAATCAGTGTTGCAATTTAAAAGACAGATTCAGATTAAGACCATTCCAGGCCATCTGTTCTAGTTGAAATAAATTGAAGATAATATCATTCCAAATGCAAAACAATCTTTACATAATACTTTATCTAAGAGTTAAAAGCGGAAAATCCACATTTCCACACAAGTCATCCCTAAGGTGATGTTAACACTTCAGTTTACACATAAGTTTATTATTACCATATCTTCCTATATTTTCCATGCTTCCAGTAGTGATAAAGGAATGTGTGTCTTTATTATTTTTAACACATACATTTTTAGTCTTCCTTTCCTAGTAAAAACTTCTATGTACTAAGATAAAAATCTAAAATTAGTTTCAAAAAGTGTGAGTTTATTTCAAAATCTGACATCTTGACATATTGTTAAGAAGAAACATAACACGGACAACAAAAAATAAACAAAATCAAACATATGCACATTTTTTCCCCTTGTAACTCTTAGGAAAAAATGTCATATCAGGTTACTGTCAAGGTTTTTATCTTTGCTTACGGATTACATCATAAAGAAGCAGTAAATAGCATAAAATAGTTGTTCAAGTACTGATATCTGTCAAGCCATCCTACTCTTGAGAGTAAATTCCATCTGTGAAGTACACTGTATACTATTTTTCATTGTCAAAAATAAACTATCAAAAATTTAGAGATTTTTTTAAAGTCCTTTTCTTTCTGTTCTTAAGAGATAAATTATCTCTTGTCCTATATTCTGTTTCCTATCAATTTCAGAAAGAGTACATCAGGTATTATCTATTCTTTGGTATTGAAAAAAATATTAATTTCTTTTATAAGAGTTTGATCACTGACCTAACTGATTTCCTTTCAAGGTGGTAAGTTTAATTCAGATGTTGCTGTAGTCTGAATACTTATTCCAGTGTAGAATAAAGAGGAGTAATTTTCAAACTACTCTTGAAACAATGGTATCTTGCAGTAGATAATGGAATGGAATTGCCTGTGGAGCATCACCTTCTATAAGGGAGTGTATAATGATCCTCATTTTGGTTATATTATCTAGAATGGAACACTACGTTTTGTTTCCTTATATGATAAATTCATGATATCTTAAATTACAGAATAATTTTCTTTTATTTCTCTATTTATCTAAACCTAAATGAAACAAATGGAATATTTCTCCTTCCTTTCTTCACTAAATTACAATAAAAAAAGACAGCATTCCAGGCTTTTATGAAGTATGTATTTCTATGTTATGTCAGAATAATATTATAAGTACTTCAAATTCCATAGTAAATATAATCTAATTAATAATTATTATTTTTCTAGATCAAAAGGAAAAATTTAAAATAAGGTTATAATGATAAATAAAAATGATTTGGCAATTAACAATAACTATTACTTATAATAATTAGAAAAAATGATTTAATAATTAGATTTTAATTTAATAATTAGAAAAACTGTGAGGGTGACGGAGCATTGGAACAGGCTGCCCAGAGCGGTGGTGGAGGCTCCTTCCTTGGAGGTCTTCAAGATGTGCCTGGACATATTCCTATCTACGTGAACCTGCTTCTACAGGGGGTTTGGACTAGATGATCTCTAAAGGTCCCTTCCAGCTCCTACCATTCTATGATTCTATGATTCTATGATTCTATGATTAAAGGAAAATTTTGGTTTTAAATATTTTTTTTCTCCAGGGGACTGGAACATCTTTTATATGAGGAAAGGCTTTGAGAACTGGGGCTGTTTAGTCTAGAAAAGACTGAGGGGGCATCTTCTAATATTTACAAACATCTAAATGGTGGGTGTCAGGAGGTTGGGACATCCCTTTTTCCATTGTAGCTAACAATACGAAAAGGGGTAATGGGATGAAGATGAAACACAAAATGTTCCATTTAAATATAAGAAAATCTATTTTACTGTGAGGGTGATGGAGCAGGGGCACAGGCTGCCCAGAAGGAGGTTGTGGAGTCTCCTTACTTGGTGGTCTTCAAGACCCATCTGGACATGTTCCTATGCAATCTGATCTAGGTTGACCTGCTTTGGCAGGGGGTTTGGACTAGGTGATCTCCAAAGGTCCCTTCCAACCCCTACCATTCTATGATTGTATGATTCTATAATCACTCCACATGTCATTAGCCATAATGTATTTAATACTGATCATCCCAAAGAGAGACAGAAATGTTGTGAAAAATTTTAAGGAAAAAATGAACATATTCAAGGTATTAAGGTGCATAAAAAATGAGAAAGAGCACCTGGATGTAACCAATGTATAAACACTCTGGAATGCAGTGGTAACCTTCAGTGACTTACATTCCTGCCTTTGAAAATCTTCTTTACAACATTCAAGGGCAGAAAATTTGTAAAGGTGATAGAAGGCAAAATTATATTAAACACATTTATATTCCTGATAGAAAACTAGTATTGTGGGCTATAGAAGAACCATTGCTCATGCTTTTAGAGCAGATTTAAACACAGCACTATAAAATGTACACTTTGAAACAATCCTGTATTGGCAGAAGGATGATGATTATGTAGTATGTGTGGCTACAGCTCATGGAGAGGACATTCTTCATGTTTCAAATGAGTAAGCTTCCAGAGTTCTGCTCTTATTAATGTTGAGTCAATTTTAATGACTAAGCATTGGCTTGATGTCAGCCTCTATTGAGGGACTAAAACAGTATAAATTCAGTCTCTTTACCAAAAGGCCAAGAACCTTACATGCATCCTCACGTGTGTTCTGAACTCCTTTCATGCATCAAATTCCATGACGATTAGGGCATTTAGCAACTCAGGTCAATGAGATTAAGTCACTGCTGGCTCTGGTGTAAATACTGGGAAATTCCGTTACATCTTCCTTTTCTCCTGAAGCTTTGAAAAACATCTACAAGGCTTTTCCTGATTTGCATTAGGTTTGAAGGAGGACCATAATTTTATCTCCATGGTTCTGAAGCACTTAAGGGTGGATGATATATAGCCAGTGTACATTTATTAAGTCTTAAGAAAGTAATTCAATAGTCCATTTTACAATCAGCCCTAAAATGACACATTTCTTAATCCTAGCTTGAAAGGTATCAGTTCTAAGCATGTGCCTTCTCAAAGTCTGAACTGAGGAATATTTTTTAATGTTACACTACACGACAATGTGCTGCAGTTTGTGGTTCAAAACAAGGTCCAAGGAAAGAATGGATTTTTTCTTTCTTTTTTGTTTTCTCTTGAGGTTAAATAAGAGAAAACAATTACAGGAGAACTAAATCTTGTAGGAGTTCACAGGACTGCAGTACATTCCCTGTTTTCAGAACTACATAAATGGCCAGCAAAGGAAGTTTGTTGTCTCAGGTCTTAATTTTCACATCTGTCAGTCTACTCAAAATATTACATCATGTTCTTATGTTATCATCACATTTCTGTTGGCAATGAAGCCTGAAGTAACCATAAAGTAGTTATCAAGTGCTCAAAGCACGGTTCCTGTTTTCATGTAAGTTTACAATATCACACTATGTTGAAGAAGGTTTTCAATATGTTATTTCCCTGCCTTTGAAAGATAACTGCAAATCCATGAACCCCTTATTCTCATGGGTTTCTATAGATTGTGAGTAGCCCTGGTGGAAAGCAAAGGAAAAGAATTTTAAGATAAATGTATAATAGAATCAAGCAGTAAATTAAAAAAAAGTAACTTTTGCATTATACAGAGTGACAGTGCAGAAAAAAATTGAAACCACTCTGTGGGATTTTTTTTCTTCAGATACTAAATTTTTATAGACTTATGTCCCAGTTTCTCAACTACTGACTTGCTTGAAATCTAGTTTATCTTTTTGCTCTTGAAATCAGTAAAATTTCAAATATATATGTCTGCTAGTTGGCAATCGCAACACAAATATGTCCAATACAATATAGCAATACACTATGTCTACTAGGAAAGATCTCATTTCTGTAGTGCACAGCTACTGTAAGTATCTGAAATTGTTCAGTGTCTTGAAATTAATCTCCTTTGTAAATGCTGGAAATTAGAAGTTCCACTGAGATTTCATTGGCTAGTATCAGAACAAATAGCAAATTTAACAGCAAGCTTGCTTTAAGTCACATAATGTGGTGTGGAAAATAGTTTGGAGGCAAATAACTAAATTCCAGTACAATATCACTATATTTCCAAGGTATTTTGTTGTCCAAATGTGTTTAGTGAGTTCAATTAAAAAAAAAAAAACAAAAAAAACCAAGAAAACAACAAACCAACAAACCCAGTTATAGAGTTAGAGTCTTAGATGTGTAGACGCTGTTCCACATGCAGCTCATAATCCAAGTCTAATTATTAAAGTACGTTCCAGAGAACTTTCTCTACCATTAACAGAAAAAGTTCTGCTATCAAGATCTTTTAAAGTTTAGTAAATATAGATTTTTTTAAATGCCACATTTCGGTAATGTTTCATTCTAAAATTGTATAATTTTAACTGACTATTATCACATAACTTTTAAATGTTTGTCATGATACAAATCATGTATTGCTGCTTGCTATATGTTGATTGGAAGTTACCCCTCACACACACAATTCACAGGGCTTTTTTAAACTGTTCTGTTCATACAGTTTACAACGGACCTTCCTTGTTTTTTGTAAAATAGCCACTTGATAATGGTTTTCAGATAAATTTTCCAAAATAATTCAAAAAATATTAATTTGCCAGTATTTGGAGTTTTTGTTCATTTTTAATTGCAAGTTTTGATATTATATCTTGATTGACAAGACATAGAGAAATATAAGAATGGCAGAATTTTGGAGTGGTAGGAATTCAGTCAACAAAGAACTGTCAGTTCCCTGGATTTTCCAGAGACAATGCTTACGTCTACAGGTCATATATGACAGAGTTGTGATAAACCTCTGTAATAAAAACTTTGAGCAATAGATAATGAGCAGAAATACAAGAAAAGAAATAAAAAGTAGTTAGTCAAAAAAGTATTATTCAATGATGAGTCTCACTTTTATAAAACATTATAAAGTTAAAGTATGAATGAGTTAAAGTGGAAAAAGAGATAAAGGATACGTTCATTGATATTACCTAATCAGATGCACTAAGGATGGCTAAAACAGTGCACTACAGGGAATATTGTTCTTTCTATAAGAAATATATCATCAGTTGTCACATCCTGCACATTTGCTTCTTGTCACTGTTGCCATTCTCATACTCCCACAAAAAAAATAAAAGCCAAAAGAGTGAAAGCAGAACTGATTGTTGATACGTTTTAGTGAAATATAATGTAGAGAAATATTTTTAAGCTATCTTCCAACCCAGTAGATTTTTCTCATCCAGAAACGATTTTCTTAAAAAAATGGTTCCAACTAGCCAAATTCTGCCTTATAACAGTTTGAGTGTAGTGAAACTATGCCACATTCACATAAACTTGCTATATATTATGCTATCACATAAATAGTTGGAATACCGTGTAAGAATTTTATGAATCTGGCATATTCCTGGATCTAAGATATCCAGAGGTAAAGCTGTATACATAGACTAAAAGTTCATCCAGAATTTAAGAAGAATAAGAGATTTAAGAGATAAAACCTTGTAAAAAACACAGTAAATTTTCACACCTAAGCTATAAGCCAGCCACAACAGAAGACATAATGGAAATTCAGATGGATGCTTAATGCCCCTACAATAATGTTTTTTGTTTACAGTTAATAACATACACATAAACCTTACTCTATTGCAATAGATAAAGTGCAATGACAGATATTATCTCTTTGCACTTCCACACTCTAGCACACCCTGCTTTGTAGGCAACTGAATGATCCTCTTCATCCATGGATGTCATGATTTTCATCTTTCTCCTACTCAGGGTAAAATAGAGTTAGAATGTCACTTTTCCCAGTTAATCTTCAGCATGTGCCTTGTCCTGCTTCTGCTATTACAGTTTTCATTTACTTTTTCAAGTAAGATACATTAGCAGTCAAGGGCAACAGCTGAATTGGAAAGAAAAGAGTTACTTGTTAGTTCAGTATTGTAATTAAACCTCAGTGTGGCAAGGGAGGGAGCAAGGTCAGGGAGGGGGAAGGGTGTAGGAAGGGTCTAGTTTAATTCCATATAACTCCACAGAGAATACAGAGAAGCTGAAACAATTTCAAGGGACCAGAGCATTATTTACCAGGAAGGCAATAGAGTCAGTACTGACAGAAACAGTTTTCCAAATGTGACCAGTGAGGCAAGTTAGATCTTAAATAACAACTGTGCCTTGCTGCAGGAAGAGCTTCCAATTCTAAATGTGACCAGTGAGACAAGTTATATCTTAAACAACAGTTGTGTCTCTGCTTAAATAATAAATCGATCTTTAAAGAGAACTTGTTTACAAACCTCAGTGTGACAGAATTACTTGTAGTAACATCAGACTACAATTCTAATGGTATTTTACAGGGAAATACTGTAATATTGTCATACAAAGACCTGAAGATGTCCAAAGCTTTGAAGATATATCCCTTTGCTACCAGTTCTCACTTGTAGAAAGCAAATTATATTAGATTTTCCATCACTTAAAATAATGTTTTATTAGGAAATCAAGTAAACTGCAACAAGAAAATTTGTTAAAAAGGACAAAAAGATGAGACTGATAATCCAGACAGAAGTAAAATAAAGGTTTGAAAGTAAATCTGTAGCATAACCCCACACTCAATGGACATCCTTTCCTTATCTCCACACTCAAAGTCCACTTGAATTTCCCAAGTGAAACAGAGTTCATTGTCCAACATCTTACTTTGTCCAGTGTGAAAAACCAGTTTCTCTGCTTCATATTGTGAGGCAGGGGAGAGCGGCTTTAGCACAGATCACCTCAGAAAAACCATGAATTTCTCTCAGAAAACTCCCACTCTGGATTTGTGATACATTAACTACATATTTGGCTCTTACTAGTCATTCTTATATTTTAGAACAGATTCCCACTCTGAAGAAAGCAAATTTAGTTTTCATGAGTGCTCCTCTCCTCATCTCTTCCTTTACCTGGAGAGAACTTGAGGACTGACACATAGTAGCCCAGGAAAAAACAGCAGCCTCATTTTTCTGCTATCCGGTCATGTATTTAACTTCTTAAATAACAAATTTGGAAACAACAATTGTTTTTCTATAATCTGTCAGAGTGATGGAAGTGCATTTTGCACCCAGGGCAAGAAAATTCATATAACTGAGAAAAATCTCAGTGGGATTTTTTTATTCTCTGCATCACAAGATATAGACACAGAGTAAAAGTTATATACAAACATTTAGGCACAGAGAGTATTATTTAATTTTGTTCTTAAAAAAACCCAAAAAAGTTGATTTAACATTGTGATTAACTTTGAAAAAAACAGCATAATATATTCTTGTACCTAACTCTTAAGTTATTGTCAAATCTGTTTTAATGAGTGCAATACAACACATGCTGTATGATCATGTGGTTAAGGGTTTGTTTTACTACAGTACATTTCAGAAACTAGAAACCAGCTAAGACAAAGCTTTTCTGAAAATTGCTATGAATATGAAGATTAAGAAAACAGTTTGTGAGAGCAAGAATTGGATATATAATATTGGATTTTTAAAAGGAGATCTCTTCTTCCTCTTTTTTTGCATTTAATACTGTGTGTTATACAACAGCCAACTCATTAAAACATTTGAAAGAAAATATTCATATTATACTGTAATATCTGGAAAATGGCACCTTTAGGAATTATGTCACAATGTCGATAAATACTGTGATTTGTAGAAATCCAATTTACAGTGATACAGTGCCTGTAAAAAAGCCAGTTCCAATATACATAAGGGTTTTAATAAGGGACGTAGTGATTTCAGACACCCTATTAAAATGCCTACTAATTTATTTGTGTACACACAAGGAATGCACACTGAAAGAATGTTTGCTGGAGTTTTTTTCCATTCTGTTTCTACTATATTGCAGAAATACTTAATTTCTGGACAACTACTTTTTAAAAAAATGGGGGTTTTAGATCTCTTTTCTGAATCATTTAATATGTAGAACTCCTCTAAACTGCTAAAATATGGAAAGAACCTGAAGATATTTAACAAAATCCAAAATTGCAGTCACGTGAAAAATAAATAGTAAATAAATGAAAAATAAACATACTTTATGTGTTGCTGAAAGGTTATGTTATTAGTTATATCCAAATATTCCTCAATACACCTGCCATAATGACACTGAGCTCAGAAAGGTTATAAAGGACATTAAAGGGCTCCAGTTTCCAAGTTAAACTAAGATTATCAGTAATAAAAAAAGAAATAAATGAAAAACATTAACAAGTATAGAAAGCATTTTTTCTTTTGTGGACCTGATCTCTCACAAAAATAAATTGGAAACTTTCAAGGATATCATTTCAAGGAGATAATTTCTAGTAGTGTAGAACACTAAAATATCTGGAGGGGAATAATAAAAAAAAAGGAGATTATTTTCTAGATCTCAAACTAACTTGAAGTATATTTGCATAAAATAACACATTGTCATGGTTTAACCCCAGTCAGTAAATATACACCATGCAACTACTCAATCACCACCATTCCTCCCAGTGGGATATGAAGAGTTGGACAAAAAATAAAACCTGTCTATTGAGGTAAGAATAATTTAATAACTAAAAGAAACAAAATATCATCATAATAATATTAAAAACAACTGTAATGAAAAGAAATAGGACAAAAAGAGAAACAGAAATAAAACCTAAGAAAAGACAAGTGATGCACAGTGCAATTACTCACCATCCACTGACCAATACCCATGACATTCTACAGTACAGAATATCTATTTGCCTAGTTTGGGTCATCTCTCCTGGCCATGCCCTCTCCTAGCTTCTTGGACATCTGCTTACTATCAGAATCTGGGAAACTGAAAAACTCCTAACCCAAGAGAAGTGCTAATTAGCAACAACCAAGGCATCAGTGTCAACATTATTCTCACACTAAATCAAAAATACAGCACTGTATCTGCTACTAGGAAGAGAATTAACTCTATGCCAGCCAAAACCAGAACTTTCTCATGTACTTATTACGTCCAGTAACTTATTTAACTTATTTGCATATGTCCATTGGTTTATTCTCAAATATTTTTTTAGCTATAGTTATATTTGATATTTCTATTGAAATTAATATTAAAAAATGTGTAATGACATTGTTTTCTGTAGGTTTGTTCTCTCATTTCCTTCTTTCTTTTTTATTGTTTATGTCACTCCTCTTGTGTATTACTGCTTCAACAAATAACCCTTTTGTCTTTTTTTTTTTTAATTAAAAAGAACAAATCACAGAATCAGAGGATAGCAGGGGTTGGAAGGGACCTTTAGAGATCATCTAGTCCAATCCCTCTGCTAAAGCAAGTCCACCTAGATCAGGTCATACAGGAATGCAACTAGTCAGGTTTTAAAGACCTCCAGAGAAAGACTACACAGCCTCCCTGGGTAGCCTGAGCCAGGGCTCCCTCAATCTCACAGTAAAATAGTTTTTTCCTTATGTTTGTCACACTTGGTTTTAGGATTATTTTATGAGTTGTTCCATCATCTTTCAAGGGATGGAGGAGAGGCTGACCCACCTGTAGTTTCCTGAGTTCTCCTTCTTCAGTCCTCATACACCTCACTTGTCCTTCATGAATGTTCAAAAATTATGGAGGGAGGTTTAGCGACCACTTAGCCAGCTTCCTCAGCACTCTTGAATGCATTTGATCGGGACCCATTGACTTATGAACCTTAAGCTTACCTGACAAGTCTTTAACTTCTTCCTCTTCCACCCAGGGCAAGTCCTCTGCTGTCCTGACCATCCTATTATCCTTGCTGGACTGGGCTTCCTGAGGACCAGCCTTGGCCGTAAAGACAGAAGCAAAGAAGGCATTCAGCAGTTTGGCCGTCTCTGCATCCTTTGTCACCAGGGCACTCTCTGTGTTCAGCAGTGGGCCCACTTTCCCCCTAAGCTTCCTTTTGTTGCTGATCTACCTGAAAACCCCCTTCTTATTTTCCTTTACTTTCTTGGCCATCTTTAATTCTAGAAGGGCTTTAGCTTTCCTGGTTGTACCCCTGCATGTCTGGGCAATGTTCCTATACTCTTCCCACAGAACCAGGCCTTTATTCCACATGTCATAGATATCTACTTTCTCCCTGAGTTGTCCCAGCAGATCTTTGTTTATCAATGGAAGCCTCCTACCTCCTTTTCTCACTTTTCTACTTCAGGGGATACACCGATCTTGTGCTTGGAGGAAGCGGTGCTTGAAGATCAGCCAGCTGTCTTGGGCACTCCTACCATCTATGGTAGGAGTGCCTCATGAGATCCCTCCAACTAAATCGTTGAAGAGACTAAAGTCAGCTCACCTGAAATCCAGGGTCACAATCCTTCTTGGTGCCCTGTTTTTTTCCACACAGGATCTTGAATTCTGTCATCTCATGGTCACTGTAGCCAAGATTGCCTACAAATTTCACATCCCCAACCAGAGCCTAATAGTATCTGAAAAGTATAGCAGCATAGCAATCTAATATTAATCTGTTAGTATAACATACCAAATGTGAGAATCAAAACCTTGCCTTTGTACTAAGTCCTTTTATACTCAACTGGAGTTGAGTATAACTGGAGTCTGTTTTTTTAAGCCAAAGACAGACACCACTCTTACTTGCCCTTCTTTGAATGTTCAAGGTATGATTTATCTCTACATGTTTTTAAAAAACCTTGTACGAATGCAACATCTGAGTTACACTTTCAGTGTAACTTTCTCATTTCCCAAAACAGTCTAACAACCAAAAAATACAGGCATAGGATCACAGGCAAATCACAGATGAGGCTTACCTTTGGTTTTTCACCCTCAAACACATTTTAGCTACTTTGCCATAGAACGAAGAGAGATTAATATCTTTTACCTTTCTTTTACTGATCTATGTTTTCATGTTGATCCTTTTACCTAGTTCAGAAAAACTGGTCATGAAGAGAAGGTCTAATACAGGTCCCTGTCTTTTTGTTCTCTTTTTCTCCTTTTCCTCCAAATCTTAACAGGAAGGATAGCTATCATCGAGCAGCACTTGTGAGAGTCACAGGTGAGGACTATCAGCAACTGCTGGGATAGGATAAAGTAACTTTAATCAATGTCACTACTTTATGTTTCTGCTTCTTATTTGCTCACTTGAACAGCTTTGTGATACCAAGCACTAAGAAAAATATAAAGTCAGAATTATATTTTACAGTTGAATGTTATTCTTATTCAATATTAAGTCTTTGTTTCTCAGTTGTAGCAAAGAAAACTTTTCTTGTCCATATATTGGAGGATAAGTACTAATGGGCTGATGGTTTCTTTCCATGCCAGGAGAGGATGTTAGGATTATTCACTTTCCTAACAAATTCAGCTGTAGCTAAATTTTAATGTTAATACTGCAAAGCCTTTGTGCATTTAATATGAAAATAACAAAGTGACTTGCAAACAATTTGTCTAAAGAATTATAGTATTGCTTCAGTGAGAGAAAATTTCTTTTTACTTAGGTAGATGAAAACTTGTATGGATTTGTTCCAGTTATGATGCTTCCTGAGTTCCATTCCAGTGAGATGCCTCAGGGTTTTTTGTTAACTTTAGTCTTTATCATTGGTCAGTTTTATGGATTTATATATCTAATACTTATGACAAAAATAGAGCTATTAGAGCATACCATTATCTTTCTGTAAAAATAATTTTATATTATGTGTGTGTACATATGTGTATACATACACACATATATCAATTAATTAGAGCAGTGTTCTCCAAAAGAATGTGTGTATGTTCCTGCACCCTATTGGGTGCACAAGAGAGACTCTTGGAATGTAAGAAGAAAATGTTGTAACTTATACAATAAATATATATATATTTGGAGGTACATGCTAAGATTTTTTTTTTATTGATGCAAAGTGTGATCCAAAAAGTTTGAAGATCACTCATTCAGAGAACCAGAAATATCTGAAAGGGGGCTGTTTAGAAATCAAGGCAATTTTAAATTAAAATTAAACTTTCTTTGACTGACATACATATTCAGTGCAACTAGTTCTTCATAATCCCATCCTAATTAATTACTTATTCTAGTCATTGCCTGCAGGAATTAACTTTCATGATGGATGGAAGAACATCCATGATGAAACTGGACTTGGTCAATGGGACCATTATAATGGTTCCTAATTTGTGTAATCTGGTCAAATATTATGCTTCCCAGCCACAGAACTGACTTCTTGGTTCGATGTTGTTAGTTCATCAGAAGAAGCATAAGATTTATATTTTTGTCAATATACTGAAGTGCTTGACAATTAAGTACTATATGAGATTGTAAACAAGGCACTATGTAAGGATTCAGATCTGCAGCAGAACAGCAACTGCAAAGACTGAACCCTAGAAAATCTCTAACTTTAGGAGTTTCACTCTGAAAATAAACCATGCTGAGGATGTAGGAGTACATGATTATTTTACATTCATCACATCAAAGAATATTTAGTGAACAATGCAGATATCAACATTAGTGAGTCTTCTCTTTCTTGGTAGAATCTCATGATGAAAGATATGAGATATTCTTATAATGATATTTTTTAAGCACGCTATATTCATTTTCATAAAGAAAATTAAACCCTTGATTCAACATTTTACAAAGTACAGTTGTATAACTTATATTTTAAACAAGTCATTCTTGTCGGAATAATTACATATAATTGGCCACTCTTCTAAACAGATGTTTGAGTGAAAGATATCTTATTCAGAGTTTTCTTTATGTTTTGTTATTATGAAGAACATAATAAAATTGTAACAATAATAACAATTTGCTTTGTGTGTTACAATATGTATTTAATAGCAGTTTAGAGCAGATGGTTTGTCATGTGCTTCCACAATATATTGTCTTCCTACATAGGCATAGAGTAAATCTAGCTGATGTATGGCCAAGGAACACCTACAGCTGTTGCAGAGATCATCAGCTTGGAGAAAGATGCAGAAAAATCTAAATATGTGTAAAATAAATGTCCAAACATTTTAAAACCTGATGGAGTGTATTATTTTCCTAATTTAGTATTTTATATTTCCCTTAAGCTTTGAGTCATACTCTGAAGAGCTTAAACTTTCTTGTGTTGAAAGAAGTGAGACTTGTTAAATTGTGACATGAACGTCTTATAGCTGTAAAGAGTCGGAAGAATTGCATAGGATTGTTGTTGAGCAAAGTAAAAATTCTGTTGATTTTCCATGGGATTAGAATGCAGCTGTTATATATTTCCTCTAAAAATAAGAATTAAGCTTTTCCAGTAACTTTTCTTTTTGAAGGAGCTTTAGTAAGGGAAAAAAAAAAGACACATAAACCCACATAAAGTACATAAGCTTTAAATAATATGAAATGTATTTATGGTTAGCTGAGCCATAGTGTTATAAACTTAAAATTGACAATTTGAGGTCTTTCATTTTCTTCTTGCACAACTAAACTAATTAAAGAGTAAAAAATAAGATATAGTGCACCCTAACAATTTAAAAAGAGGTAATCTCATTGCCTTTTCTATAATTTCATAACAGCTTAGTAGTTCAGATCAGAGATGGTGTGATTCACTGTGCAACAATACGGAATTTCTCAGTAAAGTGAATAAGAGGATTTTCTAGAAAACAGATTCTCGTAGTATAATTGGTAGTATCCCTAATGTGCCTTTACATGTAGTTTTGTTAAGACAACAGGCTTTTGAACAGCTCCTGTTTCCAAGTCTCAGTAAACTTTAATTCCCAGTATCCATCTATTCGTCTTTATCAGGGCAATACAGACAGTCAAAAAGGATCTCCTCTCACTGAATTTTTGCACAGAAACCAGTGGAACCTCTTAAATCTAGCCACTATTTCATTACTTTGCACATGTATGGAGGAACATATCTGGTAAAATATCTGATCTACTTAATATGTGTATTATTCATATTACTGTCATCTTGTGTAAGGAAAGGAACTGATTTTGTGATTAGGAGTGTATTTGAACTCAGGGTATCAATGTTAAAATAAGTGCCAAGGTGTGGCACTTATTAGGAGTGGAGATCTGAATCTACTCATCCTAAAACCTTTGTGACCATTTTATCACAAACAATAGAAATAACATCAGTTCTGAAAGTGTTTAGAAGATATTGGGCCCACCATATCAGATTTTCTCAAAAAAAAATTAAAATCTTGGAACAAATAAATTTTTCATATTCTTTTAGAGACCAAACATGCCACAATTCTTTTCTCATTATCATCACATATTCCTTAAACACAATGTGTCATAACATTAAGTAACAATTGATTTCTAATGAAAAGGAATGTTTTTACTGTGTTTTGCATCTCATTGTTTGTCTGAACCATGTAAGTGGATAGTTTGCTCATTTTCTTTTGACAGAAAAGTTTATTTCCGTCATCTACCGTCTTAGACTGTAAGGACTATTTTTTGTATCTAGCATAAGGAAAGGTATAGGTAGTCTGAAGGATTGAACTGGAACACCTGAATTTGTGTTTGGTATAGTTGCATTTCATTTATTTCTTAGCCTAATTATTGTGAAAAAATACATCCCCTAGTTCTTCATCAAAATAGTTCCTCTCTGCAGAGATTTTCCCCTTAGAAAAGTAATTATCCTAATAATATTTCTTTAAAAAGAGTTGATATTTAGTGAAACATGCTCTATAAAATAAGTTCAGGTTGTTTATATACAATATTCAACTTCAACTGAATTGTATGGGAATACTGTCACCCTTCCTTTATTTTTTTCTGTATTTCTTCAACTCTAAAGTTAAAAGACATGTCTCTGAAATAAAGTACAGAAAGAAGTTATTTAATTCATCAGTGAACCAGAGTGTGTTGATTTACTTCTTGGAAAAAAAAAAGAAAAAAGAAAAAAAAGAAACAGTCCTTATATTGCTCAAATTTTACAATAAAAGATGCTACATTACATAATGTCTGGAGATGAATTTGTTGTCATATGGTGAGTACAAACCAAGCCTGAATTCTTTACTTCCTCTCAAACACAAAAAAAAAAAAAAAAAAGAAAAAAAGGATACAGTGATTCCTTAAAGATTATCAAAGATATGAAAATCCAAAATTAAATATGTTTATTTACTGTGAAAGGTAACCTGCTATGACAGGAGTGTAATTCTTGAATTCGTGTTGCTTTGATGATGAGCACATATATCATGTGATCTGCATATGAGACCTACATTGTCAAATATCTGTCTTTGTACCCCACTTTGAGAATTGGGCAGAGAGGAACCTCATGAGGTTCAACAAGGACAGGTGCAGAGTAAGTCCAGCAGAGGGCCACCAAGACGATCAGGGAACTGGAGCATCTTCCATACGAGGAAAGACTGCAGGAACTGGGGCTGTTTAGAGAAGACTGAGAGAACACCTCATTAGTGTTTACAAATATCTAAATGGTGGATGTCAGGAGGTTGGGACGTCACTTTCTTTTTATTTTATCTAACGACAGAACAAGGAGTAATGGAACATGTTCCTATGAAAACTGATCTGTGTGGACCTGCTTCTGCAGGGGGATTGATCTCTAAAGGTCCCCTGAACTCCTACCATTCTATGATTCTGTGACAATCACTATTAAAAATATATCAGGAATTGACGGGATGAGGTGACAGAGTTATATTATCATTACTTTTATATACAGACTGAAAGATGCAGGGAATCCAATTTTGCATGCCTGTTTGTCCTGGTTTCCACCCCCTTACACTCCTATAACAGCTTGATTTGGAGATAATGTCAATAATAGAAATTTAGTCTTGTTATTAAATAAAATACTGAAGAATTAGAAAACACTAAATCACTTGTCTGGAGCTGTATCTCAAGGAAGTAATTGGTATTATTTTGAACTTTAATTCAGGTACATTGTTTTCAGGACTGAAAATGCTGGGAGATTAAATAATCGATCCCATTCTTTACTTACAATAGTACAAATTCTTCATTTAGGATTTCAATTTTGAAATGTTAAATGCTGCTTTGACGTAGTTATATAGATATTCACCAAGGACTGGAAGAGACTCTTGGTAAATATCGTCATTGTTTTTTCCCCCTGAGAATTCAAAAAGTCTCCTAACTATAGTATAGCAAATGCTTCTTTTCTCATGTGCTCTCTGATTAATTCTCTGTCTTCATTATTAAGTCAGAACAGAGCTGTGTCTTTGTTCTCTTGATGTTCTCATGTATGCCTATTCGTTTTGTTCTTCTAAGGGCAACACAACTATTTACCATAACTCCACCTCAGGCAGATTGCTACCAAAAGCAATTCAGGACAAGTCTTGATCAGAAAGTGGATGTTTTCTTGAATTTTTATCCACTCTCCTGTATTAATTATCTTCGTTTTATCATTCTATAATTCTATGTGGGTTTTACAGTATATGCCAGTTGTGAACACTCTTCCCCAAATCAACCAAATTTAAATCTAGAGAAATACTTTTGTATTGCATTTATCCATCTCTACAGTTCTCCAGAACTGCAGTAGATTAAATTAAACTGTATTGCTTTTTGTAAATTATTGTGCAATTACAAAATTAATGAATTAAAATGCAGAATATATATTGTCAATGATAAGAGCGGTCCCTATTAAATATTAGGCTTCTATCTGGAAAGAAAAAAAAATCTTTTTAAAAACAGTATGTCTCGTAAGACTAATGTGATAGCTGTGGTAGAATAGTTAGAATATATGGTAGAACAGAAAGAAGATTATCATCTTTTTCAGATTACCATTCTGAGAATTCAAATAGGTTTCTTGTATATGTATGTCAAGTTTACTATTGTTTTATAGAAATTAGAAGCTTTGTGGGAATAATAAACATGCTCCCCACAAAGACAGCAGTAGTTTCAAACTAAAATGTCAGGGAATAATGATTTCCAATATCAACATGTTGCCAGAACCAATACACAAAAACTGACCCTGAATGGTGTGTAAAGAGGAATGTCAATGTTCTCTCAAGATATTGAAAGAAAGTTGTCTTTAAAGAGAAGTAAAAATCCTCAGGCTGCTATATGAATCTCTCTCTTTAACCTTCTGTTCCTTTATTGATGTCTAGCTGTGGAATTTTTTCTTCCCCTGACTGTTGCAGGAAGAGGGTAGGAGCATATTTAGGAAGCCTGAGGTATACTGACTTCAGTAGCATAGTTGAAATTCGTCATTCCAAGAATCAAAACAGCTATAACTACTGGAGTTTCTTTGGCTCCGTTTTCCCTTGTATTCAGGCGTGATCATTTTGAATCTAGCAAAGATATTAATGACAAGACAGTACTGCTACATGTTCTCTGAGTAGCCAGTACTAACTTCTGCCTGGTTTTCTTGCCCTGTCACTGTCATAAACGAACTATATGGAAAGTAATGTGCTATGTTTAGAAGAATGACTCTACTGTCTATATTATTGTATTATATATGTATTCATCAGAAATACAGTAACTCAATTGTTAAACTACTCTGCAGCTATCTTGCTACATTAAATATTCCTCCATCACCATAAACAGGTTAGTAGAGTTTTTGTGAAAGAAAAAGCTCAAATTCATGAAGAGTTTAAAATTTGAAAATGAAGATTTATTTTAAAAGAAAGTTTCAAATTCTCATCAGATAATATTCTCAGAGATATTTCAAGTTTATTTCAAGATATCATAAAGATTTTTCTAATTACGTTTTTAAATTATGAATTAATTAACACAGGAAAAAAACACCTGGAAATACATTAATTTTAAATGAAGATTTTTTTTTGTCCTGAGACTGCTAAATTATAGTTTGCATGTTTCAGTTTTTCTGATTTTATAACAAGTTAATAGACTAAATGAAAAATCTGGTTAAATCTACTAGATATTCACAATTCTTTTCTTTTGAAAGTAATTATTCCTTTTACTGACATATGTCTCTATTGAAGTTTATTCAATGAGCTGTGCTGAAAATAGACCTCTTCTATTACTATTTCACTGCTGTCCATACTGGTGCAACATTAATTCACCAGAGAAGAAAGGCCTAATTTACAGAAAATACACCATTGTGCTAAATGGAGTGAATCATTAGCAGCGGTGAACCCTGTGGATATTCAAAGCTGGATCAAGATTGACTAATCAGAAAATGAGAGGAATATGGCTTCCATCCTGACTAATTAATCAATGAAAGCCCCATGCCAAAGTTTTGAATAATAGGGAAAGACTACTGAATACTTAAACTTTTGATTTTTAAATCTTGAGGTTTTTTCTGTGTTGTTCTTTATTTACTTACTTATCTATTGACTTTCACACTGTTGCTTATAGTATGGTGAAATAATCTCCTATGTAAAATACAGGGCATTTTGAAATTTGTGGTGTATTTTTGTGATCTATTACAATTTCAGAAACACTAGTTTCAATAAGTGTCATACATCACATGCAGGTTTCAAATTCTAACATTGTTACATGGAATACATTTACCACATAACCAAATTTTTATTTATGTGGTTTCTGGTAGTAATCTAGCACTTAACTACATGTCTGTGTCATTTTCTCTTTGATATCTTGTATGAGGTAAATCTCCTAAAGAACATTACACAAACATAAAGTGTTCTTACCTTGAGCTCATACTCAATCTGTTGCATCCAAATTGCATTACATTTGTAAAGAAGGTAATGTACAGCTAGCCTGCACCTCCATGGTGGACCTATGGTATGTAGGAAACATCATATTTTCTACATACACACAGATCACTGCAAATATGTGCAGGAGGTCTGATATTCTGGAGGAACTTGACATTAGCCACGCTTTTAATACCACTCTTTGTGAACTTTCATTTAAAACATTGTTCAGGACAGAAGATAACAATCTAAATGTGATTAAACCAGAATGACATTCTATCCAAGAGTAGCAGCACATACTACTCCTTAGGAGTCCAGTCTCACATAAGTTTTGAACCAACTTACCTTATCCTTAGTAAGGCTTTATGACTTCAGCAGGTGAGATCTACTTTACAGATGACATTCGTTGCATTGTTTCAATTTAATTTTCAAAACAACTTGATACAATGGGAGCAGTAAAAGAATGCACTTTATTTTGGTTTATTAGCAGCATTCTTAAAATAAGGCAGAGGGCTCTCCAGGTATTTCTTTGAAGTGCATAGCTTCTAACCAGCAGTGCCAAGAACAAAGTGGTATCAACATAGATGAAGAAGAAAGCAAGCAACTCAGGCTGAATGGATGGAAAGCAGTTCTTGCAATTTTATTCACTTAATAGGAAGGGAAACTTTAGCCCTGCATCCGTGTTCAAGTATTATCCAATACATTTTTACCCAGCTTGAACTTAAACTGTGGGCATGCTCTGATTTACCAAGCAATAAATCTCTCAAAATCTCAGCTGCAAGCTATGTACCTTCAAATAGATTGTACAACAGCACAATAGAACAAGGATTCAAAATCTTTTATCTTTTTCTTGTCTCTGGATTGGGAGTGATGTTTCCCATTCCTTGTGTCAGGCCACTTGAGTTGTTACGCTTCTGAAAAACAGAACATCAAAGAAAGAATTGCTACTGCTGTAATAATATTAACTACATATGTAGAATACTTATGCAGGAAGCAGCATAAATTTACTGTATTTTTTTTTCATCTCAATAGAAGTTTTCACTTATCGTAATATGATTTCATAGCATTAATGAGGTTTGTATTAATTTTCCTTGCAGAAGTTAGTAAAATAATAGTTAAGAGTGAATCATCTACTTCCCATGCAACTATTTCTGGATAAGAGTTTTTCAGTGCATTTATGATTCATTTTCCTATTATCTTAACACCTTGCATAATTCACAGCAAATTTATTATTTATTCAGAATAAATGGAAACCAAAATATCAAAATGGAAGAAAAAACAAGTAGAAACATACATTTCTGGAAAGGTGTATAGACTAACAAAACAACTATTCTTAATTATTTTTAAATTAAATTGCAACTATTTAAATATTCAAATTGCTGAAAAATTCATTATCATTGAAGAAATATTCAAAGTTTTAGTGCTGGCTTGCATCTTTTATTGGGAGTAAATTTTCTTGATTTTTTTTTTTTGAAAAACGAACTTCTTGGGTTTAATCACAGAATCTCAAGGGCTGGAAGGGACCTCGAAAGATCATCTAGTCCAAACCCTCTGCTAGAACAGGATCACCTAGAGTAGATCACACAGGAACTTGTCAAGGTGGGTTTTGAATGTCTCCAGAGAAGGAGACTCCACAACCCATCTGGGCAGCTTGTTCCAGTGCTCAGTCACCCTCACAGAGAAGAAATTCTTCCTTGTATTTCTTTGGAACCCTTTATGTTTCAGCTTGTACCCTTTGTCCCTTGTCCTGACATTGAATATCATTGAGAAGAGCCAGTCTCCATCCTCATGGCACCCTCCCTTCATGTATTTGCAAACATTAATAAGGTCACCTCTCAGTCTCCTCTTTTCAAGCTAGAGCCTCAGCTCCCTCAGCCTTTCATCATAAGGAAGTTGCTCTACTCTCTTCATCATCTTTGTGGCCCTGTGCTGAACTTCTTCCAGCAGCTCTCTGTCTTTCTTGAACTGAGGGGCCCAGAACTGGACAAAATATTCCAGATGTAGTGTCACAGGGTCAGAGTAGAGGGGGAGGAGAATGTCTCTTGCCCTACTGCCCACACTCCTTCTAATACATCCCAGGATGCCATTGGCCTTTTTGGCCACAAGGGCACATTGCAGGTTACTTTCTCCTACACTACTCTCTAAGAGTTCATTCCCCAACCTGTACTGGTACATGGGGCTATTCTTTCCCAGATGTAACACTCTACACTTGCCCAATCAATGTTATAAATGCAATAGACACTCCCCACAGCACATGCATTCCATCAGCAGTTATCTTAATGTCAACTCTGTTGACACCAGAAATAATACACCTGAAAGAAGTGTTAGTTCAGTGAATATTGCCTGAGCACATCTTACTGGAATGAGGAGCATTTCAGGGGATTAATAAAAGGTGAATGCTACAGCAAATCATGTTACAATGTGTATTACTCCATTTGACTCCCTCCAACAACATGCAGAAAACTGTCAGGGAATTTCAGCATGTAATTACTATCCTTTACACCCTCGAGAAAGAGATAATTTACAATAAGCCCAGTACTTTATAATGACCATCTGAAGGACATTCACGTATTTGTAATAGTCATAGGCATCCTATCTAGGGGGAGTAATGAGTACATTAACAATGTCCAGAGGACAGTCTGCTATTACATTTTAAACCTGTCTCTATCACAGAAAGTTTTTTCCACTGACAACATTTTTCTCCCTCACCAATTTTCTAAAAGCTAATGTGAAAGGCAAGTACAGGAAAAAGTTCTGTAGACTTCTGTATCTTGTCATGGACGGGCTTATCACATTCTCTAAAAAAAGTGCAATGCCTACATGTCAGCCTGAGATTTTTCTCTTCTATCAAACAAAAGTGCATTCTTGGCTCCTTGGGGAATTCTTCTGTTTGCTGTTATTCTTCCAGATCAACACATCATTGTAGGTCAGGTTTTATGACAGCTGGAAATATAACACAGAGACACCCTGAGGACTTACTCTCTTATGCAATGGTCTTAAATGTTCCAATGTCTTTGCAATAAGCATGATATAAGAGTCCTGGTTAGTCTGCCAAGAGATTATCCTAAGGGTGCATTCAAAGATTTGACAACCCTCTACTTTGTACTTCTGTTGAAGGTATCTTTAAATACAATTGCAATATTAGTGTACGTTTTACTTAAAGTTAGAGGCAATTCTGTAGAATTATTTGATGGTTTGTTGTTATTGGTTTATACATTAAACTTTTATCAAAAATAATTTTGTTTCATAATGTGCATATTTAGAAATAGAAGGACAAAGGTACTTATATAGTTGTAATAGAAATTGCAGTCCAGCAATGGTGTTAGAGAATGAGTGTGATTATTCACAAACTGAGGCTGAAGCCAAAACAGTTACATCCTTAGAGGCAAAGTATATTAACCAAGAGGTAGTGACTATTTACTTGCCTTGAATGCAAATATTTGCATACCCACATATTGTAACCCTAGAGAACATGTGATCATTTTGGAAAATTTTAGCACTGCTAATAGTTAAAACCAACAACAAGCACAGTTTGTTTGTAACACACTAAAACATAAAAATGCAAATAATACAGAAGAAAAAAAAAGCAAATGGAAACTTTTGGACACTTGCACAGGCGGACAAAAAAAGTACAAGTGGAAAATCTGCAAGACAAAACAAGAATTTAGAACAGGTAGCAGAGATTTTGTTTCAGGGCTACATTTGCTTATATCTAATCTTTAATACTGGAAGGATACATTGTGAAAAAGGTGAAGATAATCCTACAGAACAAGCAAGAAAGACGCCTGGTAAAACCAAAATAAGTCCTTGTCCCAAAAATAGGATGTACTATGTCAGGAGCAAAAGTGATCATCATTTTTCTTTTGAGTATGGGTGTAAGAAATGTGAAAAAAAAAAAAAACAATAAGAGAGGAAAGAAAAGTAAGCTAGAAAATGCCCGTGCTTAGTTTCATCTCTCCTTGTGGAAGATCTCTGAAACCTCAAGACTTTAATCTTAAAGATGAAGACCTGTAGCTGTCAGTATTAGGGTATCAGATTGGTGGTATTCTATACTCTTGGTTAATCTAGATTTTTGAGAATTGTCTCAATATTTAATGATAACAACTGAAAATGAGTAAGAATATAACATTGGCAATACATATTTTTTGCTATTTAATGTCAATCCAGCAAAGTCTTTTCTTGAAGTTTAAAAATGGCTTGATTTATTTAGGCTCTCACATAACAATCTGCAGTTACTTGATATTTTTATAAATAAACAAAATATTTAGACTATTTTTTTCCAGTTGCGATATGATTGATCATAAATGTAAAAGCTTTACATTATTCAAAAAAGATAGGCAAAGGAGGAAAAAGAGACACATAATTTTACTCTGCAGATGTTAGCAAGGAAGATTTCTGAGTGCTAACAACTCCCAGTAGGTTCCCTTTAAGATCCATGGAGATAAGTAAACAGGGATAGTGTATGTTTTATTCTCATGTTCAGAACAACTGTAGGTTTTATTCTTCTAATCAAATATATACTGAAATTATGATTAGATATTTACATTAAAAATTATATGACTAAAGAGCCAATGATTATTATGGGACTTTCACAGTTAAGACTGTGTAACTATTCACATGATAACCACCAAATTTTAGGTGAGTTAAATCCCACTCCCACTGGAAAACAAGTAAAATAGAAATCTTGTAGTGGTTTTGTCTTGGCCAGGTGTTTTAGTAGGAGATGGAGGGTCTACAAGGGTGGCTTCTTTAACAAAGAGCTGCCAGAAGCTTCCCCTATAGCTCATAGGATTAGGGCCAGTGAGTTCTAAGATGGACTCTGCATCTGACCTGGCCAATTAGTGACTGAGGTAATGACTCTGTGAATAACGTATTTGAGGAGGGTAAAAAGTTGTTGTGCAGTTGCAAAACTGCAGCAGCAACAGGGAGTGAGAATGTGTCTGTCTCCAGTGGAAAAGGAGGGGGAGGCAATTTAAAGTACTGAGAAAATGTAGGTGTTTGTCAAATAAGGCAGGGTAGATTTAATTTGCCTTTGGATGCCTAAGATACAGGCTGAAATAATACCAGCAACATTAACGAATGTCTATGAGAAGCGACAGAGGCAGGTAACAGGACAAAGTTCTATTTATATAGAAAAGCAAGAAATTAAAACTTCGATTAATTTTAACTTCTTCCATGCTAAAAGAATGATTAACCCAAATATTTGTGAAGACATAACAGAAAACCAGTAACATTAATTACATGAAATAGAATGTTTTTTAAAAAGAGGTACAAGTGTCTACACTTAGGCAAGAATACTCACCTTTATGAACAAGGTTTAAGGAAAGCCTATACTCTGTACTGGTGGGGCTTCATCTGGAGTACTTCTAGAGAAGAGAAGACTGAGGGGACATCTCATTAATATTTACAAATATCTAAATGGTGGGTGTCAGGAGGTTGGGGCATACTTTTTTTTTCTATTGTATCTTGCAACAGGAAAAGGGTTAATGGGATGAAGCTGGAACATAAAAAGTTCCATTTAAATATAAGAAAAAACTATTTTACAGTGAGGGTGACAGAGCAGTGGAACAGACTGCCCAGGAAGATTGTGGAGTCTCCTTCCTTGGAGGTCTTCAAGACCCTCCTGGACACGTTCCTATGCAACCTGATATAGATTTACCTGCTTCTGCAGAGGGGTTGGACTAGATGATCTGTAAAGATCCCTTCCAACCCTTAGCATTCTATGATTCTATGATGCTATGAAACAAGCTAAGCATTATTTCTGAAGGAAAGGATCAAGATTTAAGGAAGCAAGAGCTAAACACTGTTTCTGAATGAAAGGATCAAGGGTTACGTTTACGTAATATGACTCCTACTGAGGGAAATCGGTGATTTCTCAATAACAGGATACTCTTAAGACACGTTGCTCCATGGAGGCAAGGTCTCATCTGCAGAACTCTGTTCAGTTTGAGACTCTGATGTTCAATGCAGTTTAAAACAATGAAATTGGCTAGAGCTTTGACAATATCACTAATGAGGAAAGGTTAAAAGAACAGAAGTTTAAAATTCAGAGGTAAGAAGGATGAAGGATTATTCTGCATTAGATTTCAAATAAATAAATGTTGCAAAGGTAAAGGAAATGAGATCAAGCCTTCTTTTTTGTCTGCAATAGATACTGCAAAAAGCAATAAGTGTAAATTTTAACAAGGGAGATTAAGAGCATATATAAAACACCATGATATTCTGCTGAGTTATGAGGCTGGGCCTTGAAAGGTCCATCTGGCTCTATTTTTCTCTTACTTTACATAGAAAAATAAACCCAAAATGTTGGCTGTATTAAAGAAGTGGTTGGAATTTCAATTTAAGTGATTAAAATGTCGATCGGTTTCTACAGAGAAATGTAATAGTGATTTGACGAAATGTAGAGTATATAGGATATTTATACAAATAAGTTTGAATATTCTTGTCTACATTTGTATAAAATTATTTATTTCTGTATATGTTTCTGAACTTTTGTGTTACCCACTCTAAAATGTATATCATAAACTGATTAAAAATTATTTATTCATTCCTAGGATAAATACCACAAATCTGATCAATAACATAAATTTTCAAAGCGAACTACCAAAGATAAAAAGACGTGTCAATGTAAGACTTTCCTGTATATGTTTAAAAATTCAGAGATACAAACTTATTCACTGACATACTGAGATATTAATGCATGTTGACAAGAATGAGTTACTGTTGAGTCTCAAACAGAAATGAAAAATGATATTGCAGGTCAGAATGAAAGTCAAAATTACTTCTGTCAAAATACTTTATTCTTGTAAAGTCATCTTTCAAATAATTATTACTCATTTTTCCCTTTTGAATATAGTTTGCTACAAAAATTAGATTTTTGCTTGAAAAAAAAGACTTGTGATATTAAACATGATTTTTTTTTGTGACATTGTAGATGCTTTATGAATTATTAGAAAAAGTGATGAATATTGAGCAAAGGACCTAACTCAGAGACAGAAGCAGATGGAAAAAGTTACATTTCATTCATTACTGCACAAATACCTGAGACAGTTTCACCAATCCTGAAAGAAAAACATGTGAAGAGATGAGAGACGTCAACTGCACATAGTTACAAAAAAAAATTGCACTGTTTTTTAAAAATTATTTCCATTTTGGATTTATTTATGATATGTACAGTATTCTGCTTCCTCTAAAAATCATTCTTGACATCCATAACAATATTCTCAGACACATTTTCAAAGTAAAATGTTAACATAATTGGAACGTAAGGGCAAACATTCTGTTCCATTAAATCAACCTTCAAAAATCTGAAAAGTTGTTATATGCATATAAAAGAAAATCAAGTACTCTGCTAGAATATCTAGGATCTAGACTGGTTTACGTATCCTATAATACATGTGCTCTTTTGAATATCTGTGCTCCTAATTAACAGGCTTCATTCAGGTAACAAAAGATTTCTGTAAGACATATTTTAGACTTGATATTCCCAGCCATTTATGTACCTTTTTTCCATTTAGTATTGGGCTGCATATACAAAGCCAAGCACAGAAGTTTGAAAGAACAGTATACTATCTCTAATAATGAAATATTCCAACAGAATGGAAAAATAAACAGAAAGCCTGTTTGTTTAAATACAAAAGGACATTGACTTGTTTTTTTCTTTTTTCAAAATGATGAGTGATTCCTGATAGAGAGATAAGAAAAAGATGGGACTGAATTCAGATGTAGTTACATAAAAATATTGGGACAGAAGAGTCAATAACAGGAGCCCAAGGTTAATAAAACCTCCTGATGCAGAGCAGATATGACGGTTTCTGACCTTCTAACTCAATTCAAGCAGTAGTGTTCAAGGATTAAGAGTATATCTAACAAATCACTTCAACGAGTATTCTCTTTAAAACTGAAAGATCCCATAATCTCAAAGCAAAAGATCTAGTCCGCAATGCCTTTACAAATGCATAACAAGAGAGAAAAAATATCTTTTGTTTTATTAATAAAAAACATTTACAATAGAGGCAGCATAATAAAAACAACCCATCCACTGTGTTACATAAACCATGTATATCCAAGTTGAATAAAGATGAGGAGAGCAAGAACCATGGAAGGAAAAAATCTTTGGTGTCTTTTCCTTTTCTATTACTTTAATTAAATTGATCGAGTCTAGTCCTTTTCAGCTGTAAAGCAAAATAATAAATTAATTGCAAAGAAAAATTAATTCAATATTAATCTGACAATGTACTGGAGCCTAATGGTTATTAATAACACTCTACACTACAGATACCCATCCATCCAATTAAACTGATTGAGCTAAAAAATATGCATATGCATATTTGATGAATATTTTTTAAATTTAGATTTTAGTTTTTTTCTCTTAATTTTTTGTTGATTTCTCTTTATGTCACTGTTTATATTTTTTAAACTTTGTAATTAACTTTTTCTGTTTAGATATTTTGCAAGTAAATAATATATAGAATCTTACTGGGAAAAAAAAAAAGAATAAAGAAGAAAAAATACCATAGTTAATACAGACTGTAGAGAATTATGTGTAGTTAAATAGTTCCTTATTATGTCAATCTCAAGAAATACTAAAGTATATGATGCTTATTGAGAAGAAATCCTACCTCCTGTTACTATGTGTCACTGTTTGGTGGTGCAATTTTCAACTTCCTTTTGCAGGTTGCATTGTGTTTCTGTACTGACAGAAATCATGACTTTGTTTATTCCAGAATGTCTTAATCAGTTTGTTCTAAGTGAGAATCACCTCTACTGGATATTTTTCCTCCCTGGAACTCAGATGTACAGTGAGAAAGCTTTACAATGGGCCATTCACAGAGTCTCAGGGAGTGTCTCTTGCTGTATATCAATAAAACTATGGAGGTCTGAAAACGTAATTCTGTTGTTAAATTTTACACAATACTATTTTCCATGTTTTTACAAATGGTCATATTTCTGGGAAGAGCATCTTTCTGATTGTTTTTTATTTCCAAAGTACATAGATGGAGTTCATAATACTGTTAAAAAAATAAAATAAAGAAATAATTTGCTAAGACAAGAATATGAGATAATTGTGTCCGAAATTGTGTTGAAATAACTTAGGAGTATGTGTTATAGTAATAATCATCAAAGTTCTGTTGCATATATTTAGAGACCTCTGGTGGTTTAGGCTCCAGTGTTAAACATGATACAACTACCTTTCAAAATCTTGAAAGTCAGATGATAAGATAAAGTAGCAGATAAACCCGGGCAGAAAATGTGGAAAATGAAAGGAACAAAAGAAAACTTGTCAGATTAATTTTCAGTAATTTAATGTGTGCATAACATTTTTGGATTTGCCACTGGGATTTTATCTAAGAGACCGGTGCCAGTGGAAAGGTTTCAGATTTTATGACAAGGGATCCTTCTTCAGGGACTATAACTTCTAAGGGGTCTTCTAAGGGGTCTTCTTCTGCCTCCTGGTGGTCGTAGGGTGGTCACTGGGATGAAGTCAGTAGTCTTCCTCTAGTGGCCCGCTCATGAACTCTTCTCTTGGCTCTTATCAGCTCATGCGCAACCTATTGCACCTGCTATAAGCATCTCATCCAACTGCACCTGTGCACATTGTAGAAACTTTATGGTTAAAGTAAGCAAGACTTTTACAATGACTTTAAACAGTTCCTTGCACAACTATTCTTTCATGATTTGATTAACGAACATGACCTTTTCCATTACACCCATAAGGGTAATGGAATATTTGGGAATAGGATAGCCAACTTGATCAAGCTGTACTATCCAGCAGGATAACAGAGAAGGGCAGGGAATGCCATGATAAGTGCCCCTCATCTTCACTCCGTGTTGCGATGCAGAAGTCTGTCCACTCTGAGAGACAGCCAAACCGGGGAGGATCCTCCTGCATCTTTCCAGGGAAACCTGTGTGTTTGAGTAAGCCCCTGCGTTGCCTCTACACCCATGCATGCAGCCTAGGGAATAAGCTGGAGGAACTGGAGATGTGGGTGTGGATGTGGGGCTATTACCTCATTGCAGTCACAGAAGAGATGTGATGGGACAGCTGTCATGATTAGAGTACAGCCATGGAGGGCTATGGATTGTTCAGGAAAGACAGACTGACAAGGCATGGAGGTGGAGTTGCTCTCTATGTGAGGAAGCAATTAATGTGTACTGAACTGTGCCTGGGTGGGGATGAGTGGCAGGTTGAGTGCTTGTGGATGAGGATTAAGGAGCAGTGTAAGGTAGGTGATACTGTTATAGGAATTTCCTAAAGGACAGATGATTAGGAGGAGGAAGCGAATGAAGCATTCTGTGAACAGTTGAGAGCTGCCTCACAATCACAATCCCTGGTCCTCATGGGGGACTTCAACCTCCCAGGTATTTGTTGGCAAAGCCACTCAGCCAAGCACACACAGACCAGGACGTTCCTACAGATTGCTGATGACAACTTCCTGTTACAGATGATTGAGGAACCAACGAGGAGGGGTGTGCTGCTGGACTGTGTGCTGACAAAAAAGGAGGGTCTGGTTGGGAATGTGAAGGTTGGAGGCAACTTCAGCTGCAGTGACCATGAGATGACAGAGTTCAAGATCCTCTGTGGAAGGGGCAGAACACAAAGCAGGACCGTGACCCTGAATTTCAGGCAAGCTGACTTTGGCCTCTTCAAAGACTTACTTGGAGGGATCTCATGGAATAAGATCCTAGACGGTAGAAGTACCCAAGAGACCTTGTTAATCTTCAAGCACCACTTCCTCCAAGCTCAGGATCAGTGTGTCCCAACACACAAAAAAAGGAGGAAAAGGAGGTAGAAGGCCTCCATGGATGAGCAAGGATCTGCTGGAAAAAACTCAGGCAGAAAACAGTCATCTATGACAGGTGGAAACAGGGCCAGATTTCTTGGGAAGAGTATAGGAACTTTGCCAGAGCATGCAGGGGTGAAACTAGGAAGACTAGAGCCCTTTTAGAATAAAACCTAACCAGGAAAGTTAAGGAAAATAAGAAGGGTTTTTTCAGGTACATCAACAGCAAAAGGAAGATGAGGAGGAACGTGTGCCTGCTGATGAACACAGAGGGTGCCCTGGTGACCAAGGATGCAGAGAAGGCCAAATTACTGAATGTCTTCTTTGTTTCAGTCTTTATGGCCAAGGCCGGCCCTCGGGAAGCCCAGTTCAACAAGGACAGTAGGATGGCCAGGACAGCAGAGGACTTGCCCTGGATGGAAGAGGAAGAGGTTAAAGACTTTTTGGTCAAGCTTAAGGCTCATAAGTCAATGGGTTCTAATAGGATGCAGCCTAGAGTGCTGAGGGAGCTGACTGATGTGGTTGCTACGCCACTATCCATCATTTTTAAACAATCATGGAGGACAGGCAAGGTATATGAGGACTGGAGAAAGGCCAATGGCACTGTAGTCTTCAAAAGGGCAGGAAGGACAACCCAGGAAACTACAGGCCCATCAGCCTCACCTCCATCCCTGGAAGGGTGATAGAACAACTCATCCTGAATGTAGTCATTAACATATGAAGGAGAAGATGGTTATCAGGAGGAGTCAACATGGATTCACCAAGGGGAAATCCTGTTTAACCAGGCTGATAGTCTTATATAAGAGTGCATAACCAGCTGACTAGATGAGGGAAGAGAAGCAGATGTCATCTACCTTGACTTCAGCAAGGCTTTTGACACTGTCTCCCACAACATCCTCATCAGAAAGCTCAGGCAGTGTGGCTTGGATGAATGGACAGTGAGGTGGATGGAGAGCTGGCTGAATGACAGAGCCCAGAGGGTGCTGATCAATGGCACAGAATCAAGCTGGAGGCCTGTGGCCAGTGGAGTTCCACAGGAGTCGGTTCTGGGGCCAGTCTTGTTCAGTCTTGTTCATCTTCAACAATCTGGATGAGGGGACAGAGAGTACACTCAGCAAGTTGGCTGATGACACCAAACTGAGAGGACTGGCTGATTCCTCAGAAGACCGTGCTGCCGTTCTGTGGGATCTCAACCAGCTTGAGAGTTGGGCAGAGAGGAACCTCATGAGGTTCAACAAGGAAAAGTGCAGAGTCCTGCATCTGGGAAGGAACAACCCCACGCACTAGTACAGGCTGGGGGTCAAACTGCTGAAGAGCAGCTCCGCAGAGACACACCTGGAAGTCCTGATTGATAATAAACTAATCATGAGCCAGCAATGTGCCCTCGTGGCCAAGAAGGCCAATGGCATCCAGGGATGCATCAAGAAGAGTGTAGCCAGCAGGTCAAGGGAGGTTCTACTCTGCCCTGGTGAGGCCTCCTTTGGAATTCTGTGTCCAGTTCTGGGCTCCTCAGCTCAAAAGAGACAGAGACCTTCTGGAGAGAATCCAGCACAGGGCCACCAAGATTGATCAAGGGACTGGAGTACCTTCCTTATGAGGAAAGGTTGCAGGAACTGGGGCTGTTTAGTCTAGAGAAGTGAAGACTGAGGGGGCACAAATATCTAAATGGTAGATGTCAGGAGGTTGGGGCAACACTTTTTTTTAAATTGTATCTAGCAACAGGACAAGGAGTAATGGGATGAAGCTGCAACACAAAAAGTTCCATTTAAACATAAGAAAAAACTATTTTACTGTTAGAATGACGGAGCAGTGGCACAGGCTGCCCAGGGAGTGTGTGGAGTCTCCTTCCTTGGTGGTCTTCAAGACCTGCCTAGACCTGATCTAGGTTGACCTGCTTCTGCAGAGGGGTTGGACTAGATGATCTCTTTCTTTATATGATCTCTAAAGTTCCCTTCCAACCCCTACCATTCTTATGATTCTATGGTTCTATGATTTTTTGTCTTCTACTATTTCTTGCTCTGAATTTGTCCTCTGAAAGACTATTACATTAATTTTGTCAATTGTATTACAACTATATACAGAATATTAGTATTTCATGAGACACATGCATATTGTCATAAAGGTGATCTGACTCTAAGATTGCACAGAGCTATCAGAGCATATCCCTCTTTTTTCATTCACCTCTCACTGCCCTGCAATAACCATCTCTGTAGCATCCTCTGCAGACAGCTGCTTACATGGGTGTGATTAGTCTATGTGCAACTGACTCCATTCAGAAGTTTTTACATTTCTTAAAGTATGTCTCCTGGTTTTGTCATAAACTTTCTCCTGAACATGATATTTTCAGATATGCATCTGAGATGGAGAGAAGTAATTGTAAGAGTGAGTTGATATGGTCTGTCAGAAACTACAGCAGGTTCTGTTAGACAGATACTTCCCCTCTGTTTGCACCAACACCTTGTTCCCCATGATGACTCATCCAGGTAAAAAGTTTAGCAATCATCTGCCCTGAATAAGAAATGCATTTCTGGACCATAACATTGATCACAGTATTTGTTGTATCCCAGTATCATTCCTTACCAATTTTTTTTACCTCCTCTTGTTTGAAAGAGTCAACCCAGAAACTAACTGTCCTGAACAGGAAAAGTAATCATTTCCCTTACTTTCCTCCTGTCAAGATCTGTGAAACTTCTGCCTGAAAACTCTTAGAGAAAAAAAAACCACAAGCAAATAAAAATTCCATTATTTCTCCAGAAAGCAGCATTAAGGAGTTGTTTTGAAATCTGTACTTTTATTGTGCATTATTATTTGTATTAATATCAGGAACTGGAAAATTCAGAACAAATCTCACCATTTCCAGTTTCTCTTGGAAAAAACCTTTTTGCACAGTGACAGCTGCCAGCTCTGGAAGCTTTACCCTCCTTCCTTTTTTTAGCTTTGTCAAAAGACACTTGCGTTTTTAAAATAACACATTATAGAAGATCATTATAAAATGAAGCATTCAAGTTTTGATGATCTGTTTCCTCTTAATTGACAACTGTGAAAAGCTATAGTAGTGCAGCTGTCATACTCTTACTTGGCAGTTACCTTCCAGAAAAAGAAATCATTCCACAATTTTCTCCATGCTAAGTAAGTAGTTTTCTGGGGACACAAATGGGAAGAAGGCTGCAGTCACATCTTCTTTCAACTTTATGTAAATAACTTTTGTATCAATGGAAAAAATAGATGAAGAACGATTCATGAAGTTGAATTTCAGCTGATGCTTCTTCCATACTGCAGATGGAGCAGTTCTGTTGGAAAGTTGTATATTTGTGAGCAACACTAATAGGTAGATTATTATTTTAATTAAATAATGTCTATTGATCTGTTAAAAAGTTAACGATTGAATTACTCTTGAAAACTATAGAATATTCAAGTTAGTATGCACCAGCTGGACACGTTCCTATGAAATCTGATCTAGGTGGACCTGCTTTTGCTGGGAGGTTGGACTAGATGATCTCTAAAGGTCCCTTCCAACCCCTACCATTCTATGATTCTATGTTTCTATGAAAGAGAACATAACTCCTCAATAAGAGAATCTGAATGAGACGGCCACCCAGTAGGGCAGCCATAGCAAGTGTTCTCCCCTGCTTTGTCACCACCAAAGAACACACAAGATCAACTATGACTGAATATCGCCAGTTCTCTCAGACTTTCAATGTAATGGATACTTCAGTCCCCTGATCATCTTGGTAACCCTCTCCTGGACCCATCCTGGAAGTTCTCTATTACTCTTGGCCTAGGGAGCCCAGAACTGAACACAGTACTCCAGATGTGGCATTACTAGGGCAGAGTAGACAGGATGGATAACCTTGCTCAATGTACTAGCCACACTCTTCTTAACCAATGGCCATGAGAGCACATTGTTGGCTCACATTTAGATTATTATCAACCAGGACTCCCAGGTGTGTCTCTGCAGAGCTGCTCTCCAGCAGGTCAATCCCCAGCCTGTACTGGTGCATGGGGCTGCTCCTTCCCAGATGCAGGACTCTGCGCTTGTCCTTGTTGAATCTCATGAGGTTCCTCTCTGCCCAACTCCAAAGCCAGTCGAGATCCCACTGACTGGCAGCCCAGCCTTCTGGTGAATCAGACAGTCCTCCCAGTTTGGTGGCATCACAGAATTTGCTGAGGGTACACTCTGTCCCCTCATCCAGGTTGTTGATGAAGATATTGAATAAGACTGGCCCCAGAACTGACCTCTGTGGAATCCCACTGGCCTCAGGCCTTCAACTTGACTCAGCTCCATTGATCACCATCCTCTGGGCTTTGTCATTCATCCAGCTCTTGATCTACTTCACCTTCCACTCATCCAAGCCACACTGCCTGAACTTTTCTTACAAGGATGTTAGGAAAGAGTGTCAAAAGTCTCGCTGAAGTCAAGATAGATGACATTCATGACTCTACTCTCATCTACCCAGCCATCAACAAATCAAACAAAAAACCCCATACCAAACCAATGACAGACAAGTAACTAATTCCAAAACACTTCCACATTGAAATTCACTGAAAATCAACACCTATGGTTTGCTTTTGGTTGTTTTTTTGGTGGGGCTTTTTTTTTTTTTTTGGAAGGGGGAGTGGTTGGATTAATCTTCAAAAGATATCTGATTTTTTACATATATCATTCTGAATGTTGTTCATATAAAGGATTTCTTTTACCTGTACAGTAAGTGATTCAATAAATATCAACTTTTGCATAAATTTTTAACATAAATCTTATACACCTAAATAGATTTTTGTTAACTTTTCTTTCCTGTCTTCTGACTGCTGTCATCTCTACTGGAATCTGAGACTGCAAAACAGAGCAGCAGATGTGATGAGAGCAAGTACAAGGCAATCAACAAGCTATCTCTGTCTGCGTACTGTCAGGAAGTCTCCTTTAAATAGAAATGTTTTAAAAAATAAATCTGTGTGGTACAGAAGACTGGATGAAGATAGTTATATCATCCTTCTTTTAAGTCTGAGCACAACAACAGAACTGAGAAATAAGTACATTGGAAACACAGGCAGAGGAAAAGTAGACATGAATAACAATTCACTTGAAACAGTAGAAAAGCAGATAAAACCCCAAAAATACCTCAAATCCACAAATTGTTCAAGAGATTATTAATATGGTCTAACTATCATGAGGTTTTACAAACTACTTGGACAATGCTTACAGAGATTATTGGAAGTCAGGTGCAGAAGTAGAGGACAGTAGGCTATTGTTAAACATGACTACATGTATGTTGTATGTTGTTCTCCTGCTCCTTTGTCCTCTTTACTCTCTGGAATGGAGAGGGAAAAAAAAAAAAAGTTTAGTAGGAAAAAAATCAACTGTGTTTTACTACCGTGAAAACCAACCATATCCAACATATATTTATAAAGCTAGTATCTTCATGCTGTATAAGCTAATTAATCTTCAGTGTTTTAGTAGCATATTTGTACAATTTCTATAATAAAGAAACTTTACCAAAATAATTGCAATGCCAATGTACGAAGGAAAGGAAACAAAAATAGTTCAAGAACTTACAAAGGGGATAGCAATTCAGAACTTCTTTTCTGCTAGTAGATAATCTATTTTCTGTAACTCCATGAAGAATTTGCACGAGCTATTCACTGCTGCATTTTTTTGTAATACATAATGACTTTTGTTTTGCTGACTCTGTTGACTGTTTCCATAGCATAATTAGAGATTTTTTTCTTCTGACTGAGTAGAAGAAAGTAGTATCTGGAATCATATATAGCTTTGAAACAAAAGTCTAATCTACACTCATGGAGTGACCAGATACAAAACTGATGAAGTTTATGTTTAGCAAGCACTAGAGGTTTACAAGCATCACCTTCATGATGTGGTTTGATGAGCTCACCAAATCGAAGCTGCATCAAAGAAATCCCAGGGGAAATCTTAAACTTTTTCTATTCTGTCTCAGTCTAACAAGAAAATCTTGCTGAAATGTGTGTCCATGTGTAACAGTCACCAACCTAATCTGAATCTAAGGAATTGCAAAGTGGAAGTGAAGGTCTATTGCAGTAAATTACAGGTATGTGATACAACAACCTTTTGAAACTATGGTGCTTAGTAAAATTTCAATACGCTAAACAACAAAAGAATAAATATAAGGTTCCACTAAAATTAATCAAAAGCTGCACACAGACATGCAGAAATGCTAATTTACAGACATATGTATGATGAGTTTTGCTCCGTTTCCAAAGTTCCCTACTCCCTGTCATCTCCTAAAACTTAACAGGCAAAATGGTTCAGAAAAAAACAATGTTTTTCTATGACTTCTACTTGCCACTGACTTCACATACCTATTTATCTTCATATGAGATTAATCACAGAATCAGAGAATCTTAAGGATTGGAAGGGACCTCAAAAGATCATTTAATACCATCCCCCCTGTCAGAGCAGGACCTCCTAGAGTAGGTCACACAGGAAGTCATCCAGGTGAATGTCCCCAGAGAAGGAGACTCAACAACCCATCTGGGCAGCCTGTTCCAGTGCTTCATCACCCTCATAGTGAAGAAATTATTCCTTGTGTTTCTTTGGAACCTCTTATGTTCCAGCTTGTACTAATTTGAGCAGATAGGGTTCCTTATTTCACTGAATGTGAGGAACATTAAATCTTAAGTAAGCAGCCTCCCACAATGAAAAGACTCTATTTCACTTAATTTAATGAAGTTTGCTGAACAACATTCTCATGTATTTTTAATTTTAAGGTCATAGTTAAGAGAAAATAACCTCTGAGCTATCTAGATCTTAGATAAATACACACTCAAAAGCAACTTTCAAGGGCAGGGTATAGTTGAAAATTCTTTCTTCCCTAACAGAAGTCATCCATTTCATACTAAACTTGGCTCTATGAGCACACTAGAGAGTGTTGTTAATCACTGAATTGTACCTGAAGTCTGGTCTCTGCTCAGTGCTTAAAATAGAGTATTGATTTTGCCATTCCCAATTCTGATGCTATTTGTTTACCAGAACTGCCCTTTCTCTGTCTCATCCATTTACCTTTAGTTTGCTCTTTACTTATCTTTTAGGTATTTTACTGTTATCTCTAACATAAAGGTTTTTGAGCATAATAGCAGAATCCTTTCTGGATACCAATAAAAGGTCAACTTTTTTCTTCCTATTTCATCAAGTGTTGTGCAGCTATGAAGGAATGGATAAACCTGATTATTTCATCTCATATAGCCTGAGAATTTCCACACCAAAAAGCCATAGATTTGAGGGGGTAAACAATACTTTGAATTCTGGCTACTTACAGTTTGATACTGTGTACAACATAGTAAAAACTGTGAAAATGCTAACTTTTTATGAGTATAGTCAAACATGTTGGTGATGTAATGGTTTCTAAATAATATCTAGACAAGAAAAATCTACAGACTTGGAAGAAAAAGTCTCAAAGCTTTGACTCTTGTATGTTCTGTGACTTTCACTTAGTGATATCTTATTCTTCCACTTGATACCCAACATTTTGCAGTTGAAGTGTATTTAACAGACAATTTTTTATTAGCATAAAAACAATTACTACCTGTCGTGGTTTTGCCCAGCCGGAGCAAAGGGGAAAAAAAACCCGCGACTCTTCCCCCTCCCCTTCTCGACGGAATGCGGAGGGGATCGGAGAGGAAAAAAAAAAAAGTAAAAGAGCCCATGTAAGTTGAAATAAGAACAATTTACTAGGGAAAATTGACGAGGAACAACTATAACAGAGACAAGGGGATATTACAAAGAAAACTAGTGAGTGATGCAGTTGCTCCCCACCCGGGACCCGACCTAAGCAACTGCTCCGGACCAGCGACCGAGAGCCCGCAGCCCCGGAAGAGAGCTTCTTCCAGCTAGCCTCCACCTATACACTGGGCATGACATTAGGATAGTATCGAATACCTGCCGGCCAGCCTGGCTCAGCTGTTCAGGCTGTGCCCTTTCCTGGCTCCTCACGGGAATTAACTCTATCCTAGCTCAAACCAGGACACTACCTTACTAATATTTTGCCCATCATGTTTTAGCCCAGTAGTCCAGAAACATACTGTACCCCAATGGTTAAACTTTATATTATGTCATTATTTTACTGAATATACATCTTCTCTAGACAGACTTTAATGATTAATTGTTTAACTAAACAAGTTCTTGGGAAATCATCCTTCCAAATTTTGCATGAGGAATTTTAAGAAATTGAAAATGGTTTTAGTCTAGCATTTAGAAACTTTACATTTCAGCTTTACGCAGTCGTGCTCAGTACAAGGACTTAGAAGAAAAAATGAACATATAAAGCCCAAATCCTCTGGCCCCAAATACTCTCTTTGTGCCATTTAGAGATCTTAAACAGTGCTTCTTTTGGGAAATCCCATTTTTGTAAGATGAGTCAGAGAGATAGCAGATAAAAGCTGAATCATGCATGATGCCCAGTATCCAATGAGGAGCTCATTGTATGCGTGCATTGAGTTACTTCCATAGGGGTATATTTTGAAACTGTATATCTGTATACTGAATGACTGGAGAGTTACCAATTAATGGACATCATTCTATTCTCAGTTCACATAAAGCTAAACTAGTCTGATACACAGAAATTAAAAACAAACCTACTCATTTCAAGACACAAACAATTCCCTTCATCTTCCTTCAATCCAACACTGTCAAAATATTCTCTTAAAGTTTGTAGATATATAACATGTAAAGGACTATTTAAACAGATTAATTCTATGAACAGCAGGAACTCTGAACATGCCTCCAGTTTTGCCTTTCCACTGCCTGGAATATAGATTGACCTGCAGTGTATTTTATGTGTCACTATCAACTTTGTATTTAAAAATATTAGACAAAGTTTACATTTCCAGACTTTAGTCAAACAGCCAAATCTTTTGTGTTATATAAGCACAACAATCAAATGATGCAACATATAACTCAATTTTGTAGACATAATGTCCATTTTGATTTATTTCTTTATTTTGTTGAGCCACACTTGGTTAAGCACACAGAATACTTCAGCAAATGTCATAACTAAACTTTAAGCAAAGCAGTATAAGGTTCAGATAAGAAGGTGTAGTTCTACAGTTGCTTGTGAGTAATCTGTCACATGCAGCATGGTTTTAGTATTTGTTTTTTTCTTTTTGTCAATAAAAACTGAATACCGGGGAACTATTAATGGAGGAGTTTATTCTCTTCAAAGTATATATAGATTTATACAAATAATTCTTTATTCAGATGACAGTTCTCCTGACTTTGAAAGGGATGTTCTACTGTGAAATATAATCTGAGACCTCAAGATACTCTAAAAGTGACTAAGCATCAGGTTAAGGTGGCAAGTAAGTACAACATCAACTAGGCCCTGGTCTGAGGTTTACCTAAGAGAGCAGACTATTAGAAGTTATTGGATGTGACCTAAGAAGCTGCTGAACTTGATAAACAACAGCATGAGAAGCAAACAAAAGATGTGGATAGCACCATGAGGTGTTAGCAGCTATCTGCTGTGTCATAAAATCCATTGTAGATGGTTTCTGGCACTTTGGCATCAAGGCTTGAACTTGAGCCAATGAGCAGGAATCTCTGGGTTAGCCATCAGCAGGAGAGCTCTCAGAAACAGGGACGCCCAGCACAGATACAGTGTGTGCTCTGCCTTTCCCAGAATCTAAGGTATGAAGAAACTCACCACATGAAATGAACTTTCAGACAAGAGTTCAATAGCCCTAAAATTAATCCAGTAAATAAGCCTGTAGGAACTAAAAAAGTAGAGAACAGGGAGAGGATGAAGTTAAAGGGCTATTTCTCACTTGAACAAAATAAGCTTCAGAAATACCACTATTAAAACTAATCTAATTCAGCCTAGCACTTGATTGAGTATTTATTTGGAAATCAGAACCTGGATCTAGCTAATGAATAATGTTTTCTGTGGTTTTATCAACCATTTTAACTTCCTTCTTAAAGACTACCTATCATGTTTTATATTTTCCCTTAAGACTTGAGTTGTTATGCTTCTAAGGGAGGCAAACTGAATAAATAATCTACAACCATCTTTTTTCATTTAAATGATATTTTAAAACTCTAAAATGTCCAAAGCAATAATTAAAATCAATAAAAGTCTTATTTAAAGTACTGTAAAGCACTATTTCTTGTGAAAATTCTGGTTATGAGGGAGCACATGTATGAATGAGGAAAGGAGTTCACATTCATTTTGCATAACCAACAGGCCTAGGGCTCAGGCACCTAAATCTTATTAATCTGACTTCAAGCTTCTTTGGTGTAAAATGTAGATATGTTTTCAAAGCATCATTTGGTAGGCTCTAAGGAGTAGATGCCAAATGCACCCATATATACCTCAATTATACCATATGCAGTATGTAATATCCATCCTATCTGTACAAGAACTTCTTTTGATGTAGCTATTGAGATCTATATTTTTGCCAGCAAAATTATCTAGAGTCTTTAGATTCTGTACTTCGGACTAACACCATGATGACAGAGTTGATAATATTTTCAAATTTATTTCAGTTTATTAGTCGAGGTCTAACAGAAAGAGTTGGAAGTAGGCATAAGTCCCTGATGATTAAAATATTCCTCTTTCTCTTGTGCCACCTCTGCCTAGCTGGAGACCAGCCACTGCCAACCCGCTCACTGAGAAGCAAGACACATGATGGTTTGCAGCATGCACCTAGCCAAGGTCTCAGCTGAGTTACAGGCCAACACAACTCCAGTGCTGCTACCATCTCTAACCTGGAAGTGTCACTCGGGCAGCTGGTGGTACAGGAGGAAGGTGAGCAAGAAAATATCTTGGAAATGAGATTTGAATTTAAATTGTAAAACTCTTTAAAGCTGTCTTATCCTTGGGCACCAAGAATCAAGGTCCATCTCTGTTCTCACATGTCCTAAAGACCTACCACAGCTACATTAGCCAAAGAAAGAATTGGAGTGATCTTTGAGGCAAAGTGCTATTTCTAGTAGAAAATACAAACAACTCAGGCCAAGCTGACCTGTAGGACTCCAGTAACTCCAGACCAGATAAATCTTCCCATGCAGAAGCCATATTTGGATATGACCTTTACAGGGTTCTTCCTCCACAGACAGGACACTCAGCCTATGCATTGCAAAAGTGACAGCCTGCTCTTGACCATAACGAGTAAACTCAGAGCACTGAGGCATTCTACAGAGAAAACACTGCAGTCAGTCATGATTAATTTAGAGCAGAAGGCTGAAGTGTGAGAGCACCCTTTTCTGGGTTCAGTTGCTAGGCATAGCCAGACAAGGTATTCTCTTCTGTCATATCTTTTAAGGCTGTTCTCTGGGCTATTGTTTAGGACATTTATTATTGAGATAAAACTAGAGATATTGACCATAATGTGACATCTTTCTTATGCTGTTGGTTGTATTATAATCAGTACAAATAATGATTGAATGTGTCTATGTTCAAAATGCCTGAGAAAATCTGACACAGTGGATGTATAATTAATTTTTCTCTATTTTTTTTTTCTGAAAAGACATATTTCTATGAACAAGTGACTGAAGTTCATCAATGAACTTCAGTGCTATTCATCAATGAACTTCAGTTCTATCTAAAAATTCTTCAGTAAATACAATTTGGGAATTCATCAATAGAAAAAGTTTTCAACAAGTTTGTTTGCTTAAAAACTAGAGCTTCTCTTAATTCTTGTAGTAAAATGGAACAATGAGGTTGAAGTCTTAGCCCTATAAGCACAAGGGACTTCCTTTCTCTGAATCAAATTAGTGGAATTCATTTAGGTTATAAAAAAGGCCAATTATCAATTTTTTTGTCTAGTCCTTATTACTTTGTAAATGTGGGTCAAACAAAAAGACAAAGTGGTCCTCTAACTTGCAAACAACTTGATCGTAACAGAGTCAAATGTAGTATTTGTGTAAACTCGTGGAAAAATACTCTTGCTCATTTATGAGTTTTAAAAGTGATAAAGTTTTATGGACTATTTCAGTGTCAATGATTTCTTATTCTGTTCATATCATGTTTTTAACAAAACTATGCATTCAATGCTATACAATTATTGCAGCAGTTTCAAGATGGCAAAATTTAAATATTCAAAAATGTAGAGCATCAAGATAAGATTATTTCTGTTATTTCTAGCTGGCATGTAATAAAGCTCATGTCATGAGTAAATCTAAAATGTTTTTCTAATAGTCTTCATAGACTTTTCTGACATTCACAAATACTGTAATTTGGAAGAGTTGTCTGTTTACTTAACATGCCAAGTGTAAATTACTGTTGATTTTTTCCTCAGACCATTCTGCTTCCATCAAATTCATATAATAGGATGATATTTTTTGTTTTAACATTTCTCTTTTTCTTTTCCTCTTTCTTTTCTATTTTCCTTTTTAATTCCCTTAGGAGAAAGAAAAAGAGAAAAATGTTAATAGAAGAGAAAATCAAGTCTTTTCTACTGCCCACAGGAGCAGTACATAGCTTACTTTCCATTTTCAGCTTTCCATTATGTACAAGGAGAAGGTACTGAATACTTAGGTGTGTTACAATACATCCCCATTTGGAGTCAAGGAATATACACAGTAAACATCTGTCAGAGATGATATGGGTTCAGTAAGTCTAGCTCAAAGCAGAAGAATGGATCTCTTGAAATCCCTGTCTTTCAATGAAACCTATCTCTTGCAGAAATCCAGTCAAAACTCTAATGCAAAATTGCTTAGACCAAACTCACTGAATGTTGTGCTTGTATAGAAAAGGTCCATTTATTCAGCTATTTCATTTCCTAAGGATGATGCAACACCAGCTTGCAGAAATATATGATAAAGAAGCATGCATACAAATCCAGCAGGCATTCAGAAACCTTAGGTTTAACAAGTTCTAGCTCATCATTACACAGATTTTCTTAAACTCACAAGAAATAATGAATGGTGACAGTTGAGCGTAGATGTTTGTAACTTCTCGTCATTATCCAGACACCACTCTTACCTGCAAGTTCCACATCCTGAACGTTTGCTGTAGTTTCTGATTGAGATCTCAGATTTACATTTGGTTTGAGAAGAGGAAGGTCCTTCAGGATCTTTCCAGACTTCCATAATGGAATGTACCCCTAATAATATCAGTGGAACCACATAAATAGAAAAGTGAAGTACTTGTAGCTTGCAAAGCAGCAAAATAATAGTGATTTGCCCAATAGTTCACAATGTGTTTGGTCAGTCGATTATATGGGTGAACTGTGAGCAGGACCTGTTATTTATCTATCCCATTCGTGGCAAAAAAACCCTAGAAGGAAGCAGGAGGTCTCTGCTGCACCCTGGAAGTCATACTGCTACACTGCTTCTCTTGTTCTAAGCTTAGCCATAGTTCTCAAAAGCACACCAAATAAATCTAATCAGCACTTGTACAATACTTCTGTCTGAGATCTGAGAAAGCATACATTTAGATCCTTCCACTAGATATATACGTCATCATTATTCTGTTACCATAGGTACTGAATTGTTCATCTTGATTTTTGGTGATATGTTCTCTTTGAATTTTACATCTGTGATAAGCTTATAATTTATTTTAAGCTTCAGTCTGCAAGATAGTCCTGTTTATTTCTTGTTATTCCAAGGTGTACTTAAGCACCAATATATATCTAGAAATTATAATATACATTTGCAATTTTTTGCTGCATATAGCCCATAGATAATGAGCTAGAGCTATAGTATGTGATTTCCTAAGGCTAGTCCTATCCTAAAAGCACTGGAAAATGCGTATGTCTCATTCCATTTCACAATGGATAGCAGAAAAACACAGTTAAAAACTCCATTGTTAAGGATAGCTCTCAGTTCTGTAACTTTGAGAAAACTGAAAGTAAAGATGTGATTATATAAAGATCAACTATAAAGACTGATTGACTGAAAAATAATTCTAGTACTAATAAAATTGTATGGAAAGTAGGATAGACTGAAATAGGAGCTAATTTTCAGAGCCCCATTTATTAACAAAAGAATCTAATTAAGGTCTCTTAACCCCAGTTAGGAGATGTAACACTAAATATAAACACTAAAAATAAACTTTTCAGTTGATGGTAGTGAAAACTCAATTTAGTTTACTAGTTATTGTTAAGATGTAATAAATTGTATTCTGAGACTATCACAGCATGTAAAGATCAGATAGTACTACACACCATTCTCAATTTATGTTGCTGTGTCTTGCTTTAGCAAAATAATGTCTTTACTGTGCTCAGTCACAATAAAAGACAAAACTTTAATTTTCTCTCTATATTTCTCCAAGTGGCTTGTTTTCAACAGATAATTATTTTTTGCTAACTCTTTATCACTTCTTTAATTTCTGTTTTATCATATTTTTCTGTACATAGGGGTTTTATTTCTTTCTTCCATACTGCCATACTTTAACTCTGCTAATTTGAAATCCTCTTATGTAAAGGATTTCACTTCCTACTCCTACGTCTGCCATCTTTTTCTTATGTTATCTTTTTTTCTCATTTTATAAACTATAGAAACCTCTCTGCTTCCTGGTTATCTGCATTTCTTCTAGATTTTTTTAATTTATATTGCTTTAACTTAAACCATCCTCTTCTCTCGTCACTTCTTCCTATTTCTCCATCCCAGAACATCTCTGTTTTGCTTCTTCTGTCAAAATTACTTGAAAAATATTATTTAAGAGAGTCATTATTGCAGACTTTTGATTCATTCATCTGACAGTTGCTTCAGCTAATAGATTTTCAAGTGTTTTATTCACTCTGATTTAGAATTTCCCAAGTGGCTGAGTCTCTATTATTGCTTTTGGGACAATGATCCACACCATGATGAATGCCTGTTGCTTTCATGGTCGTCTTTAATTTCCTTCATCTTTTGCAGATACCCTATTACAATAAAACAAAAGCCTTACAGAATTTTTCTGAGACTTCTTCTCTTGAAAAGTTGACTTTGCTCATACTTGCTAAGAATTCTCTTTCATTTACTATATCTTGTGGGCATATTTTATGTCCAGACTCTAAGGAAGTTTAAACAATGATAGACCTGGCCATGCGAAATAACTTTCCATGAAGTTGACAGGATAATGCAGTGCAGTCAGACCTATGCCTTTCACAGTATCTTCCATCCAAAAAGGACTCAGCAGAATCTGTGCTCTCTAGTTTCATCCTAATGTCCCAGTCTACAAGACCTATACACAAATGCAGTGACTTGCCTCATACTTTTTGTTCTTTGGCACTGTGTCATCACATAATTCAAAATCTTGACACAACTCCTACATCCTCCCACACCTTTCCTCTAAGTAAGATTCCATACCCCAGGAGAGAAAATAGTTTGTTAACCTGCCAAACATGAATGAGATGGAGACAAGAGATGTAACTCAGTGATAGATATCTATAATGTGCATTAATGTACCATTACTTTATATGATGGAGAAACAGTAGTCAAGGGAAAAAGTGTAGCCATTCATGAAAATGATGTTGGTACTTTTTCTAAAGTACAGCAAATGGCATACAGAGAGGAAAAAACAATCTTCTGCAGCTATATGTCAAGAAATGTAATAGCTTAATTGCTGAGCCAGGAATGTTTGAAAGAGGTATAGGTATAGTGAAGAATGTTATCAGCTTGTCCTACCTCACATGTTTCTGTTTACACAGACTTCTGTGTTATAAGTCACTGAAGACCAGAATGTAGCCAATGTTTGTGATTTCTCTCACTAGCCAAGTAACTATAAATTCCAGGTATTTTCAAACAATAGCGGTAACATTCACTGTGATAAAAGTTTTTGGAAAGAATGGGAATAGAGATGTACAGAAATCCCAGAACATTATATTTATATCACATCTCCTTTGCAACTGACAATAAAGATCTGATTAAATTAACACTGACTTTTAGAAAGTAATCCATTGAAAATAAAATTAAAATTAAAAAATACTCAGAAGTTTATTTATTCGGTTTCAGAATTAAATATTTTCTACACTTTTCCAATAGGGAAGACATACATTCATTTTGTCTATAAACGATGCACAGGGAACAGAGCAGCCTGTACAGACATAATGTTTGGCCTACTTCATACAGAGTTACAATCCCAAATTTTACAACCCACCACTTATTTCACAACCCACCACTTATTTCACTGTACTAGAAACACATCTCCTTCCTCTAACCTCACAGATCCATTTTTATCTCTTCTAACTACTGACGTATGGCAAACACTCACATAACACTGTTGATCTGAGCTACCTCATACAGTTGAAGTGAGATATCTTGTACTTTTTCAAGTACAAATCCTTATTTTCACTTTAACTGTAAGTATGAGTGTCACATGGAGGCAATCATTCCTATCATTTCTTGGTTTTCCTCAGGTCACCTCACAACACAATCATAGCTCTCATAAAATGCTTCAACTTATTTTATTATCTTTCAGAATATTTATCCAGGCCATGTTGATACAAGCAGAGTGCCAGCAAATAATTCTGTAAATTAGACCTGTCCAGTAACTCCAGTTAAGAACATCTGAATTTCTACATTTTGAGACATTTGATACTGAACACTTTAGAATAAATTAATACTAAAATCAGGACTATAACTACTATAATTGATAAAACGTGTCACTATTCCCATCTTCTCCCATAAGGCAGATAATTAAATCAGGATTTAATGAGGACAGTAAAGATAGTGTAAGTAGTCTCCTTAAAATTAAGGAGTTCTATATGTGTTTGACTATACTGAGTTTTTGTATTTTTGCTTTTTTAATGTAAGCTAAAACTACTCAGTGTGGTAGTTTTGACTAATTGTCATCAATTATAATTTATTAATCAACTTGCAATTCAGTTTTTTCCTTCATGTTCTTTGTATTTCACCAAAGGCATACCTAGCGTTATTTTCAAGATCTCTTCCTTCACATTCCTTTATGAATTCCATGTGAAAGAAAAAGCTATTGTGTTTCAGGGCAAGGTGTACTCACGTGGGCAACTACTTATTTTTTCCAATATCTTTAAGACATTGATCCTTTCTCAGAAATTTTTTGAATCTTAGGTGACAGAGATAATATTTATGTCAGCTTTAATATACTATCTAATATTTACTACATATGTTTCTCTTATTAACCTGTTTATTATTCTTAATTTTTTTCTTTAGTCTTCTATTCCATACAAAATGCACTATACCTCCCATACTCAATTGCCTCAATGACTGGTTTTCAATTACTTCAAACCTATCTTGACATTTATTCAACCCACTTACACTTATTACTTGATGACACACACACTTTTCTCGTTGTACATTAGCTGGAAGTTTCTAATTTGTTTTCTGGCATGAATATATATAATTTATTTTAACTCATTAACCGGTCCCCCCGCATTCTTTACTAATTCAGTCTGTTTAAACAGAATTAAATAAATGCTGAAAGCCTAGGATGAAATAAGATACAATAAATGAAGGAAGAGAAAGTACAACATTATGCTTCATGAAAATCATATCAAAGTCAAACATTATTTATTGTATAATTTCCACTTGTACACATTGTACCAGAAAAGAATGATGTGTTGTGTCAACAAATCTATAGATTAATTTATTCCTTAAAATAGATGTGACCCTTTCTAATTCAAGGTAGCTTAAATGCTGTTAAACTTAATCTCTAGAAGCTCCACTTCAGACAATCAGTCTAAGCTTGGTCTCCTCCTAACTTTCCAATTCTGTTTTCTGAAAAGGCTTTTCTCTTTTCATTCAAGAGGAGCATAATTTCAGAAGTCTGTGATATGGGCAGAATCTCCATACACACTCCTCCCTAAAAGCCATGTTTATGACCTGACATTTTATTTCTACGTTAGTTTTTGGACTCGAAAGCATGCAGTACCCTTTGAATATGTTATTGACAATATATCTAAATGAGGCAGTTTTTCCCTTCCTCAGATTATAAAACATTTAGATCTGTAGGAGGAACCTATCTACACGAAGCAAACAGTCTGGCACATGCCATACAGCTCACAAAATGTGTCATCGTAGGCTGGGTGTGAAAGAGATGTGTTATGATACTTGCTACTACCTAGTTTCAAGTAGCACTACACTAGATTCATTAGTGCAGTGAAACACTGCTGTGTCCATATCATGAAATTTAAAATCAATAGTATTAACGTTTCTACTGTGAAGCAATATTACACACACACGAGCTGTGAGTCAGCACAACCTACAAGGTGCTAACATCTTTTCCAAAACAATGAATGTTTCATTTTTTTTCATTTCAAAAATATCTTTAATGCTAAACCCTGAAAAGCAGATATTTTCTGGAAATATTCTGATACCTTCACCAACAGAGAACAACTGAGGCTTTGGTTTTTCTGTGTCTCTATGGTAACACCTTAGACTTTATGGTTACAATATGTCAAAGAACTGCTTCATGCCAGTCTAGGAGCAGAGGTTCAAAGGAGCCTTCCTATATCCTAAACTTCATTGTCTTTCTAAAAACTGCTTAAAATTGATGTGCTTTGGATGTTGGTTGAAGTGTTTGCCGTAAGGAATAAGCCCTTACAGCAGTCCTGCCTTATAACTTCAAAATTCTTTGCAAGTCTCAAGAGAGATCTCTAGATTGATTCTTTGTTCAATCTGTCCTGAATGAAAGGGCTCCTCTGTGCTGTTGCCAGAGCACATACAGAGAAAACAACTCAGCACAATAGTCTTTTCTTTAAAGAATATTTTTTCCCACTTTTTCCCAGCTATAGATGAAAGGTCATACACTAGGCACAGAGCCATATTTCTGCCTTAAGGTAAACACTTTTCAAGCACTTAAAGCGAGAACATGAGTCAGATTTATAGAAGTCAGTTTGGAGGCCACAGAAGATCTGAGGCACATCACTGTCTGTCAAATATATTTGGCAGGTGGAGTCTAAGATAATTTGAAAAACTATTTTTAACTTACTTAAGTTGTGTTGAAGAATCATTTAAAAAAAAATCCATCTGGATGAGGTTATGGACATTTCAAGCAGAGAAGAAATGACAGTGCTTCAGAAAAAAAAAATCAACTCCAATAATCCATCATGTGTCAAAGAAGAGTAAAATAAAGAAAATCTAAAGAACATGTAACCAAACCAAACCAATCAAACAAAACCCTGTAAAGAATGCTATGGTACAGATCATCATCAGCAAAAAAAACCAACATCAAAGAACAAGTAACTTCTTCTTTCATGTTGCCCTTCAGGTAAGTTATTCCAAGGCATCTGATCAAGACAATACTGTTGCACAGACCAGACAGAAGAGGCAAAGAAAAAAAGACAAAACTAAAACTAATCCAAGAAAAAAATCAAAGCTTTAAAAAGTAATCGAGATTGATCTGGTGACAACAACTTCAGCCATTATGGAAGAAGCACTGTCCTCTGCCAGGAAGAATTACAGCTTTTTATGCATGGGAATATTGAGACATTGAAAGTTAATTTAACTATTGATGTCTGAAAAACTTGAAAATAATTGACAATTATGTGAGTCTGTTCTGCAAGGGACAGACTTGCAGTAGGGACCAGGAGTAGGGATCCTGATAACAGATATCTAGTCAACTTAATCAGGTTAAAAAATAACAAGAAAACTCTGATAAATAGTGAAAAATATAGTAATCACTAAAAATGGAAATTCTGTAAAATGTTGGTCTCTCTGTATCAGCAGAAAATCAATCCAGCAGGACATATGCTTACATCTCAACAGAGAGAGACCACTTAAATAGAAGCAATCACTATAGGAGATTGGCTTGACTCACTTTCACTAAAGTTACTAATTTCTAAATAAATGAAATTATGTTCTTGTCAACGTGGAACTTTTCTTTGCAATTTCCCAGAGAGTTAAAGAATAGACACCTTATTTTTAATATGAACACCAAGCTGATAACAACTGGACCACATACACAGAAAGCTGAAAAGAAAGAGGGAGTCCAAAACTGTTAAAAGTCTGTCCTAATGGCTGCTCCTTTTAATCATTAAACAACATTTTTGTTCATTCAATATTTGATTATACCAGCAGCACGTGAAGACATAAAAATTGGTATATCTACTTTCATAGCTTTGTGAATGGTGCCATAATATATGGTAACTTCTGACATGGAGGTCAATTTTTTCACATATGAAGTTTAAATACTTCTTCTCCACTGGTTTTCTCACAGTCCTGTCAGCAAAATATGATGTCTGAATAGGCATGCAGAGTAGTGTTCACATGGTCCAGATGGCCATTTCCCCTGTTGTCTCCAGATCCTCAGATTGTGAAAGAGAAAGCTGCAATCAATCCTGCTCCATTTACTATGGCAGACACCTGAAATTGTGATTGTGTAATAGTCTACTGACATTTTTAAAGGGATCAGTATAAACTAGAAAAAAAAAAATAGGACAGGTCAGAGACATTTTTCTTAATGCCAGTTGTTCCCAGAGGCTACATTTTTCAGAAAGGGCATGGTGAGTTATCTCCAAGGTTGACAAGAACAGATAATGTGTCAGTTATTAGAAGTAGGAGGATTAATGGACATCTACCAAAAATATCGTGTTCAATACATTAGTTATTCAGGGATGAGGATGATTGAATTTGGAAAGAAACTGTTAAGGTATCTGAAAAGTTAATTTGAAATGGGAGGAGGTACCAGGCACTAGATCTTATCTGAAGGCTTATTTGAAGCAAGTGTCCAAAACATTTGTCGGTACTACAGATGCTTTAATGGGTGATTAATCAGAACTGGGAATGAATGGAGGTCAAGGGATACCTCAAAGCTGAAAACCAGGTTTAATTATGTTGTCTGGAGTAATCGAATTAGATTCTTCTCCCTATGCCTTTTAACACTTCTATAAAAGTAAATAGATATGAGTAAAAAAATATGAATAAGAATCAGGAGTAAGGGAGAAAGGATGTGTAATGATATGCTTACAGTATGTGAAAACAATTAAGAAATGTATCTTGATATGCACTGTACAATTTATTGCCAGAGAGTTCCCACAAGAGTTGATGCTAAATTCATGCCCTAGTTAAGTCACAGCCCTTTTATCTGCTTTTTCATCCTAGACACAGAAAGAAATCTCTAGTGGATGATGGCAAACATGATATTTGCATCCAATAGTTGGTGGATTCTAGTCCTTCCAATATTGTAGTTTGGTCAGTTTATCCAAACTTTTATTTATACACTTTCTTTTCTCATATACAATGCAACCTTACCAATGAATGCAGATAGTGATAGTGATTCAGAAATTTTGCTAAAACTAAACTGCAGCTTCCATATCTACTTTAAAAAAAAATAGAAATTACTCTGTTTTCTGTAGAATCACCTTACCATCTCTACTCTTCTTTTGTTTTCCCTCTGTGCTACATCACCCAATTCTTGTACCATCTTTCTTACTCACCCTGAATTGATTTGTTATTAGTATATTATATTGCTTGTTGGCTTAGCTCCAAAAAGCATCAATTTCATATCTTTTCTTTCGCGGTAGAGCATTTTTCGTAACCTTTGAGGATTTTTGCCGTTTTAGATTTTTTCTAGCTAATATCCTTTCTTCAGTACTCTGTTGAAATGCAAATTTAATCCTGTAGCTAGTGCTTAACAAAGATGGTATACACTGTGATGTTCCCTAATTATGAGAAACTTTAAAATAAAATTTAAGTTTAAATTAATTTTACTAAGGTATCCAGTGCAGTCGCTCAGCTATGCACACAAATATAGATGCAGCTCATCACAATGTCACTTTATTCAGTTTTCTCATAATATTTCCCCAAATTCTTTTAATCAATTCAGATTCAGTCAAACCATTCTCAATTTTCTGACTTCTCCTAGTTCCTTCTGCCGTTTGAATTTGTTGCTTCTCATGATTTCCTTCCTCATTATTTTGCCCTGAACTGACAGAGCAATGCTTTTCTATGAGAACTGATTTGTTCATTTATGATGGAAAGAAATAATATGGAGTCATTATCAATCCTTACAGCTCAGCTGATTTCAGTCAAGTCTCCTGCCTGGGATCTATGTTTATATTTCTATCAAGTAGCTCTAGGACAGCATGTTACCTGTATTACAGGAGCACCTGGAAGATGCAGTTCAGAGTTGGTAAGGTACAGGCAAGTCAGGAAATGGCAGTCTATGTAACATACCAGCAGTTTTAACTCATCATCAGCCTCATAGTTAGTCTTATTATTGCCAGTGTAATGAATACCAAATGGAGGTGGAAGCTCAGTTTGTAAAATGTTAGATTGTGAGGAGGAATGCCTTTGAACAAAAATACACATGTATGAAGAAGAAAGAAGTATCAGCAGAAAGATAAAAGCAGAAAGCAGAAAGAAGTATCAGCAGGTCAAGAAAACTAATAAGTAAAACTAGCATAGCTGAAAGGTAAAACAGAAGGTCCTTGTCCTCAGGTGGGCAAATGAATAGGAAAGGTATCTGAAAGTCATAAGCACATCAGAGGCATGAAGTACTTTTAAAGAAAAGACATTTTTCTGTATTCTTTCTCACATAATTTAGACATTCAGAATAACAATTTTACACTTGATGTCTGCAGGGCTGAATTTGACAGTTGTAGTCTGGTGTAGTAGGATCTCAACCAAGTAATTATAGTGAAAACTCAGAGGCTCCTCAAAGAATAGAATATTCAGTATGAGTGAGAGTGTCTATACCTGTCTCTAATTCTTCTTCACCAACTTACCTTGTTCTACCATGGAATAATTCTATTGAAAGATAGAAATACAGATGCATGCAAGAATTTTTTAAAAAAGTGAAATTACTATTAAAAATTGTGCATAAAGCAAAAAAAAGGAAATTTGTTTTTCGTGTTTTATGCCAATCTGACATTAGGAAGTAACAAATGTTAAAGCAACATAGAGACAGTCCAGCTGTATTCTGAAAATATTTTTGTTTCTATAGCCAAGGAGACTGAGTTAGTTCAGACAGCTTTGAACTTTTTGCTGCTGGTGAGTCTTATATTTTTCACAACAGATTACATAGATAGTGCCTTTTAAGAATCAAGGTGCAGTTAGATGCTGACAACCAAAACATTGTACAAAAGGAATGAAGCTGTGTTTCCAGTCTGATTTATGTTGGTCAATAGAAGATAACTGCCTCATGTCTGCTTTTATAGGAAGCACTTGATATACTTGATGAATTTTACTAAAGCTTAAATTCCAACTTTGGACAATGGCACACTGTTCCTATTCTATTACTTTCAGGGTAGCTATAATATATTACAACGGAATAGCATCCCTCTAGTGTCCATTCACCTGAATCATTTCAGTTCTCATCCATTATGCACCTAAAGAAATGAAACAGGAACCATTTTTTCTACGCACTGTAAATTATGAAACATTGTACAGCCCACCAATGTGAATGATTAACTGACATCAAGATATATTTCACAAAAATGGTTCATTCTTCTCAATCAAAACCACAAATTGATATACAAGATCAGAAAATGATGTGAAATGTGAGTATTCTTAACCTGATCTCTGTTAAGAGGTATTGTCGTTTCTCATGGAACAACTAGTCATTGCAATATCATAAAAATAAAACTAATTTAAGATTACTTTTGTCTGTATAAAAGATACTTCCTTCACACAGAACCGTGTTCTTTTTTTTTAGCATATACATTGTAAATTAAAATCTATAATAAGGTTTCCTAATGGAAGTACAACATTTTGTCAGTTTGAATCTTGTAGCAAACTTAAATCACATCACTCATTGATATAATAAAAATCTTGCCTGATCGTTGATCTTGTTAATATCTACCTTAATCAAATTTATTCATTACCTTGGATTTGGAAAATGTGAGGTATAACTCAAAAAACATTTAGAAGCTTTAACTGCTTTCCATTTTAATTTTCACTCTTTGCAAGTCTGAAAAAAGAAGTTTTTTTTTTTTTCAAACTGTTCCTCCCATATGTCCAATGTTAGGTATAATTTATCTGTGAATATGTCACTTTCTGCATGAAAGCAGAGCATTTAATTTCAAAATATCATCCACTGTTCTCTGATCCATATTAGTCATTGTTTCAGACTGAAATTATTGATCTTCTATATTTGGTTTATTGCAATTTCTCATGCTAAGGATTTTTGGTTTTTTAATCTAATCTGCTACATCTTGTGTAAAAATGAGCTTCATTTTGTGAATATTTACAATCAATCTTAATTTTACCTAAATAAGTTGTGTCACTGAATTCAATAAAATTGCTCAGGTTATAAAAGTAACTCACCTTTTCAGGTTTTGCTAATTGAAGACCTACAGGAGTAGTGGTCACTACATGACATGATTTGGTGAAGCCTTTGACACTTACTTGTCTTGATTCCTGATTATGTTCTGTTATCCCACTGGGCAATAATTTTTTTCAAAAGTTTCTCAACCAGATTTCAGTGTTTACAGCACCATGTATCCAGTCCTTGATTGTGCAGGTTTTATAATAACTCAGGCAAATATGTAACTTATGCAAATCTAGACTTGAAGACTTGTCTTATCAGTGTAGTTCCCTTTTGCTTTTGAGATGAGTTGACTTTCACCACTTGTGCGAAAAACTTCTGAAAGTGTGAGTCTTAACAAGTACGAACTTTTCTGATTTTATATGTCTTACACTTAAGAAAACTGATTCCCAGGTTAGAAAATGTTTCGGTAAAACTTTTTAGGATTGCTTATCTTTGGCTTTGCTGGCAGTGGAAAAAATTTTTAAAACAAATAAACAAACCAAAACAACAGAATGAATTTTCATAACTGAGATTTCAAGGAAGTTGTAGTGATTTTCCTTGAATGGGACTTAGTGGTGATTTGGGAGTGTTTTTTCTCTCATAGTTCACATTAGTTTTCAAGAAATTTAATCCCTGGATTACTTACCTGGTCACAATTTTTAATGTCTAAAATAAAGAAAGTAATGATTACTTTAAAAAGCAAGCCACATCACTAAATTAAACAATAGTCTGCAATTAATTCCCTCCTGTTGAAAGACAGGAGATGAAGAGTGAGAAACAAGAAAAATGTACAATAGAAGACTGCAGAATGTATGCATTGTAGAATAAATTAGAGCAAATCATAGAAAAAATGAGCATCAGATCAAGAAAGATCAGAAGTATTTCGTGCACGATCTCCCTTGGACAATAAAAATGAGTGGCACATTACATGGCTAATCATGTTTTCTCATATTTACACCTTTTAGTTTGTTTGACTATTTGAAGTCAGCTTCAATAGCACTGCAAAGCTGAAGTTTTGAAGGAAAAACAATCCTTTTACTAATTTCTTTCTCATTCACAATACATCCTTGTTAAATATATCCATATACCTGACTATATATGAGACAGTTGGCTAGGCACAGATGTTCTAAGTACATACTTTAATTTGTCATGTTCCCATATTACTTACAATCTATTTCTAGAAGCATTTTCTCATTTGTACATATCACTATGTTGCTCAAAAGTAAGTGGGGTTTTTTAGTTTAAAAAAAAAAAAAAACCAAAAACAATAAAAAACCTCCATCATCCGAAAAAAAAAAAAAGACAGGAAAGAATACACTCTTGTACTTTGTTTTTTAAACATTACCTCAGATTTTTTTTTCCCCTGAGGAAAATTATTACTTTGAGCTTCCTGACACCTGGGAGTATCTGCTCATCTATCATTTGAAACATCCATTCTGTAGCATTTTTATTTAAAATAACTCACACACTTATTACACAGTAGCTCTGCTCAGAAAGATGGCTTTATGGCATATAGATATTTAGTAGCTCAACTGCAACTGATCTGTCTGATGAATAGGGCTTTTAACTACATTATGATTTTTGGAAGACCATAAATGGAAGAAAACTAATTGAATTGTCATTTGAATTGGCTGAGGGTTTGCCAGTCTTTGATAGATAATGGAAACAATTTAAATCACCTCTAACAGGAGAATTTCTTTGACTCTGGGAATATCACCATGAAGTCACATACTATTCCCTGGGGTACCAGAGGAAACCACACTTTTAATTGCCAGTGATACACATATATGAATCATATTGTCAGCTGGATGTGTAGCAACTGCACAGAGTCTATATAGTACTGTACAGGGAAGCTGTTAAATTGGGAGCATCTTTGTGCCAGACTAAAACAAATAGCTAGACTTTGTCAAAGAAAAAAATAATTCATCATTCACCTTAACTTAAAAAAACTTTTTCACGTGCATTGCATAAAATTTGGTTCTCAGTAGGGCAGTGAGCCCATTAAATTTCTTGCTCTCTAAAATTCATTAATTTCTTGTACAGAAAATATGATCTCTAAGGTGAATTTCCTATTCTTCATGTTGGATAACAATAAATATTAATCAAAAGCATTGGGCATGAGTGATTATCAACAATAATACGATGTATGTTATAAAATCTTAAGCAAATGCCATTTTGTTTATAGTTCAGATATAGACACTATTAAGCATGCAGCCTGATTTGGCCAAGTTATTTGGTCTACTTTAAAACTCAGCTTAAAATTCTGAGTGTAAAGACAGTTAGATTTTTTTAGATGGTTTTTCAGGGGCAAAAATTGGCCTGTAGAGATAAGGCAAGGATTGGGAATTGCAATATCAGTAAGGAAAGCTTTCAGTGTTAGTTAGTCAAACACTGAAAAACAAGCAGCTTTACAGGTTTTAATCTCAGAAGAATGGTTGAATGAAACATGATTTTAATTATAAAATGGAAAATACTTGGCTTAGAAAAACAAATATATTTTACAGTGTGTTAAAAAATGCACTACTTCAGCACTTTTATTAAACCAGTTTCTGTGTTCATTGTTTGAGACTTTTGCCACTTTCTCACAAATTACTGATGGATCTTCCTGTTTTCTGTTTCTGTAGGCCATTCACTACTATATATTCATTCACTCTTGAGAACTATCTTTCTGGATGCTCCAGAAAAGTCTTCTTTCTTCAAAACGTTTTTAGAGTACTTACCTCAAAATCAAGTGAATGTATTTGACAATTACATAAACCTGGAACTGTGCCTCCTAAAGTATTATATCTTCTATGAATGTAAAGTGGTTAAACAGCAAAAGCCATAATAGCAATATTTCTCATGAGAAGACAACAAAAGTGACTGTACCAAATTATTTGAGCTTCATTCATGAAGTGAGATTCCCTTGCATCCTTTCTAGATCACAGTGAGAGCAAGCAGTGCTACATGCATATTATTGTATCCTCTTTTGGCCAGATATTAAAATTTTCATATGATATCTAATCCACCTTAGTTATTGTCAAACTCTCTTTTTCCAGACTGTTTTATATAGATATTGTCTTACATTTAAAATTCCTCAAACTCCAAGCTCATAGAAATAAAATTTCCAATTGTTTGTTAGAGTATATTTTTGCAGACTTTTAGCTGATATATATTTTCCTAAATAATTTATTTGGATTTGTGCGTTTCCTCAGTGTCCCTATACAGACATGACCAGAAAAAAAAAAAAAAATTGTAAAGGAATGATTTTTGAGATATATTATTCCAATGCAAGAAAGAAACATTACAAAAACACACATGCTCCATGACAAAATGGAAAAGAGGATTATCTAAAAATAGTCTACAATTAATTTTCAAAATTACAACCCTAGGGATGAATCTGAGAGATCTGAACATGCTTTTTCCATATGCCAAATTCCTTAGCTCCTGGCTGATCTGAGGATTATTATTGTTTACTTCCTTTTTCATTTTTAAAAACAAACAAACAAACCCTCTAATATATTTGTTGTTCCAACAAATTATTTTTTTAAGGTCAAATCCAAAATCAAGTTATTTAGTAGGCTAAGTCCAGGTGACTTTAATGGGATTTGGCTTAGGTTCTTAGGACAGAAGACAGTCTACTGATAAATATTTTCCAATTGCTATCGGTATAACACAACTGAGATCCTGCTTCAGAGTGCTGTATACCTCAGCAATGTAAGAAATTAATAGTGATAACAAGGCAGGATACACAAAACAAGTTGAAGCCTGAAAAAAGTGTGAAGATACTAGAAATGAAAGATCTATGTGATTGGGTTTTTTTACTAAAAGCAATCAGAGAAGTTAAAGACTTTATTGAAATGCTAATCATAATTATGTTATTAACATTGGAAAAGAAATAATGAAGGAAAATTGGATCTTTTCCATATGTTTGATTCTGAGTTCTATGCTTCAGTCTGAATGTTTTTAACTGTTATGGTTTAGGCCTGTCCAGGGACAAAAGACCATTATTAGACTCAAGTATCACAGACGTGAGAGTTCCTAAAGGGCAGAGAGGGCTTAATTGCTGCTTATGGTCTCAGACAAAACAGACCAGGCTACTCGACCTGGGGAAGAAAATCAAAAATAATTTAATCCAACACCAACTAAAACATAATCATAAAACCCCAAAACATACCAACACAAAACAACACAGAGTGGTACAATGAAGAAGAGCACAACCAGCCCTTTAAGACCACCTTCTCCTCACCCCTCCCCTCTTCCCAGGCTCAGAGCCCTGATCCTGGTGTCTTTTTCTCTTCCCACGCTGAATCGCTCAGGGAGGCATGGAATGGGGGTTTCAGTCAGTCTATTTCTGATAGTTTCTGCCCTTTGCCTCTCCTCAGGGTTTGGTGGGCTCCTTGCCAATCCTCCCTGCTCCTCTGCGGGGTACCTCACACACCTGGCAGCCCTGCACAGGCCACTTCAACATGTGTTCATCCCAAAGACTGCAGCTTCTCTCCGCCTCTCATGTGGTCTGCTCTGTGGCCTGCAAGCTCTCCAGCACGGCCTGCGCCATGGCCGCCTCCTCACACAGCCTTCTGCCCATCCAGGAGCTGCTGGTGGCTCTCAGTCCTGCCATTGCCCTTCATGGGTTGCAGGGGCACAGCCTGTGTTTTCGCCACAGGTTGCAAAGGGGTCTCCATTCTGGCGCTCCTCCGTCCTTCCTCCTTCTCTGACTGTGGGATCCACATGGTAGTCTCCATCTTGTACCGCTCTTACACCTTCCTGCAAGCACTTCAAATTCCTGTCCTTAAATAGTGATGACAGAGGCACCAGATTGGCCCAGCCAGGCCGGAGGTGGATCTGAACCCAAGAGCTGGGGAAAAGTCCGAGAACTCTTTACTGGGTCTGCACTGCAGCTCCCTTCCCCTGTTACCAAGCAAAAACATCTCCTCTCTAAACCATGACATTGACTTATTCTCTACCCTGAATTGGTTATTTCTGTAAGACTGGTTGCAAGAAATTCAATCCAAAGTATTTCTATTATTAGAAAGAAAAAAAATATTACTTCAACCTTGTGAAAGATGTCTAGAGCCAAGTATATATAAAAATACTTGATAGAATTCAAACTTAGTAATGCTAAGCACAATTTGTATTTTGTGTTAAACTGTTTCCTAGATAAAATATGCAGCATGTGTACTCCTCATTCTAAGGAAGTCAAATACAAGACTGTCCTCTTCGTTTTATACATATTACCTCCAAAGTTATTCTAGTTCTTCAATTAGTTATTCTAGTTATCTAGTTTTAATGTTGAGAAGTGAGTATTTTGCTGACTCTGAGGAAATTGGAGAACTCCTTATAAGTCACAAACTTTCTTCTTTGCTAAAATTGGACTCAAGATATCTGAACTTAGTTTCAAATATTGTTGCAAGATCATTTATGAGATGAGTCTCATCTTTTGTGCTGATAGCTCATCTTTCCTCTTTGTTTTATTTGGCCATTTTCTGGCTTTTTTTTTTCATAATCTGTTATGAATGTATATCCATCACCTCAAACTTCACCAAAGAACCATTAAATTAAAGAGTAGTTGATGGGAAGGCACCTTTAAAGTGTCCATAGTCCAAACTCCCTCTTAAAGTGAATCTTTCACTAACATAGTCTCAAGTTAGTCATGACTTTCTCCAGCTAATAAATCTTTTGGTGATGTAGATTCCACAGTTCTTCTGGCTATCTTGGGCCAGTGCTGCACTGCTCAGCTACTGAGGGTAATTTAGCTCATAGTTAAGACTACCCTAGCCTTTTCCATAGATGTGATATCCAAGTACTGTAACAGCTAAATATATACTTACGTAACACCAAAGTAGTTTTAGAGAAGCGGAAGATAGTACTTAGCTTCAAGCAAATATGACACTGCATTTTTGGCACTACACATGTAGAATTATTAAAAAAAACATGCAGTGCTACCTTGTAAAGCTTTCTGTCTTGGAAGTATCTAGTATGTTTAGTAGACATGATATGATCACAGGAGATCTAGGCTTCTTCAGTTTTAGGTGAGATTAGTTTATTTAAGAGACAAGTTTGTCATTGACAACTGATGGATAAAGCTTTAACAGCTAAATGACATACAAGACATATACTTGTCTGTCTATATAAACACAACTTTTCCTTCTATGCAACAGCAAATGGAAAAAAGCAGAATAATGAGTAAAAAGACAATCACTTGCTGTGAACTAATGTTCATATTACTTTGCAGTTTTACATGAATAAGCTTTAAGAGTCAGTGGCAGTTCAATCTTTAGAGGTATGGAAATGACAAAGTGTGTTGGCTTTGGGAGAGAGTTCATTTTCTTCATAGGAGCTAATATGGGACTATGTTTTGAAATGGAACTGAAAACAGCTTTGTTAATTCAGGGATATTTCTCTTACTGCTGAGCAGTGCTTGCACAGAGTCAGAACCTTTTTGCCTCTCACACTGCTCAGCCAGCAAGTAGGCTGTGAGTGCACCACAAGAAGTTGGGAAGGGACACAACCAGGAGAGCTGATCCTAACTGACCAAAGAGATATCCCATACCATATGATGTTGTGCTCAGCAACAAAAGCAGGGGAAAGATGAAGGAAAAATAGGATATTCTGAGTGATGACATTTACTTTCTGAAGTAACCATTATATTTGATGAAGTCCTGCTTTCCAAAAGATGACTGAACACCTACCTGTTAATGGGAAGTAGTGAATGAATTCCTGACTTTTTTTTGTTGCTTGCATGTGTAGCTGTTACTTTACCTATTAAACTATCTTTACTTCAACCTATATTTTCTCATTTCTACTTCCAATTCTATCTCCCATCTCCAGTGACAGGGGAATGGGTGAGTGGGTGTGTTGGGCTTATTTACTGCCTGAGGTTAAACCAACACATGAAGGTTCAACAACTTCATAAGTTGTGAACTGATTTATATAAAATCCCACTATCTCCCTTCCTAAGGGATATTATTTGTGAAATGGTAGGGACCAGAACACATTTCTTACATACTAATACTATTTAGATTCCTTTGGAAAATTGAACCAGGTTATTGGGTAATATATTGGAATGCAGTGCTTTAACACATTTTAGTTACTCTTGAGTCTATTCCTCACACTGTCTCATGGTAACTCAACAATAAAACTGAGTTTATTTATGCAACCCACATACACAGAATATAGTTACAAAGGCAATAAAGTTAGGTTTAGAGAAAAGAAAAAGGAAATCATCTTTCATAACTGACAGAATGACTTTCTTAGATTGTCTTGCTCTTGAAGTATGACTGGGTAATAATTAACTAACCATGAGATCTTGCATCTCCCAACTGGCTATTCAGTTCTGTGCAAACCCTACAATGTGAGTTTGCCTTTGTAGAAGACAATGGAGTTTTCAAGGAATTACCAGCCTCTGCCACCCAAACTTTCTGATCTGTGTTCCATTCATGCAGAAATACTATCAGCAAGGGATGTCTTCTAAAACAGCTTAACAGGATGTTGATCTCATTTTTTTCCAGAGATTTATTTCCTCACTTTGTCTAACTTTTAGAAATTTTGCTGATTTGGTTTGGTTAGACAAAATCAACTTCTACTCTATTCAGACAGTAAATACAAAGTCTTACACAGAAATGGGAGCTTAAGTAACCACAACCACATTATCAATCTGGTGCAAGAAATCCTAAAACCTTCTGCTCAAGTGACAACATTTTTAGTAGATTTTTTAATGCAAAAGAATATATTAAAAATTATTATATAAACTTATTCACATAAATCATTTATGCAGTTCCTTACTAACTAATAACTGAGATCACACTTAATGTGATCCATCCCTTCTGTTTTGAAGGGACACAAAGATACTTTTTAACCTGGAAAAAAACTCCAGTGAGAGAGTGAAAGATTATTTAATTTATTTGACCTGCTTTGGAAAATTCTTTTGAAAGAGTGAGAAGAGGGTTAGTTCAATTTGCTTTAGGAACACAACCACAACCATAACAGATACAGATAGCGCACACATTAAACTTTTTTTTGGAAATGTGGGAATGTTTGTAAAAAAAATTTAAAACTTCTCAATATGGGTGTTAGACATACAAGGTTTTTTGTCTCCAAAATACTGCTACAAGAAGATAGCAATGGCCAAATAAGAAAATATGTAAACTTGGAGAAATTTACAGAAAGGGGGAAAAAGTAAGTTAAAGAGGAAATTGCAATCAGTCTTCTCATCATCAACCAGAAATAATTAGCACAGCATGCTACCATTCAGCTGTTGATTAAAGGTTTTTGCTTAATATATTTGAAATAATTATGCTCATTCATAAGGCTCTGTCAGCACTTCTGTTATGAAATATATCCCTCTGGGGTTTGTACCCTTATTTTTTTTTCAGGGATGCATATGAAATTTCATTAGTTTGAATTATAACACTTTTAGTCATATTTGATGAAAAGCTATGTGTGTATGTACTGCGGTATGCTTAAAAACCCAAAGCTCTTTTCTTGCATCCTTTGTATATTCTTAGTCCCCTTTGAAGCAGAAAGGAATTATAGAAGCACAAAAAATACAAGAGTGCTCAGAAAAGGCATCAGGGATTTATATATATGCAGTATATAAAATATCTAAGGGCCTCTGCCTACAATTATAATTTATGAATTAATTATTATTAATTTTCTATTGTGCTTGAAGATATTTTCTTTTGTATTTATAAAATATAAATGATAGTATTGGCACCAAGTTTTCGCACTGAAATATGATTAATGTCCTATGTAAAGTTGCATTCTTCACAAGGAGACTCAAAATCAGCTAGGACTTACTTTAGTTCCCAGTGCTGACAGTTGTTAATATTCTATCTCATGCTGCAAAGGCTAATATCTTCCTGTATTGTTTTTAGAAGGGCTTTGTGGTTCTACAAGATACTTGCTGAACACATATCTCTGTCTACCAAAAAGCTGTTTTGTACCTGCAGTTGGGCAAATTTAGATGAATAGATATGTTAGAATTCCTGAGAATTACTGAGCACAAATAATGAATAAGATTTTCATTGATCTGCTGAGATATTGGAAAGAAAACAATTAAACAAAAAAAATACCACTTAAATCTTAGCTTCCCATTTTTCCTCTTAATACTTCTAATTGTTACCAGGACCATTAGTTTTCCTCCATTACTGATGATATCAACACTTTATTGCTCAATTAATGTTACTGTAATAGTGTTCAATAGGAATGCATGTTCAGGAATCTAAATTCAACCTTGGTGTCATGTATTTATCATGTTACATTGTAGGAAATATGTATAACGATGATTTCGCAATCTTATTCTGGCGACACTGCAACAAATATGAGCATTTTAGCGGCCACTTGTCTAGGACAGGCAGACTATGTGTATGGCATCAGGAAGGTGGGCTATAATAGCTATGTATCGTATGGGATATACATCACATCAGCCTCTTATAAACAGGACAACATTGCCTGCAATCTATTCTTTTACATAGAATCATGGAATCATAGAATGGTAGTGGTTGGAAGGGACCTCTATAGGTCCACTAGTCCAACCTCCCTGCAGAAGCAGGTTCACCTAGATCAGGTCGCATAGGAACATGTCCAGGAGGGTCTTGAAGACCTCCAAGGAAGGAGACTCCACAACCCCATGTTCTTTTACAGTTTATAATTCAGAACAGGCTGAAGCTTGGACACTTGAACTCATGGTCATAAAACAAATATCTCCCTTCCTGATCTCTGAGACATTATTTGAGTACCAACTTAATCCACATAGATCTTAATCCACATAGATCATACATAGATCTTACAGGGACTTGAACTTCATTTTCCCAGATTTCAAATTAAAATCCTAAATGCTTCATTTGATGACAATTAGAAGTACTTTTTTTGGCAAATAGTCCTGTTTGGGTACTTAAATTATTAAGTTTTAATTCAGCTATTAAAAGGCAGACTTTTAACCGCAGAGGAGGGAAACAGCAAACACAAGGGACTTTTGACCGTATGTCTGTGTGATGGTACATCCAAAGGGTGCTACCGAACAAATTGTTTCCTATTCTCATGATCATGTTGCTCTACTGACTTCTAGTAGTGTATACTTCTGATATGTATCTGACATAGAAGAGAATGTCTTTCTGGACAGAAAAACACAGTAACTGATAAGACAGCAACGAGAAAAATTAATTCATCCACTTCCTTTGGCCTTTTCATAGAATCATAGAATGGTAGGGATTGGAAGGGACCTTTTAAGATCATCTAGCCCAACTCTCCTGCAGAAGCAGGTCCACCTACATAAGGTCACATAGGAACATATCCAAGTGGGTCTTGAAGACCTCCAAGGAAGGAGACTCCACAACCCCTCTGGCAGCCTGTGCCACTGCTCCCTCACCCTCACAGGGAAATAGTTTTTTCTTATATTTAAGTGGAACTTTTTGTGTTCCAGCTTCATCCCATTATCCCTTGTTCTATTTCTATATACTATAGAAAAAAAGGGATGCCCCAACCTCCTGACATCCATCTTTTAGATATTTATAAACATTAATAAGATCTCCCCTCAATCTCCTCTTTTCTAGACAAAACAGTCCCAGTTCCCGCAGTCTTTCCTCGTATGAAAGATGTTCCAGTCCCCTGATCATCTTGGTGGCCCCGTGCTGTACTGTCTCCAGAATTTCTCTGTCCCTCTTGAGCTGAGGAGCCCAGAACAGGACACAGGACTCCAGATGAAGCCTCACCAGGGCAGAGTAGAGGGGAAGCAGAACCTCTCTCGACCTTCTGGACACACTCTTCTTGATGATTACCAGGATGCCATTGACCTTTTTGGCCATCCTTCTTAATAATGTTCATTGATGCTTTCTCATGGAATTTATTCAGGTAGTCTATATAATATTATTGATTTGAAAAAAAATATTTCTTTTTAAGAATCTGTAAGATTTCAATCTTTCTAACGTGGATAACTCCAATTATAGTTTCTGGAAATATGAGTTTAGTTATATGTAATAATATGATGGTAAATCCTTTGATATTCATTCCTTTCTTCATGTAGTCTCATAAGACATTTCCTTAGTAACCTTATTACATTAAAATTGTTCATGTCTTTTTCCATCTACAAAATATTGAGGAATTTTTGTTTCATTCTTTCATGTCTTACCCTTATGCATGTCACATACGAACTTACAAAATTTTATTAATGGGAAATGGGAATACATATTAAAATGTACTGTAATGTTCTGATTTTACTCTAAGTCATTTATATTATATCATAACTTAATGAGTCAAGCCATCACATTTAACAGTAGCTCAGCATGAGTTTCTCAGGCAAGAGAAAAAGAGCATATAGTTGACTTCTGTCAAACTGTTCATCTTTATATAAGTAGGCTTACAGGGTTGGTCAATCATCAGGAAAACTTTGCTATGCCTATACGTTAAAATGTCAACTCATAGCTTTAAAAGATCTGTTAGAGAAATTTTTGTTATAGACAAACTGTTCACTTTTCTCATACTATCACACGAAATATGTCAGTTTAAACAGTTATTTTGTAATCTCCAAGCCTAAGTTTTAAGGTAACAATATCTACCATGTTTTTGTCTTTTTTTTTTATTGTTCTTATTCTATGTCACTGCCACATGTGTCTCATACTCTTACCTGAAATGAAGGTAAGAAATGGAGGATGAGCTCACTGACAAACAGGTACAGGGCAAACTACAGTCTGCAGATCATCCTTTCAGTATGTTCAAAACAAAATCTGGAAATACAGAATTAGGAAACACCTACATGTCTTATCTTTTGCTCATCATACTGCTACAGATAGAATAGATGTCCAGCTTTATTCTCATTTCAGCAGTAGATATACCTAGGGTTGTCTGTCACAAAACCCAAATGCTTTATGTGTTTAACGACCACCTAAGTTTTCATCAATATAGAAAGGCAATTAAGCATGTTATTGAATGTACTCCAATAGACATTACTGTGAAAAACAATTTCTCTTGTAACCTTCCCACGCCTATTTCTAGCTGCCCCAGTTACATCTACTGTTTGGTTCCAGCTGTTATACATACAAAGATTATGCCTTTATATGTCAATAAATGAACTTGCATTCACTTTATCGAACATATTCTATCTTTAATGTGCAAGTAGTTCTAATTAGAGAAACTAGATTGAGAGACTTCTTGCTTAAGGAAAGCTAGGACATGATCCCTGTTCCAGCTCATATCCTCTCAATGTCAGGAATGAAGAGTTCTCAGTTTCAAAATGACAGTTTAAAGGAAGGTTCGATCTACGCAATACCTAACTGTAATGGACACACTTTTTAGAAGGACAGTCAAAAGACTAACATCTTTCATTTATTTGATAAATTTTGGGTTACTATGTTATTAAAAAATGATGATGGATAGCAGCATCACAACACACTGAGAGAACTGACTGTCTAACCTCTCCTAACCAAAGATATGATTTAGAAGAACGTGAGTTCCATCCATGACAGAGAAACAGTTTTAGTCATACTCTGTCTTTATTATTTCTAATAGATTGGTTTAGACTTTCCACAGCTCAGAGTGCTGACTATGATGAATTTTAGTTCTGAATTACTCTGGTTCCCTATGAGTTATATAAGAAGTGTACAGGTAAAAAATGCAAGTTTTAGACCACAGATAGAGAAACCATACACAAGTTGTTCTGTTATGAAACAGGAAACATATTTGTAACTTCTTTAAACATGATGAATCAATAAGCTCAATTTTGTGACATTGTTATTAGTGTGGAAATTGTCAATGTTAAAAAAAAATCTCACACACAAGTGAGTTCTTGAGTTACTTATCTTTCTGATTTTTTTAATAACAATCACAACTCTGTAAATGTTACTAGTAGAGTATTAGTGGTTTATGTTGTATGGAAAGATAGTGCATTTTTTTGTAGTTTCCATAACAACCAGAGTATAAGGTAATCTAAAATAATTTGCATTTCACTGCAGTCTACATTATGAATGCCTAACACTGCGTCAAATAATAGATTCAAGAGGAGCACTTTCATATTTTATTAGTTTACCTACTAAGTGAATAGTCATAAAAAGGTGTTATTTCTGTTAAATGATGGGTCTGAGACATAAATGTAGATTTACTTAAGCTGTCATCTAAGTTTCTTTCAGATAATGCAAGCAACTAAGTATCTGTTATCAGGTGCACTCAGACTGCCACCATGTTGGAAGACCAGGGCATTCTGGACATACAGCAAGCCAACTGCAAGTTGTAACTTTGGTTTTGTCTAATGGTTTGGAATTTATTTTCTAGAAGTGTCTAAGTCATTTTGCTTCTGTATGTTTTTGAAAGACTGTTTTCAAAAAAAGTCTCATAATTTGTGTTTATTGGATACTGGGTTGAAGTTGCATAAATGCTTTTCATTGTCTGAAGACAAATCTTTCCCTACAATAAAATTAAAAAAAAAAAAAAAATTACTAGGAGTAAGAAATGTTTTGTAAGGTACTTTCATCATGTCTGTAAATGTAAAGAAGATCAGTGTTCTACCTTACATCTCTATTCACACTGCTCATAATTGGCTTTCAGCAATAAGACTTTTCTGTCAAAATTGTCATGTCACGTTTTTAGTTTGATGTAAGCTAAGAACTTACAGTAGTGCATAGTTGTTGCTATGCTGGAGCTTAGTTAAAATTCTACATATATATGAAAATTCATGTCAAAAGCAGAAAGAATTATAGCACTTGCTATGTTAGACCCTCTTACTGTTTTGACTCCATACTCTCCTGGATGTATTCATAGAAAAGACAGATGAATGACCAACTCTGATCCTGAATGAACTAGGAAGGAGAATCTTCCTTGTTCCACTCTGTCTCAAAGTGATTGTTCCAAAAATGATGGACAGTTCCAAAATATGATAAGATATTGCATCACACTAAGAAAGCCATGATGATATCTAAAACCTTGAAAAATAAACTTCCCTTTTCTCACATTAAAAAAAAACCAAACAACTGTCATGAGGTAAATGAAAAGACAAGGGACATATTTAAGATAGTCACTTAATTTTTAAAGTAATAATTCCATATTTTCTGTGCAGTGTTTTTGAAAAGTTTAGAAAAAAAAGAAGCATAGGAAAGAAAATACTTATTTCTACACAATACTTTCCTCATCACAGACAACTGACATGACATTAAAGAAATTGATGAGTTTATAAATACTGTTCTATTTGTTTAGCATCTTCTCCACTGGCTTGCAAAGTATTTTACAAAACAAAGACATACTGGGAAGGAAATCTACATACAGTGCATGACATTAAGACTACACTGTGGCTGCTCTGCATCTTGTTCAAGCATCTGAATTTGAAGACAGTTTTAAAACTAAAGAATGTGACTGAAATGTCGACTCCTGCCTTGATTTTCATCCAATCAGAATGTTAATTTTAGCAGACTGGTTTATCTTTGTTCAGTTTGAGAAACAAGGCTGTCTTCTATGTAGAAACTATATTTATGGTATACATGAGTGCTATCTGTGGAGCAGGCATTATCTTCATGATAATAGCGTCAGTAGCTGACCCTAAAGAGAAAAAAGAAACCTGCAGCTGTAGGGTGGAGAATTTGAGAGAAAGCAGTGGTGGGTGAGCATCGGCTGCTGCAAAAGCTCTCATTCTTGACTATGATATTAAGTAGGTCAGAGTCATGAATATTTAACACATCAAATCAACCTAATCTTGAAGCACAGTCGTTTAAATTTGTTTCAACTCATGGCAATGAGAGAAATAGTGTTATCATGTAATAGACCATTAAAACAAATGAAGACCAGAACAGCTCAGGAGCAATGAGCTGCATGAAAGAATGCATATGATTTTCTGTTCAGTTTTAGCAATGCAACTTCAAATGCACTATACATGCACATTTTTCATGTACATGAAAAACAAAGATAAAAATCTCTGATAATGACATGGAGGTTCCACAATGTAGCTCTGCTTAATATGAATATTCTCTACTCAGAAGTCCTCTTACAAAAATTAGTTTACTAAGACAAGAGGTTTTATAACTCCTTGGGAAGATTATAAAAACTCATATTGCATCATTGTGTCTACTGCTGATAATGTAAAATGGCAAGTGGTAGGCCACTACCATCTCACTTCATATGTTCAAGTACAACTCACATAAGTAAGAGCTTGTCTGGTCAGACATCAATCAGAATTGCATGGTAATGGAATTATCAAAGTTTAGTATTTTAGTTGGTCATTTAGCCCATCTTTACCTCAATACTCCATAATGTAGAGGGCTTTTCCTCAATACAGGTTGACACGCTGCAACCATAAAAAATGATTAAGCTGTATTGAATATTTTAATTTGAACTTTGTCATAGAAATAGACCACATATTTTCAGAAGCCTTAAATATTGAGAAAATTAGGCTAATTATTATTTTTCTTACTCCTGATGTCTTCTCTCCAGAAATAAATTATATTCTATTTAGTGACTTCTTCACCAAATATTTACTGTTTCTTTTTTCCTATATTATTGAACCAGTTATCTTTTTACTGTTATTTTCCACATGCCTTTATCTTGTACTTATCAAAGCAGGAAAGATCTTTTTAAATATTTCAGATAGAAATATTTTGTCTTGGTGTTTATCTGTGGGAACATATTTGGCAGATAATAATTTTTTTTTTAAAAAATGACTAGTTCTGATATGTAAATTACTGGAAACTAGTCATTAATAACTGTTTCATACCAAGTTCTCAGCCATGGCAGCTATAGCACAGGTATAGGAGAATGATCATACAAACTATAAAATCTATGTAAGTTTGAGAAGTTTTCAGAATAGCAGCATAGTGCCTGCAACTCCTTTTGATTTTTAATTGCTCTTTGTATCCTATAGCCAGACTTTGTAAAGCTTATAAAGACTCCAGCTGAGATGAGAATAAATTCAATTTCTACCCTCTTATCTACTGTCTTTTATTCAACCAGATCTTATCGATTTAAGCAGGAGCACCACTTGTGCATGTGTGTGAATGTCTGTGTAGATTAATATGAATGAACAAAATTTTTGTATGACAGGATTTCATTATATTTTTCTCTCAGGATTTTTCAATAGGTTCTACTTAAGTTAAGAAAACTTTGACCTCTGTAGTCATTACAGCTAATAAGAAAACAGTAGAGGGGTTAATTGATTCACATCTCAGAGGTGCACAGTCTCAGTTCTCATGCTGCTGCTGCAGTGTATTTCTATTGGAATGCTTTTAGATGTGCTATCAGTAGAACTTAATAATCACTCTGAACTGTCACGTTCACTAAAGCTACAGAAAGCGTGACCTTTAATCAAGAAGGAGCATCAGAAAACATCACTTTATTGTAGAGATGTGCAATTCACAGTACTGCATATTACAGCTTCAGTTCTTTAATGGTTACGAAATTTGTTTTTCACACAGTTGCCTCCTGTTGTAATATTTTCTATTTTTAGTTAGTATTATATTTTCAAAGTAAGAACATTCGGTACGCTTAATGAAAATTTCTAATTTAAAGGATCTGTCTATGGAGGGACATTTTTCAAGTATTCAGTTTTAGCCTTCTTATCAGACTACTTACTGATAACTCTTGCCTTCTCTATATTGATCACCTAATCTATTTGGTTTAGTCATCCCTTAATTTAAGGCAAAAATATCTGCCAGGCCTTGCCTTCATTCTCATTGGGTGTCAGGTAGGGCAAGGGACAGTTTGCCAGTAGAGTCTGAAATAAGCTTGGTCCCTTTCTCAACTACTGTTCTCCAGTAATTTTCTGTGACTTACCTTAGAGTATTTCTGATCCTAATTTTTCACACTCATTGATGGCTACATGAATGTCTGCATAGCATATTAACAGTCATGGACTAAAATACTGTGTTGAAAAATGAGGGACATTATTTTTCTTAGTTATATATCTGTTCTTTCCACTTTAAATTGTAGTAGGATAAGGTTTACATTCTTCCAACTTCACAGGTTAAAAAAAGGGGTTTTACTTGCTTTACAAATTTAAGAAACCACATATATTGAGACACTGAATTAACTTTGAAGATATCTCTTAATGTCTACACAAGGCTTAATTCACTCTATTGGTCAAAATCTAATTTTGATTTTTAAGTCTTTTGTTATAGAAGATAAGCCAACATGATTAAGTCTTCTCTGAAAAATGTATTCTTTACAGACATACCAAAGACACAAGCACAGTTAATAGTTACACAAAAGTCTGTCTGTTTAGTGTTTCTCCAAGAGCTAGACTAATTCCATTGCATTCATGAGAAGAAAACAGAAAAAATATTCTGCATGTGTCAAAAAAGTTGTACTAGGTTCAATATTTAAAATATATGAATGTATGAGCAAAATCTATTATTGAAATTGTTTTATTGTTGTCATTTCCTTGGAGTTTATTAAGCACTGCCTATAAATGATTACATGATGCTGTCCATGCACTGAGCTTGCTGTTAGGGAGAAGCTGGAGGGGACTGCTCTACTGAGGAACATGGCAAGTCAGGAGCCACAAGAAGAGTGCAGATTTTGCAGGAAATCATTCCACCATGACCATCAGGGAAAGTACAGCAGGACTGATGGTGGTGATTAGGGTCAGATGCAGACCAGTGATAGACAGAGAAGTCTATAGAGATGAATTATGCCTGAGGTCAAATCAAAAATTCAAGCCCACGAGGTAAGGGTAGGATCAGCCAAATAGAAGGTGAAGTGGAGCATAACTGCATTCCAGCTCCAGTCTTTCACCTTGGTGCTTACTTGGACATTGTCATGGCTAGACTACCTAGCTCATTCCTCAGCTTCTGTCTCACTTTCCTCTTTGCAAATCAACCTATTCCTTTTGCTATCTGACAGAGATTTTATTCCAGAACGTACTTCCTGCTGCTTTTGTTCATTTTATAATCCAACTGTTCCAAATAATCATCGTTAAAAAAAAAAAAAAAAATTAAAAATAGATATTAGGACATTCAGCCTGGAAGCTGAAAGAAGTAAGGTTTTACACCTTCCAAATGTGGCCTCTGAACAGGTGACAGTCATATTTAGTCTTGTAGAAATCCTCTTCATCTGTCTTCTGCCTAATTAATATTTAATCACCTTTCTGTGAACCATTGAATGTTTAATTTTAGTATACACATTTTGTTCATGACTGCTGAAAATTTAATATAGGAATAGTCCTTCTAACAGGAACTGCAACTCATGAATCCTACTTTCTATATCTTGAGTCCTCGATGTGAGTGCCTTAACCTCAAGGCAACCTCAAGACAGCAACATTTTGTGGGCTGCTGGATGGTACAAGTTTGAATCTCCTAAGGAAGTAAAGGGAATTAAAATCATATCAATCAATTCCTGAGTGAGTGCTCTAGCCTAGGCTATTACACAAAATGGCTAGGCTAGGCTATTACACTATCACCACTTCTAGAGATATTTTAAAAGAATATTCTGTCCACAACTGCTCTTTGGGAAAAGGCTAATTCTGCCATGAACTCTAAGAATATTTAAAAATGTCTATAAACCTGAGAGGTTTTTAGTAGAGGTACACCAAGTTTTGTTAGATATACAGGCTATACATTACTATATCCATTCTTGAAACAGTGCATCTTGGAGAGCTGTGAAGGAGTGCAAAGGATTTTTAGGGACAGGAAAGAGCATAACCCAAGGAAGCAAAGATCTGAAGGAACTCTCTCTCTTTAATTTTTTTTCTCAGGCTTGCTGATGATTCATGTGACTGCAGTTATTTTTCTCTCCTCCATCCCACACCACTGTTAAGACACCGAATTTATAATGTATAATTACCAGGATCTGATCTATGCAGTGTCTCCTATCCTAAACAGCTAATATTAGATATTATCCAATTCAATGTGGTGCCAATGACACAGGAGAAGAGCTGCTTTAATTGGATGTCATGTGCAGGAAAAAAACTTTAAACTGCTTTAACAAATCCTATTCTGAATATTCATCTTCTTCAAAAGCAGTACTGCTTAACACATTTCTTTTTTCAACTTTTACGCTTTATCTAGCAGATTGGTTTTTGAAGGTTTTTCTTTAAAAGAATGAGAAAGATCTTACTAGTTGATGGCCTGTGTATTGGTGTTTTGGCAACACTGGAAAGAAACAAGAAAATTCCCAACTTTCAGGCAATTTCATATTTCTTACATTTTGCTTCCTTCTCTGGGATGGTATTATCAGATGGGAATGCAGAACATTAGTCTCTTGCCATCCATATTAGCCCTTAGGGTCATTGATGAATCATAGGTTCTGCAACCTGTATCAATTAAGGCCCTCAAGGAAACAACATAGCTTATAATCTTGGATGTTATCCTGATTAGAAAATGGATTTTAATTAAGAGGTATTCATTAAATTGCTTTTTAAATTCACAAGGAAAATGTTTTCAGAGTCTTTGCTCTAGTTTTAAAAACTGACAGACATAAACAGCCAATCTGGTGTCACTTGTCTCCTGCTATATTTTGGTGCATGAATTTCTTTTGCTCTTTCTCTGCTTTGACTATTACTCCAATTTATGATCTCATTTCAGTTTTATTTCTTCCATCCACACTTAAAGAAAGTTTTTCAATTCAGTACTTTCAGTTATTGATATATTCATCCTCTCTCCCAGTAATACTTCATTTTAAAAGGACAATATAGTGTAATTCTCCTCTCAATAGTCTGTGGAAAATAAAGTTGAAAGTAAATAAAAACTTAAAATATGCATAGGTAAACTCAAGTTATTTCAAAATTGTTCTTATTGGACTTTAAGAACACTTAGGTTTATGTTTCAAAACATGATGTAAACACTCTCTCATGTTCTATATGTTACTAATGAAATGCTTATTTTCATTAACTTCTATTTAAACTTCTGTTCAATGACAGTTAATGAAAGTGTTGAAGAGAAGAATTAGACATTACTTTGCAAATGCAAATATAAGTAATTAGTCCAGAATTTTTTCAACAGTCTAGAAATATATTTTGGTGTAGTATTTTGTACTTTGTTATTAAATAAAAGCTGAAAGACATCAGTGTTATTAAATTGTTGTAAAACATAAAACATATGTGAAGAATTTTAATGGCAGTGTAATGATGAAGAAAACCTATATATTGTATTATGGCAATTACTTGGAGTTGATTAGGCAGAAATATTCCTTTCTATTGTTAAAAGATGTGGAGATACAATTTGGGATGTAACAAAAAAACCCAAGTTTGTGTATATCAGTAGGGATACTGAAGCGATGAGAGCTAACAAAGAAGTATTTTTATATTCTTCCTCCTCAAAGTGAAAACACTTGAAATATTCTTAAAATCATTATTATTGATAAAATTATTATTACTACTACTACTATTATTACTACAATTAGAAATTTTTATTTGTGGTGTGTGCCTTACCTCTCTAATATCCTTATTTAAATGTAAGAAAAATATCTGACTGGAAAGCATCTTACTTCTCATATTATGACTCCATTTAATGAGTTACATCTCTCCTTGTTCCTAAAGAGAACAAAAGAGTTGAAGTTTCTTTTTCTTGATAATGCACAATGGTCTCACATGTAAACTGAATCATAGATATAAATTTTTAACTACAGAAATAAGGAAATATTTTACATACAGATGTGGAACTAAGTGATCCAGTAAAAAAAAAAATAGAAAAAAGTAAATATATATATATATGGGAATACTCTGGATGCACACAGTAAAGCTTTTAGACAATATTGAGATTCAAAGTCAAACGCTTGAAAGCTAAAAGTCAAATCTGCATTTATGTGTGATGCATACAGACTACAGTCATGTCACCTCTTATCTACTTTTTACTAAAATAAAGAGATTGAGTTCACTTGGTCACATACTAGTAATTCTGCTTCTTCATTGTTTAGTTAGTACTTTTTTCTTTGCCCCCACTTTCTCAAATTGGACAAAACATTGCAATATTATGCACATATCCCTCTTCCTATTTAAGTATAACTTATTTAAATGGTCTATGACTTCATTATCCCTTTCAGCTTTATACTTAAACTGCAGTTTAGACCAGCACAACATGAATTAAATCTGCTGCCAAAGAAGTTCTTCCTAGATCTTGCTACTAAATCATCTCATTTTGGTTAACACAAATGTTTGTATAGCTATGCTATGAATTATTTGTAAAATAATCCTGGAAAAATAAAATAATTAGTTCCAAAGTCAACAAGTGGCTTAAAGTCTCTGTTTCTCAGAAAATCTACAGTGTGATTTGGTAGATCCTTGCTTAGGCGGAAGAATGGCTGAATATAGGCAGTCACTGGCAGAAAGAAGGCCTGAAACGTCTTTGAAAACAACATCAGCTTGTGCTGACTTAAGCTGATTATTTAGCAAGCATAGTAGGATGACCAGGATAGGAGAGGACTTTCCCTGGGTGGAAGAGGAACAGGTTAAAGACTTGTTGGCCAAGCTTAAGGCTTATAAGTCAATGGGTCCTGATAGGATGCAGCCTAGAGTGCTGAGGGAGCTGGCTGATGTGATTGCTAAGCCTCTCTCCATCATTTTTGAACATTCATGGAGGACATGCCTGAGGACTGGAGAAAGGCCAATGTCACTCCAGTCTTCAAAAGGGCAGGAAGGACAACCCAGGAAACTACAGGCTGGTCAGCCTCACCTCGAACCCTAGACAGGTGATGGAACAACTCACCCTGAATGTTGTCATTAAACATATGAAGGAGAAGATGGTTATCAGGAGGAGTCAACATGGATTCACCAAGGGGAAATCCTGTTTAACCAACCTGATAGTCTTATATAAGAGTGCATAACCAGCTGACTAGACGAGGGGAGAGAAGGAGATGTCATCTACCTTGACTTCAGCAAAGGCTTTGACACTGTCTCCCATAACATCCTCATCAGAAAACTCAGGCAGTGTGTCTTCAAAGAGGAATGGTGAGGTGGATGGAATGCTGGCTGAATGACGGAGCCCAGAGGGTGGTGATCAATGACACAGAATTGAATTGGAGGCCTGTGGCCAGTGGAGTTCCACAGGGTTCTGGGGCCAGTTCCACATCGGTTCTGGGGCCAGTCTTCTTCAACATCTTCATCAATGACCTGGATGAGGAGACAGTGTACCCTCAGCAAGTTGGCTGATGACACCAAACTCGGAGGACTGGCTGATTCCCCAGAAGGCTGTGCTGACATTCAGCAGAATCTCAACCAACTTGAAAGACGGGCAGAGAGGAACCTCATGAGGTTCAACAAGGACAAGTGCAGAGTCCTGCATCTGGGAAGGAACAACCCCATGCACCAGTACAGGCTGGGGGTCGAACTGCTGAAGCGCAGCTCTGCAGAGAGAGACCTGGGACTCCTGGTTGATAATAAACTGACCATGAGCCAGCAATGTGCCCTCGTGGCCAAGAAGGTTAATGGCATCCTGTGATGCATCAAGAAGAGTTCTTCTCCCCGTCTACTCTGCCCTGGTGAGGCTTCATCTGGAGTCCTGTGTCCAGTTCTGGGCTCCGCAGCTCAAGCGGGACAGAGAAATTCTGGAGAGAGTCCAGAGCAGGGCCACCAAGATGATCAGGGGACTGAAACATCTTTCATATGAGGAAAGACTGCAGGAACTGGGACTGTTTAGTCTAGAAAAGAGGAGGTTTAGGGGAGATCTTATTAATATTTACAAATATCTAAAAGGTGGGTGTCAGGAGATTGGGACATTCCCTTTTTCTATTGTATGTAGCAGTAGGACAAGGGATAATGGGATGAAGCTGGAACAAAAAAAGTTCCATTTAAATATAAGAAAGACCCATCTGAACACATTCCAGTGTGACCTGATCTAGGTTGACTTGCTTCTGCAGGGGGGTTGGACTAGATGATCTCTAAAGGTCCCTTCCAATCCTATCATTCTATGATTCTATGATTTAAGATGTCTGAACTAAACCAATAACTGGCTTTTGCCAAAAAAGGTGATTTCTCCTTCTTTTTTTTCTTAATTTCTTCTGCTTGACTAATCCTTTGGTGAACTTTTCAAGTTACTAAACCAGAGAAAAACTTTCTGAGGCGTTCAAATTACTTTTGTCCCCACTTAGTGCAAGACCTTACTGAGCAGGGTACTAAGTTCAGGTAGGACAAAATAAATGATGGGGCTCTGTTGATGAGGGCACAAGATCCTTGAGCCTTTTCTAGCACCCTGTGCAATTGCGTAAGTGTAGCCTTCACATGAAATTTCACTCGTTCTGCTGGTTAGCATACATGACTATTCTTCACACTCCAGCCCTCTGAGTATTTTCCAGAGTCCATACTACTGAAAACAAAGCATGCTTACCTCAGGAGGTGTCCTAACCCTTCTCAGACAGAAAATACAATAACAGCAAAAGCTGGAACAGAGGATTTTGAAGTGTTGAAAATATATCTGTGTGGATATGATGTTGTTTAACTCAACAAAGATATTTTTGTTTAAGAAAAAGAAAAAGGTGTCATTTTCCTACTTTCAGCCTGCTGACATGTATCAGTGGGACCTCTCCTCTCAATGATTTACCTCCCTCTGCAATTTAATGAGTAGTGGTTTTTTTTATTACACTGTCAGATGCCTGAGAAAAATTATGAGTTGCATAAGACTGCAGATGATAATTGAGTAATAATAGTGGAAACACAAGTGAATATTTCCCATCCAAAAGGAAGCTTGGAGTATACCTTACTGAAATATTTCCAACAGGAGAGTCTTCCATGGTAATCTGTAAAACCAGAAATATTTCCCCATAAAAACAGTCCTGTTTCAAAACTGGTCTGTTCAAATCTTCCTGGTGTTTTAGCACTTTGCTGATTTGTTCAGGTCTTCATGTCAGAGGCGTGCAGCCTAACACAGCATTCTAAATATGAGTAATCAATGGCTTTTGCATTCAGAAAATATTTTGGAAGGTGAAACTTCATCAGAAAACATTTCAAACTATTGAAATCCATCACGAGAGTTTATTTTCTAAGGTTCAATTTTGAGATTTCCCAGTAGACTAATTAATATGTGCTATGTCTCCTTCAATCTAAAGAGAAAACATGACAATACTACTCAGAATCATTTTATTTCCCTTCTCAGGAAAATATCTACAGCTACCACAGTTAATTTTTTTTTCTTATACAACAGCTGGCTTCTCTGATTTTTTTTTTTCTTTCATGATGCACAGTTTTTAAAGACTTTCCTTAAATAAAATAGAAAGTTATTGTTGGACGGATCTTTCTACAATGTCAGTCTCCCTGATTCTCTCCTCTCTCTTTTGATTAGACAAGTGTTATTCATACTAAAGAACCTTTATTTCTTAGTGATCTGCACAAGTGCTTCATTGGTGAAAGGATATTTGCACACAAATAGAAAATATCAGGGGCTTCTGTATTTTCTCTATGACAGATTCAGTCTACCTACTTGTAAAATGCTAATATGATACAAATAGTATTAATAGACCTTCTGATTCAGGGAAACACCATCTGTCTTGTTAGATACAGCTTTCTATGAAAGAATATGCAATGAATAATTTGTGAAGATTTTATTCTTCATGAGTTAGCTAAATAAGGAATGCTATCTTTTCTTCTCACAATTTATAATGAGAACAAAAGCCCAAAGTGTTGCAAAAAGACATTTGTATTTTAAATGTACTACTTCAGCAATTTCTAGATAATGTAAGTGTGAATAAATGCAATAATTTAAGGTCACAATCTTTATTGTAATATAATAACACTGACATGGAAAAAATTTGATAGGAGAGACAAAGGAAATATATTGCAAAAAATGCAAACAGATCATAGAATCATAGAATGGTAGGGGTTGGAAGGGACCTTTAGAATGTTCAGAAAAAGAAGTGAAAGAATTCAATGTGGTGGTGAGCTTAGTGATTTTATCTGTGAAACATTTAAACTTCAGAACAGATTGTAGCATACTATTTGGGAGCATCTGGGAAGCTGTCCAGAAGAAAAGAACCTGGGAGTGCTGGTCAAAAACCAGCTGAACATAAGCCAGCAGTGTGCCCATGTGGCCAAGACAGCCAGTGGCATCCTGGCTTGTATCAGAATCAGTGTGATCAGCAGGACCAGGGAAGAAACTGTCCCCCTGTACTCAACACTTGTGAGGCTGTACCTCAATACTGTGTCCAGTTCTGTGTCATTCATTATGAGGGATACTGAGGTGCTGAAGCATGTCCAGAGACAGGCAACAAAGCTGGTGAAGGGTCTGGAGAATGAATCTTGTGAGGAGCAGCTGAGGGAGGTGGAGTTGTTCAGGCTGGAGTAGAGGTGGCTGAGGGGAGACCTGATCGCTTTTTAAAACTACCTGAATGGAATTTCTAATAAGGTGGGGTTAAGTCTCTTCTCCCAAGCTACAAGTGAGAAGACAAGAGGAAGTGGCCTCAAGTTGCACCAAGGGACTTTTACATTGGAGACTAGGAAAAATTTCTTCACCAAAAGGGTTACCAAGCATTGAAACAGGCTTTCTGGGTAAATAGTTGTGTCTCCATTCCTGAAGGTATTTAAAAGACTTGTAGATGTGACACTTAGGAACACAGTTTATTGGAGGACTTGACAGTGTTAGGTTAACAGTTGAAATCAATGGTCTTAAAGATCTTTCCCAACATAAATGATTCTATGCTTATACTTACAATTATGTAATATTTATGAGATTATTTTTTTTTCTTCCCAAAGATTCAGTGCTTTTGACTCTTAGTGCATCAAACTACATTAAACCCATCCATGGTTGATGCATGCCTTCTTTTGCACAATAGACTTGAGTCCCCAATACACATTTCATTGATCTGATACTAAAGCAAATTAGTCAATTTAAAAACACATTGTCCATCCTTGACTTTTCAGTTTAAATCTTCCCTTATTGACAAAAATGTAAATTCATTATAAGATTTAACTTAAGATTTAATTTGTGTTTCTCAAGTCATGAGCTTTCACTTCTATTTCTTCACTTACTAAAACTGACAAGTATAATTTGTCTGCAGTAGAAATAAAATCATGTATTGAATTTAGTATTGATTCATTATCAGTATGGGCAAGAAGACTGCAAAGAATTGTTTCCATAACAAATTCTGAACAGATAACAGTTCTCTAAGATGCTAAAATATTTATTGATTACCTTAATAAATAAAGTTTCATTGAATGTGACAAGATAAAGACCATCACTATAGAATAAAAGTTTTAAAAGGGAGAAACAAAGAAGCAGGTTGAGGGAAGTATGTTTCTACATTAAATGTATTATTCTGAGTAAAGCTATTCAGAATTTTCTTGACAAAAATTATTTTCCTCAAGAGTAGATATTTTTTTATGACATTTATTCATCTCCTCAGCATGTTCTCATCATCATGTTTTTGTCAGAATGTTCTGTTTGGTACATAACCTTGACCAGTAGTAACAAGAATAGAAATTCCTACAGCACAAGAAGTTTGCCATGGAATTTGATTTTTTATTCCAGTGAAGAATTAAACCAATATTGAAATCTCAAAAGTTGCTATGGAATTGTAAAGACTTAATTTTTAATAATCTCCCCAGAATATTTCTAAATAGTGGATTTCAGTACAGAATGAAGCATCATCACAGAGGGGTTGTTAAACACTGGAATAGGCTGCCCAGGGATATGATTCAGTCCTTTTTCCTGGACATATTTAGAAGACATGTAGATGAGGTGCTGAAAGACATGGTTTAGTGGTGGCAGTGTGTTAGGTTAGTGGTTGGGTTCAATGAGCTTAAATGTTTCCTTACTGAAACAATTCTGTGATTCTGTGATTCTAAGGGATATTATGTAAGAGCTGTTCAGAGCAGTTACAGGAGGAATTCTAGTCTCCATTCACAGTCTTCATAATGGCCTTTCTACTTAAAAAAGAGAGAAGAGGAGGTCCAGAAGACAGAGTGGACTGAAGAAGTGAGTGACCTCAGTTCAGGCTGAATCATAACTTGTGCCCTTAGATAAACCCACACCATGAACTAGGATTGATTTTGCTTAAGTTTCTGGTTCTATATAAAGACTCAGAGAAAATCAGTGGAGGTTTAGCAATAGGAATCAGAAATGTCTTGGTCAAAGTGTCTCAAACAGACATGATCTAAACAGAGAGACACAAAAGTCAAACTAGTATAGGTCATTTTTTTTTAATGCTTTGAATGAAGAAATTATTTACAGTAGCATTGGAATGGAATAAAAAAAATACCAGGATTTGGAGATCTATTCATTTGAAGAAATGAAAGGCAAAACAGAATTTTTGATGCATAACAGAAAACCAGTTGAATACAACTTTTTTTATATAGTGAGTTATACAGACTTTCCAGTCTGGAACCTTGCAGGAGGACAAATTGTCATAATGTTAATAGTTTATGAAAAATAATTTTGATTGTCTGTAGTTCTGCCCAGCCTTAGGCAAGATATTTACTCTCTCATTGTTTGTAACTGCAGACCTGTGACAGAAACAAGTGATATGACATGCAGGTAACATTCCTTAAGTTTTATACAAGGTGGTAGATGTAATGAGTAGGTTTTTTCAGTGGATATTTCACAATACAAATAGAGGCTTTTATCTCTCCTTACTGTCACGGTTGAGGCCCAGCTGGCAACAAAGTACCATACAGCCACTCTCATCGCCACCTACAAGGATAGCAGAAGTGGTAGTGAGAGGGAGGAGAAAAGAAAATCAAGGGTCTTGTGAATCAAGACAAGGGCAGGGATGGCTCACTTGCCCGTTATGGTTACTGGCAAAATAAACTCAACTGCTTGACTCAGGGAAGAAAACAAGATCTGTTTAATCCACCACTGAGTGGTGGAGGAAAAAAAAAACAAAGCAAAACCAGAGTAGGATTATGAGAAAAGGATTATGAGGTCATTCTGAAGGGCTGCAGCTTCTCTCACACCTCTCCAGTGTGGGTGTTCTCTGCAGTCTGTAGAACTCCAGGCACATTCTGCTCTAATATCACTTCCCCATAGAGTCGTGTGGGGTCATCAAGCTGCAGGTGGATTTCAACTCTACTGTTACCCTCCACAGATTACAGCGGTGCAGCTGTGGTCTCAATATGGGATGAAAGGGTACACCTTCCCTGTTCTGGCACACCTTCTCTTGTCTTCCTTCAGTGACCTTGAGATCTTCATGGTCATTCTCTCATTCCACCTCATCTACCTTCTCCATCCCTACTTCTGATTTTTTCTCTGTTAAAAGTGATTGCAGAGGTACCCAATTGGCTCACATCCAGAACTGATATTCATAGATACTGATATTCAGTATTTATTTGCATAGAGTTGAAGTACATAGAAGAAAAAGATAAGGGGATAGATTGTCCTTTTTTTATAGGACCCTGATGTAAATTTTTCAACCTATGACTGGTGACTTTAAACTACATGTACAGTTCTTATGTATTATAGTCTTTTATAATGCATTTTGGTTCACAATGGGCTGCAGCATTTTATGGGTGTTGATATCTTACTGTACATCAGTCACAGTTTGACATGACAGCCTTTTCTGGTAAGGGGGAAGGGGCTATAAAGATGGCTTCTGTAAGAAGTTGCTCAAAACTCTCCCCAGCTCTGAGCCAGGCCCACTTCTGGGGCTGAGTCAATTAGACACCTCCATGATCACTTTTTAAGAAGCCAGAAGAGGAGGCTTTTCCTCCATCATCTTCCTGCTTTTTGCTTCTTCTGCCCCTTCTTCTTCTGACTGGTGATGGTGCAAGGAGTAGGAACTGTGAGAGAACCAACTATGCGGACTCCAAGGTCAGTGATGAAAGAGAGGGGGAGGTGTGCTGGAGCAGAGACTCCCTTGCATTCTACGGAGAGGATTGATGAGATTTATTTTCATTTCTTTAAAGACCCCACATCAGCGGTAGAGACTCATTTTGATAATGGCCCTGTATCAGGGGCAAAGACTCATTTTGCTAAAGCTGGCCCCACACTACGGGCAGCGATTAACTTAAATAAAGGCCTCAAGCCAGGAACAATGACTATGGCCAGAGCAAGCCGTGTCCCATGGGAGGGACCCAATCACTTCACTACAGACCCCGAGCCAGGTTCAGTGATTTTCTTCTTTAAAACTATGGCTGGAGCAGGCTGTGTCCCGAGAAAGGGACCCAATATCCACAGCTGTAACTGTGGGAAGGAACCCATGACAGAGCATCTCATTAAACTTGTGCCCAGAAGAGGCCTTGTCCAGAGAGAGGGACCCTATAACTTCAAAAACTGCAACCATGGTGAAGAATCCATGCCAGAGATATTCACCAAGGTCTATGTCCCATGTGAGGGACCCTGTATGGGCAGAAGACGCAGCTGTTGGGAACAACCCCCACCAGAGAAGTTCGGTAAGGACTGTGTCCCAGGGGAGGGGCCCCATATCAGAGCAGGGGAAGAATGCCAAGAGTCATCCTCATCTGAGAAGACAGAAGCAGCAGAGCCCATCTGTGAGAGACTGACCACATCCCCCATTCCTTGCCGCCCATGAGCCGTTGAGGGGGAAGGAGGTAGAGATATGGGGAGCAGTGAGCTGGGCCCAGGAAGAAAGGAGGGATGGGGGAGGGAGATCTTAAAGTGCTGGTTGTAATTTTCTCATCATCCTACTCCCTTTTTGCTTTTATTCCCTTCTGTTTCTTGTAGAATAAACTTTCCTACTTTCCTCTCTAAGTCGAGTACTGGAGTCTGTTTTGCCTGGAACCGTAATTGGCAGCGAGCCCTCCCTGCCCTTGTCTCAACCCACAGCAACCTTGCTTATCTTTTTACTCCTATTTTGCTGGGGCCTCCACCATCCTAATTAGGGTGGGGGTGAATGGGGGCACTGAGCGAGAGACTGTCATGGTGCTGCTGTGCTAGCTGGGCCAAACCAGGACAACATCACATGGTTTTATCAGCTATTCACATGGATGTCTCATTAAGGTTGTGTAACCATTTTAGTTAAATAGAGGAGAAAAATGTATTCACTTCTGTTCTGCTCCTTAAATTTAACATTTAATTAAGTCAGTGAATTCATGTCTCCTAGTGCTTTTGGGAGACTTGAGAATGTTTATATTTACACGTGATATTCTGTCATCCTTTCCACATTATTTGTCTGTGGTTATTTCCTACCCTGAGAGCTTAACAGGCTACAAAGTTGCAAAATGACACCTCCCAAGAGCCAAGTGAAAACTTAGTTCAGATTTGTCCACATCAAAGTCTTTAAGTGGAAAGCAGTTTGCTATACCTATGGTTTTCTATTTTAGATTACACTCCAGTGATACATTTTGGTTGTGACTGATTTACACTAAGCATTACAATGATGTAAAATGTAATTATGTAAATAATGTTTTAGAGAATTTAAATATAAAATGTCTCCTTAACTGACTATCTGTAATGAGCAAAAAATAATAACTGTTTTGTTGCAAGTTTCTGTGATTAAGCAAATAACATTTCTCGCAAAAATAAATTTACAGCAACAACACTGGGAATTGTGGCTGAACTGAGATATATCCTTTAGTTACACTGAATTTGCTGATGAAATTTATTTCATGACTGCTGTCAAGCTATATGATAAATAACAAGTATATCTAGCTGCAAGCTCAAATTCGCTGAGCTAATCTTAGAACCTTAGTGATAGGGATGGAGTTTTTGCTTGATCTGACAGGTTAAATAGCTTCCTTTGAGTACAGAGAGTTTGAGATTGCTAAGAGCTCCTTCAACTACTTTTATCTGAGCATTTGATGCTACAAATGTGAGTGGTTTTTCTTGAACTGTAAGAGGATTTACAACAAAGTAATAAATGATTGTGTTTGGCTTTTAGAAATATACATTCAGTAACCAATAACTGGAAGTAAGATCACACAGAAGATGGCTAATATGTCTTAACTATATTGTAATAATCAAAACACAATAAAAACAGTCTTTCCCTTGCTGATTCTTTTCCTGTCATCTGGTAAAAAAAAACAAGCAATGTGGCAACATACAGCCTTCCCTTCTGACCTTACTTTGCAGTAAGAACTATTCAACTAGCATGATAATGATAGCATAGGTACAGAAGTGGAAAATAGGAAAAAATCATAAAGCAAAGGAAGCAAATGTCAAACTGACAAAACTTTTATATATCACAAAGCCCACAGAGGAAAAATGTCTTGTCTTACTAAATCTACCGCTTTCACTACAGCATATATATCTTTAAAGAGCATTGACTGCTGCTGTACACTGAACTAGCAAAGGAACTCAACTGTAACTGTACCATGTAACTGAAATTGCTCATTGCAAATGAAAATGACTTTCGGTCAGAAAGAGTGATAGGTGTGCTATCAAACAATCTAATAAAATCTATTCCTTTCCTTCACCAGCCAAGGTTTTCTGGGAAGCAGCTTCATAGAGGCTAAGTGCAGTCCTGTCTTTCATATTCAACTAAGAAATCAATTACAGCTACTCATTATGCAAAACATGTTACGTTTTATCATGCCCTGTCAGAAACAAGGGAGTAATATTATTTGATTTCCAAAAATAAAATGCAAGAGAAAAAAGTGCAGCTGAAGCAGCAGTATAGTACTAAAGGTCATATAATGTGATTTCACCATGTTGTGTCCTTCACCACCAACTTAATTTTGGATTTTCAAAATTCAGTTACAAAAGGAACTATAGAGATGATGTTAAAAAAATATCAGATGTATATATATATATAATATATATATAACATATTAGATATATCAGCAGAAAAATGTCAAATGGGTTTGCCTCTCTTCCAGTCTATTATCATACAATTCCCATTTCATTTTCCTCTCCAAAGTTATTTTTGCTGTTGGCTGATTGGCAGTTTAAATAATCTCAAAATAAAACCATTATTTAAGCAAAATCTCTTGTTTTAACTGGAGATATAGAAAATTCTTACAGTTTACATACTACAAGAAATAAACAAGATGCCAGTATTTAAGAACCGTCCATTCACGCATTTTTGAACCAAAGAAATGCTTAAAACATGAATACAATATGGAGGGGTTTTTTGTACAAAAGGAAAAACAAGGTGAATTTCAATGCCATTGGCATAAGAGAATATGGACATAACCTTGAAAACAATCAGACTTCTATACTTAAAATATTGTCTTACAGCAGTACAAAATAACTTAATCTTCTTTTTTTTTTAAAGTAAAATGAGGATATTTTGAAAAGAAATTGAGACAGTCTATCATTTAGAGAAGAATTCATCTCTATTTAGACTTCCATGCTTCATCTAGTCAAAGCTTTGAGCAGGTTTCCAAACCTCTCTTTCAAAATTAAATTTTTTTTTAAAAAAATCCTCTTTATCAGTAGGCTTTTAATACAGTATCAAATACAATTACGCCTAGCTAATGATACCCACAATTTGAGGAAAAATTCTGTAACCTATTTTTACTTTATCTGTCAACTGTTTCATATTTTCCTTCCTGCCAACTTACTGGTAGAATTGAATAACATACTTTTAAGAAAAAAATTGCCTTTCAATCTTTACCTTACATTTACTACCAGCTCGTTTACTACCAGCCAACACCTTGAGATTTCCTCTAGTCACAACCTCCTTTTCTGAAGTAGAGAAAAGGTCCTAACCCCCTACATATTCCTATTATCTGTAAAGTTATTGTGTGTCTTTCATTCCTAGTGATTTTAGTAAAAATAATGACAGAACTTAGGAGGTAATTTTGCAATCCCTCTAGTCAATTACATCCATTATACCAAATATTCTTCACAGTCATTGGAAGTATTGTGAGTTTTATGTATTTTTTGAAAGTGAGAATGATTCTGGGAAACCTTAATACAGGTGGTTCAAGAAGAATCTCTTTTCTTTTTCCCTCTCTGTTGACCGCAGAACACATCGGCATTTATAGTTAAAAAGTAATTCACAAAAAGTGTCTGGCACTTCACATTACCCAATCTGACACTGATTTTCTTCATATCCATTGCTTTCATTTGATGTACATGGAAAAAAACACCCAACACACCATAAGCATGTTTTTTACTTAAAGTCCTTAAGCACTTGCATATCTTCACTCAGACATAAGCAGGAAAACAATAATTTATGTTACTATATTTTTATTTACTGAACTGTAACCTGTTCGAATTGCAATATGTAAAAATACATACTGACGTACTCTCAGTCCGTGCACTGCCAAAAAGGCTGTCAACTAGACTAGATATATGGTGAGTGATTTAGATATCACCTGAAGCTTACACACAAACTAGATTTAAAAGTTTCATGGTCTAAGTTAAAAAACATAATGTCTCTTCAATTCTGAATTTTCCTATCTGCTGTCCTCATCAAACCCAAGCAGCTCAGACTCAGGTCTAAGTTTTGAAGAGAAAAATCTCTTACTAGGTTTTTACAGATAGACACAGAGACCCTAACACTTAGAACCTCCTGAGTTCAGAGACAGAGGTGACTAGATTTGAGTCTTCATTTTTAGCTAAGAGATGCCCATTAAATGAAATGGCCAATTTAGAAGATCAAGGGGAAAATTGACATTAATGTTAGCAGGAGCAACTCCATTGACTTTAATGAATTCAAATTTCACTTGTTGGACATGTATTTGGCTCAGAAGCCCAAAAAAACCAATAAAATATATTTTTTAAAAAAAAGAAAAAACAAAGATATAGCTTAATGTCTTGGTGTTATCATTTAGTTTTAATTAACAAGAGGCATTCCTGCTATGTGTCACATTTAACGGATACTTTGTAGCTGACTGTGTCTCGTTTAAAACTTTCATTGTCTTTTATTCTTCAAGTGTGTAAAGTAAACAGAATGGTAAGAGATGGATCAGCAAGCATCTTCTATTTGCTATTTATTTTACTTTTGTTTATGCACCAAGAGATACTGGTATTCCTCCCTAGCCATTTCTTCATCCTTTTCACTGTAATTAACACTCTTTTCTTCTTCTACCTCACCTTCCGGCTAGCAGGTTTATTGCCACAATCAAGAGCTATATCCATGCTCCAGAGATAAATCTTTGCTGAAGACAGAGTGGACAGTCAGTGTGCTGAAGACAGATGAAGACATTCACAGCATCACCCTGAAAACTGTACAATTGTGGCCACTGTGTCTGGGTGTATCCCAGCCTTCCTGTTATGTGCTTTGCTTCACAGACTTTCTGGACAAAACCTAGCTTCATCCTAAGGCAGCTGAATTTCTACTATTGACAAAGTTAGTCAGATTAAGGTTAATCAGACATTTATAATGCTGTTATAGCTGTGAACACAGCTGAAATACAACAGAGTAGAAAATATAACAGAGGCATCTGGGACGACAAGATAGCATAGTCCAGATTATCCCAGGTAGTCAATACTTCTGCTATCCATGAAAGGTGGGTGCTGAATAGACTTTTGCTTTAGGTGCAATTGTATTGTAATGAATGTTGAGTTAAAAAATGGTTCACTAAATAGTTGGTGTTAAACAGTTGTGTTAAAAAGAAATAAGGCTGGTAATTGAAATAATTTTAAAATGCTATAAAATGACTTATTAGTTATAAGTATTTGTGAGTTTATTAGTAGTAAAGTTCATTATGTTTAGTGGTTAATAGTAGTCTTTATCATTATACATTTATCTAGATATCAATATATTCTGTCAAAACCAGACATTTTCTCTCCTTGAAATTTTGACACAGTAGTACGTGACAGAGATAAAAGGCAATTAAAATAATCTCTTAAGGATTCAGATGATAGTTTTCAAATTTCTAACAGTTCTAATATCAATTTCTAGGTCCTTTTTCACAACATTAATTTCAAAATCTTATATGTATTTTTTGTTAGATTGCTAGATCTCTCATTTCCACAAAATATCCTAAGAAGCTGTTTGCTCAGTGGATAGTATGACTAAAACTTTGGATAGTCTAAATGTGTTCAGTCTTCTGCTCTCAAAACGGAAAACTTTTTAGTCAAACAATTCTCAAATACAAATCTCACTTGCTGGTTGTCAAATAATTATGTTGGTTGCTATAAAAACTATTTTTTTTCTTAAAATCAAGTTGTAAGTCCTAGTCATCAAAATAATCATAATATTGCTTCCATTATTTTTCTATTATGGTGAAGATTACAGTTTCAATAGCATTCATTCCTCTTTTTGTTCACCTAGTTTCATTTTAGGGCTTTTTTTGCCACTATTTCTCATACATTCTTAACATAGCTTAAAACTTAAATTGTAATGACATTAATTAGATACTATAAATACTATTTTCCTGGTTTAAGCCGACCTAGGAACAAAGGACCACACTAAGCCAAAAATACCGAGTGCCTTTGGAATCCCCTAAGGACAGGGAAGGCTCACTCTTCACTTATGGTCCCAGGCAAAGCAGACAAGATGACTCAGCTTGGGAGAAAAAAACCCAGAAATTAATTTAATACACCACCAACCAAAACCATAAAAGCCAAAACTATAACAAACAGAAAACATCACACTGTTACAGTGATGAAGAGTACAACCAGCCCTTTAAGACCACCTTCCCCCCACCTCTCCCCTCTTCTGGGCTCAGAGCCCTGATCCCCATGTCTTTACCTTCTCCTCCCAAGAACAGCTCAGTGGGGCAGAGAATGGGAGTGAGGTTCAGTCAATCCTTTCCTGATGGCTCCTGCCTATTGTCTCCCCTCAAGGCAGGTAGACTCCTCACTGGTCCTACCTGCTCTAGTGCAAGGTCCCTCATACACCTCTGTTATGATGGAATTATTATGGAAACTACATTAAAGGTAAAACAGACCATGACAAAGCTACATACAATCCTGAGTATAAAAAAACTGGAAATTCAGAAATATAGTTGAATTCAGAAGAAATTAAAATACATTGAACTACATATAATACTAAATACATATTTAGGCACTAAACGCATTGAGTGAACATCTGAAAAACATACAAAAGAAAACCAATTACAATTATTAGAATATTTTTATATTTACAGATCCACATGAGGAAAAAAAATTAAATGCTCAATTAATTTGCCTTTACTGCACATATTCCGTTTTATCACTGTGTACAAGCTCATGTTGTTTATGTATTCTCACATTCATCTCTTTATCTTATAAATGGTTGGATTTTTTCTGGTTAACAGTTACCCTAGCTTCCCCATAGTTTCAATAATAGATTAAACTTAATTACAAAGTGTATATTTCCTTAAATTAGTGTATGCCTACATGTATGTACCTAATATACACGCAGTTTTATTTTAATATTAACTTGAAGGCATATCATAGTTTGAGGGTTCTCTTATACAATTATTAAAAAATAACTTGTTCATTTGGCTGGGATAGAGTTTATTTTCTTCTTAGTAGCACACATAGGGCTGTGCTTTGGATTTGTGCTAAAACCAGCATTGATAAAACAGGAATGTTTTTGATATTTCTGACCAGTGCTTGCATTACATCAAAGCCTTTTCTGCTTCTTACCCTGACCTGACAGAGAATGTACTGGGGCTATGCACAAGAAGCTGGGAGGAAGCATGGCCAGGAGAGCTGATCTGAACTAGGCACAGGGCTATTGCATACCATAAGACATTATGGCCAGTATGTAAACGGAGGGAAGTTGGTGGGGAGAGGTGAAAAATTGCTTGGCATGAGTCAGCATATGATGAAGAATTGCATATGGCATCACTTGTATTTTTATTTTATTTCCTTTCACAAAATCACAGAATTGTAGTATAGTAGGGGTTGGAACAGACATTTAGAGATCATCTAGTCCAACATCCCTGCTAAAAACAGGTCCACCTAGATCAGATCACACAGGAACACATCCAGGAGGGTTTTGAAAACCTCCACAGAAGCAGACTCGACAACATCCCTGGGCAGCCTGTGCCAGGGCTCCCTCACCCTCACAGTAAAGAACATTTTCCTCAAGTTTAAGTGGAACTTTTTGTGTTCAAGTTTTTGTCCCTTATCCCTCGATGTATCACTACACACTACAGAAAAGAATGTTGCCCCATCACCTTAACATATCTTTTAAATACTTGGAAGTATATATGAGATTCCCTTCAATCTCTTCTTCAGGCTGAATAGTCCTAGTTCCTGCAATCTTTCCTCATAAGAAAGATGCTCCAGTCCCCTGATCATCTTGGTGGTCCTGCACTGGATGCAGTAGAAGCTCTCTGTCCCTCTTGAGCTGGAGAGCTCAGAACTCTGGGACACAGGACTCCCGATGAGGCCTCATCAGAGCACAGTAGAGGGAGAGTAGAACCTCCCTACACACTGCTCTTGATGCATTCCAGAATGTCATTGGCCTTCTTGACCACGAGGGCACATTGCTGGCTCACATTTAGTTTACTATCAATCAGGACTCCCAAGTCTCTCTCTGCAGAGCTGCTCTCCAGTGAGTTAGCCCCCAGCCTGTACTGGTGTATAGGTTTGTTCCTCCTGAGGAGCAGGACACTGCACTTGGCCTTGTTGAACTTCATGAGGTTCATCTCTGCTCCATCCCTTGGGATGCTATTGTTTTGTCTATCTCTCTGTTACATATTTTTTAATTACTTTTATTATTGCCATGATTTGACATGACAGCCGTTTCTGATAAGGGGAAAGGGGCTGTAAAGATGGCTCCTGTAAGAAGTTGCTCGAAACTGTCCCTAGCTCTGAGCCAGACCCACTTCTGGGCCTGAGCCAATTAGACACCTCCATGATCACTTTTTAAGAAGAAATTGGAAGAAGATGGTTCTTCTTGTTTCTTCCTTCTTCTCTCCCGTCTTCTTCTCTGGCTGGTGGGGATACAAGGAATGGGAAGAGAGAGAGAAACAACCATGCAGACTTCAAGTTCAGTGAGAAAAGAGGAGGAGGTTTGCTGGAGCAGATACTCCTCTGCATTCTATGGAGACGACTGGTGAAGCTGAGATCTGTTTCCATTTTACTAAATACCCCGGACCAGGGGCAGTGACTCATTTTGCTAAAGAAGACCCTGGGCCAGGAGCAGTGACTATGACCGGAGTGGCCGTGTCCCATGGGCAGGATCCCATATTTACAGAAGCTGTAACTATGGGAAAGAACTCATGCCAAAGAAGCTCATTAAAATTATGCCCAGAAGAGACTATGTCCCGTGTGAAGTGCCCTGTATGGGCAGAAGCCGCAGCTGCTGGGAACAACCCACACCAGAGAAGTTCATCAAGGACTGTGTCCCAGGAGAGGGACTCCATATCAGAGCAGGGGAAGAATGCCAGGAGTCGTCCTCATCTGAGAAGACAGAAGCGGCAGAGACTATCTGTGAGAGACTGACCACATTCCCCATTCCCTGCCCCATCCAAGACATTGATGAGGGAGGAGGTAGAAATATGGGGACCAGTGAGCTGGGCCTGGGAAGAAAAGAGGGATGGGGGATGGAGATCTTAAAGTGCTGGTTGTAATTTTGTCATCATCCTACTCCCTTTTTGCTTTTGTTTTGTTGTGTTTCTTATAGATTTCTTACTTTCTAAGTCGAGTACTGGAGTTTGTTTTGCCTGGAATCGTAATTGGCAGCGAGCCCTCCCTGCACTTGTCTTAATCCACAACAACTTTGCTTATCTTTTTACTCCCATTTCGCTGGGGCTTCTGCCATCATAACGAGGGTGGGGGTTAATGGGGGGCACTGAGTGAGAGATTGTCGTGGTGCTTCTGTGCTAACTGGACCAAACCACAACAATTGTTATAATATATTCTTATTGATTTTATTATATTTTATTTCATTTTAGTTAGTAAATTGTTCTTATATCAACCCACAAGTTCTACCTTTTTCCTTCAATTCTCCTTCCCATCTCACCAGGGAGGCATGAAGTGAGCAAACAGCTACACAGTGCTTAGTTTCTGGCTGCGGTTAAACCATAGCATAATCCATTAGAGATCTTTTACCTCTCAAATACTAAATATAATATTTAAATAGCTTATCTGGTTAGTTTCACCTCATTCTGAAGAAGATCAGTGAATTTTAAATCCTAGTATTGGGAGAATAGTGTTGTTTCTGAAACTTCACCAGAAAATTTTCACACAGGTAAATTTTGCTAAATTCCACAAAATGTTTTCCAGACATTGACTCTGTCATCAGTAAGAAAACATGGGGCATAGAAAACTTCAGATTAAATGGTTCAAATCTGAAATAGGTCTCCACACATTTAGCTTTTAATTCTCATATAAGATGAAAGATGAAAATAATATATATACAGGAAGAAGAGCTATTAATTTCCTAGAGGGTTGTCGCTGCTCTGACTTCAACATAGACAAGAGGTTGCCCTGTTGGGAGTTAGCAGATTAAAAATGTGCAATGGAAACCTGCACATCAAAGTCCCACGTTTTGTTCTGACAGATCTCACATAGTAAAACAGCACATGTTGTCCCTGATATTTAAGGTGCAGCAAGGTTATTTAATCTTCAGCAAACTGACTTGGACCGATAGATTCTTTATACCACCACACTGAACAGAAACAGGACATTGTCTCCATTGCTCATCTGCCTTAATCCTAATATGTAACTGCTGACACATTTCCTTTCATGACTTTTGTCAAAAAGCATTCTCAAGACAATGCCCAGGCAGCAGATTTATCAGGTACTTAAGAGTCATTCCCACATGATCACAACATGATCAATGTTAGTCACCTTTGGTCCCTCCATCCTACTGGAATGAAAATAGGACACAGAAAATACTAACTATATGCTACAGTCCTAGGAGCAACATGTCTAGTCCTGAAAGCCAAATGCAATGTAGAGTGCACATGGCCTTTTGGCCCCAGGAGCCATTGATTTATTCCATTTTATTTAGTAGGGTATAAAGCAGTGTGGTTAATCAGCTGTCCAGTAGTTCAGTCTCACTGTCTAATATTCTGTTATTCACTCTTAATGATAAAGCCAAAGTGTCTTCATACAGACTACACACTGTGATAGTTACTTTATAAGTCTTCAAAGTCTCTTACTCTCCAAGCAGCAAAAAGCTCATATTAATAGTAAAGGAAGTGTGTTATGGGCTAGGCACAGATTATGAGGTGACTTAGAAAGTGGTCATATAGTACAGATAATTTCTCTCTACACTGACTAGAGATATTACAAACACATTCTTTCTCTTATCTCCTGTCAATTTAACAGTCTTCATTACAATCTATATTGACACAGTATCCCTTGTCTGTATTTTTTTACTTATTACTTTCTTTATGCCATACAAGGCAAAGTATCCAGTAAAAAAATTCTCCCTGAAGGGCATTAGAAGAGGACAGACTAAGGAATAAACTTGTCATTCGCTAATGAAAAAAGATCAAGACAAACTCCAGTTTTCCTAGTTTGCTTGTTTTGGTTTGGGTTTTTCCCACCTGTGATATCAGGTTGAGTCTGTAATTTCAGGAGTTGTTGGAACACATGATAAACAGCCACCTCATAGCTGTCCTTTAACTGCCTTAGGTGCTACTCTGACAGGTTGCTTTCCTTTTACAGTAAAAAATACAGTTTCAGATTTAGCCAAGTGACAACAGCTCCTAGTTATTAAGAGGATATTTCAAATGTTTCAGTTTTTAATCTTTCAACTTCATATCATAACTTTATTGAAGAGTCAAGCTAGAGCTGCATCAACCAACAGACATGATATGAAATACTCTTTTCTAGTACAATGTTCTAAGATGGTGAATTTAACCTGGAGGTAACCTAAGAGGTAATGTTAACTGCTCATTCCAGTTACTTTTTAAGATTATGTATTGCAACTAGTCTCTCAAAATATATTCTTTTAAAGGATTAAAGAGTAAGGAAAAAACTATCCATTCAATTCAGAACACAGAAAGTCAATTCTAAATTATATTATCTCTGCTGCTGAAATTTAGGTTTTATGAGAGTTTGAGTGGCAGAGTGAGGCAAGTTTGGAAAATGTTTATGAGCAGCAGAAGCTCCCAGGAAGATCACAAAAGATATAAAGAATATTGCATATTGACTATGACTTAATTTAGATTGTTTTTCTTAGGAGAGAGTCGGTACAGGATAGAGCAATCATATATTCTTCTGTGGACCCTACAACTGTATTTTCCTGCACTATGTAGGATATCTGTAAGTTAGGAAGAATGACTGTTATCAGCCTTACAGGTTTCAAACAGGATTGCAGAATGTATTTTAAACTTAGCTTTTATAGAAATACATTATGGGTTAAAGGCAGCTAGGGGCTACTGGTAGATATTTTAGATATAGAAAAGCCTGCCTGGTACGTGAAAATTGATGAATTTTCAAAGGAAAGTGACTCCCATTATACATCATCACAAGGATAGTTCATGGAGACCTGTCTTCTGCTTTTTACAGTAATATTTGTGTAAATCTAGAAAGTTTATAAAATAATTGTCCTTTTCTCTCTTAGTATTTCTAAAATAATATTATTTGCCCAATTAACTTCAAAGCAATGTTGTTCACTGATTCTGTGATTCACCAATACTTTTAAAATATTTTACTTTTAAGAACTTAAGAGAAACCTAGAGAGTAAAGAATAAAACAGGAACTATTGTAAATCTGTAACTGTATAAATACATAATGGGGGTGAGGTATTGTCTGTATCGTCCCAGGAACTTAATATAGAGCATCTTGGGGAAGAAATAACTTGGAAATATACTGCACCATAGAAAACTTCAAGCAATAAAACATCAAGTATACTAATCATCTTTAGCTAGCACCATAAACTAAAAGGTAGTATAATAACGCAGTGAAACTTAACAGAGCTCTTTTGTTTCTTTTTTAGATTTGTTGAAAATCCTTTTTTTATTAAATGCTTTTCCCTGAATTTGCAGAAAACACCGGGTTCCAGGAGGTAAGTAAAAACATATTCCATTTAAAACAATTTTTCATGTACGGTTGAAAAGCATGAACATTTTCCAATCATTCCTATTTCAATTCCTTCTATTTCAATTATTTCTTGAAACAGATATTTTTAAAAATACTTTCACTAATGACTAAATTATATTATTAAAAAACGCTTTTAATGATGTTTATGTTATTATATCTTCAGATCCAACCAGCTAAGTCATCGTACCAAAGTTTTTTTCTTACTTTCACATCTTAAAATAAAAATTCATGGTTTTTCAGTTCAGTCTAACTTTTATGTTTAGATAGGCCTAAACCTGAATATGTTTGGCTTACAGTCTTCTGCTAATTTCTTAGCTTCTGCTTTCATATAAATCCTAGACAAAAACAAAGATGAAAGCTGTACTACCCATAGTTTAAAAAATATCATTCTTTTGACAACTTTTCTTACAGTCTCCACAGTATCTACCTTTGTGTTTTGGCCTTGTGGAAGTCAGTAGCAATCAGGACAAGTTAGTACCACCTGAATTCTTTGTCAGTAGGGACAGTTATTTTCTTCCAGCATTAGGGGAAGGCTGATGCTCATCAGGGTTCTCCTGAGCACACACAGCAGGTGTAGCACATTTGGCACTCACTGTGTTCACTCACACAAATGAACAGAGGTGTTGATGATTTGTGTCTCTAGGAAAGAGCTCAGCAAGAAGTCAATTGAGAGATGATCTCAGAATACCTGCACCAATTCTATTGGTCCTTTAAAATAATTTCTGTATTTCTTCAAAGAAATCTGTTAAAGCTTTTATGAGTTCAGTATGTCATGCTACTTATGCCCTTTCCAGGAGCTGAGATCTTTCACAAATGTACATCTGAAAGCTCCTACTTCTCCTGATTCCAGCAAACAAAAGGTCTCATGCATTAGCTAAAGAAAATTTTTCATGAATTTTGCTTTTTCCAAGCTGCTCTCTGTAGGATTTAAGCTATTTAGTTAAGATTCATGCAAAAGATTTTCTGTTCCTGTAGAAAATATCAGCCAGGTTGTATTTACAAAAGATAATCATCAGACTTAGGCTTCCTTCTCAGTGCAATGGTAGAGTAGCAGACTACTGTCAGAAGTGAACTATGGAAATCCTTACACATTCATCGCCTCATTTCACAGTTCTCTTTTCTAGGAGAGAAGTGACAACAAAAAATAAATATGCAAGGGTATGAAAAAGATTACACTAAAGGAATTATGTACTCCTGTGTTATACAATTAGACTCACTTTGAGCTTCACAGTAAAATAAAGGAGACCTAGAGTGGTTAGATCTTAATTGGAAAAAATAAATATCCAGAACTTAAAAAGTTAATATAAAAAAATCTCACATTTCAGGTCTTTAGAGCTAGATATCTCTTTCAGGAGAGCAGATCATCCCAGGCTCACTCACATTGATGGTTCTTGTGCTTTTCTTAGAAACATCTTACCTTGGTCAAAATTAGACATAAGACTCAGGACTTAATTGGGAATAGCAATCATATTATTCCTCTTCCTAATACAGATGCATCATATAGGAAAAGTAATATACAAAATAAAAAAGAAAAATTAGAATAATTCCAAGAGGTTTCATTTGGACTGGTAAGGATGATCTCCAACTTATTCCACGGTTTCCTTAACTTAGAATCATATTAATGTTTAAAGAAAGATTGTAAAATATATATCATCTAGAGTCAAGTCATTCTGGGCTTCTTTATGTGGCTGGTTGTGATGGGAGCGAGCTATACTGCATGAACTTTGTTCATCACCTCAGGATCCTTTGAAATAGACATACAAAATTGGCATTATCTTCCTAACAACTCATTACCTGAATACAACTGGTTTGGAACAGACTGCAGTGCTGCTCGCTAGGAGGTTTGCTACATATGCTTACAGGATAAGCAAGCAAGAAATTAACTTCCTCAGAACTGTCCACTGAGCTCCAAATACTTGCTATTGAAGGATGGCAGGGAATCAACCCAGAATACTTTTCAGCATGCAGATCCAAGGTGTGTAATAATGTCCATGTGTAAAGCAATGGTGAGTAGCGCAGGGTGAACTGAGCAAGATAGCTTCTGAGAGGAGCCCAACAGACACTAAAACAGACATCAGACTTCCTCTTCCACTTCATTACCTTTTATTTTACAATAAAGCAGATGAGTAGTGTTTAATTACAGTTAATACATTTTGCCTCATATCTAATTATTTTGCACATACAGGAGTTAGGTTTTCATGAAGCCAGTTCAATATTTGAACTCTTTTTTTGCACACTATTTGCTCTTCATTTTAGGTTAAACCCTGACTTATACTTTTAAGGACCATTGCAAATGAACTGTATCTATGTTGGATGCATGCCAGAGAGCAGTTTTCTTATGCTTTTAAAAAAGAAGGAAAAAGAAAAGCAAAGAGATACTCCTCAAGAGCCCCGATATTGGATTAGACCTTTCTTTAATGGAAGGTGATGTCTATGTTCAAAGTAGTTTGCTGGCTCTAAGTTTCCTCACTTGCTACTTATGGGTTTTTTTTTTTCAATTAATAACTTTGCATTAGTTACATGATGTAAATGAAGGTAACGATAATCTAAAAATTAACATTTATATTGTGAAAAACTAAATATGAAATCATATATTGGATGTGAACACATCACAAAAAATTATCTCTAAGAATTTAGAGAACAAGCAAAGCCTTGCAATAAATATAATAGGAAAAAGACTTAGGAAACTAAGTCTGGTAACTAACTGATGGGACAGTTGCCATGACTGAGTACAGCTATGGAGGGCTATGTATTGTTTAGGAAGGACAGGCTGACAAGGCATGGAGGTGGAGTTGCTCTCTATGTGAGGGAGCAATTAATGTGAACTGAACTGTGCCTGGGAGGGGATGAGGGCCAGATTGAGTGTTTATGGGTAAAAATTAATGGGCAGGGAAAGGCAGGTGATGTTGTTGTAGGAGTTTGCTACAGGCAACCTGATCAGGAGGAAGAAATGAATGGGGCCTTCTACAAACAGCTGAGAGCTGCCTCACAGTCACAATCCCTGGTCCTCATGGGAGACTTCAACCACCCTAATATTTGATGGCAAAGCCAGACAGCCAAGTACATGCAGTCCAGGAGGTTCCTACATATTGTTGACAACAACTTCCTGTTGATCAAGGAACCAATGAGGAGGGATGTGCTTCTGGACTTTGATCTGACAAATAAGGAGGATCTGGTTGGGTATGTGAGGGTTGGAGGCAACTTTGGCTGCAGTGACCATGAGATGACAGAGTTCAAGATCCTGTGTGGAAGGGGCAGAACGCAAAGCAGGACCATGACCCTGAATTTCAGATGAGCTGAATTTAGTCTCTTCAAAGATCTACTTGGACGGATTTCATGGGATATGATTCTAGAAGGTAGAAGTACCCAAGAGAGCTGGTCAATCTTCAAGCACCACTTCCTCCAAACCCAGGATCAGTGTGTCCCAATGCACAAGAAAGGAGGAAAAGGAGGTAGGAGGCCTCCGTGGATGAGCAAGGATCTGCTGGGAAAACTCAGGCAGAAAGCAGCCATCTATGAGAGGTGGAAACAGGGGCTGGCTTCTTGGGAAGAGTATAGGAACATTGCCAGGGCATGCAGGGGTGCAATTAGGAAGGATAGAGTCCTTCTAGAATTAAATTTAGCCAGTGAAGTTAAGGACAGCAATAACTCATTTTTCAAGTACATCAACAGTAGAAGGATGATGAGGAAGAATGTGGGCCCACTGCTAAACACAGAGGGTGCCCTGGTGTCTGAGGATGCAGCGAAGGCCAAAGTACTGAATGCCTTCTTTGATTTAGTCTTTATGGCCAAGGCCGGCCCTTGGGAAGCCCAGTCCAGCAAGGACAGTAGGATGGCCAGGACAGCAGAGGACTTGCCCTGGGTGGAAGAGGAAGAGGTTAAAGACTTTTTGGTCAAGCTTAAGGCTCATAAGTCAATGGGTTCTAATAGGATGCATCCAAGAGTGCTGAGGGAGCTGACTGATGTGGTTGCTACTCCACCCTCCATCATTTTTAAACAATCATGGAGGACAGGCAGGGTGCATGAGTACTGGAGAAAGGCCAATAGCACTGTAGTCTTCAAAAGGGCAGGAAGGACAACTCAGGAAACTACAGGCTGGTCAGCCTCACCTCCATCCCTGGAAAGGTGATAGAACAACTCATCCTGAATGTAGTCACTAACATATGAAGGAAAAGGTGGTTATTAGAGGGAGTCAACATGGATTCACCAAGGGGAAAAACTGTTTGACCAATCTAATAGTCTTCTATAAGTGCATAACCAGCTGGCTAGATGAGAGGAGAACAGCAGATGTCATCTACATTGACTTCAGCAAGGCTTTTGACACTGTCTCCCATAACATCCTCATCAGAAACCTCAGGCAGTGTGGCTTGGATGAGTGGACAGTGAGGTGGATGGAGAGCTGGCTGAATGACAGAGCCCAGAGGGTGGTGATCAATGGCACAGGATCGAGATGGAGGCCTGTGGCCAGTGGAGTTCGGCAGGGATCGGTTCTGGGGCCAGTCTTGTTCAACATCATCATCAACGACCTGGATTAGGGAACAGAGTATACCCTCAGCAAGTTCCCTGATGACACCAAACTAGGAGGACTGGCTGATTCCCCAGAAGGCCGTGCTGCCATTCAGTGGTATATTGACTGGCTTGAGAGTTGGGCAGAGAGGAACCTCATGAGGTTCAACAAGGACAAGTGCAGAGTCCTGCATCTGGGAAGGAACCCCATGCATCAGTACAGGCTGGGGGTCAAACTACTGAAGTGCAGCTCTGCAGAGAGAAACCTGGGAGCCCTGATTGATAATAAACTAACCATGAGCCAGCAATGTGCCCTCGTGGCCAAGAAGGCCAATGGCATCCTGGGATGCATCAAGAAGAGTGTGGCCAGCAGGTCCAGGGAGGTTCTGCCCCAACTCTCCTCTGCCCTGGTGGGGCCTCATCTGGAGTCCTGTGTCCAGTTCTAGGCTCCTCAGCTCAAGAGGGACAGAGAACTTCTGGAGAGAGTCTAGCACAAGGCCACCAAGATGATCAGGGGACTGGTACATCTTTCATATGAGGAAAAGCTGCGGGAACTGAGACTGTTTAGTCTAGGGGAGACTGAGGGGGAGATCTTATTAACATTTATAAATATCTAAATGGTGAATGTCAGGAGGTTGGGACATCCCTTTTTTTTATAGTAGCTAGCAACAGGACAAGGGGTAATGGGATGAAGCTGGAACACAAAAGGTTCCATTTAAGTATAAGAAAAAACTATTTCACTGTGAGGGTGACAGAGCAGTGGAACAGACTGCCCAGAGATGTTGTGGATTCTCCTTCCTTGGAGGTTTTCAAGACCCACCTGGACATGTTCCTGTGTGACCTGATCCAGATAGACCTGTTTTTGCAGGGGATCTGGACTAGATGGTCTCTAAAGGTCCCTTCCAACACTACCATTCTATGATTCTATGATTCTGTGAACTAGAGAGAATTCTCAAAGACTAGATTATTTTTCCCTATTCTGGGAAGTTTGTAGCTACTTACTTTGTGATATACATAGTAGGCCAGTAATTTAATCAGTTACTAAGTAATGTTACTACAGGGTTGAAAGAAGGAAGCTAAACAGGTGTGTGCTGATTGAGATTTTATCCCGCTGTCTTTCATAACTTTCCCATTTTGGTCATTAGAAGTTGTTTGCAAAGTACAAGGTTATTTATTCATCAAGCAAGCTTGAATCTATGATACTTGTTTATAAACTGCTTTATAAACTACAGCTCAAAAAAAATGTTAAACAGGAGTGGGCTGAGTACCAATCCCTGGGGGACACCACTCATGACGGGCCACTAACTGGATTTTACTCCATTGTCCACAGCTCATTCGAACCAACCATCTAACCAGTTTTTCACCTAATGAAAAAAAAAAAAACCACAAAAAAAACAAAAGGAAGAAGAAAACTGTTGCTATGAGGAAGAATAAAATTATCCTTAATCTTAGAACTGTTCAAGCAAATTTTTCATCTCAGACTTCTACACTGTGACACAAAAGCAAGAATGACAACAGCAAGCAGGACATAAAAAATAGAAATAATCACAAGTTAGGGAAAAACATAGCCCCATGAGGACTGAGACCAGATAACGTTCATATTAGAATTTTGAAGAAAATAGTTTTCAAATTGTGTGTCTGGTAATGAGTTTTGGTTTTGATTTGGGTTTTTTTTTTTTTTTTTGAGAAGAATGCAATCAGACTGAAGAATAGTAAAGTAATGTCTACATATAAGAAGGGAATGAGTGTGTGTCAATTATTTCTTTGTATCAGTAATGAAGGAATGTCTGTAATCGTCCTTAAAGGAAAATGGCATATAATATAATAATATGACATAAGGTATATCATAGCATATCATATCTGTTTAGCATATATAGTATGTGATAAACTAACCTAATAGCTTTTTTTAACTGACAATTTTCTAAACAGAGGACATTAGCAAATTTAATCTGTGAATTGTCTTCACGCATTTGATGTACCAGTGAAAGAAACGTATATACCAAGATGGAGAATATTAATTTAGGTAACAATACAACATCATACAAAAGGGAATTTGGCAATGGAGAGCTTTCAAAATCAGGACATTAGCATGTAGGGATACTAGTATAGTGGATATTCTAAACACTAGGCTTGGAAACTTGATATCACAGTCAAAATTTTTACCAGCTTCTTCATCCAAAATATTAGGAATGCATTAATAAAAATTGTTAACACAAAGTTATGAAATATTCACATGAATATTGCACAGAAAGAGATGGATGATGTTTAGGATTGGACTCAGAACAATAGAAGCGGTATGAAATTCAGTTTTACAAAGTGCAAGTTCATACTTTTGGGAATCAAAGCCAAACTATTTCTCTACAAACTGGGCCTGATCAATTTGGAATGTAGAGTCACCTTGCTGGACAACAGGCCACTGTGATTGGCAATATATTTTATAACTAAGAAATGCTAGCAATGTACTAAAAGAAGCATTTTCTACAGAGATAGAAAAGTATTAGTGGCATTGTACATGAAAGAGGTGAGACCATTTGAAATGGAGTGTCTAGTATTAGCTACATATGTTCAAGAAAGATTAAATTAAAGAAGAACAGATACAAAGAGACACGGTTAAGGCAAGTAGGTGGTATGGAAATGTCTTAACATGAAACTTAATAGCTTTATGTAAAGTACTTCATGTTTATAGCAGCTGGAAAACAGACCTTTCAAAATGCCTGGGGTCCTTAATCATTCTCTCAAAATCAACTTTGTGAAACATTTCAGTGATGATAAGTTGAAGAGTTTAAAACAAAATCTGTAAAAAATATTATTTGTCTTTCTTTAAAACAAAAAATTTGAACAATTCTAGACCTGGCAGTACATTTTACTGGTAAAATGTGAATTTATGTAATACTTTAAAGGTAGGACTTATCTGAAATATGCAAAATGTGATAACTTAATGAATATCTTGGTTTTGTGCTTACCAACGGATAACAAAGATAAGCCTCTTAACTTAAGCATGGGGTAGTCTTGGGTTTTATGTGGGATATAAACTACTAATTACTATTCCCACAAGTACTTAATAAATGAATACACATCTTAAGAGCATTAAAACACAAAAAGAATCTCCAAGAACAAATCACAGGCAAAAATTTGTTTCATTGTGAATTGCCTTAGTTATTAACTACACTTGTGGCATGTGATATACCAGTAATGGATTAATACAGTAGGCAGTTATAAAGGTTTCCATTGTTGATGAAATTAAGAAAAAAAAAAAATTCCTTCACACAGACAATGAGTTTAAAACTCAAAAGTAAGATATATCTTTTCCCTTATCAGCATGTTTCAGAATACTGTGTCCAGTAACTCCAAACATAATTGTCACAGATGAGTGATTTAGGTTTAAATCACTTAAAGAAACACTATAAAAGATATTAGCAAAAGTAATTTCAATATCAATTTGTAAAAGGGCAACAACACAGTTTGATGGTAAGGTTCACTCTGCTAACTACAGGGAAGGAACGTACATAGGAAAATTGAGTTAGGGTTGGTTTGACATGATTTTTCAGAGATTGGAGACAGAAGCCTAAAGGAGACCGTCCTGATGAGCCATGAAGTTCAAAATGGATGTCTTTGCTTTCTGTACTCCTCAGAGAGGAGTCTAAGTGCAGCTAGATCTAAACTTAGTCTCAGGCTTGGTCAATGGTTTATATCTAATATGAAGGGTAAGGGAGACCCTTCTGTTGAGCCACAAGATTCAGAACGAACCCCCTTGTTTTCTACATTCCTTCTCAGAGAAGAGTTGAGCTGCAGATGGATCCAAACCTCATGTCAGACTTCCTCAATAGAGTGTATGTCTAATGGCATTAATACAGATGGTAAAGAAAATATTTTCTAACAATATTTAATAATCAATTACTTATCAGAATGATAAAATAATATTTGTTATAATCAATACAATGATTTAGTCAATCATTTTAAAATAATAATATTTACTCAAAATTTTCCAAATCAAATCATTTAGTCACACATACACATAGATATAGAGGTTAACCTAAGTCTTTCTATTGTTGATCATTTGTAAAACTAAATGATCTTTAAATCCTGAATCCTTGATATTTAATCCTGAATCTGAGCAAGCCCCAAATATAGTGAATTACTCACTGTTCTCTGTCAGTAGTTGTCAGCAGACAATGATGAGCCCTCTGTCAGCATTTTATTGGCAGATGGACTTGGAAGTTGTTGCCATCTCTTATCCTGAGAGACATCCCAACTCAAGGGGAGAATCAGGGTACAGCCTGCTGCAAACCCAGAGATCTCAAAAGGTTTCATTTTAGGTAACCCTTACCTGTCCCAGTTCTGTACTCTCTACTGATGTAGGAGATGCTAAATTTAAATTTATCCACTGAAACATTTTTAAACTGTTTTAATGACTCTGACTGGCTATCCCAGAGTGAGAGATATGGTTTGTACCCTAGCCCAGTTATAAACATTGTCATTGTAGACAGTCACATACACAAGCTTTTTCAGCAAGGCTCCCAGTGGCAGCAGATATTGCTGCCTTTACCACTCTCCTTCCCTGTCATCAGTAATGCTTGTAAACCTGACTCTCTAGGGTTTTCCCTGAGATTCTTTTCCTCATTCTACCCTTTCCTTTCCCTTCTGTTCCTCTGTTGGAAAAGCCCAAATCGAGTCTTTATTCTTTGGAAAACAGAATTAATTTTTTCTTATATTGCTGAGGTTCTTAGAGACAAGCAAGCATAATGTTCAGTGTTGAAATGGGGGTAAAGTAGATTGAAAACACAGCTTCTGTAGTGCAACCCTGACAAAAAGTCAAGGCTTAGTACTTCACAACCTACCCATGCACTGATATCATGTACTGTCTGCACTTTTTAATTAATCTACATAAAGTTTATCAGTCCTGTCTTTTCTGTTGGTTTCCATTTGTTTATAGTAAGAAAGACAGTAGTTGACCTCTGGTGAAAAAAGCTTATTTAGTATTACACTCATCTGTTATCCTGTTCTATCAGCTTTTGCTATTAAGTTCATTGGCATGTGGAGTTAACACTTAAAAGTAATTTTATGTCTGTCTATATAATTATATGTCCACTTTAAGTGGTTTTTTTACATTGTGTTTATAAATACATATCAAGTAAGCATCTAAGTACATAATTATATGATTATGAGACATTTTGCTCTGCACATCTAAAAAGCAGTTCAGCTTCAGAAGAATGCATGAGTTTCTTTAAAAAGGTAGTACTTAGTGAATGATGAGGTTCACTATAATGAGAATTTTATGCAGTTAAAAAATTATGATCCAGTGTCATTGTATTCTACCATTGTTATTTTGAATTGTACTTTCTATCCTAGGTCTCTGTTCTTTCACATTTTGCTCCTACCTGGTTGAACCATATTAAAAAATTAATACGTATTTTCTTCTTCAGATACACGTTCAACATTCATACTATAGTTACTAGGATTTCATTATGCTGCCAGGAGAAGTGATAACTAAATTAATACCAAAAAAAAAAAAAAAAAGAAAGAAATCTTTAGCATCAGTGGTTTATTATTCTGTGCTATTATTTCTTCTTTTTTGCTACATATCTGGAATATTTGCATCACAATTGCTGAAAGTGTCTTTGACTGTGCAATTCTAAACTGTGAGATGAGTTATATCAATGGCAAACCTCTCGGGTTGAAAGTACTTCTTTACATTTGTATTAACGGTTCTGTAATGTGCTGTGATCAAGCAGGGAAAAAAGATAGGTATGGAAATACCTTTTTTTTTGTCCTCCTCCCTCCCATTTGGGGATGTCTGAAAATCCATGTTCCAAAATATCAACTGAAACAAGAGAGTCAGTAGACTGAATACTTACTGCTCTGGGTACTATGAACATGTCTGGGAGAAGAGATGCATAGTAAAGCTTTCTCCTGGTAGCAAATTATTGAAATGCCACATGATGAAACAGGCAAGATAAACCTATTGCTGCATATAATAAAGCTCCATCTGCCAACACTGACAGCATTTGTTATCTGTACCTTTTTCTTGCACAAGGGTTTTCCGCCAGCTTTGATAACGTTTTTTATTATTCTAGCCTAAATACATTTTTCATAACCAGTTATTAATAGCTGCGTTTGTAACAAGGAAAACACACATTTCACAGCCATTTTGTATATACCTAGTAAGAATATTTACATACATGTGTCTGGGGGAATCAGCATGTGACATTGCATTACAGACAAGACATATATGTTTAACATCTGTTACGTCTCCCTTCTAAATGGAGAACTTTCTCTTAAAAGATCTGGCAGTTTTCTTTGCAAACATGAAAACTGTAGTATGATATATACAAGCTCAGTCAGAATAACTGCTATCTTTACACGACTATGTATGAATGCTGAAACTAGTGCAACTGCACTAATTAATTACACTTAGAGTAATGTCTCAGGTCCAGTCAAGTCCTAATATCTCCAAAGATGGATATTCTACACCATTTTTTGAAAATCCCTTCCAGTATTTAATCATCCCCATGGTCTGGCTCCATCTCCTCTGTATCCTCTGCTCAGATGCATCAGCTGGCTCAGCTTCTCCTCACATGTCCTGTGGTCTACCCCCTAACAATTTTGGTAGGCTTGCTCCACACCCTCTCTTTGTTCTGCCAGCATTGGCCAGACTGGGCACAACAGTCCAGGTGTGGTCTTACAGGTGCTAAATAGGGGTGAAATATCACTCTTCTAGACCTGCTGCCTCCATCCTCATTAACACAGATGGGGATGCAAGACTTACAGGCCTTGAAAGCCTTTCCCTTTGTTTACATCAATCTATTTTTTCAGCCTCTTCTGGTCCCTCTGAGTAGTAGCTCTGTCCTCTAGTATGCTGACTGCTCCTTCCTTCCACCAGTTTGGTGTCATCTTCAAACTTGTTGAGAGTATTCACGGTCCCATCACCCATCTCTTCAATGAAGACATTAAACAATATTTGTCTTAGTACTGATCCCTGAGGGATGCTGGCTACTGGCTGGACTTTTCACCAGTGATAAAAATAGTGACAAAGCCCAGCAGTCAAGCCAGTTTTCCAAACCACCTTTGTTCACTTATCCAGACATTGTCTCACTAATTTGATGAAGGGCAAACAAGAAAACAGCTAAAGCCAAGATATGTAATATCCAATGCTCTTCCCCACAGAGCCAGCCACCTTATTAGGAGGGTCAAACTTGATTTGTCCTCAGGAAAATCATGTTAGCTATTCTATATAACTTTCTCGTCCCTCAGGTGTGCAGAACAAACTTGTAAGAGAATTCGTTCCATAATCTTCCCAGAAATTGACTGAAGTTGCATAGATTCACTTTTGTTTAATGTACTTAATAAAGTCAATATCCATACTTTTATATGGTTATCTTTCTTTTTGAGAAGTATTAAAATTAATGTATTATCATCTGTAACCTTTGTCATAAAGATATGTTCTATAGAAGAGAGCAGTCAACAATAATGAAAAAGTTACTTCTGTCTCTCAAATGCTTTAGGTACTGTCTATATCTGTCTACATTATGGTAGTCTTGTTTGCTCTAACAAAGCCCTTTAGGAGATTAAATTACAGCCTAAATTCTAAATTCAGTATTATAAATATCTGTATTAAAAGAGTAGCGAACAGACTCATTTCAGATATGCACTTATTGTTCTAAAAAGGATGTTTTGCTATCAAAGTAAGATGGTGTTTACTCAGTCTTGAACACAGCAGATGCTTTAATTAGACATGCAAGCACAAGAGAAAATTGTTTAACATAGTACAGAATAAACAGATGCCTCCTACAGTATGTTTAACTTTCTGTTGCAGTAAAAGTTCTTATATTGATGTGACATAGAACTAAGTCAGTTGTTTGCTTTCTAAATTAAAAATATGATATTCTTTTGGTATTATAGACCAGTCTTGACACCATTTGAATACATATTTTCCAGAGCTGGTCCTTGCAAAAGACAACAGGCTGATGAAGAGGGGGAAATGACCGTGGATCCCTGATAGCTCTAATTCAGTCTGGCTGTCAGTGATAGAGCCCAAGAGCAGATGTCATCCCACAGAGCTCACTATGACCAGTTGTGTCACAGAGCACATAGTGGGAGGGAGAAGGCTATTTCCCTCAGTATTCACACACCAGCTTGTATTTGGGTCAGGAACACATCTTCCAGTTAAATGAGATTACAGCTAAAGATATTTCCATAATATATGCAAAGTCTTGAGCTTTCCCTTTTCTCTCTCTGAGTGATTTTGCAGAAAAAGCTCTGGCATAAAACTCTGCTTTCACCCTTTCAGGAGCTTTCCTTCTCTTATATTCCATCAAATAAGCCTGAATAGGAAACCTAAATCACACTACCTAAAATAAAGAGCAATTTTTCTTTTATCTGTCATCTAAATACACATCTATGTATGGGTCAAGCGTAAGAATCTCACCCTGTATAATTCTTTGTAACCACACTTACTCTATAATGTTAGTACACTAGCAATGTTAAGAGATGATGTCATGGAAATGTTGGAATGACTGTCATATTTAATGGAGACTGTGTTGACATCTGCAGAGCTCCTAATCCTGTCATTCCTCAGAGAACAGTAGCTATTGTTTTCAAAATCTCTGGCAGATTTCCTACCACTTTTTTTTTTTCCACATTGAAAGTGGTGTCAAATTATCCCATACATACTTTGAATCACTAGACAAAACTTAAAATAATTCATCAGCAGTCATCTGCTCACATTTATTGTCATACACAAACACAAATCACCAACCTGTATTTTATGTAGGTAGATTTTATTCTGACTCTGGTCTTGGATTTTCACTTTAGTTTTTCCTAAATGAGTGCAACAAGTAGATCAATATTTATATCTGGAGTTAGTAGAATTATATAAACGAAACACCAGAAAGTGCCAGGTGATTTGCAGAATTATGCCCTACGTGACTTTGAAATGTCCATGACTTTTAGTTTTATGCATACCATGAAATTGTACTGATTCTGTAACTGTATGGTTTACATTCCCTCTCACTGACAGACAGAAAAAAATGAAGGTATAGAACGTATTGTTTACAAAAAAATTACAATCCTGACTTGAGCTCACAGAGGTGTGAGGGGTCAATACTTTCTTCCTGAAAGAATCAGACTGATGCAATTTCCCATGCAGGTCATATAATTGCTATTCAATGTATTTACAATGTCAACCTGACATTGAGCAGGCATAGAGACTTCACCTACATTAAGTTCATCGGATCTTTGACTATGCTGAACTACAGTAGACTACAAGACATTGGATTAGGGAGAGAAAATATAACATGACAGAAGAAATGTGATTGCTCTGTGTCACAATGGAACATATATATGGCATGGTAGCCGTATGATCTCTGAACTGTAACTTTTCAGCATTCTAAATAACACCTAATTTAGATGAATAACTAGCATTTACCAATTTCTTCCTTCTTTCCCATTCCTCCACCACTATGCTTTTAGAATCACATATTCAAAATCAATAGTAGTGTGCAGTTACTCAGAGAGCATGATAGCTTTCAGAAAGGACTCTAGGAAGTCTGTGAAAATGGCAAATTTCCCCAATTTTGACTGATCACTCTCCATGTATATGTTTCAGCTGTGGTAATGCAAAACAAAAACACTGGAGATCTGAATTAAACATGGAAATATCCTAAAGATACAGAAAATCTTTTGCATTTTTATGCTTTCATATTTAATCCCCATTAAAACCATAAAATTGTCATAAGTAGAGGCCAAGCCAGATGTATCACTCAAAAAACCATCAGTAAAACTTAGAAAAGTGAAACTCTGTGTCTGAATCACAGAAGGATGATTAAGGATAGATGCTGGAGAGGTGGACAACTATACTTATATTTCTCTCAGAGATCTTCAACTTGTTTACTTGCTGGAACAATTTTTTTCTGAGATCCAAGTGAATCTGTGTAATGTCCCACCATCTCCACTCTGAATCTATAAGTCTCAGAAGTGCAGTTATTTTTAGGGTATGTTAAATTGCATAGCCACTCCAGATTACAAGAGATTTAGCTATGATCTTCAAATAAGTGCTGTTATCAAAGAACAAGGTGAAAGAAAATATAAAAGTGTTCAGATGACTGAGTTTTGGTAATGGTTAGACCATCTGTGTGCTTTCTAGGTGCCATTTAAAAAAGATTACCTTCTTCATCAGAATTCAGGAAAAAAACATTAGTTACACTTTGTATTTTGTTTTAGTAAATTTTCCCATCTGTAATTTTCAGATGTCATAATCAATTTTGGTATTTCTTATGCTATGATTTTTTTCTTTCCTTCTAAATGAGTGACAAATGAGATGCTTATAAGAAACATATTATCTAATCTTAAAAACTTGTTATTCGTACAAAACGTGCTCCACTTACTTTAGTGGAATGAGAAGTTATGAAAGTATTCTGGAACCACAAAAACAAGGTGACCTCATAAGAACTTGCAATATAATCCTCTATGGTAATTTGTTAGCTTTCTTTTATTCATAGTCTGGTACTTGGGTTTTCTTAACTTTTCTGAAAAATAACTGTATTTAAAATATAGAGTAATCAAAATGCAAAGTTTTATGCCAACAGAATTTTTTAACATAATGGGAGATTTCAGATCTGGTTCAATAGGCTGAGTAGGGTTACACATGAATATTCCAGGCTCTAATTTTCAACAGTTTAATGAGAAACCATTTATATCAGACATTAAGAACTAATGTAGTAAAGGAATTTAATAATTTCTCCAATTCTCAATAAGTTGGAAGGAGGTGTAATTTTAATTAAACTAAGTGAACAATTTTTTAGAAACCTTCCATAGGGAAAAATTAATCCAAAGAAAACTTTAAAACATGCCAAAAATCTTTCAAAATAGTTTGTGGTAGAGCTACTTTCTTTATTATTATATTCATATTGTAAATAGATACTTTTACTGTCATTATCCTATTAGATTTAACAGTATCATAATGATATGCAGCATTTTACTGAAAATTTCTGACTAGCAAAATTATTATACTCTCATACAGGAAAAAATATTCATCAAATTAATTGACCAGCTTACCATTTGAAAGGAAACTAATTGATTCTTGAATCTATATCTTTTGTTCAGCTCCTCTCCAAATATCCCATCCACATATTGCTTACAGTGAAAATATTAACACAGGAAATGAATTTGCATAGAGCTGCAACCATCAAATGGCTGTAAATAGATCTAAACTGGTAATGCTAAAATTAATTACCAAGGGGTAGTTACACTTCATTTTCTACAGAAATATCACAGTCTCTCTGCATCATTTTCCAACTTGTTCATGAGCACTAATACATTGAAATTTTGCTTAGCTACATGTCAGCATTTTTGCTGACAACAGTTATAGTTATAGTTTAACAGTTATACAGTTATAGTTTATTCCTGATTGATAATAAACTAACCATGAGCCAGCAATGTGCCCTTGTGGCCAAGAAGGCCAATGGCATCCTGGGATGCATCAAGAAGAGTGTGGCCAGCAGGTCAAGGGAGGTTCTGCTCCCCCTCTACTCTGCCCTGATGAGGCCTCATCTGGAGTCCTGTGTCCAGTTCTGGGCTCCTCAGCTCAAGAGGGACAGAGAAATTCTGGAGAGAGTACAGCACAGGGCTGTTGAGAGATCCTCAATCCTGGAAAAACTTATCTACACAGGAATGCAGATAAGCAGGCATTTCTTTATTGTGCAGCGCTGGAAAAACACGGGCTCTAACAAAAGAATCACATTTGCCAAAACAAGCATGCATAAAATGTCCATCTATCAATTTAACCCTTCACCTTGGTTCCCAATCAACACAAACTTTCCAAAATCACAGTGATTGATCAAAAAAAGATGTCAGTCCCTTTGTTTTAGTAACAACTAAGGTAACAGCCAAGGAAACCTAATGAATAAATTCACCAGGGTCTTGTAGCTAAGGTGCTTAACAAGTGCTTGACTACTTACTGTGATGATAAGTTGTTAACTAAAATAATTGTGTATCTGCAAAAGGGCCACCAAGATGATCAGGGGACTGGAACATCTTTCATATGAGGAAAGGCTGGGGGAACTGGGGCTGTTTTGTCTAGAAAAGAGGAGACTGAGAGGAGATCTTATTAACATTTACAAATATCTAAAGGGTGGGTGTCAGGAGGTTGGGACATCCCTTTTTTCTATAGTATCTAGCAACAGGACAATGGTCAATGGGATGAAGCTGAAACATAAAATCTTCCATTTAAAGAGAAGGAAAAACTATTTTACTGTGAGGGTGGTGGATCCCTGGCACAGACTTCCCAGGGAGATTGTGGAGTCTCCTTCTCTGGAGGTTTTCAAAACCCACCTGGACACATTCCAGTGTGACCTGATCTAGGTTGACCAGCTTCTGCAGGGGGGTTGGACTAGATGATCTCTAAATGTCTCTTCCAACCCCTACCATTCTATGATTCTATGATAGTATCTGTATCCTTCTGTATTCTTTAGTATAGTATCCTTCCCTTCTTGTTATCAGTTTAGTTAAACCCTGATTTTGGTTTAGTGAAAGGGAGATTTTCGGAGAAGAAAGATAATAATTTTATTATTTTTTTTCAACAGACATTGGTGATTTTTAGAATGCCTTCTTCCTTTATTATTCATTAATCAGTAAAACGGGAATTCTGATTTCTACATGCATTTTTTATTTATTGTTTCTGGTCTCTAATATGATGACTGAAAATTTTAATGCAATAATAATTAAAGTAGGTGGGAAGAAGTAATGAATAATACACGACCAGTTAAAAAACAAAATGTCATAAAAATACATGATTAAAAATGAAGGGTTTTTTCTACTATAGTAGCTGTGTGAACATTCATTATTTCTTCATTCGGTGAATTCACCCTGATAAGAGGTCAAAGTGAGGGGAAAATGATGAAAGACAAGTACAAGAGGAGAAGTTTTCTCTTAAAATTCAAACACTTCATATGGCTCTCAACACTTTTATATGGGTGTTCATTTCACATACAGTAAATTTTCTTTCCTCTATGCTCCTCTGTTATGTCTTAATGCTATTGATATAAACATAAAATATAAAACATTGCTTTTTGTGGCAAACAGTTTCAAAGACACACTTAGAAATCAGGATGAAATATTTTCTCCTTGGGTCCTTAGTTCTGTATTTTTCTAATTTAGTATACCTTTTAAATAAAATTGCTTTCTTCTTTAAGGACAGGGGAAGTCATAAAGTAGAAACGGTGAGACTGAAGTTACTTCTTTCCCTTTGGAAAATGTGGCAATGATGAACCATAGACACACAGGAAAAATAGTATCTTTGGATTACATGTGGCATTCGTATTAATACGGAAATTTGATTGCATAATAAAGCAAGTCTTTAAGAAAAGTCAACCTTAAAGCAGACTTCAAACTGCAAAGAAAGCATGAAAAATAATGCTAGAGTGTAGGAAAAAACAATCCTTAATTCTCAGGCTTCACATGAAAAATATATCAACGTGTATATAGAGTCTTAGAGGCAGCTACAGCTGCCAATTATTCAAAAGCAATTTGCACATGTGAAGGGCAACAGAGAGGTACAGTGAGATCCTTTCTTTGTTTGCATATTCCTTATGATAAATAAAGAACATAGAAGAGATTGGAACCAACTTTCATTTCTACAATGAATGGTGCATCTAAAAGGTTCCTCCAATTGGGAGATTGCATCTAACATTCTTTGTCATCCAAACAATATAGCAAGTTACCTCATAATTTACTTATTTGTTGTCTGCTACATGGCCTTACATATTAATGTCACTTTTTCCACAAGGATAGTACAGCCATTTCAATGTGTCCTATAAAGACTTCTGAACCCAAAACAAAGGCAAAAATCAGTAATATTTGATTAAAAGAATGAAATAGATATTATACAAACGCATTTTAACAAGCCTAATATATTCACAGTCACGGAATCTTACTTTAAAAATTACTTTGGTTTTATATAAAACAATATATTATGTCCAGTTATAACTAACTTTTTATCCTGAGTCCATTCTACTTCATATAGTAAATACTGAGCATTGTGAGCAACACTAAAACAAGTTTCAGATTGAAAAAAGCTTATGTTAATGTGCCTTGGAAAATTATTATGTTAAATTCAGCTATGGAATAAGGAAAAGAAAACCAAAAGTCAAAAAGATGAGAGGCAAAAATACTGATGCAATCTATAAGGCTTTAATATATATAAAACCAGAGACTCATCTGCAACATGATATAGCTCCACCAAAAGCTATGTAATTTAGGACAATATAGTCATAATCAGAACCATCATTATAGACCAGAAAAATTGCAGATCTTCTCTTTCTGACATTGATGAGACTATATCTAGAATAATGTAGATATGACTTCTCAGTACTGTGACAAAACCACTAAACAGATACTGTACTTTCAAAGGATAATTGCTATTTCATTCATATAAGCCTGAATTTACTGGTTTTATTTTTATTTCCTACAAAAACATAGTGTATTTAATCTCATTGATGGATGTGCATCCACCCAACTTCATAATGCTTGAACCTACTGTCCAGTTGTAATGAAACTAAATGCTGCGAATTTTTTAACTTTGTACAGCTTTGATTAAAACCAGAGACTGTAGTAAGGTTCAACTCAATATTCCCACTGAAGGAAATCCTGCAATATGAGTAGAGTAGTTATCTCATTTTGTCTCACTTGGCTAAAAAATTTTTATCATCACGAAGGATGGGAATATTGTTTTGCCAATACTCATGAAGCCATTTAATTGAACCTTTAGTATTTTAGTTCAAATCACATTCCCATCTCACCAAAGGGAACTCCCATAGATGCAGAATTTACTGCAGTATGTTTATCAAACATAACATTTGTATTAATTTATATAGTAATAGTTGCTAGCCATGAAAATATATAAAATGGTGTCATCTAATATCATGTTTCGGATTACTTGTTTTCAGAAATATTTGAACTATACTGTCTTGAAAGAAGTGTTGGAAAGGCAAACAAACTCAGGTTCTACTTACTCTAGTTTTACAGCAAATATTTATTTTATTGTCTTTGCTTTAGCATCTAGAGCCTTAGCCTGTGGTATATACCATACATTTTGGTATGAATGTATAAATTCTTAGCAAATATAGCATTTACTCTTTTATTAAAATGCAAAAAAGATTACTGGAAGAAATGTGTAGTTCAGTCAGGTTCATAATATTTTAATTCAGCCATATACTTTAACTGAGAAAATAGTTATTCACATCCAAGGAACTTACCTGCTATCATATGGTTTCAAAGAGACTTTCAAATTCTTAAACACAAACTAAATGTGCTGTGATTCATCTGTTTCTTGTTTCCATAACTATCTCACAGCCAAATAGAAAAAATTATTCCATAGCTAGGGACTATTTACCATGGTATTTTTTCCTTTAATGAATGAGCAAGCATCACGAAATATAGGACAGTCAAAGTGATTTAGAACGCTCAAATTTAGAAACAAGGAAATTTATCACTCACAACAAAAAAAGTACAGATGCAATATGAGGTGAATAAAGGTTAGAATCCTCATTTTAGCTGTTTGCAAGTCTGCTAGGACATGTTAGCTCACCGAAATCTAAATTCTGCACTATTCATGTTTGCATGCACAAGGGGAAAGAATGGCTTGCTGCCATTTACCTGCATGAATAAATCTATTATTTATATGAGAGGATAACAAATTTTTTAGATACAGTTCTGATTCTCTGTGGTGAGCTGCTAACCCATAGGTGTTCATCCACCAGACAGAGCTGGGCCTAGCAGGCAGGGCCTTTCCCCTCATCCCTGTTCACATTTCACTAATTACACACATATGAATAATAACAGTTTGTCCTGAAAATATGTTGTGGTCTGTGGAAATGCTGAAAATTATGTACCTAGCTAGCTATTACTTCTATTTTTAAATTAGGCTCAGATTTCACAAGATTAGAGTGAGACGTCACTGATTTTCTAAGCTTAAATAGTTATAGAAGGCGAACTGTGAACTCTACATTATGTATTTTCAGAAGTGAAGACCTGTTTAACCTTCCTCCCTGACCTTAGCTTCCACATGCAGTGGGCCACTTCGAGCACTGTGAAAAACAAATCCCGACTGTGCAATGCCCAGATCTTTAAAAATTTTCTTTGATACAGCTGTTCATTTTCCCCAACTGGTAAGATTACCCAAAATATTCTCCCTTGATTCCTAATTGGCCTGATATAATCAGATTCTTTTTCCCCGGACTAACCTCTGGAGAAATGAGAAGGAAGATAGAGAGGAAGACAATCTCACAAGTGAAGCCTTTGACTTTGCTAAGACATTGGCTCACATCTTTACAGCATGATTTTATGTGTTTAGTAAAATAAAAGAATAGCTATAAACATGACTCTTTACAAGTCAATGCAATATGAAAGTATTTGAATGTCATGATATATCATATAAATTCATTTCAGTTTTTAATTCAGTTATGATTAATAATATGTGCACAGAGTCATGAATTAAACTCCGGATGAGTATACACAAGAAGCTCGGTAAAAGATGATTGGAATGTATTTATTTAAAACAGTATGCAAAATTGGGAGAAGTGTTATACAAACCTCTGGCCTGAACAGTGTCTAACATAGTCAATGAATATCTGGGGACTGAGTCAGTACCTATATTAGAAATTTGTCCTCATCATCCCACAAGCTGCATCACTTGCATTATTATCTGACAGTTTCTTCTCTTGGTCTCTGATTGCCCTACTTGCTCAGTCCTTTTTGGTAAGATACAGGAAAAGGATGTGAAGCGTAATCGAAAAGAGCATACTTTGGGAGAGACTGAACAGCTGTCGTCTTGTTCTGAAAGTCACCAAGAAAAAAAAATAAACAAAAATTAAAACACGGAAAAAAGCAGCAGTAAAAGAAGAAGGGAGATTAGAAGAGGCAAAAAGAGAAGGCAAAGAAGAAAAAAAAAAAACAAACCCACAGAACACAGCATAGCCTAGTAAAGCAAAGGAAAGCTAAGCAAGGCAAGGCAAGGCAAGGCCATGTCCTGGCAGTGGCTTCCCAGAGAGACTTGGCTGAGGTGGTCGAATGAGGACCCCAGTGAGGTCCCCCATCATGAGATGGCCCGGGTGACCAAAGACCATGACAACTAGGTGAGAAGACTGGCTGGTGAGGGAGTATCTGGGGTCTGAATGCCCTCAAGATGATCAGAGAATGCAATGGAACCTCTGTGGCACAGAGGCTGGGGAAGGGTAAAAAACAATTAAAAAAATGAAGACCTAAAAAGAAGTAGCAGCAAAAAAAAGTGAAGGGAGGAGAGGAGAGGAGAGGAGAGGAGAGGAGAGGAGAGGAGAGGAGAGGAGAGGAGAGGAGAGGAGAGGAGAGGAGAGGAGAGGAGAGGAGAGGAGAGGAGAGGAGAGGAGAGGAGAGGAGAGGGGAGGGGAGGGGAGGGGAGGAGAGAAAGAGATCATAGCCTGGTGAAGCGAAGCAAAGTAAGGCAAGGCAAGTCCCGGCAGAGGTTTTGTCAGGGTGGACAAGGGAAGTTCCTGTCATGATTTGACATGACAGCCATTTCTGGGAAGGGGGAAGGGGCTGTAAATATAACTCCTGTTAGAAGTTACTCAAAATTCTCCCCAGCTCTGAGCCAGACCCACTTCTGAGGCTGAGCCAATTAGATGCCTCCATGATCACTTTTTAAGAAGAAGCTGGAAGAGGAGGGTTTATTCTTCTTCTGTCCCTTTTTCTTTTCCAGATTGTGGTGGTGCAAGTAGTGAGAAAAGAGGGAGAAGCTACTGTATGGGCTCCAAGTTCAGTTAGGGAAGAGAGGAGGAGGTGTGCTGGAGCAGAGACTCCCCTGCATTCTACAGAGAGGACTAGTGAATCTGTAATTTGTTTGCGTTTTTCTAAAGACCCTGCATCAAGGGCAGAGTCTCATTTTGCTAAAGAAGACTCCATGCGAGGGGCAGTGACTATGGCCAGAGGACGTCATGTCCCATGGGAGGGACTCAATCACTTTGTTACAGACCCCGAGCCAGGGGCAGTGACTACGGCCGGAGGAGGCTGTGTCGTGTGGGAGGGACTCAGTAATCACAGAAGCTGTAACAGTGGGAAAGAACCCATTCCAAAGGAGCTCATTAAAATTATTGCCCAGAAGAGATCACATCCCAAGGGAGAGACCCTATATCTGCAGAAACTGCAACCACGGCAAAGAATCCACACCAGAGATATTCACTAAGGACTGTGTCCCGTGTGAGTGACCCTGTATTGGAGGAAGGGAAGAATGCAAGGAGTCCTCCTCTGAGAAGAGAGAATCAGCAGAGCCAATCTGTGAGAGACTGACCACATCCCCCATTCCCTGCCCCTCAGAGATGTTGAGGGGGAAGGAGGTAGAGATATCAGGAGCAGTGAGCTGGGCCCTGGGAAGAAAGGAGGGATGGGGGAGGGAGATCTTAAAGTGCTGGTTGTAACTTTTCCCAATCATCCTACTCTCTTTTTGCTTCTGTTCTGTTTCTTGTAGGTAGTAAAATAAACTTGCCTACTTTCCTCCCTAAGTGGAGTACTGGAGTCTGTTTTGCCCAAAACTGTAATTGGCAGTGAGCCCTCCCTGCCCTTGTCTAAATTCACAATGACTTTGGTTATTTTTTTTCTCCCATTTCGCTGGGGCCTCTGCCATTCTTACAAGGGTGGGAGTGAATGGGGAGCAACAAGTAAGAGACTGTTATGGTGCTTCTGTGCTATCTGGACAAAACTACGTCCCCAATGTTGTCTCCCATCATGAGATAGTCCAAGTACTCAAAGATCATACAAGTTAGGACAGAAGTCTGAGATGAACCTTGCTGGGAGTCTGAAAGTTCTCAGGACGGTCAGAAAATGCAATGGAACAAGTAGGGCAAGGACATACGGAAAAAAAGAAAAAAACCAAGAATTAAACATATATAAGTATCTTAAAATAGTTAAGATTCATACACATTTTTAAAAACATATATAAATTACTTTGTAGTAACTGAAAGAGACCAAGGCAAAATGAAAGAAAAAGGATGCTATAGAACGTAAAGAAGATGGTAATTTGTTGTTTCCTTGAATAAAAAAATAATTGTTTACTAGATAGAATGAAGGAATACATTTATTCTAGAAATAAAAAGAAAGATAAATGCTCAGAAACCAGTGGTTTGATACTTCATAGTACCATTTTGTTTATTATGAGTAGGTAAGTGGACATGAAGGATGTCTTCTCCAGCTTGTTCTTTTTTCTTTTTTTATCTTCCCATAATGTAGATTTCAAAGGTTCAGACATTTTCTCTTTTCCATTTTTGCTTAAAAATACAAAAATAAGTTGCTGTTTTGTGCTTGCTATTACTTCATGAAAGTAGAAATTAATAATTTCAGTGATTTGCAAGGCCAAATTAAAGTTATTTTGAAGGTTCAATGTAAAGATGTGTTGAAGGTCTCAGGTTCAGTGTGATTTGTAGATTCAGACAGTCAGTAATGTGTAAGCAAAGAAACTTCACATTGTAGAAGTAGACAGTTAGGCTTCTTAAATACTATGCTGGCTCAGAAGTACTCTGTTATTGTCTCTGGAGAATATTACTCTCAAATAGCTTCCCTTTAAGTTTTCCAACTGGGAAGGCAAGTTTGCCCTTTTCATGGAAAAAAATCTAGTACCCAGAGCTTGAAGACTTCATTGGCTATTTTAGGGATTTTAGCAAAATCACCTACACAGCACCTGATACTTTCACTCAGTTTTTAAACTAAAAAGCTATTCCTGATCTCCTCTGTGGGGAATAACTTATCCACAGGCAAAATATGTATTTTGACAGTGTTATACAAATGTGCAGTTTTCATATTATCTCTTCATATATTTTATGCAGAGCTGCATGTATTAGCATCACTCAGCATATGCAGACCTGCTCTGTGTGATCAACAAGTACACATATTATCAAGTTGTTTTCAGAAGTATCATAACAATTTTTTTGTGAAATATAGAAACAACATTGAACTTAGAAGTCTAAGGAGGAATTAGATAATTAAAATGTCAGTAATGACATATCTTTTAGAAAAAGAATATAAATCTTTGTTTTTACAAACATATCATTGCATTTCACTGATAGCTAGTTTTCCCAAGAGTAACTGGATAATTAGAAAGATTTGCTGCATACATAGAAAAATAACTTCTGTAGGTAAATTCCCTCAACAGGATTTATTTTAATAAGAGAATCAGACTGAAAATAAACACTTTCATTTTTATGGCACAATTACTACCAGTGACATATTACTGCAGTGAATTCTTTGCTTTCTTTTTAGCCTAGCATCATATTTCACTGCCTGTCCCTTCTGTTTAGTATGTACAGTACTGTAAAGCTACTCAGTAAGAGAAAAATTGCTCATTGTTCATCACTACTCATTAATTTGGACTTTTTAATTACATTTAGATAGGCTTAAACTATGAACATGAATAAAGTTACGCTCAGGGAGAGATGGTTCATAAGGAGACAATGCAGAGGTAACGTCATATGGCCAAGTACCTGCAGACTCTTCTGCTTGTTTTCCAATTTGGCTTTAAAGAATTTCTTGACATCAAGCCATACAGCCACATTAGGACAATGCTGTGCGCAGGTCAATATACCTTGAGAAGAGGTACCTGTATGGGTCCCCTGGGATCAAGAGGATGACAGCACTACATCGTTTCAGGATTCATCAAATCTCTTTCCAATGATGGAAAGGAATTATTTCCTCCTTGTAATTGTGTCCATGGGGCACCACTACTATCTTTGATTCCAGCAGTATCATCTTTTCTAGTGGCATGCTGTTTAGGTTTCCTTATTCCGATATATCATTTGTATCCCTGAGTATGTGGTTTAATGTGGTTTGGGTTTTCTTCCATAGCTAGCTGATTTTGTAAAACTGAGGGTTATACTTCAGATGAAGTGATCAGAAGCTATAGTTAAGGCTTCCTACAGGAGGTATCATACTGGGGCTCTACTGGAAGTTCCAAATAAGTTCAACTGTTATACAAATCTTGAGTTTGGAGGGCATAGGACATTTAGAGGTATGAAAACCTGTTTACCTAATATAGGTAAATATTTTTAAAAAATATCTTACTACACATTAACTTTAATGATAGTCAAATGTCCCTCTGTACCTTTGAAATTTATAGCCATCTGCCAACACCTACTTTTCTCTTTTCAAAGGCCTTTTCTCTGTCAGTTGTTGAATAGTAGGTGTCTCCTAGGTTCACTATGATTGGGAACGAGTTGTTATATGTCACCCAAAGGAGACTGTGAAGGCAGGACATGTGAACAGCTTGGAGAAGAGCAGGCAAGGGAGAGCAGTGTATCCTACGTAAAATATAGTAATGTATGTGGCAGAAATGTGCTTAGAAAGTTAGGAAAGAACAGAAGGAATTTGAGATCACCCTGTGAGAGCAGGTAAGAACAGCACAATGATGTTCTCCAGGCTGCAGAGATGTCTTTATTTGAAATCCAGGGACAGAAGCCTAAGAGCACTCAAGAGACAAACAAACCTGACAGTGGTGATGATCCTGAATTTTTATACAGGTATTGGTGTAATGGGGGGTGAAAGCCTCTAAGACAGGAAGGTTTCAGACCTAGATGGCTGCAACACCACAGTGTCAAGTATCGAAAGAAGCTTCTTCTAATTGATGTTTTTGTTTATAGTGTTTTCATTTGTTTTTCTACTATTCCAAGTTTTAATTTTTTTAATTGTTTATGATTGCAGCAGTTTCTTAAAAAAAAATATTTTTAAAGGTTCTCTTTTTTATAGTAATAGTAGTTATTTAAACTATAGCACAGTTTCAGACAAATGCAGCTTGATATTGCCTGTGGCTGTGTGTTAACTGCTACAATCGGTCAGTTTTCCTTAAAGGTGCAGTAATACACTTACAAAAATTTATCTATTTAGTTAGAAGTTGCAAAACTATTTCTTTTTTTTTTTTTTAGTTTTATTTTAAAATCAGGTGGAGAACCAACATGTCCTACTGAGAAGAAAAAAACCCCAATCACCAAATCAATTGCTGATTAGAGTATAAAATTGCCAGACTGAACAGTTCTCTTAGGCATGAAGTCAGGAAGAAAACTGTTGAACTTGTTTATAAACAGATACTGTGAAACCATAATTTTTGGTTTTGGGTTTTTATGTGGCCAGGGAAAGGATTCTGAGGGAAGGGAGAAGTTTCAAGTAAAGCTGTGCATAGAGCTTATGAAATCTAATTCAGAGATTCAGGTACTTTTAGCAGAGAAGACTTGATTTTAAAATATTACTTGAAACAGATTTTGTTGTATTCATTCAAACGGTATTTTGCAATAGACTCTATTCTGGACTTCAAATTTACTTCAAATTTAAGTACAACACTGAGACAAATCTCAAGTAGTAAATGAGAAAATCTATGCTAGATCTGTAACCTGCAGTATTTCTCAAAGGGAAATTAAATGTATACTTTGAAAAAGTCTTTACAAACTTTATCTATAAGAAGTTGGAATGTATGTTAATTGCTATTTTCACCAGTAAGTTTTATCTTGAAGATCATAAAGTCGAAGTATTTTGCTATATTATCCTTTACTTCCTCCTATTCCAAGAGAATTAATTTTGCAGAGGTTTTTTTTTGCATAGGGGCGGGCTGAGGAGATCTTTGACAACTTTGTAGAAGTAAGAGGAAAATAGATGTTAAGTAAAAACCAAATTTCAATCATTTTACTATCTACCAGTCAAAATAGATAATTATATTTTCTCTATTCTTTTAGGCTTCCCAAGAAGTACTGTGAATACTTTGATAAAAGATTACGTATTGCAGCTGTATAGCAATGACGAGACTGGTTTCAACTAACTTCCATAACAGTAAACAATGTTTTCCTTAAAGTAAATTGTACTTCTATTGCAGAAGTTAGTCCTGAACAAAATGTTTCCATGTCTTAAAATGAGTCTTTAATTCATGTATTTGTAATAACTTTTGCAGCTCATTTTTGTCTTGTTAATTTTGTTTCTTGTTTGATGCTTTGATCCTGATTGACAAATCCTCACATGATTACAAAATTTGTTTTTATTTTGCAGACTTGTCTGATTCCCTGTGAAGTCTTTATATTGACTTAAACAAGAACTCTGGTCATAGTCAACTCTTACCAAGAAATCTAAGCCTGTGTGAAGCATACACTCCTTCTTCCAGAACCAGATAGTGAGGCAGTGATCTAAAGAACTTATATTCTTAGTCAGAAGCTAGAAACACTTAGATATGCTTTCATCTTTCTGAAAAAATGGGGGACAAAAATCGAGACTAGAATGGTACCACTAAGAACTGCAGCTCTGAATCCACTCACACATCTTTAAAAGAGACAAAAGATGGCTCCATCTTCTTCCATCTTTCCAATTTCTGGATGGATCACAAAGACTAAAAGTGATCATTCTTTACAAAGGTCTATATGACTTGTGATGTAGGTATCTAAAAACATATTGATTTTTATTTTCTGTCAATTCAATATATGACAGGGCCTCTAGAGCATGAGTCACCTCTTCAGGAAATGCTCCAAAATCTCTGGCTTCTGGCCAGTCCATGATTTCTTCCAGGACTCCTGAGTAACTGGAGTTCCCCCTCTGAGTCTTCAATGTGATCATTGCTACCTGCTTACTCTTAAGAGTTCTTCTTACAAGATGCGTAGAAGGGACTCTTCCTTTGAATATCCTGCATAGCAAAAGCAATCACAATGTGCTTCCTAAGCAACTACTCCTGAAGCAACTTCAACTCTCGCATACTGCTACTATCCCCTTTGCCTTCAAGATGTAGTCGGCCTTGTGTTCTTTATATACCAGCTCCAAAACCCTAGACGTCAATCTTGGGTCTCTCTGGCTGTTTTCTATGCTAGTTCCATCTGAGTCAAGCTATAGGTGTCTTCATCTTTTAGTGTTTCCTAGCTAATATTAAAGGTCTTTCTCAGCTGATTTCACTCCATTTATATATCAGTGCAAGAAAAGCCAACACATTTAAGGTTCAATCCTTGAAACTTTCACAAATTTACACATACTGAACATGTCTATTCCCCTCAAAGGCAATTAATTTATTCACTAGTAAACTACACTGATTTTAAAAAAAAAAAAATCTTCCTTTTATTCTTTGAATTTTACTACACTAATGTTGCTTTGTGTTTTAGTCCAGATTGCTTTTCAGGAAGTGGTGTCAGGATTACAAGCAGGATAAGCTTATTTAAAAGGACAAAAACACTGTTCGTGTTCAAAGAAAATACTTAACTAGTGGCAATGAGGAAGCTGTGGGAGACAATCCTCACCTTCTTCCTTTAGCATTACCAGAAAGAGTAAGGAAAGCAACAAGAAAAAAAGAGGCAGAGATGTGGTGTCTTAAAGTATGTGTGATTTCAACTCTGTAAAACAAAAACTCAGTGTTATTTCTTTCCTTCCTTCGTCCTCTATTACCTTGCCTTTGTCCTCCAAGACACTTTTCCCTCCTTCCCTTCCTTCTTTCCTTCCACCATTCTTTCCCTCTTTCCTTCATGTCTCTTCAGTTTATGGAGTTTACAGCTTCTTCCAGCTTCTGAATTATTTAATCTCCTGACATGTAAATTCCTTATGCAGTTTATGGAATTTACAGGCTCTTCCATCTTAATGATAGAGAAGTAGAGGTTGTAAATTTTTATAAACTAGTGAGTATATTTCACTATCTATATTTAGATGTGCATTTATACAGTGACAGACTTTTTTGCAGTTTCAGAGGGCAGAGAAGCAAGCAGAACTCTGTCTTATCTGAAGTCTTCTGTATTTGTATTAGTTGATCACTTTAGGTAAGGGCAGGTTGCAGATGAGCTCCTATATAGCCTCAAATCTCAAAATTTTAGTACTGTGTACCTTTTTTACAGTAATAATTTTTATTTTAATCTAATCTATATCCCTCTGAAATCAGGTAATTCCATTTTGTAGGGGAAAATTCTGGCATATAGATACCTGTGAAAGGCTCATACAGGTTTTCAAAGAGGTTCTGAGTGTATTACTTCAATAAAACCATTACCTCTTCCAGTGATCATTAAAAACATCTGCTCCAGTAGAGAGAGACACACAAATATGTTAGTTTTGTTTTCCCTCTCACCATGATTAAGGTAGCAGAAAAGAGCCAAATGCATTAATAATGCCTAACAGCATCATTTCTTCTTTTGATGAACTTTAATTCACAATGTCTCTGTTTCACTTTTTAAATTCTCTTCTCTAGAATCAGATGCAGTAAGCAGAAAGTTATGGGGGTGTGAAAATATGGATCACTCCCTGTTTCATGTGGGAAAAGATGGATTACAGAATTACCTTTATTAGTAAAAACAAACAGCCACCTGATACTCCAAATGTACTGACTATTCTAAGTATAGATCTCTTTGCATTTCTTGATTTCAATATATCTTTGCAGGAATTGATTGCTCTGCCCATACAAATCAAATCTGGACTTCAGCAGCTGAACAAAATGAGGCTGATGCAGTTAATTTCCATGTCTAGAAGTCCAATGGAGAAAAATGTAGTTAAGTTTAATCATTACCTATTAACATTGACTAATATTTTACAGTAAAATCACAAATATACTTCATAGCACCTTTTTTCCTGTCCTTGTAGTCTGAAATATAGGTGCAGTTTAAATTCCATTGACTTTCAATATGATATATTCCCTTGAGTCTGTTAGGTTTTGCTGGCCTGAGCTATATATTTTTATAAGACTTTTTTTTTTCCCCCAAAGAACAACTTTGTAAACTGCTGGGAAAATAAGAATAAATCGTTATTCATTAAAACTATACAATCTTGTTCACAGGAGCCAAAGTAGACAGAGTACTGTTGTGGTGACAGAGTTCAGAGTAGATGAAGGTTTTCTTTTTTAGCCAAATATCTTATATACCATAGGTTCATAATACTAACTTGACAGTATTAGGCAGTTATCAGATAGTTCTGGCCTATATCTGCTGAAAGAAAAACATGACATACTAAAAAGAAAAAAAAGATACAAAGACTAACAACTAAATAATCGTGGACAAGATTGTTTTCACTAAATTTGAATACATATATTCTTCTTCTTGTTCCTGCTCCGTGAAGTTCTGAAAATGCAAAAGTCATGCTACTTCTTCCTATGTTGAAAATGTAGAAGCTTTAAAGTTTTCTTTCTTATTGAAAAATTATGTGGCTTATATAATTATTAAAAGATTAAAAATGTGTGGGACAAGATGCTAAACCTCCACAAATAATTTCTAACAAGAAGTCTGGTCTGTATTCATTTAACTCACTATCAATATATTGTTTAAAATTGTTCTTTCTAAAACTATCTAGGTCGTCTTCTTTCTAAAACTCTGGTGCCACCTACACAATACTAACACTTAAAAAAAAAATAATATCTCTCTTATCTGTGTATTAAAGAGACAATAAAACCATAAACCTACATTAGAATCCCATACTAAAGTTGCATACAGGTTTTCCAAGGCCAAAAATAGGAAATAGGCCAAAAAATAGGACATGCTAAATTTTAACCTAACATTTTAATTGCATATTGAATTAATTTGCCCTGACAGAAAATCTATAACCAGAGTGGACACTTCCTCAGTGGAATTTTCAATTCCTTCACTTGCCCAAGAAATAAATTCCCTAAAATTTCTGCAGTGAGATCTTTGAGTTGAGGATTTAATAGGTTTTGACAGCAATTCAATAGCTGTATCAGAAAGGCCTGTTGTTTGAAATTATTTTTGGTGTGTGACAAGAGATTAATTTAGAATTCATTTGAGAGGACAAAACTCACTCCCACCTCAGGAGTTGAATCACTTCTTACACTGTACTTCCTCTATAATCGTAGGTAGTCAATCAACATCTGAATCAATGTCAAAAACAAGGTCAGAATAGTCACTGAAATATTTCAGGAAGTCTCCAATAGCAAATTCTGTAGAAAAAATAAAACAGATGCTCCAGAATAGAAATAAAAGAATTTCAATTTTTTACTTTTTCCACTGCCTTACCACAATATGGATACTCTGAAATGTTTTAAAAGTAACATTGAAGGCTGAAGACTATGCAGTGTCAGGAGGTATAATTTGAAGGGATTCAAATATTCTGATGTTTTACTAAGTTGTGACAAGTGAACTTGAAAACTGGAAATGACAAGTCATCTATAAAAATAGGTAGAATAGAATTTGGTTTACCAAATTCTTTAAATTCTTTTTTACCAAAGATGTCTTGAAAGGTTTATTTTTTTTTTTTTAGCAGAAGGAACAGATATTTCTCTACATTAAAATAAAACCACCAAGTTCAATAATCTAATCTTCCCTAAAATGTTTCTCACACTTATATTCAAATTGAATAGAACATAAAAAAAAAAAAAATTGAATAGATTTCTCCATCTAAAGCGTTCTTAAAACCAAACTGTACATGTCTGTACACTATACTCTGCATTCCTTTGTTAAATGTGACCCTCTTCTTTACAATTTTCATTTGTTTCACTTGAAGGAATTGCCACAGAATAAGAACTTCTTTAAGAATCTCTGTAGAGACCTCTGACAACTGAAGAAGCAGTACTTAGACAGTGGTGAAGCCAAAAAGCAGATATTTCTTTGCCTTCTTAACCACTGGTGATTTGAATATGCAGCAGAGACTCTTAAGACTTGAGCTGATGGAATAATTACTCAAGTCAGAACATATTCCAGTGTCAAAAGATTGTTGCACAAATAAACATTAAGGTCTTTTCTATTTTTAGAATATTTTTCACACTAAAACTCTGTTTCTAGCTTTTTTTTCCTCAGTAGGCAAAGGAAAGCATTATCCCACAGATAGAACATGAAATTTGTAATTTAAAAATGCTAGTATCATAATTTGCCATGCAATACAGTTGAACAACTTTGAGTAAATATTTTTTGTCTAATTCACTGTCCATCTGAGTCACCAGAGTTAGTCTCGATGACTTGAACAGGTATTGAATCAGGACATTAGTTTATTATGCTTTGTTTTTCCTGTGTCTGAAGGTGAGATATATTCAGTATTGTACAGGATTCCAAACTCTATAGATGTTAGCACAACAAAGGTTGAATATTAAGGGGTAGTCTATATTGCAATAGAGAAAACATCTCATTTTCTAACACATATGATCACCAACAATTCAGAATTTTCTTGTGTGTTTCCCTGAATTGTATACCAGACTGCGTTCCGTCTCATTTTTTTTAGTTGTAATAGGTTTGAAAAGTCATGGATAAGAGAATTCAAAAGCATTTGAGCAATTAAAAGCTTGTCTTCATTTATACTTGACCTCAAGCAACATGAGTCAACTCAATTCTTCTTGTATAATTGATTTCTAGCATGCTGCTCTGAAATGTTCCCTGGGATGCTCATACATAGACTGTAAAACAGTTTTCTTATTGATGAAATGCAGCCTTTTTTTTTGTTTTTTGGAAAGTATAACTGCTTGATAGCAACAAATGGCACTGCACGGTGTCTTAGTAGCTTTATCACTCGAATCTCGAAAATAAAAACCTACAGAACAAGAAAACAGAATCAAGATACTATTTATGAGAGCTTGACCTTTACTTGATAGCCACATAGGTAGTCTTAAACCAGCTTCTTCTTTTTCATCTTAGTCATCTTTCACAATCAAAAGTTACATGAAGCATGATTGTGAAAGGTCAAGCAGGAAATTTGGGCTACAGTTTCCAAAAACTCGAGCTCCTCTCTTAACTCCTGGTCTTTCCTTTCTCTCCATTTGATTACAGCTTGGTCATGAGTTACTCCCTGCTTGTTATGAGTGACTTGTTTCTGTAAATAACCCATGTAGTAAATGAAGTGGGCACCTTCTTTTCTTTCTTCTCGTTAAGAAGTTATTCTTTTGCTACACACATCTACACAGTTTGCTAAATCTCTCTTTGATTGGTTTTGGCTCTGTCTTTTCAATAATAAGGAAAGATCAAGGAGGAATGAGGAACAAAAGTCAAGAGGCCTGCAGTTCACTGAGCAGGCTGTTTGGTAGAGATGCTCTGAGAGGTGAAAAGGGTGAAGTGAAATTGTTCAATTTGTTCAATTGTTCAAATTGTTCAATTTCACTTTAAAATTGTGAGAAAATGTATCATTGCCCTGCAAAGTTGCTAATTGTAGACTAGTCTAAAATAATCTTAAAAATCAAACACTACAAATACAAGTCTTTCAGACTGCTTAGTTTAGTGCATTTATTAGTTCCTTATAAAACGTGCAACTATAGAAAAGTGTATCTTCTAAAGATAGAAGTGATTACTGTGATGTAGGATTGTGGACTTGCAGTTTATTGTCACTGTAGCATGACAAAAACAACTTAGGCTTTGTTTTCAGGGTTTTCTGTTGGCAAAATAAGGAATATTCCCAGTTCTAAGGAGATGGATGTCGTGGTTTGGCCCAGCTAGCACAGCAGCACCATGACAGTCTCTTACTCATTGCCCCCATTCACCCCCACCATTGTTAAAATGGCAGAGGCCCCAGCAAAATGGGAGGAAAAAGATAACCAAAGTTGTTGTGGATTTAGACAAGGGCAGGGAGGGCTCACTGTTAATTACAGTTCGAAGAAAACGGACTCCAGTACTCGAGGAGAGAGGAAAGTAGGAAAGTTTATTCTACTACCTACAAGAAACAGAACAGAACAAAAGCAAAAAGAGAGTAGGATGATTGGGAAAAGTTACAACCAGCACTTTAAGATCTCCCTCCCCCATCACTCCTTTCTTCCCGGGCCCAGCTCACTGCTCCCGATATCTCTACCTCCTCCTCCCTCAATGGCTCAGGGGGGCAGGGAATGGGGCATGTGGTCAGTCTCTCACAGATGGGCTCTGCCACTTCTCTCTTCTCAGAGGAGTACTCTTTGAATTCTTCCCCTGCTCCAACACGGGATTCCTCCCCCGAGACTTAACGAACTTCTCTGGTGTGGGTTGTTCCCAACAGCTGCAGCTTCTGCCCATACAGGGTCCCTCACATGGGATGCAGACCTTGGTGAATATCTCTGGTGTGGATTCTTCACCATGGTTGCAGTTTCTGCAGATAGATGGTCCCTTCCTCAGGACAAGGCCTCTTCTGGGCACAAGTATAATGAGCTGCATTGTTGTGGGTTCCTTCCCATGGTTACAGCTGTGGCTATTGGGTCCCTTCCTTGGGACACGGCCTGCTCCGCCCAGGGTGATAAAGGGTCCCTCCTATGGGACACGGCCTCTTCCAGCCATAGTCATTGTCCCTGGCATGGGGCCTTTAATGAAGTGAATCACTGCCTCTGGTCTGGGGTCAGCTTTAGTAACATGAATCTTCGCCCCTGATACAGGGTCATTATCAAAATGAGTCTCTAATGCTGAATCAGAGTCTTTAAAGAAATGAAAATAAATCTCAGCTTCATCAGTTCTCTCCACAGAATGCAGGGGAGCTACAGCACACCTCCTCTTTTCTTTCATCACTGACCTTGGAGTCTGCATGGTTGTTTCTCTCACTGTTCCTACTCCTTGCACCACCATCAGCCAGAAGAAGAAGAAAGAACAGAAGAAGGAAGAAACAGAGAGAAGAAGGTGGAAGAAGCCTCCTCTTCCGGCTTCTTCTTAAAAAGTGATTGTGGAGGCATCTAATTGGCTCAGCCCCAGAAGTGGGTCTGGCTCAGAGCTGGAGAGAGTTTCGAGCAGCTTCTTACAGGAGCCATCTTTACAGCCCCTTCCCCCTTACCAGAAATGGCTGTCATGTCAAACCATGACAATGGAAAATGAGTAGTAATGTAAAGAAGCATCTCATTATTCGCTAGGCAAGTAAGGAAGGTACCACCAGAATTAGTACAGTCTAACTCTCCTTCAATGAAGTGGGACAGAAAAAATATGGGAGCCCAACAAAGATACAATATTAGTTAGCATGAATTACATGATTTTTTTAGTTGTGTTTGGTATGTGGGCCAGCTGAAATACAGACAGTTTCGATAGAGAATAGTTTGGAAAACCAGGTGATACCAGTCACTGTATGAATCACTTTATCAATTGTAACAAAGATTCCAGTTGGTAATTTTATTTTGTTTGTTAAGGAATATTTATTCTGTTGAGTTACATCAGCTGCATTTCTTCAGAGGGAAAACATATCCTATCCCTTTTCCTTTCCTTTTTTGTGTTTATGTGCAACCTGATCTAGATGGACCTGTTTTAGCAGGAGGATTGGAATAGGTGATCTCTAGAAGTCCCTTCTAAATCCTACTAACCTGTGGTTCTGTGATAACTGTATCCCCAGTTTTAAAACTTCTGACAGCCTCCTCTCCTCCAATAAAAGATTTCCCCAGCACAAACATTGCCAAAACAGCTGAAAGGCTATCTTTGAAGGTGTCTTTACAAATTTCATTTCATTTCCATGTAAATTGTAGAATCAAAGCAGTGTGTTGCAACACAGCAGAACCTCTTTCAGTGAGACTTTTATCCTGATGAGTCATTCAGGACCTTGAGAAAGTTTGTGGTAACTCCCAAGCCTAAGTAAGTTGTACCAGTTGTTGTTCATCTACTGCCTGACACTTTCGAATTGTTGATTCGTAACAGTGGCTTCTGAAAAAATATGGTGAAATGTATTGGAAAGGCAATGATGTACTTGATGCTGAGAAACAGGAAAATATAAAGAAATTTAAATATGATTAGCTGTAAGAGTGATATTGTCATCAGTATCTTCCATTGTATGCAAAATTATTACAGTTAAGGTTATAAATATAGTAAAGCATTAAAAAGCTTCTGAATAGACATAGATTTTTCTACACTATGGACCTATACTTATCCATCAAAAATCTCCTCTGAAAAAAAGGTGAACACATCCATAGCTATTTCTAATTCATATTGTGTAACATGTCCACTACCCTGATCTACACCCTATTCAACATTTTCATTATTTATTCACCGGCCATTAATCCAGTAACATATCCAAACATTACAATAAAAGGACTTCTAATACAATCTTGAGCATGTAGAGTATTTTGAATGGATTTGGAAGCTTGAGTTAAGATATTTAATGTAAACCTCTTTGATGGGAAAGTGTATAAATGTAATCAGTGAGTTTAAATGAGCTTTATTGATCATTAGAAAGCTTTTCTGTTTCTTGATGCCATCTGTAAATATGGAAGGAAGAACTGGATATAGATTTCCCTGCTCTCATAATTGAGTCAGTTAAGATTATTTATAGCAATCAACACTAACTACTCCCCGTGAATAATGAGGAGCCTGAGTTGATGTCAGAATTATACTTATCTCTGGGCCCCATTTTCAGCTGCTGGATTTAGCCAAGACCTATCAAAGCCAAAAGAGCTACCAGACAACAATCCAAGCCACTACTTTTCATCTCCCAATTATCTTTTTTTTTTTTTTCCCCCCGAATGTAAAGAAATATTTGAATAAAACTGTTAAACAAAGTTTCTACACACTTCTTGAAGGAAGAAATTGTTTACCATCAGAAACCAAAAAAAAAGAGAAAATCTTAGGTAAAGGTCTATGATCTATCTTCTATCTTTATAGCCTAGATACACAAGTACTCTTTAAATTAGTAATCCAGATGTTCTTTTTCAGTGAGAAAGTATTGCTTTTAATTCTGGTTTTTGCCATTAACTTGTAGGCAAGCTTTCAGCAGACATGGTACTTTAATGCATTGACCTCTGTGTATTCTGGAAATAGCACTGCGCTAAGAATTAAAAGAATATTCTCAATTCTGCCTACTCTGTTCTTTCTATCATCTCAGACAAACAACTGAGTTCCATTTTCTCTTTGTTTTTTTAATGCAAAATATGGGGATGGTAAAACTGAATTGTCTTAGTTGAGTGATTCCAAACAGACCTGTATATCTGTATCAAAATATGATCAATTTAAATGCGTATTTGTTTCAAAAGTCAAAGTTTAATTGCATATTTATTCCAGAATAATTCAATTAAATGTATTTTCTGAGGAAATAAAGTGGTTTTGAGTAGGAAAAAAGTTGATTCTGAATGTGGAAAAGTTTATTCAGTAATGTGAAGAGATAATGTGAAGAAGAGATAATCCTGATTCCTAAAAGACGTAATTCACTTAAGGACATCAGGTCTTCCTGTGGTTCTGTACAATCACATCATATTGTTATAAAAACAAATTACAGCTGAGAACAGGTTACTTATCAACCCTTACAAAACTGGCCCACAAATGTGTGATGAGGGAAATTCACTGAAATGGAAGAACTGTTTCAGACTGTCCTCAGCTTGTGAGTGCCTAAATGAAAGCATTAGCCCCCGCACTTCAACTTTTCCTTATTTTGTATTTTCTGTTATTCCATAGCTGGAACAAAAATATATATTCCATGGAGACATGAGTAGAAAATAGACCAGCACACTCTCATCTAGGCATTCTAGATTACTAGCCTGCTAACTACATTGTTTTCCATTCATCCTACTTCTGGCCTCATGAGTATTGTATTGTCAGCTACATATAGGCCAGCATCAATAAGATAACCCTGATACTTAGTGAATAAGAACATTAAAGACAGGGTTTAATTTCTCCTAGACTGCAGTAGTCTGGCACCCAGATTTTCTCTTCCTTTAGTGTGAATGCAGCATTTCTGAAAAAAAAAAAAAAAAAAAAAAAAAAAAGCCATATAATCTGAGTGATTTAACCAAAAAACTCTTTACAGCTCTCTCCTCAGGATTTCAAGCTCTGAGTCCTGAGGAAGATGAGTAAGTAGCGCATACCCTTGAGTTATATACCAAAACTTCAGAAATTAAGTCTGGGCCCTTTACCTTCCATAGGTACTTCCCATTCAATTTTTTTGTATTCTTCATGCAGTTGTTAGAGTAGTAAATGGTTGTCTGTCTCAGCTGACTGTACAAGAAAACAATTTGGATACTATCTCTGTTATTCTTCACATTGATCCACATATTTTGTTTAAGGATATATCTCCACTACACTACATAGCCTACATATTGTAGACTCACCCTTTTTTCTTTACTGGTACAAGTATCCCTTCACTCAGTCCTTGATTACCTTGATGACCAGAATTATCTGGTGCTTTGGGAATTTTTGTCCTTCCTCCTCTACTCTTCAGTGTCAATTTTATCTAGCTTTCTGATAAAGCACTTCTTGTCAGCTTTTTCTCACATTTGACTTCCAACAGCCAGCCCTTAATTTCTCTAGTCCTTGGATCAGGAAATGTGTTTATTCTGCTTCTCACTCGCACAAAACATAGCAGATAGATTTGACTGTGGAAAAGAATAAGGTGCTCTGAATGTGGTGAAGCACAGACAGTGCCAGGATAGTGAGTAAATCATTTGGCTTTCTGTTACTTGCTGTCAGAGTGAAGTGGCTTTGTGGGTCAGCTTCAGTGTAGCAGCCAAATGAGATAAAAGAAAATCTCGTAAATAAAAGAGGAAAGACTGAAAATGCCAAATGTTGCAAACGAACTCTATTTCCTTGTAAATGTGTGTATAGTGCTACTGGAACAAGGTGGAAAAAATGAGACAATGAAGATTCTTCTTCCACAAATAGTGAAAGGAGCAGGTAAGCTGAGATGAATACCATGTCATTAATGAGATATAATATATAAAACTGAGAAGTTTTAAAGTTGATGGGTTTAAACATCAGTTAAGAAACCTACTTATGCTACCTACCACTGAGCTCACAATTTAAGGCTGCTACCTTGAATCCAGTCCGAATTGGTTACCCACAAAACTCTTTCTCTCACTAAAGCGACTGAACAATTGTTAGAAATTACTCCTGCAGCCAGTATTTTTCTGAGGAAGATAGAACTATTGCAGTATGTATAATATTGACTTTATGATCCATCAGATCTATATGGGACATTGTATTACATTCTCATGAGCAAGAGCTAGTGATAATTCGCTATTATTTTCCCAGATGTCCTAATCAACACTTCAGTCTGGAACTTTTAAAGAATCTGGTGTTAAAGCTCCTTGCAAATTACTGAGATTTCTAAACTTCAGATATCCAAAACCTTCACATCTAATTTCTAGATATTTTTTTTTCTTTCACAGGAAAATGCTTTTCTTCCTTATTGCTACATACAATCTTTTCCAAATACTTTGAAAACTAATAGTTATTTGGGTAAAGAATTAAAATAAATTTAATGTGTTCCCTACCTACAATGTTCTACTAATTTCTCCTTCTCACTGTTGTGGGTTTTGAAACAGTGTACAGGAAGTAATGGGGCATAACCCAAGTCTGAGATGAAGAGTAACAAATCAGAAGTGAATATTGCTTTAAGACAGTTTCTGAGGCACTCATTTTTCCTAGATGTGTAAGGGAAGGTGACAGGCAGAATTGCTTGCCTCACAGATCACTGGATGAACTTTGATGAGATGGAAACGTGAGGGAGCACACACAAAGCAAACTTTAATGATTGGCTTACTACATTTTATTTGAGCTAACATGGAAGGTACACAGTAGCTTTAGGGTAGATAAATAACTTTTCATACATCATTCTTCATTTAAGCAGATTCTGAAGGATAAATGAGTGGCTTAGTAATGCAGCAATAACAGACAATGACATTTTATGCCAGGTTACAGGTTCAAAGCAACTCTTCACTGATATACGTTAAAGTAACACTTTATTACATACCTTGCAGAAATTGTCTTCTCCTTCATTTCTTAGTAAAGAAATATCACCAGGTCCTCTCTTTTATGCAGTCTCAATATCATTTGCAATAGTTGGATGAAGCTGGAAAGCAATTTCATGTGGTAATCCTTTGAGAACAGAACTGTGACAGAGAAGTATGACAAGTTGTACAAGACCAGCCTTATCGTAGACAAAAATCAGGAAAGCTGTCTAATAGCTCCCTTCCTCTGCAGTAGAAGTATACAGGAAAACTGTGTTGTGTGAAGGAGGAAGATGTGAGATTTCAGGGGCTAAATACAGAAAGAAGATATTTTTTATTATTATTAAATACTTGGATAGAAGAAATAATAAACATATGATTGCCCAGAAAACACTCAAACAGTATTTTTTTGTCATATTTGAGTTCATTATGCATTTTGCACTTTACTTTCAGAGTTACTGAGTAGTCGAACACCCCATGAAGCAGGTATGAAAAGCTGTGTAAAGCACTGAAACATCCGTGTGTTGATCTTGGGAATGTTAATTTATTAATAGAAAATAGAAACTGAGAGACTTATAGCTGTTAAAAGTAATTATGAATTATAATCTCACAGTAAAATTATGAGTCACACAACTCTGTTGCACATACTTAGTGTGCTGGTTTAGCCCTAGCTGGGTGCCAGGTGCTCACAAAGTTATTCTATCACTCCACCTCCTAAACTGGACAGAGGAGAGAAAAAATATAATGAGAAGTTTGTGAGTCGAGATAAGGACAGGGAGATTGCTCAGCAATTAGCATTATGAGCAAAACATACTCAACTTGGGGAGAAAAAGGTTTGATTTATTAAACAAAACATCAGAACAGGGAGACGAGAAATAAAACTGAATCTTAAAACACCTCCCCCCACCCCTCCCTCTTCTCTGGACTCTCCTTTTCCCCCAAGTGACACAGGGGATGGGTGACAGGGTTTGCAACCAGTTCATTACAGATGCACTTTACCCCTGCTTCTTCTCAGGGGGAGGCCTCATCACACTTCCCATTGCCACATTGTGGGGTCCCTCCCACAGGAGACAGTCCCTTATGAACTTCTCCGTTGTGGGTCCTCCCTATTGGCTGCAGTTCTTCATTAACTGCTCCAGCATAGGGCCTCCTCACATCCTGCCCCGATGTGGGTCATCCACTGGGAGAACAATCCTTCAGGTACTGACTGTTCCAACCTGAGTCCCTCACAGGATCACAAGTCCTGACAACAATCATGCTCTGACATGGGCTCCTCTCTCCCCACAGGCTCCCAGGTCCCACAGAGTCATAGTCTCCTTCAGGCATCCACTCGCTCCAGCGTGCGGTCCTCCACAGGCTGTAAGTGGATCTCTGCTCCATGGACTGCAGGGGAACAGCCGCCTCACCATGGGCTGCACCACAGGTCACAGCGGAGTCTTTCTTTCAGTGCCTAAGCACCCTCCTCCACCTCCTTCTCCACTGACCTTGGTGTCTGCGGAGATGTTTTCACATTCTCACTCCCTGTTGCTGCTGCAGTTTAGCAACTGCACAGCAACTTCTTCTCCTTCTCAAATACGTTATTCACAGAGGTGTTACTTCCATCACTAATTGGCCAGGCCTTGGTCAGCTGTGGGTCCATCTTAGAATTGACTGGCACTGGCCCTCTCAGCTACAAGAGAAGCCTCTGGCAGCTCTTTGTTTAAAGAAACAACCCCTGTAACCTCCCTGGCTACCAAAAGAAAAAAAAACAGGCCAGGCAAAACTACTCTTAACTTTAAACCCCTGATGTCAATGAGACTACTCAATGAAGTATGAACAGGGCAATAAATCAATTTGTTTATTTTAACATACCAAAACCCAGGGTATTTCACAAAACCAAACTAATATAAAGGAGGTAAAAAACTGTCAATACTGTAGTTTTCAAATCTTATACAAAACTCTTTTTTCCATATTTACAAATTGAAGACACGGACTGTTTCTCCAAAATCAATAAAACATATATGAATTTCTGTTGAGATTGAATAGCTTCTTTACTATGCAGTTTGTCTTTATCATACCTGTGTAATCCTTAAGCATCTTTAAATTCCAAACATATCAAGGACCTGGTCCAAAAGAACTACCCAAATGTTTTAACAAGTAAACAAATTTGGGGTTTTGTGTTGCATTAAGCTGCAACATCAAATTCCTAGGGCTTGATTTCCTGCATAGATATTCTTGTTACACTTGAATGAAGCATTTCAGGACTAATATTTATTTCAAAATGATTCCTCACAATAAATAAATAGATAAATAGATATGTTTAAAAGTCCTTTCATTGATGTTCATTTGGTTGGCTTCCTGTACTCTGTGCCATCACCATTGAGCATTTTATCCTCACTTGATTTCCATTAGATATTTGTATTTTGGAATGTTCTTTTCAAACTTGAGCTGCTGTAAACTATTCATGTAGGAGGACATGAGAATATAGAGAATAAGGAAACATGATGGAAAGGAGGAACAAAATACGAGGTGTATTTTACGTTAGAGAAAAGATTCTATAGTGAAACTAAATGATTTTAGCAGAGCAAAACTTAAGAAAATATGACATAAGTAAATGTTAGAATTGATATAGGATATACAGATTTTATCAGAGTTTAATAACTGGACTTATATATATGGGAATTAGGTCAATTTTACAGGTTTGCTGTTGCAATGATTAATTTGAAATTCTGTAGTGAGAAGTCGATTAAAATGGTTACGATGGGTTCTACTGGCCTTAAAATCTCTTCCATTGACAGCTACTAAAGGCCTTCAATTTACAAAGCACAAAGTGACTATCTTGGAGAATATCAAATTCTATTTTAACTTATTGCAGGAAGCACAGAATAAAAGTTAAAGGTGATATTTGTTATTAAAACCAAATTTTATTTATTATGCATTTTAAATACTAATCTCTTTCCAACAGTACTAATACGCTTTTTCTTTCAGATATCATCCAAATGGTATAAAAACAATAAGTCTTCTCTGTGTATTCCTCTGCCTGTTCATTTTAGACAGCCAACAAATGGTCCCCAGTATTATTAGCTTATGATTCTTCAGTAGACATGTGCTATAGCATAAAAGATTGTTTTTCTTACATGCAGCTTCATTGCAGCTGTTCAAGTTCCTTCCAATTTCATTCATACAAAGGAAAGTCATATTACTTCATTTTACATGGACAGCCACTAAGAATCAAAAACCTATGTAGTAAAGATTCATGTAATTTCACCCCTATATTTTCAGAATGTGTAATTAAAAAATAAATTTAATTTCCAAATAATATATTGACAACGTAGACTTTTAGGAAAAGTGTGCTTTAGATATTCCTGAAGCCCCATCTGAAGTTTCAGATGTGTACCTTTCTTACCTTCCAGTGGGAAGATTTAGTACAAAACAGCAGTGAAAATACTATTTTAATTACAATTACTTCTCTGTACCAGCACAAGACAAGCAAGAATTACTAGCTACTAACATTAGCAGTTATTTTGAAAGTGATGCATGCACGCTAAGAATAATGAAATCAGCATTTACTTCCCCATATCAAAATCAGAACCATATCTTAGACTTTCAAAATTAAATTTAAAAAAAACTCCAAAACAAACAAATGAGGTGAAACAGGTAGGAGGTCATTTTGTTTTCATGTGAAATAACATTTGAGTGCTAAAGATCATATCACAATTCATTACCAACTCGTACAGGGATTTTTTTTACAATCCTTGTATATTCTAACTCTGAACAAAACTTTTTCCATCCTGATGAAATTTAGCTCTTTAATTATTTCACTTTCATATGTACAAACATATTCCATTCATACGTGGTGTTGTTCTGATTGCCTAATGGCACAGATAAAATCTGAAATCTCCCTTATTCTATCAAGCTTGAAAGAAAAAAAAAAAATCAGGAGCCTAATTTAGTAGTTCCTTGTCTCAGACCTATCTACAATGCTGCTTTTCATAGCAATTGTAGCCAGCTCTTTTTTGCATCAATGCTTTTACATTTGTGAGTCCTGAATCTACTTAAATCAGATAGTTTAAAAATGTGCTATTACTATGCAGTTTCTTCTTAAAGCATATTCTAAACAAACTCATAAACTGCAGAGAATAAACCTTTCAAAACTGCTCAGCTCACAACTCTTCCATTAGTGTTACTGTCAAATATATAAAATGAAAACCACAGAAATCCTTTCTGTTGCTGTATCAGGTGTCAGATATTGTCCTGCTAGTTTATCTCTGAAAGTGAGAGGGAAGCTTAATAAAACTATAGCCAGAATCCTTTGACATGAATCCTGCTCTTACCTGTGGATTATAATGTAATCCCATTATAATGTTACAATATCCTTTATCTAACATAAAAAGTGATGCTTTAAAAGCCTTCTTATTTTTGAACAGTAGTGTGAATTGTTTTGTTCTACTGTTAGATAAAATAACCTATCTCGAAATATGTTGAAATGTAGGAGTTCCCAAGTCCAGTTTCATTGAAACTATTAACAATCTTCACTTTGGAAAACATTTAGTTTGTCAATGTCAAACAAGAATGGCCTTCTGCTTGAAGGTTCTCTGTTTTGGACAGCATATCATTCAGCTTTTGGTGATCATGGGCTAAGCAAAAGTTTGATCAGCAGCCTGATTGGCTCAGGGTGTAGGGTCATCTTCTTTTCAGTGACATTCACATATCTACATTGTCCCTTTCCCTTTTGCTGTTAGGATGCAATGCTGCTTCTTCTCATTCTTGAGAGTCATTTCTAATCCTCTGTCTTTTTGCCTGAATGGAGTAACTGTGGTATTTTGCTATATTTTCTTATGAAAAGAATCTTTGCAAATCCTTGGGGTTACATACAGCCATAATAAGTGATGAAATAAATAATAATATAAGGCATTATTCTTATTAATTTCCAGTACCTTTTTGCACCAAATTCCTTTTGTGCTAGTCAGGCATAGGGAAGTACAGGTGACAGCTCTGGAATCAATATTGGCCTTTACAATTTGTCTCAAGTCACATCATCTATATGTAAAGCAAAATATTAAAGCATGACGCAAGAAAAGTGTGAAAAGTATTGCTTTCCTGTAAAATTAACAGCCTAGTTGTTGGCTTTTCCTTCCTTCTGACACATTCTTGACTATGCTATAGAGAATTCAATGATTATATAAATCAAAATGTCAAGTATATGTTTCAACTCAGTGTTATATTTAGTATTTATTTTGTATTTATTTTATATTCTCCAGTCTTTTGCCAATGTACTCCATGATGTGAGTAAAAATAAAAATGTGTATTTTCAAACTAATGTTGCTTTGAACATTAAATAATAAGAAATCTGTCTGTACAGCATAAAGTCAGCTTTTTATAATTGTGATAACTGGTGTTTGCCACTACCTGAACTACCAATACAATATCGATTGTCTGATATTCTCCAACCTCACCAACATAAGCTTGGAAGAGAAAACTGTACTATCAATGTTCTCTAGTGCAAGCTTACTACTGTTTCCCAAAGCTACGGACATCTTTTTTTTCTAAGAAAATACTTTTAAGAACAAAAAGGAAGTTTTCATAACCAGATTTCCCTAATCCACAGAGTATTCAAGGAAAAGTTATGAGATGCAAAGTTTTGTTTTTTTTTAACAAAGCAACGGATGTTCTTCAAAAACTAACAAGGGCTGTGTCAAAAAAGTGGTGATACAATTTTAAACTATGAAAAAGATAGTTATAAAAAGTCCCTAATGAAAATATTAGAAAACGTATGACCTTTCCTGATAAAGTCTCCTCGTGGCAATGCATTTATGCAGAATATATTGTGGTAAGATTTTTCTTTCTACGTGTAATATGTTTATGATATTAGAATTCAAAATTTCTGTGTATTGTAAGCACATACACACATAGATAAAAAAAAAAAAATGGAATGTATTGTAAGAAGTAGCTAAATGAAAGATATCTTATGCTTAAAGGCCAGAGGTATATACAGAATGCACCATTACTAAAGGCTGTTTAGTCTCAAGTACTCTGACAGAAACTCTAACCCTTTCTAAATAATCCTGTACAACTATACCTCTACCCTCAAACTCCTAATTTCTTAAGGATACCTGGTGTTTGCTAAAAATTGTGGGTTTGAACGTATAGATTCTTTTCTAAATTATTGTCTCTGAACTTCAATTACACTTGTAAAGTACTCTGTCCAGATTTGAATAGTGGCTAGAATATTACCCAGCATTTTTTAAATTATGGGATGTGGAATGGAATAAATGTGCAAATAAGACATACTTCATATGCATAGTACCAATTTCAGTGATGATTGACTTATTACACAAGCCTCATTTGTTTTATGCTGCCTGTCAGCCTGCAGCAAGATTATCAAAGTCAGTGAAGAAATACCACAGTTTAGTCAAGCAAAACAACTTTTACTTTGTTTTTTCAAGCTAGTGAAGTTACAATAACAAGCTTTGGGGGAACGGATAACAAGCTTTGCAAAGGATTTGGTTTTGTTATTCTTTATTGGTTGGTCTTATATTCTTTAGAACAGACATTGCTTCTTTTCTACTACAGTCTGGACATTCAAGCATAATATATGTACTCCCTCCGCTCAGAGAAGACAGATACTGAAAAAGACAAAAAATAAGAAAGAAGGGAGAGGTTAGGTGTCTTTGTAACTCTCTACCCTTCATCTCAAGAAGGAAGAAAAGGAAAATGGGAAAAATTTAACTATGTCAGCCATTTTGTCTTCTGCCTTGGATAGCCACAAGAATGTGCACAGCTCCGTCAGCCTTTATAAAAGCTGTAACTAAGGACTATACCACCCTACTACTTTCTGCCTTTCCATCCTGGGAGTGAAAGGGTCAGAACTAGACATATAGGGAGCATATCACACATATTCTACTCACTGAGATAAAGAGGAGAGAGAATGAGAAAGAGAAGAAAGAAAAAGTATCACCAGACTGGAAGTACTCCAAGCTTTAGTATTCTTGGGAGGTGGAACCAGCAAGACACTCCATGCAGATCCCTCTACTGTCTGCTGGCTGTGGCAGACATAAAATTAAAGATAACTTTGACCTTGTTTCTGTTGTCCTACCTATCAGGGAGTAATTGAGTCAGTAGCTGTAGTTATGCAGAATATCCTGCAGGTTCATGTCCTGGGCTAGAATGAAGGCATTAGCAAACATAAAAAAAAGGGCCATCAGCTGCTGCTGTTTGCCTTATTGGGATAGCCTGAAGCTACTCCAACACTTCACCTACCAGCCCTCAGATTACACACAGCTTCCCAGATGAACTCTTTCCACCTTGGAGAGAGCTGTCATATGTCAGAATAAATCTTGGTTTAATCCACAACAGAAGCAACAAAATTCATATTACATGGTTCAGAGCATAAACTGGGTTAAAACAGTAATAATTACAGTTATATGTTGCAAAATAAGTTATCAAATATTCTCCCACCCCAAACAAAACAAAACTAACAAAACCCACAAAAGCAGAGAAAATAAGAAAATATGAAATTAGTCACAGATTATTGTTCTACAGTTTTCAAATACAAAAGTGACACCTTTGTAATTACTTCTGGTGCCAAGATAGATGTGCCAAAACTCAATAAATTGAAAAAAAATTATTTTAAGTGTTTCCTTTTTTTTGTTTTTCTAGTAGTATAACTTCCCACAGAAACTGTAACCTTTTATTCATTTTTCTACTCTTAAAAGGACACAACAAAATAAATGCCAGATGAAATAATGTTATGGAATCATTATCGTTCTGGTGTAACTGGTTACTTCATGTGAGAAGGAGAAAATATCTTAGATGGAGTCTACTGGGGCTTCCTTCTGCTTATATCTGCAAACAGTAGAAAATGTACATCTAATATCAAGTAATTACCTTTGAGTGGATGACTGAACTAATCCCACTGTCTTCTCAGTTTCCAATTAAAAAAATAGGCTTACCATGTCTTCAAGATATTATTTCAGAAAATATGGTTCATTGGATGGTCTATAAAACATGACCTATTAAAGACATTGAAACAGTTGGGTTCCTATACTCTAGAGAACACTGAAAGGACATTTGTTAACAACCTTCAAATTTGTAAAAAGCTTCTGCAAAGAGGAAAAATGTTTCTGCAAAGCTTCTCTGTGTTCTTTTGGGACAGCACAAAGAGTAATTAGATAAAAAGCAGCAGGGGAGATTTAGCTTTGATATTGGAAACAAAAATTTAATAACACTCAAATAGTGAAATATATCAAATAAGGAAGAAGTAGAATCTTCATATTTTTAAGAACAGGTCTCACATGATCTAGGTGAATCTGCTTCTGAAGGGAGGTTGGACTGGATGATCTCTAAAGGTCTCTGCCAACCCCTACCATTCTATGATTCTATGATATGTCAGGAAATGTTTGGTTGTATTTGACACTTTATCAGCAATCAGTTGTGTAGTTGACAATATTTTGAGTCAGAGATCACTTAAATGATTTTTAAAGACAACTTCCAAACCTGTTTTCTATTATCCAAGATTAACCATAAATCTACAGCTATCTGTAGTGCCAGAAATAGACAGTAGACATCTATAGATTCCTTAGCTTTTGGCATTTTCCACATAATTTTCATGCATTTTCCATGCAATTACATTTAAAAAATCAAGTAACTACCGTTTCAACCAATATCAAGAACTTCAGTGTTATCCAACAATATTCCTATCTTAATCTGAGGAAATACTTATTGATTCTCCTAGTGCTGTTCATTGTGGGATTCAGACTATGTTTAGACAGGGCATTGAGAGCTATGTCCTGATGTGTTTTTACATCTATGGCTGTGTCAATGGTAGTCAGTGATTTGGTATTTGGCTGGAGTATGGTTTATTGGCCAAAGAGAATACTGTTCAGTCTCTCTTTGATGAGGGAACAGTAATTAAGATCCTCCAAACAATATATCTACCTAAAGATGAGTAAAGTGAAGAAAATTTCTAGAGAAAAGGTGAGAAATGAATGAAATTAGTTGCTTCTTTTTTTACAGCTCCAGATCTTGTCCCTGACCAATCTTAATTCTTTACATGGTTGATGTTGGCAAATAATTTCTTCACAGAACTACAGGGAACAAAGTAGAACAATGGATCATAAGAAAGCCAGTGTTCAGACTTAGATTTATACAGATTAATTTGATCATATTCTAAAATATATGACCATCATTTTTTCAATATATGAGGATACATTAGGTATTTATCATATCAGCAAGAATTATAACCTTAAGCAGCAACAACACTGTGTTGATGAAATAGAGCACCCTCATGCCTTGCTAATTCAAGCTGTATAATAAATGTCATTTTAACTAATCTACTGTTATTTATGCTTCTTAACCAATATACTCACTCTTTGGGCCTTAATCAAATGGCCTCTGCTTTCATAGAAAGATGATAAGAGCTACTATATGTCAACTCATGTAGCCATGATTCACTCCATTAGACTCTGGGACCAGAACTTTGACAAGTCAGGAAACATTTTATAGTGCATATTTATTTTGGTGCAGCTCTGATTTTTCCTCTACTTTTCAGTCTTAAGTCTTATAGGCAGATAATAGTGACCCTAAAAAAATCTAAGGGTTTTGACTAATCATGCTTAAATCTCTAGTGAACCATCCTCTGCAGATCAGGAAATGAACAGTTTAAATTTTTCAAAAGTGAGAGTAAAAGTTTATGCCAAAGGAAAGCAATTTGAAAAGAATCACTATGACACCAAAAAAAGATACAGCAAGTATGGATCTTTTCTCCCTCTAGATAGCATTGTATACTTACTATTAGCATTTCCTATTCTGTTCAGTTGAACCAAAGGGGTTTCAATTCTCTTTGGACAGGAATAGAGCTTGATGTAGCAATATGTTTTCATTAAATTGAACTTACAGTAGCTTATAGTGACCACCAACAAAGCATAAAGGGAGAATTAACTGAGGCCTTACTGTCATCACATTGCTTGAGCCGAGTATTCACTGAAACTCACTCAGGAGAAAACAAATAATACATTGGAATGATTTCATCCTAGCCTATCACAAAGAAATAAATGCAGACGTTGAATTTCAGGGAACCTGAGAGAAAATATAAACAGGAATAAGCTCTACCATGGAGTAACTTTCAGGAAAAATATTGCCCAGAAGAAATATATTTTAGAAAGCAAGGCCTGTTATAGCTACTCTGTTCCTCAGTGAATGACAAATATTCGTAACCACAATAATTTAGGACAGTCATAAAAAAACAATTCTGGAAACTCCTTCTTATCCAACTGTTAGAACTACTGAAATTTATGTTAGTTTGCAAGACCCAAATAAATTAGAGACTTTCTCACTTAATTTTATAACTCTTGGGGTATCCTCTGCTTCTTTTTTAATGAAGCTCTTTTTTCCCCATCTCGCTTCTAATCAGTCTCACTTGTCAACATGAACAGATCAAGCTATAATGAGAACTTGAATGAGCTATAGGTTAAAAATATAAAACAGAAAGTTTAAGCAAACATAGATATTAGAATAACAGAAATATAACTACTGAAAAATATTACTATTTTTCTAATAAAAGAAAGTTAAGTGTCAGCCAGACACATTTTGTGATGTTTAATCACCAAGCAGCAGAGTCACAGAGAAAATAGAAAAGACAGAAGCATTATAGACATAAACCAACACGAACATTATATGTATTTGTTCGATACATTTTTAAATTAATTCTGTTGTGGTTTTGGAATTGAAGTTTATTTAGCCATGAGTAAATAATGTAAGAGAGTATAACTGAAGAAAAGTCACAATGGTTGGTACACACAATGAAAACTGGTAACAAAGCTAATACTATACTTATACTGAAGAAACAGATGAGGGTTAAGCTAAGAAATCATGATAATTAAGGTTTAGTACAAATTTATACAACGCTAAGTAATGCTTTGCTCAGATAACCAATTTCTGACAAGGCATGAACAGAAATATTAAGCTAAGAACTTGTCATGTACTTCACATCTGAACACCACCAGGATTTTGGTATCATGTGGAGAGGAACCCACAGAAAACTGTATTAATACAAATTGTCCTTACAGTATTAACACAAACACCACTGAACTGATACAGGGAACAACATCTGTTGTCTACTGTAATACTATACAGATAGTATAACCTTTTTTTTTTTTTAATTAGAGCAATTATTAAAGAAATTAAAGAGTAGATAATTCCTTTAGTATTAAAATATTAAGGATCAGTAAAGTTTGTTCTCCAGGAAGGAGAGATTGAGATGATCATCTTCTGTAAAATTATATAGCTGTATGTGGTGAAGCTGAAGGGATGGAAATACTCCTTCCTTGCTGAAGCGGTACACTAATTTTTATTGAAGTATGGAAGAGAGTTCTTGTTTCTGTAGTGGTCTCACAAAACTTGAAAATTATGTACACATTAGGGGAAAAAAAAAGGTGAAAATAAGAAGACAGAAGAAAATTTTGCTTTTAAATAGAGGCTTTGCTTAGAGTTATCCAGCTCTCTTCTTGAATCTCTCTGAGACTCTAAACATTTTCAGGTACAATACAGTCCAAAAGCCTTGCTTTTTTTTTTAGCCTTCTCCAGATGGGAGACAAAGTAAAATTGTCTAATAACAGTTTACTTGCATTGTTTCAAGTACATTATTTGCAAGAATAAAATTCTACCAGACTCCTGTAATAATTCTCACTCTTAGCCACAAGAGAGTTTGTTTTCAATTAGATACCTGGCTTCTACCCACATACAGGTGCCAGTTGTGTTACTACAGTTAGTTAGATGAAACTTCTTTCTCCAGGGAGAAGGCTTGAGCATTTTGGTTGCTTTAAAACACTTCTCAGTTTTGAAGCTTCTGTAAAGAGGAGTCCTCATTCTCAAGTTGCAATACTTAGATTGTATATTAGGAAAAATTTCTTCACCAAAACAGTTATCAAATGCTAGAACAGGCTTCCCAGGGAAGTACTTGAGTCATCATCCCCAGAAGACTGTACATGTGGCAATTAAGAACATGGTGTAATCATGGACTTGATAGTTTTAAGTTCACAGTTGGACTCAATCACAGATTCACATAATGGAAGGGGTTGGAAAAGATCTTTAGAGATTATCTAGTCCAGCTCAAGTAGATTCACCTAGGTCAGTTCACGCAGGAATGTATTCAGCCAGGTTTTGAAAACCTCCAGAGAAGGAGACTCCACAAGCTCCCTGGGCAGCCTGTGCCAGAGCTCCATCACACTCACAGTGAAGAAGTTTTTACTCAAAGTGGAACTTTTTGTGTTCCAGCTTTTGTCCATTGCCCTTAGTCCTACCACTGTACACTACAGAAAGAAGGGTTGCCCCATCTTCTTGACATTCACCTTTCAAATACTTATAAGTATGAATGATGCTCCCCCATAGTCTCCTCCAATTTGAGCAGTGTCAGATCATAAAGCCTTTCTTCATAAGAAAGATACACCAGTCCCTTGATCATCTGTGCTGGACTCTGTCCAGCAGTTCCCTGTCCTTCTTGAGCTGAGGAGCCCAGAACTGGACACAGGACTCCAGATGAGGCCTCACCAGGGCAGAGTAGAGGGGGGAGAAGAACCTCTCTCGACCTGCTGGCCACACTCTTCTTAATGCATCCCAGGATGCTTTTGGGTTTCTTGGCCACGAGGATACATTGCTGGCTCACGTTTAGTTTACTGTCAACTGGGACTCCCAGCTGTTTCTCCACAGAGCTGCTCTCCAGCAGGTCTCCCCCAGCATGTACTGGTGCATGAGGTTATTCCTCCCAAGATGCAGGACTCTGCACTTGTCCTTATTGAACATCATGAGGTTCCTCTCTGCCCAATGATATCAAAGGTATTTTCCAAATGAAACAATTCCATGATTCAATGGGGCTGAATTGGTAGAAAGAATCATAGGATCATAGAATGGTAGGGGCTGGAAGGAATCTTTAGAGATCATCTAGTCCAACCCTCCTGCAGAAGCAGGTTCACCTAGATCAGGTCGTAGAGAACACTTTTACTTTGGAAAGTTCAGAAAATTTCAGAAAATGCATTTTCCTTTGCCATAACATTATGTTGATGAATCTTTGTATTATAAATTACTTGGAAAAAGTGAAAGATATATCACACAATTCCAATGGTTAATTTTTGCATATAATTGTAATCAAGAGCCAGTTAATTTGGATTACAAACTGATCCAATCTTAGTGTGTGTGTGTACGTCTCTTGTACTATTGTTGAATGGGTCTTCTAGTAGTATGGTGTAGAACCATAAATCATTTTTGCCTAAGAGGTGAAAGAAGAGGTAGAAAGTCACAAAGGAGTAAATACGAGATAAAACCTAGGCTATACTCATGGTACATAAAGGCAGATTCCTTAAATCGAACACGCTGTGAGTTGAAGAAATCCAAAAAGGGGGAAAATAGTGCTTCATCCAGTCTGGTAATAACATTATAAGTACTGGAAAACACTTAGACAGCAATTTGAAATATATTTCATTGCAATTGGTGCACAGGAGCAAGAGTCAATCTTTCTACATGTTGCAGGAAAAGCAGCATTTAACTTTTACAATAACTATCATTTTCAGGAGAAAAATGTAAATGTGAGTACAATACTAAACATCTTGAACTTTGAAACAAACAGCTTTGAATAGATCAATTTGTGTGAATTAACAGACTGGACTAACTAAAGATTAGATCTAAGTAGAAGGCATGATAAAGTGTATGCATAATCACTACCAAAATACAGAATGATCAATGAAATTACAATGAAGATGTTAAAGGGCAGTCTGTCTTTTGTGTAGTAAACTATGGCAAATAAACTCTTGCAGATAACATATGAGAAATTATTAAACAAAAAATGATGAATGGGTATTTTTGTACTAAATTACATAAGAAGAGAGAATGATCTGAAAATGGGAAATAGACAAAGCTAAAATCTACACCAAAAAAACCCCACCAAAATTAAATGTTTATCAATTGCAGAATTTAGTGTGATATACTATCTAGATAAAAATTTTGGACCCACAAAAATTCTGTAAATAAAGAACACAGAGCTTTAGTGTCATGTCTATAAGCATCAAACATACCCAAAAATCTACATTAAAGTTAGTACCGAAAATGTCATATTTCTTAAAACTTTCCCAATTATCACAGCTCACCAGTTCAAAGCAGTCGTGTCAACATGAGGTCCTGAGAAATCATAAACTGTAGTAAAACGTTAAGACACTGCTACAAAACCTGTATTGTCAAGATTTCTTGAGCTTATTTTTATCTGTGATAGCTAAGTGGTTTTCACTCAGTCTAGATGTTTCAGAGAACTGAAACTCACAACTGGTGTTGGTTATCCACAAGATAGAAACCATTTTTTCCAGTGAAATCCAGTGAGCACATTGTTTCCCTTGGTTTGACAAACGATTCAACGAGCTTGATCAGAACATCACCAACTAGCAACTTCAAGTAGTCCACTTGACCTTGCTTTGGAACAATTGAGGAATCTGTATCATTCTCTTGGGAGAGAAATATTAGCAGAAAGATATAAGAAGTAGATGAGAATATGGTCTTCAGTATAAGAGAACTGTTGCTTGAAATGTGGATCTGTCCCTTTTGTGTAATATCTTAGGCTATATTGACTATGTATGGATTTGGACATAATTGTTAACAGTTGTTTTAAGCTTAATAAATGTGCATAGATTACTATTAAACCAACACTCTTTTCAGGAGGATCCATCCACAAAATATATTGGTGGATATTAAGTAATATTAAGTAATGAATATTAAGTAATATGTCCTGTAGTCTGTAATAACCTGATGTACATTTCAATTTAAATTATTTTAAAAATAAATATCCCTGAAAGGAATAGAATATGCATGGAAACATAGAAATGAGAAATGCAACATCTAAATTAAGTGTCAGTCTGAGAAATTACTGCTCCGTAGCAGTCGTCAGTTCAAAAGTTATACAAAGTTGGGATAAGATACAAATAGAGTCAGCTTCCCATATCTAGGATTTGGCAGCTGTTTGTGTCTAGATAAAGACAACTGAACCAAGAGTTACATGGGTCCTGAGCTTTTATACCCTGTGCCTTCAGTAAAAGGAAACTGTTAATTTTTGCTCTTAAAGCTGTCAGTCACACAGATGATAGCACTTGACTACTTATAATTCATTATATTCTATTTGGAAAAAATCAGATAATATTTTCTAGAATAATTATTAATAAATATCAGTAAACAGCCTTTTAGAGGCTTCATAACAGGTGGAAATAAAAGGAAGCTAAAACGACTAATTGTCTTTAAGCTTAATATTTTATTTTCCTGTATTTTTATTTATATTGAATATTCAAATATATCATTTTCTATCACAGAAAAAAAACAAACTTTCTATACTTCACTGAGTAATACTGTATTAACGATGAAATTATGTGAACTTACAGTAATACATTCTGCTCAAACAAAATGGTTTTATAGAGATACTTGATTTTCCAGAAAATATCTAGCAACATATTGACTAATAGATATGTCCTCAGATTTAAATTTCTGTTATAATTCTGTTGTGATGTTGTAAAATATGTTGTAATTTTTCAAATTTTTAATAGTTATCATGTAGTTAGAAAATTTCATCTAGTTATTTCAGAGAAAGTGTTTTAAAGAATTTGACCTATTCCATTAGACAAGCAACATGAGACATAGTCAAGAATGTAATGAAACAGATAATATTCTGAGCCTAGGCTTGGGAACTCTTTGCTGCAGTGAAATGATTTATTATTATTTTGCAGTATTTTAAAAATATGCAGACATGTATAGTCACTTCTCCAATAATCCATGAATAGTACACTCATGTACATGGATGATTTCCAAATAAGGTATGATGTATGCTTAAATGATAAATAGGAGGAAAAATATTCATTTCATGGATATTCATATACATTTTAAAATCCATTCTCTTTAATTTTCTTTCCTTTATGCTTTCACTGCATAGCCAAATATTTCCAAAATGCATTTATGAATTGTGAAACCTGAATATTCACAAGGGAATTTCAAAATGCAGTATTAACTTAGAAATACAACATCCAGAGTTGCTCCCAAGCTCACTGTTTTTTGCTGTCCTACCTGCTCCCGGCTGGACTAAAACTCTTTCTTTCTCCTTTCCTGGAAAGAAGGTCTCCCCTCAGTCTCCTCTTCTCCAGGCTGAAGAATGCCACTTCCCTCAGCTGTTCCTCTTTTACTTTAGACTCTAAATAATATTCACTGAAGAAGTCATCCTCAGTCAAGAAAAATATCCAAAAAATATAATTCTGGTAAGTAAATTATTCCTTATCAGTTAGTCTCTCAATGTTAGTTATCAAGCTTTGACCATTTTGTCAGTTATCTGTAATCTTTCCCTACATGAGATAAATTTATCAACATCAAACATGATGAATGTTGCTGTTTTGTAGACCAATCTGTCTACACAAAGAATTAGAAGTCTTCCACTAAAGGAGTGGAAAATTCATTATTTCAACTCCATTTTGTTGTCTCTGACCTAATTTGAACTATAATTTCCATTTTCTTGAACTGTTGCTATCAATTAATGCAGACCAAATCTGGACATTGAAACTTTGTTTTTTGAGTCACAAGATATTTTTAAAATCAAAATGAATGATTTCTCTGATTAATATCTGAAATACTTTACAGTACACAGCACACAATGTGAAGATAAGGTAGAGTTATTAATATTCCAAAGTTCTTTCTGTAAAGATACCAAAATAAATATGTATTAATAACATTTTAATAAAAACTGACATTATACTGCCCATGACATTAATGCTTTAACATAATAGTTGTAATATCTTCCACATAATATGATCAAATGTATTAAAAAGGAAATAGACAAGCAAATGCATTACAATGAAAGGTATATATTAAATGTCATCATTAACACGATAATAAAAAGAACTCATACATTAAATTATGTAAAATGTAAAAGTTAATACTCTATTGACTAGACATATTTGCAATGAATTTCAGCAAGATTGTGAGGACTACTAACAAAGATTACATATTTCCAAATATACCCCTTGCTTTTTCAAAGTATACATTTAGTAATTTATTAAAGAAAAACAAATTGTTATATACAACATATTTCTGAATCATAATATTAATGTTTTCCAGCTTCGTATTTAAGCTGTATGACTTTTAGCATATGTGTTCTGTGGATGGGTAACAAAGACAGTGAATGATCACTCTATGGTTTCCAGATATTTTTATAGAAGACAAGAAATAGACAAGATCTTTCATGTTAAAAATTGATTCATTAGTGAATTACTCAAGAAAGAGTGAATCACATTGATGTTCACTAATGTAAGATCTAGTCTTGGTGTATGCTGATTATCTAATCATCTTTGTCAGCTGTGATGTCTTGGCCTTGCTAAGCCTTTTCCAAGCTATGGTAATCTCCATAAGTATCTTCAACATTTCTATTTTGTTACAGCTGTAGAGCTATGCTTTAATTTTAAAGACCTTCTCTCATTATGTCTTTCTTTCTGTTGTGATGTCAAATAGTGTATGTATAGACTTTACTATGCCACAAACCAAAGCCAGTGTTTTTTTTCATATCGAATTCATCAGCTGTTAATAAGAGCATAATACTATCTAGAGGAGTGCATCCTAAACAGGAAACTGAATAAAGGTAGTCATTGGCTCTGTTTTCATGAGAATCCCTGTAGAAATCTATTAAAAAGGGAATAAAAACATACAAAAATAGCTGAGATGATCAGCCACAACCCTGACAATTTTCCTGTTTATAGGTAGCATTTGTCATTCTCACATATTCATTCACCTAGTACCTCACTCGTAGTTGTATGCTTGGATTTTTTTATTCTACAGTAGGAAAGGTTGGAGTGGCTCATCTAATTGCTCTTGACCTTTACTTTTGGGAGAGGTAACATTCCAGTGTTTATGAGTCATGGTTTTATTGACCTTGACAAAATGGGATGGTCTTCTGAAAATGTGTCCAGTTCTTCCTTATTTTTATTGTTGTCCAGTCCTTTCAATGAACAAACTTCTTTGATGATTCCAAAGCCTCAGTACAGCAACTTTATTAACTCCTTCAGAATGAAAAAAGTCTAAGTCAATTACTGCTCAACATTAATTCCACAAAATATTTTGGACTTTAATCAAATCATTTCTTCTTTTTTTTTTTTTTTTAAATTTTGAAGCATTTAATGACAAACTGGAATTTTTTTAAAAAAATTAAAATAGACTACTTTCTAAAAATAAATTAATAAGTCATTCTTTTCTTTGTGAGGCTTTTTAGTGAGGAAATTTTCAAATCTATCAATTCCAACTTCTACTACCAGTCTGCCTTTTGAGGAAGAAACCAAGTCATAGACAACAGTTTTCTGAGTGAGCTAATACACACAATTCTAGCAAAACAAGCCAAACGGGACAATCGCTTTTGTTTGTGATCGCAAAGTAATTTACTGGTATTTCAAAGTGCTTTAACCAGTGGTTACAACCTCTTTGTCTCCTCTAGGGCAGACAAGCCCTCACTGTAACGTTTTAACTTTAATATTGGTAACATCACTGTAAGATTTACTGATTGTCCACTTGATATTACGATCACCACGTTTTCTTTACTTTCTTTTCAGAGGATAGTGATCTACTGCTGTTCTATTGTACTGTGTACAATTTATATGAAATCAAAATGCCTCAAGGTTCAATGTGCACTATTGAAAGTGAAATAAGTTATACTCCTATATTCTGCTTTAACTGTTTAATAGCATAGAATATGTTCAAAAGGAGAAAAAAATGTGCAAAACAGGAAAGTAGAATGCATTCTATTATATTTCTTTTGGAATATAGTTTGAAAGAATGTATATCTAGATGAGAACATCTATGTTTTAATTAGAGAAAAAGCAAGTTATCACAACAAATACAGATAATAAAAATAAGAACAAATCAAAGTAAATACGTTTACTCAAACATTTTAAGATACTTTCAACATTAAATTGTCTCAATTTTTAATTAAATAAAAAAATTGTTTCTATAAACAGAAAAAAGCTGCAGATACATTTTTTTTGTTAATAATTAAATGAAAAAATAAAATTTCTAATTTAGAACAGAAGTTGAAAAAGTCTTTACTAATACTTAACAGTAGTTATCGGAAATAAACAAAAGCAAAATATTGCATCATGCGAATGTTTTGTTTTAAATTTAAAGAAGTGTTAGTCAACAGCTTTAGATATATCTAAAGGCCAAGAAGGCTAATGGCATCCATGCTTCTATCAGAAACAGCATGGCTAGCAGGACTAGTGAAGTGATTGTCCCTCTGTACTCAATGTTGATGCGGTCACATCTCATAGAATCATAGAATCATATAATGGGAGCGTTAGAAGGGACCTTTAGAGATCATCTAGTCCAACCCCCTGCAGAAGCCGATCTGCCTAGATCAAGTCGCATAGGAATGTGTCCAAATAGGTCTTGAAGACCTCCAAGGAAAGAGACTCCACAACCCCTCTGGGCAGCCTGTTCCACTGCTCCCTCACCCTCACAGTAAAATAGTTTCTTCTTATATTTAAGTGGAACTTTTTGTGTTCCAGCTTCATCCCATTACCCCTTGTCCTGTTGCTAGCTACTATAGAAAAAAGGGATGTTCCAACCTCCTGACACCCACCCTTTAGATATTTATAAATCTTAATAAGATCTCCCCTCAATCTCCTCTTCTCCAGACTAAACAGCCCCAGTTCCCGCAGTCTTTCCTCATAAGGAGGATGTTCCAGTTCCCTGATCATCTTGGTGGCCCTGTGCTGGACTCTCTCCAGAAGTTCTCTGTCCCTCGTGAGCTGAGGAGCCCAAAACTGGACACAGGACTCCAGATGAGGCCTCATCAGGGCAGAGTAGAGGGGGAGAAGAACTTCCCTTGACCTGCTGGCCACACTCTTCTTGATGCATCCCAGGATGCCATTGGCCTTCTTGGCCACGAGGGCACATTGCTGGCTCATGGTTAGTTTATTTTCAATCAGGACTCCCAGGTCTCTCTCTGCAGAGCTGCTCTTCAGCAGTTCAGCCACCAGGCTGTACTGGTGCAGGGGGTTGTTCCTTCCCAGATGCACGACTCTGCACTTGTCCTTGTTGAACCTCATGAGGTTCCTCTCTGCCCAACTCTCAAGCTGGTCAAGATTCCATTGAATGGCAGCACAGTCTTCTGGGGAATCAGCCAGTCCTCCGAGTTTGGTGTCATCAGCCAACTTGCTGAGGGTACACTCATTGAACAAGACAGGCCCCAGACCAATCCCTGTGGAACCACACTGGCCACAGGTCTCCAGTCACCACCCTCTCATCTCTGTCATTCAGCCAGCTCTCAATTCACCTCACTGTCCACTCATCCAAGCCACACTGCTTGAGCTTTCTGATGAGGATGTTATGGGAGACAGTGTCAAAAGCCTTGCTGAAGTCAAGGTAGATGGCATCTGCTGCTCTCCTCTCATCTAGCCAGCCAGTTATGCACTCATAGAAGTCTATCAGATTGGTCAATATGTTTTCCCCTTGGTGAATCCATATTTACTCCCTCTGATAACCATCTTTTCCTTCATATGTTTAGTGACAACATTCAGGATGAGTTGTTCCATCATCCTTCCAGGGATGGAGGTCAGGCTGACCAGCTTGTAGTTTCCTGGGTCATCCTATCTCGAAGTTCCTGGAATGTGTGGAAGGTAACTTCCTCACACAGCTGGTAAATGAACTGATCAGGGAGAGTGCCCTGCCAGACTTCTTGTTTGTGAGCAGAACAGGTCTTGTGGAGGATTTCGCAGTTGGAGGCCATCTGGGGAACAGCAACCATGAAATTGTCAAGTTCTCTGTTCATAGATCTCTATGTTAGGAGGCTGGGCAACAAAACTGACACTTTGGGCCTTCAAAGGGCAGACTTTGACTTGTTTAGGATGGTACTTGATAGAATCCCTTGGAAGTCAGTTTTGAAGAGTATAGGAGCCCAGGAAGACTGGACATTTTTTAAAAGGAAATCTTAAAGCAGACCAAGGAACAGGCCAACTCCACATGCTGTAAGACAAGACAGAGGCAAGGAAGACAAGCCTGGCTGAATAGGGAGATTTGGCTTAAAATCAGGGGAAAAAAGAGTATATGGAATTAAATGGAAGAAGGGACAGATCATTCACAATGAGTGCTAGAATGTTGTTAGGTTATGTAGGGAGATAATGAAAAGGTCTAAAGCCCAGATAGAAGTCAAACTGGTTTCAGAGCTAAAGGATAATAAGAAAAGTTTCTATAAATACATTAACAATAAAAGAAAGACCAAGGAAAGCCTCCACCCTCTCTTAAATCCAGAATGAAATTTGGTAATAAGAGACAAGGATAAGGCTGTTAAACTGTTGGACTCTATGATCTTATAAGTCTTTTTTCAGACAGAACATACTGCTTAAGGAAGTAATTTTGATTGTCACAACTGTTTGCTTCAATACATGTGAGTCATTCTTGTGGGTACAACTGAGAGAACGGTGAGCAAAGTAATTTGAAGTTAATAGTCTAAGAAGAGGTATGATCAATCCTAATTTAACAACTGTAGCTTTTCAGATTGTTTTATACTGATTTTTTTACCATATCCTAGTTTCATTTAAGGTATTGTTTTCATTGAAATAGAGGAACTTTTTATGTAGACAAACTGACAGTTACACAACTTTGCTTTCCTTTGCAAAGAAGATGGCAAAAGAGCAACACACTACGTGCATCAGCAATCTCTAGATATGTCATTTCTGGCTTTTACTCAAACTAACTTTGTTCATTTGCTCTTCCTTGCCAATGTTGCACATAACCTGTAACAGATGTAAAATCCTTGTGTGGGAATACAATCTGAACCCTCTGAGTTCTTCGGAAAGACATAAAGAAAAATTAGACACTGTCAGGACCCTGAGGGCATGATTTGGGGTTTAATATTCTTATGAACTGGGACATCTATCTACTTCCCCTGACAAGGAACTCCTTTATGCACAACCTCCGGCCCTTTTAGTGGATTATGCTATATGGCCTATGGCAAATGTTTATTGACACACTGAAGTATAAACTCTATACAGGTTTTGCTATGTTTTGCTTTTTTGTTTTTCCTCTCTCAATGGTAGATGCAATGGAAAGGTACTATCTCTTATCCATGACATGAGTTGATGATAAAAGTCTGCAAGAGTCTCTCATATAAAAGAAAGCAACTGAGAGTATCCTACTCGGTGATTAATTTTCTGTAGAACTGGGAGGTGGTTGGTTGATGTCTTAAACTGGTCTTAGCCCCCTTATGTTAAAAGTACTTTAATTTGGATGAGTTCACATTAGAGCCTCAAATAATGATCCTAGACATACTATCCTTAATACACTTTGCCACATCCCTTGACCTTGTTCCTCTGACTTTTGACATCTAAGAATGAAGCTGCAAACCTAAGATGTGGAAGAAGAGTACCAGTCTACCGTGAAAAGCTTTTAAAAGTTTAATGATCTTAGTCACCAAATTTCTCACCTGAAAAATAGTAGTGTTTCAGGAATCTTTCCCTAACTAGCTAGTCCTCAGTATAACTATATACTATGGATGAATGTTATAGTTCTGTATTTGGGGGGGAAAAAAACCAACCAAATAAATCATTACACATGTGCTTGATATTTCTTTTTCCTCCTTAAGGATGACTTATAAATCTGAAGTAGTACTCTAGTTGAGAAAAAGAACTTTAAAAATCCTCACTACATGGGAGAAATCCTCCTGTAGCGTTCTGTTTACACTTCTCTATCATTTTATCATGCTGCAGATTATTCTCTTCCTTAGGTTTTCTTATTGAATTCAAACCAGATCTGGATAAATCCAAACATTGTTTAAAATATATTTTTTGGTGTGCTGTACAGATCAGATTTTGTTGCCAGGGCATATGGAATTCTCTGGCTTAATTATACACTAAGCTTAATTTTTATTCACTACATAATTGAAATTTACTTCTCTCTTTTCCAAAATACATCATTGACTTGGTTTATTATATTGTATCCAATGTATCTGAAACTCTAGTTTTTAAAATAATAACTTTTGGTTTGAGGTGTTATGATTTAATTGACATCTTAATTAAATGAAATTAATTCAAACATCACTTTTTTTAAAAAAAACTTATTCTTTATGAACTAAAAGTATATTTAAAGAGTTTTGTTTATTTTACACAAAATAGTGTCCTTGTAAACTTCCAACCTTAATATGTGCCCTATTTTCTGGCTATAATTATTCTGTGGATCCAAGACTATTAAAATATTTCTTCATTTTCCCATTGGTTTAATGAAAAATCTAATTTATTTTTAAGATACAATACATTTAGAAAGGATTATTCACATCAAAATTGACATCAAAAAGAATAATTTGGTATTAATACCTGGATTTAATGATCAGTGTAGCCTCTAGACTGAGTTTCCAATCATTTCCAGAAATTGTTATGGCCAAATCCAGCAGGTGTATTTAGAAATTGCTCAGTAATCTTCTGTGCAGATGTTTCATTCTCTTCCTGAAACCCCTAGGCTTATAAAGGTCACACCAGGGCAACACAGAAGCGGAGTGCAAATTGCCAATTGCAGGCTTGGAGAAAGGTCATTTCCTTTGACAAGTCAAGGAAAAGTTGGAAGTCTGAGCTATAGGTAAACATTGCTGTCAGTGTTTGCTCCCAGCTGATTTCATTGTGGCTGAAGTGGGTGCCTAACTGCAGGGTTTATAATAAAATTTCAGAAAGAGTCTGCTAAAAAATAAAACAAAAAAAATCAAAACAAAAAAAGCCACAAAAACCAAAAAAACCCCTCAAGTTAATCTAGCAATTTATTTCTATTCCCCAAGTTTTAAACTTATGGTTATTAAAAACTTACACACATAACTTTACAATGTGATCTACAGGCCACTATCAAAAGAAAGTAAGAAATACGAAATCCTTCTATTCTGTTTGGAAAGAAGTCTAATATGTAGTTAGGTAGCTGGAACTATGAAGAGGGTATAATTTTACTTTTTAGCTCTCTGTCCTGTGCCCTGGGTACAGAACTGGTAATAAACTCAGTCTGATATTGCACTTCAGATGATAACTACTCATCAGCTACCAGAGAACTCCAGGCACCCCTCCAACACTGCAAGAGAACATGCACTGTGCTCTTCTCTAAGCATACTTCATGGCTAGTCTCTACCAACTGTGATTCTAAGGGCGTGGTCTAGCACACTAGCAGAGTGAGAGCCTCCATAGAGGCTGATGCCCAAGCCTCAGTCAACAACAAGAGAGCTGATGGTCAAATTCCGACTTGATTCCGAGCATGCTTAACCATGCTTCTAAACCCTTTCCTGTTGTTGCAACTAACAAGTGAAGTGTTGGGATATAATCTGAAATGCACAGTATTTAAACTGTGGTAAATGAAGCATGAGAACCCCTTTTTTTAGCTAATTATTAGCATAACATTTCATGTTTAAGAGAACAAAACATTGAGTTTTGTTAGTTTTCACAAATACAGACTTTATTGAACCATTAACCTTAGTGAAATTCCAGTCCCAAAGTTTTAAAATGTGTTTGTCCCTATAAAGTCAAAATCAAGGGTTGTTCTAGGAGAGGTCTCTTTTTATTGTTTTCCTGGCAAAAGATAAGGGGAACAGCATAAAGGTATAAGGATTAGTAGATTAATGTATTTTAATGACTATGTGCTCAAATGAAAAATATTATTTTTGGAATGAACTGTTTTCTGGTGGATCACCCAAAGTTCATGCAGCAATTAACATTAATTATTTCAAACACATGCTGAAAACTTTATAACAGATACAGCTAACAAGGTTAATTATTGAATATGAAAGCAATGCATGGATGTAATAAATACAAGGAAATTCTAATGGGAATGGTGCCAGCCACTAGAAGAAACCATGATCCATTCCCATAATAGCAAGTGCTAATGCAACATATCACTTTCAGATGTCCTTCCCAGCAATACTACCCCACAAGAATTTGGGATCATACTTATGTGAAGAAAATTCCTAGCCTGCCATGCATGTCTCATTACTTTCCCACTCTTGTATCTGACATCAGAAAGGCTTTTTCAGATTCCTTCTTGGTCTTCACATTAAATTAGAATAAACAGAAATCCAGTAATGCTGAAATTGGATCGTGCTTCAAAATTAAGTGTAACTGATTCATAATAATTGTTTCTCTAAAATCTCCACTGGCTCTTTTGTACTAAAAGACACTACATTGCTAAGGAATATTTCATCTCTTTTCTTGAAAACAGTATATCAAAGCTAAAAAGTTTTGTTACATCCAAATTATATAAACTTCGTATACCTGTTATTAAAATTATTCACTGATGCTACTTTCTTGTCTTTACTTTGATTGCTTTTGTTGGAAGTATTAAGAAAGAAATCATTCTAAATATCTAGAGAAAGATATGAAGCAGATAATTTAACCTGATAGTGGTAATTGGTTCTGTGTGATCTCCTCAACTGTATGTCTTGTAGCTGTTCAATCTGTTTTCCAATAGTGATATTGATTTTAAACCTTTGCCAATATTTTGGGGTTTATTGCAATTAAATGTTTGCTTTTGAAATTACTGATTCATTTCTGAGAAGGCCCAGAAAAATTTCAGATTTTATATTTACTTACATTTATTACTTCTAAGGAAAAGGTGTAAATAGTTTTATAACCATAGTTTTCTTTTTAAGCAATGGGCTCAAGATAGACTCATCGTCTTGCTCTTGTTTTCAGTTAACTCTGTAACATAAGAACTAACTGTAGTAAAACACAAGTTTTTAAAGAAGTTCGATAACCTCAGCAACACATTGTCCTATGCCCTTTCTGAATGCACAAATTTAATCCCAATAAAATATGAACAAAACTCACAGAATTCAGTTCTGTCCTGGATTGGAAAATCTTTATGTGTGAGGTTTTTAACACACAGATTTAGTAGTACTTTAGATTTCATTCTTTTAGCTGTAACTTCATAAATGCAGCAATTTTCTCTCCTTCCTTTAATAAAAATACTTATAAAAGTTCACAATGCCAACATTTCAGAGAGTTACAGAGAAATAGTAACTGTATATTTATGCAGATACCCAGGGGGTACAAAGTTAAACTGGAAGTCATAGCATCATATTCCAGCACAATCTTCAACTCAACTTCCATAGAAAATAGTTAAAAAAAAATAGGAGAGGGGAAACAGAAATTATTACAAATAAGAAAGCAAGATACTCTCTTACCAGTCTGCATTTGAGCATACTGAATCTATAAGGTCTATCAGAGGGACTATCTTCTCCAGTGCAGTAGAAACCATATTGTGGAACATATTGTTTGACATCAAATGTAAGCAGATTGGGTACTGACATAGGGAGAGTTCCTCATGGAGAGGTCTCCCTGCAGAGCATAGAGAGGAATGATGTAATCAGAAAAATTTTAAAAGTTTTATTTTTTTTTCTAGAAAATTGACATAGAATTTTAGATGTACATTAAAAGGAAATGTGCCAAAAGCAATCCAAACTGGCATATTATTTATGGGACTAGTTTTTAATACTGTCATAATAACTTCCTTCTGGGTTGAATTCAACAGAACAGGCTTCTTTCCAGGTTTCATTTAGACAAAGCCAGTATCTTGCCAGGAAAGCTCATGAGAGATATTATTACAGAAGCTGAGTTTGACCTGAAATATAAATGCTAGCTTAACCCTCAGCAGGATCTAGATACTTTGCTTAGTCTACCTCTAATGAAATACTTGTGCTTAATTATCTGTTTAGTTCATACAAATGAACCCTTCTCCACCTCCTACTGTTCAGAGGAAGTCTAATAGAGGATGATCACATAGGAACTGATCTTGAGCTAGAGTAAGTTAGTGGACCTGTGCCAGCTGAAATTAAGCATGGATCTGGCCAATAGTTATTTGGTTGTTTAAGAGATGATGAATACAACTTTAATTTTATTGAGCTTTTACATGATGTTTCTTAATATGATGTTGATTAAATTTTATGCTTTTAAAGAGTAATATAATTTGCATTGATAATATGCTATTATCTTGGCAATATAATATAATTTTAAAATCCCTACATCAAAAACCATTAGGTTGACATATTATTGGATATCCACAGCTTTTTTACTGACATCATTTTCCCACTATCTTGACATGATAATGTCTCATAGAATAGTTGCATTGAAATAATTTTTCTATCAGTTTGACATGACATTGTCTCCATGGAATTTACTGACACTTAGAACAAATGAAGAATTATTGTCACAGAAAAAAAAATGCTGCACTTACAGAACGATTTTGTTTTCACAGTGCAATGATCCACTTTAAAAACAGCTTTCTTTTCATCTTCTTTTGCTTCTATAAAGAAAATCACTAAAAATTGAAGTAATTTTCATTTTGCTCATCTAAATTGTCTTCACATTTAAAAAAAAATAGTTATAACAAAGATGTAAATCTCTTCACATAAAATAAGAAAAAGCGCTGAACTTTGAGTCTGACTGATCTATTGTAAAATATTTTTAATAATTCACAGAATCACAGAATCTTAAGTGTTGGAAGGGGCCTCGAAAGATCATCTAGTCCAATCTGCCTGCCATAGCAGGACAGCCTAGAGTAGGTCACACAGGAACTCATCCATGTGGGTTTTAAATGTCTCTAGAGCAGGAGACTCCATAGGTTTGTATTTTCCTTTGATTTGTTCTTTGACTGAATATCAACATCCAGACAAAAAACCCTTGTCTGAAGTGGTGTGTTCAGGATTTCCAGCACTATTTCTTCTAGAAAACTTTTTTGATATCAAAATATTGCATTTCCGGTTTTCATGATTTGCCATGATGATCACATTTCTGTGACTTTCATACTCCAAGCTCAGGACAAGATTGTGAAGCATTGTGTAAAGGAAAGGTAATTTGAATGATAGATATCATTTTCTCATCTTGGTTTTTGTCTTCAAGATCTTATCATTACTGACCCTGACATAAAAACTTCCAGCTAACAAAATTTTTAATGGCCCACAGTTTGAAAGTACTGTCTAAACACATTAGGGTCAGACAATCAACAAGCGCTAGGTGACATTAAAAACTGGGAATGAGATGACATTTAACAGTGCAAAATAAAAGGTCAACAAGGATGTGTGTTATAAACCTGGAGCTCAGCACTGAAAGTAAGATCTGCCTATGTGATGTAATCATGAAAAAACCAAGGTTGTATCCAGGCAAGTATTTCAAATAGATAAAAGATTAATATCATTACACAGGACCCTGTAATACAGAAGTACAGCTTTGTTACTAATGTCCATAGAGATTAATTCAGACTGAAAGGCCACGAGGTAAGTATTACCAGGAATCTTCCTGGGAGCAAGATGATGTGCCTGTCTTCTACAAGGAAAGGAAAGAAATTGGGTTCTGCAAAGTGTTTATGCCAATAGCTTTGCTAACTACATGCAACTGATGACAACCACTACACTGGCAAGAAATAAAGCTGAAAATTAGTATTATATGATTTATCTCAGAGACTTTCTGCTGACTGCAGGTGATTGGACAAAGATGTCTTACAGTAATAAGAACCTCTTTGTCCAAGTCCTTAATGTGGGCCTGCTTTTCACTGTGCTCTGTCATATTTACTGTGAGCATCCATGGACATTTGTTACAACAAGCACTGGAATAAAGTTCTGTGTTTTCTAGTGCTCGTCAAGTGTCAGCACAAAGAGAATAAAAAGTTGTAATGGTAGAATTTGTGAAAACAGAAGAGCATGCAATTGGCAGTCGAAGACAGCATTAGACCTCTTAATTTTTAAACTGCAAGTTTTGTTGGTGTAAATGCTTGTATGATTATTTGTTCTTTACACATTCATGAGTAAAACAACCCAAGAGTATCTCTCTTTGAACACCAGCTCACATATGTTCTTTAATACAAAGCAATTTTAATTTACTTGATAATACCAGGTGACTTAGTCATAGTCCATACCTTATGCCAGTCTTCGTCTGTTCATCAGGAGCATGAGGTGGTATTTTAACAATTATGAAACCCAGAAGCACTCTTCCAATAATACAAATTTAATCTTAAACAGACAGATTAAGGTGACAGCTGATGAAGTCTAAACATTTGCTGTCTTTTTAACAAGTAATACATACAGTGGAGTACATGTGCAAGTTATAAATAGCATTTTAAGCAGCAAAGCCAAAAAGGAGAAAGGAGTATAGTTAAATGCAAACCTGAACAATTCAGTGCTTTAAAACATCAGTCAAATCTCTTTGAACCGTGCTGCTATAACTGAATCAAGTAGCCTGAGAACTTCAAAATGAAGTGAACTGACAGTTTGGGTTAACATTGATCTAACACATATTGGCCTAGATGGACTAACAGAAGATTGAACATAACAGAATGGCAGTATGTTATATATAACTGAAAGAGAGCTGTCAGAAGGTAGTTTCTCAAAAAAGTATGTCCAAGTTTATTCTAGAATGTTGACCTTCATTGCACTCCCTCTTCTGCAAAGTTTTTATTATATCAACTTGTCATTCCTAGGACCATGGCATTATGAAAAAAATATGTCTGCTCAGGTAACAGCATTCACAAATATATTCACAAATATATTCATGAACATTTTCATGAATGGAAAACATCAAGCTTGCTTAGCTCTGGATATTATTTTGGTCACTTTGGCAGATCAATACATTTGTGAAATTTCTGATGTGTGAAGATGTCGTTATTGTAAGGATATAATTAATATGATTATATTAATTTAATTCATAAGACATAGAACCATGGTTTGCTTATTTATGCTTCACAACAAAGAAATAGTTGAAGGTCCAAGCTGGACCACTTTTCAGAATTATCAATACTGATATCTCCCTGGTATGAGGACTTTGGAACAGAATGTCTGGCAATAGCTAAAAATGTTCTAAAAATGTAGACTAAGTTATCAAAATAAGATAAAATATATTAAAAATTCAAGCTTGAAACTTCCTTTCCTTGTCAATTTTTTAAATGCAATTTTAGTTTTAAAATAAAATACTAAATATTCTGTTAAATCCACATTGATAATTATGTAGAGGATTTTGGCACACCAATTTGCATTGCCACCAACAGACTGAGAAGGAAGTTTGACTCCTCTGACAACATATTCGAGTAGTACTTGTATCTGTGTGACTCTGGTACCCCCAGTCAGTGGAAATCTAGACCAAAATTCAACCTTACACTTCTAGGTCTCATTTTACTGTTATGCTCTTACGAAAGAGGAACTGAATCATCATCATTCTCCCTCAGAACTTTACATCTCTGAATATAAGTAAGTATGTCATAGGATATGCCAGTTTCACCTTTACCACAAAGTAATTCCTCTTTTGGGGGGGAAAAAAAAAAAAGGAAAAGAAAAAAAAAAAATACTTTCACTATGTTTCACTGTGAGCATAACCAAAAGCAATGTATTTTTTGTACTTCAGGACAAGGAATAATTTTAGATTCTCCTCTAATTCTACAAAAGAATGCATTTCAAAACATTTTGCAGAGCTGCAGGGCAAATCTGAAACAAAAAATGGCGTTATGTAAACCTCTGACACGCATGTAGGAGCATCTAGATCGCCCTGACTGAGATTATATTAGAATCAGTTTCCATCTCTTGACAGTGCAACTTCAAGTCAAACCTTTAGCATTGATGGAAGGTCTACAAACCCATTGTCCTTTAAATAAAGCCATGTGTGTATGTTTAAATATATATACATACATCTAAGAGTGAAAAAAATCTAGAACTGTTAAAAACTTTAGTCCCACTTCTGTAATTAAATATTTATAAAAGGGATATTGTGCAATTATTTATTGGCCAGTACAATATTTTTGTGGCTATAACTTAATACTCCATAAGGCTTCTGCTAGGTGGAAACATCACATATTCAAGCATTTGCTCTCCATACAGGTATTATGTATGGAGTCTTTGACATTTTGAAGGAAGCTTAATTTTTACAAATGGTCTAAAATAATGAATGGACTACTGAACAAACTTGCAGTCAGTACCTTTTGACCTATAGTATGTTTACAAATTAAACAATGGGAAGGTCGACAGGAAGGCTAAGGAGTTTAATTGATTACAGTGTCATAGTGAGTAAGTTAGCTCACTGTGTAGCAGGTTTATTCTGTCATTGTAAATGGGAAAGGAGATAGTGATAAATAAACAATAATAAAGCCAAACCATTATAAAATGCTTCCTTGATTCTAATTTTTTTTAAAAAAGGATGACCTTAAGAAAAATTTCATCTTTTTTTCCCCGTCTAATCTTCCTACTGAGGACAGAAAAATCTCCTCTTTGGAGTTCAAGATGAGGTTATTCGCTCTGTCTAGGACAAAACAGAGGTTGGCTGACCTCACAAATCCAAAAATAATTACAAAAGCTGATACCATACACCCATATGATTTCACAAATAATCTTTATTCTCTGTTGAAATCAGGTTATGTATAAATAATCAAATCCAGATTTTATTAGAGTTTTTTTTTTCCATATTGTAATCTTATTAGGAACACATTAGTTTTTAATATATTTTGAAGTGCAAAGCTGCAAAAAAAATCTACCAGATTTGATTAATTCTTTTTTTCCTGAGCATGCTCTGGTGGCCACAACATTTAAAGGATGGTGACACAGCAAAAGGAAAACAACCAACTACTGAAGTCAATGACAAGACAGTTAGAAATAACGTGAAGGCTCACCTTCTGTTCACACCACTCTGTTAGCAAGTGTAGCACGCTGAAGCTGAAGTATGATCAACACCATGTAAATATAAGGCAATGCTCCAGCAAGTGTAGCTAGACAGGTTGAGAGAGAACTCATCACAAATTTGATATTTGTTTAGTTCATACATTTTACTTAGCACTAATTGATTATCCAGAAACCAGATTCCTACTCTGCACTCTCTTTTAAAACTCATGCTGACCTCAGTTGACCTACATTAATGAAATGATCTAACGTCAGAGAGATAGATGGCTGTTCTTTACTATCAGTATTAGCATACACCCATGCTGTAATTCTGTAATATAAATGGTAAATTACACATTATTATAATTGTATCATAATGGCATCATAATTATATAATTAATAATTAATAGATTGTATTTTATAAAGGGTTCATTTTCAATTGAATGTGAAATGTTGATTCGCAGATGAAAGCGTGTACATCCCCTTGCCAAAGCTCAGCAGCTGGCACATACTAATTCTCACTCCATTCAAAGATCAAATGCTCTTATGCACTCTGTCTACATCAGGTCTTTTTATTGCTAATATCCTTCTAAATCAAATAGTTGAAAATATAAGTCCATATCTTTGACAGTTTTCTTAGCAGTTGTCTTGCCAATTGAAGTTTTAAATATGCTTTCTTCATAGGCATATAAAGAAAATCTCCTATAATTTAAGATCAATGTATTTAAAATGGATTCCATACAATAAGATCACTGCAGTTCTAAAATCTAACTTTCTAAAGTACGAAGTATCATTTAAATCATGCAAATTCTGCTAAAATACTTCTTACATTGGCTTTGTTTTGTTTTGTTTTAAATAAATGTTTCTGCAAAATTTATTTAACTGAACTGTTTTGCTAACTACTTTTATCATGTCCCTTTATAGCCACATGAAGTCACAAATGAAAAGTAGTTTAAGTGAAATTCATGTAATTAAAAAAATATATCTGCTCAATTTCATCATTTTATACAAGAATTGACAACTTTTCAACTAGCTTCCATCCTTAGTGTAATTTCTACTACTTCAATTACTTAAGCTTAGGCATCTAGTGTTACTTAAGAAGCTGTGGTACCTGAGACCCTGTACAGAGCCAACAAATGTAATCTAGAACCTACAGAAAACCTTTTCCTACTTAAATCATCATATCACCTAGAGGCTAGGCAGGATGCTCCAGGACATAAGTGGTATTAGGTGCCTCTGTTTAGGCAAACAGAGTTGTTACATCATCCTTCTATCCCTGTAAAGAGTAAGGTTCTGAGATCAATACCTACTATGCATGTTTGAAAGCTGTCATATTTTTTGTTCTAAATAATATCGTTAATTGTATTATTTTTATATCCCTATCCAAACACAGCATCCCACATATGACTCTTTAATTCTAACTTTTAGAATTAATTGGAGTTTTTTTATTAAAATTCTGGTGTTAGGGTACCATGTGAATTCATTTTTATTTTGTGCTCTTATAGCATTGTTTCCTTTTCCTATAAAGTTCGGAAGCTACATCATTCTTCTGCTGTAAGATCTAAATATATTGAATAAAACTACACTAGCAACACTAAATATTCTGAAAATATAAATATATGTTATTTTTTAATACTTATTTTTTGTCAGAAAAACACAAAATATTTATTTTAGTCTAAAATTACTGTCAGTCTCATTTTCAGACTATTCCTCTCCTAAATTTATTTTAGCATGGAAGAAGGTGTGGTGGTTTGACCTTGACTGAATGCCAGGTGCCGACTACACCCCTCTATCATCTACTCTTTAGCAAGCCACAGAGGGAAGAAAATAAGATGGATGTCTCATGGGTTGAGATTTAAAGCAGTTTAATTTTAAAAAAAATAGCAAAGTCACGCACATGAGAAACAAAGTAAAACAAAGAAAGATGTTACTATCTACTTCCCATCAGCAGGGATGTCTGAGAAGCAGGGCTTCAGTAAGAGTAACAATTACTTTGGAAGGCAAATTGAATTACACCTCCCCCTTCCCTGAGTTTATATTACTGAGCTGATTTCATATGGTATGGAATAACTTCTTGGTTAGTCTGGGTCAGCTTTCCTGCCTGTGGCACCTTCCAGAATCATGCCCACCCACAGCTACTGATGAAGGTGTGGGAAGAAATGTTGGAGAGATAGCCTTGATGCTGCATGAACAGTAGCCAAAACACTGATGTTTTAGCAATACAGGCTTTTAGCTACCAATAGAAGGCACAGCACCACAAGGGCTGCTGTGGAAATTCACCACTACCCCAGACCAAATAAAGGTGGTCAGCATGGATATGCACCTACAGACATAAAATCGTAGAATCCTAGAATGTTAGAGGTTGGAAAGGACCTTTAGAGATCACCTAGTCCAACCACTCTGCAGAAGCAGATCCACCTAGATCAGGTGGTGTAGGAATGTGTCCAGGTAGGTCTTGAAGATCTACAAGAAAGGAGACTCCACACTCTCCCTGGGCAGCCCGTGCTAGGGCTCCCTCATCCTCAAAGTGAAATAGTTCTTTTTTATGTTTAAATGGAACTTTTTGTGTTCCAGCTTCATCCCATTACCCCTTGTCCTGTTGCTAGATACCATCAAAAAAAGGGATGTCCCAACCTCCTGAAACCCACAAGTACCTCACACTCTCCTCACAGGTACTGTAGGCCTCCAACAGCCACATTAGCTCTCTGCTGGATCAATGGAAGTGATTATCACAAATCACTGAGCAGGACAGACTCCAGTCCAAGAACCCATAGGAGACAACTCCTATGCAGAGGTTTACACAAGACTCTGCATCAGGTTCTAGCCCAAGGAGACCCCAGAACATCACCACAATACAATGCTGGATTTATATCAGCAAGGTACTAGCAGTGAGAACAAATATAGGTCAGGTTTAGCAGGCTTACATTCTTGAATAGAAATACTTTAAGATGTGAAAATGTCTGTTGAAAAAATAGGACAATGTAATATGCGTTAGTTTTTACTATAGTTATCAAATTTTGCTAGTCAAGCAAGATAAAATGGACAGAAGTCATTTAGGTAATATCAATTTACCAGTTACGAGGACAGATAAATATTTGGGGGAAAAAAAAAAAAAAACCCACCAGTATTAAAACCTAGAAATCTATTCTGCTTTATTTAGGTTAAATGAGTATTACAGCAAGACTGAGTTAGCCCAAAATATCCTTTGCATATCAAAATGGTATGTTTAATCAAATGGCCCAAAGTAAATTCTTCATTTAGTTAGATTTGCCTATGTGTAGGCAGAAGCATCAAAGTTATACACTAAAGAGAAAGAAAGCCTGTCACGCTGCTTGAGACCTTGGAGTTAATGTGTTTTGTCTTGTTATTTCTCCTCAAGAATCAAATTGAAAGTGCAGATACTAAGCCTTTCCTGGATTTAGAACAACAGCTTAAATTTATAACTAAACTACCACAGTTTAAGGAGTTGTTGCACTCTAATTCAGCTGTGATAACTATCCTTATGTATAATGTTATGGCCAAACTTCTGGAAATTGGTAAAGTTAGCAGAAGTGCTGTTTCTTTCACATTTGCCCAAACTCAGCAAGTGTACATGGACACTCACCATGGTAAACTGCTAAACTACCAAAATTCAGCAAGTAGTGAGAGGTTTAATGCTACAAGATGTCATCGACTGTTAAGAAGGCAGAGATAAACATACAGTTTTAATCATCTCTGTAAGACTGAAAGCCAGAAAAATCTAATTGTGAATATGCTTTGTCTACAAGGTCAAACTACTTAAACAAAATATGAAGTATAGCGTAATGACACTCAATGCCAATAAAAGCAGTAAGGCATAAAAACCACTTTAAACAGTATTAAGGAGTAAAGAAAGCAGAATAACGTTTTCATTGCAATTCCTTTCTGGAATGTTTATGTCATGGTGACCCTACTCAAAATAAAAAATGCAAGTGACAAGAAAAGAATCTTCCCTTGCATTGCAAATATGCCAAGAATACAATAACAGACTGGATTTACTAAACCAGAACATTCTATCCAGATTTATATTTCTGTGGAAAATGTGAAAATACATGTGCAGAGCATACACAGGTATTCTTAAAACTTCATATATTTCCTTTATAAAGTTAATAAAACTACAGTAACTTGTGCAAAGGTAAAGTAGCAGGGCAGGGGATGAATATTTATCCTGTTTAGTATAATAATGTAAAACAAAATCAGCCCAAAATTCTGATTATTCTATGGGACACAGAAAGAATTGTTGACAAAGACTTGTAAACACAGGACACAAAAGTTTTCCTTGAACTTCTAGTAGAATGGAAGTGCTGATTTGAAATAAGACCAGACCAAAAGAAAGAGAAGGGGAAAAAATAGATACTCTGCCAAGTATGAATATACTCTGATTCCTTTTGTTTTCACAGAAAATATTTGAAAATAAGTTGATGGTTGATTTGCAGTACAATATGGAAGATGACCTACTGAGACACAGAAGAGAGAGCAAGCTCTTTCTGCCATATAATGTTTAATATAGCTAATCCTGTCCATTGCTGGCAAGGAAAACAGACTTGGAGTTTGCAACACATTGCAAGTATCTTGTTACCTTCCAGTGGTACTACAAAAACAAATATCAAAAATCCCTTTGAAAATCCTGTTTCCATTTAATGAAAGCTTCTATACTTTGTAGCTCTACATAAATAAATCATTACTATGTACCCAAATATTACTTGAAAATCTTCAGAGTCACAAAACATAGATAATATACTTAAAATATATCTAGTGTTGGATAATCATGCCCTGTGAAATACTGCAAAAAACAATGGCGATACCTTCCCTTTCAGGACATTTTTCTCTCTTACTGACTCCAATACCCTGTCTTATTTTAGCTACCTTTCTAAATAGAGCACCCATGCACTAGATTTTTCCAAGAACCTCCAGGAATTTCCAAAAGTTATTACTTATTATTATGACAGCAATTACTTCCCAAGGAAATTACAATAGCTAGTGACAGAAGCTGATGTTTCAATACAAAGCAGAACATCTGTATGTAGATTCAACAGGTAGGGCAGAATATCATTAGCTATTGTATTTATGTGGGTAAGTCAAATATTCTCCTAGCAGAGAAACTATTCTACCATCTAGTAGGCCAGGATTCTCTGAGATTCATGTGTTTGCCATACTTTCTATAGAAGGAAAACTACTGAGAAGTGAGCAAAACAGTGGAAAAGCTAAGCTTACCCACAGAATTTCTCTTCTCTTGTGCCTGAGAAGTACTGAGAGGCCTCCTGAATGTCAGACATCAGTCTCTCACACTTTAATTCATGGGTATTGACAGAAGAAAAACAATATATATTTATATTTAAAAAGAACACCTACATATGACGAAGCATTTAAAGACAAAAAATTTGACAAACTTAAATAAATATAGAGAATCAGAAGGCTTTAAGAAACTACAAAATAAAGTCAGTGTAAATGTCACAGGAACACAAGCAACTTCTTTTATTTCTACTAACAGGAAAAATATAAAATAGTCATTAGTTAGCAATAGCATAAATATTCTCGATCTATATTTATTAAACAAATTTTTCTACTGACAAAACTATGATATATTAGTTGCTTTGTAACTAAACTGACCTCTGCTTTCAGAATCAGTTATTTTATTTTCTGAAAGGATAATTATGTCGATCTAAATGACTAAAGCTAAATTTAATGTACATTCTTGACAATGACAAATTTCTTACATCGCAATTCATTTTATTATCTTATCTCTTGAAATTATCTCATGTGAGTTCTTCTAACACCTTATTCCATATAATACAGTAACTTCTATTAAATATATTTTTTTAAAAATAAAAGTCATTAGCAGCTCTGAATTTGCTTTAGTCTTAGGTATTGAGGAAGGGAAATTAATCAAACTAATCCAAACTGCTATCCCTCCTTGTGTAGCTCATCTATCTATAAGAAGGCCTACATCTGATAGTAACTCAGTTAGAGGAATACTTGAGTCAAAATCAGTCACCTGTTCAATTAAAAAACGACATTATTCATTTTCTTCTCTTCTGCTATAAAAGACTTTGTATACCAGGTGTTTGAGCTTTCTTGTGGAAACATGCAGAATAGTTGAAGATTACTTTGTGATGAGGCTACTTTGATTACCTCTGGAAAAAGGGCTCAAACTACATCATAGATGACCGTAACAGATTCTTTAACTTTCAAAGCTACGTTTACATACCTCAAAATTGGAAGATGAATTGTAATATTTCAACTTCCATGTTATCTCTGCTTTTGTTTAAGTGACAGCTACTTAAATGCACAGATTTCTGAAGTAATTATTTTTGCTGACTATTTGAAGTGATCAGTATGTGTATGCTTTTCTACATATTTTAAAAAAGATATATGTATTGATTGATAACGTCTGTTTGGGAAAGGAGGAAGGAATTCTAATGGCTTTTTACCACCTTTTGGCCTCAATCATCAGTATATGTAACTGAAGAATGTATAGAATATGATTCTATATCTTAACAGGTGCCAGAGTGTTGTTTTGGGTTTTTTTTAACATTTCTTTACCTTTGCCTAAAACTCTGATTCTGAAATAGACAGGTTAATGTCAAAATATTTGTGTTTGTATCACTTTTTCTCCATTTTTAAAAGGAAGTCTAGCATACAAGCAAATAATTTGAAAAGAGTAATAGGGTTCCTCATTGCCATTTTGCCATTCAAAAGTATCTTTTGAAACTCAGATCTTGTTCATGTCACAGCATGAAGTGGCAAAAGGCTAGTTGTACGTTAAGAACATTAGTTTTTTTTAAAAACCACTTAACAGTGATATTAACACAAGTCTACTGTCATGGTCCAAGGTCAGCTTATAAATCCTGTATGCTCCCTTGGTCAAACTTCATGCAAATGTGGGAGACTACAAAGTCATCAAATTCCTGAAATAAAAACTTTTGCTTCAAATATTGTACTAGCAAGAGAAGCCCACTTGCCTGCCTTCTTTTGGATTACAAAAAAATAAAACTTTTACACCTTTTATGAGAATTCCCACTTACAGTGTCTCAAAGCTTCCATACTAGTCATGACTATTACAAGATTAACCTAGTTTAATAAAAAGCTTAATATGATGAATTGGACACCAGAAACTAGATAAACCTTTACAGATAAATATGTTGTAAATCAGCAACTGTGCATGTGGTGGACTTATGATAGCTGCTAAAACTGTGGCTCATATTTCATAGCTTTGTGATACTTAAAGCTATGTATCTCTAATATATCATTAACATATAATATGATTCTTTTAATAGAGGGCTTGAATTCTTACAGAAGAAAAGTGCATGTCATCTCATTTCCTGGTCACTGAGGACTACATATTGTCAGCTTTAATTTCTATATCAAATGTTTTGTGTGATCTGTTTCTTCCCATGGCAGTGCTATGATACAGTGGGTCTTTCCCTTCCAGTCTTCTGCTAAGTTCAAGGGTATCTCCATCATTAATATCCATACTCAGCTTTTATTCCAGGAATATCTTACAGTTCCTTTCTACCTGAATCAAAGTTACCAGAATAATAAGATCTCATGAGAACTAATTAATTCTTGTTTGCATTACCTTGCATGATCTTTCTGCCATTTTCTAGCAATTGTGTCACCATCTCATTTAATTTAAGATAATTTATGGAATTATCCTGACTAAAGAGCAGACGGAAGCTATTTTCTTACATTTTTTAAAATGCTCTCTCTTCATAGGAATATATTCTTTTAACATACTTTATAGCAAATAAAACTTTTTTTTCTGTAGGAAATCGTTCTCCATCATATACATACAGACTTCTCAGAAGAAAATAAAAGCACTTGCTGTGTTTTGATGCAGAATGATTGTATCAAGGGAAGCAACTGCTGTTCCATACCATAACTTATACTAAAAACCAGCACACTTTTCTTTATTGTACTTAAAAATAAAATCAAAGTCATGCTTACCCCTGTTAAATTCTCCTGGGAAGTACTTCTTGTTTAATGTTTTGTGCAGCAATATCCTCAAATCATTCTTGCAATGTTTTATGGCTAGTATTTAAATTATCCCATTTCTATCTGTAAATATCTATTTTATAATGTAGATGTAATATTAATGCTTTTTAATTACAGATCTCAAAATTAAAATTGAATTATGAGATCTATCTGCCAATCAATAACTTCATTGACATCTGATCTGCCCATCATATGGTGGCAATGTATTACTAAAAATCAACACTAAGAAAAAATGACCTTGCCTTACTCTTACTGAAAAGGAAAAAATAGAAGGGAAACCTCAGTACTCTTGTATCCACTCAGAAAAACATCTCACTTTTCACAGTGTTGCCTCCTAAATAAAAGTGGCAACACAGTCTGCTCCATGAAAAGTAACAGGACAACGTCATTACAAGAGGAATTAGGCTCTAGTTGCACCACAGGAGATTTAGATTGTACATTAAAAATAATTTTTTCATTGAGAGGGTTATTAAGCATTGGAATGGACTGCCCAGGGAGGTGGTGACATCACCATCCTTAGAGATATTTAAAAGCTGCATAGAAAAGATGCTGAAGAATATGGTTTAGTTTAGTGAAGGGCCTGGCAGTGTGAGGTTAGTGGTTGGACTCGATAATCTTAACAGTCTTTACCAACTGTAATAACTCTGTGATTCTATGTAGTACTTCTTTCCTCCTTTAATTTTTTCCTATTGCTCTAAACAGAGGGTTTTTACCTACAGGTGAATAATCTTTCTTTTTAAAATTATTGTCTCAACTTTCCAGCAACTGTTTCAACATTTTGCTGAATGCCATTATAGAGTGGATACTGAGAGTCATTGCCCCTTCTCCTGAAGGCTGTGGTACTTCTGACTGCAAAGAAAGAGCACTTAGGACCTGTATAATTTGTCTTGAATCTACCACTCATTGTGATCCCCTGTCCAATATAATTCCATGCTGCAGTGATGTAAATGAAGAAAATACAATTTGCCAAATATTCACGTGTTGTCTACAAAAATGAAGAACAAGAATATATCTCAAATTGGAGAAGTCAGATCTTAAATCTAAATTCTATCACTATCTTTACTCAGTAGGTTCTCTTAAAATATTAAACTGTTGTTATGTATGATGTAAAGGCCAGTAAAAGAGCTGAAGAATTTTACAGGAAAACTGGGAGCTGCACTCTCAGCCTTATGCCAATGTCTAGATGTACTGGAATTAAACATACTTTTGTTCTTTTTGTTAAAGAATTATTATGTCCATAATGTTAAATCATGATGAAAATTTGTCAAGTCTACGGACAAGAGGCATCATTTGCCTGGGATAACAGAATGCAGAAATACAACAGCTATCAGAAAAGTTCAATAGACAGAAAGGATGGTTTGTCAAGTTGAAGAGAGCTTTTACACATTAAGCAAATCACTTTGGTTCACACAAGCTTAGAACTTCATCTGGACAATGGAGAACAAAGAACACTTCATGAGTATTGAAGATTGAAACATTTAGTTTGTAAAATCAGATCTCTTTGTGAATGTCATTAAACCCTTTATATAGCTACAATTTCCCTGGACCTGGAGATAATTCTTCCTGGAAATAACTTGGAAGTTGATAAAAAAGGATTTTTTTTTTTTAATTTAGTAGTTCCTGATTAGCGTTTTCCCATGTAGTTACAATGTGGAGAGCTAATTGCCCTTTTGACAGACAGAACTGATTACATTGTGTCCCTCAGGGGTCAGTATTTGGATCAGTGCAGTTCTTTATTAAGAACATATACAGTGAGAATTGGTGCATCCTCAGCAAGTTTGTGGATGACATCAAGCTGTTATGTTTGAGGGAAGAGATGCCATCCAGTGGGACGCTGACAGGCTTGAGAGGTGGGAACCTTTAGAAGTTCTACAAGGCCAAGTGCAAGGTCCTGCATACGGATGAGGGCAATTTCCAATATCAATATAGGCTTAGGGATGACTGGATTTCAAGGAGCTCTGCAGTAAAGCAATTTGGGATAGTGAGGAATGAAAATCTGAATCTGAACCATCACTGTGCAGTCACAGTATAGGAAGCCAATTGTACTCTGGGCTTTATAAGAAGTATTATGACCAGCTGGTCAAGGGAGATAACTCTCCCATTTTGCTTCACTCTAGTGAATCCCTACTTGGAGTGTGTTTAGCTTTCAGCTCTGAGGTCCTCAGCACAAGAGACACAGACCTGTTAGAATATGTGCAGAGGGACATGAAAATGATCAGAGGGCTGGAATACCTCTTCTGTGGAGAAAGACTGACAGAATTGTGTATATTCAGCCTGGAGAAGTGAAGGCTCTGGGGAAACCTAATTGTGGGCTTTCAACATTTAAAGGAGGCTAATAAGAAAGATGGTGAGAGACTTATTACCAAGGCCTGTAGTGATAGGACAAGAGGTAATTATTTTAACTTGCAAAAGAGCAGGTTTAAATTGGACATAAGGAAGAAATTTTTTACAAGGAGGATGAGACATCAGAACAAATGGCCCGACTCCTGTAGAATATTTACATCCAGTAAGAGTTTCTAGTGTAGTACTTTCTGTTTCTTTTCATACCATGGCTATACATATCCGAGAGATTAGAGTAACGCATTTATCATAGAAAAATCCTTCACAAGAAGCAAAATGAAATGCTCGATGTTGAAACTTATTTAACAAAATAAATAGCTTATAATCAGGTATCATTTCATCTGAATTATACTGCATCAGTTCTTGCACTTGTTCAATGTCACATAACTAGTGATCAGGAAAAAATATTCATCATCTTGATTGCAATAATTTACGGTTATTTTAAGTATATGACTAAAATTGTGGATAAAGTGATCTATTTCAGAGGTTGTGAAAATTGTCTTATTGCATCCTTTTCTAACTAGATCATTTAATGGTATACCTCTCACAAATTTAGTTAGTTTTATGTTGATTTTGGGGTATTTCTTTTTGCATTAATTCTATGCTTTCTGTTGAGCCACTAAAAATCTATCAAAATTAAGTACTTTTTAAAAATATCTCTGAATATTACAGGTAGTGGGAGATGATAGTACACTATCTTAAGTCGCAAGTTAAAGTAAATGCAATGAAATATTAACTTGGCAGCTAAAAATGTTCATCTAAAAAATGCAATTTTGTTCTACACTGATATTACTGAGCAGTGGTAGTCACACTCAGATGTTTAGAAAAATGCAACTAGGAAAACAGATTCCTCCATTTCAGTACAAAAAGATGGAGTCCTCTTATTCTAACTTTGGGAGGTGGAGGAGGGGGAGCTGCAATTTTAATACGGTTTTACTTGAGAGGGGTTTTTTTGGAAGAAACTACAACACCTCCATACTTTGAATCATGGTTGTATTTCTGTATTCAGGAACTCAAGCAAATCTGACCAAGTTATGAGTCTTTAAAATTTCTGTATCATATGTCTTATTTTTAAATTTATAGTAATTTTGTCAGATTTATCAGAGTGAGATATGGTTACATAGTTCATTTTAACTCCTATCAACTGACATATAAATGTTTGGAATAAATCAACTGCTCTCTAAAGCACTGCACTTCTTGAATCATACTCTCTCATGTTTCAATAACTATAAAGTGTTCCCATGTTGATTACATGGTCTAAATCATTTAATATATGGGATTTTTTATTTTGTCTATTACAATTTGGGTTTCTTAGGGTTTATAGTTCCTAAGCTGGCAACTTTTATGAAATGTATTATGTACTCATTTCACATAGCAGCTATTACCTCTATTGATTATCATTTTGCACTTTATCCTCTATTTTGTGAGCTTTACAAAACTAAAACTGTGCTTAAAAGGTTTGCTTTTACTTGTTAATCAATAACAGAACAACTGATAACAGCCTAAAATTGTTATTATTTCCAGAATGATTCTCAAATGCTTTATTTATAAGTATTTTTACATTTCAGAAAAGACATAACTTTAAAGTCAATAAATATTGTCACAAAATCTTATGCTGTCCTTAGCTTTATCCTTTTTCACTTGATTGGAAGCCAGAGCTGCTTAACTGTCTTAAATATGTTTATTTAAATCTAACAATAGTATAATAACCTTTAAGTCATTATGCAGGTAAAATTACCTTTAAAATCAGTCTTTTATCTGTCTGTGAAAGGTTTTCCACGTTATAATCTTTGAAAGAAGGAGAAAATCTAGTTCAAACAAATGACTTATTGACATTTTGTGAACTGAAGGCAAAGTATTTTGAAAATAATAACAAAAGCAACTTTTCCTTTTATATTTTTCTTATTTGTACATTTTTAATCTATATAAAAGAAAATTACAGTTACACAGTTACAAAATCTAAACAAAGAACTTTCATTATAAACAATGAAAAAGAAACTTACATTGAAAGAATTTAATTGGAAGCTTTGTTGATTACTGAACAAATGTTTCAAAACCAGTTGCTTAGCAGATTTAGATATAACAGTATTCCTTTTTTAAAACTATCCCTTTATTTTCTTAGCCTTGAGAACTAAGAATGTAATTTGAAAATAACCCCTCCATGGAGGGGACTCAAAGGCAAAGTCTTAAAATACATCAGAAAATTTTCAGGTTATACCAACTATAGATTTCCTACATTTCCATCAGTGGACTATATTTCTCCTGTAAAGTTTCCCAAATATTTGACGAGGCCATGCTTTCATGGAGTTGTTGAGTTATTAAGATTTGGAGAGCAACATAAAATCATAGAATCATAGAATGGTAGGGGTTGGAAGGGACCTCTAAAGATCATCTAGTCCAACCCCCAGCTAAAGCAGGCCCACCTACATCAGGTCAAGCAGGAACGCATCCAGGCGGGTTTTGGAAATCTCCAGCAAAGGAGACTCCACATCCTTCCTGGGCAGCCTGTGCCAGGGCTCCTTCACACTTACAGTGAAGGAGTTTTTCCGTAAGTGAAATTTTTTATGTGTCAGCTTTTGTTCATTATGCGTAGTCCTGTCTCTGGGCACTACAGAAAAAAGTGTTGCACTATCCTCTTGACATACACCTTTCAAATATTTGTAAGTATTAATGAGGTCTTCCTGCAGTCTCCTTCAGCTTAAACAGTCCCAGATCCTGTAGCCATTCCTCATAAGAAGGATGTAATTCTGTTCTATGCAAACAGTTTAATCAAGGAGTCATTCTTGTTTCTCTGACAGCTATTGTAAACATTCATGCTGTCTGGTTTGGGCTTTCATATATATATATATATATATTTATATATATATGTTAAGATTTTTATCTCATTCATAGTTAAAATGTAGCTATTTTTCTTTGCTATGTCTTCTTGTCCAGCATCTGTGACCAAATCCCAGTCACTCGTAACACATACATTATCATAAAGTCAAGAATCAGCTGAATAGATTTGTTTACAAGAGTGACAAAGCATCCTGTTTCTTTGAGCTCCTCTTGTGAACTGGGACACGGCATATTTTAGCTCATTTGTCTGGTTTTTTAGAGAAATGTGATTGACAGATATTTCAGATTAAATGTCTACTTGTTCTATTAGCAGCTTTTATGTTTTGTATGCATCCAGTCGTGCAAAAATTTGCCCCACTTAGAGTACTAGAAAACAGAAATACTTCTCCATTCCAAGTCCTCCAGAATCTGTATCAAATTAACTTTTTATGTCTCTTGTCCCTGCTAAATCTTAATTCTTCCAGTGGTTATGGCTTTGAGTGAAATATTTCTTTATTAATGATTTGCTAAGGTTAGACTGCTGAGAGAAGGGATCAGGCATATTGTACTTCATACTATCCATTTTCTCAAATACTACAACAAATTAAGGCTTTTTTTTCAATTTACAGTTAACATCTTGTGTGTCTGTTATGCTTTTACTGAATACCTCTTGTCCAGAATAAAATCTTTGTGCCTAGTTTTAAAAGTGAGGGGAGGAAGGGTGTAAGGATCACAGGTAAAAAGAGGTTGCAGCACAGCTTTTAGAGCTCTGCAGGTAGAGCAAGGAAACAGCAATCCTAAGGAGAAAAGAAGCAGCAGCAGCCCCAGGAGAGGAAAAAAAAAAAAAAAAAAAAGACAGGAAAGAAACAGAAATATGGGAAGATAGCTAGAAGAACACTGCAGAAATACAGTTTGGCTAAGGTACAGTAAAACTGGAAGCATTGCCTTAGACTATTTTGTACTTCATTTTTCTGCAGGAGAACAGAAAACATACATATCTCTTGTCAAGCCCTATGGACCAGCATAGTGGTTTAGTAACTGCAGTACACTTATTTCTTCCTTCTAATTGAAAGTCAAAAGAAGGGGAAAAGTTTGACCAAATATGTCATAGGTTTAGATTTTCCCCTCCTAAATTATCTGGTTTAGAGAAAATCAACAAGAAAATGAGTAAAGGGATAGGGCAGATGATTTTCAAGCAAAGACCAGAAGGCAAACGTGTTTGGTAACTTGAGAGCAAGGTGAAGAGAGGGCCTGTGATCAACGTTTACAAAATGATGGTGTGAGAAATAGCTCTTCAAATCTTGTCATACTTGTAAGAATATGTGGAAGGATAGAGTGCTCTTTCAAGGACACCTCATCAAGGTCTTGTTCAAGGCAACAGGAATAACAAGAGAAGAAGGAAGGCATAAGCAAGGACTTACAAACCTGTCTGACAAACAATAAGTGAGGCAGCAGTAATAACCAAATCTGGTCAGTCAAATTGATTAAGGTATATGAAACGTAGGAATGTTTCTTTCATTGAGATTACTTGATCTTGGACCTTGTCAGATGGGATACTAAGGAAAAGGGACAAAATATACAGAAACTGAAACATGACAGACAAAATTAATGGAGACAAAGACAAGTAACAAACTTTGTCAGTTACACTAATTCTGTTGGGTTATCAAGAAACTGCAGGCAAAACAGAGCTTTGCAACTGATAAGGATGTAAACTTGAGGGTTGTTGGAGGGAGGTCTGTCTTTTGCAGTAAAACTATGCAAACTAATGAGGGAACATGCAGAGGAAAGCAACTGAGAGGAACACAGTAAGGAATAGAAAGAATGGAGTATAAAAGGGAACAGCCAGTGTAAAATGTTGCTGTTCAGTCCTGCACCTGATGATCTAGATTTTCCTAAAGGAAACTAGAATGAGATCAGTTTAAAACCAAGAAAGTTTAAATTCTATGAATCTGTGAAAATAAAATAGGCTTTAGGTTTGGCATGGGGCAGGCTACAGAGAGTATTAAATTTCTCCACCTTAATGTCACAGTATACGATGAAATCTGTCAGTCCAGAGAGTCTCATCAATTTCAAAACCAAAATAAAGAAACTAATGGGAAACAGTCTATAAGGAAAAAAGTAAAAAGCTGGGAAGGGCTGTACCGACTGTCATCACAATACAATGGAGACAAAAAGAGACAAGACTCATGTGCTTCCCTAAATCACCTCTATTATCAGCACTGTCAGACATAATTCTGGGTTAGACAGACTTTTTCTTTTTATTTCTACATTGTAATTTACTGTAATAAGAGGTCTAAAGAAGCACTGCCTTTTGTTCTTGGAGTCAGGTGGAAAATATTTCCTCCAGCAATTCTTGTTGGGTATATTTCCTTCTGACAATGATACTGAATTACAACAGTAATGCTCAAAAGGAACATTTAAAACACCATGAATCTGCCAGTTGCTTGTTTCCAAAAAAATCAAGAATATGTAGTGAAAAGACACTTAAAATCACCTCAGGAATTTAATTCCTTTATTTCTAATTTCTGTTTTGAGTACTAAATGAGTATGTAGAATTTTTAATATTGAAAAACAAGCCATGCATTAAAAAATAAGTATGTGATACAGAAAGTTTTCTGAATGTTGAGCAAAAAAACCCTACCTCTGTCTTTGGCCATATAATAAAATGGGGTTTTTTTGAAACAGATTCAACCATATTCACCATTGCTTTTTTCCCAGTAATTCTTTAAAAGCTTGTCATAGCTAAAGCAAAGGTAAATCTTTTCATTTGTTCTGCCTTTATAAGTTCATATTATGAGTGCACAATATGTAATAACCATTGTTAATAAATGTTAACACTAGAAACTTCCTCAATAACACATACTTCAGCAGTCACTAAACTGCAAGCTAAGGTAACTTGGTAAATCAACATTAGTGTAAGTATGATAATTTAAGATTTTTAAACTGTATCTAAAACTTACTTCTGTTTCCTATTCAATTTTCTCCAGTTAACTCCCTCTGCAACTGGCCCCATTTATCACTCTCCCCTGACTCCCTCACTATACTTCTAATTTCAGAACTCACTGTAACATACTCTCTGTCATAATTGACACTCACGTCCCTGCTTCAGTATCTCCCACAAATGTTAATAACAAACTGGTTCCTCTGTCTTATGGGTTATTAATGTTCTTCCATTCACTGATTTGCAGACTTCACATGGAAGTGCTACTCATAAATGCTGAACTGACTCCACAGTCTTTGTTAGTCCTTTTGGCCTCACAGCTCCACACAAACCTCAGGATACTTTTCTCCACTCATCAAAAATCTGGGACAAAGTAAAATATTTATTCATTGAAATGTACCATCAGTTTTTGGGAGATTATATATAACCATTTGTCTTAACTTTAAGAGATGCTAATAGTGAGTATACACACAATATCCTTGCAGATACTCTAAACTGGTGGGTTTTTTACAAGAATGGAAATGTAAAAAAAAAATCTTTTTTTAACTTTTTTTTTACCCACTTCCAAGTACTAGTAAACTAGTGATGTTGTTCAAAGGTTTTGCCATTCAATTCATTGGGGTTTAACCTCCAGAATTTTCTATGTATCTCTCTTAATAACATGAAATATTATGTAGACAGAGTTAGTTGTATTTTTTAAATAACACAAAACCTTGAGACACTGTTAGTAGACAATTTTTCTCTGTGTGAGATTAACTTTCTTCTCAACTTTCATTAATTCACTTAGCTTGCTACCAAAAAGAGGAAATATTTTTTAAAATTATGACAGTAACAGGATAATCAAAAGACTTCTTTTGTCATAAATTCAGTTTACCATGATACAGTACACTAACAAGGTTTACAATGCCAATATTTCTATGTATGTACTTGCAGAACACACACCCACTAACTGCGGCAGAATCAAATTTTGCTTCTTGATGTAGAAGTTACTTCAAGATGTTAGTTAGGAATTCAGCAGCTGCCACCACCATTAAACTGCAGTATTAAATCAAAACAGTAAATCGTATTATTGTCGATGAGCTACTCCTATGAGCAGCCTGCAGAATGAAACACCATGAAATAATATACCTTTGTTTTTCACAAGTACTCATTTAATAAAAACCATGTTTTTCCTCACTCCCTTTGGAATATTTAAGTAAAAAGATTAAAGACTAAATCATAGACTGACCATATGTTCTAGGTAAATTGTCAAAGTTGCACTGAACTCTCAAGTGCCATAGTAGTAAGCCAGTCAGCCAGACAGAAAAGTTTTCAGGTAATACATTTCATTTTAAGTATAAGCAGGAGCCTAATTCTAAACACATCTTGGATGACTTGAATATATTATTATGTATGATGTTGATGTATTTGCTATCCTGGTGATTGAGGACCCTAACTCTTATCTGTAGACCTTGAGATAAAACACACCAGACATGCCAGCAAAAAATCTTAATTTCCTAAGAATGTGCAAATTTACTCATGTCAAAGCAAATTTAATTGGAGAACACAGCAGTGACGGACAGGTAGGGAAAGATCTGATGATACGCAAAACCCACCAGTTCGAACTCCCAGCCTGAGAAAGGCTTAGAAGGTCTCATCCTACTTCCCAGAGAAGTTTTCTGCTATGCTACTGATAAAGACATAGACACATCCCTAGTGTAGCCCTGAATTTCCTTGGGGCACAAAATTTCAAATGTATCCTTTGTCCTCGTATTTCAAACTACCTGTCATAGATATCTCAAATCTTACCATGACATTGTCACTCCGTTACCAGAAACTTGGCTTCTATTTAGTCCAAAAGAAACTTAAGACATCTAGGGTCAGGTTTGAGAATTACATCCCTGAAGCTGCCTATTTCCCTCTCAGAGTTAGCTGCTAAAGCTACAACACTTAAACCCTTTTGTTTAAAGCCTCTCTATTTACTATCATTTTCTAAATTTATATTTCTAATATATGCACAGCATTATGAACAGACCTCTTTGACATTTGTTCCACCATTCACATTTTGCAAACATGGTTTCTAACCTCCTTTAATACTGACCCAGTTCATAAATTCACTTAATGCACCTTGACATTGACTGGATTTCTCTCAATGCTGCCCTAAATTTGTTGAGATATACAAGGTGTGCTTCCACTAACTACTGTTTGAGTTTCATCTGTTTAGTTGTCATGGTTTGATCCCAGCTGACTAAACACCATGCAGTCACTTTCTCACCATCACTGCTGCACAGTGGGTTGAGATAAGAACAGTTCAATAACTAAAATGAAAATGAAATTTATTAATAATATAATAGTAATGAAAAATAAATCTGAGAGAGAAATAAAACCCAAAGGAAAAAAAAAAAACCACAAACAAAATAACTGACACACCATTTAACTACTCACCATCTGCTGACCAATCAGCAGCAATCTGCCCCTCCTCACCAACTTGCCCCGCTTTATATACTGGGCATGGTGGTCCATGGTATGGAGTAGCCCTTTAACTAGTTCAGAACAGCTGTCCTGGCCATGCCTCCTCACAGCTTCTTGTGCATCCCTGGCCTACCTGATCTCAAGAGGATGAGAAGCAGAAAAGGCCTTAATGTTCAGGACTACTCAGCAGTAACCAATATATTTCTGTGTTATCTGTTTCTAGTACAATCCAAAAATACATCTCTGTAACAGCTACTAGGAAGAAAATTAACTCTATTCCAGCCAAAACCAAACATAAAGGCAGTTAAGCTCTTTAAATTTCAAGCTGAAGCTCTGTCTTGGAGAAATTCTAATAACCATTCTCTAGATATGTACTTTCAGTTTCTCAAAGCCTACAAGACCTGTGTTGTTTTATCCCAATGTCCACCCAGTCATAAAATCACTCTCCTTCCTAAACTGGACAGGAGAGAGAAATATAACAAACGGCTTGTGAGTTAAGGACAGAGATCATTCAACAATTAGCATCACGGGAAAAACAGACTCCACTTAGGGAGAAAAAGATTTGATTTATTAAACAATAAGAGCAGGGAGATGAGAAATAAAATAATCTTAAAAACACCTCCCTCTACCCCTCCTCTTCCCGGGACTCCCTTTCCTTATTCCCTAGCGACACAGGGGATGGGAGATGAGAGTTACGGTCAGTTCATTACAGATGGACTTTGCCACTGCTTCTTCTCAGGAGGAGGCCTCATCACACTTCCCACCCCTACACTGTCATGACAGTCCCTCATGAAATTCTCCAGCATGGGTCCTTCCAATGGGCTACAGCTCCTCATGAACTGCTCCAGCATGAGGCCTCCCATAGGAGCAGCTTCTCATTCATTACCCTAGCATGGGTCATCCACTAGGAGAACAGTCCTTCGGGTACGAACTGCTCCAGCCTCACAGGATCACAAGTCCTGACAGTAAACTTGCTCTGGTGTGGGCTCCTCCATGGGCTGCGAGTGGGTCTCTGCTTCCTGGTGCTCCTTCATGGACTGCAGGGGGACAACCTGCTTCACCGTGGTCCTCACCACATATCACAGGGGAGCCTTTTCAGTGCCTAAGCACCCTCCTCCCCCTCCTTCTCCACTGACCTTGGTGTCTGCAGAGATGTTTTCACATTCCCTTTCCCTGTTGTTTTGCAACTTCACAACTTCTTCTCAAATATGTTATTCACAGAGGCATTATCTCCATCACTAGTTGGCTAGGCCTGGGTCAGGCGCAGTGTCCAGCTTAGAATTGACTGGTCCTAACCCTGTGAGCTACATGGGAAGCTTCTGGCAACTCTTTTTGTTGCCACTCCTGTAGCTCCCCTGCTACCAAAAAACCTGGCCCAGGAAAAACCACTACAGTATCACCTGATGTGCCGACTCCTTCTGGGCCACCCCACCCTTCCCAGCCCCTAGGACTCCATTGCATTCCCTATCAGAAGGACTCTTTACCAGCCCCAGACCCTGGGACCCAGAGGACCACTAGCCACCACCACACCTTCACACCATTGCAGCACATTTTATTCTAGTTTTTATCTTTATTTAGTTCCAAAACACATTACATAACTTTTAGTAATGTATTTTCTTTGACATTGTAGGTAAAAAATTATTAGTGACAATTTATCAAATCTTTTAAGGAAGAAAAGAGAAATTATAGTTACTGCTGGGTTTTTTGACAAAAAAAGTAATAGTCTCACACAGACACTATTTAATTTTCTTTCTGCTCACATATCTTCTGTATCCTTTTCCTTCCTTTTTATTTCTTTCCACTTAAGGTGGGATTAATGACCAAGTAATAAAACCAATCACTCTCCCAAGTTTAAGAATTATTTTTCCCGTTATTGCTATGTATTGTTCCAGAAATGCAATTTCTTTAACCACTTCTTTCCAAAGGCTAAGGCAGGAATTTCCTGATCCTTCCAAATTTCAGCTTTGATGGTTCCCCATGTTCTGCTGGTAATATCCTTATACAGCCATCACCTCAAGCAATTCTGGCTTATCCACTTTGCTCAGCATAACTGTCCTTGTTGAAAACTTAATGCCAAATGTTCCTTTCTGGGAACTCTCTGTACATTACGGCTAAATTAAATTTTGTTCTTATTGAACTGAGGTCTCACTCATCCTTGACTGTGTTCCGTCCTTATATCATTTTATAGATAAAAGATAGTACTTATTTTACATAGCTGTTTGTGGCTGAGCATAGCTTTTCTCATGTCTCACTTTAATCCGGGTCTCATTTTCCTGTCTTCAAAATGTATTGCTCTTTCTGATTAAGCTTTTTTACTTTTTTTCTACCTTTTTTGTTGGTTTTACTTTTTCAGCTCTCAGCATATTCAATTGTATTTTTAGGTGGTTATCCATTCATCTCGATTTCAAACCATTCCCTGCTCCACTGCCTTATGATTTATAAATAAGCATTCCTGTTTATTGTCATGTAACTCTTGCATGTAGCTATGATGTTCCAAACAGAAAAATCACAGCATAGCGCAGCTACAATATGCTTCAGCTTTCAACTTACATGTCGTGTGTGGTGTGATATGTTCATTATTTTGTTTGGGTGATATACCATGGTTTTGTTTTCAGAGTCACTGAATACCATCACACTGTACTCAAGAACACATCCTAGATGTAGAGTCAGAAAAAATATTTCAGGTCATTATAGCTTACTCATTTTATTCAGTAGTTAATGGACAGAGAATTGTATTTCCAAATGTACATTTCTACTCCTATAAACACTTAGTTCACTGAAGTTGATGAGATTTAGTCTCACCACTAACTCACAGTGTCTGTCTCTTAGGCAGGTTTTTCTAAACATAGTCACAGAATGTAGCTATGTTTATCTAACCAATTGACCCTGGTATTTGACTGACAGGCTCTACCTACACATTTCAAATTGTTTTTCCAGGAAGCACAAAAACCTTATAGTTTAGGACTGAAAGAGAGCTCTACCATTTAATTATGAAACATAAAGATTACTTAAATTCTTCAAAGAATATTTTGCTTCACATTTCTTTAATGTGACGTGAGTTCAAGCAAAAGTCATTTTTATTCAAATACTAACTCCCATACAAACCTTAAAAGATAGTTTTGTAATTCTTTTATCAATTTAAAACAAAGACTACAGTGGTTAAGTTTAATTAAGGAAGAATAAATTGTTTTCTGTTACCCAAGTTAATATGTATCTATGAACCATGACCCTTTCCTTTCATTTGCACTGTGAAATTACTCAAAATTATAGTCCTTTTGAAACTATTTGTATAATAAAGGAAAATGAATATCATCATATTAATCCAAGTTGGGATGACAAATCAGAACTTTTTTTTCCTATTGTTTTCTACAGAACTTTGAAAATAATTAATTTTCAAATTAATTAATTTGAAAATTACCTTCCATTTATTGTATTTTCACTCAGTCAAGGTCAGATTCTCATCTGATGTAAACTTGTATATCAAGATTTATTGCTTTTTTAAATTTCACTCTGATACAACATTTTCAGTCAGAAATTTTAGACCAGTATCATTGCCCTCATTTTAGAAATGGAGTGACTGAGGCACCATTAAATAGTTATGACCTCCCCTATTTTGTGCAAAATAGTCAGTAACAGATCCAAAAATACAAGCTAGCTTACCTGAAAAGTAATTACATTACTGTCCCCTGACATTCCATACGACTACACATCAGACAAAATTTTGAGGAATATTCACTCAAGAGAAATCAGCCTCAGCTTTCAAATCAGACCATGTAAATACCATAGTATAAAACACAAACATGACAAAATACAATACAATTTCAGCTGTACTACCCTCAGCTGAAGTATTCTGTCCCCAATATCAGTGTTACAACTAAGAACTTATCATGGGAAAATTATCCTTATTTTCTGATATTCAGACTATACTGTGGCGCCATACCACTGGAGTCATGTAGCTGTAATTCCAGGTCTAACTGGTTGGATCTTCATGGCTGTAATGCACAATCTTAAGACTTAAAATGAAATTTTACATACATCTAGATTATTTACAGGCTTTAGAGCCTGCATGGCAAGACCTGGAACAACTCCTCTAATCTTTCAAAGGATATTCCAGAAGACTGTCCACTTACTGTTTTGAAGGTTTTACCAGTCTGTAGCAGACTTGTCTTTCTGTTTGACACTAGACTCTCTAAAACATCACATTTGTTCCTTGCTGCATCACCACATCATCAAAATCAGGCTGTCAAAACAGCTTCCAGTGGAACTTTCAGTGCAAGGGTTCACAAAGACAATTGGGGAACTCAGGCAGACAGAAGAGGTTGTAGAAGCAAAATCCAGAAATGCCCTGAGTTTTAGAAAACACATATCAGGTAAGAATCTATGTTGCAACTTTTGTGCAGAAGGACAGTAATAACATGCTCATTATTCAGAAGAGAAGTGAATAGTTTTTTAAAGACATGCAGCTGCTTCTGTCAAAATCACAGTATGCCTAGGAATTGGCTAGTCTCAAAGGTACTTGCAGGGTAGGAGGTCAATAGTGATACATTAAAATTCCCCTTTTCAAACCATAGATTACCATTTTAAAATTTACATGAATCACTCTCAGAATGCTGCACTAATGTTAACAGCATCATTCACATTATCCCAGAGTCTGAAAACTGTTAAACCAATGTAGTAGTTTCATTGTCAAGGCAGTCTGGCTAGTGGTTTTTAGTCTGATTCACTTCCACTCTTTCCAGTTCTCTCTGTTTTAGAGGGGTTCCTTTACATCTGTTTTTTAAGTCTAGCATCAATCTATCATGCTGTAGAACCTTACTGCTACTTCAATCAGTCCATAAAATAGAAACTCAGGTACCATTTAGGTCTTAAAAAGCAACTTTTTACATCCTGTAATGGTTCAGTCTGTGATATGTTGTTACAGCAGTGTTCTGTGAATGATTTAGGAAAAAACAAATTACCTTTAGATTTTGTGAAATTTTAATCAAGCCAGAGATTCCACAAAATTGGTTATTGTCCCAGAACTGACCGAAACACAATGTACTTTCTCCTGCTTTGTTTCAATATTCAGAACCTATGTAGACAACAAAGTTGAAACACCATCCTATTTCCTTCTTTCAGTCACTGAAGGAAAGAATGCTAGGAGCCATAGATAAGACATGTGGCTTTCATGAAATATATTGATTCTTTTTTTTCTTTTGTGTCCCTTCAGATGTATGTATGTTTCAGCAGCATACTCTATGCAATATTGATGAGTTCCCTGGTGACGTTCTGACTGTTATCAAGATGTGTTGAAGAGTTCTTGGTTTCCGCTGAACAGGATACAAAAGGAAAATTTCCAACATGAAACCTCAGTATTAGCACAATGAAAGTTCAAATAAAAAAGATTTATTTTTGCAGTAGTGCCTGTTCTATTTCATTTACATTGTTGTACTTTTCTTCTAAGTCAACAGAGTGAATTCCACTGCCAATTATGAAAACTTCATTCCTTCCTATATACCATTAAATATTCTTCAGGCACAGTGGGATCCAAGTAAGCTAAAGAATGTATCCTTGTCCAGTTATAATCAGATTTTCTCACGTATTATAGAGGACACAACTTGTATTTACAATAAATGTCATTGCATTTCTAAACTGTGTTTCTGTTTTATTCAAAGTATAACTTTTACTTCTTATTCTGCCTAAACCTATTTCATCTGGAATGATAAATCTTTTCTTAATAAAAAAGAGTGAGCTAGTATATTCTGAAATGAACAAGTTGTGAAACCCTCTACCCTATGTTAGGAAATTTATTTATATTTATTCAAGAAATATATATTTATGGTGAGTTGAACAAAATTGTATCATTGTTAGGACACCTTTGAAAAAGTTTTCTCTTTTAGTTAGTATTGTCTTACTATTCACCAAATCACTCGTTACTTTAGTGTTTAAAACCAAACAGAGGGGTTTTGAACTGATGTGTAAAGATATATCTAGACAAACATTGACTACTTCATAAAGAAACAAAAAAAATATTTCAAGTTTTTCACTTTCTGGTTCATATTTTAAAAATAACTGGTATATAATATTATGGACATTTTTAGACAATAAAAGTTGAAATTAAATACTAGACAGCTTTGGATTATAATTTGCAACACAGTTTATTAACCAAAGTACAACACTGAAAAAATTAAAATCCAGATTGAATTTCTAAGCATTTGCTTGTGATTATCTCTGTATAAAAGTTATGCATTCAAATTCAGTGGTTGTCCTACTCTGACACATCTAGGTCTGGGAAAACTCTTGGCCCTCAATTCTCCAGATTCAGTTTAATTTTGGTATTTTCTTGATTTAGCTGTAAAGGTCCTTCTACAAAAAAAAAATTCAAAGAGCTTCCTCCAGAGTAATTTAGTTGCAACTGTCCCCAGGGGAATTACTATTCCATGAAGTTCCTCAGCCACATCTTTATTGTCATACATTTTATAAAATGCCCTAATATTGGTGCTTACTTACAGAGCTCCACATTTGTGCAGAGATAATTTTTCCTGGGCTGGGTATAATGATTTAAAAAAAAAAAAGTTCTTCAGCAATATAACACAAAATCATTTAAATAGTAGAACAAACTTAGTTTCCTGTTGTCATTTTGCCAAATCAATAAAATAATATTAGATTTCTTTTGTCATTCCAAATTTATAGTAACACTACTTAACATTTATCTAGTGTATTTACAAATGAGTTACATTCCAAAACACTTCATAAACAATTAATGTCACTTGTAGAAGGTAATAAAGATTTTTTTTTTACTTCATGATGGTTACAAATCAGCACATCAACTGTAGCATACAGATGCCTCAAGCATGAAAATAAAAATTATCTTCTTGTGATGCACTTATTTAGCTGTTTTTCAAATATAAATTTCTCTGTATTTAAGACACGTCAGTACTTTCTATACACTATATGTGTATAAGAGAATATATGTCTCAACATAGGTAATTCAGTCTTTTGGTTTCTGGATAGGCTCATGATTTTCAAGGTCTCCCCTTTTATTTTTCCATAGTTTTATGATTTTTGCTGAGTAATATATTCTGGCATTAATATGTAACTGAGCTAAATTATCATAAAACTAATATTGTGGTTTGAACAAAGTCCCAAAATCCTATAACATGCCTCGCTCCTTATCCAAATATATGGGAGAAATCTTTCAAAGTCTGTAAATGGGTTATAAATTAGGTGACCTTGCAAACGTTTTGCAACTTTGGACAAGAACACTTCTACTGAGCACCACTTTTACACAAACCTTGATACACGGCTTCACTCAGTAAATTAAGTTTGTTCAGACATGGACTATAACTTGACATTTGTGATCTGTATCTACTCAATCATGTCATCATTTTATAATATGGAATTTAAATCAGTTTATTTATTAATGTTAATTTGTTTTTCTAAATGCTTATGGCTTTCCATGACACAGTGTCAGAAGAGATTCTTTGCATTTGACTATTCAATTCATTTATAACTAATTCAGCTCAAACACTCATAGTCATGTCCAGTGAGCAGTCAGATTGCTTTATGATCAGGGCTAGCTGTGCATGTGGTGCCATTTTGACATGGAAAAGCACCTTATTAAGCACAGTGAGATAGCCTTCATCTGAGACAGGTAGATTTTTGATATCAAAACACATGACCTTTTCTTTAAATAGGTTTGACACTAAAACTCATTTCAGCCCCTATCCCCAAATATATGATTGACCATATGAAACAGTCTGAGCACTGTGGATTAATATCACATTCAGGTCAAAAGTAGTCTTCTGAAATGTCCACTTAAACAAGATGTGTAGAATTTAATAGTATGACATTGAGATTCATAGGATTCTCTTGCTCTATAAAAATTAAAATAGCGTGTTGTTTTACACCTCTACCCATAGACTCTTTGGATTGTTTCCGTGTTTTCTAAATATCTAAACCATTTCTAATTAATATTCTTATATTTTCCTATTGCATTCCTAAATTCAAGGTGATATTTCTAATATTTAATCAACTGTGTTCATATTGTTTAATTCTGGATTACTGTTGTGTAACGTAATATATTTTGATATATATATATATAAATTGATATATTTTGAGAATAATGTTCCAATGGATTTAAAATTTGTTACTAGCTACATTTTTCATTTTTAAACCAGCAGTCAACCCTGAATGCAAAGATTCAGAAATGCCTTAGGGTCTTGACCCACCTGATTCTAACACACCAGAAGCCATTATTACTCAAACAAAATTAATTACTGGAAAGTTATTTTCTGGTTTTTGCGTATTGCCTAGAGAAAAAGTAGATGTATTTCCTCAGCAAGCATGAAAAAACAGCCCAGTGTGTTCTTTGACATTTGAAGCCTCTCTACCTGCTGGAAACAGAGAGGTAGATAGGCTAACAACAGAAAACAGTATCCTATTTTACAGGCTCTGGTGTGTTACTGCAACATATGTTTTCTGTTCAGTAAGATAAGGAGGTGGTGTTCTGCCCAGGAGGAATGTGCAGTCCCATCCATGGGGCTGAAAACCAAGAGCCTGCTCTGCCTGAGATGTTTCTGGCTGGATCTGAGATGAGAAATTCTGAGCCTATCTTCATATCTGAAATAGCAGTGAAAGTGTAGCCTGCTTGGAATAATGTACAGAACTGTTTCTCTACTTTTTTTCTTAATATGTATGTTTGTCTTTCCTAAGGCTGAAATAAAAGCTTGCTGTCTTAAATGAGATCAGTCCTTTGCTTTCTTTTACACATAGATACTGTTATTTGGAGTTTTAAAAATATATATATTTTTACATAATTAAATTTTAATATATGAAAATGCCTTTCCTGCGATACTTCAGCAGATCTTGTAAAATAGTATTTTCCTGTTTCTATTGCTGTCCTATGTGTACACATTTAATAGAAGATTAAAAATACTGAATTCTGTAGATACTCTAGACTTCCAGCCCTCATTAAAATCTCTATTTTATTAAGAAGTCATGAAGAAGTTTCACTGAAGTCAATTAATGTTCCTATCTTCTACGTAGCCAAAACAACACGGTGTGTTTGATTTTCATTAACAATGATGTGTTAAAAAAAATACAATATCAGTATTGAAAAGCTCCTTGACTTGGAGGTAATAAGATCATGTGCCAGCTAGATGGACAGATACTGAAATTACTGCTTCTATTAACTTTTATAGACATGAATCAATAAGTAGCTTGTTGTCATACCAATATAAATAGAAAGAATTTGGAAGGTTTTTCCAATTGGATTCCATTTTCATTTTTATATCATTCTGCCCAGTTTCTTAAAAACATCACCCTCCAAGCTTTGTTGTGGATGTCAGAAATACAGAGTTTTATTAACATTTGGTCTTTAATTTCAAAAAGAAGTTCCCACATCTCCATGAATATATCATAAATAAATTTCTAAGAAAAATCCCTGAAAATAAGTACGGATTATTCTTAAACTGATAATTAGAAATTACAGAATTCATTTAACTTAAACTTTTAAAAATGCACAAGGGGATTAAAATATTTGTTGCATATTACTTATGAAAACAGAAAATTATGAAAAAAATTATATCAGACCTAATTTTGAGCCTTAGGTTAATTGTTGTTATCTTTTCCTTATGCACTTTAAAAAAAAATATGTGTCATAAAGTTGACAGTCATAAACCATGCAGTTTACTTGAACTAGTCACAGTGTAAAAAGAAGTGTCCATTTGCCTTTCTGAACCATAATTATTGTGTTAATTGGGCAGTAAACTCTAATACAGTAATGTCTGAACCAAATATATTGCAGGATGAAGTTCTGCCATTTCAATAGTTTCCAAAGACTGGGAACATAAATGTATTTCATAAGAAAATTTAGAAATACACACTTTTTGCAAAAACTTTACATAGAAAACCAGCAACTATTTTTTTTTTTATATACAGAATGTGGAACAATACAGTTTTTCATTGAAGGAGAGCTTGACTTACATAAAAAAAAAATTAACCTGTTCCTATTTTTTTCTCTTTGAAACATTTTTTAAATCTTTCTCTAGAATAAAATATAACAAAACCTAATTATGTATACTTAAGGATGACCTGAAAATCATTCCATTCTGAAAAAAAAATTGTTATTTGCATATAAAAGAACACATTCATGGCATTGGTACTTTCCTCCATCCTCGGCATATGCTGTCAAATTAGCTAAGAATAGCTTGTTCCCTTCCATTTTATCTTTTTCATAACTTGTTCCCTGCAGTCCAGTTATTCAGAAAATTTTGGCACTACATGTGGTGACAGACACCACACTTGGTAGTGATAGATCTCAAAACTGTCTAAGTTCATATAACATTTTTAAGTCAATTTGAGAGCTACAGACTTAATGCAAACTAGTCTACTTAGACTATTTTAAGTTATTTAGACTATTAAAATAAGTAACACTTCAACTATCCCTAAATGTGACTCTGCTTGGGACTTGTATGTCTTATTATAATAATATTAATAAATATTATCAATATTGTTGAATACACTTCCTGTAGGTCTGATATTGACTTCATAGAATCTCAATGGAGTCATAGTCATCCTTTGAGACAGTTTATATTCTTCATAAATAATTTTAATTACATCATGTATTCACATAACAAGAAAATGCAAGTATTTATTTTTTTGTTCATTCATTTTATAAGAATCATTAAATAAAGCATTGTGACTAAGTTGATATCATTATTTCAGGAACAAAAAGCAAAAAGGGAGTAGGGTGATGAGAAAATTGCAACCAGCACTTTAAGATCTCCCTCCCCCATCCTTCCTTTCTTCCCAGGCCCAGCTCACTTCTTCGGATATCTCTACCTCCTCCCCCCTCAATGGCTCAGAGGAATGGAGAATGGGGAATATGGTCAGTCTCTCACAGATTGTCTCTGCTGCTTCTCTCTTCTCAGAAGAGGATGACTTCCGGCATTCTTCTCCTGCTCCAATATGGCATCCCCCCCACTGAACACAGTTCTTAAGGAACTTCTCTCACATGAATCTCTCCCACAGTTCCAACTTCTGCAGATACACAGTCCCTCCTTCGGGACAGGGCCCCTTCTGGGCATAATTTTAATGAACTTTTTTGGTATGGGTTCTTCCCTACAGTTACAGCTTCTGTAAATATGGGGTCTCTCATGGGGGACATGGCCTCCTCCAGGCATAGTCACTGCCCTTGGCATGAGGTTTTTAATGAAGTGAGTCACTGCCCCTTGTGCAGGGTCTTTAACAAAGTGCAAACAAATCTCAGCTTCACCTGTCCTCTCCGTAGAATGCAGGAGAATCTCTGCTCCAGTATATCTCCTCCTGTCTTTCCTCACTGACCTTGGAGTCTGCATGATTGTTTCTCTCTCTCTTCCCACTCCTTGTACCACCATCAGCCAGAAGAGAAGTGACAGAAGAAAGAACAGGAAGGAGTCTCCTCTTCTGCTTCTTTTAAAAAGTGATCTTGGAGGTGCCTAATTGGCTCAGACCTAGAAGTGGGTCTGGGTCAGAGCTGGGAAGAATGTTGAGCCATCAGGAGCCATCTTTACAGCCCCTTCCCCCTTACCAAAAATGACTGTCATGTCAAATCATGAGAATATGCTAAATCTCAAGCACTATAATCACTCTATCCAGAAATTTGCAAATTCCTGTAATAGTCTAAACTCCCACAACAAAACAGAAGCAATTCAGTCTGTTGTTCCTCCAGTGCTGTCCAAAATGACAGACAGAAATATTTTTGTGGTGTTTTTTATTTCCTGAAATTATTTTATGTAGCTTTAGTTCTGAATCTAATTTTAATGTGTAATAAAATTAATTCCTTTTGACAGCTCCTTAAAATTCTCAATGTTCCTCTAAATCAAAACCATATTGCTTTTGCAAACCAAACTGTAACAGACAGCTTGCTGACTTTCTGTCAAAGAACATACACTCACTTCTGGAGAGTTGATGTTTAAAAATAAAGGAAAAAAGCACAGTACTCGGATTTGCACATTTTCATTTTGTATGTGCCAATCTCAGTTTGCCTAGGAATAAGACGCTAAATTTGCATGCATGCACATCTATGGAATTTGGGTGCACACCGATGGATTTTCAAATATTTGGATGTTCTAAGGCAAGACTTTGCATAAGATATTAGAATATTTTCAGCATCTATTTTAATAAATCTTGTTCTCTTTGGGTCACAAAATATTTTAAATTAAATGAGTCAGATTGGATGCACAAAACTCACATTTCAGATATGTTACTTTACAGAGGGAATCTGAACTTCTCAGACAGCTAATACACATTTTAAAAAGGTCTTAAGAGCTGTAGTACTTCATGAGTTTCCTTCTGGACTTATTGCCCATAAATATGGGTGGTATCTTACAATACACTCTACCGAAATGTCCACTCTTCTGTTTTCATTTCACCTATGACAAATACCTTGTAGTTGAAACTGTTGAAACAGTTGAAACAATAGAAAATCAATTATAGTAGTGAAGTTATTTGATATGCTAAATTCCAGAAGGCACAAACGTAAATTATACAGTGACTCCAAGACACTTTTCATAAAGGAACAAAGCAGTTGTCTCAGCAGAACTTCTGTTGAGCAATGTTCCACTTGTCCTGTTTCTTTGCCCTCCTTTAACAAAAGAATGGATTGTTCTGCAATGAGAAACATTTAGTTGTCTGAGGCACAATGACCTAAGCCACAGTCCTATGCATCAATCATAACTCTGTTTTCACCTGTTATGTCCAGTGCTGTTGCAAGCCTAAGGCTTACTATATATCTTGGTTTCAGCTGGGATAATTTTCTTCCTAGTAGCAGATATAGCTGTGGTTTTGATTTATTGTCAGAATAATGTTGATAACACACTGATGTTGTGGCTGCTGCTAATTAATGCTTATCTTGAGATAAGGATTTTTCACTTTCCCAGACTCTGACAGGAAGCAGGTGTGCAAGAGGCTGTGAGGGAGCATGGCCAGGACAGCTGACCTGAAACAGCCAAAGGGGTATTCTATGACCTGCATCGTGCTTAGTCACTTGCTGGGGTGAAATCATGACACTACTGAAGAAAATATAGGGCATTACTCCCCAGTAGCACATGTATATTTCAAATTCCAATATTGTCTCAGTTCACAGCACTCAAATGTTATTAATATTTTTTCTTACCTGACACTGGAGCTGTTGCTACATTTTAATAAATACAGTAATTGAGACTACTGCAGAGACTAATTGTGACACTATCAAACAATACATTTGTATTTGAATGCTACTCTCAAAACAAAACCAGCAGTCTTTAGCAATACCCAGTACTATGACACAGGTGAACAGATAGAGTAGATAGTGTGCAAGCAAGCAACATCTCAAGCAAAGGCTATGAATCAGTAAAAAGTTCTCAGTAAAATATCATAAATCAATGAGTCAGCTGATAGCGAAAAAAAGTGAAACAGTAGAGTAAGCTGTGTTTTAAAAGACTAATATACTTTCATTTAAATGAGATCTACATTCCTTATGCTTAGTGGTGTGGCGACTATTAAAGCCAGGTACTTCCAATCTAATGATAACAAGCAAAGTGTGGAATACCTATAGAGTTATAGTTGTTTAAGATATCGTTTTGGATACCTCTCCAGACAGGAAAAAAAAAACCAAAACAAAACCAACAAAATAGGTTGTACTTACAATTCCAATAATAAATAATGCTCAACAGATCTACACTCCTTATGTAGCAGAGAGATAAAAATAATGTAGAAGGTTAAACTCTGTATATCTGAAATAGATCTTTTCCTTAAAAAAAAAAAAAAATAGGATACAAGGTCTGTTTCAAGCACTACAGTTTTACAGAGAGAAACATAATATTTTTCTCCTTTCCTTATTCAATTCAGAGAGCTACCCTGGTGAGAAACTGTGAACTGGATTTACCTTTCATGCGTAAGAAAAAACTGTCAGAAATGTTGTTATACTAGTGCCCATGGGGTTCCTATAAAATAAACTCAAAAATACAAGTATTTTGAAAAGAATGACTGATTTTCAGCTGACATAGCTCCCTGACAATGAATCTTCAGACAGAGGAGAGGTTATTAACCAATTCAGAAGAATCTTATATAGATGTTTCTGGAAAAAAAAAAAAAAAAACCTAAAAGAATATTTAATCTTAAATTAATATGTCAATTTCCTTCAGTGAAATAGTGTGATGAGGCACTTTAACTTTTTCATTTTATCTTTTCATAAAAATGTCTTTTGAGCTGAAATTAATTTTAATGTGAGGGAGTTTTCGATTTACAAAGTAAATATTGCAACAGAAGTTTTAATTTTATCTTGGTTGAATGAAATTTCAGTGACTAATTTATTAGTTTTTCCTGAAGGCAGGAAGAGACAGAACGGGAGAATGGGAGAAGCACCTTTTGGTACCATAATAGCCAGTAAAACACTGCAGACCTTAATTAGAATTCTGGGCTTTCTAATTTTAAAAGGGGCAAGGAGGTGTTAAAATATTTCTGATTTTCTCCCCAGTTTCAATTTCTCTTCATGTTAGGAAGTTTATTAAAGTCTTTCAGTAAAATATTAAGATATTTTTTCTCCATAGCAATCTGAAATTCATTCCTTTTTATCAAGTAAGTCAAATATTTTCTGCTTAGACTACACACTTTTGCTCTAAATATCGTACAAAAGGCCTTTTATCTTGCTCTACCCCCAGCTCTGAAGCGGATCCATCTCCAGTCCAGCTGGGCCAATCTGGCACCTCTGCCATCACTATTTAAGAAGGGAAATCTGAGCTTAAAGAGGAGGTGGAGGAGTGTTGCAAAATTGAGATGGCTAAGTGGATCTCACAGTCAGAGAGGAAGAAGGAAGGAGCGCTGGACCAGAGACTCCAATCCATGGAGGGCAATGGCAGGACTGAGAGCCACCAGCAGCTTCGGGTGAGTGGGCCCAGATAGGCAGGAGATTGTGTGAGGAGGTGACCATGGCATAGACTGTGCTGGAGAGCCTGCAGGCCGCAGAGACACACACAGGAGCCAGAGAGGAGCTACAGCCTTTGGGATGAGTGCACATCGGAGTAGCCTGTGCAGGGCTACTCTGTGTGTGAAGTACCCCACAGTGGAGCAGGGATGACCAGAGAGGAGTCCAACTGCTCTGAGATGAGACAAGCGACAAAGAGGCATCTGGAAAGGACTGACTGAAATCCACACTCCCTACCCCACTGCCCCATTCAGTAGGGCAGGAGAGGTACAGACATCAGGATCAGGGGTCTGAGTCCAGGAAGAGGAGAGGGATGGGAGGAAGCTGGTTTTAAAGAGCTGGTTGTGCTCTGCATCATTGTACCACTCTGTGGTGTTGCCTGTTTGTTATGTTTTGAAGTTTTATGTTTTTGGTTGGTGGTAGATTAAATCAATTTTTGTTTTCTTCCTCAAGCGAAGTAGTCTTGTCTGTTTTACTCAGGACCATAAGTGGCAACTGAGGCCTCTCTGTCCTTAGAGAATTCCAAAGCCTTGGTATTTATGGCTGATCATGGTCCTTTGTTGCTTGATGAGCCTAAACCAGGACAGATTTAGATCTTAGTATAGTTCAATTTCAACCTTCCTTGAAAAAATTAATGAGCTGGACCTTCTTAGATGTTTCCTAACATGTTTCCCAGACCAAACTACATATCATTCTAGCAACTCTTCTCTGAACCATTTCCAATCCTTATCTTTTCAAATGGATTCCACAAGCAGGCAGAGTAGTCTGACTATAATCTCAGAAGTAGCTTACAGGAAAACAAAAGAACCTACTGCATATCATAGCCTAACATTTTTCAGATAGCATCTCAAAGTGTGGGCATTTCTAATGGAACATGAGCTATGGTGCAGGAGTTAGGTATCAGCAGTGGTCTTTTAGTTCTTCCACAAGATACAGTGAAAAGATTCACAAATCTTAACATTTTACTCTTCTCTATGCACACTTTGTGCCTTGTATTGCAACTAAGTTCAGAACACATTTAAAAGAAAGAAATGCTTGAAGTATAGATTATCATTCCATTTTGGAAATATGGTAGCATCAATGCAATTTCTCTAGTCTTAGTAAATTTTGCATAAAAATAACATCTGGTGATATTTTATTGATTTTTATCTTCTGAAAGGAACTTACAAATTGCCTCACTGCATTCTGCAGCTTACAAACAAGTAATGTATTGCTTTGGTTGGCTTTACAGTAAGATTCAAACATGAACTCATGTAGTAAGACGAAGAGATTAGGATGGACACCTGGTACTTCTGAATGCCAATAGAGTCCTGTTTATTATAGTATTATGGTAATGGCAGTCTCAGTAGTCTCCTTGTTGATTTAAACACCAAAAAAAGTAGGAATTTGGGATTATTTTCTCATAAAACCAGTTATACAATGAAGATCTAGGCCTGCAATAAGATTTTAAGTATCTCTAAAGTACATTTCCTTCATTTCTGGACATATGTAATTTGCTTTAACTAGACAGGCGAAAAAAAATTAAAATAACTAGTAAAATGTTTCCCAGAATTGTTATTTTTTAGAATAACATAGTAGAATTTTCACCTGTAGAGGCAGCCCTGACTTTTTTGCTTTCCCAGCTCTGCACCCTTGCTATGTTTTTAAATTTTCAAGAGAATCTGGAAATAAGCCTCCACATAACACTATTTTGAATTACTCTCTTATGGTTCAGCTAACTGCTTCTTAATGTCACTTTTGAAATAGAAATGCCTAAGAAATGGTATCGGTTTACATAAAAAATGTCAAGTAGTCAGTGCTGTAGGAAAAGCTGTGACTTCCTAAGACTACAACACTTTATTCTTTAGAAGAAATTCTCTCAACCTCCATAAGGCATTTGATCAGGTAAGACATTTATTTATGTTTGAATTGGCAAATGCAGTCACCCAGATAATTAACTAACTGAAAATTATTGATCTGTTAAGCATAATGCAGTCAATGTCAGAAGTGTTTACTAGAGTCATGTTAATGTTAATACACTCTATTCCCTTGTAAAGTTATTTGCTTAGGTCTTAGGATCACATCTCTTTCCAATAATCTCAAAGATTCAACAAAACCCCAGTTCATTCTTCTTGTGAGGAATGAGGCAACTTAGAAATGTTAATAGAAATTTATTTTTGAAGCCTGTAAAAATATCCCTTGAGATACACTCAGCATGATACTGCAATATTTGTCATGATAAGTCTGGTCATGAATTTTAGAAGAAATTTGCAAAAGATACAGTAGCGTTAATTAAGAGTCTGTGACCACAATGAGTCATTAACACAAATACATAAAAATATCAGTATGAAAATTTATTTCTACTCAGTGTATCAGGAAAGGTACTTGTAGTGTTAGTTTGGTGTGTAATCATAGATATAGCACACTTTGATCAGTAGAATTAAAGAAATAAATTTTAAACTTCATAGTGAACCTAACCACTGAAAGGAACAGCAAACATTCTTTGTTTTCAGAAGGGATATGACTTTTCATTGCAGAATCAGATTGTCACTTATTTACAAAAGCATTATTTAAAATCTACTAATTTATTTAGGTCAGATAGAACAACAAGTTTTCCCAATTGATTTACTTATTTAGTACATACTTTCTCTCTGCATTTCTGCATCATCATGAGTTGTATGACATCAAGATTCTTCATTTTATAGATTGGCACCCAAATTACTCCAGTTGTTTGAAGTAAGGATTATACTTGCAGCTGTTAGACTCTATCTATAAAATCACAAGTGATATAAAGAAGACAAATAGCTGATGATTGTTCACAGTTTTATTAAGCACAGGGACTAAGGGGTGGCAGAAAAAAAGCTCAAGCTGTGGGTTCAAAAGACAGAGAAGGAAGCTTTTAATCATGTAATTAAGCTGTGAAGTGCCTTACCAAAGACTAGATGCTCAAAATCAATAAGTACCAGGCTTAAATCATGGCAAAAGATCTGTGACGGGCTATTAAGTATCAAAACATCCCCATTGAGTCAGAAAGTCCCTGAACTGCAATTTGTTTGAGACTAAAGAAATAGTCTAGGGAATTATTTCTGCATAATTGTGCTTATATTTTTCCCTAGACCTCTACTGTGAGCCATTGTCAGAGAGCTGTGATACTGAGCTAAATAAACTCTCAGCATGAACAAGAGCCCATTTTGGTTTTTTTATGTATCCACAATATCACCTGGCACCTATAGTTCTAATTTTACTTCTACTTACTTGAAATAAGTCTACTGGGAAAAAAATTAATCAAAATTATTAAAATTTAATTGATTAGTATCATTTCTTAAAATTATGGTATCAGATTCATGAATGTCCTTTAAATATATTGTCACAGTTTTTATTTGCATTTAGGTGGCAGAGGAATTAATTTTGCCCACTTGATTTTTACCGCATGCAATTTCATCTTTTTTTAAAATTGTGTACTTTCTTGCTGTTTCTTCAATGCATAGTTATCTTTTTTTTCCCCCAACAATGAGGCTGTAGGTTTGCTTCTCTTGTCACTGTGTCATTCCACAGAAGGTTCATGTCTGTGCAAATGATAAAGTCTTCATTTTAAAAAAAATCACATGTAACACGTAGCAATAACAGCTACAACAAAGTTACCAGAACAAAAGCTTCATTAGCTGCCTTTATCTACAAACTTTCTGTGTCTGGAATGTCCTTCTTCTATGCAAATGACTGTAATAAGGCAAATATTTTTTTCAAAGACCTAATTATTTTTGTAACAGGCTAAAAATCAATACCAATTTTAGTGAAATATTGATGTCTTCCACTGTGTTATATAGGCTTATACATCCAAAATACAGACACTAGGAATGACCATTTCCTCATTAATCTGGTGTTTAACAGTAAGAGCTCATGATTTCACCATAATCTACATTTTCACTAGGCAACTCCTCTCAATATTGGTATGTGATATCTCCTCTTAGTCTAACAAATTCAGCACCCAACAAATGCATCAATCATGTCTGTCATTCACAAACTAGGCATCTCTTCTGCCTGCCTCACTTCTAACACCTGAATTAACGAGTATACTCTGAGCACACCTGCTTCCACACAGACTTAGACATGAAGAAAAGTCAGTAACAGCACCGTTTACATTTCTTATCTGGAAGAGACTACTCATTCTAGAGATTACCAGATAATTGTTCTCCAGAAGGTGAGGTGATAATGTCAGTATCATACAAAATGCAAGATAACTATAACTACTTCTTCCTCCTCCAGTCTTTTGTGAGAAGGTTCAGTACCAAGCATCCTTTCATTCAGGATATGTATGCTTGCCTCCTCTTCAGCAGTTCCCAGTGATTATCAGTCAACCACTGATGTAGATCAGCTCAGCACTTAGCTGACTTGGTTTTTGATTCATCTCTCCTCATATGCTAGAGTTTATGTTCTATCTTCTGGAACAGCATCTTCAAGTTCAGACACAATGATGCTTAGATCCTCTTCATAGGTTCACCACTTACTGTAAAATGTTACTTTCAGTGATGTCAAGATTGTGAACTTTATTCCCTGTTAAAAATTATAGCCCAAGTCAAAAACTTTACATCTTTAATTTTCTCTGTGGCAAGCAACACTCGTATATTATGAAAAACAAGGAAGTGTAGTCATGTATTTTTTATAAAAATCTTTTTAAATTCAGTCATATAGCATTGGAATGTTTTGAGAGCTCTATAGTTGAGTCAGATCCATAGCTCAGGTTTCCCAGTTCATTAGCAAAGACAACCTATGATCTGAAATGCAAACAGGGACTATATTATGAGAAATATTGAAAACCAGACTGTTTAAAATAAAGTAAAAACATAAGAAGTAAAAAAGCACAGGAAAATATTTCTTCTAAACCAATACCATATACGTTTTGGAGCAGGAAGGTTTTGCTTTCAACTGAATAAAGTACTGATGCAGTCCAAACATGATGCAGAAAACACCATTCGTCTGGTGATTTCTTCTGGATTGGATTTGTCATTGCAGCCGTACTCTAAAGGCAACCCCATGGACCCCAGTACAGGCAACATCAGCTAGCTGGTAAATGTACTGTCAGCTTAGCCTGTGAATGCAGTTCCTGAGGGCAAAAAAGCTTTCCAGTCTTGAAGTTCTGCCTATCACAGTAATAGTTAGTTTGATTTTTTTTCTCCACTGTTGATTGTTTGTTTTTTTCTGGTGGGGATGGTGGAGGAGGATTGAGGTGTTGTCATGCGCCTTTTTTCTAGAGAAAGTTATTGAGGTTATCAGATCCAGTCTAAGCTCAATAGCACCTTACCTGAAATGCCACAGTATACAACAACCTTAAACTGGAGACAAAAGAAAAAAACAGAGAATCTAATATCTAGCTATAATCTAATTTAACAATTAAATTTAGTCAAGAGACTTTAGTTGATTTTTTTTTCTATGTACTATGCCTCATTATTTTTCATTATAAAAAAAGTAAAAGCCAAACAACAAATTTTTTTATACTTTTTTTATACTTTAGACTCATATGTCAACCTCACTATTGTCTGAATCAAATTTTCTCAGAGAATTAAGACACAGCTTTAGTGTTTTGTCTTCAAATGCTTGCTCTTTCATACTCCCACATGTGAGAGAGAAGTTCATGGATAGGTTTTCCCTAACAAGCTCTTTTATCTTTGTTGTGCTATTGCTGAGAAGATACCGTGTTCAATTTTAGATAACACCTGGAACACAACACTGTCTTCAACTTCCTATCTTCTTGTGTGACCTACTATAGGAGAACCTGCTCTGACAGGGAGGTTGGACTAGATGATCTTTCAAGATCCCTTCCAACCCTGTGATTCTTACTCAGTGGAAAAAATTTTTATCAATATTCAGGCTTAAAAGACATACTTAAGGAAATGTACTCTCATGGCCAAGAAGTTCAATGGCATCCTGGAATGCATCAAGAAGAGTGTAGCCAGCAGGTCAAGGGAGGTTCTGCTCCCTCTCTACTCTGCCCTGGTCAGGCCTCATCTGGAGTCCTGTGTCCAGTTCTGGGCCTCTCAGCTCAGGAAGGACAGAGAATTTCTGGAGCGAGTCCAGCACAGGGCCACCAAGATGATCAGGGGACTGGAACATCTTTCATATGAGGAAAGGTTGCAGGAACAGGGGCTGTTTAGTCCAGAAAAGAGGAAAATGAGGGGGGTTCTCATTAGTATTTACAAATATCTAAATGGTGGATACCAGAAGTTTGGGACATCCCTTTTTTTCTATTGTATCTAGCAACAGGACAAGGGGTAACGGGATGAAGCTGGAACACAAAAAGTTCCACTTAAATGTAAGAAAAAAATATTTTTCTGTGAGGGTGATGGAGCCCTGGAACAGGCTGCCCAGTGAGGTTGTGGAGTCTCCTTCCTTAGAGGTCTTCAAGACCCACCTGGATGTGTTCCTGTGTGATCTGATCTAGGTGGACTTGCTTCTGCAGGAGGGTTGGAGTAGATGATCTCTAAAGCTTCCTTCCAACCCCTGCCATTCTATGACTCTATGAAATATTCCAAGAATGGATTTGACCAAAAGTGACAGAAAGGAGAATTTTGTACTGACTTTTCAACAGGATTTGGTTTCCTGAATCCTCTAAAATACCATTAAGGGAATTTTCTGTGTCATGTTGAATGCATTCATCTATTCTTTATCTTTCACTAGTCAGTGAAAAAGAATTTTCCTTGAGATTTTTAGCATTTTAGAATAAATTTTAGAATCATTTAAGATAATTCTAGCAATAGAATAATGAAAAATTACTTGGGCAATTTATAATTCAGGTCATTGCTTGGGCAGAGATTTGTAAAATTAAATATTTAAATCTTTTAAAAAAAAAAAGAATTAAACAACAAAGAAACTGTTGTGAGATATTCAAAACAACAGAGTATTAAAATCATATTTATATTGCTATTACCAGACTACAATAGAAGTTGTAATAAAAAAATGAAATTAATAAAAATTCACACTAAGCAAAGAACTTCAGAGTATTAAGTAACACTGAACTTTTCAAGATTTTCATCAAGACAAGCCTTTTTTTTTTTTCTTTCTCATTTAATAACTGCAACTGGCTAACCTGATAAATTGAGTGTTGCTAGCAATACCTGCTATGATTTCACTGCCAAAGACTATAACTGTAAATATTTACAACATTTTCTTATCATGTTGCCAGATGACTGCTAGGAAACATGCTGGGTTCATTTTTTGCTCCTATTTATTTGTTGCTTAAAGAATGATTCATGTCATGCCAGTCTGCATTCATGCTCAGTTGTGTGATAGATTCTTCTGCATCAAGTAACATCACTCTATATTCTGTCAGCTCTAAAACCACAGTCTGAGCTATAGCAAACCTTGAGACAACCTATGCAGCCAGTCAAATATATGGCACCTCATGAAGGACAAGGGTATAGGTGATTCTCCATCCTCATCAGTATCTATGACACATGCATAGTTCAGAACACCAGAGAACATCGTACCACATGTCTCATTAAGGTATCTCTCCTCATTCTCCTCTTTTTGCAAACATGACAGTTGTGGGATTCTGTTATATATCCAACATATATAATTGGAGCAAGGTTCTAAGTCGCCTTGATCTTTCACAGACTTGGAGCTTGTCAGCACACTGTCATTGCTTTCCAGCAGAACTCTTATTAGTTAACTGTACTTGGCAGCACCTCAGAAGCTATACATTTAAGTTTAAGTAGCTTGACATGATAAAGGTTATCACCTTCTTTTCAGGGATAATTACTGTCAGCATTGATAAACATGTATTTCTTCTCCAATCCATCTGAAGACTGATGTGAATAAGTCACAAATGTGTCTATAGTTTAAATTTTACAGTTCCTGACACAGAATCATTTCTTGTTGAGATCTCTGGCTGATAATGTAAGTATAGGCCTATATACTCACATGTGTATGTATTTATATGCATTTTTGCCTATTTTGACTATTATTTATCAGCTTTCATGGTATGAATGAAAACATGTTTGATCTGAAGAGGAGAGAGAATTCCAAGGACCAAGACTGGAATATTTTTTAACTTCTTGTGCTTTTATTTATTCATTTATTTATCTGTCATTCACTCTATCTATCTAGTTCTTTGAACTTCAAACACTACAGTTCTTTCTCACCAGAAGAAATCTAACTGCTACAGGAATTTGTTCCTGTAATGACTTTGAGGTTTAAACAACTCACCTTGTTTTGTGAGTTGTCATGCTGTTTTCTATATACATTTTTCTGTACTGTAGGCCGAAAGTACTGATATCTGAATGTGGAAATGATGAGTGCAGTTAAACACAGCAAAAAACTGTGGTACAGGATGCTGAAAGCCTTTTTGAGAATTGGCTACAGCTGTTCAGCAACTACCAGCAAAGGAGAACTTCTTAAAGTAACATGTAGAAAAACACAAGGATTAAACTACCCTAACAGATTAATAGAGATTTCCTAGTAGTACATGGGTGATCTTCCAAATCTTTGAACTTATTGAGAAAAAAGTGAGAGAGATACAGAGGTAGGGGAGAGAGTGGCACAGACATTACAGCAGTGATTGGTTCTGGAAATATGTCTGTTAGGAAAGATCTCTCATAGATTTAGCTTTCAATATTTTAGTATCCAGGAAATTTCAATAATAGCATATTTTTAATAACATCTATGAGATGTTTAATAACGTAGAAGATTTTATAACAATAAATAAAAACTAGCATGTTCAACTTCTAAGAAATAAATTAACATTTGTGCTGTATGCAATCTGTTAGTTTTAACTGCTGTGTTTACATAGTAAACACTGGGTAGTAAAGAGCTATTGTCTTTGCTCAGAAATGCTCTCTACAATCACAGATTAATTAAAAACAAAGAAAAAATGCTAAGAGTAGAATTTGCCTCTTAAAAATGGCAAAATTCATGGGATAGTGTGCATATCAAATATTTCACAGTAAATTAGGTATTTCTCATCTTCCACTAAGAAGAAACTTGTTCATAGCATAATTGACATTGACAAAGGCCAAACTAAGTGTCGTTGGGGGCTTCACGATGTTATTCTTCCATAAACTTTGCTATATACATAAAGAGCTTAAAATCCAGAGACATAATGCAAATCGTCTGACAAAATAATGTAAGCAGTTCTTTGTTCTGTGGACGTATACTAAAGGTCATGAAGCTTTCTTGGTAAAATATTTAAAATATCTCTGAAAGCAACTGGCTACATGTTTCAGCTACTTGAATCTACAATTCTCCAACAATTTGCTTGTAGTATTTTAACGGAAAATGAAATTAGCTATTCTCCCTCTATTGTCTGGCAACTTTGTAAGCGTTGCCTTGTACATTTGTGTGATAGGGGTTGATCAGAGATAACCATTTTAAGAGAAAGATTTTCCTAGTCTTTTGCAACATCAAAATAGCTGTCTGTGATGATCATACAGTAAGTGCTGAAACAGCAAATTTGAAAGAAAATAATGCCTAGAACTTGCTGTCTGGTTTAGGCCCATTCAGGGACAACAATTAGAGTCAAATACCACAGACTTGAGAATTGCCAAAGGGCAGGGAGGGCTTAATTGCTGCTTATGGTCCAAAAATAAAACGGATAAGTCTGGGGGAAGAAAATAATTTAATACAACACCAACTAAAACGTAACCATAAAACCCCAAAAAATAACCAACACAAAAGAACGGAGAGTGGTACAGTGAAGAAGAGTACAACCAGCCCTTTAAGACCACCTTCTCCCCACCCATCCCCTCTTCCCGAGCCCAGAGTCCTGATCCCCGTGTCTTTATCTGCTTCCCCTCTGAACACCTCAGAAGGGGAGGGAATGGGGGTTTCCATCAGTCTATTGCTGATGACTTTTGCCATTTGTCTCTCCTCAGGGCAAGTGGGCTCCTCGCCAGTCCTCTCTGCTCCTCTGTGGGGTACCTCACAAATATACCCCTGCACGGGCCACTTCGACATGCGTTCATCCCAAAGGCTGCAGCCTCTTTCTGCCTCTCTTGTGGGTCTGCTCTGAGGTGCACAGGTTCTCCAGCACGGCCTGCACCATGGCCGCCTCCTCACAGAGTCTCTTGCCCATCCAGGCGCACTCACCCAGAGCTGCTGGTGGCTCTAAGGCCTGCCATTGCCCTCCATAGGTTGCAGGGGCACAACCTGTGTTCTCAACACGGGTTGCAGAGGGATCTCTGTTCTGACCGTCCTTCCTTCCTCCTTCTCTGATGGTGGGGTCCACATGGTCGCCTCCATCTTGTATCACTCTTACACCTCCTCCCAAGTACTTCAAATTCCCGTCCTTAAATGGTGATGGCAGAGACACCAGATTGGCCCAGCTGGGCGGGAGGTGGGTCTGAACCCAGGAGCCGGGGAAAAGTCCAAGAACTCTTTACCGGGTCTGCCCTGCAGACCCTTCCCCGTGTTAGCAAGCAAAAGCAGCTCCTCGCTAAACCATAACACTTGCAAACCAAAAGATCTTAAATTTTAAGGCAAAATTAAATGTGGACCAAAACCGAAAAAGAACTTTAAAACTTATTCCTCTGTTTAGTTCCTAGTTTCATTTAAAATTTAGATACTTTTTCATTTATTTGTAATATTTTATATTTTCATGTTCTTCATCTGAATACAGTACACTTACATTTTGATTTGTACATGACATGTGTACAAACAGGTCAAATCCAAGACTTATTGATTCTTATGTACTATATTCATCTTTTCACTTAAAGTTCATAAATTGTCGTTTATGATGAATGTTACTGGGGCTTAATTCCTGTATTATTAAAACCAAATTTAAATAATATATATAACTCAGAAAATCTGAGGTATGAAGTTCTTACTCCTAATGGGAAGCAGTTATTCAAACGTATAACTCTCTCCAATGGGACTGCTCAGTATAACATAAATGATCTGTTGTACACCTAATGGGTTTACAGGCTGGTTCTAAAAGGGGCATATTAAATTACTATTAATTAAGAAATCTAAAAAGTTATTTAAAAAATAGTTTTAAATAGCTCTGTTGAATAATTACAAATTCTAACAATTTCTTATAATTACATAGGAGATCAACTTGCAGAAGAATTTCTCATGGCCTATGGTTGTATGATTTCTCGTAATTTTTCATTTTCTCATTGCCTATGGCTGGGTTTCAGTAAAGCAGCTCGGGATCCTGTGATGCAAAGTAACAGAGAAATCTTCAATATCAGTATAGACTGGGAGATGAAAGTATTGAGAGTAGTCCTGGAGAGAAGGACTGGCAGATACAGGGGAATGAAAAATTGAATGTGAGGCAGCAATGTGTGCTTGCAACGCAGAAAACCAATCATATCCTAGGTTGCATACAAAGAAGTATGACCAGCAGGACAAGAGATGTGATTCTTTCCTTCTACTCTGCTCTCATTAGTACTGCATCCAGCTCTGGGATCTCCAGCAAGAGATGCATCTGTGAAAGCAGGACCAGTAGAGAACTGCAAAAATTGAACATTTCACCTATGAAGAGAGGCTCAGAGGGTTGAGATTGTTAGACCTGAAGAAGAGAAGGCTCTGGGGACGCTTCATAGTAGCCTTTCAATATTCAAAGAGGGCTTACATGTAAAGGGAAAAGTCCTGTCTAACTAACATGATATCCTTCTATGATAAGGTCACCTGCCTAGTGAATGAAGAGAAGGCAGTGAATGCAGATTTTCTGGATTTTAGTCAGTCTTTTGATACTATTCTTCTGGACAAGTTGTCCAACTGTGAGATGAGCAGGTACACAGTGCACTAGGAGAAGAACTGTCTGAAGGGCAGGGCATAAAAGATTGTAGTGAATGAGACTGCATCTAACTGGCAACCAGTCACTAGCAGTGGTCCTCAGGGCTCAAATCTAGAGACAGTCCTGTTCAATATATTTACCAAATATCTGAATGCAGGAGTTGAATGCAGTATTAGCAAGTTTGCTGATGATGCTCAGCTGGGAGGTGTTGTTTACTGTCCTGAGGGACGGGAAGTCTTGCAGAGGGATCTAGATAGATTGGAGCATTGGACTATGATTAAGGGGATGAAAATTAACAAGTCCAAATGCCATATTCTGCATATCTAGGATGGAGTAACACCAGGCACAATTATACACTGGGAGAAAAGTAGCTGGAGAGCAGCCCTGCAGAAAGGAATCAGGGGATGCTGGTTTAATATGAGTCAGCAGTGTGCCCTGGCAGAGAAGAGGACAAACTGCACCGCAGGGTGCATTAAACACAGCAGAACCAGACAGTCAAAAGAGGTAGTTATCCTGCATTGGTGCGAACTCACCTTGAGTGCTGTGTGCAGCTCTGGGCCTCACAATTGTCAAAGGATGGGAAGATCCTTAATAGTGTCCAGAAGAGGTTAACAGAGCTGGTGAAAGGGCTGGAAGACATGTAGTGCAGCTAAGGACTTGAGGCTTGTGTAGTTTGGAGAAAATGAGGTAGAGGAGCAGCTTCATTGTTTTCTACAGTTTCCTGAGGAGGGGAAGTGGAGGGGGAGGTGGTATCTACTGATTAGATGTCTGGGAACAGTTCAAAGCTGCACCAGGAGAAGTTCAGACTGGACATAAGAAAACATTTACCAAGAAGGTGGTCAAACATTGGAACTAGGAAATTATTTCCTAGAGAGATGGTCAATGCCTCAAGTCTGTCAGGGTTTAAAAGACATTTGGACAATGTCTTTAACAACATGCTTTAACTTTTGGTCAGCTCTGAATTGCTCAGGCAACTGGACTAGATGATCACTGTAGGTCTCTTTGAACTGTTCTTCTCTTCTTTTCTACTCTATTCAAGACAAATAGAGAAAGAGAGATATGAAAGGAAAGAAGGAGAGAAGAGAGGGAAGTGGAGAGAGAGAGAACAAAAGAGAATGAAAGAAAGGAAAAAAGGAAGAAAGAAAATCTTTTACTAATGCCTGTAGTGATAAAGTAGGGGCGAATGGTTTTAAACTCAAAAAGAGTAGGTTTAGATTGGATATAACAAATAAATACTTTACTATGAGGATGCTGAGACTATATCAGGTTCCCCCAGAACTTAAGGATGCTTCTTTCCCTGGAAATTAACAAGATCAATTTGGATGGATCTTTGAACAACCTGATCTAGTGATGGAGTTCCCTGCCCATGGCAGAGAGGTGGAACTAGATGATCTGATCTCTAAAGGTTGCTTCTGACCCAAACTATTCTATGGTTTTATGTTTCTATGAGTCTATGAAATATAAGCTGAAGAGTAAATTCATGCTAGAATATGTTACAAAAAAAGATTTCTAGTTCCTCTGAACATCTCTAAAGAAAATATAATCTTAAAAGACATACCAAATTAAACCCAGTCTGCATGATAGATGAATTTCCCTTCTTTGTTCCTTCTTTTAGTCATGCTTATCTGTTAGTACAGTCCAGCTACTTCAATAACAGAATTGAAAGTTGTTTTTCCTTTGACTCTTGGATGTTGCTGATTTAGGAACCCAATGTCATCTTAAGACACTTCATGGTACTATTGTCATGGTTCAGGCGCAACCAGCAACAAAGTACCACACAGCCTCTTGTTCGCCCTCTCCCCTCCCCAAACATCATCACCTTCCTTAGGATTGCAGAAGTACCAGTGAAATGGGAGGAAAAGACAACCAAGGACCTTCTGGATTGAGACAAGGGCAGGAAGGGCTCACTGACAATTACAGTTCTGAGCAAAATAGACTTAACTACCCAACTTAGAGAGGAAAGTAAGAACAGCTTATTCTACAGTCTTCTAGAAAGAGAACAGACATAAATCAAACACAGAACAAGATGATCAGAAAAATGCAGCCAGCACTTTAAGATCTCCTTCCCCCACTCTTCTTCCCAGGTTCAGCATCCTGCTCTCAACATCTGTACCTCCTACCCCCTCAGCGGTGCAAAGGGGTAGGGAATGGAGGATGTGGTCAGTCCCTCACAGCTGGTCTCTGCCACTTCTGTCTTCTCAGAGGAGAAGGAGTCTTTACATTCTTCCCTTGCTCCAATGTGAGGTCTTTCCCACAGGATATGGTCCTTAATGAACCTCTCTAGTGTGAGTCCTTCACAATGGCTACAGCTGCTCACAAACTCCTCCAGCCTGGGACTCCTCTGCACCTAGCAGCATTCTGGGCACCTTCTGCTGCAACACTGCCCTCCCACAAATTCACTAGGCATAGTCCCCGGTGTAGGGTTCTCCACAAACTGCCAATAAATCTCAGTTTCACTACTCCTCTCCACAGGTTGAAGGGAGACAGCTGCCATCTCACCACGGGATGTAGGGAAGTCTCTGTTCCAGCACATCTCCTCACTAACCTTGGGGTTTGCATGGTTGCTTCTCTCTCCTCCAACTCCTTCCAACACCTCCCAGAAAAGGAGGAAGAACCTTCCTCTTCTGGCTTCTTCTTCTTCTTAAAAAGTGATCATGGAGGCATCCACTTGGCTCAGCCCCAGAAGAGGGTCTGATTCAGAGTCAGGGAAAGTTTCCAGTAACTTCTTACAGGTGTCATCTTTACAGTCCTTCCTCGTCACCAGAAACAATTCCACACAAAACCATGACAATTATCTTGGTAGATATTGCAATTACTGTACACTTTGTGGATAATAAGAATCAGGGAGGAAAAGAGAATAAAAAAGCAAAAGAGAAACACATATGTATCTTCAGAAGTTACCTATTCACTCATATGCCTTTACAGTTGGTTTTATCATTAGCAAACTTGGAAATTTTATGTCAGTTCAACCACTACAGTATATATGAAATTTTGTGAGACAAAAAGACAAATTTGACATGAAATATGAAGGCTATTCCCAGATTTGCCACTGGGCATAACACGAACTCTCTCTTTACCATTAACATCTTACTGTCTCCTAGCAAAGGTTTCACATTTGTTATTTTATATCTCTCTCATAAGCAGCTTGCTATAAGTAATTAATTCAATTACATCACCTAAACAGACACAAGGGAGCTTTATGTCAACTTCACAAAGTGTTACACACCATGTCATATGTAACAGTGCCTACTGGGAAGAGATTCTCATGGATGTTGAATGAACTTTAGTCATGTTTTCAGAAACCATAAAGTAATTACAAAAGACTTAAAAAATAACATAGAATAGTTGATCTAACAATTCAAATAGAAACAGAAGAGAAAGAGATCAAGACACAAACAACTGACCTGAACAGCTAAGTACCCTGATAAATTAAGAAAACATCACAGCAAATAGCCAAAATAAATATAGTTGCTTGATAGACTTCTTTTAGAGGGCTATATGTTGTGTCCCCCAGTTCATATATCAGTGTCTTAAACATTGTAGCTTTTTTTTTAGAAGCTGGCCTTCTTTACATTTAGTTTAAAACTGTTTGGTCCTTCTCTTAAGGCATTTCAGTGAAATTATACATTTTCCTATATCTGACTCTTGCTTTAAATAAGATGTCTAAGCTGTAACAGGACAAATTCAAACAATCTATGCATTAGCCTAAGAACTGGAGAGTGTCATCAAGTGTATAACTCAAATGTCCGCAGAAGCTCTCTAAGGGAAACAGTTGACCTGAGAGGACAGCCAAAGTTAGAAAACTAGAATAGCCTGGTTAGTTGAGAAATTTAATCCATAAAATAATAGGAGAAACAGGTGAGTTAATGGAGGAATTTACTTGTTATCTCTTCTACAGAAAAATAATACTAGGGTGGATGGTAAAGAAATAATCCACCAAGGGAAAGCTGGAAGGTCCATTGAAAGGTTTCCATGAGAAATGCCAGTGAGATTGCTAGACCAATGTTAGCAGAGAAAGACTTCAAAAAAAAAGGAACCAAAATTATAATTAAGCCTAAATAATTTCTAGGAATTTAAAGTTTGACTTCTAATTATGTGCCAAAATGCCTTGCTGGACTTCACCTTGCTCTATTCACTCAAAGACTGCATTGCATAATGAGGAACCTTGCCTTTTACTAAATCCAAGCTACTCGCTTCAGATTCTCTTGCTCACTTCAGATTCTCATACTCTGTGCTCTCTGTCTTGGTTCTGGTCAGCTAATACTTCACCCTGTAATTGAGTTATTCACATCCAAACACATCTATTGAAAGCTTTACAATCCTCAGAGTTTTGCATAAAGGATTAGGAACAAGTTAGGAAAAAAAACAATTTCAGGATTTCAAAAACTTCATTTAAAGCTGAGTAGAATGCATGTCCAGAGGCATGTTGAATTTAGTGACAGTTTAAACTGTTTAAGGAAGTTACTTTGAATGTCAAGATATTTCATTCCTATTAGTAAAAAAAAAAAAAAAACTCATTTAAAGTTTATTTATTTTATGGTAATAACAAATGCTTTAAGAGACTTTTAAATAGCAAACCTGTTAGTTTAGGTAGAATCAACTATCTAGATCAAGCCCTCAGCTACATTTTACTGTTTTCCCAAGCAGGAAAAAATTACGTGATACAAGAATAGTCTTTTTTCAGTTTGGTCACAGATTAAAGAATGAATTATTCATGTAGCTGTAAAATAAATTCTTATTCAAGCTACTTAGCTACTCCATCTGGCCTTGAAGGAGTAAATAGATATAAAAGTCTTCTTAATTCTGCTAGGAACATGGAGAAGGAATGAATATTTAAGTCTTTAATGTCCACTGATTGATACAGAACTGAGGCCTCTACAAGGCATTGTAAAATTACTGACAGTGTCCTAACAGAGGCAACAAGTGTAATTGAAGTGATTAGAAATTTTTTAGATGCCATTTTATAACTACTGTATTTACATTTATATATTCCACATTTGATGTTTTGCTTAGAGATTAAGTTCATGGTGGTTTGTCTTGTTGGGTACTTCAGATTAGGAGGTTTAGACCACCTTGTGATTGGATCACAATCATATTTGACAAAAAAAAGAAGGGGGAAAATTTCAGCACATGGTCACATTTGTTTCCTAAGCAAAATGTTTCAAATATGCATATACAGGACTACACAGTCAGTAGCCAACAAACTAGAACATTCTTTTCATAGTGAAGTAAATTAAAAGAGAGAGGTGCTCACTTTTTGAGACCTTTGCTGTGCCTAAAAGCCAAGAATATGAGGACAGACACATAAGGCTTCTATCACTATTTCTCCCTGGGAAAGTTCAAAGCTTCTTTGCATTTAAATTTTTATCTTCATATGTGATCACAAAACAGAATAATGACAATATGCTATGATAAGATCATAGAATCATAGAATGGTAGAGTTGGAATGGACCTTTAGAGATCATCTAGTCCAACCCCCTGTCATCTAGATACTGTTCTCTTTCTGACTGGGAACATACAAAAACTTGCTGTTAGTGGTCTGCATCAGGAAAGTAGATGCTGAAATACTACTAAGTGATGTTAAAAAAGTCTATATTACTGTTTAATTTTTTCTCAATTCAGACATAATATATAAATGCTACAATGGAAAAAGGGGGTACATGTTTTGTGCACCTTCATCCTTGAGTTCAGTGAAATTTTACTGTGCATTGACACACTGTAGCTTTCTTCAGTAATCTTTTTCATCATAAAGAAGTGGATATTGAATGAGCAAAACCAGAAAAATCTAGCTTCTGCCATCTGTACTGTGAAAATATTCACGTTTCTGAGGAGCACTGAAAGAAAGTTTGAAAAGATTCAGAAATGCTAAGTCTCATCATAATTCATTTTTTGCTCTTCGGTGTAGGTAGATGTTTGAATCTTCATTGCAGGAATTACTCTCCAGTCCTCTGTTCTTTATTCCTCCATGTCAGTCTTCACAAGGAGAGCAAAACTGGAGAGACAAATTACAAAGCCTCTATCAAGCTAATCAAATGGCAAAAGACTAGAATGGGCTTTATGCTGAATAAAGGGACAAATTGCAGTAACACTTTTGCCCATTTCAGAAACATACACAGGCTACAAAGAAAGGAAAGGAATTTATTTCCTGTTATAAACACACTAATTTCCTAAAATGATATTAAAGACCTAATTGGAGCTTGTGATTCCTGCATGACTTAAAAAAAATTAACCTTGTATTCTCTATATGGTCCAGGGGTAAGAATAAAGCAAATGTGAACAGAAGAAACAACTTTTATTAAAATAAAGTGAGATAAGTTACCTTTCCTCGTGAATCTTGCCCTGTTAATTCCACGGTGTGTTCATTCTCAGGAATTTAGATGGTTTCTTCCTGATGCAACTTTAGCCCATACTAACTGATATAGGCTACAAATGGTCAGTCTCCTGAACTGCAGAATTACGCCGATGTCAATGGATACATAATAAAGTCTACATCAAATTCACAAAGTATAATGCCCAGGGCATTGCACTCACTTAGGGCAAGCAGATGGATGGGTCCAGTTGTGAACTCATCTCTTATTTTCTATGACCTATGGCAAAGGCACAGTAAGAAAGGGGCATCAAATTGAAGCAGTTATTCCTGATGCAAGTTGATAGCTGCTGTTGCAGTCCAGGGAGAACAGTTCCATAGGTCTGGCAAGTAGGAGGTAGAAACAGGAGTTAGAAGATGCCTGAGGGAAAGTGGAGAACTAAAAATGCCTCCGAAAGCTAAAAATATCTCCCTGCCATTCTAGTGACATTATCTAACATATGAAAAATACGCATATGTGCAAGCCTTCTGTATCATTCAATTACCATGGGATACTCTCGAAAGACATACCACAAACTCTGCTTTTAAATTTCCTCACATTTTTTCTGTTTTTGCTCTGCAGCCTTGCCATTGCATTACTGAAGGTGTAGGCTAGACTGAGCATTCAGCTGCATGCAGAAGCTCTTTAAAACTTTTTAATTGTCATTAAAACACCACTGAAGTGGTCTGACAATCCTCCTTTTCTTGAGTATAGATATATTTGATATTTATAAGGAGATTGAGTTCACATCAGTGAGAAGCTACTTGATTACAGAAATTTTAGTTGATCTTCTTTTCTGCATATTACTCAACACTGAAGGACCTTCTTTCTTAGTGTCTCTTGTTTGATCTCTCTTTCTGCCAGCTAGATGTATGCTTTAAATGAAACTAAGAAAATGTAATCCATAGTAACAATCAATAAGTGTTTGAAATTTGGCATTTCCTGAAAATGCTAGTTTATCTAGACTCCTTCTCAAAATCATACATGAGATGGATAAGGATGGATAAGATAAGAAAGTGACAAAAACACCATAGGAAGAATCTATATGTCTTCCCTATATACTAATTTTTTAAGAACGTCAGAAATTTATTACAAATATGTCATTCAAGTAGAGATTGCTCTTCTCTGAACTTCTGGATTGGTATCAGAACAATAAACACAAGACATTGAGAAGACCTCTACACTCTTCTTAAGGCTTTGTTCTCATCTTGAATAATCTTTTGGTTATTTACACATTATGTCAACTCTACAGTGTCACAGATCATGCACCAGGATAACAAACTATGAATATTGCTTTAGGCTTTTTTTAAACTTCACTATTTCTAAGCCAAACAACAAATATTGTGTACTTTTCATTTCTTTCTGGCCTTTGATATTTTTGTAATCGTATCTTTCTCCAGAATATTTTGCAAGGAAATTTCTACTATAAGCTTTTTATTCTGCTTTTATTACTTGTATAAACAAGCCACGAGTTAAAAAATATACACCACAGATAATATATCAGTGATATTTTTGTAAAAGATATCTATATGTACATCAGAACACTGGAAACAATGGTTCTTCTAATTAATACTGATCCTATTGTCATATTCAAGACACTAGACTTTCAACTGTCTCATTGCAAAGCAAACAATGTGTGATTTGTTCTGGAAATATGTTCTTGATTTGTTTATGAATTGAACCTTATAATGCAGTAAGTGATAACATATTTACATCGATTGTCCAGGGCATCCTTACAGTTCTGATAGAAGAAAATCTGCTGTTTCAGCATGATGATATGTGATTATGACCTAATCAAATATGACAGCCTGCTACCATTTCAAATGTACTACTACAGAAAAAATATTGAGTAAAAATAAAATGTACAAGAAATGGGAAAAATAGAAATTAAAATTTCATTAAGCCATTTTATGAAAAAAAAATCAGGATATTTTCATTTTTAAAAAATTGTTTTGTTTTGTAGAATTTTAATCTATAGAGAAATAAATATCAGAGCCCATATTTACTAAGACTTGAAAACTGTAACCAAGTATCAGAGCTAAAAGACATACTTTGTTCTTTGTAGAACAGATTATAGTCCTGTACTTGTACTTTTGAGGAAATAATTTTCTAGAACAAATACAAATTTTTTTGAGGGCATAACTTAAGACAAGTATTTGGCCAGGAAATTAATTCAGTTAAGTCAGAAATTTTATCTACACTTTAAAAAGGAATATGTAACAGAAGGTCTTTTAAACAACTTAGATTATTACTAAAAACATTAACTTGCCCAAGCTATTTTTTTCAGAACTGAAGGATCAGAAACTATTGACAGCTAGCCAAAAAGGTGTAAAATGGTGAGTCCAGATGACTGAGATCTTAACCTATAGAAGAAAGATGATTAGGGAAATAGACTAACTTTCAACAAATGCTATCACTACAACTAAGGATTTTTTTCCATTACTATTCTTTTAATTTTCAACAGAACAACCTACATCAATGAACAAAGATTCATTAAAATTGGAAATAAGTAAATCAATATTTATGGTATTTCTAATTTATTTTCTCTTTCCTCAGTTTTAATAAATATTTTCTATCTTATTTTTATTTTATATACAAAGCTGTAAACATATTCTGTAGATATAATTGGAATTTATCATATAAAATACTTCTAATAATAGCCTTATATTTGTAGATTTCATTGTTTAGAAAGGAATTAAATAGAAATTAGTAAAATATTACTTCACTGAGATCAAAATTTTAAAAATACATGTTTTTAAAATGAATATATATTGAACAGGGTAATATAGTTCATACAGCATATTTAGTTTAAAGAGTTTCAGTTAAAATGCTTAAGTCATTTCATGAATAAAATCAAAGTTATTGCCAATCTATATTTAATACATTTTTAATTTTTTTTAATTCTATTCTATTAGTAGTTGACTAAATGTACTAAGTCTTCATCTACCTCAAAGTGGAAATGTATCTAGGACTAAAATCACTTTTCTATATCATAGACTCATAAGATCATAGAATGGTAGGGGTTGAAGGGACCTTTAGAGATCATCTAGTCCAACCCCCCTGCAGAAGCTGGTCAACCTAGATCAGGTCACACTGGAGTGCGTCCAGGTGGGTTTTGAAAACCTCCAGAGAAGGAGACTCCACAATCTCCCTGGGAAGTCTGTGCCAGGGGTCCACCACCCTCACAGTAAAATAGTTTTTCCTTCTCTTCAAATAGAAGATTTTGTGTTTCAGCTTCATCCATTACCCCTTGTCCTGTTGCTAGATGCTATAGAAAAATGAGATGCCCCAACCTCCTAACATCCACCATTTAGATATTTGTAAATACTAATGAAATCTCCTCTCAGTCTCCTCCTCTCTAAACTAAACCGTCTCATTTCCCTCAGCCTTTTCTCATAAGGAAGATGCTCCAGTCCCCTGAACATCTTCATGGCCCTGTGCTGGACTCTCTCCAAAAGTTCCCTGTCCTTCTTGATCTGGGGAGCCCAGAACTGGACACAGGACTCCAGATGAGGCCTCACCAGGGCAGAGTAGAGGTGGAGTAGAACCTCCCTTGACCTGCTGGCCACACTCTTCTTGATGCATCCCAGGATTCCATTAGCCTTCTTGGCCACGAGGGCACATTGCTGGCTCATGTTCAGTTTATTATCAACTAGGACTCCCAGATGTGTCTCTGCAGAGCTGCTCTCCAGCAGGTCAATCCTCAGTCTGTATGATGCATGGGATTGTTCTTACTTACTTACTTACATGTCCAGGCAGGTCTTGAAGACCTCCAAGAAAGGAGATTCCACAATCTCCCTGGGCAGCCTCTTCCAGGGCTCTGTCACCTTCACAGTGAAATAATTTTTCCTTATGTTTAAATGGAACTTTTTGTTTTCCAGCTTTATCCCATTACCCCTTGTCCTGTTGCTAGATACAATAGCAACAGGTCACCTCCAGCATAGGGTTGTTCCTCCCCATATGCAGGACTCTGCCCCAGGACTCTGCACTTGTCCTTGTTGAACCTCATGAGGTCCCTCTCTGCCCAACTCTCAAGCCAGTCGAGATCCCGCTGAATGGCAGCACAGTCTTCTGGGGAATCAGCCAGTCCTCCCAGTGTGGTGTCATCAGCCAACTTACTGAGGGTACACTCTGTCCCTTCATCCAGGTCGTTGATGAATATGTTGAACAAGACTGGCCCATCTAAATCTGAAAGGGACAAAAGTCATGAAATATCAAAGGATGAACATTCTTTGAGTTCTTTATGCTATGTTTCCAATAATACAGTCCAAAATTAGTCTCAATACAGTAACAAAAACTGATAGATTATAGAATAAAAACATTACTTGATTAGATCTCATGTGTGTTAGAGTTTGATTTGAAAAACTTGTTTTGCAGATCCCTGATCTGGCCTTTTATGAGGAAACAAGTTTCACAAGCCAGATCAGAAACTTGGTACATCTCAAGACAGCATTCTGCAGAAGCCTGCTGATAGATGTGTTACAAAAAAATCTCCTGAGCTGCTTACCATGAACTGTCATTTCTAGTTGCTGCGCCACATGCCATAACAGTAAGCAAAATGTGTCCTTAAACATGGAAATAATTTCTTATTGATTGTTGTCTCTGAGAGATGTTTCACTTCTTGACAGATCTGAGAATAAACTCTTCTATAAAATGAGAGCATGGTGCTCCCATTGATCCCCCTACAATGCATTTTATTCATAATATTGAGTCTTTCAGGTCCTAGTTCCTTTCATGGGCAAAAATATTTGCATGCATTTGGTAGCCTACAGTAGAAACTGCTGATATCTTGTAGCTCTGTAGCTGAAAATTAAAGACATCAAAGACTTGACAAAATTAATCTTATACAATGTAACCCCAGCAGGATTTATGATTCCATTTATATGAGGTGACAAAAGTTTGGACAGAATTGAGTTTCTGTTTAATATTTTTCAAAGTAATATGTAGCTTCTAGCCCATGTTGAGTTTCTATTATTATTATTTTAAAACTAAATAAAGGTAGATGGCTTTTTGCCTTATAATTCTAGTATGAAACATCCTGAAACAGGGAGATAGTTATTAGAAAAGAGAAATAAAATGCCTTTGGGTCTTCCCAGTCCTCCATGGGGGCTTTAGATAATGCTAGGTGCTCTCATACTTCAATGTGTAGTGGGCATATATTTTCTACAGGCTTTTTATGAAAACTCAAATTGCTGCATCAAGTCCATCTGACCACTTGAGATTTTTGGAACAGGAAAAAAATATTACAATAGAATTATGATTTCTGATATTCTTTCACATACAAAGTTAGATTCAACTTTTTTTTGTTTTCCTTAAGCATAGTGTGAAAAGAGTTGGTTATATGACATTCAAATTTCCACAGTAGCATTAGATGAATTTAATGATTTCATAGACCTCGGCTTGCATCATTCCAGATCTTTCCATAGTCAACTTCTTTTTTATCCAAAATGCACAAAGTAGAAAATGTCTAAGGCACAAGCATTGACATTGCAATAATTTACTATAGAAACAATTTTTTAGAAACACTAACATCCTCTTTGATCCATACCATCATACCAAAGCTAGAACGATTGTGTTCTATGGCTTTAGTGGCATCTATTTTGAATATACTCAGAGCCCTTGGGTAAAAACATATTGCAGGGAACCAGAGGAAGTAAAATAAAAATTGTAGGACATGGTGAAAGATCACAACTGCTGGTGGATTCTGCTCTCTCTAATTCTTTTTATAAAAACATCTCTTTGTTTCCTCTTGCCAGAGAAATCAGATTTTAAATGCTCAGGTTGTGGTTAACCTCAGAATTTTTTTAATAACAGAAGGAAATTGAATTTGAACAGAAGTAAAAAATATCCTCATGAAAAGCTCTAAACGCCCTGACAACTTTTGCAACAAACTATGTAATTAACTGTGTAAAACAGTTAATTTCAACCTCAGATTACTAGAAGAACCTTAGAAACTCAACTATTTGAAAAACACATATTTAATTTTTATATTAAGTCTCATTAAGCTCTATCACTACATTAATTATCAACAAGATTTTACAGTGCAGCATGTCTTAAATGTTTATACAGCATCACATCCTTCATTTTTTCTTACCTACCAGCTTCCCAATGCAGAGAAGCCAGGATGTTGCAGTGAGAACTGTCTTTCTGGTGAAACTTAACATTTAGTACCAGGTAATTATGGAATCACACTGACAAACAAAGGATACTGTAGATTTTGACAAACCTGGAAAAGTATATCTGCATGCTTTGATTGTAAATATCCTAGGTATTTTTCTACAAACTGTATCAAATTAAAAAGTAGAACATCCTAACATATCACACATGGACCAGCTCTGTTTGCCTTAGCCACCAAAGCCACTGAAACCACAAAGTCAATGAAGCAATCTGAGTTATACAGATGAGACTATTAGGTAGTGTTTCAATACACGGTGAAAAGAACTGTCACAGTATGCTGCTAAAGCTTCATTTTGTGCAGTTGGTTCAGAAAAAGAAACCTACCAAAAAAATCTCAAAAAGTATATTGCTTTGAATATTCTCCTGAGATTTAAATTAAGAGTTTTTGAAGGGAAAGTTTTCCATTTGTTAGTTTTGATCATTCTTGGTACTGTTGTTTTGTTCTGATTTTAACCAACAGATGTAGCATCCTCAGTGTGTATATCTGCAGCTGCAGATTTTGTGCCTCATGCATATTTCATAAACAACCAGCACTGAAATGAAGAAAAAATATTTTCTCTGAGTCATTCTGAGGCTATATATTTGTTTAATTTTAGTATACTTCTCCCATGCAAGAAAGTACCCTAACTAAAGTAAGGATCTGAGAAGGTAAATGACGTATTCAGATACATACAAAATTACTAAATAGATTCACAGAACATATGGTCATGGTTCAGACCCAGCCAGCAATGAAGCTCCATGTAGACTCTTGTTCACCCCTACCATCCACCTCCACCATTCGCTGGTAGGGGCCCCAGCAAAATGGGAGGAAAAAAAATAACCAAGGACCTTCTGGATGGAGACAAGGGAAGGGAGGGCTCACTGCTAATAACAGTTCTGAGCAAAACAGACTCCACTACTCGACTTAGAGATGAAAGTAAGAACAGTTTATTCTACTACCTACTAGAAACAGAACAGAGATATAATAAACACAGAGCAAGATGATAAGGAAAATGCAACTAGCACTTTAAGGTGTCTTTCCCCCACCCCTGTGACCTGTGGTAAAGACCATGGTGAGACAATTGTCCAAGGAGGCCACAGGGAAGCAGAGATCTACTCACAGCCTGTGGAGGATCCCATGCTGAAGTGGGTGGATGCCTGAAGAGACTGTGACTCTGTGGGAAGCCCATGCTGGAGCAAGTTACAGGCAAGACCTGGGAGTCTGAGGGGAGAGAGGAGCCCACACCAGAGCAGATTTTCTGTCAGGACTTGTGATTCTGTGAGGGACTCAGTAATGGAGTAATCAGTACCTGAAGGTCTGTTCTCCTGGTGGATGACCCACACTGGGGCAGGGTGTGAGGAGCTGTACCCGTGGGAGGCCCCATGCTGGAGCATTTTATGAGGAACTGTAGCACATGGGAAGCACCCATACTGGAGAAATTTGTGAGAGACTGTCTCCTGTGAGAGGGATCCCACGCTGTAGCAGTGGGAAATGAGAGAAGGCCTCTGCCTGAGCAGAAGCAGCGACAAAGTCCATCTGTAATGAACTGACTGCAACCCTCATCCCCTGCACCACTTGGGGATTACAGAAGGAGTCCTGGAAGAGGGAGAGGTGGGGGAGGTGTTTAAGATTTGGTTTTATTTCTTATCTCCCTGTTCTGATTGTTCATTAATAAATCAAACCCTTTTCTCCCTAAGTTTGTTTTGTCTGTAACATTTCTTGCTGAGTGATCTCCCTGTCCTTATCTTGACTCATAAACTTCTCACTATATTTCTCTGTCCCCTGTCCAGTTTAGGAGAGGAAGTGATAGAACAACTTGGTGGGCACCTGGCACCCAGACAGGGCAAAACCACCACAGTTTGCTCATTGACCTTGGGGGTCTATGTCATCTCTTTTCTCTCCTCCAACTCCTTACACAACCTCCCAGAAAAGAAGGAAGAACCTCTTCCAGCTTCTTAAAAAATGATTGTAAAGGTGCCCAGTTGGCTCAGTCCCAGAAGTGAGTCTGGCTCAGAGTTGGTAAAAGTTTTGAGCAACTTATTGCAGACCTTCCTGCATTACCAGAAACAACTCCACACAAACCCGTGATACATGTAGAAATGGCACTTGATATGGTTTAGTGGTGGACTTGGCAGTGTTGTGTTTACAATTGGACTCAATGATCTCAAGTTTCTTTTCCACACCAAACGATTCTGTGATTCTATAGTTCTAAGATAAAAATATGATTGTGATCATTAATGGAGTTCCTAAGAAAAAGGACCCCTACTGTGAGGGTCTTGGCATGATCACAGTTTATCATACACCAACATCTCCAGTATTTCATTCTTATGAAAGTTAAAAAAATATATATATATATAAGTATCCCTCTGTTTAACAGACGATATTCACAGATAATTCAGTTATTCTATAAAATTTATGTAAAATTATTTTTAAATATATAAAAACCTATATTTAGAGCTGTTCAAAACCTGAAATCCAGACTTGGAACTTTTAATTTTCTATTGTATAACGTTTCTAATATCACACTCAGGTAAATATATTTGATGGATGTGCTCTGAGAATTAAACAATTAATTACTAGAGAAAAAAGTGCTTTACTTGAAATGATAAAATAGGAGAATTGATAATGAGAAATCATCTTTATTTAATTTTTAAGAAATTATAAATTATTCCATGTAGTTCAGTATGGTTTACACACCTGGAACTTTTCTCTTAAAGGGAATTGATAAAGCTGCTATCTGAATTCTCCTCACATAAGAAACATTTTTGTGTACTTGTTCAAACAGTAAATACTAAATCTGCTGTTAAGTTGCTATCCCTCATCTAACAGAAGCAGCATTGTGAGGAGGCAAGGAACACAAATTCGGAAAAAAAAAATTGTCCGTAATTAATCAAAACTATCTGGTATTGAAAACTTTCTCTTCGGGGTGCATTATATCTCCTGCTCTTTCCAGGTCTGTGAAGAAAAAGCACCTCTTGCCATTTATGTGCTCAATTCCCACTCCCATCCCACATCCCCAGTGTCGCTACCTCCACTGTCTTCTACTGCTCTTCCTGTTCCAGAAAGACTCTGTGGTTCCAGCTGTCCATATCCATACTCTCACTTCTTATCTATGTAGGCTAAGGTTGAGACCTGGATTGGTGAACCACAGACCACTCCATTACAGAGACAGAGCTTGAGCTACCGAGTAGGCAATATGGCAATATGGAAGTTTGAGCTTAGAGGGCAAACTTTATATCCAACCTAATTTAACAGCACAGATAATACTATAATGTCAATGCACACTATACTACCCAAGACAGGGAGTAAAGATAATGCATGGCTAATATAAGCAGGAGAGAAAATAACTTCACTCTTACCCTACTGTTATTTCTTGCAGTGTGAGGTCCAGATAGAATAGAACAGTTGCTACATTTCCAGATACATTAAGGGCCACACAAAACAAACACAAGAAATAGTTTTGTCAGGAATGAATTTTACATTATTTGATATTTCTACTTCAGTTCTCAGCCCAGGCAATGTAAGGCTTGACAAAACCAGGAACAATACATTTTCATCAACTTGATGTTTATCTGTACAAAATCTCTTCCGTTATCTTAAACAACATGGAATAGCTTCACAAATGTACAACTAAACTAACAGTAATCTTCAGAGATATTTGAGATTTTTTTCATTACAAGTGTCTGAAAGGTCCTGATATGCTTCATGTTTGCTTCCTCATTTATTAACGTCACATGATGTCAATATTTTTAACAGGCCAAAAATATATATATTTTTAATTCTAGCTCAGCAATCAAGGTTTTTGATAATGTCTATGTTTAAATGTTATCTTTTTCTCTTGCTCTGTATGGCAATATTTTTATCTGTAGGAATACAGGAATTGTATTGAAAAATAAACTGAACACAAGGTGTTCAAAGAATCAAAGTCATTGAAGAGTTTTTTTTATTAAAAGCTAATAAATAAGACCTTGCATTCATATGTATGCACAGAATCTATCAGAATACACATGACAAGACAGGTGCAAATTTTATATATCTTTTTGTAAAAATAGGAAATCCTGTGAATTATCTTGATGAATACATCTGGTTCAATCTGTGACTTGCTTTTAACAAGGAGTTAATATCCACAACCCAACATAAATGAGCATCATTAGTTCAGTGACTTCAGTTTCCATTGTTAGGATTTTAATTAAAATAAATCTTCAGAGAGTGCTTTTGTCTGTATTCATTTTATCATTATTTTAAAAACAGTGTTTCAGATTAAGGTATATCTCAGAGTTACAAATATGAGATTTGACAATACTTGTTTATCTCATCTACAGATCAGAGTCTCCTAAATATATTTTCTTCAGTCTGATGAATGGGAATAATACACATTTCTGCAACTGTAGGCTTCAAATATTGAGTAACATTTCTAGACTACCCAATCCATTTTCTTGTCACTAGTAATATTTTTATTGTGAAAGTTTCTCCATTTAGTTAAAAACTTTCTATATTCTTCAAGAAAGAAAAATTACTATTTATGTTATTCCATTTTGAAGTATTATGTCGTACTTTCTCATGCAGGAAAAAAGCACTCAAAACTTACTTCATATTTATGTAAGTCACACTTTTAAATACTACCAAAGTGATACTCAGTCTCATATATTTCCCCTTTTTATAATAAAATCATTGCAGTTTGTCTATATTATTTCAGAAATATTTTTTTTAAGGAAGAACACTTTCCTTGGAAATTCCCTTGGGGGAAAAAAAAAAAAAAACCAAATAATAAAACAGTTAGGTATGTCAAATCTCTACTTCTCTGAACACTACTTTCAAGCACTGAAAGGGATCCCATAGTTAATATTTTCTTCTATTCCCTTGTTGATCTCTCTTTTTTCACTATCAAATCTATTAATTTAATCATTAAAAGTACCATGTATAGGACCAAATTCACCTAAGTTTAGATCTCTATATTGCAGATATTCATGTGAAGTACTTAGTTCAACTATACTATGCAAAGACAAACCAGCATAGTTCTGTTATAGAATCGTAGAATAGTTTGGACTGGAAGAGACTTTGAAAGATCATGTAGTCCAATATCCTGTGCCATGGACAGGGATATGTTCAAAGTCCCATCCAATCTGCCCTTGAACACTTCCAGGAATGGGTTATCCACAGCTTCCATGGGCAACCTCTTCGAGTGTCTCAACACCTTCATCATCAAAAAGTTTTTTCCTTTGTATCCAATCTAAATCTATCCTCTTTTAGTTTATAGCCATTGCCCCTTGTCCTGTCACTACAGGCCCTGGTAAAAAGTCTTCTTCATCTTTCTTATAAGACCTCTTTAATTATTGAAAGCTCACAATCAGATTTCCCCAGGCCTGCTCTTCTCCAGGCTGAACAAACCCAATTCTCTCAATCTTTCTTCACAGAAGAGGTATTCCTGCCCTCTGATGATTTTCATGGCTCTCCCCTAGACCCATTCTAATAGGTCTATGTCTTGTGCTGGAGCCTCTGAGCTTGATGAAGTATATCTCACAATAGCAGAGTAGAGCTTGAGTGTGAACTCCTACCTGCTGATCATGCTTCTTTGTATGCAGCCCAGGATATGGCTGGCTTTTCAGGCTACAAGCACACATTACCAACTCACATACAATTCTTCATTCATCTATACTCTCAAGTCTTTTTCTGCAGGACTCCTCTCTCTCCATCCATCCCACAGTCTATAATGATATTGAGGCTTGCCTAGAGTCAGGTGCAGGACCCTGTACATCTCTTGTTGAACTTTACAAGACTCAATGGGCCCACTTTTCAAAGTTGTCACAGTCAATCCCTTCGGATGACATCCTATGCCTCAAGTGTATCAACTGCACCACTCAGCTTAGTGTCATCCACAATCTTGCTGAAGGTGTACTCGATCCCACTGTACATGCCGTTAATAAAGATATAGAACAGTATTGGTCCCAATATAAACCCCCGAGGGACACCACTTGTTACTGATCTCCATTTGGACATTGGATCACTGACTGTAATTCTTGGGATGTGGTCATCCAGACAATTTCTTACTTAACAGCCTATCTATCAGAAGAAAGGATGTTGTAGGAAACTGTGTCAAAGGCCTTACAGAAGTTAAAGCAGTTGACACCAGTTGTTCTGCCTTTATCTAGCAACACAGCCTCTCCATCACAGGAGGCCATTAGATTAGTCAGGCATGACTTGCCCTTGCTGAAGCCATGTTGACTATCTCTGATCATCTGTCTTCTACATGTGTTAAAATAGCTTCCAGTAGTATCTGTTCCATGATCTTACTGGGCACAGAGATGAGGCCTACTACTGGTCAGTAGTGGCCATCTTGTCATTTTCACTCTTTTTAAGAATAGATGTGATATTTCTCTTTTTTCAGATGCTGAGGACTTTGCCTAACTGCCATGGCTTTTCAGATTTGCTGGAGAGTGGCTTAGCAATTACATCTGCCATTGTAGGGTGTAATTCACAGAATCATAGTAAGGGACCTCTGGAGATCATCTAGTCCAACAGGCCTGCTAAAGCAGGTCCGCCTAGATGAATTTGCACAGGAATGCATCCAGAAGGGTTTTGAAAACCTCTAGAGAAGGAGACTCCACAGCCTCCCTGGGCAGCCTGTGCCAGGGCTCCATCACCTTCACAGGAAAGAAAGTTTTCCTTAAGTTTAAGTGGAACCTTTTGTGTTCCAGCTTTTGTCCATTACCCCTTGTCCTATCACTGGACACTACAGAAAAAGGTGGTGTCCCATCCCCTTGACACACAACTTTTAAATATTTGTAAGTATTAATGAGGTCTCCCCTCTGTCTCTTCTTATTGAAGCTGAACAGTCTCAGATTCTGCAGCTTTTCCTCATAAGAAAGATATTCCAGTCCCCTGATCATCTTGGTGGTCCGACTTAGTTTAGATGTCTGCTAAAGGGCACAAAAAATATGTCCTATAAGAAATCATTTATGAAACAGAATATTTTGAGAATTTAGGGTTACAGTTCAGATGTAGACACTATGACATACACAGATACATTGCCTGTTCTTTTCTACTCTGGTCCTTACCACTATCTTTTACAATCAAAAAGTATCAAGTTTTACTTTTTCATTATTGCTTCCATCTTACGGGTATTTAAATTTTGGGAACTGGTCAAACAGCCCAATGACCATTCCACAACAGGAAACAAAACATTTTACTTCATTTCAGTGGACAGAATTGACTAACCTAAAGAATTCCTAATATTTTTTGCAGAAAGATATATTCAGTTGGTACACAGAAGAAATAAAATTACATAACAAAAGGAGGTACTGTCATTGTCTTTTTGACATCTCTGATTTCTATGCTCTGCAAGAAAATAAAAAAAAGAAATCACACAAAAGAAACATATCTTCTATTACAGTTTCACTGGTCCACTCATTATTTTATTGACCTACTTCTGATACACTACTGATCATAACATAGCATTGTAGATGTGTGTCTGGATTTTTACCAGGCTAAATGTAAGATGGTGGAGTTAGAACCAGGAAGCTGGAAAGGCACTGAGATAATTTCAAGAATACATATGTATCCTCAATCCAAATGGACTTCTGCATATCACCAGATAAGGAAGAGAAAACTTACAAGATTCTGTAACCCATGACAAAGGGGTTCATCTGTCTGTGACCAAAAGTCCAGTTTTATGTAGCTCTGCTGGATGGCTTTCTGTGAGAGAAAATTGTTGCTGCAGTGTGACAAAGAACAAAAGTCAAAACCAAGGAACCTAAGAGCAAAAACATAGAGAGAAGTAAAATTGTAGAGATAATAATAGTTACCAACTCAAAGATTAAAAGGAGAAAGAAAAAATATTGAGGAATAAAAAACTCCAGAGAATCAGAAGACAGGTACTTAGCAAGATTGAGGATTGGCCTTTTGCAAAGAGCTAAGCGGTAGTACTTCTGCATCTGACTAATGACTACCTGCCCAGTAGAGACTCATCTGGTCTCATCAGCACCAGAGAGCAAATTAATACTAAGCATAATAGCATGGCTTTGCTACCAGCTGTGTATATAAGACAATAAATAATTGGTTTGAATATTTAAGTTGTATATCCAGCTGGCAGGATCTCTGTAAATGGTAAAAATGACTCAACAAAAGTGGTCCAATGAAGGAGGTTTCAGTTCTACATTTTACACTAGGAAATAGCTTTTGCATGTGGAATATACCCCTCATGAGCTTTTCATTTACTTACACACTTCGATGCAGTCTGTGAATGAACTCAGTGTATGGTAGATTTTAACCAGGACCACATCAAGAACCTGCTCTCTACAAAGAAATAGAACAGAAATTCGTGTAAATCTGAAACTTGACAGAAATAATCCTTAGGAAATTCACAACAAATTTGTATGCTTGTACTACCACTATTGCTTCTTCCTGGAAGATTCTACAAAGCTGACTTCCATTTCTGAGGCAATTACCGTGGGTTCTGGAAGTTGAAATTATGTCTTACAATCCTGACAATATTTTGCCAAAGTGTGCACAATCTTTACATTGTGAAGGTATTTATTTTTCTTATGCTTCCTCCCTATTTTGCTCTTTTTCTCTTAAATCTCCTGAAATTTCAGCAATTTCTACCATGTCAATAATGAGTTCAGATCTATATTTTTACCTGAGGATCTGTGAAACAAAGATCTCAGGTAACAAGTAGATATTTTAATATCTTCTCTTTCCCCAAGTCTCTATACAATAAGAGCTAAAACACTGGGTCTTCCATGTGTGTAATATTTTGGTAATTTTTCAGTAAAAGACATTGTATAATCGACTAGTTATATGACAGCTTGCTGAAATAGTGATAAAAGACCTGTAATATACCTGAATCTCTTTGTATTACTAAATCAATGCCCTTGCCAACAGTTCTTCAGTATTTTGAACATGCATATGTATTTGTTTATAGATATATTTCATTATATATACCTAATTAAGGGTGGTTTTGCACTTTAAGAAACATATTGCAGCTTTGACAACTAAAACATTTTGCCAGTAGCCTAAATCGATGTTGTGTATTTTATCATCTGCTAAATAGCCACAGGCATTGATCAATACAATACCAGAGCCACTCATCATTAATCTCAATCTATTCTAAGTCAGCATCCTGATACCTTCAACTGAGAATTTTAATGGAATATATCCTTTTCTTATTCCTTGGCTCTGTACTTCTCCATCTCATCCCCTAACACAGAAGCTAAGCTTATTTCTGGTGACTTCTATTTGAATCCCAAAATAAAATCAGAGATTGGCAAGGTTTTGAATTTTTTCTTTTAACAAATTCATTTTCAACACTGCAGTAATTGCATATTCTTGCCATAACAGCAGTAAAATGCAGAGGATCTGATGATATTCATTTGAATTAGCTTTTATAATAGCTGTTAGTACTCTATATATTACAGTGGGGAGATTCTTGACATTAAAAACGTATAGAGATCATAAACTTTAAAGGTGTGTATTGAAAAACACAAATTCATGCAGCTATTCTAGCTCTTAACAGTTTTCTAGTAATATGGAATTGCCCTGAATCCAGAAGCAATGATAATAATTGAATAGCCAGGCAGAATTTCTAGACCTTTTGAGAGGCATTTGTTTAATGTCAGCTGTGTTAAAGCAAGACATCAAAACTAAGAGGTTTAGGATCTGATCAGGGCCAATGGGGAGAGATGGTGAGTCCCTTTCTAAATTGAATACTCAAAAGACAGGATAAATTACCATATAATGCCAGTTTGACAGAATATTAGATTGATTATCCAGCCTTACAAGATCTTCTCAACAGACAACAGTCTTTCTTTTTTGCAGTCTTTGGTACAGCAACAGGCGTTTGTTTCATCTCACATAACTTTGGGAATTAAGAATAATTGATTAATGTGATCATTTCTGGATGGAGTTGATGATTCTTTAGCAATGCCTTTCTCATATGCTTTCCATTGATTATAGAAGGAGGTAATAAAAATAATTTATAAGGTTAACATTTGGATAGCTGAAATTAGGTTGACTTCAAACCTTCTTGTGCAATTGTAAGGGCTGTTGCAAGCTTTGCATGGCTTAGACCAAATAAGTAACAGAGCTTTCACATGAACACGGGAACTGTTTTCTTGACTGTTCAAATAATTAATGTAAAATCTAGTCACCAGAGATTTTAAATAGAATCATAGAACAGTTTGGGTAGGGGCCTACAAAAGTCATCTAGCTCAACTCACCCCTGCAATAAGCAGTAACATCTTCAACTAGATCAGGTTACTCAAAATCCCATCCAGCCTGGCCTTGAATGTTTACAGGGATGTGGCTTCCACCACCTTTCTGGGCAATCTGTTCCAGTGTTTCACTACCCGCATTGTAAACTACTTCTCCCTCACAGCAAATAGTGTCATAATGTATTAAAAATCCCTGAGCTGCTCCTACTAGTTAAGTCCTATGCTTTGTCATAAAGTGCATTCAGTATTGACCTCAGACTGTTTTGTCCTGAGTGGAATTCCATTCCCCACATTTTCAGGAAGAAGCTAAGCGATATCAGAAAAATGAAGCTGTTTAATAATTTGCTTGGGTCCACAGCAGAAAAATTTAATTAAAACCACCTTATTTTTTAAAGATTAATGAAAAGTTCAATTGATAATAGTAAAAAATATTTATCATTTTCTTATAAAAAGAGCAATGATTCATTAAAACAAGAGCTACTTAGATTTTTCTGCTAATAAAATATCCTAATATAACATTAGATACAGGCAATTCATCTGATTTCACCAGCCTGAGACTGATTAATTTTGAGTAATTTTGCTTATTTATTAGGCTTTTACTTAATTAACTTAGAAAGCAAAACAAAGAACAGTTTACACAGATGTGTGTCTCTGTGTTGAATTGACTGTAACAGGAAGCTGGAATATCAAAATTGCACATTAAGGTCAGAGAGAGATTAATGTTTGTGACAGATTATCATCAGAAACTATAACTATGTGGAACAGGAACACTTATTTCCCAATAAATTTGATCAATGCCCAGTGTATTGACACCCTGGGGTTTTGTGTTGTTTTGGTTTTGATTCTACTGTAATTAAAAAAAATATTCATAATATTCTGGATTCTGAATCTAAAAACATTTCTGTAAACAACAAGCTCTTGAAGCCAATGGCATTTCATAGAATCATAATGCCTGGAAAAGATCTTTAAGATCATCCAGTCACTAAACTCACACTGCCAGGCCCATCACTAAACTAAACCATATCTCTCAGCACCTCATCTTTTGAATATCTCCAGGGATGAGGACTCCACCATCTCCCTAGGCAGTTTGTGCCAATGTTTAACAACCCTCTAAGTGAAAAAGTTCTTCCTAATGTCCAATCTAAAACTCTCCTTGTGAAACTTGAGCCCATTTCTTCCTGTCTTATCATCCATTACTGGGGAGAAGAGATCGACCTCCCACCTTACTGCAACTCCCCTTCACATAGTTGTAGAGAGTGATAAGATCTCCCCTCAGCCTCCTCTTCTCCAAGCTAAATGACCACAATTTTCTCAGATGTTCTTCATATGACTTGTTCTCCAGACCCTTCACCAGCTTTGTTTCCCATTTCTGGACACGCTCCAATGTCTTTCTTGTAGTGAATGGCCCAAAACTGAATACAGTACTTGAGGTGTGGTGTCACCAATGCCAAGTACAAGCAGACAATCACTCCCCTGTTCCTGTTCCTGGTCAAACTATTTCTGATACAAGCCAGGATGCCACTAAACACCTTGGCCACCTGGGCACACCACTGGCTCATACTCAGCCAGCTGTTGATTCACATCCTCGTTAAGAAGGTTGGCCAAGAAGGCCAATGGCATCTTGGGATGCATCAAGAAGAGTGTGGCCAGTAGGCTGAGGGAGATTCTGATCCCCCTCTACTCTGCCCTGGTGAGGCCTCATCTGGAGTCCTGTGTCCAGTTCTGGGCTCCTCAGCTCAAGAGGAACAGAGAACTTCTGGAGAGAGTCCAGCGCAGGGTCACCAAGATGATCAGGGGACTGGAACATCTTTCATATGAGGAAAGGCTGTGGGAACTGGGGCTGTTTAGTCTAGAGAAGAGGAGACTGAGGGGGGATCTTATTAACATTTACAAATATCTAAATGGTGGGTGTCAGGATGTTGGGACATCCCTTTTTTCTATTGTATCTAGGAACAGGACAAGTGGTAATGGGATGAAGCTGGAACACAAAAAGTTCCATTTGAACAGAAGGAAAAACTATTTCACTGTGAGGGTGAAGGAGCATTGACATAGGCTGCCCAGTGAGGTTGTGGAGTTTCCTTCCTTAGAGGTCTTCAAGACCTACCTGGACATGGTCCTATGCAACTTGATGTAGGTCAGCCTGCTTCTGCAGGGGGTTTGGACTAGATGATTTCCAAAGGTCCCTTCCAACCCCTATCATTCCATGATTCTATGATAAACCACTGATATACCCATTCACAAATTTTGTTGCCAGATAAGTGCAAGCTATGTGTAACTTTACTTCCCTGCAATAGCTGTAACGTAGGCATCAAATGTAGGACTCTTTTGGAAGTAAATTTTGTAATTAAAATGAATGAGGGTGATTATTCTCAAAAAAAACAAAAACACCAGAACAGTTGGAATTTAGTCACCTGCCAGCTAAAGTTATTGATGAACGTGAATTAGTTTCAAGAACTCTTTACCAACAATAGCAGGGGAAAATCTCAGGGGGGAAAAAAAAAAAGAAAAGAAAAAGTACTGAGTTTTGATTTGAACATCCTAAAGTTTACATCATATCTTACAGCACATCTGTTTTCAAAAGCTGATCCTGTTTACAGAAGCAGAGGGAAAAAAGAGAACTACTTCCAGTATTTGTAAAACAAAAAATTTCTTTTTAAGAAATGAGTGATCAATTGGTTTAACCCCATTTGTCAACTAAGCACCCTACAGTTGCTCCCTCACTCCCTTCACAGTCAGATGGAGGAAACAATCAGAAGAGTAAAAGAAAATTTATGGGCTAAGGCAAAGACAGTTTCATAGATAAAGCAAAAGCTGCACACAGGCAACACAAAACAAGAAATTCATTCACTGTTTCCCACCAGTAGGCAGATGCTCAGCCATCGCCAGGAAAGCAGGACTCCATCATACATAATGATCACTTAGGAAGACAAGCATTATCACTCTGAATGTCACTCCCATCCTTCTTTCAGCTTTTATCACTAATAAGTGAGGACCATGGTGAAGCAGGTTGTCCTCCTGCAGTCCATGGAGGAGCATGGGGAAGCAGAGACCCACTCGCAGCCCATGGAGGAGCAAGTGGATGCCTGAAGGAAGCTGTGACTCTGTGGGAGCACACACTGGAGTAAGTTCCTGGCAGAACCTGAGAAACCATGGGGAGAGAAGTCTACATCAGAGCAGGTCTACTGTCAGAATTTGTGATCTTATGAGGGGCTCACACTGGAGCAGTCAGTGCCTGAAGGACTGTTCTCCCCATGGATGATCCACATTGGGGCAGGGTGTGAATAGCTGTCCCTGTGGGAAGGGCCCATACTGGAGCAGTTCATGAAGAACTGTATCCCATGGGAAGGACTCACATTGGAGGAGCTCATGGAGGACTATCTCACACAAGAAATACCCACATTGTAGCAGTGGGAAGTGTGATGAGGCCTTCCCCTGAGAAGAAGCAGCAAAGTCCATCGGCAAAGAACTGACCACAACCTCCATTCCCCATCTCCCTGAGCTGCTGGAGGGGCAGAAGGTAGAAACTCTGGAAGAAGGAGGGATGAGGGGAGGTGTTTAAAGATTCAGTTTTACTTCTCATTTTCCCTACTCTGTTTTCATTGTTTATTTAAAAAATCAAATCTTTTCTCCCCAAGTTGAGTCTGTTTCGGCCATGACAGTAATTGCTGATCTGTCTCCCTGTCCTTAACTCACAAATCTCAAGTTGCATTTTTCTTCCCTGTCCGATTTAGGAAGGGGAGTGATAGAATGACTTGATGGGCATCTGGGACCCAGCCAGGGCTAAACTACCACAGTTAGTCATTGTACAGGAGCACAGAATGTATAAGAAGCTGAGGAAGTTAGATTTGTTTAGCTGCAAGAGAAGAAGGTTAATAATCTCACTGCTGTCTTCAATTACATATTGGGTGATTGTGAAGAAAATAAAGTCAAACTCCATTTGGAGAGACAACAGTCATAAAAGAAATTCCTACTAAATATTAAGAAATAAAAATTGCTACAAGGGCAGTCAAATACTATAGCAGGTTTCTTGCAGATATTGAAAAAAACAGCAACCCAAACAACTTGATCAAACACCTGTTAGGAGTACCTTCCAGCCTAAATCACAGAATCGCAGAATGGTAGGGGTTGGAAGGGACCTTTAGAGATCATCTAGTCCAACTCCCCTGCAGAAGGAGGTCCACCTAGATCAGGTCACATAGGAACATGTCCAGGTGGATCTTGAAGACCTCCAAGAAAGGAGACTCCACAATCTCCCTGGGCAGCCTGTTCCAGGGCTCTGTCACCTTCACGGTGAAATAGTTTTTCCTTATGTTTAAATGGAACTTTTTGTGTTCCAGCTTCATCCCATTACCCCTTGTCCTGTTGCTAGATACAATAGCAACAGGTCACCTCCAGCATAGGATTCTTCCTCCCCATATGCAGGACTCTGCCCCAGAACTCTGCACTTGTCCTTGTTGAACCTCATGAGGTCCCTCTCTGCCCAACTCTCAAGCCAGTCGAGATCCCACTGAATGGCAGCACAGTCTTCTGGGGAATCAGCCAGTTCTCACAGTTGGGGTCATCAGCCAACTTGCTGAGGATAAACTCTGTCCCCTCATCCGGCTCGTTGATGAAGATGTTGAACAAGACTGGCCCCAGGGATTCCCTGTGGAATCCCACTAGCCACAGGCCTTGAACTCGATTAATGAGTTGGATTAATGACTAAATGTCTCTTTGGTTCTGTTAATCATCCTTTAACTGAGGAATGTGTCCTCCTGATATGTCTCAGTATTCTTGGGACTACAACTCCATTCTAGCCTTTTTTTGTGCATACATGAAGACCTGCAACCACATCCATTTCTGTTGGCATTCAGAAGTGTTTGGCTCAGCTAGTAAAAAACAAAATTTGTTCTCTTTGAGAAATGTATCTTTTGTTTCAATGTGGCACAATGTAATAAGTGCACAGGAAACAATAATCAACAAACAATTAGGTTGGTCATTTATCTTTTTCTAATATATGTTGGCAATCAATAAAAATTAACAACTAAGACATTACTTCTAATAACAATGTGCCCACTTTAATTACAAAAAAAAACAGGACAGTGAATAGAATTCATTTAAGGCTGACAAATTAGGACAGGAATTTGCTGTATATGTTCATTCCTATACATTTTATCACAATGAAGAGTTGTCAAAGGAGATGAGGAGACACTGTGTAACTGAAGATATTTGATGATTCAGAAACAGTTGTCCATAAAAGCTTCTTACAGGCTATAAGACATTTTATGAAACCTACAGAGATAAAATTTTCTCTTTAAAGAAATGCAGCAGATATAGGGCCTAAAATTGAAATCCCAACTCTAATTTCCCAACTATAGACAGTAGGTATTCTGTTAAAAATAAAATACTCTTCTTGGATCTGTCTGTAAGCCAGTAATTTTCAAGACCAATAACTGTGCCTGTTGAACTAACAGAGATTTCATATGTGGCTACCGAACAAAAATGAGTTATTAGTATTCAATTTTTTCTGAATTCAACTACTATTATTCTTGAGAATGTGAATATGTTGGTATGATATGGTAAAAAACCCAAAACACAATACTTTATCTTAGAAGCTATGTCTTTCCATATCTAAAGTATAAGTTCCATATATAAAGATATTGTCCCCATCTCATTTAGCAAAGTGTTTTTCTTTGCTTTTCAGTAATTGTTTTGTGATTGGAAATTACTACAGAAATAGCTATGCCTTTATCAAAATGGAGTAAGAATTCTCCTGCATCTTTATAACATCTCATTTAAAGCAGAATGTGATTGTTGGTAAGCTCCCATGCCAGGAATTAGAGGAGAATAAAACAAACAAACAAAAAAGAACCCCTCAGATCTCTAGGAAACAATCACATTTGTGGGAAACTGTGAAAAAAGATATATAAACTCTGGACATTGACTTTCTTTTGGTGGATATGTGTGGAGAGGGAGGTTCTCTCTCTGACGGTGGAATTCCCCAAAAGACTGGTGAGAAATGAAGCATTTATGGCACAGTCTGAAATTCAATAATATAATGTTTTAACAAAATTGTTTAACCTGCAGTCTTCATATGTCCATCTGAAAAAAAAAAGGGACTGGCCTATGAAAAATACTTTGAGTACTCAGAACAACAATTTTCTTACTAGTAGTCTTTAGTCAACATTTTGTAGGAAAGGCAACTAAGTAGGAATATTACATTTCATCTTAGCTCTATATAAGTTGCTCTTTCTGATACAAACTCCTTACCTCTGTTATAGATTTCTGTGATAAAGTTCACAAGCCAATTTAAGTGACTCATGGATCAAATGTATTAAGCAAGCAGCCAATAAGCAAAACAGTGCTGGGCGGCCGGGAGACTCTGCTCCACCAACGGCCCGGAACTCCTCCCTCTCCGTATCACAGTCCTTTTATACAGTCCTTATCGGTCGGGTGCATCGCTCCCTGGTGTACTCTGCGCATGTGCCTGTCTTGTTACTAGGGGTCTTCTTCTGCCTCCTGGTGGTCGTAGGGTGGTCACTGGGATGAAGTCAGTAGTGTTCCTCTAGTGGCCCGCTCATGAACTTTTCTCTTGGCTCTTATCAACTCATGCACAACCTATTGTACCTCCTATAAGCACCTTAGCCAACCGCACCTGTGCACATTGTAGAAACTTTATAGTTAAAGTTTTACAAGACTTTTACAATGACTTTAAACAGTTCCTTGCACAACTATTCTTTCATTATTTGATTAACGAACATGACCTTCTCCATTACACCTCACATACTTTTTTCCTGATTTTCTCTTTTAAAAAAAAAAAAAAAAAAAATGATTATATGATAGCAAGACTCAGAATGGCACTTAGTAAATTGGGGGTTAAAATTATGAGTTATGAAAGCAGAGACCTTGTATGACTGGTGTCAGTGATTACTCTGCCAGACTTAATTGACCAGACCTGTGAATTTCTCTGCCTCCTTATCTGACATCAGGACTGACTTTTGCAATGCAGGAGCCTTGACCCTGGGAAGTATTTGGTTTATGTTTGAACTGGAGATGAAGGTAGCCTTCATTACACATTCTGACTAAAAATGACTACACAAGGCCCTTTCTTTGATCTAACCAAATACTGCAGTGATCAGCATGTCATCTTTTGATATGGAAAAGAAGGTAGCTTTGTGCAGAAGGTCAATTAGAATTGAACATTTATTCATTATTCCAAGCATCCTCAGCTAAGAAAGTTACCAGCTGCGAAAGTTCATAGGCTTGGAAAAAGTGCTCACAGCAGCTCTGATTCTAATTCATCTTAGAAACAGAAATGTAGAAACAATACATAACATATCAGTCGAAAAAACAAGAAAAAAAGTTATTTAATGGGCAGAAAAAAATCTGACATAGACCAATGTTTACATTCTTAGTGTGTAATTGGCTTTCGTTTGCAGACCATCTTGCACAAGCCAGGTTTGCATAGCAGGTTCAACTTTTAGGCAGAAAAGAACAAATGACCAAATGTTATGTTCACAGAAAGAGTATTTGTTTACCAGAAGTATAGAAGTAGTTTTTCATGGGCTGAAATAAGGTTTAAAGTTAGGAAAATTGCTCTCAGAGAAACAAGAACTATTCAGACTTCTAAAATATTCATAATGGCATTAATGGTAAATACAGCACATTTGTTTGTTCCCACTGCCACAAACCATCCATCAGTGTGGACTTGAGCTAGACCATAAAATCTTTTGCACACAAGAGAATCCATATGAATATACAGCATTGACAGGTAAAAAACATCATCCAGCCTTAAATGTATTTCTTTTTCTACTTCCTACAGATTCAAGTCATTTGTATTGAATTTCTTCTAGACAAAGTAATAACCACAGCATAATATTACTCTCAAGTGTACTACTTTTTTTCTCATTTACAGGAGTGTGAACTATTTTTCCTCTGACTTAAAATATTTACACAACCAAAATGAATTCATTTTATCAGATTGTTAGTAATGCAAAATTTTTAATATATATGGCTGGTAATGAAGCGGTTTTGGCCACAAAAAGAACACTTTTGTCCAGTCAATGGAATTTAAATTCATATTTAAATTTTGAAAAAACAGGAGTTGTTTGGAAGACCTGAGAAAGATAACATTTTTAAAACTACAGAACTGTGTAGAACATGCTGCTAACTACTTCCTATCTTGAAAAGTACACAAACTTAGCCTCCTGAAGGATCACAATTGAAATTACTGAAAAAGCATCTCAATCACTTAACCACTTAAAAAAAACCCTTTTAAAATAAATTCTTTTTTATAAAAACAAGAATGAAAACATTTTAAAAATTTAAATTAATTTTTAAATGGACATAAATGGTCTATTTAACTTCAAGGTCTAATAAAACAGTTTAAACATTTGTATCATAGAATCATAGAATTGTAGAATGGTAGGGGTTGGAAGGGACCTTTAGAGATCATATAGTCCAACCCTCCTGCAGATGTAGATCCACCTAGATCAGGTCACACAGGAATGTGTCCAGGTGGGTCCTTGAAGACATCCAAGGAAGGAGACTCCACACTCTTCCTGGACAGCCAGTACCAGGGCTCTGTCACCCTCACAGAAAAACATTTTTTCCATCTGTTTAAATGGAATTTTTTGTGTTTCAGCTTCATCCCATTACCCCTTGTCCTGTTGCTAGATACCATCAAAAAAAGGGATGTCCCAAACTTCTGACAGCCACCATTTACGTACTTATTAATATTGAGATCCCTCCTCAGTCTTCTTTTCTCTAGACTAAACAGTCCCAGTTCCCACAGCCTTTCCTCATAAGGAAGATGTTCCAGTCCTCTGATCATCTTGGTGGTCCTGTGCTGGACTCTCCCCAGAAGTTCCCTGTCCCTCTTGAGCTGAGGAGCCCAGAACTGGACACAGGACTTCAGATGAGGCCTCACCAGGGCAGAGTAGAGCCAGTCAGTTATGCACTCATAGAAGGCTATCTGGTTGGTCAAACAGGGTTTCCCCTTGGTGAAGCCATGTTGCCTCCCTCTGATAACCATCTTTTTCTTCATATGTTTAGTGATGACATTGAGGATGAGTTGTTCCATCACCTTTCCAGGGATGGAGGTGAGGCTGAGTGGCCTGTAGTTTCCTGAATCCTCCTTCCTGCCCTTTTTGAAGACTGGTGTGACATTGGCCTTTCTCCAGTCCACAGACACCTCGCCTGTCCTCCGTGATTGTTCAAAAATGATAGAGAGCAGCTTAGAAATCACATCAGCCAGTTCCCTCATCACTTTTGGATGCATCCCATCAGGACCCATTGACTTAGTTGTCCCAGCAGATCCTTGCTCATCCATGGAGGCCTCCTACCTCCTTTTCCTCCTTTCTTGTGTGTTGAGATACACTGATCCTGAGCTTGGAGGAAGTGGTACTTGAAGATTAACGAGCTCTCTTGGGTACTTCTACTATCTAGGATCTTATCCCATGAGATCCCTCCAAGCAGATTTTTGAAGGGGCCAAAATGAGCTTGCCTGAAATTCAGGGTCATGGTCCTGCTTTGTGTCCTGGCTCTTCCACACAGGATCTTGAACTCTGTCTTCTCATGGTCACTGCAGCTGAAGTTGCCTCCAACCTTCACATTACCAACCAGACCCTCCTTTTTTGTCAGCACACAGTCCAGCAGCACACCCCTCCTCGTTGGTTCCTCAATCATCTGTAAAAGGAAGTTGTCATCAGCAATCTGTAGGAACCTCCTGGACTGTGTGTGCTTGGCTGAGTGGCTTTGCCAACAAATACCAGGGAGGTTGAAGTACCCCATGAAGACCAGGGATTGTGATTGTGAGGCAGCTCTCAACTGTTCACAGAATGCTTCATTCGCTTCCTCCTCCTAATCATCTGTCCTTTAGGAAATTCCTACAACAGTATCACCTACCTTACACTGCTACTTAATCCTCATCCACAAGCACTCAACCTGTACCTCATCCCCACTCAGGCACAGCTCAGTACACATTAATTGCTCCCTCACATAGAGAGCAACTCTACCTCCTCTTCTTGTCAGCCTGTCCTTCCGAAACAATACATGGCCCTCCATGGCTGTGCTCCAGTCATAGCAGCTGTCCCACCATGTCTCCATGATCGCAATGATGTTGTAGCCCCACATCCACACCTGCATCTCCAGCTCCTCCTGCTTATTCCCCAGGCTGTGTGCATTGGTGTAGAGGCAGTGCAGGGGCTTATTCAAACATACAGGTTTCCCTCCCCAGTTTGGCTCTCCCTCAGGGTGGTCAGCCTTCTGCATCTCAACACAGTGTGCAGATGAGGGGCACTTTTCATTGCGTTTCCTGCCCTGCCCTGTTTCCCTGCTAGACAGTATAGCTTGTTCTATGTTACTTTTCCTCCACCCCACAAGCCCTTCAGTTTAAAGTATCTCTTGATCAACTTAGCTAGCCTTTTCCCGAATATTCCATTGCCCTTATGGGAGAGATGAATTCCATCCTATCCTATCAAGTTATAGTCACCAAAGAATGATCCATTTTCATAAAAAACGAAATCTTCCCACCAGCACCAAACTCTTATCCAGGAGTTAACTTGTCCAATTTTTGCGTTGGTGACTTCCCCTTTACCTCTGGTGGACAGGATGGAAGAGAAAATAACCTGGGCCCCCCTACCCTTAACTTGGTCTCCCAAGGTTTTAAAATCCTTTTTGATTCTGGAGATATCATGTCTCATTATACCATTCATCCCCATATGGAAGAGTAGTAGGGGATAGTAGCCCTTGTCCCTGAGGAATTGTGTCACTCGCTCAAACACATCACAGACCTTTTCTCTTGGCAGGCAGTACAGCTCTCGTGACTCCTTATCTGAGCAATGAGTCACCCACAACAAGCACCCACAAAAAGAACTTCTTTTTAAGGTGCCCATTACCTATTACTGGTAGAGCAGCTGATGGTGAATTGTTTGCTAGGATTTCCCCTTCTGGAGTTTGCTCATCTAAGTTCCCCGTCGCCAATGCCTCATACTTATTTGTAAATGGCACTCTGGCGAACCCTACTTTTTTTTGTTACCACCCTACAAGGCATATTGAATTCACTGTAGGCCTGTACCTGATTGTGGAAGCCTCTATCTCCACCTCTGCCCCTCTTATACTACACAGCCTACTAACTTTTTCCTAGAGCTCTTTCACCTGATGCTGCAGCTCTTGAACTCGAGGGCACCTATGACACATACTTATCTCAGCAGCTTATGTCCCTAAACATCTTAAGCACTCCCTGCACTCCATCCAGTCCTATATCTATATAGGACCCAAAATAATCTCAGATTAAGAAGGCAGAGTTGTGATCAACAGGATAGGGTCTAGTTGGAGGCCTGTATCTAGATTGGTGCTGGGACCAGTACTGTTCAATATATTCGTTAATGACCTTGATGAGGGAACAGAGGGCACTGTCAACAAGTTTGTTGATGATACTAAACTGGGGGGAATGGCTGACACAGCAGAAGACTGTGCTGCCATTCAATGAGACCTGGACAGGCTGCAGAGTTGGGCAGGGAGACATGTAATGAAATTCAACAAGGGCAAGTGTAGAGTCTTGCATCTGGGAAAGAAGAACCCCATGTACCAGTACAGGTTAAGAGTAGTTTAGGGGAAAGGGACCTGGGGGTCTTGGAGGACGGCAAGACGAACATGAGCCATCAATGTGCCCTCGTGGCCAAGAAGGCCAATGGTATCCTGGGGTGTATTAGAAGGGCTGTGGGCAGTAGGTCGAGAGAGATTCTCCTCCCCCTCTACTCTGCCCTCATGAGACCACATCTGGAATCTTGTGTCCAGTTCTGGACCCCTCAGTTCAAGAAGGACAGGGAGGTGCTGAAGAGAGTTCAGCACAGGGCCACCAAGGTGATGAAGGGAGTGGAGCTTCTCCCTTGTGATGAAAGGCTGAGGGAGCTGGGGCTCTTTAGCTTGGAAAAGAGGAGACTGAGGGGTGATCTCATTAATGTTTACAAATATGTAAAGGATGGGTGTCAGGAAGATGGAGCCAGGCTGTTCTCAGTGATGTGCAATGATAGGGCAAGGGACAATGGGTACAAACTGGAACATAAGAGGTTCCAAAGAAACACAAGGAAGAATTTCTTCACTGTGCTAGTGATGGAACAGGCTTCCCAGATGGCTTGTTGAGTCTCCTTCTCTGGGGACATTCAAGACCTGCCTGGCTGAGTTTCTGTGTGACCTACTTTAGATGGCCTTGCTTTGGCAGGGAGGTTGGACTAGATAATCTCTTGAGGCCCCTCCCAACCTTTAATATTCTGTGATTTTGTGATTATATCCAACATTACTCGGTTACTATTCACAAACCTGCACATTTACATCACTGCTGTTTTCCCATGGACACACAATTGTACGTTTGATTTGGGGTTCTTTTTAGTGCAAAAACCCACAGTCTTTTTTCCTTTGTTTTGGGAGGTTTTTTGCATTCTGAAAATCTCACGATGACTATATGGGTGATTTTTTTCCCTCTGAGATAGTTCTCTTCTATATTTAGGAGCAGATTTTATGCTTATTAAGGCTGATTTTTTTTTTTTTTGTCATTTGATCTATGCACAATAATCTTCAATTAAGCTTTTAAGTATACAGAAGTTATAGAGTATACGAAAGGTCAAGATAATCTTTCAGACCTGTTCAATTGCTCTATTAAATCTGAAGTTTCTTCCTCTGCCAAATCCACTAGAGCAACTGATCTGTGAGGATCAAGGAGGGGTAGCAAATCTTCTGTGATCTATATTAGCTAGATTCGGGGTGTCTATGTGGCTCAAAGTCTGGGAAATCATAGAGAAAGGATATCGATTTAATGTCTTTAACCTTTGCAGGCATACCCTTAGAGCAGACATTTTTAATTCCTAATCTTCTCAGATGCTCAAGTGGAACTGTCTCTGTGGTATAAAACAAGGCACAAAAGAAGATGCTGTGCAAATGATAAAAAGAAAATGCACTGCCAACAACGGATGTGTGTTTCTTTTCCAAGGCAGACATTATCTTACAGGTATTTTTTTTGTCTTTCTACTTAACCACTTTACAGTTAAGCTAAGAAACAGAGACGGAGCTTTGTGGGGTTTTTTTGTGGTTTTTTTTTGAAGAACATCAGATTCAACATTACCTAGTCGATTTGGAAAATGCTCCAATGAGATCAAGTATCAGTAACTGTGCCCTAGGAGCAGACACACCCATATGCTTGCACTGCTGCTGCTGCTAAGCAACAGGAACAAAAAATTCTACAAAAGTCAATTCTCATTAAACAAACACAACGCTAATTTTATTTTTGCTTTGGTAAGAGAAAATAAGTTAATGCAAAGTGAAAAAAGAAAAAAAAGATACTCTTTTCCTTTTACCACCTTTCTGATAAGAAAGTATGACTTTTGTCAACTAGTCTGAGTGAAAGGGAAGAAGTTCATATGAACAATAAAGTTTAAAACAGTGACCAGACTGAACTACAGCTAACAACGATAAAATTGTGATTTTCTTAATCAGCATTCATTTCCTCAAGTTGTTCTTTCAATCAGATGGAGTGAACTAAGCCTTTATATACAAACCTTGTTTGCCTCCTGAAGAGAAAAGATACCTGTTCTCTGCAGAAATACGTGTGAACTTCCAGGGAAGAGTTTAATGACCTTTCAAGGCAATCAAAGCTGATGTAGTTTATATACAAAAAGAAAATGCCCAATTTAAAATATATGAAGACAACACTCACCACAATGCTCTAAGGCTGGCTTCTCCCATACTCATGTTGTTCGAAAAGTGGATTCATAGCCTGATGCATAGCTCATCAATAATTAGACACTCAGGAGATACATTGATTATTTATTTTAGGTTTCCACAGTCCTGGGTACTCAGTGGTAATTCCACAAATCAAACACACTCAATGGAACTTTCCATGTGATATTTATGCAGGAAAACTGTAGCTAGCAGTTTTTTCAAATCCATACTCTCTACAATGATTGGTTGGTAATTTGCATACAATTATAATACTGCTTACACAAGCATTTTACTATTATGCATGCTCAAGGAAAGGGTCTTCATGTGGGCAGATGTCTTTTTGAACTGCGGGTATGATTTTTAGTATTATAATGAGGGTGATTTGGTTCACGATATGTGGATCCACTTGCCAAGTTGGTAACATATCTTTCCAAGGCCTAATTGTTACGTTCATGTCCTTGGTTAAAGAGTGTTGTGTTGCAGAGAACTGAATGTAACATCTTGAACAAGTAAACGGATCATTTTAAATTCCTTCGGTTGACCCTCAACACCCAGATTACAATTATGAATTATCTCACATACTGATGTAAGCAAAACATTTCAGTTTTCTAAGTTTCAGTCACAAACTGCCTCAGTATAAGCATGCCTATCTTTGAGTAATGTCTGCTTTGGTTTATGAGATTTCTGTCCTATGTATTTATGAAAGTACTTGCCACAGAATCAATATTTGGAGTTCTAATATCTGTTTGATTTCTGTCATACATTGATCGTCTGTAAAACAAATGCATAGAATATCCTATAGCCCTGCTTGGTACACAAAGTCTGTGAAAGCTGTTTTGATGTTAGACTGCAGAAAAGCATCTGTAACAAAACACTACATGCCTTGCAGATAAATGCCTGTTTTGCCGCACCGCAAGTACCCCTGCAGAGCAGACAGCAAAATAACAAACACCTGGCAACTGCTTGGATATCAAAAGTTAATGGATGCCCACTGGTTGCTGATAAATTCAAAGACAGATTGGACTCTGACCAGCATCTTTTACAAAACAAGCGAGAAAGAAATTTTTCTGTGTATTATTCAAGAAATATTTTGGAACAGAATAATTTTAGACAAAAGAATTTTAGAAGCAAGGTCAGTGTGCCTAGAGCACAATTTGCATTTCAGGTACTTGTCTGGAAGACAATGTGTAAACCATTATATAACCATAATCTAATCTTTGAGAAAAGATGCTATAGAGAAACTTATTTCCAAAACTTGAAGAAAATCAAAGGAATCCTATACCAGACCTCTTTGGTATAATAAGTTACTTTTTTCAGTATAGTCAATTTGTCATCTAATTTATATATATTGCTCCCATTGACACAAGAATCTAAAAGTATCTCAAAATTGTAGTGTCACTGCCTTTATGAACCCTTCCATGTGTTGTGGTTTTGTCCAGTCAGGGACAAAGAGCCACCAGAGTGCTTGCGCACTACTCCCCTTCCCGGCAAAACAGGGAGGGGAACCAGAGAAAAAGAGAAAACCCGTGTAGGGTGAAATAAGAGCAGTTTAATAGAATAATTTCAGGAAAAACAAGTTATAACAGTAAACAAGAGGATATACAAAAGGAATGGTGCATGCCACAGTTGCTCACCACCTGGGACCCAACACAACCGCTCCCAACTGGCAGCTGAACCCGTGGTTCCCCAGCATCCCTCCAGGCCAACTTCCCACCAATATGTACTGGGCATGACATCAGGATGGTATCAAATACATGTTGGCAAGTCTGAGTCAGTTGCCCGTGCTGTACTCCTTCCTACATCCTTATCAAAGTTAACCCTATCCTAGCCCAAACCAGGACGCTGCATGAGAGAGCAATGCCTACCATACATTTAACAGGTGGAGGACTGAGACTAGTAAGATTATTGTCTGTCTGGAAAGAAGAAGATATCTGAAGATCATCTGAGTATCTTTGAGAACCTTCAGTAACATTCCATTGTCAAGTCACAACATGGGTTCTGTATAGAGAGCACATCCAGTTAATAATTGTGTTGGTCTCACAAATTAATATCAGTAAAAGAGATAATCTCATAAAATCTTAGATGAACTAAGAGTCTCTAAACTTTTCTTCTTATAATGTGATCTTCCTTCTATTGAACTGTGATAGTGAAGGAAAATAACTGGTTATCAAAATACGTTTAGAATCTGAGTGGAGAAAAGTCTATTGTTGCAGGCTTGTTTGCAATTACTTCAGTGTCTCTCAAAAAAAAAAAAAAATCATTTTTTCCACAGGAGCTAAACAAATCCAATAAAAACCTAAGATTTATTTTTTTATTTCTCTCCTGCACTGAGAAAGTAACATAAGGTAATGTTGTGCTGTGGGGATTTTCCCTACCTTCTTTTTAATTCCTCAAGAACTTAAAGTACAGATGACATTTCTAAGCTCTGAATGGAAGTAAACATGAGTGATATAAGGAGGTTTCTCAACCCTATGTAAGGCCACAGTTAGAAGCGCCTGATGATCTGACTCACATAGACTTCCTCCTGAGATATTTGCCAAACATGTCAGGTAATTAGGAAAGGAATAGAAGATAAATGAGCTGACTAAATCAGATGCTGACCCAAGATAAAACTATTAGGCATAAAAAAATGGATTTCAGTACATTGAAGACTACTATGGTCCTGAAAGACAGGACCATCAAAAATTCTCAGCAGGATGGAAATATCAGTCACAGGTTAGCTATTTCGTAACTCCAGTTCAACCTCTTTGTCAGAAGAATCTGCTCAAATGTCACACTAAGGGACCTGAAGATCAATTGGCAATGAATCCATTCTCCACTTGGGTGTGCAAACTATTGAGTGATAATGAACTAGGAAATGACCCATTGGGTTCCTTGAAGGGTAAAGAAGATGTAGAACAGGATCTTTGTCCCTTTGGACCTGATTCCCTTTAAACCACAGGTTCTCTAAGCCAGTTGTCTCCCCAGAAAGGAAGTCACAGCTGGTTAGTGAAAAACACTCTGTTTTCACCCAAGGCTTGCTTTGTTTCCTTCTTTTGCTAGCTTTTCGTCTTTAGACACAATTCTCACAGTTACACAGCAAGAAATACTTATTCTAAGAAACAAACAGCACCATTAATATTCATTGTTATGGACAGACATTGTCATGAAAAAAATAAATGAGGATAGTCAACGCTGGAGAATTTGTTAATTTACTCAAAAATATTGATAAGTGCTCAGCATCAGATTACAAACTCATTCACACAACTGTGGATAGGACACAATTCAGATAATATTAGACAGAAATAGGTATCTATTGTAAGACAATCTCTCTAGGTACTTTCCAGGATCAACTGAGATGGCTATTCTTAGACTGCACAATTATTTTAGATTGCACATTTCATGCTTTGATGGACAGAGTGAGACAAGGTGAAATTCTGCCCTGCACAACAGAAAAAAAAATATCAATCTAATAAATGTCACTTTCATTCAGAGTTTAAGTATCAAAGGCAATGCATGGTTTTAAAATACTTACATGCACTATTTCCATAATTGGTTTATATTACTAAGAAACTCAGAAATATATTTTTCATTTTATTTTCAGACTATGATGACAATAGTGATGTAAAGCAAAAAAATAACCACCAGTAATTGCATGTGATGGTTTTTTCCTTCAGCTTCATATTCCAAGTACAATATGTGTATAGAAGAATGGGGCAATATCGCGTAATCCCCAGAAATGCTTTTTTATACTCATGGGAATTAAATAGTGTTTTGACGGTACTGCTTGTAGTACCAAAGCATTTGTTTTACCATTGAGCTTTCTATTTGTGTAGATACTCAAGAAAGAGAAGGGACTCTCTCTGGCCTATTCCTACATAAGTTTTTGGCTCTATATCTTTCCATTACCCAGTCGTTTTATTTGTATGCATAGTTATATACTTGCAAAACTATTTGCCTACTATGTGTTGTGTTTGTACACTCTTTCTTCCTGTAAAGTGTAACTCCAGTAGCTAATTTAATAAAACATGCTGTGCTTCATTCTGGGTGATCAGAAGGGTTAATTGAGCTAAAAAACCCATAAAGTACAGCATCAAGAAATTGTTTCCATTAATATGTCATGGTGGTATGTATACATTTCAGTTGTATAAAAACCCTTTTGACCTAAAAATATTGCTCTACAAGCAGATATGCTTCAAGCTGTATCTTTGGAAAGACATTACTTCAGTTTAGAAACAACGACAAATCCTTAAGCCTTCAGGTTAAAAAAACATATATACTGGGACATCACAATTTAAACAGGTGTCTGAAGTGGTGTCTGTCCTATTTTCCTAATAACAGTACTTTAATTATTCCAGATTGGAATCTTTGAAAATTTCCTTTAATAGATTTTACAGGATATTTCATTATTATTCCAAAGAAATTTCAAAATCCATTTGTTATTCTTGTTTTCTGAAAAAAAAAAAAAAATACCTGATAGGTCCATGAAAATGTTTGCAATGTCTGTCTGGAATTACTTTTGGAAGTACAGGTTATTTTAATAAGTTCAAAATGACTCAGCAGTGTGATACTGCAGCAAAGAGTGTAGAGATCAGAACAAGGAGATCAAGTACTGTGTCCATTCTTGGACTCCATATTACAGGAGGAGTAAGGATAGATCAGAGAAAGTCTTGCAGAGGGGCATTAAGATGGTTAAGAGGTTAGAGCTTGTAGCATACAAGGATAAGCTGAGAGAACAGAGTCTGTTCAGTATTAAAAATACGAGGCTCAGGTAATATATGATTGCTGTTAGTGGTTACCTGATGAGAAGGTATAGAGAAGACAGAGGTCAGAAGGGTATCATAGAAGAATAGGAGACAACAGTCACAATAGGAAATTCTGACTTTATAAATGAGAAAAGCATTCATGATGAGCATGGTAAAACACAAGACTAGTTGCTCAGAAAGCTGCTAAATCTGTATTCCTGAAGACACATAACTGTTTGCTCTACAGGTCCCCGAGCAACTTGTCCCAAATAGAACTCCTCTTAGCAGGAGGCTAAACTTGACAATCTCTGGAAGTCACTTCCAAACTGCATGATTCAATGGCTCTAGGATTCTACAGAATATCTTGTATAAATTCTTGTAGTGTATTGTTGTTAATATTTTAACAAATCCAGAGGGAAAAAAATGGTTAACAAGTAATTTCTAACTGTAAATTGAAGTCTTATAACGTTATTTTTCAGGTTTCTTACCTTATTTCAACAGTATTTTGTTTATCTAAATTCCTCCCCAAAACACCACAGTATTATTAAATATTTCTGCTTCAGTAATTCTATGTTATTTTTAAGGAAAGTTTTGGAACGCTTAAAGTTTTTGCTGCATGACTATGTCACTGAAGGATAGTTTTAACTTCCTGGATACAACCTCGAATTTGGGCAGTGCAGAATTCCTCTGTTCCTGGAGGAATGCCAGTTCAGCCCAATAGGTCTACTGACCAGCATATGGACAAGGTCAAAGCCTTGTCTCCTTTGAAACCTCTTGAGTACAGGAGCAGAGACAGAGCAGCTCCTCATCATTCTCACAGTCTAGTTCAGTGACTAACTGTAGTTAAGCAAAGCAGATGATGGGATGCTTTGTAACTTCTCCCCCTACACGCACTTCCCTCCTGTAAGAGTGAATCACTGTTGAGAAGATTAGTTAAATGCTCGTGGGGGAAAGTACAGAGAAGAAAAAAGAATTACGACTCTAGCAATAGAAAGCAGTTATTTGGTCTTTGCTGGAAAGCATGGCTTTAACGATTTCTTGTAGCTCATATACTTGATTTGGGCTTTAGAAACCTGGGTTAAATAACCAATGTAAGATTTCCTTCTGTTTCTGTAAAATTCTGTCTTGTTAAAGATACTCAAGACAGCTCTAAATTATCTTTTCTACATATCCACAGTATACAGTTTTCATTTCCCAAACTAGCTTTCTGTTACTAAAAACATTTATTTAATATTTCCCACTGTATAAAAGAGGATGCAGAATGTGATGGAACAGAGAAAAGCCTATGAATTTGGTACAGTCCTGTGCTGGAGCTGGTGGGGGAGGGTTTATGACTGCTCTTCTTTAATCTTTACTCCCAAACAAATCTTCAAATCTATCTAAATAAAGTTCATACAGCTGAAAATTTTAAGAGTCTGAGAAAATCTTGATGATTCCTCCTTGGAATCACATATAAGAAATTTTCAGAGTGGTAGCTCTGCAGATGAGATGATTTAGTTTTGTGTGCTCTGTAATTTGGAAAAAAATTCAAAACATTTGCGTAGGCATGTAAAGCTGGGCTGGAACTGGGAATCAGTCCACATTGTAGGACCAAATGCCAGCATTGCAGTCAATCTGATGTGACTTGAGCTGGTTCTAGCACAGCAGTCAAGAGTGTAAATCAGTTCCTTGCCCTTTCCATAGAGTGAGCTCACTAGGGAGGCTTTTTAAGGGAAAAAACAATTTCAATATTTAATTATCGTTGGCATGTCTGAACTTGTTCCTTGACATTACTATATGATAGTTTTTTAAACTGTTTACAAATTCTCTTTCAAGCAAGGTTCCTTTAAGATGGTATACATTGTATTGTTTGCATTCAGCTTTTCCTAAGGAATTTCTTTGAATTTATGTGCTTGCCAGAAACTCCACAGTGTTATTTTATTTTTGTTTGGTTTTAAGTCATAACATATTTGATGCTTTCAGAAGTATTTTAAAACTGGTTTGGTACCCAAGCTGCTGTGCAGATAAATAAGTAGTTGCAGTGCATGGGTCATAGCAATTTTCTTGAACTGTAAAAATGGTATTTTAACCAAGAGTGCTAAACATCACAAGCCATTTATTCTGTGTTCATAGCACAGTTTAAAGAAACGTGACTATGCTACATAATAACTAAATGCCAGTGAGCAAGATTTATTCTAGACTGGTGACAACAGAGTCATGGCCTGATTATGCTGATTTTAAAGGCCATTAAAGCATTTTTGAGGGTGAAAAAGGAGAAGGGCAATATCATAATATGCCTTGATTTTCAACATAGTAACACTATTAATGTCAGACTGTGAGAAAGAATCATTAGATCCAGGTTTGTTAATAGACCTTATATTTTCATTTAAAGGTTTCGCAATCTTGATTTCTGACTCCTCCTGTTCAAACAGGGGTCTATATCCAGAATTTCTACTGTCCCAGTTAGCCAGATGCCACATGGTCATTTTATTACTGAAGAGATATAGTAATAGCATTTCAACTAGATGCTTACCCAGGAGGACTATGTAGTTTAAAAGCCCCACCCAACCTGGCTTTGAACACTTCCAGGGATGGGGCATCCACAATCTCTTTGGGCAACCTATTCCAGACACTGAGAAATGCTAATCATGGCTTTTTGTATACAATTGACTTTCCCACATGCAGCAGTGAGGACCTCGTTATTTAAGAGGGAAAACTGCAGCAGTGGTCTTTCTGATGACAATGAATGTTAGACCAGTTCATCCAGTTCTCCAAAACCTTATTCCCAGTCCTCATTTCTGCATTATTAATTACAGAAAGGCTTCAACGTGGTTAAATCTTTTTTTTCTTTCTGATCTGTATTAGTAAAGAATTTAAATATATGCTTTAGTCTGTCCTTTCACCCCAAATATCCTCTAGTTCATCTCTGTGCCACAAAGTCTTTGTTCTGGATCTGTAACAGTGCAACTTCATTGCCAAAGCCTGAACCTTTCCATCTTGTAAGGCGTGGAATGAGGTCCAGAATAAGATTACATGTATAAGTGTGGACTCGTGCATATGCATACACACATAAAGCTTGAAACAGCAGAACATTAGGCTAAATTGGCTAGGTGATTAACCAATTTTTTTCTCCATGACACCTGGAAAATAATTAGTCATCCGTGGTACTGCAGAAAAAGCATAAACAGCGGATGTTTACATCTATTGAATACCTTAGCATTGTTTTATGAATTGTTTAATAAAATAACTAAGAATATATTTTTCCTTGAAATATTCAATTAATTGCATTTACCTTTATTTTAGAAAAACAGGTTTGTGTTTTCATAACTGCAGGATTGTTTTGAATTGATATGCACAGACGCATTGTCTGACTTGCATCATTAAGTCTTGAAAAGACTGTTAAATTTTATATCTCCCTATCCTTATTATCTTTTCAGTAAGAAAACTTTACTATTAATGGATGAAGTATTTCAATAAGATTATGGAATCAACATTGAAAATGTAGAATAAAATTAAAATCTATAAATAATAAAAGTTAACAGAATATTCAAAAATAATTCCAGTGAGGCTACCATATAGGATATGAAGAAAAATCTCATATGAACTGAAAAATTATGGAACATATATTCTTGCAACTATTCCTGTAAAAGAATACATTTATTTAGTATAACTCCCATCTGACCAGGAAATATATAGTGACTCATGATAATGAATAAGAGTGTTTGGCTCATAGTAGTTGCAAATTAAATTGCAAAAATCAGTCCCGACTCCAAAATTCGATTTAGAATTTTTCCTGAGTTCTCAGGAATGTATCAGCATGGAGAATCACATTCATTGTCTTATGGGGACAGACTGTCCTCATCCTCAGCGTAAGGCAGGATGAAAAAAAAGGCAACATACTCCATGGTCAGTCCTAATTTTGGTGTATAGTACTGGAAATGTTTGACTCAAACTTATTTTTAAATGAGAGTCATATTTCCTCGAGAACAGAAGTAAGAAAATACAGTTTAAAAAGAAAATTTATTTTTTGAACACCTTCAAATGGTTTAGGAGATTCTTGGCAGAATATTAGTAGTTTAATGGGATATACTTCTGTAGAATCTCGTCCCTTCAGAAGAATTCACTTGCTAAAATTAGAGGCTGGAGAATGCTATGCCATCTCAGACAGCTAATGAGAATGCATTTAATATGCTTATAAAGGAAATTAATTCTCAGCACTTTAGTCTTTTGAAAGGCTGTGGCTTTACTCAGAATTTGCCACTACACCACCAGGGAGTACATTTTCAATCACCTTGCTAAATAATTTCATTTACTAAAGATTGCATCTCACTGTTTCACAGAAAATGCTGTTTTATAATAATATATCTGTAAATTATTCCCAAAAGGCACTATTTCAGTGTTTTTTACTATTGCTGCAATGATATAGACATAACTATATTATAGAAACAGAATAACATTCTATTACTTGCTTTGCCTTATGGACAGCCATTCAGCCACTGCATAGGTTCATTTTGTGACCATTCAGCACAGTAGGTTAGATGAAGAATTAGCAATTTTAAACAGACACATGCACTTTCAATCTAAGTGCAGCTCAATGATTTTTCCTGTCTTGTCTGTCAGCTTCATTATGCAATCAAAACGGCACTCTGAACATTAACCTCCTTGGAAGTTATATTTTGGCTCAAGGACATGTTGAGTGGCTAAACCTTGATCCTGTTCCCATTAAAATCAAAGCTTCCTTTGATTTCAGTGGCATAGGCAGAGATCTTAGCAAAACAGCAGGATTTGTCTGGTAAATTACAACAATAACAAGTAGGGATACGTTTGTGAGACTACAGATATCTTCTGTGCTGTGCCTTGAGTGTTTTGATAGCATATTACTCACAAAATATAATGACCTTACACAGATGAATCGACCCACTGTTTTGTTCAAACAGTAGAATAATCCTTTCTTGAATTGTTTGCTCTAAGTATAATTATTTTGCTCATTCATTCAGCAGTTTGCATTCACTGCTTCTGTCGCTATTCAGTCTACAAATAAAAGTAGTCACTTCACCTTTTATAAGTGTTTCCTTCCAACAGCAAACAAGAACTGAATAATTCACAGTAATTACCTTTTTTCTTTATGTGTTGGGGAATAAGGACTTTGAAATTTTCACAGGTTTCTGGAAGAACTAAAAACGAAAGCTTTTGTTTTGTAAATTGTGAATATTCACAATTTTAACAGTGATAGGAAGATTGTATTAAATCGTTCTCTCCACTACGAAATTAACTAACACGACATGAACTCTATATTTTGCAATCAAATGCCCCATTAAAAAAAAAAAAAACTTATAATAATTATTCAGGCTTTTAAGTTTTAAGTCTGTTTTCCAGGAAGTATTTGTGAGAGCAAAGCATGATTGTGTTATTGTTTAGAGGCAAATGGAAAGAATGTGAATATAGATGAGTTAGGAAAGAAGGAAGAGGAAATGACACTTGTTTCGCACAAAAAAAATTCACTCAAAAAAAAAAAACCCAAAAAATAGAGGAGAAATTGGAGATCATTTTTTAAAAAGTTCTGGTTAGTTACATTACCACTCACTAATTACTCCAAGGTAATCCCTTACTTCTCTTAAACTTTCATCTTGACTGGTGCTCCATTGCCCCTGTCTGCTTGAAAAAAGAAATATTGACAGCCAAAATTTCAGGGATCATCCAAAGAGAATCACTTCACTTTCCAGAAAGAATCTGCAGTTGTGTCTTTGCAAACAGGGGCCTTGAGTGTCATCAGTGACAATGTTTGTAGCTGCTGACAATGTAAGCCTACTCTACATAGAGAAAAGGACTAACGACCTCTGTTGATGAAATATCTAACAGAATCATGAACTCAACCTTGAATTTATTATGCAGACTTCCTTTAAGTTCCAAACAGACCTGATTATTTTCTTCAGGTAGCTTAGGTTTCTGAGGATTGGTCCCTCAGTAAATGTATAACTGCAACTGCAATTTAACGAACGTAATAAATGCTTCTGTAATACAATGTTAAGTGACAGAAAATTGCCAAGTACTATAGATACATTTTTTTGCCTTTAATTAGAGAGAAGCAACCATCTCATTTATTCTAGTTAAATAAGAGATGTAATTTTTGAAGTTAGCATCAAAGACCTCATGATTTAACCTTACTAAGCACACTACTAATAATAATTTTAAGTGTACTTACATTAAGCAATAATAGTGGCTTTTCATTTTATTACAAGATAATAATTTGATCTTAGGGTAGATAAACCAGAAGTTGGAAGGCCAAACCATTGAACTGCAGAGTAACACGATACTATTATTAACCCTCTGCCACTGTAATCATCGTTGAAACTGATGTTACTGTGTAAAAAATTCTTGTACCTGGAGAGTTTTGAAACAAACATTTTTGAAGCTTAAGGGAGTGACAGCTGAGGTCACATTGAAAATTTCAATATCTAGTGCTACATCATCTCAATCTGCTGAAAGAAGCCATTGATACTGAAATTAGTAGGAACTTGAATGCTGAAATAGAATCCCAAAGTCAGAGCATGTTTCTAAGCAGATAAAGGAAGTACCTCATTTTTTCTAATGATGCCACTATGACTTTCATGGGTGTAAGAAAAGGGGAATGTGGCCTTTTTCCGTTTTTTCTTATGGTGTTTTAAAGATCATGGCATTATTTCTTTGCTTGCTCATTAAAAATGGCAATGGAGATATAAAAACCCACATAATATCGTCTGTTACTTGGTTACTCTGTGCTATAGGATAATACTGATTCTGGTAAATCTGATTTTAAATCACTCAAGCAGTGGAGATTCCATTAAGTAAATTGTGTAACAATGTATTAGACCTCACTCCTCTACATTACTAACAAAAAGTCTCCATGTGTTTCAGAATATATTGCACTTTTTGGAAATACCCTTATTCCCACGCTGCCATCACCCTGAAATATTTATTCTAGTGATGTCAATCAAGCTCTTATATATATCTTTTAATTAAAGCTTTACCCCAGACTGTAACTGAAGTAAAGTTTTATAGTGAATTATGATTATTGACAAGGTCTTGGGAGACTTCCACACTGCAAATGATTAAGAATCTGAAATGCACTTTTAACAGCTTTCTTGATGAAGAGCTTCACCAAGAACTTGGATGTGTTTTCCTTTGGAGTATTCTCATCACAAATTTACTTCAGATACCTACACCTCATTGTTCCAGAAACAAAAAAACTTTACCAGAAGATGACAGTCACTTGAAAAACTTTACCACTAGCAGCATTCATTGTCAGTTAACTGCAAAGTGGTCATTCAAATCATTGGAAAAGAAGGAAAAATTTTCCCAGATCATGCTGTTATTTAGAGTTCTTTTTTCTTCAAAGTAAATGTTTAAATCTGGTAAGAATTCCTCATTCTATCCTAAAAACAGAAGATTCTATTAGGAATAAAGATGCAGAAAGAGAAAATATTAACGTCCCAGCATTGGAATCCTTACAAATAATGAAGAAAAAACGTAGGTTGGGCACAAGAGAAATATTTCTATAGAAATGTTTAGAATTCTCAGAAATGAAATCTTATCTCAGAAATTAAAGCATGTCTAGTTTCCAGAAACATAAGAAGGAAAAAAAAATGTTGCCAAAGGGAGGTTAACTGAGCATAACTCTGCTTCTCTGAGACAGAATGAAGTTGAGATTGCATGTACCACTATTATAGAAGCATAGAGTCATTTAGGTTGGAAAAGATCCTTAAGATCAAGCCCAACTGTGAAAAAAAACCAAACAAACAAACAAACACTGTGTCTGTATAATTCTCAAGAGAAACAAATTCCAAAAGGAGACAGACCTACACATAGAAACAGACAACTCAGTTAAGCTGTCCACACAGCTAATGCAGATCCAGCTTGGTTGCCTTGCTTTGTGTTACCTGACCCAGCCACCAGCCAGAAAGATGAAGTTCATCTCTCTGTCCAATGTTGTCACATGTAACTTCTCCAGGCTGCACTGATTCTATTACCTAGATTTTCGTTAAATATCATCAGAGCTTTTATCCATGCACATATGGATACGTGAATGTAGATGCCTACATTTTGGCGCTCTATTCCTCAAATAAACCCTGTGAGAAAATAAATTCAGCAGAGCTAAAGATGTCAGTTTTTTTCAGTTTTTATATCTCTGCACACCAGTTGCTGTCTAGTGGTTTTGGGCTTCTTTGTACTGTTTCACTTCACTCATTTTTCTTGCCACAACTCTGCATCTTTCTAGGTTTCTCTGCCCTTCTGCTTAGTTTCTTCTCTCCCTTGATTTGCCATTCTGTTTAGTTAATCCTTTTATCTCATAAAACCAATAACATACACTAAAAGAACCCACTAACCTTCATGGCAAGGATACTATCAGATTATTCACTCTTACTAGTATCCTGGAGTACATGTAAACCACAGCACCAGGAGTATTTGCATGCTGCCTCATTCATAAATACACTGTGAGCTCTACTTGTTGGAGTTGAGCACCCATACTTTTCTGTAGAAGCTGTTTGCCATGTAACATACAAAAAAATCAATAAATCTGCCACATCAAATAATTTAGAGTGTATTTTCACAATGTATTTCTCTGTCAACATTTATCAATAATTTTGTATTTATTCATATCTGTTTAAAAAGCCACTGTACTTAGTTTTCAGTCCAGAAGGAGTCTTACGATGCTATATTTCTTCTGAAACAGTACATACGGAGCTATGTTACTTGTGTGGACTGAGTCCATCTATATTTGTCTGCAGGATTCTGAAATACAAGCAAACAAGCAAAATACAGTGTTTATGCTATTTATGTTCCTTTTAAAACAAGATACAATGTATATTGAATTCCACTCCATTACCTTGAAGTGAGTCTATGAAGTCTGCACTGGTGAACTGGTAAATTAGAAAATCAGAGCACAACTTTTTCTGTCTCATACTCCAACTGCATTAAATGAACTTGAGGACTGAAAAGCAAAAACAGTGAGAATGACTAAAATAATGACATCCATCCCTGCCATACAAATTTCCAGGTGTTATTGCAGGGTTGGTTTGTTGTTTCTTTTTTTGTTACACTACAAGTCACATTAATTTTCTTTTTCTATTGATAGTAAAATACAATTCACAAATGCATGGAAGAAAAAGGCAGCTTTTTAATCAAAATTACTTAAATTATTTAGGAGATGAAATGACATTTAAAATCAGTAGAACTGAGACTTAAATTTTCACATAATTCAAATGCTTTTGAAACTATTACATAAAAAATCCCATTTGAAGAAATAAAAGAGCAAATTATCAAGACAGAATAGTTATGTGAAGTTTGAAAGTAATCTCTGCTGAAAGTATCCACATAGTATATTTAGTGAGTTCCAGTCCAGCTCTATGTGGTCAAGCCCACATTGCAGTTTTGTAGAGATTGGACTTATGTAAATTAAAAGGATAGCAAGTGGTCCAGTCCTAGAAATTAACATAGAAAAAAAAAGTTCAAAACCTCTGCTTGATACAGGACTAACATTTGAACTCATATACTTTATATAGCAATGTCTTAATCACTAGCTATTTAGATATTCTGAGGCAGAGTTCTTACAGTCTCTGCTTACATGTTTCTTCTTTGTATAAAAATACTTAAATAGTCATTATGGCAGTCAGCATAAATTATTCCAGCCTTACTGTTAGGCTGTTTCACTTGTTGATGGGTTCCAGACAATGCACTAGTAAATATCTAATAATTTATCCAAAATGTATCAGAGTCTGTAGGAGAGATGAAAACACTTACTCAGGATGTCCCTACAGCTTGAAAATCCAGAGCACTCTCTCAGGAGAGTAATTTTCTCACATTCTCATTTTGTTTTTCTCACTAAAATCTTTAGTATTTTGTGTCAGATGGAACTTTTCTGGAGTAAACAAAACATTTTGATACCATTTAGTGATGCAGAAAATAATAAAGCATTTTAAAATTCTAAATGTACATTTATAGAGGTTTTATTTTCTGAGTGCAATTTAAACAAAGAAAGCAGGGACTTGCACAGCCATTGCCAGCACTGTTGTATCCTAGCTCCTAGCCCCAAAAGCTCATGGTGCAAATAAAAATAGGTGAGAAAGAGCAGAGAGAAGCCTGAGGGTTGATTTCAAACAGAAAATTTGAAAATTCAATAAGCATATTGTAGAAGGAAAAAAACAAAAAATTAATCCATTGCCTTAGTTGAAGTAAGATTTTAGAAACATATTGCATTTTCCTGAGCTAATAAATATTTTAAATTTGAAAAGTCTTGGTTTATAAAGGCTTTGCACATTATCTGCAGCAACAGTTACCTTATGCATGCATGAACTTAATGAATGAACCAACAAAAAACACAAAAATAAGATTATTAATGAGGCATTTCTCAAGGCAGTCTAAATGAGAGAGACAGTTCTCTAATGACAGGCAGAAAAGTATGGCTGATGATCTGTTTTTGCAGAAAGATAGTAGTCAGTGGACATTGCTGGTTGAAAAACAAACAGATTTAGTAGGACTTTGAGTGTAAATCTTTAAGTACATGCTTTATCTCCTCATTGTTCTTATGATTTTTCTTGGGTTTTGTTCCCTAAAATTTATTTTGTTTGCTATGTCTGAAATGTTTTAATTTACTTAACAGCTACTAGGTCAGTGTAATCAGAACTGAGTTTGATATCTTTTTTGAAGTTTTGTTCATCGGAGACAAGAAGAAAAATACCAACATTTTACTATTGGGTCACGATGTTTCACAACAACCTTCATTTTTCCATTGTAGGGCCTTGATGATTGTGAATTTCTAGATTTTGCAGTCTATCAACAATCTCTCATACATAGTCTACAGAGATCTCATTTCACTAACTAGATTTAAAGGAATTGTTTGCCCTCTCTTTCTTAAAAGTTTAATTTATAAAACACTAATCTTTCAGTATTGTACAAGCAATCTTACAGTGAAGCATAAATAGATTATAAATGAGGTTTACCCAGACCTAGAACTTGGAACAGAAATATTGTTCATTACAGGTCAAAATTACTCATTCTAAGTGTGAAATTTTACTAGTCATATTTTGTTTCAACCAGGAATCAGAAGTACTGAAATATACATCATTACTAATCAAAACCATTGAAAAAGCCCCTGGGGGAATGTTTTTCTTAGATTTCTAGCTCAGTTACTGAATTGTACGGGTCTGGTGACCTTAGAACAGAAAATACATCCTTTGTTAAATTAGCAAATCCCTTCCATATTTGTGGTGGTTTAGCCCTGGCTGGGTGCCAGGTGACCATCAAGTCGTTCTATCACTCTCCTTCCTAAACTGGACAGAGGAGAGAGAAATATAATCAGAGGTTCATAGGGTGAGACAGGGAGTTCGCTCAGCACTTAGAATCACAAGCAAAACCAATTCAGCTTGGGGAGAAATTGTTTGATTTATTTATGAACAATCAGAACAGAGTATGGAAATAAGAAATTGTCCCAGGACTCTCATTTCTCCCCACCAGTGGCACAGGTGATGAGGGATGGAGGTTATGGTCAGTTCATTTCAGATGGACTTTGCTGCTGCCTCCTCTCAGTGGGAGGCCTCCTCACACTTCCCACTGCTACAGTGTGGGGTCCGTCTTGTGACATAGTCCTCCATTAACTTCCCCAATGTGGGTCCTTCCCACAGGGGAAGCTCTTCACAAACTGCCCCAACGTGGATCATCCACAGTGAGAATATTTTTTCAGGAAGAGACTACTCCAGTGCGGGTCTACCATGGGGTCACAAGTCCTGAAAGCAAAACTGCTCTGGCGTGGGCTCCTCTCTTCATGGGCTCCCAGGTCCTGCCAGGAACTTGCTCCAATGTGGGCTTCCCACAGAGTCATAGCTTCCAGGCATCCATCCGTTCTGGTATGGGGTCCTCCACAGGCTACAGATGGATCTCCACAGCGGACCTCCACGGACTGCAGGGGGACAGCTGCCTCACCATTGTCCTCATGACAGTTCATAGGGGAATCTTTCTTCCAGTGCATAAGCACCTTCTCCTACTCCTTCTCCACTGATCTTAATATAACATCTGCAAAGATGTTGTTCTCACATTCTCACTCCCTTCTGCTGCTGTTTTGCATCTGCACAACTTCTTCCCCTTCTCAAATACATTATTCACAGATGTGTTAACTCCATGGCTAATTGGCCAGTCCTTGGTTAGCAGTGGGTCCATCTTAGAATTGACTGGCATTGGCCTTATCAGCTACAGGGTAAGCTTCTGCTGGCTCTTTGTTTAAAGAAGCCACCCTGTAGTCTCCCACTACCAAAACCTGGCCACATAAACTCACTACAATACTTTATCTCAAGTCGTTATTTAATAATTGATCTTCAAATGGTGTCTGTCGTAATGATGTTTCTTTGCATCATTCAAAAAGAGATAGCTGTCAAGGAAAGAATCTTCCTCAAACAGATGATTTCTGGAAAACAAATACAAAGTGGCAAGAAAACAGAGGAAATCCAAACAAGGACATTAAGGTGGATACCTTTTTCAGATGTGTATAGAAAAGGTTACATTAAGAAGAAAAGTCAAAGTGACATACACACAATCAATATACACAGAATCAGTAGGTGACTGGAAAGCCCAAACTTACCGTGAAATGTACACTATTTCACATTGCATTATGTAAATATAAGCAATCAGGAGCATCATCACAAGAGCTTACTTGCATTTAATGGAAATATAAGCTTATTTTACTTCATGACAGCTGATCTTCTGGTCATGAGCATAATATAGAACAAATATTGACATGAAATCAAAATCGCTGTTTCAAGACTAGAGAATAAAATATTTTTGCTTTCATGTGACAGAAATAGTTGAGATTGAAACAAATCATAATAGCTATACCTCTAGACAGGAGCTTTCTCCTAGCCTTTCAAGTCACTACTTGGAGCTCACTGATTAAGTTCTGCAGTCTCTTAACAGGTGGCTTCACAGCTGCTGGTTTTGGTTTTTTTTCCCCACAACGCTCTATCTCTCTTCTGTACTTTTCACCATACTGAAGCCCAGCTACTCAGAACAAAATCTAGCATTCTGCGTTACAGTTTCATCAATGTGATAGCATATCTCTCTGCAATATGATCCCACCTGTGATGTACATCACCAGAACTAAAACTTAACAGTCTGTGAAATTTATTGCATATTGTTTGATTCATTTGTATTGAGTCATTCAGAACACAAGATAAACTGTAAATTTATCTCATATTGTTTTCAGAGTGAATGATTGGTCATAGTTCACATGCAAATCTGTAGCTGTGGTGAGAATTTTAACTGCTTCATAAAAATTAATGTTAGAGGTTTTCTGATGACTGCATCCATCTTTTTTTAATGGTCTTATTTATTAATTTATTTCTCTGGAATAAGCTTGATGCAAGTTATGCTTTCTTACACATTTTCTGTAGCATTGATACAGCAGATTATTTTTAGACCTCTTCTTCTGCTAAGTAACATGAGGAACTGACAATAACATCAAAATATTTCCTTCCACTTAATAAAATTAAACTTCATTGTTCAGTTTTCTACTCATTTTCCCATTTTTTAAAAAAACTTATGCGACTCAAGAGTGTGCTTCTTGATGCTTACTTTCCCCTCTGTTTTATTTTAAATTATTGATGCCATTTAAGTCCAGGTAAATTTAAATTTGTCACAATCAAAATTGTTGATTGATGTTCTCAGTAACGTGACTATATCTGTTAGGGAGGAAGAAAAGAAGAAGAGGAATAAGAAGGAGAACAGATAAAGTGATTGAAAGAGAAAACGTATAGGGTTTATTAATGCAAGCCTAGCAAGGCCTGGTGCATTGCTTCCTGAAGCTACACACATATTTGATTCTGAGATATTAGAGGATGAAGCTTCTGCTAATGGTATGCATCCAGTAGGCAGCAAGCACTAGTCCTTCCATCACAACACAGGTGGGATGAACTCACTCAGTCATTCTCAGACTTTTGGACTGATACTTCTCTAAAGGTCCCTTCCAACCCCTACCATTCTATGATTCTATGATACGAAAGAACAGAGGAGAAAAAAAGTCTCACAAATATTTGTATCAAGGCAAAAATCCTCCCTTAGTTAATTAATGCTGTGTTAGAATGGATATATAAATAGAGTCTTACCTGAGGAGAAGGAATAAGCTAAACTGGGCTGAGTTTTTCTTTACTACACATTCTTCACAGCCTTGGGAATATCACTTAGGGCAAGATCACAAAATTACAAAATCACAAAATCACAAAATGGCAGGTAATGGAAGAGACCAGCTGCTGACATAAATAGTATAGGCTCCAGATGTCACTGGATCGGAAAGATCCCTAGGAGAGATATTCTGGAAAGATTTATAACTAATTCCTGAATAAAATCTGTAGCAATTCACATGCAAAAGGAGAGAAGGAAATACTCTGTTCAAAGACCAAGTCGTGTCTATAAGGAATGCTCTCAGCATGCTATAGATTCCTTTACAACACAAAGAGGTGGCACAAGCATTTTCATTCCAAAATCAGAGGATCACCATAATCCATCTTCTGCACGATAGTTTCTGTTAAATATTATTTAAATAAGACACAGAACAAGGAGACTATGGAGGAGCCTGGAGAGGAATACTAATCATATATTGCCCAAAAATGCAGCCAAAAAAATGAGTCTGTAAGAAAATCAAATAGACTGACTTTGTAACCAGTTGTCAGTATATCTGCTAAGTGCAAAGAAAAGAGTGTTGTACTATCTGGAGTTCAAGTAATTCAGAACATAGTGATCACAAAAGATACTTTTTTCTACTATGCTAAGTCCAAACTGGTAGACTGACAACTTTAAGGTCTATCGTAATGGTGAGGAAACAAGCTTCAGAATAGTCAGGGTCGATTACTATGAAATATTGCATACTTGTAATACTTTCAGAAAGGTAACAGTAGTTTTTTTACTGAGTAGAAATCACATTTTCTTAAAGAAAGTATTCAAAATATACGGCTCTAGTTTTTTTTACACGTCTGTTTGCATGAGAATAACTGTTTGGCATCAGTATTGAACCTTCTTTCTAAATTAAGAAAGTGTTTACTAGCTTTGTTATACTGGTACTAATTTATATTGTTACAAAAGCAGGATAAACAACAGATTTTGACATTTCATCTTTAAATAATTTTTTCTGAAATTAATGGTATGCTTTAGAAATATTAAGTGACTATGTGAGTAATTTACAGCTTCTCAATGTTTGTAATGCATTTATTGCAGAAAATGGTAGGACTGAGTAATACTAAAACTATTTCTTCTCTGTAAGGTATAGTAGAATTTTAACAGGCCTCACTACTTCTCAGTACAATCACTAAAATCAATGGGTGATGTATAATCACATTTTTAGTTAACTCAGCACTTGAAATAATACATCAGCTCTCAGGAGAATGATGCACCAGCCATGATGAGTATGCAGCAACTTGCCAGTCTTTGCCTTCTGAATACAACTTTTTGAAATTTTGATTCCTTGAGCTTCACATCCACGTTCTGTGAAGGACAGGAGAGTGTTGCTTCCTACAGTTATTAAGATTTGAAATGCATAGTAAGCCTGTTTACAGCTTAACTTGCTACAGACAGAAATTTTGAAAAATCATTGGACTACACGGACACAATGTTACTGAAAGCACAATTTAGGTCAAAGACTAATAGTAACAATAAAATAACAATTAATTAAAACCAATAATATAATAGTCAAATGATCCAATAATGTCCAATAATTTATGGAATTCATTCCACTAATGTTGGGGCAGACAAAAAAATGTCAACCTAGTACTCAGATTCATGTCTGGACCTGTTTATCATTGTATCTAGCTTTGTGTTTCATTTCTAAGATTATAACAGATTTCCAACTACCCATTGTAATTTTACTCAACTGTATTATGCTGTGGCTTTCTATACTAGAACTGGCTAAGCCATGTCTAACTACCTGCCATAGTTTAACTCCAGTCATCAGCTCATCACCATGTAGCCATTCATCCCCCTCCTTCCTCTCAGTGGGATCGCTAAAAGAACCAGGAAAAAAAAGTAAAACCTTTGGGTTGAAATAAGAACAGTTTAATAACTAAAAATAAACTATAATAATAGCAATGTTAATAAGGTATGCAATAATAACAATCAACATGGACATTTTTTATTTCTTTTCCTTGGGTTTCATTTCTAATAAAAATATCCAACAAAAAAACTGTGATGACCAATACAGTTGCTCACTACCCACTGATTAATACCTGAGCAATGAGTCACCCCTCTCTGCCAACATCCCCCAGTTTATATACTAGACATGACCCTCTGTGGCACAGAATAGCTCTTTGGCTAGTTCAGATCAGCTGTCCTGGCCATGCTCCCTCCCAGCTTCTCATGCACCCCCAGCTCACTCACTGGTGGGATGGGTGAGAAGCAGAAAAAGCATTAACATTGTGCATGAACTGCTCAGCAATAATAAAATATTCCAGCCAAATATAATATGATAAGTTCAATGTTGGACCAATATGGAGACAATTGTCTGTAGGAATAGATTGTTTCCTGCTTCTAAAAACTACACAAGGGAAGATAAGTAGCCAGTCTTCTGGTTTGTTTTGCTTTGGACAAAGAAACAACTAGGGAAAACTCTGTTTCACAGAGTGAAACAAGATTAGAAAAATATAAAGACAGATAGATGCATACATACATACGTACATAAGTATATATATATATTTTTATATATATATATATATTTTACACGTAGCCAGAGAGTTAACAAAATTGACTTCTTTTGTCAATGTAATTGTGTCTCTTTTCATTATAGATATTGCAGTGCTCCTGATCTGTGTTTACCATTTGGCAATCAAATAACTGGAAATGAAAACAAAAATTCTAGTATTTCTTTTGAGTTACATTCACAAAGTTCAAAGGATGCAGTATTTGCAGCTGAAGTTGTTACTTCCTTGCTTCCACAAAATTTCCAGCATTTATAACCAGAAAGGCATAATTTTTCAGTCGGGAAAAGGGTAAATGATACATAAACTCATCACAAACCAATACTTTCACCAGAGGCATAAGATTTTTTTGTTCTCTTTTTGTGAACAACTTTGCAATAGACAGTTAAACCCTTGCCATTTCTACAGTATAGACTGATTTTTTGGCCAGAATACTTAAGATTTTTACCTCTTCAAGATTTGAATCTGCCCATGACAGTGCTACAAGCAATGCTGTGTGCCCATTCATTTTTTTTCAGTCAACATACACACATAAACTTCATGCCTTGTTGGAAGTCTGACATTTTTGTGTGACAGTTTCTTAAAAACTATTTGAAAAGTAATCATTCACTATAAAATGTTATCTCCAGAAAAAAGCTCAAATTGGCTGAACCTTGAATTATACACCAAGGTCTGTGGAACTTGTGGGTTTATTTATTTAGAAGAACTATTATCTTGATTTGTAACACCAGCTTTCAAAAGTATTTCATTATTCATTCAAATTTCTCTGCATTTTAAACATCCTTCATGCAGCCGCAACCTAATTCGACCCTAATGAATACTTGTGTTTTCCAGACTGAATGCCCATTCTGTTTCATGATGCAGTTTTGCATTTTAGCTGCTTTGTTATTCAAATGAATTCTGATAAGTGATGAATATGAGCCAATATTTTGTTTTAGTTAATTGTGTGAGGTAATCAGATATGGCCAAATGACTCTGTGGTGTCTACAAAGCTTATACATGCATATATCTTCTTTTTTGTGTTTTTCAGACTTAAATATGTATTTTGCAGACTAAAAATACGTAGAAGAGAGCTCAATTCAAATATATAGCAATGTTAATAAAGATCTCAGATCTCAGAAAATGAAGCATTTATTATTCTCTAGATATTCACTGTTGTTGGAATTTTTACTTCAGAATTCAGCATTCTGAAGCCAGCTTAAAAGATAATATAACAAATTGACATAGATCTCTCATTTATTATATTTCAGTAAGTGAGAACATATCTATGTGAATTCTTTGCCTATCTAATTGGATTTGGTTTTGGCAATGCCTCTTGTGTATATCCAGAATATTAAATGAACTGTTGCCATCCAGCCTCATTAACAGGACACTGGTGCTTTATCTGATGTATTTTTGTGTTCACATTTCAGCTTCAGATTAGGTTGAGTTCCCATATAAATAGTTTCAGCTTAATTTCTCGGCAAAATTGTACCAAATAACACCAGTTTTTAATGTGGCTTCTTGTGCATTTGAGGTTAGATACTATGTTAAAGTCCAAGTCCAATTTTCACAAAATGCTTTGAGATATTAATTCTTGTTTATAACAAATTCTCAACATTTGATCTAAATATAAAAAGACAGGACTATTGATGGACTGTTTGAAGTTCCATGAGAGAAGAGATTAGTCTCATGGCAATGAGCAGTATGAAATAGTAATAAGGTCTCTCAGTAGCATTGGACTATACGCTAATGAAAGTGCAAAGATCTGGAGAAAAGTGTCTTTAAAACTCTGAACTATGTGTGGGAATACAAAGAGACATGATGAACGAAGGGATAATAGGAATAGAAAATGAGGGAACTTAAAAAGAAATGAAAAACACATGGAAGTGAAATACATTAAAATCAATTAAAAATATGTAACCCAAAGAAGAATAAGCTTTTCAGTGATAACATTCAAAGTTTAGCTGAGATGGAAGTGTCCTGAGCTGGATAGTGACAGAGTTAGAATATATTGCTTTTATCTTAGCTGGTTCAAAAAAATGTGTGGAATGTTTCATTTGGCTTCAAAGTGATAAGATGTCTCAGTAGAACATTACTAGTCTTATAAAAGCAGCCTTGTAATTAATGGGAGCTGATACCAAGCTATGGGATTATAGATTTAACTGTTCTTGCTTTCCTCTATCCCACAGAAAAAGACATAAATGAGTGTCCACAAGTAGTACCTAAAGATGCCCCCTGGAAAGACTATGTCCATTTAAAAGAGAAAAATTTCTTATTTGTGGATCTGATGCCACTTCAGTTGATAAACTGGTATTTTAAGATAAATGTGTCTGATATAATGAGGACGGCACACAGGAAATAGATCTTTGTCCCATTACCACAACTAGCTGGTACTTTGGTACCAGAAGCAGGTAAAAAAACTCTCCTGTTTATGATTAAAGCTAACTGCAGCTGATGTTCACTTTGGGGATAACAAGTATCTCTTCAGAATGGAATTTTAGCATTCCTGATATTAGTAACATTGATCATATGTATTTGCCAGGATGGGATGGGATGGAATGGAGACTTTACAGTTCAATATACATATAATGGGATTCTCCTTGAAGTGGTTTCTCATTCAAATGAGAAATTTATTTTTTACTCATTCAAATTTAGTTCATTTCATGATATCCTGTTTGCAGACTCACAAGAATTGAGCTGGTTAGCACAGTTTCATCTTTAGTGAACTAACGCACAAATGGACTGCAAGTGTATCCTCCAGGGCTTATAACACTGTCCTTTTTCCCAGAAGTCTAAACACAGAGAATTAAAAGTGGTCAGCTACAAAGAAGAAATACTTTTCACCACTACACCTTTTATTAGCAATATGTCTTTAGAGGTCCACTTCTGAAAAAATTATTCAAGAATTTTGACTGGAGATTGCTTTTGATGATAGCAAAAAGGATATTTTTATTGCCTACAACTTTAAATCTGATAGCAACATTCACAACTGAACTGAAATTTCAAAAAATATTTGCAACCAAGAATAAATTATAGAATTGTTTGAATGTTTTGCATGAGGACAAAGCATGTTTAAAACTAGTAGCATTCAGCCCCTTCTCTGAGCAAGGGCAAGAGGATCACTTCAAAAAGATATTTTGACATTAAATACGAGGCATTTTAAAAGCAGTAAGGCATGTACTGAGTAATGCATCTAAAAGAGTAAATCATGGATGGTCATTTAATGTCCAGATACTGGGTAGAATCACAATGGATTTGAAAAGTGGATGGTTTTTTAATTTAGAATGGCCACAATTCCACCAAGTAGTGGAATCCTTTTTAACTGAAAGGAAGAAACCACAATTATACCTAGACTGAATTCCACAGTAGGCTGTTAAGTGATTGATGTTGAGTAATTTAGCTAAACAACAAGAAGTGTTGTTTTGTTTGGTCATGGCACCCTTTTTTCATTTCCCTGTAAAGTAAGCCTGTTATTTAAGGAAATAAATGGACAAGAGAACAACAAGGTTGTAAACCTTAATTAGTAGTATCTTGCAAGTCCCTTGGTTCTTTGTGTTGCATGCTTTCAGCTTGCTGAACTTTGTACTTTGTAAGGAAGAGAAAACAATTATGTTACGATTGCACAGGACTCCTTATGGGATGTTTTGAGGAGGAACCCAAGGCAGGAAAAGGGAGAGATTTAAGTAATTCAGGGAGGAACAAATGTACAAAATAGAGGAGTAAAGTGATCAAAAGGGATGATCACATGTAAATAGTGGCTAGTTATTATGCTTGCCAGGCCTTATCTGGTGCCTGATATCAGTGTTTAGCAATGTCCACAGTATTCCTAGACAGTCTGGCTTTGATATTCAAAACTGTAGCGCACATTGCTATCCCTGAAAGAATTATCTTCATCTGGGAGTTACTAACTCATGTAAACATGGTGTCTCACTGTCAATTCAATTTGTTGCCTTTTTTTACATACTTATAAATTCACAAGTTTAAAATACATATCACTATTTTATGTCCTCCAAGAATCAAACATGTCATATTTCAATTTGTATATTTATTGCAGACCAATGAAGAAGTGGAAATCATGGAAATAAGAAATCATGGAAAAAATCCTTCTGGAAGACATATCAAAATGCACCTTGCAAATTGTGCATGACTAATCTAGAGGCCTTCTATGATGGAGTGATAGCATCAGTAGGCAAGGGAAGAGCAATTGATGCTATCTACAGGGATTTCTATAAGGTCTTTGATATGGTCTCTCACAACATTCTTTAAATTGGAGAGGTATAAGTTTGATGGATAGACTGTTATATGGGTGGGGAACATCCAAAGAATTACAGTTAATTGCTCAATATCCAAGTGGAAACCAACAAGAGGTGCATAGTGGGACCTGTACTGTTCATTATCTTAAACAATGACATAGTGGGATTGAGTGCAACCTCAACAAGTTTGTGGAGAACACCAAGATGATTGATGCAGTTGATATGAGTGAGCTAAAGGATGACATCCAGAGGGACCTTGATAGGTTTGAGGATTGGACCTGTGGAAACCTCATGCAGTTCAAAAAGACCAAGTGCAAGGTGCTACAAATGAGTTGATCAATCCTTAATATCAATACAGACTATGGGATGAATTAATTGAGAGCTGCCCTGCAGAGAAAGACTTGGAGGTACTGGGGGTTGAAAAATGAATATTAGACAGTAATATGTGCTTGAAGCCCAGAAAGCCAATTGCATCTTGGGCAGAACACAAAGAAGTATAACCAGAAGGTCAAGAAAGGTGATTCTCCCCCTCTACTTCATTCTCATGAGACCCCACCCGGAGTACTGCATTCAGCTCTGAGGCCCACTGAACAAGAAAGATGTGGACCTGTCAGAGGAGGTCCACAAAAATGATCAGAGGGCTGGAAAGTCCTCCAATGAGGCAGGCTGAGAGAGTTGGAGAACAGAAAGCTCCAGGGAGACTTTACTGTAGTCTTTCAACATTTAAAGGAGGTTGTGGTAGTTTGACTTTAGCTGGCCCCTCTATCACTCCTCCTCAACAGGACATGGTGAGAAAATATAAAGAAAGGCTCTTAGGTCAAGATTAGAGCAGGAATATCACTCAGAAATTAAGCTCCTGTGCAAATCAGACTCAACTGCAGGAAATTAAATCAGATTAAGATGATGAGAAATAAGAGCAAATCTTAAAACACCTTCCCTTCATCTCTCCCTTCTCCCTGAGCTCAACTTCAATCCTGACTTCTCTGTCTCCTGCCCCTGAGAAGCACAGAGGGATAGATAGTGGGGTCTATGGTCAATTCTTCACATGTTGTCTATGCTCCATCTTCCTCCTCACACTCTTCTCTTGCTCCCATGTGGTGTCCTATCCATGAGATGCTCCATGTGGTGTCCTATTCATGGATCCCTCTCATGGGTTGCTCTAGCATGGGTTCTTTCCACAGGGTATAGTGCTTCAGGAGCAGGCCACTCCAGCATATGTCCCCTGTAGGGCCACAGGTCTTGCTGTTAAAAACCTGCTCCAATCTGGGCTCCTCTCCAAAGGATGCAGGTCCTGCTATGAGCCTTGCAGCACAATCTCTCCATGGATGTCATGGTTTTGTGTGATTATTTCTGATAATGGGAAAGGGGCCGTAGAGACGGTTCCTGTAAGAAATTTCTCAAAACTCTTCCCAGTTCTGAGTCACACTCACTTTTGGGGCTGAGCCAATTAGGCACCTCCATGACCACTTTTTAAGAAGAAGAAGCCGGAAGAGGAAGGTTCTTCCTGTTCCTTCTTGTTTTTCTTTCTTATTTGCCAGATGGTGGTGGTGCAAGGAATTGCAAGAGAGAGAAGCAACTATGGTTGCAGCCTCAAGGTCAGTGAGTGAAGAGAGGAGGAGGTGTGCTGGAGCAGAGACTCCCCCCTCCGCATCCTGTGGAGAGGAGTGGTGAAGCAGAGGTTTGTTCATAGTTCAGAAAAGACCCCATGCCGGGGTAGTGACTATCCGTAGAGGAGGTCATGTCCAATGGGAGGGTCCCCATTGCAGAAGCTGTGACTGTTGGGAAGGACTCATACCAAAGAAGTTCATTAAGGACCATGTCCTGTTGGAGGGATCCCATACTGGAGCAGGTGAAAAATGTGAGGAGTCTTCCTCTGAGAAGAGAGAAGCTGCAGAGATCATCTGTAGGAGACTGATCACATCCCCCATTCCTTGCCCCCCCGAGACCTTGATGGGGGAGGAGGTAGAGATATCAGGAGCAGGGAGCTGAACCCAGGGAAAAAGAAGAGATGAGGGAGGAAGATCTTAAAGTGCTGATTGTAATTTTCTCATCATCCTGCTCTGTTTTTTATTTTTGTTCTATTCTGTTTCTTGTATGTAGTAGAATAAACGTTTCTTACTTTCCTCTCTAAGTCTCTAAGTATTTGAGTCTGTTTTGCCCAGAACCATAATTGGCAGTGAGCCCTTCTGCCCTTGTCTTGATCCACAAGGTCTTTGATTATTTCTTTTTCCTCTCATCTCACTGAGGCCTCTGCCATCCTAAGGAGGGTAGGGGTGGATGGGGGGCAATAAGCAAGAGACTGGCAGTGAGCAAGAGACTGCTTTGTTCTGGGATAGGCTAAAACCGTGACAATGGGGTTACAGTTTCCTTTAGGGCATATCCTCCTGTTCTGATGTGGGATCCTATCCAGGTTGCAGGTGGATCTCTTCTCCCCCATGGCCCCCATGGCTCCAGGCCCATGTGGGATCCTACCCAGGTTGCAGGTTGATCTCTGCTCCCCCATGGCCTCCATGGCTGCAGGGGCTGGGCCTGCCTCACATGGTCTGACCACGGGCTGCACAGGAATCTCTGTTCTCCTTCTTCACTGACCTTGGTGTCAACAGAGCTGTTTTTCTTACATACTGCCATGGTTTTGCAAGGAGCCGTTTTTGCTTGGTAACAGGGGGAGGGGGCTGCAGTGCAGGCCTAGTAAAAAGTTCTCAGGACTTTCCCCCAGCTCTGAGGCTTGGACTCATCTCCAGTCCAGCTGGGCCAGTCTGGTGCCTCTGCCATCGTTATTTCAGGACGGGAATTTTAAGTGCATAAGGGGGATGGAAGGGAAGGGCAAGATGGAGGTGACTACATGGATCCTGCACCCAGGAAAAGACAGAAAAAGTGATGCCGGACCAAAGACATTCTTTTAACCTGTGATGAGAAGCAGAGACCTCGTGCCAGAGAGGGTGAGAGCTGGAGACTCCGAGTCAGAGAGAGTGAGCAGTTTAGACCCCAACCCAGGGAAGATGAACTGGGGTCTCAACACCCTGTCAGAGCAGCCTGTGAAGGGCTACTGGTGTGTGGGAGACCCCAAGATGGAGCAAGGGAGGGCTGGCGAGGAGCACTTGTCCTCAGGAGTGTGATAAGCAGCAAGAGATATGAGGAAGGGACTGACTGCAGATCCCATTCCCTGACCCTGGCACTGCTTATGGGAGGAGAAGGTAATGACAGTGGACTTAGGGCTCTGAGCCCGGGAAGAGACAAGGGGTGGGGGAAAGGTGATCTTAAAGAGCTGGTGGCACTTCCATCATTCACCCTTCTCTGTATTATTTTTCCATTGGATATTTCTGTTTATCATGTTTTACTTTGAGGTAGATTAAGTTTTGTTTTCTTCCCCAAGCTGAGTTGCCTGATCTGTTTTACCTGGGATCATAAGCAGCAATTAAGACCCTCCCTGTCCTTCAGGAGTTCCGAAGTTGGGGATACTTGGGTCTAATTGTGTTCTTTTGTCCCGGGATGGGCCTAAACCACGACACATATTCCTACTCTTATCTCCAGATGCAATTGCTGTTACACAGTAACTTTTTCCCCCTTCTTAAATATGCTGTCCCACAGACACTACCACCAACACTAATGGACTCTGCCTTGGCTGGTAGTTTGTTGTTGGAGAGAGCACCACTGGAGAAATGACAGACACCAATATGGTTAAGTCATAACTCAAATTTTACTAACAAGCATCAGACTTTTATAATCAGCAGCAAAGCTAGAGTGTTTACACTACTTCTAATTGGTCCTTTCTCTAAAAGACAGCTGTGCTTTTCTGCGATAAGCTTTGTGGTTTCACATACTGCTTCAGCCTCCTCCTTGCTCGAGCTTGTTATCACGTAGGCATTCTTTCTTCTTCTTTTCTCACAGTTGAGAATGGCTCAAGGACAATCTGCACATTAGTTCTCAAAGCATTGGTTGTTCACTGTTACCAGGCCATGGCCTCTTTCAGACAGAAATTCCTCCACAGTTGGTCAATCTTAGAGATGGCTGGAATAGTCTCTGCTCAACATATGAACAGTGTCTGTCATCTTTTCACAGAAGCCACTCCTACAGCCCAGTTGTTACCCTACCTGGAGAAGCTGGATGCCCCATCATTAGAAGTGTTCAAGGTCAGGTTAAAAGGGGCTTTGAGCAATCTGATCTAGTGAAAGATGTCTCTCCACACAGCAGAGGTTTTTGACTAGATGATCTTTAAAAGTCCATTCCAAGCTAAATCTTTCTATGAGTCTATGATTCTCTAAATGAGAAGATATTGATAGAACAATTAGTCTCTCAGTGAATAAACTTTGCAGTCTTAAAGTACAGATTGACTGATGTCTCAGTCAAATGAGACTTTTTTATAACTATGCGATAATAGATATTTAAATAAACCGCAGTTTCTCAGGTTGAAAGTTGAAATTATTTTAGCATGCAAATGGCAGACCTAAAAGTATATCATAAAATGGTTTCTCCAGATAAGTAAAGATGAATTTCATGCTTGAAACTGAGATATTTAAATGAGCTATATTATTAACAATGCAAAAACTAATGTCAACTAGGATCAAAATGATATCCACATTCTTCATATACATGCTAAACAATAAGGCAGAGTGTATTCAAGATTCTACTTGACACTTTCATGCACCATTGACTATTTATTCTTTTTTAAGAGAAATATTAGTCACATATTTTTTCTTCAGTTATTTCAGCCACAGCTCCTCTGAAGTAAATGCAGTTGTACAGGTAGAAATTAGATGAGAATTATGGAATGATATAAATCTAAACATGCATCTCCCTACTGAGATCACCCTACTGAGATCATCAGGGTTAAGTTGGAGAGCAGCATTAGCTACAATTGTCACTTTTAAATGTCTTAATAGATTCAAATAACAAATAGTGTGATCAATAACACCCTATGCTAATTGGTCAGATTTTTGTATCAAGAAGGAAATAATCTGTAGCCAAATGTCATGAAGTCTAAAGCATTTGTTTATATTATGGTAGATTATACAAACCACAATATGTGTCACTTATAGATTCATCATCAAAGGAAACTGCAATTTTTTTGTTTCTTAAAAATTGTCAAATTATCTGGCTAGTTCAGGCAACAATGTTTAAACAGGGCAAGCAAAACAATAAGCTTTAACACTCTGTCATGGGTTTGTTTGAAGTCATTTCTGGCAATAGGGAAGGGATTGTAAAGATAGCATCTGTAAGAAGTTGCTTGAAACTATCCCCAGTTTTAAGTCTGACCCACTTCTGGGGTTGAGCCAGTTGGGTACCTCCATGCTCACTTTTTAAGAAGCCAGAAGAGGAGGGTTCTTCCTGTTCATCCTGTTCTTTTTTCTTTTCTGGATGGTGATAGTGGAAAGAGTTGGAGAGAAAAGTGACCATGTGGATCTTGAGATCAGTGAGAGAGGAGAGGAGGAGGTGTGCTGGAGCAGAGACTCCCCTGCATTCTGTGGAGAAATTGCAAGTTTCCCATTGCACCCTGTGGAGAGGAGTGGTGAAGCTGAGAGTTGTTGGTAGTTCATAGAGGACCTCATGCCAGGGGTAATGACTGTCGAGAGGAGGCCATGAATTTGTGGAAGAGCATCATTGCAGCAGAAGTTGCCTGGAATGCTGCTGGCTGCAGAAGAGACCCACACTGGAGGAGTGTGTGAGCAGAAGTTGTAGCCGTTAGGAAGAACTCAGGCCAGAGAAGTTCGTTAAGGACTGTGTCCTGTGGGAAGGACTTCACATTGGAGCAGGGGAAGAATGTGAGGAGTCCTCCTCCTCTGAGAAGCATCAGAGACCATCTGTGAGAGACTGACCACATCCCCTATTTCTTACCCTTCTGCACTGTTGAGGAGGGAGGAGGTAGAGATATTGAGGGCAGGGAGCTAAGCCCAGGGAAGAAGAGAGGAGTGGGAGAAGGAGATCTTAAATTACTGGTTGTATTTTTTCTCATCATCCTGTTCTGGTTTTGCTTTCTGTCTGTTCTGTTTCTAGTAGGTAGTAGAATAAACCATTCTTACTTTCATGTCTAAGTAGAGTAGTGGAGTCTATTTTGCCCAGAACCATAATTGGCAGTGAGCCCTCCCTGCCCTTGTTTTGATCCACAAGGTCCTTGGTTATCTTTCTTCCTCCCATCTCACTGTGGCCTCCACCATCCTAAGGAGAGTGGGGGATGGATGGGGAGGCAGTGAGCAAGAGATTGCCATGGTGCTTTGTTGCCAAAACCATGACACAATCATGCAGACAAAGTAGTACAGATGTCTTTGGAAAAACCCTCTAAATAACCCTGAGACTGGACTCTCTGCAGGAATTAAACTTAACAAAAAATAACTAACACATACATTTAAAAAAAATAGCCAGAATTCATCTTGCATTCATAGTAATGAACCATTTCACACAGAGTGAAGACAGGAAAGTAAAATGTTTGTTATGTATTTAAATGAGCAGCCTTGAATTACAAGCCTTGAATAACAATTACCACATAGGGATACACAGACATTGTAGTAAACCAAGGCAGTTTGGTGTCATAAAAACTCAGAAGCATATTTATAGTCATATGAATCCTGTGAGATAATTCTTGTTTAACTAAAGTAATAGATATTTGAGATGGGGAGGAGAATCTCAACGTTACATCATGCAGTCAGTTCCAATGTCAGCATAAGATTGTTTCCTACAAAATATTCTTCAGAGTTTGGACTCCAATGCTGAATCTCTTAGTGCTTCTCTGTTAAAATTACTGCTCAGAACAATAACAACATTTTCTGAAAATCATTTGACTGCTTTCAGGCCCAATTGTCTCTAAAAAAAAAAATAACATAAAATAAAGGAGGAAAAAAAGAACCTAAGTTCTACCTGGATTGTCTAAAGACATATTGAGTGACATTGTATAACTCTGGAATTGTCTGTGACTGTTTAAGTCACTCCCAGCTACAAAGAGGGGTATCTTTCTTATGTTGGTGTCATAAATTTCAGCCCTTTATGAAGATGTTTGTGTACAAAATACCCTGGAAACAGTGCCATTAATTACTGTCTGGTATGGTGATTTTTACATTCTTTTTGTCAGCTTTGATAATTCTTTGCATTTTTTCATAGTTATACTGTTCAAGTACTTGGAGATTGTTACCTTATCCTGCTAAGTTATCTAGCCAAGTTATCAACATTCAGCTCCTTGAACAACTCCTTGTAAGTCAATCAGTCTACCCCTTTATATTCTTTCCACCTCCCTATCTTTATTAGGTGTGTGAGAGCACAGAGTAGGGATTCAGAGGTTTGCTTTTATATGTGCTTGAAAATGTATTCCATTTTTATATTCAAGCTTTATTTAACCACGAATTTCAGATTTAACAAATCTGTCTTTAACTCTCAAACAGAGCTATAATTCAGGTGGGAAGAAAGATTCACACTAAGTCTGCGGTAATCAATGATTTCAAGCTTTAATTGTACACTTCAAGAGATAATAAGTCTTGCTGTTTGACCTTACTAAACTGAACAAGTGATGCTTACCAACCTATTCTGTCCTTTAAGGTGCACTGCTAAGAAATTTCAAGAAGCACAAAACCAGAGATTTATGTTTCCTTTCCAAGGATATTATTTGCTTCAGCTACTCATTAAAACCAAAGATTCTTTCTGTTTCTTTTAATTCAAGGGTAAAAACAATGAGCTAATGTGTTACATGATTTCACTGGGCATATGTCAAGTTACAGCAGCAAAGGATGTGTCCTTATTGCTACTGACGTAGAGTCTTAACAGGCATCAAAGGAGAAACTCTCACGCTATTGCCAAAATGCATACAGAACTAAATGAGCAGTACATGGGCTCTACAAAAGAACAGAAAGGTAATTTGGGTTAGAGAATGTGTGTCAAGAGAGTAAGTGCTTTCCTTCTGAGTTTGCACAGTAAGGTGGTTCAAAGGCCTTGTCAGTTAGAGATAGATTGATGAACTTTAGAATTTGTTCGCTTTGTAAGAGTTAATAATGATGATAAAGGCGGGTGGATCCATCACCATCAAGTGCTTAGAGCAGTACTCTGACTTGCACATTTCTTTGTGAACAAAATAAACTCCTCACTAATTTTTTGTGTCTCCTCACTAAGTTTTGTGACTTAAATCAAGTGTTAAGCCACCTTAACAGATGAAGAAGACTGAAAGCCTATGATCAGCAAATCTGAAGTGAAACATTTGCTAAATATACTCATCTAATGTCATTTGAGATGTCCTAGGGCAATCAAACCGGCCAGCTGTTGCCAGTTCAGGAGGTATATGTCCCACTAAGTCCTGTGACATATGTACCAGACCTGTTTCGTATTTTAAATGCTGCTAGATGACAATGTGTAGCCAATTGAATCATCAAATGGGTGCAAAACAGAGCTACAAAGAAGCTTGAAGCCCATGAATACTCATGTTGCACAGAGGAATACACATTGCTTTCATTTAAGCAAGCCAGGCCATAGTATTCCTGTGGCAGAAAATAACAGCATTCCCATTGATTAAACTGGAGGAAAATCTTGCATTTAGCTGTGCTATGAATACTTAATCAAACAAATTGGATAACAATGAAAATCTTTGTGCTTTTTTTTATCTTCTCAGGAAAATCTTCAGTTAAAAGCAGCTTCCATTTTCTGTGAACTAGCAAAAGGAAGCTAGCTTCTTACTAAATCTATTTCTCTTTATTGTCTTTTTCTTTCTCTTCAGTTCATGGTGTTTCCTACTTCTACCCTTTTCATCAGTTTTACTAGCACTTAAGCTAAAACTACCTACTGTAGTTGGTCATTCATATTTTCCTTAATTATCTGCCAGCAAATGGCAAAAAACTTTATGAACTCCTGATTTTAGCTTTTCCTGATGTTTCCAGTTAGGAAAAACCTAATATTTGGGAGCAGTGGTCATTAGGATTGTCTACTGTTTTTCTCACCTCTGTTATCGTGTATCTGAGAGTAACTTAAAGATTCAAAAACAGTAGTAATAGTAAGTAGTAGTAGCAGCAGTAGTAATGCTAATGTAGTTGTGTCTGTTTCTAGAATTATGAAGAGTAAATTTGGACACTGTAGGTGGAGAAAGTAAGAGAAAGTGAACAAAGGGAAGAAGAAATTATTCTCTTCCTCTTTAAGGACTAGAGTGGAACAAATTAGAAACAGTTTGCAAATACAGAGATCACTTCAGTGGCTAACACTGATAAATGGGACTCAGAGTCAAAACCAATCAAAGACGACTAGCAATGCTTAAATTGGGGTTGTGCTGACCTTTATTTTTATGTGTTACGCTCTGCTGTCTTTGTGGAGGAAGGGCATTTCAGACAGAATTTTCAGCAGGTTCACTGATTCATATTTGTTTTCTGGGCTGAAAAATTAATGGCTATATAAATTGTTTAGTGCCACAAGTATGATTATTAACAGAAAGAACAAGAGGGTGACCACACACTGACTAGCAAATCATTATTTATCTTGAGCTTTAGCAAAATAAAATGCTAGATAATTTATTTCAGCCTTCACTTAGACCATCCTTATTTTGACCAGTATCTCATGTTATTCTGAAGAAACAAAGCACAGGGAATATTTGCATTTCATAGGACAAAGCCATTGTTCATGTCTCAGAACAAAATGATAGGATATAGAGTTATAAGCAATGACATTATGCAGGCAGTCTGATGGCACTGACAGTACTCACCATGTATTAAACAGGCATCAGCTCCCAATGTCTGATGTTGGATAATCAGTGAATTATTTTATTATCATTACTCAGATTTTCCATAGTCACTTTCCAATCTCTTATTACTGGAAACTCATCCTGTAAATTTTTCTTAACCTTCAAAGCCTTTAAAACATACCACAGAAACCTGCAAAAGCAGAGGCACAGAATGAAGAAAGAGCAAGAATTCTTGTAGAGCAAGAATTTTGGTTAAGTTCATTTAATGGATGGAAATGGGGAACACTAAAGCTGAAGCTGTTAAAATCCTTTTATTGTGAAATCCTGTTTATGAGACACACAGTGAAACAAATCTATAATTGAGAGAACAGCCAATCCTGAAACTGCTAGCACAGAAAAATTGTCTACTGTAATTCAACTTCCAGATTTTATAACCAAACTTAATTGTTTGTGCCATTTTTAATTCCATTCAAGAATTCACAGCAAATTTAATACTGTATATTATGTTGAATCTGTAAGTACAATCACTCCTACAGAAGTCTATTTGTTTGCAACACAGAGTTTAATCCATGTTAAATTGCATAGATAGGTTAAAACCCAAATAACTTATGGATGTTTTTCCCTCTATTTTTAATATGAACTCCAGTTGCTCAAATCATTTCACTGTCTACTAAACTAGAATTTTTTTTGCCTATGACAGAATAAAAACGGGAAAATATACAGTTTTTTGGTCAAAAAGCTGAATCATATATAAACATTAATGTTAAACCAGAACTTAGTTCAACTGTAAAGGCAAAAGGTACTTCTGTCATAAGCCTGAGGGAAAATTCATATTATCCTTACTAAACTCCTTTAGTTGTCTAACATAAGTGCATGTCAGATCTTCTGTAGCTACAGCCTTAAAGTCATATGCAAGAACTAGGAAGGAATAAAGGGTTTCCAGAGGGACACACAGAACAAAAAGATGTCTAAAACTAGGTAGTGTAAATGCCTGTCTGAGTTTTGTGGGGTTTTTTTCCCTTATTTTCCTTTTCTGAATTTGGCAGAATCTAGAATAACCTCACAGCAAGAATTCCACTAAGTAAGGCCAAATATGATAATTACAGTCTCATTGTACCACTACAGTCAAATAAGTATCAGAAGAACTCAGCAGGCAATACAGAATTTGGCTCCTGTCGTCCCAGACAGGATTTTTGTTAGGCTCATTTTCTCAGAATTTCCTGCAATAAAGTTAGAATGAGGTCTGCACTTTAACTTGGGCTGTGTGAATCTCATGTGGTGTGAGTACAATAACTGCTAGAGATCCTTGTCTAAAACTCTAGAAGCAAATCAAACCCAAATCTTTATAGGGTTACAGTTTTGATAATGGTATCACAGAGTACAAAGATAAAGGAGCTCATAAAAGTAAAAGGCATATAAATTTGGCAGAAATCTTTTATTCTTTGCATGCTGTACCATTCCTAAACAGATTTAAAACAGAGAATTAAGATCCTTTTGTCTTCCAGCCCTTTTTTCCTCTGGGTTGAACTTAGTCAGGATATTGAAAAGCTATGATGTGAAGCGAACACTGAAGACTCTATATCAAAATTGAGAGACATATATACCTGCAGCAGGGTTATTTATGATCAGTTCATGAAAGATCTAACTTCAAAGGAAATAATTTTAACCAAAGTATTTTTAGTATGATCATGGACATTGCCTCAGTTTAAAACTAATGTTCAAAGAGTAAATTAGATGTTGTAAATTGTTTATCGGCTTTCACTCTGTAAGCAGTGTCACATGGATTTTTTTAAGACCTGGTTCCGCTGATCTATTTATCTATTAAATGACAGCACTTTATGATTTAAAAAATTCCTTCTCAAAAATGTCTCCACCTTTCTTATCTTTCCTTTTTTTTCTGTTGTTTGTTTTAGTACAAAGACATTTTATAAACAATAAGCAGATAAAGTGATTTTCTTTGTATGCTTACTGTCCAAGAAGGCATTTTAATTTGATCAACTGTTTATGCCAGCATAAACAGTTACAGATCTGAAAGTTTATACAATCAAATCAAATGAAGGCATTTATCCCAACTGCCTGAGCTGCAAGCATTATCTCATCCTAACCAATTCTCATCCTGCATAGCAAATGGAAGAATGCAACAGCATTAAGTAGTTTTTCTAAAGTGGAATAAGCTACCTGTGTAAATATGCTTATATTATTAAGCACATATCCTTTCATATTGTTTGCATTTTCTTATCTCATCCTGTTATAAATATAATTCTCTTATAGAAGATACATGGTATGAAAGGTAACATTAAAATAAAAAAAACAGGAAATGCTTTGTCTTCCTATCTAGAAAGAAATACTAAAGCTTCCTTATAGCTATAATTTTGGTAAAAAGAAGGAAGATAGTAAAAATGTTTAAAAGTCTATCATGCGTCATTAACATTTTCCATCATATTTTTATCTGCTCCTTAGAGAATTGCAGATAAGGGACAACTGTACTTAAAGCAAAGATTTTACACGTCATCAGTTCTGAATTTCTTTTTATTTATTTATTCCAACAAATCTATTTATTTTGGAAATAAATGTTGGAAAATTAAGCCCAGGGTAGTTCCTGCTATACCTCACTATCTTAGTCTGCAATACAGAACACTCTTTTCATGCGCAGTATAGAGATGGTCCTACTTAATCTGTAGGTCAGGTCTTTAATCAGTTTCTTAAAGGCTCATTGCCATATTTGCGTGAGGCATATTGCTAAGCCATAGCTAATGGTGCAGGCTGAGCTAGAGACCCCAGGTTTTTTTTATAGATCTCAAACTTTTCTCATTTTTGCCTTCTCTGCAATTTAAAAAATATACACATTTACAAATGCATTTTTAAGAAAAATGGAACTTGCAAACCTGACAAAAGAACTGCATTTTGCTGCTTTTGCTTTTAAAGGATTTTTTTTTCTGTGTTCCTAATGCATTTTTGTAGATTTGACTGTTGAAGGAATCAATTTTCTTCAGAGATGGCAATACTTTTCAATAAGAAATGAAAACTCTACACCTTTTCACTCAGCATTTGCTTCATGCTATTTCATTTTGCACAGAGTTTACTGTGATGCCAACATTTTCTTGGCCACCACTGCTAGAGGTATGTATAATTCATGATACAATAGAGATTAGCCTCAGAGATTACCACCACATAGAAAAATAAACCAAAACAAAAATCATCCTACTCATTTTGTTTTAAAAGCCCTGCCTCACTGTTTGCCCCAGTAAAGCCAAAAGGCATGAGGCTTTACTCCTCTTGAAACCTTCACAGAGGAATGGCTGATAGCTTGTTGTTGGACTGAAAGAAGGATAGCACCACAGGCAAGAAAACTGCAGTCCTGAATCTAAATTCAGCTCCTAATTTTAGAGGTGAAGAATGATAAAGGAAAAAACAAACCACACACACAGAGAAAAAATACAAATCACATTCACCCCTTGCTCCAAAAGAAACAATCCAAAAGCCTAGTAAGAAGGAGGTGGTCCAGGATTATGAACTGTGAAAATGAAAAGTTATGTTGCAATCTCTCTGAGACAGAAATCAGTCCTTTCCCTCAACAGCAGTAAGGGAGATAAGGAGAAAGGAAAGAAGGTGGTGATGGTAAGGCTGACTTTGCCAAAGAGGACAGAACTGGTAACTGTTGGGTTCTCAGTCCTGCCATTGTCTGTGTAGGATGCAATTATATCTTCCTATGCTTTTTAGCATTGGTTCCTTGATCTTTTATCCACCCCGTCTTCCCAGTAGCACAGCTACAGCAGAGAGAAGGCATGGGTAAATCCTCCTTTGTCACTTTTGTTTGTGTCTTGTTGGGTGAAGAAGTCCTCAGAGAAGGCAAAGGACATCCTCATGCTTAAAGAAGGCGAAACTGTTCCCACCTCCTTCACTTCTGTATTTGTGCTATGCAACAAAAAAATGGTGACATGGCCATGAGACATTCATTGTTCCTAAAGAAGTGCTCAGAATCAAAAAGGATTTGTTCGCTGTAAAAGACAGCAACTTCTCCCCAGTGCTCAGTCAGTATTTGAGATTCAGATCTCAATATAAGTATTTCCTTTAAGTAGTTGCTGTAATTGTGTCAACATTCAGAGGAGCTCAGGCCATACAGTGATGAGTACAGGACTCATGAGCTCCTTGCCTAGGATTCTGAATTGCACTTTGACAGTCATTTAAACTAGGGATCATTCAGCAGCTCTGAAAGTATTTTCTGAGCTATATTCTTAACATCCCCATGCCTCCATTTCCTCATTGCAAAATAGAATTTCCAACATATTTCGATTATTTCCATAAGCACTTAAGAAAGAAATAAGTCTTCAAGGTGAGATGTAGTGACAACTTTCACAAGGAAAAAATAATACTCTTTTCTTTGTTTCGGAAGGCCTTTCTATTCTATTAAAGATCTATTCTATTCTATAAATCTCCACTCCTACTATCCATGAAAATAAATGTTTATGGTGTTACCTGGTAAAAGATCAAATGCAGACAATAATACTTCAAAAATCAGTGATTATATTACATCCTGCATTTCAGCAGTTGGTTTTGAACACAGAGAGAGAGAGGTTACAAGCACAGCTCAGAGGAACTTTGTCAGCCTACATTTCAAGCGATGTAATTGTTCTCTTGAACACAGGCAATAAGAATTCAGGTCACCCTCCTGGCCCTGAAACAGCTAATGTCGAGTCTGGCTCACATTGAGACCAAGGAGCTATAAGAATTTGCTGCCTCCATCTGACCACCAATCTTTTTGTCAGATATCACAGCTCTCATTGCAGAGCTGACTGACTAAGCCTTCTGTTCAACCCTGATTTACAGCCCATAACTTGCTGTATTTATAGACACCGACAATGAGTTCAGTTTATTTGCAAAAGCAGCTCTTAAGTTTATCATAGGGAGGCAAGCACTTGATTCACAGTTTCCTGATGGAGTTAGCTGAGTTAAAGGGGTTACTTCCTCCCCATATGAGGACAGTAAAAGCTGAAAATCACTGCAAGTAAATTCAGCAGAGACTATGAATTCAACCTACTTCTACATATCAGATGATATTTAGCCTGATACTTAGATATTTATTTTAAAGTAGCAAAAATGAGCAAAAGGATGAAATAGTCCCCTGGAAGCTTGGCTCCTGGAATACTAGCAACTGTTCCATCTAAAAGATTCATTTTTAATTCAGTTTGACACTGACTTGCACCAAATCTGCAAGTTGACTTAGGACTTCACCAATGGTCCAAGTACACTATGCGACCTATACTGCTGCTTCAATGTTTACAGAAAATTAATTATTTCAAAATTTTCAAGTGCAGAGGTATTTCTGACCGACCTCATCTAGTTTTGAAGCCAACACACGATAACTGTGATGCACAGAAAATGTACTTGCAGTAGTGTACTATAAATTTACCTCTATATTGACCACATTTCGGTGGAACTTCACACGACTGACACAAGAAGGCTATGAACTTTGCTGTGACTGTTGTTTCTCTGTGTTTGTAGCTATGCTTTGCTAGCTGTGATAATTGCCTCTGATTAATCAAAGCCAACACTCCAAGGTGCTTTATAGAAAAACAATTTCTATCAATTTGGTATCACTGCAAATTGCACTCTAGTGTCCACATGCAGCTGAAGCAGTTGGAGAGACATCTAATTCAAGGGATTCTGTTGAAGCTCAATATACTTCACTGGGATTATCTTTCAGAGTTTCTCTTCACCTTGGTTCTTGCTCCTTATCCTAGTCAATCTCTCCTTTTCCAACTTTTTACTAAGTTCTTTTCAAGCTATCAGAAGATTCCACAGGAGCTTTTGAGTGAAACTAGCCAGAAAATTATTTACTTTAGTGTCCTCCTTTCCTCATTTCCAGGAATATACAGGAGAAAAAATGACACGCTTTGGTTATCATGCAGTACAAGAGTGCCATATTGCAAGATGCATACATGCTGTCTGCAATAATGTGAAGGTTAGTTGCTTGCTAGATTACGTTCAGACCATAAGCTATTTAATTTGACTAGACATGATTACAGAGTCTAAATAAGTATTGATAGTTTTTGCCTCACTACCTGAATCCTACCTGAAAAACAACACTTATTCTAAAACCACTGTCTTCTCTGGCTACAATTTTAAATATTATTACTAATTCCATACTTATAGGTAGCGGCTTATACATCATCTGAAACCTCCAGTATCTAATTTTCAGCCATGAGGCAAACTGAATGTGTGGAAGATAAAAACACACAGAGAGCAGTTCTGTGCCTCCTGTAATAGAACTTGACTTCACTTGATGAAGCATCTGAGCAAAGACCAAGAGATTATCTTCTTCCAGCATCAACAGCTGAGTTGATTCTTATTCTGGCAGTCCACATTCTTGTCCTCAATGTGTACATTAAATAATGTGATACATCACTTCCTTATAATGGGAAAATGCATCATGATAGAAAACATGTCAGTGCTGCTAGTGTTAACCACAAGCAGCTGATACATTTTCTAATATGATGTATTTTCATCATATATAAGAGAGATTCCTGCCACTTAGGACCATACTGTTCCAGAAAAACTCATATCAGGGTAATATTTTATGGTCTAAACTATTTGCAGCCTCATCAATTAAAACTGCCAAAGTAATTCTTTTTAACCACACACCATCATCCACCATGCTATAGAAAATGTGCTTGGCAACAACGACGCATAGTCATATAAAATCCCAAAAGAGTTAAAGATAATACCATAGCTGCAGTATGAATATGTCATCAGAAGACCTTTTGAGGGTAGAAAATGAATGTGTCTGGGGAAAGAGAGGTAATTATTGTATGCATGTAATTCAAAGGAACTTCTGAATCTGAAAGCAGGTGACAGGTTTTAAAAATGTTTACTCAGTGGATACACTTAAAAGTAGTGGATTCTTTGGATAAACATGGATTAGATACTGCAGTAAGTTTCAATCTCTGTTAAGAACTATTTTATTAGACAAATGAATTTACAAAAATAAATCTACTTGAATTGTGAATTTGAATCTGTGTTCACTCTGTATTAGTGTGTTTGACTAGCTGTAAAAGTTTGGGCACTTGTTTTTCATGTTTTGGTAGAGCTTTATGATTCAAGCAGCAGTCTTCATCTTCAGATTGACAATTCAGAAAATTGTTTTATCAAAATGTTAACATTTCACTTTCTAATTATCCCACATTCTCCCAAACACTTTGCAGTCAAGAGACCACAGAACTATTTGTGATTCTACATGCAAAGTAGTAGTACACAAGAGAAGGCGAGAAGAGAAATGTAGCTGAAAAGAAAGTAGAGCAGTAAATTTTGCTGAAAATATAGGGAATGCTTTCATAAAAATACAACATTTGGAAAAAACATTGTAGCATTAAAAATCCTTTTTAAAAAAAAAATAAAATTGAAAAGTTATTGGCTGACTTGGAAGAAGGAGCAGATTAAAAGCTTATCACCACTTGATAAAGATCATTTCTGCAGAAACTTGGGAAGGAGAATTTCTATTTAACTTTCTTTCTCTCAATTTTGTACCCAGTATCAAACTAGAAGGAAACATTACCTCTAAGTGATATGTGACAATAGGAATTCTGTTTAAAGCAGTAGGTTCTGAAGGTAACTGTGTGGTGGTTTAGTCCAAGTGGTTCAACCACTCGCCCTCCTAAACTGGACAATGGAGTGAGAACTATAACAAGAGGTTTGTGAGTCGAGATAAGGACAAGGTGATCACTCAGCAATAAGCATCACAGGCAAAACAAACTCAATGTGAGGAGCTCTTTGTTTAAAGTCACCCTTGTAGCCTCCCATTACCAAAACTCGGCCACAAAAATCCATTATATTGTGAGTATGTTTGTGGCCCAACTTCTCTACACAAAATGGAGTATATCCATGGGCTCAGCTCAGCATCTTGTATGATAAGTCTTTTTCTCTGAGTTTCTAATATAGGCACTTTCTGGATCATATCTGCAGGTGTGTGGAGAAGGCACCCACCTTTTTGTGTTACTTGAATAAGGATCTTAGGTTCTTCAACATGATTTCAAATGAGATAGTGTCTCATTTGTGTCTTCTTCACTAGAAAGAGTGAATAAAATGTGTCATCCCATCTTATGGAATGTGGCAGCTCATTATAAGTTCCCTATTATTCTTCCATTTTAACATAGTAGAAATAAGAAAGAGCTAGATATACGGAAAGGGCTAGATATCTGATTATATATGAGGAATAACTGAAGCTCAAATTTTATTTCATTGGAAATATATAGAAGTAACTATAGTCTTTGGATGGATACCTTGAAATGTGGAGCTCGTGTCCTGACTTCGTGTTTCATGTCTTGACTTCATGTTCCTCTCTTGGGTAAAGCACAACTTTAGTCAACAGATCAAATAGATTTATGAAGAAAATATATTAAATAACTAATTCTGTAAGCTTATAACTGACCCCAGAAAAACAAACAAACAGTTCCAAGGCTTTGATACTGTCATATAAATTGCATAAACAAATGGTATAATAAGATTTATGAGGAATTTTTCATCTCTCTGAAAGTTTTTAAACCTCTTGGGGAGCTTTGTTTTGATAATGTCAATTTCTCCAGCAAAACTTTTAATTTCTCTTGCCAAAGCAAGCAAGAACACAATTCAAACCTAAAGAGACAATATTCTTATTACATATTTTGTTGCTTTTAAGGAAAAAAAAAAAGATTATGTGTAAGAAAGATTTAAAAGGAGATAACAATGTGGAATTCCTGAAGATCTGCATACAATTATCCTGCTGCACTGAGATAACCAAAATTTAATCATGTGGAAAGAGCTGAAGAACCATTTTATGTAGCAGTAATACCTAGGAAGTTTGGGAATAGGAAAGCAGGAGCAATCTATCTAATCTGCATTCTGTTGATTTTCTGGCGTGTGTTTGTGCTTTATGGTTGCTTTCCTTTTACATCAGTAACCTGTCCTTGCAGAGTCCATTTTGATGATTATTATTCAGTGCCTGCAAAAGGATATGCTTTCTTGGATTTTGGAGCTGATGGGTTTTTTTGCATATTCTTGTACTGAATGCCCTCTAAGCTGTTATCCATGCTGAGTTGATTTATTTATTTAGATTAATGTTGCACATAGCACTTTAAATACCAAATATTTAATTACATTCCAACTCAGATGCATCTCTTTATGGAGCAGCAAGAGCTATACAGTATCTATTTTTCCAGTGTGGATTGTGACAGCAATAAACTCTCGCTTAGGATACGCTCTGGTGACTATTTCAAAGTGTCGGGAATCATTCCAAAACTGGGTTAGTACTATAAAGCCAAGTCCACAATAGGTCCTGTTCCAAGAACCAGGCATAATCCAAAGCATATCTCAAGAAACAGGTCTGATACAGTGATGTTCATGCTCAGTTAAAGTCTTCCTTAGTTTTTATTCCATTTGTTATTAAGGAGGCAGTGCTTGTTTTCACCAGGTAGGTTTTTTAGCTCAATTGGCTTTTGTTTAATTTCTGCTTGACTTGTGGTTTTATTCTTTTAACTATGTAATCCAAGTACTTTATGTATCAGAATAAAGGAGGGAGAAGAGTCTTATTTTCACATTCCTCTGCTTATAGTTTATTACACTTTCAATTTCTGATTCACTGTAAAATCTGAACAGTCCTCATGATGCCCATGTTGTCTTTAAATTTCCTAGCTCATTTGCTTCTTTCTCTCCTTTTTGTGTCTGCATTACATGCCCAGCTCCCAATCTCATTTCTTTTTTGTAATTTAAGAGCAGCTCCCACATCCATTCACCTCACATTTGAATTTGTTTCTGGGAAGTGCATAGTAGGTACTACCCTCTTGCTCTAGGTTTTAAAACTCCAGTAAAATTGGCCAAGTCAATGAGAAAATAAAACTTCAGTGCCTAATCAATATATAAACTTTTTTCAAAATATTAAACAACACCGTTTTGACAATATTTTTAAAGTTGACCGTTGCTGAGAAGTTATTTAATTTATCCATGTCTGTCATTTTAAAAAAAGCCTCACAATGAAAATCCTTTAAAAACAGAAATGTGTTTTTCACCTCAGAAAATGAGTGAGTTTCCCTCTGCTTTATAAAGCATTTGTATTCCTCTTCTGATTGATAAAGAATGCATGTGAAGTCAGCAGTATGGCAGGGGGAAATTAACTACGTGCCACATGAATTTATTTTTTGTGACACTTTTGACAATTTATTTTCTGATGCTGACAAAAAACAGCAAAATTTAATAAGAATGAGGTGCCTATGGGTAAAAGGTTTATTCTTCATTTCAATTTTATTTGTCAGGAAAGAAATATAAATAACTGTTTCTGAACTAAAAGAGAAATTTCATTTTTCTATCAAATAGGAAAGCATAGTAATGAAAAGGTCATGTTGCCTTCCAAAGCCCAAAATGGTTGCAATAAGTTCTACATATTTTTAATTCAACTTAGCACATGGCTTGCCTATTGCCTCATTGTGCCTTGCCAGCAATATATCTGCATCTTAGTTCTCCAAATAGACTTAATATGGCTGAAAGTCTGCATAAAAATATGTCCTTTATTGGTCTTTTAAACATCTACATCTTAGAAATAAACAGCCCTTAAATAGACTATGCATGCTTCTCTGCATTTTGTGATATCAGGAACCCAGCTAGGACTGTGGTATGTGTCACTAATAAATTCAGTGGCAAACTGTACATTTCAGTCATTTTCATCGGTTACAAAATCACTCTCAAGCATATCACTTTAACAGGAAAATGCACTATTCAACCATCACACACATGTAGGAGCTAACCTTTGCCATGGGAAAGTATCAAACAGCACCATTTTCACAAAGTTTTCACATCCTTCTGGTTGCAAAAGACTGTCACCTGCTTCGTGTGGTGTACAAAGGCTATTTCTCTTTACCTTCCAGGCAGAGCAGCAGGATATGCCAAAAATCTTCATTGTCAACCCACTCCCAGCCCCTGATATGAAAATGATAGGTTTTTTACAACCCATTTACCAAAGAAGTAGTAATGCTAAAGATTAAAAAGAAAAAATAAATTATGCACACCTCACAAGAAAAAAAGATGTTACTGCCAGAGCAGCAATATAGAAAAAAAGAAGAAGAATCAGATTTATAAGATCACAGTAACACGGTTAAAAAAAAAAAAAAAAATCACACATCCAGGCAACTCTTCCTGGAGAAACAATGATAAAGGGAGAAAGGAAAAATACACAAATAGACACAAAATGAAAAGCTATAAGGCCCTAGGCAAATGTTTTTACAGATCAAAACATATGAAAGAGTTATTAGTCTCCAATTTTTTCTTAACTGTGTCTGCAGTTGGAATCACACAGGAAATAGCAAGGAAAAAAGCAAAAAAGAAATGGCCTGGATATAGAAGATTATACATTTTTAGTTTAATCAGATTTTGCTAACCTGGATCACTCAGGTCATAAATTATTTTAAAATAAACTTCTTATAAGTCCTTCCTTCATTGTTTCCACTCAAAGGGCTGTGCCATCTTCCCCCACACCATGTTTTTGCTACAAAGTCAGTTTCCCATCACCTTTAGAGCCTAGGGAAGCCAGATTGTTGCTTTACAGCACTAAATTTAGGACTCCCTAAGTCTCATCTCCATCTTCTTCAGGATCTCCCTCTCATCCCATTACCAGCAATCAGACTCCAACAGAACGAGTATTTATACTCAACAGCTGTCATTGGAAGGGAGACAACATTTACCTTAGCTGTCTTTCCACCATGGTAATGCCCACATCCCTTGATCCTCAATACTTCCTAGCTCCATTGAAATCTATTTCTAAACTCCAATCCCAAATACATTCAACCTAACTCTTAAGACTTATAACTTTCAACTTAATTATGTTTAATTTTTTCCTTTGTGAATGACACAACTCTGCCTTTTAATATGATTTATACACTGCAGAATAAAAGCCTACATGGAGTCATCTTTTGTTCTCAGGTGAGGCCAGATCATTGCACCTCATCAGTTGCAACAGATGTGCTTCTCTGTCAGAGCTTCAATCAGGCAAAAGTTCTAGTATCTCATCTTACTCCTTTGCTCTTTGACACTTGAAAAACTGGCAATATTTGTTAAGACACTTTTCAGGTTGGTAATGTCATTGGAATAGGAAATCCTTTAGGAAGTCTCCACATCTCTTTTTATATGCAGTAAGTATGACCTCCCTTAGCATAATTAACTATTTATGTTCCCTGATAAATATCAGTGTGCTTTCAGTTTTGGTCAATTTTCATTTTCAGCTCCATCACAGCAAGTATGAAACAGATGACGTTTTTCAGGAACATGGCATGTTTTCTTTGTATATACTCTGGAGAACAACTCCATCACTTATCACAGAATCATAGAATCATTGGGTTGGAAGGGATCTTAAAGATCATTTACTTTCAAACCCCCTGCCATGGGCAAGGACACCTTCCACTACAACAGATTGCTCAAGCCCCATCCAACCTGGCTTTAAAAACTTCTGTGTGGGACATCAACCTCTTTGGGCAACCTGTTCCAGTAATCATTGCTGAGGCTTATTCTATAGTCAATTAAAAACCTTAATGTGTACAGATAGCAGTTCACTAGTAATGTCACCAATTTTTTCAAGATATTTAAAGTTTTCCACCTCTTTCTCTTAATCCAGGGACATGGATTCATTTTGCTTAATTTTGAATCACTTCAGATTGCAACATTTAATCTATGTTAACCTATGTCACAGTTTTTAGCAAAACACAACACAAAAACAACTCATGGAAAAATTTCTGAACATTGTACAGAATAATTAGAAGTTTCTTACAGCATTTTAAATAGTATCCAATAACTATCATTCCAACTATAATGGGAATTTGGAGTTATATTTCTACAGGTATTTAATCTCTGAGGATGTAACATATGGAAAAACATATAAAAGAATCAAGCAATAGAATAGATAAGGCATTTCCTATCTTTCAGTAAATTCAAAGGATCCATCAGAAGACAGAGAAGTTACAGCCATTTGATCTCATATAAATCCCAAACATCTTCATAGAAGATCAGTGAGTGTCAACAGTCTTCTTTGACCATGATAGAACATTTTACCTACAGCTGGTGTCATTAGCTGAAAATAGTCTTAGACCACATGTACTCTCTTCATTTCTGTAAGTACAGTCTACAGCTACTGTATCTTAGAAGATGACATACAATTGCCACAACCAGACTATCTGCTATACTCACAAGTTCAAGGATTCTTCTCAGAATAGCGATTTCCAGAGATATAGACACCTTCAACAATTGGAGAGGAAAGTTGAATTACTTTTACCTTACTTTACTATTTTATACCAACAGGAGCAGTTTAGGAAATTATGGACTCAGTTGCTAGCCCACTAGAAATGTCCATTTAATAGGAAATCACATTTCAAATTTATGAGTTCTCAGATGTATAGAGCAGAACAGAAAGCATTGCAGGCAAAGTCACAGAACCAGTAGGTGTTTCAGAGTTGCAGTATGATCTGAAATATTTTGCTTTGTACTGTTGAAAAAGATGGAATATTATGGAATAAAAGTGAAATCAGAGAAGAATAATAGTAACAGTTGAGGGGGAAAAAACATATAAGCAACTTCTCAAAAGAAGGATTGAAAAGACTGAAATTTTTCCTTTGGGAAAAAGCAGAAGTAGTGAATAAAAATAACTGAAAGAGTAAAAGTATGTTGGAAGGTCTCTCTTTCTGATTATTTTCCCTATTGCTAAAATGGGTAAATATACTCTAAATTATTTATCTGGAATTTCAGAACAAGAAATAGAGCATGACTAAAAACATCAAAGCCTTCACAAATATGCCTTCTGAAAAACATTATGGATCCAGCAGAACTCTTGTACTTATGACGAAGTTTTGCTAACCTTTGCAATAGCCCATTGATACTGTAAGTTAATATATATGTGAGTGAAATAATAATCAGGAACAGGAAAGATATATCTATTTCTATTCACAGCATTTGCTTGCATTAATGTTAATGCAGCCATTTGCCCTGATCACCTTGTTGCAGATTATCTTTGACCAGTGAGGTGATTGTCCTTCAGAATTACACTCTTATGCCACATTAGTTCCAAAGGACCTCACTATTATTGATGTTGTTATCATGAGAATGAGGAAAAAGCTGTTATCAGTGAAGTCTGGCACACACGCAGTGGTTGTACCAGTACTATTTCTGTTAGTAATGTGATTTTCTACTGAAATATTTATGCTACCACCTTCCCGGCATGAACCCAGCTGTAATACATCTGTGTATGTATGTGTACTGGAGAACAGCATAGTCACCTTCCCTGTGGGGAAATAGATGCACTAAGTCAGGACCTCTATCTTTTTGTATCTACATCCCCACAAGAATGTAATTAAGCGGTGCAATCTTTCTGTAATAAATTATACATCTGTGTCTGAACTTACTAACTACTAAAGAGCTGGAAAGTTGTTGCTATTGTCCAACATAGATTCATAGGCACAAACATATTTCAACTAGAAAATAGTTTAGTAGTATTTCACTGATATATAAGAGCTTATCCTCAGAATTAATGATAAAATGGTACCTAATAGTATTGATTATACCATTTAGAAAGGGCTCTGAGGACTTTGAATAAATGGGATTTGCATATAACATTCCTTTTCTCTGTCCAGTATAGAAAAAAAAAAAAGAAGTAGATATAAATCTTTGAGCTAAATTGTTTCCCTAAGCTATCAAAGTGGTTAATTTACTAATAGGTATTTTCAGGTTTTCCCTTGCTGCTATCAGCAATAGACAAATAAGTTGCTCGGCATCTTGGTTGGCACCATTTGCTTTATTCAAAGTGTTCTGCCACCACTGTCTCATGTTTCCATTTAATATATGCACTGATTTTGGAAAGAATATTAGCAATGCAATCTCACAAAGACACAGAATAACTATCAACTCTTCAATTCATCAGAAAAGTTTCAGAAAGGGAAAAATCGCCTTATGCTGGCCACTCTAAGGCTTGAGACATTGGAGATCAGTTCCTGTGCATGCTACATGTATTTTGCATGACCTTGAGAAAATCATCAGATCAATTTTATAAGTTAGTTGTTAACCTTAACACTATTATTTCCCTATCATTTACATCTACTCCACACAGTATCAAAATATCCTGATTTGGAAGGGTCCCATGAGAAACATCAAGCCCAATCCCTTGACATCTGGGATTAATCACAGATCAGACTGGTTATCAAAGAGAAACTGAAACAGGATTTATCTGTTCTCTCTGAAGGATGTGATCATTACTTTCCATTGGTTTAGTTTCCCACCTATAAAATAAGACAAAAATACTCTCCTCTACTAGTGTTTGCTTGCCTTCATAACGTCTCTATTTACAGGTTCAGAGATTAATCCTCTGAGTTTATCTAAAATAATGGTAGTTAAAATTGTCTGAAATCTTTGTCTACATATCACATTGCTTCAAATATTTATTTTCACATAGTTTTCAGCATAAGGTAAACATTATGTAGTTATGTTAGTTAATTCATTTCATAAATGATTATATACATACAGTACCTACCTGCAAAATTATTTCAAGCTTTTGGATTTTCTGTAGAAAAGCAGTCAAGCTCCTCAACTCTCACTTCTTTCAGAGTGGATTTGCCTTTTTGCTGCTTCCAGAAATGAAGAAAAAAAAATCAAAACTAAAATGTTTGAACCATTCTAAGGGAAACAACATGAATCTGCTTAGCTCTGACTCATCTTTCATCCTCCAGCCAATTACACTCCACTGCTGACTGCTGAAGTGGTTTGTTACTGACTTTACTGGTTTCTTACAGAAATAAGGAAGTGCTCTAACTACTCTAACTCTTCTATCTGGTTGTACAAGATTGACCACTCACTTGTCCTCATACTGCTTAAGTTTACAGACAGAAGTACAGACTTTGACATGAAGATTTCTGAAGTAACAATGCAAGAATATATATATATACATATAGATATATATATATCTCAGCCCAGCTCCTTCCAAGATGCACAGTTTTAGGAAGACAACTGAGAACAGGTGACATCTCAGTAGAATCAAAACTATGTAAAGCAGAACTGGTGGGGAAACAAATTTCTACTTTGCAATAAACTTTCATCTTCCAGAAAACTTTCACTTCAAAGAGCACTCAAAAAAAAAAAAAACCCCACATCTCTAACAGGATCTAAATAATGTAGCCTTTCATTTCAGGAAAAAGAAAGTATTTCTGGGAACCAGAGATGCTGACTACTATTATCATGGGAGTATTATATTTAGTACTACTAAACTGCAGTGCTCAGCACAGTAGTGTTGCCCCCCACATCATCCCAAGACCTGCAGTCTCCAGCCCTGTGGCATAGAACCACAAGCTGCCTGGCTCAACACAGCCCAATCCGTTTTTCAAGCTGGTGCACTTTGGTTGCTAACCTCACTACCCTATGTCAGTGAACAGTGTTTCATAACATACCCTTAATGTTTCATTGGTATTGCCTTTACTATTTAATACCAGTTAGGAGGTTTTTTAGATATAAATATGCAGTCATCTGAACAGCACTTTGAAAACCCATAGTAATCTAGTACAAATATAATCTCATGAAAAAACATTATTAATTGATTTAATGTTACCATAGCACTAAGTATCAAGGTCTATGATATTTGCTGGGTAATTACCAGTCTAGCTAAAGTAACCAAAGTGGTCATAAAACCATAACTCCTAAGTTATCATTACTGCTTTTACACAGAAAATGTCTTTGGCTAATTTTCAATGTATATATGGTAAAATAAAAAGATATCTGAGGACTTTGTCCATCATATTGGTTTGTGACTTTAACTTCTGATGGCTTGTATTGTAAGGTAAGCATTAAACTTACTTCATATGTGAATTTGAGATGACCATGTAGTGAAGAATGAAAATCTGTTTTGCCTGTTTACCAGGAGATTCTACAGTTGCATAAGGTCTTCAGTAAATATTTTTCAGCATCTTAGTGGCTATTTAGAATCCTCAAAAATACCTGACATTTTATTAGCTCCACTACAAGACCTAAGTCCTGAGTTGTTTTACATGTGAATATACAGACTAATAACAAATGTGGAATTGCTCATTTCACAGTTACCAGTAAGATCCAGTTGCAGTGTACAGAATTTTAGGTGCAAGAGCTAAAAATATAAACTGCTTGTTGCCCAGCAGAGATTTTCCTGTCACTGCAGACTAGGTAATAAAGCCACTGATACTTGAAAGTGTAGCAGGACACCAAAAAATTCCCTGGTATTACAGAAATCAGAGAGACTGAAATCACTACAGACAACAAAATAAAATATCACTCTAGTTTATATTTCACTTGAAGTATAATTTAGGACATTTCACTCATAATTTAAAAAAACTAACCAAAATAAAGAAACAAAAAGACAGCAGAAAGTCAGTTTAGACAAACAAATTTAGTAATACTTATTAAACTTTTTATTAAGGAGGGCATAATCATAGAAAAATGATGATAAATGAAGAGATTGTTCTCTGTAAACTAAAGAGACTAGGATGCATTACTAGTCAGTCAAAACAGAAGTGAGAATTAGTCAATAGTGTAAACCAGAAAATATTAGAAACTTTAAATAATAACTAGTGAAAAATCAATTGAACTGTCTGTACTAGAAGAATGAAAAAGATGAATGTCTTAAAAAAGATCCTGACCCTGCAAACACCTACACCTGACCCAGCTTTAAGTGTTACAATAGTCAGTGGGCTTAAAGCTGGCTTTTTAAACACTGGTAAAATCTAGGGCAAAATGGCAGAAATAAGTGAAAGAGGGTCTGTTTACTGAATCAGAATCTGCTTACTAGTAAATGTATTTGAAGAACTAATAAAAGGGATGAAGGAAATTAGCTTAAAGAAAAGGAAGCATTTCTTGCATTTGAGTGTCAGGACTCAGATATCAAAAATATTTCTTTTTTTTCTGTCCTGTCCATGTCTCTTTTTCTGTGTTCTCTTTAGTGTATAGTGCATTCAGACTGCAGCCCGTTCAGGCAGGTGACCCACCTTCTCGCTTGCAAGGCAGAAAATATTATTTAGGCTGTTATGTAAATAACAGCACCTGAAGGATTACCCAGCAGAGAAAAAGAAAGATAATTTTATGGAGACTGCCTCAGGTTTACAGGGAAATTCAGCTGTTTCATGTAACAACAACTTCAGTACTGAACTGTCTATGGAAGAGAGCTATTAATATTAAAATTCGTAAATATTTCTCCTTCACTCTTTTTATTTTTTTTTTACTCCACCATATTTCCATAAAGTTTTTGGTTCTGTTTTTTAAAGGAAATCTAATCCGCTGCTGAATAGCACATACAAACTCAGTCACTTGCAGAGGGCATGTATACAGCTTTAGGAGTGTGCATGATAATCCGTTTACAGAAAAAAAACCACAGTCGTTGCACTTAAACACCATTTCAAGGAGGGACAAAGTTCACATCACAGTTACAGTGTTTCTTTTTCCTTGCCTTCCTTTCAGGCTGCTGACTTAGCTTCTCAGGTGTCTCTTGGGATTTTATTGCTTCTGCTATCACGGGAGATTCTGAATAGAGATGAGACAAAGCTATTTTTAGATAGTAAGTAGATCTGTGCAAAATTCAGTTATTTCACGTTGCAGAGATTCATGCAGTCTTCCAGCTTTTTATTTCTTTGATCTCCCACACTCTGATCTATGCTTTGAATTTTAGGTTCAAGTGAATCCAAAAATTCAACACAAAATTCATGTGAGAGGGTCAACACCATCATGCCATTGCAGACAGGCTCCATGAAAGAGGTATTTGTAATTGATATCAATATTTGAACACAAAAACATAGTTCAGTCCACTATAAAATTTCACCAAGCATTACCTTAATCTAACCCAATTTTGGGTGGGTTGGCTACAGGACATATTGACCTTTGGACTCAAGATACAATATATTACTTTTTTGCTTGCTTTAAAACATACTGAGTTTTATAATGAAAATCCTACATCATTTGCATTTTCAAATGAGATAAAGCAGAGATCACAATTTGCACTTTTCAAGGGTAAGCAGATATTTAGCATCACACTTATGGAGGAGATACATATGGCTTAGTAAATTAATGATGAAAATGTCATCCTTGTGGAATCCTGAAGACTTCCTCTGTGCTCTATGTGGTAACCTTCTCTTTCCCCTTCTTGTCCTCTCCTTATTTTGTGAGATATACTGTTATATTTTAAGTCTATTACATCTATGAATAAGGTAACAGCTATTTGCTAATTTATCACTGCACTGTTTAGCATAATGGGTTCAGCAGAAGGCAGCCTTTAGCTTTTGTACCATAGCACAACACACTCATCTCCAGAAATACACAGTGGAGCTGGACCTGCCAGATGCATCACATTTAAAAGGAAAGTATTGAAACCTGAAAATAATTCCCCATTTCCCTACAGTATTTTGCACTTAATTAAGATGTGGCAGAGCCTGTCTCTGTCTTCCGTAGTTGGCATTTCCACTTATTCCTGCCATTGCATTAAATTCAAACTCTGTCCCTCAATTTTAATCCTTAAGAAAAAGTGTGAAGCAACAAAATTACTCATTTTTTTACTTCTAAGCAAGTGCCATGTCTCTCACTCAGACACCACTACTCTTTGCCTTTGGCCTCAGGTGAAATACGTAGTGACATTTTTTTTAATGTATAGTTGCAAGTGTGTCAGCTCCAGCTGGTCTAATGCCTTTCCATGTCTCTTCCAGTGCCACAGCTCTTAGTTTCCTCTTCCTCATGCTGTATGCTGTGGAGATTAAATGCATGCTACATTGCCAACTGTTTTGAATTCTGACAAACACCTTCATTTGTTTGGACAGAGCGCATGCTCTCCATCTCTTTGCACAAGTTCAGTGGCAGACTGATGATAGGAATCTCAAATGTTTCTGGAATTCTTGGATTCTTCTGGAACTCAGCTCTGTACACATTTCTAACAGCATAATCAAGGTCTCAGTAAATCTGAGTATACAGTCACTGTAGGGTACTCATTCAGTGTAGGATATAGCGAATAACGGTAGCAGCTATTAAGCACAATTTTCAGAGTAACCTCCATTTACCAGGCCAGGGTACCAATAAATGAATAAAAATAACAGATATTAAGTAAATGGGGCGTTTTTGAAAGGCTGAGCTAATGCTTAACCCCGATTCCTTCCTTGCAGTAGATATTGTCATTTAGGAATATAATCCAATTTTACTTTAGAAGGATGCTCTGAACTTCTTCAGCAGAGCTGCCTGGAAGGCTTGGAGATTTCATCTGAGTTTGTCTCTCTCTGTTCCTGATACCCAATGTTCTCTAGCTGCTGCACGGCAAATGTATATTGTCTGCAGCACGGCAATCAGTGACTCCTAATGAAAATACTCAGTCTACTCAAGCTTGTACAATTTTTTTGCAAATTAAAGAGAAAATTCTTCTAGGATTGATGATAGACATTTTCACATAAAACATTGAGTTTACAGAAAATTCTATGCTCTTGAGAAGGCAAAGTCTTCAAGACTATGTATATAAGCACTCAGCGTTCAGAAAGAAAAAGTCACAATTCTGCACGTTCCTCAGAAACAGCATAATTTCTCTCAACCTGTAAAGTTACATTGGTCATCTGTTTTGTTTATTCTGCAGTAAATTCTTTCTGCTCATCAATCAAAGTCATATGAAGCTTCATAAAAATGTAGAAAAATCTAGACTAATATCAAAACTGTGAACCTTTATTTCTTTCCAAAAGTTTATAAATACCATGTCGGACTTTTTAAAGATTAAAAAAAAAAAAATGATCCTTCAAAAAGACAACTGAGAGCTTCCTCATGATCACAATCCCTGGTCCTCACGGAGGACTTCAGCCACCCTGATATTTACTGGCAAAGCCACTCAGCCAAGCACACGCAGTCCAGGAGGTTCCTACAGATTGCTGATGACAACTTCCTGTCACAGATGATGGAGGAACCAAAGAGGAGAGGTGTGCTGCTGGACCTTGTGCTAACAAATAAGGAGGGCTAGCCTGGGGATGTGAAGGTTGGAGACAACCATGGCTGCAGTGACCATGAGATGACAGAGTTCGAACTCCTGCGTGGAAGAAGCAGGACATCAAGCAGGACTGTGACCTTGGATTTCAGGCAAGCTCATTTTGGCCTCTTCAAAAATCTGCTTGGAGGGATCTCATGGGATAAGACTGTAGATGGTAGAAGTGCCCAAGAGAGCTGCTTGTTCTTCAAGCACTACTTCCTCCAAGCCCAGGATCAATGTGTTACCACAAATAGAAAAGCATGAAAAGGAGACAGGAGGTCTCCATGGATAAATAAAGATCTGCTGGGACAACTCAAGGAGAAAACAGTGATCTATGAGAGGTGGAAACAGGGGCTGATTTCTTGGAAAGAGTATAGGAACATTGCCAGAGCTTGCAGGGGTGCCCCCAGGAACGGTGAAACCCTTTTAGAATTAAACCTGGCCAAGAAATAAAGGAAAACCTGAAGTGATTTTTCATCAGGAGCAGAAGGAAGATTAGGGGAATGTGGGCCCACTGCTAAACACAGAGGGTGCTCTGGTGACCAAGGATGCAAAGAAGGCCAAAGTACTGAATGCCTTCTTTGCTTTGGTCTTTACAGCCATGGCTAGCCCTCGAGAAGTCCAATCCAGTAAGGATAGTAGGATGGCCTGGACAGCAGAGGACTTGTCCTGGGTGGAAGAGGAAGAAGTTAAAGACTTGTTGACCACGCTGAACACTTATAAGTCAATGGGACCTGATGGGATGAATCTGAGAGTGCCAAGGGAGCTGGCTGATGTGATTGCTAAGCCTCTCTCCATCATTTTTGAATATTCATGAAGGACAGGCGAGGTGCCTGAGGACTAGAGGAAGGTCAATGTCACTCCAGTCTTCAAAAAGGGCAGGAAAGACAAACCAGGAAACTACAGGCCACTCAGTCTCCATCTCTGGAAGGGTGATGGAACAACTCATCCTGAATGTAGTCACCAAACATATCAAGGAAAAGATGGTTATCAGGGGGAGTCAACATGGCTTCACCAAGGGGAAATCCTGTTTGACCAATCTGATGCCAACAAAGGCTAGAGAATTGGGCAGAGAGGAACCTCATGAGGTTCAACAAGGACAAGTGCAGAGTCCTGCATCTGGGAATGAACAACTCCATACACCAGTACAGGCTGGGGATTGATCTACTGGAGAGCAGCTCTGCAGAGAGAGATCTGGGAGTGCTGGTTGATAATAAACTAAACATGAGTCAGCAATGTGCCCTCGTGGCCAAGAAGACCAATGGCATCCTGGGATGCATTAAGAAGAGTATGGCCAGTAGATCAAGGGACCTGCCCTGGTGAGGCCTCATCTCGGGTCCTGTGTCCAGTTTTGGGCCCCCCAGCTCAAGAGGAACAGAGAATTTAGGGTATCTTGAGTCTTGAGCTGTTGGGGGACAAATCCATTGTAGGGCAGGTTATTTAAATTTAAAGAGCTAGGAAAAAAAAAAAAAAAGAAGACAGAAAAACCCCAACTTGAGAAATGCTAAAAAGGTAGCAAAGAAACAGGTTTGTACTCATCCCATGGGGAGCCAAAGTGCCATTAGTTCTGTGGACTACTGGGCCTCACATTTGCAAAAAGACTTGCAAAGAGGCAACTCCAGCTCTTGTGCTTGTACCTCCCTATGCAAACGAAGTAACTGATGAGCAAACTGCTCTGCCTTCAAGCACATGCACAGGAAGTGGAGAGGTGAAAGTTCTGCCTGTTGCAGGTGACTTCTTGCAGTTGATGCAGTTTTTGTTGAGTTGTTTAAATCTTAGATGGTCTTATGCAGCTTAAGCTCTTCCCAGGATATGATGTCTGGACTTCAGGGATAATTTCATAGAATCAAATTTCTGGAGAGAGTCCAGCACAGGGAGACCAAGATGATCAGGGAGCTGGAACATCTTACTTATGAGGAAAGACTGTGAGAACTGGGGTTATTTTATTTAGTCTGGAGAAGAGGAGCCTGAGAGGGAATCTCATTCATATTTACAAATATCTAAATGGTGAGTGTCAGGAGCTTGGGACATCCCTTTTTTCTGTTGTATCCAGTAACAGGACAATGGGTAACGAAAAAAAAAGCTGGAACACAAAAACATTTAAATATAAGGAAAAAACATTTTACTGTGAGAGTGACAGAGCCCTGGCACAGTCTGCCCAGGGAGATTGTGGAGTCTCCTTCTCTGGAGGTTTACAAAACCCATCTTGAAGCATTCCTGTGTGTCCTGATCCTGTGCAACCCCCTTGCTTTGGCAGGGGGGTTGGACTAGATGATCTTTAGAGGTCCCTTCCAACCCCTATCATTCTGTGATTCTATGGTTGCAGATAATGTGTCAATTAACTTTACATTTACAGAAATAAAATCTTTCAGCTCCTACGCTCTGCAAAGCATAGACACTCAGGGAGGTAGAGGTCCATTTCTCTTACACATGACTTAGTAGTCCTCTTGATTTGTAAAAATTCAGAAGAAGCCCCTCCAATAAAGTCTAAATCTCATATATCATGCAGTAAATAATACTGTTACATCTATCATATTCTACATATGTATGTTTAGAATTCTGGTCGCTTTCTGTGTTTTGATTGCCACAGGTCTAAGTAAAAACCCCATCTGCTGAAGTCGCTGCATTCTGTATCTAGCTGGAGATAACCATGGTTACAATGCCAAGTGCTAAGCATGAAATTGCAGGCTTTAGATGCAGTAAAAATGATATATTGGCATTCTGGCATACACAGACACATCTGCATCAGATCCTGTATTTGTGTACTAAGAACAGACTGTTTACAAGATAAGGTGACTGACATTCTTAATTACAGATGCATACCTCTAGATAAAAGAAGATTATTATTTGCATAACTTGATTGCTTAGTCAAATATTGTACAGTGCTAGAGCTAATAAAAAAGCTTTAATAACTTTTGAGACTGAGAGGTAATTTTATTTTTATGTGGATATAGGTTCTTGCAACAGAGATCTCTCACAATCTCTCTATACATATATAATTTTATATATAATTTGGCGTTAACTGGATACATACATTCATACATACACACCCACAATCTGGGAAAGGAGAAAGGGCAAGACATACTCAGCTACAGGAACTGAAGCAGAAAGAATTCTCGGAATTTTTCTCATCACTTGAGAGAGAGATTGTTATGCTGTAATTTAACATAGGTTTGTTACTCCATCACTCAAAAATTAATTTTTTGAATGTGACAATTCTAAAAGTAAAAATAAAAACAAACAGAGATATTAGACCAGGACTGGTTTAGGTTCTTGCTCCTAATTCTTTCCTGCAGCATTTTGCTAATGAGATACACAGTAAAATTACATCACTCATGCATTATTTAACAATATGCCCTCTGGAATTTCTGCAGCTTGAGCTTAGATGAGTCATGAGCTTGAAACCAGGGCAGCTCTAGCCATTTTAGGTTTCAGAACATGCAGAAACTGTGTGCACGTTTTTCTGAGTCCATTATTTTTCAGTAACTAAATTTCTTTTTTAACTTGAACTAGTTGAAACAGAAAAAATGAACATATCCTTGGACTGACAGTTGCAGAAAAGTGATCTGAACATGACTGATTTTCCACCCTAAGATGTAAATTTCAAGTGAATTCCTAAAAGCTAGATGCAGAAATCTTCACATTGGCAAAAATCACTATGATTTAATTTGTAAGAAAATTTGTCAGAGAGAAAATTCACCCAGCTAGACTAGAAAGTAAAAGTCTCAAATGTGTATGCAATTGTCAGAAAGTTAGAAGTTAATTTATTAGCACTCATCTTTCAAAACTGAGACCTGTCAATAACATGTTATTAGGAGCTAAAAGACAAACCGCAGTTAGTTTGTCCAGCATTAGTACTAGTTTGTTTGCACTAGCAGCTTCTAAGCTCTTGTTTTCCTGTTAAGCATGTTCTCCAGGGCAAGCTTGGATGCTTTATCAACTAAACTAACTATGAAGGACACATCTGAAGTAAATGGCAAAATTAGATTCCCCAGCTGGCAGTCTTTAACTTCAGAATCTAACAAAACTGATGGTAAAATGCAGCATAACATTCAATGAGGTCTCCATCTCATAATGATACCTCATAATTCATCCACAAGCAGGAGGGCAGCTTGATAAAGGTTAGTGACAAACGAAGAAAGCAAAAAACATTTAAAAAAAAAAAAGCACTACAGGTTGCCTTTGCTCACTGTAGCTTCAGATCATGTTTTAGGGACTCATTTTAATTCCACAAAGTGGCCTGCAAAAAGATAGTCATTAAATTCAGAGTGTGTTGTAGGTGGGGGATTGTGTGGCATTGTTCCCTCTATTACTTACTACTGTTCATGTTTACTGAGAGATATAGAGAACAGCAATAGAATTGCCAGGAAAAGGCTTGGTCGTTTATTCATCCTGCTCAGCAGAGACTGCGTGTCATTTGGCTGTGCCTTAAATATTAACATGAAGCAGAGCAGAGAAGGAGTTTGAGATATTGATGAATGAAAAACAGAATAGTACCCAGTAATGTGTGTGTGCAGCAGATAAAGCCAACCATATCCTGGGCTGCAGCAAAAACAGCATGGCCAGCCCCTCTACTCAGCTCTCACGACACCTCACCTGGAACACTGTATCCAGGTCTGGGGACTCAACATAAGAAGGACATGGACCTATTGGACTGAATCCAGGGGAAGGCCGTGAAAACAATCAGAGGGCTAGAGCACCTCTTCTATGAAGACAGGCTGACAGTGTTGGGGTTCTTCAGACTACAGAAGAGAAGGCTCTGGAGAGACGTTAAAACAGCCTTCAGTACTTGAAGAGGGCTGACAAGAAAGCTGGAGAAGTTTTAACAAGGGCATGAAGTAATCAGAGAAAGGGAAATGGCTTCAAATGGAAGGATTTAGATTAGGTATTAGGAAGAAGGTCTTCACTGTGAGAGTGATGAGGCACTAGAACAGGTTGCCCGGAGGTGCTGTGGCTGCTTCATCCCCGGAAGAGTTCAAGGCCAGGTTGGATGAGGCTTTGGGCAACCTGGTCTAGCGAAAGGTGTCCCTGCCCATGGCAGAGGGACTGGAACTAGATTAAACATGATTCTTTAATGTCCCTTCCAACACACAACATTCTGCCATTCTATGATTCCATGATTATAATAGATATATATGTGCATTTATAATATTGATGAGCACATGCATAATAATGACCACATAGTGACATCATTTGTAGCATCAGATACTGAGTACAACCCTTCACTTTAAGGCACACTGATGTGGTGGGGAATCCACTAAATCAACAGAGTAAGCTAGTTGGTGATGTAGGTGAAGGTCGGATGCTGTCCTTGACACAGCTCAATCCAGTGATTTCTCCCTTGGCAGGGTATTTCAATGGCTGCAACATTGCAGAGGAAAGAAAAGGTGTCTTCTCAGAAAACCAAGACCTAAACCAGACAGAGCTCCTCTCTTTAGAGACAAACTTAAATTGAAAAAGAAAGCAAACAAGCCACAGAGAAGCTAACATAATGTGTTTCTTGTGCTCCAAAGCCCTGCTGATATGAGCAGCTGTGAGCTGCATGTTGGGTTTTGGAATAATCTTCAGAGTCATGACACAAAGAGATTGTGCAACCTAGAAGGCCTCAAAGTACACGTGCAGAACTTTCATGGAAATATCTTCCTTCATGCAGGGAAAAAAAAATATTTAGTCCTCTCCAGTAATTTTATATTTGCTTACTAAAAGATAGGTATCTCACATAGCCTAAGGGGTTACAGTGCTAAGGCTATCTTGACTGGGTCAGCAGGAAGACATGGCCAGGGACAAGAGTCTGTGGCACAGCCACTCTCTTGTTGTTCTCTGCTCCTTTAATGAGGCAATGTTAAAATACAACTTATTTTCCCTTCTAAAGTTCATTTAAATTATTATCATTCTAACCCCCCACCACTTCACTATGTCAGCATTGACTTTGTCTCTATTATAATGAAATCAATGGGACTTTATCCTACCATTTGTTTGTGTAGAATAGTTCATCCTATTTACCAGTTCTGACAGTTATTTTTCCAGTACACTGTTCTTTCAGAGTTTATCTGTCCAGCTGGACATTTGTAAAGGGTCCAGCTCTGTGACTGAATTGTCATCACCATGAGGCATTTCTGCAATATAAACAGTACATAATCATTCATCCTACTCAAAGCCAATGGGTGACTGAAAATATAAAATCTATGTGACAAACAAAGAAGGAACAGTAGAGAGTAAAGCTGCAAGGATTTATGTAAATTATTGCCAGACTCTTAAACCTCAGTGGCATGCTTTCTTGTGAGGCACTGAAGTTGTATGTATGACAGAACATTGTAGACTCCAGAGAAATAGAAACCCCAGAGTTTAGGCAGATCCGCAAGAAATAATAAGAGTGAAATCTGCAAGTTAAATGAAAAAAATTCCATATTATTCCAAGCTGTGCTTATAGAGTGAAATACATATGCTTTTCGAATTTTAAACAGATATATGCAAAGATCTGTTTCCCAATAATAAACTACAAAATAATAAAAACCCAGGAAGCAATTTCTATCTTCTCAAGCTTCTGGATCCCTTGACAGAGTCAGCAACAGACTCTTAGTAACCCAGGAGTGAAATTTTTTTCATGAGATATTAATAAATTTTCTATTATTACAGGAGAAAATAGTTTTATTATTCAGAAGTATGCACTATCTTCAGATATAGACAAGTAGAAGTTTACTTCAAATTTTTCATTTGCTGGGTATCTTGGTATCTCTTCATGTTTCCTCTTTCCACCTTCTTTGCTTCTCAAGAAGACAGCCAAGGTCACCAGAGAATCTCGTTTTTCCTCCTATCTATCTGTCAGGTTTTTCACATGTGGGTTCCAGACCACTTCTCCTCAGGGCTCCAATCTGTTTCTTCTTACCCTGGGTGTTGTTAGAGCATTGCACAATTACCTCTTTCATATGCAACTGTAAATTGCAGGTCTGCAAAGGAATATGTAGAAGGCTTTAAAAATTTAAAAATCATTTAAAAATCATCACGGGATGACTACTAAGTAGTTTTTCTATCTTTTTTTTTACCCCTCATTTTTCCTCTTCTACTCCATCTTTAAAACTCACTGGTAATTATAAGGTTTATTTATTTTTTTAATTTTTTTTGCATCAAATTCTATCTGTGGAAAAAAGCATTGATAGGCAAACGCATAACAAAATTATAGTGCCTGTCTTCAGAAGGTTATCATCTTCTCTAAATTTTAAAGAAAATAGCCAAGAGATACCAAAAAAACCAAGACATCTGCTGTCAGAATTGTAAGCAAAAGTATACGGTAATATATATGCCCAGAAGCAGACACACACAATTTTTTCACAATGTTTTCCAGCATTTCGCTGCCAGGTAACATTTAAAGAGACATTTAAAGGAGAACTTCTTTACCTATATTTATAAGACACTCTTTCAAATGACAAGCAAAATAGGAGAGAGCTTGTCTGAAAATGTAACTGGTCAATGACAGTAGCTAATATCCTAGACCAGTGAAAGGTAGGAGCTGACCTCCGAGTACTACCTAGGAGATGATAGATTGAATGTTGGTAGACCTTGAAGGCCTTTGGATTTGAAGATTTATGTCACATCCATCAACTAGTATTAAAACATCTTTCCTCTTCAGCTCTGCCTGTATACTTGATCATATATACTTTTGTATCTGTTTAAATTATTAGCTCCTGTAGATCCTTCCACGTATTTGTAAAGGTTTATGGACACCTTTGATACCATAAAAATTATAAATAACAATAAAGTGACAAGCTGTTTAGTTTTTTATCACTGTAAGAGCTTCCTTCAGATCATATTATGAGTACCTCCAGTCCACAATGCTGAATCCTGATTTTATAGGAAATCAATAAATAGAAATATTGCCTGGAATCATTTTCAGTTCAGAAAGTTATCAACGTCATTAAAAGCAGTGAACTCAAATTTTCTGGCTTTCACAGAAAAGCTAGATGGAAAAGTAACTTTTTTGTCACTGTATTCAATAATTATTCTCCATTTGTGAAGCGTTCTGTTGCAAGTGGCCCTTCAGAACACAAAGTTTTTTAATTACATCAATACCTATGATTTCCATCTATTATTTTAATTTTTACAGTTTTTCTCTTTGATCAGTAGTAGACTATGGCCAAACACCAGATATAGATTTTGATAGGTAGTATCTGTGCTGTTTTATTCCTTCCTCATGGTCAGCTCTGTTCTGTGGAACTTTGCAAGCTTTACTGTTAAACCAGTTCATACTGAAAGAAGGATTTCTTCTTCTTCGTGAAATGAAACAGAACTGTCTGGAGTAAACTGTTATGACAAGGTTATTTTTCCTGCCCTCTCCTTAAAAGTTAGATTTCATTTGCATGATGCAATTCAATTCCTTGCCATTTATGCACTTATCCATTTTTCCTCTTCCATTTCCCCTCAGACAGCATGCACTATGCCGAAAAGACAGTGGAGGCTTCTTCCACAGTTCACTGAATTAGAGAAAAAGTGGAAAATATGGCATTTTATGTGTGTAGTCACACACAAGTTTTTCAAGGACTTACTCTAAACAAAAGGAAAATAATATATGAGGATATAAGTTTTTTGCTGCCTTAAAAAAACAAAGCCCCCACAACAATTACCTGGTTAAGCAGAGAAAAATCTAGCTGGCCAGATTTCCATTGGATGTGCAAAATAAGGGGGGGAAAGAGAGAAAAATTGCCCAAGAGTTTGTTTTCCATCCCTTCTTCACAGCAAGGAGATGCTTGTTCATCATAAAATATTGTTCTGACTTCAGTTATGGAGTTGAGAGACTTTTTGTCCCTTAAAATAATGGACTGAGTTTTTTTCTTTTCTTCTTAGTATGCCCTAGTGGGCCTTATACCTAACATACACATACATTGATCATAAAGAAATCAAAAGACTTGCAATTTTATGGGGAAATATTGGCCTACCAATCAATACAGGCTTTCAGATTTATAATACTTTTTCATATAGTAATAGAATCTTTAACGTCTGGGTTAGGTAGATTATTCTACTGGTGCTATATATTGTACATTAAAGTCAACTAACAGGACAGGTGTTTTTACAAATACAGAAACAGAATGGCTCACAACAAATTGGAAAATAACCAGCAAACTTTTTTTTTGCTCTGCTCTAGTTGGAACAATTTTGTGGATAGTTTGTAGTGGGTTTGTGTTACAAGGTTTTGATTGCGGAGTGGAGCTTCTGCAAGAAGCTGCCAGAAACTTCCCCTATATCTGATAGAGCCAATGTCAAATGACTCCAAGATGGACCTGCTTCTGGCCAAGGCCAAGCCAATTAGCAATGGTGGTAATGTCTCTGTGGTTAACATATTCAAGAAGGGGAAAAGGTTACTGGGAAGGAATAAACTGCAGCAGAAATGAGGAGTGAGAATGTGAGATGACAGCTGGGCCAAAGAGCATGGCATTGAGTGAGTATATCACGTCCCCTGTCGTGAGACAGCCTCTGGAAAAACTGAACAATATAATGGACTGTTAAAGGCTACATTGAGAACAAAGGGGACTGAGACTTTCAAATATTGGGACACTTAAACATTTTAAACATTTAACATGTTCAAACATTTAACGAAGGCCACCTTGTTAGTAAGCACCTGGGGGTCTGTCGATCGTGCTCATCCCACTCAATCAGAACTTTTATGTATTATAAAAGCAGATAAAGTCCCTGTACTGTGCATGTAGAACATGTTAGGGAAGACAATCTGAGTTAAACCTTCTTTGGGCAAAGGCAAACCCATCCAGGGGATTGGTTTTGCTCAAGAACTTCACTCAAGGTGCAAAGGTACACTTGATGGGTGACATGGAAGAAGGAGAAGTTTGATGTGTACCTCAAGGGGATTTCATTTTGGGTGAGAACAGTTAGTGAATTGAATTATATTCTGTGAATTGATATATAACCCCACCATTGATACTGGAGGTCATCAACTCCATAAACACCCCTTTATCATGAAGACCTAGGGCTTTTTCCCATTGCAAAGGCTGTATTCATTGTACAAAAGCAACTTCAAGCAACAACCTGAGAATTTTTGAGTCTGGTTTGCCAAGTGCTTTCTGCCTTCATCTTACTGTGAATCTGCTGTTCTGCCTTGAGTGTTTTTGCATTTGCCCCAAGCATGCTCTTCAGAAAGGGGTGACACAATTGAGTACTTTTATCCAGCACGAGGAATGGAAAAGCTGATGTGGGTGTATGAAGCAGAGAGCTGATATCATCTGAACAGGAAAGCTGAAGACTGCTGCAACAGTGGAGCCCTGAAGTCATGGACTAAATGAACTCAGCAGACATGATAGAGGAATGGTGGGAACCAGGGTTTTCAGTTGAGAGAGAGTGTCAGGTTCCAGGTGGTAAGCAATTACACCATGTATCACTCGTTTTGTGTTTCCCTTTATTAGCATTTCTGTTATGATTATTGCTTCTCCCCTTGTATTATATTAAATTGTCCTTATCCCAGCCTAGGAGGTTTTATCTTTTTCTTCCAATTCTTCTCCCCATTCTGCTGGAAGGGGAAAGAGTGAGTGAGTAGATGCATGTTCTTTGTTGCCAGCTGGACTTTAACCATGACAGTATTCAATTAGTAGATGTACAAAAATATATTAACGTAATATTCAAGGAATATATGTTATTCAAGTTGTGATGTTATAACAAATCAAAACTTTTGAACTTTCAGTAACTAATTTTAAAGCAACTTTATCTACTGGGAATGGTTTTTTTTCATTTCATTCACCAGTCATTTCAGATTATTACACATGAAAGACTATAGAAGAATTCTTCAGTTTTTAAAAAAGTGAATTCTGTACAGCACACCTAAACATTTTGAACCATGTCACAAATGCACTTTAATCTTCAGTATCTTGATATTTAATTTTCATTTCACTTAGAATGATATAAATCAAGAGAAATCCAACTGCAGTCAGAATTAAATTACCCACAAGTGTATACTATGTGTCAAGGTCATTTATAAGCCTGAAACAAAATTAAAAAAACCCTCAAAACAACTATCCACAATTCTTGCAGAAAATTTAATAGCCACATTGCAAAGAGATGTTTTCCTCAATTTTTACACTCCCCTGTATTTAGACAAGTTTAGACTTAAGTTAAAAGAGTTTGAAACCTGTTCTCCACTTTAAATAAATAAATAAATAAATGAAAAGATGAGAACGGTGTCTGTGTTCTTGCTTAGGCCAATCGATGCCGAAAACGACTGAAGCAAACTGCCAGGCAGTCTAGATTGTCTCAGCTAAGCCATATACCACAAACACGAAACACACTTGATTGATTCGACACATAGCTTGTGTTTGGCTATTCCACAATTAATTATTAGATGCTCCTTACTGCATCCAAGCCATTCATGTACACACAGCATGGACTTTTTTGCAGGTACCAGTATGCAGCTTCCTGAGGAGCATCTCTCAATGTTCTGACCTGCGGGTGCAGCAATGCATTATGGGATGTTCTCTTAGCACACTGCATGTATTCATAGCTAACCACTAGAATCAATTTATTTCCAAGACTCATATCTTTCAGAACATGCAGTCAAGAGTGATCCATGCTATAATGCTGTCAGTCATTGATACATGCAAGATACATAGCTGATGTTTCAACACTGTCCACTTTCCTTTTTGTGGCACATTCTGGCAGATATGAAGGAACCCCAAAATGAAGAACCCATTGCACTGAACATTTTTACGGGGCTAAAGGAAAAGAATGGCATGATGCAGGAGAGCTGGGACTGAATGTATTAGCCATTGTATTCATACCTCTTCAGCTACATGGATAAAAAAAAACCCAACTACTGGAATTACTCAATGAGAAGAAGGAAATCAATGTAAGGTGGAAAAAAGGACCTAGTTGCATGGGAAGAGCATAGAAACATTGCCAGAGTATGCAGGGATAAAATCAGGACGGCTAAAGCCCTTTTCGAATTAAACCTGACAAAGGAAATAAAGGAAAACAAGAAGGGGTTTTTCAAATACATCAGCAGTAAAAGAAAGTTTAAGGAGAATGGGAACCAGCTGATGAACAAGGAAAGTGTCTTGGTGACAGAGGGTGCAGATAAGGAAACTGAATCCTTTCTTTGCCTCAATTTTCACTGCCAAGACTAGACCTCCAGCAGCCCAGTCCCTGGAGGATAGTAGAATAGTCTGGAGAAGGGAAGACTTTCCCCTGGTGGACAAGGATGAGGTTAGATACATGTTGAGCAAGCTTAACACCCATAAATCTATGGATCCTGATGGGATGCATTCACAAGTGCTGAGGGAGCTGGCTGATGTTATACTATACCTAAGCCACTCTCCATCATTGTTGAATGATTGATGTGGAGGATGTTGATGTGGAGGACAGGTGAGGCTCCTGAGGACTGGAGGAAGGCCAATGTTAGTCCAGTCTTCAACAGAGTAGGTGAATCTGCTTTAGCACGGGAGTTGGACTAGATGTTCTCTAAAGGTCCCTTCTAGCCCCTACCATTCTTTGATTTCTGTGAAAAGTCAAGGACCAGGGAAAATACGGGACAGTCATCCTTACTTTCATCCCTGGAAAGGTAATAGAACAACTCCTCCTATCACCTCTAAGTACATGAAGGAGAAGGTAGTTTTCAGGGGCACTCAATATAGATTAAGCAAGGGGAAATCTTGTTTGATCAACCTGGTAGCCTTCTATGAGAGTATAACTGGCTGGCTAGATGAGAGGAGAGCAGTGGATGTCTTCTACCTTGGCTTCAGCAAGGCTTTTGAAACGGTCTCCCATTACATTCTCATTAGAAAGCTCAGGCACTGTGGGTTGCTGAAGAGCAGCTCTGCAGAGAGAGATCTGGGAGTCTTGATTGATAATAAGCTAAACATGAGCCAGCAATGTGACCTCGTGGCCAAGAAAGGCAACGGCATCCTGGGATGCATCAAGAAAAGTGTGGCCAGCAGGTCAAGGGAGGTTCTTCTCCCCCTCTACTCTGCTCTGCTGAGGCCTCATCTGGAGTCCTGTGTCGTGTTCTGGGCTCCGCAGCTCAAGAGAGACAAAGAACTTCTGGAGAGAGTCCACTGCAGGGCTACTAAGATGACTAGGGGACTGGAGCATCTTCCTTATAAGGAAAGGCTGCAGGATCTGGGACACTTCAGCTTGGAGAAGAGAGAGACTGGGGCAGGGGGTGACCTCAGTAATATTACAAGTATTTAAAAGATGTATTTCAAGGGGATGGGGCAACACTTCTTTTTCTGTAGTGTCCAATGATAGAACAAGGGATAATCACCAAAAGCTGGAACATTAAAAGTTCCACTTAAACTTAAGAAAAAGCTTCTTTTTTTGTAAGGGTCACGGAGCCGTTGAACAGGCTGTCCAAGGAGGTTGTGTAGACTCCTTCTCTGGAGGTTTTGAAAACCCACCTGGACATGCCCTTGAGTGAACTGATCTAGGTGAACCTGTTTGAGCAGAAGGGTTGGACTAGATATCTTTAGAGGTCCCTTCCAACCCCTATCATTCTGTAATTCTGTGAAAATTGTTCTTCGGTCCTGAGACAGGAGTTTAGGAATCAAGGGAAAGAGTTGTTCAGAAAGGCTAAAGACAGACGAAAAATTATCTGAAGATGAGCAGCGCAGTAAGTTCAAAGAACAGACAAACTGCAATACCTAAACATTCATCACTCTGTTTTGGGAAACCAACCGCTACCAAGCATTCTGAGTATGAATTTTGTTTATGCCTTGCTGCTATAAATACACCTGGGCAGAACTATAGCTGGCATAAATCAGCTTGACTTCAATGGAGCAATACCAAATTATAGCAAGCAAGAATCTGGCCCCATGGAAATATTGCATGTCCCTTTTGTGGCATTCTGCTGCTTCTGAAATCAATATTTCATTTATTTTCTGTCCCTGGTACAATACTGCTCCAGTTGTAATTGTGTTGCTTTGAGCCTGCTGGACTTAGCAGTATTATGCAACTGAGGCACACTTTCATTTTCCAGAGAGCACTCATTTTTCAAAGCTTGTATTTGTTCCATGATTCACTTAATATTCTTCCAGTTTCCTCTCACAAGCAAGTTGGTCCCATTAAAGGTAGCAGAGGTCTGAGACCCAACCTTGCTCTATTCCCTCGCTGACACATCTTCATTTTCACATGCACAGTATCTAATTTCAAACAGCCGTTTATCCATTCTCATGTCCTGCCCTGTGTCACTGTTTCAAAAGGCAAAGTCAAATGCTGCCACTAACCCTTCCCATTTATTCTGTACTAATCAGAAAGGATATATAAACAGGATTCAGATTGCCAATAAATAAAAAGCAAAGGCAATCATATACAGAGAATTAATGAATGATATTTAATACAAGGAGCACATTTACTCTTTGGACTACGCTGATATCACTGATGAAGACACTGAACACAGAATCTCACAGAAGAGAACAGAGGAGATAAAAGACCTAAGTAAATATTAGTACAATTAAAAATCTAATAACAAATTAATACTAACAAAGGAATTGACGTATACTAATGGAGACACTCCTATCATTCATCTCAGGAAAACTCTCCCCACTAACTCCATTTGAAAGACACTTTAACAGAGTAAAGAATAACCTCTAATAGCTCACTTATGAGCTCTGAGTCACCTTCCATGGTGTATAAACCTTCATGCACTATTTTTTAAGGGATTTTATAATTCTACCTTTTTCCTCAAAGCTATACATAAATTTAGGTGCTACATGAACACCCAATGGCAATGTTAAACTTTTAGCCATTAAGAGTAAAATTAAGAGTATATTCCTGTTCCACTTCTGAATGTTTTAATTCTTCTTCTCATGAGTGTGAAGGGTAGGAAACATAAATAAGCCACAAAGTGAGGCTAAGGGATTGGTATTATTAAACCAAAATAAAAAATAATTTAGGCTAATGGGGAAAGAATATGAGCTCTAGCCCATCTGTATATCTACCAAAGTACTAAAGCATGTATAGATACATGAAATAAATGTATCTATAATGCAGAACTCTATTTATACAGAAACCCTAACACAGCTAGAAAAGGGTCTGAATGTGCAATTAACAGCTGCAACTACAGTGAGGATCTATTTTGTGCAAATGTCTCTCACTGTGGTGACAGAGAATTACAGATTAATAAGTTACAGATAAATATATCAATAAATTAATGTATAAGATGCACTTATTGTGAGTTACAATACTGTTAATGAAAACTGTGGGAAATGCCTCCTGTTTCATGAAATACATGGAGGGAATTCCTCTTAGTGTTCTGCAAACAGTGTTATTAACCTTAAAATATATCAATAATCTGAAACACCGTCTACTGAAACTATCAGTTTGCCTGTGTTGGCCTATGTGCCAGCCCAGAGCATTCACTAATATACTTGGCCTCTCAAAAAGAAAACCAAATCATTTCTGTTAGCTGAGTCATGTTTGAAATAAGAAGATAATTTTGTTCCCATTTCATTCTGACTAGTCTCCTTTCCTCATCCTTGAGAGATTTGTGTGCTATCTGAAACAAGATGACAAAAGATTGTTTGTTCAGTCCAGGACTTAGCAGCCCAAGGCCCTGAGCAACCTCATACTCCTTTGAAACTGGCCTTCCTTTGAAAAGGTGGTTGCACTAGACACCTACCCACCAAAGGTCTCTTGAACTTAATTTCTTTGATTCTGAGTATATTCTACATCAACACTAACTAGTTTGAGAGTCACCAGTATAGATCAATGTTACACAAAACAGCTTTTCAGAGGAGTTTATTCACTTATGGATACATATCCTTTCTCTCCAGCTCTTGGGTATTTTAAATAACTTTAGTCTGAATTATCATAGCTTCAAGTTCTCAATATTTTTGTCATAATGGCTTTCAAAACTGGTGATTTTTTCAGTTAATAATTTCAATTATGTACTTGTTGCAGATGACAGATGCTATATGTTCTATGATGTAAGTAGTTCTATTAGTTACCTTTTCTATGGCCCAGGATTTCAGTCTGAGGAATTGTTATCCTAGTAGATCTTTGTTTAGTATTTTGATAAATTGGACAAGTAGTGTGGACTTTTTATTGAAATTTGTACTAGTTAATAACACCCTTTGTTGTTACTAAAGGTCTTGGATATTCCATGCTAAAAGACCAATCACTTACAGAATTACTTTTTTGTGTGTTATCTGTTTCCTTACAGCCCATATTATAGAATCATAGAATCATAGAATCGCAGGGGTTGGAAGGGATCTTTAGAGATCATCTAGTCCAACACCCCTGCAGAAGCAGGTTCATCTAGATCAGGTCACATAGGAACATGTTCAGATGAGTCTTGAAGACCTCCAAGGAAGGACACTCCACACAGGTACTATGAAAATTATTTGAATGTATATGATTTACTACTGCAAAAAAGGTAGGTTATGGTATTTTTATTTCCTTGTAAAAGCATCATTTAAAATATTCATTATTTGCCTAAGCACAAAATATTCATAAGCAGAGCTATTCAAAATGTACTCTAAGGAAAAGAAAAAAAAAACAAATCCTCAAACCATAGTTTTGGAGCAATAAAACTGTTGTTGATATTATTTGATTAATAGTCTCATGCAGAAAATAAAGGGATTAGAAGTGGAAAAAACAAATTATTCTATTTCACTTTTGACAAACAGAAATATATAATTATATTTTCAAAAGAAAATAAGGATTGAGTATGTTCAGTTGACTCCAAGAAATTTTATGTATATGCACTTCTGAAAGGCCACTGAACCGAAAGATCTATTATTTGCCCAAGTCTACTCATGAATATTAAGTGCCAAATCTTCCTCTTTTTTACCCTTTCCTTCAAATGCTTGAAGTAAGATATCTTCTTGGGTGTGTCTGTCAGTCTCTCTATATAAAAATAATCAGTCTCTCTATATAAAAAAATTCTGCCTGATATATTAAAGTATCTGGCGGGTTTTTTTGTTGTGATACACTGAGGATTTTGTAAGCACGACTTTCAGCAGATAAAGAGGCTGCCACAAATGTCAGATATCCTCATCTGTTTTATGCAGACAAGTGATGCTTTGGGATTTTCAACAACATCGCATAGCCTTTTCAAAACTCAGAACAAATACATTTTGAAATCAGATTTGATGGATTTGTTGTCCATATCCACTGTTAAGTTAAACCTGGTATTCAAAAAGACTACATAAACACAATTTCTCTCTACTGAAATGCCTAAAGGCAAATGCTTGAGGCTTGCAAGTTGGTAAAACATTGCTCCCACTTTGTATTCACCAGCTTTGCTGTTTCTTCATCTCAGATGTGTTCAGTATTTCAGAATGTGGCAGTAAGTCACTAATTTAGATTTCATGGAACTGTACACATCTTTGAAGACAGATCTGGCCAGATCATTGAGGGACTCTGTTGCCCATAAAAAGTGCAACATTCGGTTATGCATCACTGACGATTGATTCTATTTACGTAGCAGGGAAATGTCTAAAATCACCCAATTTATCTTAATGTCCTAATGTCACAAATACATTAAAATACTCATTTATTGGAAGCTAACTCATATAAAGCATCATGTAGAGATGGTGTCTTCTTTTGATTTTTGACATTTCAAAATCCTTTGAAAGAGTCTACTGAGCAGTAATATCATATTTGATACATGTGGCTTTTTGATGTGGTTAGAATCAAGGTGTTCAAAGGAACCTCCAATATTAAGATTTTATCTGCAATTATCCTAGCAACTTCAAATACTTTGTATTGCTAATATTCTCTACTTTGTATTGCTAATATTCTCCTGGTTAAGAAAAAAGTACCATAAGCCACCTATACTGACTTATAATGTCCTATCACAGGGATAATTAAGGGAGGTTTTTTTCTCCAAAATTCTTCCTTAGATTTTTGCTTTCATGTACCTCATGATACCAGACTGGGATATACAATTGAGTCCCTTGAGGAACAAGAGGCCATGTAGAGGGATCTAGATAGATTAGAGCATTAGAATATGATTAAGGGGATGAAATTTAACAAGTCCATATGCCAGATCCTGCATCTAGGATGGAGTTACATCAGGCACAAGCATACATTGGGAGAGGAGTGACTGAATAGCAGCCCTGCAGAAAAGGCTTAGGGGTTTTTTTGTGGATAGGAGGGTCAGTGTGAGTCAGCAGTCTGCCCTGGCAGCCAAGAGAAGCCACATCCTAGGGTGCATCAAACACAACAGAATCAACCAGTGAAAAGAAGTGGTTGTCAATTATTGGTGTAGTTTCACTTTGAGCCCTGTGTGCAGCTCTGGGTCCCACAATTGAAGAAGAATGTGAAAGTTCTTGAAAGCCTCCAGAGAAGGGCAACAAATCTGGTGAGAGGACTGGAAGACATGTCCTATGAGGTGCAGCTAAGGACTTGGGGCCTGTTGAGTTTGAAGAAAATGACGTGGAGTACTGACCTCATTGCTCTGTGCAGCTCCCTGAGGAGGGGAAGTGGAGAGGGAAGTGCTGATCACTTCTTCCTGGTTTCTGGTGATATGATGGGTGGGCATGGTCAAAAGCTGCACTAGGAGAGGTTCAGACTGGACATTAGGAAGCATTTCTTTATTGAGAAAGTGGTCAAACACTGGAACAGGTTTCCTAGAGAGGTGGCCAATGTCCCAAGCCTGTCAATGTTTAAGAAGCATTTGGGAAACACCATTAACAGCATGCTTTAACTTTTGGTCACCCCTAATTGATCAGGCAGTTAGACTAGATGGTCATTACATGTCCCTTCCAACAAAAATATTCTGTTCTCTTCTACTTAGTGAAAATCTAGAAACCATGTTTTCTTTTCAACTTTGCATTTCTTCCTCGCACAGTGAGTAAGAACAACATTTTTAATATTCATGGTAAATCCATCATAGTCAAACAAAAAAAATGGAGTTCAAACACAAAATACCAAGTACTTTAAATGTTTAATTTCATGCTTAGAATAATACATATATAACATATCTGGCAACATGTGAATAGTAATGAGGAGATCCAGCTCATGGTTAGCTTCCTGACAGTTGGCAGAGGCAAGTTGAATGTTTATATTCAGTCATTTTTAACAGTTTTGTCTTTGAGTTTCAGTTCAATGAGTCAGAGGGAAATCTGAGACCTATTATCTAAGAAGAATAGAAGCTCTCCAAAGTGCTTTTAGGTTGCCTGCACTTTGAGTGATTTCCATCTCCCTAGTGAATATGAATTTTCTCACCTCTCCTTCAGTTCAGCATTGACTTTTCAGAGGATCTTTGTTGTACGATATGGAAAATCTACACAATTCTGTGTCAGAACTTTAGGGGAAAGCCTGTAAAAGGATTTTAAGCTAAGCAGATCCTTCAAATTACTTGGTCAGGAAGAAAATCTCAAGTGAGGCAAAGGCTCAGTCAGAAATGAGTATGAGTACAGTTAAAATGGAAATAGAAGATAGAAACATTTTAAATTGTTAATTAATTAGTGAAATCAAAAGAATCTTCGTAGTTTTCTTTAAAGAACAGCTATTGTCCCTAGTTGATTTGGATATGCCAGAAAAACAATATTTTCAGTGCACCCAGCCACAGTCCAGACAGTATTTATGGACTGTTTACTGCAGAGAAAAGGTAAATGTCTTGGCAAGGACTGGACATATGGAGATTTGGAGACTTAAAGCACAGGAGTGGAGTGGTCTTTTGACTTTGAGATATCAAATACAAAGTAGGGAAGGTAAATAGAACACTACAAGAGATTTTCCTTAAAGATTTTATGCTAGCTGAGGTATGCAGGAGCTCCATTTGGCTGAAAAAGGCTGAAAACGGACATCTCATTCCTAATGGTTAATTCTAGTCCTGTTCAGACTTACAGTACTGATTGTGCAGTTTGGTTTAAGACTAAGATGCACAAAATACAGTAGAGAAACAAGTATGCACTTGGTACGTGTGAACCTGTCCACTCTCCACACCATTAGGAGTGAGAACTAAGCAGAGTGAATAACATTACTTGCATCTACTTCAGAGACCTGAGGTTACTGTGAGGGTTTTTGTGGAAGTGTGATCAAGGTACTGCATACAGGAAAGAAATTCTGTTGAATGATCCCAGTTGAGGCAGGGGAGACTGTACATGCCATTTCTACAGTCTGGCACCTGGAGACAGTGGGATGCACTGCTTTTTGTGTACCTTGTGAGGCTGAGACTTTGTAAGAGGTTAGCATAAGCCCCATAGCCTTCCCCAGGGCAGAATAAAGAGCCTATAAACTGAATTTTGAAGGTTGTAGGAAATATTGTCATGAGGGAGATGATTTACAAAAGTAAAACATATGTGGACTAAGAGGCCATTAAACTTCTTTGCAATTGCAATGAGCCAGTACCAGTGGGTAAGAGTGCAGATGAAGTTAAGACAATCTCCTTTAAAAAGGTCAAAAACAGTGAAAAAAAAAAGGCATCATAACCTGTATTGCCAGATAGCTCCCAGATGAAAGAAGCTAATAAAGTTTTAGGCTAATTAAACCATATCTCCTGTGCTTTGTCATTCTTTCTGCATGTCCAGCACAATGAATAATTTAAATGAAACTGGAAAACAGAGACTTTTAACTAGTCTTTTAATCCTTTCTCAAAATAGTAGCACTAGTAGCTTTTTCATCACTCTTTGTTTTCCTTCTGGTATTATTTAAAGAACATTTTGGTTTCCAGGTAGTTCATGGACAAAAGAGATAAAGAGACAAAACCAGTCTTGACAGAGATAAGCCTGATGGCAGCACACCAGTGCTTGAGGGATGGTGGTGCTGACAAGGTCCTTTGATCTACTATTTCAACGGAGACAGAAGTATGAGATCATTGTGCAGCAAGAATGCAAGGGTTAATGTGTCAGAAGCCACAGAAATCCCTGAACAAGATCAGGTAGGCTTTAAGATTTCTCCCCCAAAATGATGGTCAGATCAGTAACCCATCTGAAGTGCATCTACTCCAATGCATTCATCATGGACAACAAACAGGAGTAGCTGGAAACCATTGTGCTCCAAGAAAAGTATGACATAGTTGCCACTACAGAAACAAAGTGGGATGAGTCACATGACTGGAGTGCTGCACGGGGTGGCTACAGACTCTTCGGAAGGGATCAGCAAGGAAGAGGAGGTGATGAGGTAGCCCTCTGTTAGACAGTGTCTCCACTGTTTAGAGGTCAATGATGAAAATAAGGTTGAGTGTTTATGAGTAAGAACGGGAAGGATAGAAAGGCTGATATCATGGTACAAGTCTTTTATAGACCATCCATCCAGGATGAAGTTGAAATATTCTATAGGCAGCTTGGAAAAGTCTCATTTTATATATTAAACTATACCTATGCACATTGATTTTGTATCCTATGTAGAATTCCCACTGCTCACTACTCATTTTGTTTCTCTTTCCAGTGAGACAAACAGATGTACTAAATGAACAAAAAAAAGTCAGCTATCTTACTGAAATGCTGTTTAAAGATTGTAGTGGTTTAGCCCAGCCAGCAATAAAGCACCACAATAGTCTCTCACTCGGTGCCTCCAATCCACACCCACCCTTGTTAGAAAGGCAGAGGTCCCAGAGAAATGGGAGGATAAAGGTAACCAAGGATGTTGTGAATTAAGACAAGGGCAGGGAGGGCTCGCTGCCAGTTACGGTTCTGGACAAAACAGACTCCAGCACTCGACTTAGAGAGGAAAGTAGGAAAGTTTATTCTACTACCTACAAGAAACAGAACAGAACAAAAGCAAAAAGGGAGTAGGATGATGAGAAAATTACAACCAGCATTTTAAGATATCTTTCCCTTATCCATCCTTTCTTCCTGGGCCCAGCTCACTGCTCCCGATATCTCTACCTCCTTCCCCCTCAACGTCTAGGGGGTCAGGTAATGGGGAATGTGGTCAGTCTCTCACAGATGAGCTCTGTCGCTTCTGTCTTCTCTGATGAGGACAACTCCTGGAATTCTTCCCCTGCTCTAATATGGGGCCCCTCCCACAGGACACTGTTCTTAACAAAGTTCTCCGGTGTGGGTTCTTCCCAGCAGCTGGGGCTTCTGCCAATACAGAGTCCCTCCCTCGGGATGCAGTCCTTAATGAACATCTGTGGCATGGGTTCTTCCCCACAGTTGCAGCTTCTGAAGATACAGAGTCCCTCCCATGGGACACAGCGTCCTCTGGCCATAGTCATTGCCCATGGCATGGGGTCTTTAATGATGCAGGGTCTTAAACAAAATACAAACAAATCTCAGCTTCACCAGTCCTCTCTGCAGGATGCAGGAGATGCACTGCTCCAGCACACTTCCTCCTCTCTTTCCTCACTGACCTTGGAGTTTGCACGGTTGTTTCTCTTTCCCCACTCCTTGCACCACCACCAGTCAGAAAAGAAGAAGGGACAAAAGAAGGAAGAAACAGGAAAAAGAAGGAGGAAGAAGCCTCCTCTTCCAGCTTCTTAAAAAGTGCTCGTGGAGGCGTCTAATTGACTCAGCCCCAGCAGTGGGCCTGGCTCAGAGCTGGGGAGAGTTTTGAGCAACTTCTTACAGGAGCCATCTTTACAGCCCCTTCCCCCTTACTAGAATCAAATCATGACAAAGATGAAGATGTTTAAGCAGATTTAATGTCCAGGAGGAAGTGCTCTACATAGAAAATTCCTTTTATCTCCAGAAGCTGTACAATGTAGATAACGGCAGTGAAAACTTGATGTCTGCAGAGAGCTGAGTCAGAAAGTTTAGTGTCTAGAAAGCTGTTTTTCACCTGTGTACCAGAAACTTCTACCAAACTGTGAACAACTGTGAATTAGTCCATGAAGGGTAAGCAAAGAAGAGAAAGTTCCTCTTATCAGAAGGTCTTGATTCTGTCCACATATCTGTGCTTCTGCTGGAAGGTGTTTGAAGATCTGCAAATCCAGAAAATAAGACCTGCTGTAGGCCAGTTTAGTGTGTGTCACTTGCCTGCCAGGATGATCAAGAAAAGCGATGCTAGTGACTGCTATTGAGATATGGACATACGCTCTGAGAAAAAGATCACCGACCGATCCACCTTGTTTGCAGCCCGAAGTACCATTGGGTCTGAATATTCAGTGTCATTACAAAAATGAATGAATCTGAGATGGAGGACATAATATAGCTTTGTTCCTGCAAATGAGAAAATGTAGAACAGTAGAACAGAATCCAAATAATATATAGAATGTTTAGATGTTCAAAGTGCAATTTACATTACTTTCAGTTGCACTGGAAATATTCGCACTTGTGCAGATCAACTCTTGCGATATAGATTCAAATATCTGGAAATCAAAGACTGTACAATAAATGAAAGGGTTTTCTTTTTATCTCTTGATTAATTGAAAGTATCAATTGACAAAACTGGGAATAAAAATCAAAATTTCAGAGCACCATTCAATTCATTTAACTAACTCCTATTCCTTCTGTTCCTGCAGTGTGTTTTCCAATTTTGAAGGACTAAATGGGCCTAAAAGGTCAAAGGTGTAAATTAATCATATGACAGTACATGACCAGATTGTTTAATGGTGCTCAAGTAACAAATACAGACACTATAGAGTACCTTGTATACCTTATTACATGTGGATTTTTTTTAATAGTATCCCATATTCATTATTTTTACTGCAAAGATCTTTTAGAAATAAAAATTCCTACTCGATCAATTTACAGAAATATTATTCTTTGCTGGGAAAAAATGTAATTCAGTTATTTCTAGAAGGAAGGGTGAGAAAAATACACACAGAAGAAGAAAGAAAAGGGGGGGAAAACGTTTTCAGCTGGAGCTGCAGACTCCCACTTGCAAACTCACTTCTAGAGAAAGGCAAACATATCACACAGCCTTATCAGCCCCTTCAAGACCTGGCAGATGCCAGAGTCAGGTTCTTTAATTCAGTGCGGTTAGCTGCCCTCCTGGTCACGGGTCACAGTATTATAACAAAAGATGAAATCTTAGCTAGTTAAATCACTCTCTGTATTTAAACAGGGGGCAAAAGAATAAAATCAGAAAGAGGAAAACAACCCTGAGAAGGCAAAGAAAGCATGAGACAATTGTGGAAAAAAAAAAATCCTCCTTTTGTTCTTGTTTGTAATTGAGTCTAATTAGAATCTTACAATTGCTTTAGTTGATTTGTAGCCCCACCTTCATTTTGAACACTAGTTCTAACATCACCTCAGGCTCTGGATGACATTAGGAGGCAGTTTATTTTCACCACTTGTTTCATACTGAAGAAAATTTGGAATCCAAGATTCTGCACAATTTGCATGACATTTGTGACTATTTCCAGCTTACTCAAAATAAATATATGAATAAAGTAGGGAGAAAAGCATCCTTCATACAAGACTCTCCTTTACCAAATAAAACTGCAGAATTTCTTGGAGAGATACTTTCCATGCAATTAATAACACTGGAATGCTGTGGAAAAGTAGTGTGTTACCATGCAGTTCAATCCCACTAGACAATGCCTATGCTGAATCTCAATTACCATGATCCCAACCTCACAATGAGTGTCTCAAGACAACTCAGGCTATTCCTGTCTCAGGATCCTTGCCTAAACATCATAGAATCATAGAATGGTAGGGGTTGGAAGAGACCTTTAGGGATCATCTAGTCCAACCCCCCTGCAGAAGCAGGTCCACCTAGATCAGGTTGCTTCTCCTAGCTGCCTGTGTCCAAATACTCACTTGGGCAATCTCAGGTCTATTTATTCCTGATCTCTCCCCGATCTGTCACATTTTGCCCCTTCTCTTTCCTTGGTCCAGAATCACACACACACTCAGCCATTTTCCTGACAACCTAATATATCTTCCCAGAACTACACTTTCCAAAATCTGTGTCTCCGTCCTCAACATCAACCTCAAGCAGATTTTTATGGGAAACGGAAGACACATATCTTATATTTTTCAGTCTTTCTGCTTCTTCCTCATCTCTTCCTGTTCCTCCAAATAAAAGATATCTGAGTATTTCAGTGAAAAGCTCCTGGATCATATGGACAAAACAACCTACTTTCCCTTAGTATAATTCTTAGAAAAGCTTGGAACATTACAATGCAAAGATTCAGCTGGAGGCAGAAATTGGCATGGAAAAATTCATCACAAACAGCTACAGTCTAGCTACATTGTAAGTAACTGAAGGAAAAAGGCATGTATCAAGGAGAATGCCTGGCAACCTCAGTAATAGGCAATGCTACTTAGTTGTGCCTAAAATATGAATGCTTCTAACAAAAAAAAAAAGGGGAAAAAAGATAAAAGATAACTAAGAAATTCTAAAGATGTTGTCACACAAATACAGAGGGGAAGAGAGATTGAAAACAGCAGCTGCTGTGCATTAATATGCAGAGCCACTTTTACAATATTAAATGTACAAAAGAAAAAATAACCATCTGTGGTTACTCGCAAATCTGCAGACACATTGGAGCAATGAGTGTGTTCTAACTCAGGTGGGCAAGGACCTGGAGATTATGGGTGTCAGATGTGCCCCGCAATTTCCAGCTCCAAATGTATCCTTGCTCTGGATCAGGACAAGACCTAAAGGCAGCAAGCTCGACTCTGTAGATCGCTATTTCTAATGACAGGGAGGCTGAAAGGGGTTCAGTACCACATTCGTCCAATCTAGATGATAGATGTGTCACAGTGGCTAAATATTACCATGGGTTAGGTCTGCTCATCATACTTTATTTTTCTAGCTGTTGCCTCCTAAACTGTCCCTGTTTTCAGCTTGTATTAACACCAGTAAGTTTCAAAGGCAGGTGGTGAGGAAGAAGATCAGAATGAACATCTGCCAATGCATGATGCATGGTAATCTTCCACTTTCCAGGTGTTCAGCTCTCTGTGGTCCAAGATTTGTTTTGGTATGACCCTGCTGTGTAGCCTTGGTTCTAACCTCTGAGGACACTGCTAAGTTGTGAGGAGGAGCTGTGGATGTGACTAATGCATGGGGGTTAGGGCTGCCTTGGCTGCTCCCCAGCTACCCTGCTTTTGGCTGGGGCAGTGGGAACCACTGGCCTCCATAGTACCACGATAAGTCCAAAGGCTCAAGAGATAAAAGTGATGTGAAAAGGCAAAAGATCTTAAAGAAAAAATCAGAGAATTGTAGATGGAAATGCAAAAATGCTATGTGAAGGAACAATAGACATAGATGTCTCCAACTGGCTGATGAATTATCCAGCAAACACATCACACTCCTTATTCAGAGTGGTGATGTTTAACCTAACAGCTCATTAACTTCAGCTCTCCATTACATGTACTGTCTATAATATCTGTTTTACTCTTAGAAACTGTGTAGAATTTCTCCATATATGACAAAAAATGCACAGAAAATGTGATTCAAGGAGGAGTGATGTTTCAAAGTATCAAAGCAGTAACATAAACAAGAACTTATCTAAATGCAGGAAAGACTTCCTCTTTAAATATTTTCATGGTGTAGAGAAAACTTTAAAAAATGTAAACAATGGTTAAAAGACCAGAGTTTAAACCAGAATTTTACAGATATTCAAACAGTTACTCTTCTGTTCCCTTCTTTTTCCTAACATGACTTGTTTACTTGCTCCTCGAGATGTCGAATCCCAAAGAAACCTTGACAAACCTGCATTGTAGTATTTGAGCTGACAGAAATAGAACACAATTCAATGTAAAGGTCCAGGAAAATGCAGAGCTAATCAATTCAGCTGCATGATTTTTTCAGGTTAAATTAAATCAACAGTCATTTCATAGCATAGAAAACAGTAGCAAAATTCAACAGTGTATAATCAATTCAGGTCTGATTGTGCATTCCCTGCACACCCACTTGTACAGAAGACATTAGACAATTTGTTGCGTAAAGAAATTGGGATTAGGTCTTCTACAAACTCCATAGGAGCAAGAGTAATTAAAATTTATGACTTCACAGTCTGGCTATCCAGACAGCTGATCCAAAGACTCACACTTCAAGCAGAAACTTTTTGTTCAATCTCTGAACCAATTAACCTTGACAATTCCTCTGTATTTCTGCTATAGCAATGCTGTATTTAGGGAATCAAAAATGGTCATTGGATCCAAAAGCCACTGCTGGTCCATCTCCACATGTATTTAATTCCCTATTCAAATTAAATTCACATACAGATATTCCCAGAAACTTCTCACCTGTCTATTAGTACTTGCTCATAAGCACTATAGGTACACAATTTATTACACAAAGGTGTGAAAATATCCTCTAAGTGACAAGGAAGGACTTAAAGTTTTCCAAATCTCTCTTCATCTTGATCTGCACTGAGCTCCATCTGAATGGCCCCTATGATATTATCTAGGCCAGATTAATTGCCAGATCATCTTTTTCACTGTCAGAGCAATTGTTGCACTTTCTCTTCTAATGTGAAAAATGTTGTACAGCTATGTTGCTCAAACATCAGCTGAGATGAGAAGCTCCAGAGTGCTTCACTTGCAGTTATTCATCACTGCTCACTTACTAGATATGGCACTGTGTCCGAATAAAGCCTCATGCTTCATCCTGGAAAACGGGAAGACAAGGTCTGTCTTAAAATTTATAGCAATCTCATGGTGACTGACTCATTTTCCTGTAGCGTAGGACTTCCTATATTAGACATCATTTCCTATATTCATTCCCTGAATGTTTCTAATTCCAGTATCGGTTCCATAGCACATATGCAGTGGAAAATGAAGTCTTAAGCTCTATGAACGTTTCTCTCTTCATGTTATAGGGAGGAAATCCTTTCACACAACATCAATAAAGACAAGATATTTCACAGTAACAGGGTTTGATAATTTGTTTTGGGTTTTTTTATGGATCAAAGTCTCTTCCAGTATTTAACTACTTAATGATCTTAGTTTTTATGTACTATCCCTGCAGTAATTTGTCTGAACTTGTAACAGGTTTAGATTACCTACATTTTCTCCATATAACTTGACACAATACTTACCTTCAGAATTCACTTCCTTTATGAATTAATAGCAGCTCTCTGATTCAGAGAAACGGCTCCCTGAGCTGCAAACTTCTGTTTTACTTCTTTTATTAACATACTGCCTTCTTACTGATGTTATATAGCAGACATTCTAACTCACAGCATAAGATCAATGACAGATCACAATAAAAATAGAAGAGACCAAAAGAAACCCAAGCTTCTGCCTTATATGAGGCAGAACGTAAAAATCAAGCAGCCTCTCAGACATACTTCTGTGAGAAATTTTTTATGGGCTTTTTATAGTTTTTGAAATCAGTCCCATTGTGATAGAGAGAAAATAACTTAAGTGCAGGTCATTTGTCAGCAGACAATACAGATGTATATCCATATATCGCAGTGACTTCAGGATATGTCATTACACATATGTAAATGAGACACAAGATAAAGCTTTTCCAAATACAAGCATTGAGAACAACTATAACAGTGACATTGATTTAGAAAAATTCCTTTGCTGTCACTGCTAAAAACTGAAAAGGAATAATAAAAAAAAAACAAAAACAAAACCCAAAAAAAAAAACACCAAAAAAAAGAACAAAAAATTGCAACCAACCAAGACCAGTCAGAATAACATAAATCAAGGAAACGGCAGAACAAACACATTATTTATGGTGTAGAATGATATTTATCTATTATTAAGGAAACTTTAAATTATGGTTTTCAATAGATCAACTCTTTTTTTTCCTGAAATTCCTTATTTATCAAAAATACTTTTTGGTAAAATTTCCTTTTCTAAGAACATATAATGAAAAAATATATAAAACCTGATAAATTTCATACATATTTTTTCATGCTTAACAAGATGTTTAAAATGTTTATTTTAAAGAAACATGTCATAAATAGCTGTGTTCTATAAAGCTGCATTTCTCAACATTTTCAAATAAAAGGAAACACAGGATTACTGTTTTACTAATACAATTCCATTTGTATTTCCTGATGTTGGGGCTATTTTTTTCCAATGGAAACTCTTCAGGCATCATAAAATTAGATGTGTCCTCATAATGCAACCTAGTCCAACAACCCCTCACTTTTTGTACCCAGAACTTGCTGCTGCTACTTTCTTTTCTTAAGGTAATCCCATCTCAACTGTCATACAGCACTGACTGTCTCTACCTTCCCCTTAGATTCACCATGGTCTCTGTTCTCTCTCTCCCTCTCCTAGCATTACTGCAGAACCATTTAACTAACAGTCCAGACAGACAAAAATGAATCTGCTGAAATTTGTCCTGGCACAAAATCATGCTGCTTTTCAGCTTGAGCCTTACTTAATAATTTTGTGTAATTTTGGGAAAAAAATTATTTCATACTTCTTCCCCCAGGGTATACCAAACACATTTCTGAGGAATATTTATCTAGTTTGTCTTTTAAAACTTTAAATGGCAGAAGTTTCTACACTCTTCCCAGAGAATATATTTAACCTTTATAAGTTTTTAGTTAATAACCTTTGCTTTGTTTTCTTCAAATTGACTACTGTTTGTTCCATGTCTGTATATGGAAATTTCACAAATATAGCCTGCAGCTATATTGGAAAATTCGTTACTCTGCTTTCCTGACATGTTCTCTGAAATAAAAAGTGACAGTTTTTTCGCACACAGTTTTTTGAGACCTCATGGAAAAATGTGCTAAAATCGGACTCCAGCTATACTTGTACTAGGGCTGTCAAGAGCAGAATTATTGTTTGAGCTTTACACACAGATGCCTATTCCTATGCCTTCGTGTGAAGTAGAATGATTAATAACTTGCGCTTGCCAATGGCATTAGAATGGTTTTTCATGTGAACTGTGGAAGTCATGCAAACTTAAACTTAAAACCATACACTCATGCCTTGAAGCTTTGGAGTCTTGACATGTATAAATTTTTACTAAATGAAAGTGCCAGTGCTTCATGATTTCAAAGGAGTTTTTTTTATAAATGCATACTGAAGCCTTGATTCTGTGTGATGAAGCTATGAATTTGGAAAGGTAAACATATAGTTACATGCTTTTCTAGGTGAGATACATTGTGTTTAGCATAAAAATGACTGGAGCTTATAAAAATGTCTCAACAGACACAGTCATGTCGCTAGTGATCAGATGTTAAATGTATTTAGAGATTCTTCCATCTAATCACAGCAGTATTTAGTGACACATAGAATATAAATACCTACAAAATCATATTGCTGTGACTCCTCTCAACAGATGCTACACACCTTACCTACTATGAAAAACCCTGATTTTGAACTTCACTTTCATTCATCCGTCAGTACTATAGCTGCAGTACCAGTGCTACTCAAAAGTATTTAAGTCAAAGACACCAAGTCCTGGATAATCTGTATCACCAGTGAGTGCAGTTTAGTAGTCTCAGTAAAAATCTTGAGGTGCTGGTCACTTTTCTTTGATTCAAATCCTCAAAGTTACTATGAAAACAGTTTTCAGTCACCTTCACTTAGAACTGGGACATCATGGAGATCTTTGGTGTCTAATTTAAAGCAAATCTTGTGCTGCCTAGAGTATAATTTTCTTTTATTGGTATGACATGAAGACTATAAATAATATTCTGGTCTGTGATTACTTTTCAGGATAAATTTAATCTCCATGGGGTTATAACATACATCTTGTTTCCTTAATTTCTGCTTACACTTTAGACTATCATTCTATTGAAAAATGTATCTGAGAAATAGGAAAACTTGATGCAAGTCTGAATACTGTGGTCAGCAGAGGCTATTTGCATCATCATGATAAAGAACTACAATAAAATTTCCTGTGTTTTATATGAATCATCATTTTATCTATGGCAAACACTATGAAAACCATTCCATAATTAAATTTCTATTTGTGTTTTACTTTATTCACAGTATCTGCTATGTTTGCTTAAACACTGACATGGTCTCGTGTGATTTCAGGAAAATACCAGGTTTTGCTTAAAAATATTATTCATATTATCCTAAGCCAGCTGATCTCTTTCAGTTATGTCACCCTTAGGGTTTGCTATTGCTGAACATTGAATTTGACCTTAGATGTCTGTGCTGCTGAGGAAGTATCTTACCTCAGATGTTTAAGACAGTGGTTCTAAGAGGCCATAATCAAACTGCATTAGATGTAGTACATACTACTCCTAGGCTTTGAGAAAAGTCTGCTTGAAATGTTAGCCTCCAGTCTTTAAGTCATGGCTTCCTTCAATATTAATTTTCTCCGTGAATACTACAAAGTACATAGAAAGGATGATGAGGAAAGAGCAGAACCCTGTACTACCTGAAGCTGTGGTGCTTCTCCCCAGGTACACTGAGGCTTAAGAAACTCGAGGATTTCCATCAGTGACCTATTGCTATTCATTAGGAATGTGGAAGTACAGTTTGTCAAAAAGAAAGGTGAAAAAAAAAGATTAGGTATAATATGCAATACATTATTTCATTTTTGTGTTCAAAAAATTATCTTTGTGGAAATATTGATATTGAAAATCTCTTTAAAAAGTTGTGGTCACCATCTCTTTCCTCTGTGTACTGAATTATGTAGGTGTCTATAAGGTCAGAAATTGTATTACAAAAAAAAAGACTTTTCTCCAGTACTTCAGAAAAAGATCAGAGCGATCTAGTAGAGTTTTTTGCGTCTCCACAGTGTAAAGGTGAAGAGCTCTCAATCGTGGCCTCAATTCACTCTTTAAAAAATATCCTCAGCCTGCTCAAAATTAGTTAAAAAAAAAAAAAAAAACAACAAAAGGTGAGATCTGTTGCTTTTATTTTAAATGGTCTTTAAAATCCCATGAAGCATGAGGCAGAAAAATCTTTTAATTTTTTTTTTTTAAATAATCAGGGATTTCTTATGTAGCATCAAAGAAAATAACGTAAGTTATAAGAAGCCAAATAAAAGCTGATGTCTATTATGCAGTAAATATAAGGCACATCTTAAATTTTTTGTAACAAAATGTTCCAGAGGCATAAAAATATGAAAGAAAAGGAAAAAAAAATAAAGTTGAAGTTAAAAATAATACAAAATGTAAGTACTAGAGCTGATTGCTCTATAACAAATCCTCATAACTGAAAGAAATAATTGCTTATTTTAATAAATATTAAACACTACAAAAATGTTTTAGATAGTGTTTGATGAATCTTTCAGTATCATTAATGAAAATAATAGAAGTAGTAAAAGGCTAAGACAGAATATGAGTTATAAGCTCCTATAAGCTGTATGACAGAGTAGGTCACTACTAAAAGCAGAAAAAATGTAAAATCCATTCTAGTTGTGATTAATGTCTTTAGGTATCTAGAGTACACACCAGTATCTGCACCGTCATAGAGGTTAAGTCTCTGGTGCAGTTTATAGAATCATAGAATCACAGGATCATAGAATGGTAGGGGTTGGAAGGAATCTCTAGAGATCATCTAGTCCAACCTGCCTGCTCAAGCAGGTTCACCTAGATCAAGTCACACAGGAATGCATCCAGGAGGGTTTTGAAGACCTCTAGAGAAGGAGACTCCACACCCTCCCTGGGCAGCCTGTGCAAGTGCTCTGTCTCCCTTACAGTAAAACAGTTTTTCCTTATGTTTAAATGGAACAGCTCCTTTCCTTCTTACCCTTGTCCTGTCACTGGATACAACAATAAAAAGTGACACCCCAACCTCCTGACATTCACCATTTAGATATTTGTAAATATTAATGAGATCCCCTCAGTCTCCTCTTATCTAGACTAAATAGCACAGTTACATATCTTCATCTAATATACTGAGACTTCCTTGTTCTCACTTTCCATATCACCATAAAGGTTTTATCTCTAAAATCTATTAGAAGAATTAATATGGGAAAGTTCTTTGATAAGAGTATTCTTACTCTATATCTGATGGTGGAAACTTAGTGCATATAGCTACAAACTCTTTAAAGTATCTAGATGAAGAGAGGGGATTGCTGCAGGATAATGAGAAAAAAATAATGTCCAATCATAAGACATACTGACATTTAATAAACTAACAATAGTTATCATACTATGCAACTTTCAAAATAATAAACAGGCTGGGAGAGGTTCAGAGGTATTGATCCTGGGGGCATCCTAGCCTTCCTTTCAACTCATGTTCTGCTACATTCCCAGGTTTTACTCTATTAGCTCAGCAATCTTCGTGCATAACTGAGATGTAGAGCTCTCAAAGTGATACGTACAACAGGAAACTTTACAGTAGGAGAGTAATCAGAATGCAAAACAGGACTGTTCAAGACCTAATATTGTGACATGGATGCTGTTGGAATGAATGTTGCCTGATATATTATATGATAGACCAGTAATGAAAAATGTTAAAAAATACTCAGAATAGCCTTTGTATTAAGATAAAAATACAAAAAAATAAGAATGAAACAAAATTTCCATAGTAAAACAAATTTTTCCATGTCGACATTTTTGTGGGCAACAACTGAAACTTTGAACTAGTATTTTATTTTAAACACAATCAATGCAGCTTCTTCCATTGATGGATGTTGGATCAGAACTTTTTGTTTTCCAAGACAAAATAGTGTCCTTATAGAAAATTCCATTAATTTCATTGGTATTGAGACTGACAGCATTCTTTGTGTCTACTGTTAAAGCCAATTCTTACAAGCCTCTTTGTTGGCATATCATTTGAGAGGCACATTCAATACTGCAAAGCTCTTTGAAGAGGCAGTGTAGATATAGTGAATTCATCATCAAGAAAATAGTTTGATTTCTTTTCTTGAAAGAGCTGCAGAAAAAAGTGAGGAAGGGTAGAAAGTCCAATATGTAAGAAAAATATCCCGATGGATTTTCTATCAAGGAATCAAATGTTGATGGAAATAAGAAACCTTACTATATTTTTCAAACTTACTGTCTCCCACAAAATGTTTCTGTGTTTCCAGCAAACTCTAACGCATATAAAGAACTCATTTAAAATTAATAAATCCATTTCCATGGGCTCATTGTGAAAATGTTAAAGTTTCTCTAGATCTTCAAATACTATGAAGTTATCAAAAAGGCTGATCTATTCTACCTTATGTTCATTGTGCCCATAGGGTATTTCTGTAACACTAAGCAAAGTAGAGCACTTTTCTACATAGACAGCATTTCCATGCAGTTTATTTGAAACTTTCTAAAAGAATAAGGATTGAAACTCAAAGTATGCTTATTGAATTATAATTTATGAGTAATACATTGCCCAGGTGTTTTGGACTAGATAGTGAAAGAGTAAATCAGGAAATATGCCACACTGCTTTCCATTAACCCCCTGGCACTTGCAATTTGAAGCTCCCTTTACTAAAGGCTAATCCATTTTGCTTTAGTGCTTAGCATTTTAAAATCTCATCTCCTCATGTCAAAATATTTATATGCATATAGATATTAGAAAGGCATGTAGCAGTTTTGATCCCCTTACTATTTTGCACATTGTCATACCAAATCAAAACAAAGAGCAACACAAAATATACCTAGTGAAAAATACAGCTCTTTAGTCTGCACGAATTAGCTATTTCAACCTCTATTTTCAGACAAATGTTTTTGTTCAATCTCAAGCACTCTGTAACAAGTAATAAATTCTCAAAGCAAAGCTGAAGTTTAATACATCTAGGTATGCTACTTGTAAAAATGGCTTTTCATTGTTGTCTAGAAAGCAGGTTTGGTTATGGCAAAAGCAGCCTACCTATTCCTTAATGCCGAAATTGGCGTAGGAATATTTTGCCTATGACATTTTGCAACATACATTATTATCCTAGATGAAATCTAAGTGCTCAAGAGATAAGATAATCTATTAGGAAATGTCTATTAGCTCAGCTAATTCATCAGTTCTTATATTTTATTTCCATAACAGATTATTCTGAAGAAAAAAGAAAGATAAGTGTTTGAATAACATTTGGATTGTTATATTCATTTACTACTCAATGAGCAGAGTAAGGGAACCCTACTGTCATTACTATTAGGGAAATGAAGAATGTGATTAAAAAATACCCTCAGTAATTAGACAAATTTAACTTTTCTTCCAAAATATTGACACTCCCATACAAGCAAGAAGCAGAGAAACGTCTGGAGTTGATATAAGTTTACTCTCCGTATTATGTCAGCAAACTTTACCCTGATGATATGTATGCTTCCCTTATATTGGATGTTTTGACATCTCTCATTTAAGCTTTAGAAAACCTCATATCACTGTAAATTACTCAGTTAATATGGAATACAATCACCTGCTTAGGATGGAGCTGCTCTTACAATGAGTTTATGCTGAAGCCTACAGAAATGATATTAATTGTTAGAAACTGGAAGTGTCCTCTTAGTCACTGATATGGAGAGCAGATGCTGCCTTGAAGTGACTGCACTCATGCTTGGAGCTGAAACAGAGCTTACTGGTGTTTGTCTATATTTTTCTTGAAGGAGGCTCTTACATTTAACTTTGCAGAATCACCTTCTGTCAGTTAACATCTGTATGACTTCCAGACAGAGCAGAGGGAAACAGGAGACTTCTGTGATTAAATCTGCACAAAGTACATACTTTCAAGTTGACTTTTGCCGAGAGGAATACTACATTTGTATTGACACCATTGGGTGTGTTGCATATGGAAAATGTTTACATGACAGTCAATTTTATACTGCTGTCATCAGTTCCATGTCTAATTAATACAGTCAATGTCATAAAAATGGAATCAATTAATGATTTCTGAAAAGTATTAAAAAGTTTGCATAATTATTGTATGGCAGCTTTCTTAAACACTAAATAATTAAAATTAGATTTTCAATAAGTATACTTTAAATGCATCTAGTCATTTGCATTTTATGCTGCTTTTTATACCATGTTCTCAGAGAACACTGAGAACATTGGAAAGAAGCAGAAAGACTGTGCAGTAGCTTGCATCCTCAAGGTGCATTCAAAGGAAATCTTTCTCAACAAATTTACACAACCACATACAGAGAAGGAACATAGCTAAATGTCAGGCTTTATGAAACCACTCTGATGAGAGAACACGGTGAAAACAGCTAATCTTTATACCTTCAGAACTTTCTGTGAAAAGATTTTTGAGAAGAAAATCTTGAAACTGGCAGCTCAAAAATAAGCAGTACATAGCTGAGAGTCTGCCTATCAGGAGCCCCATAATGAGACTTGTAACACTTGCTCTGTGGCACAAAGAGTAGGTCCAATTCTCAAATTGCAAATGTACCATGGTATGAAGTTTTCATAGTGTACTTTGAATTGAATTTCCAAGCAAACCAAATATAGTGAAGACAGAGATGACAAATGGAAAAGGGGAAATTGTCAAAGAACAAAACAAGTAACAACAGTACAGGGCAAAAAAGGTCTGTGGAAACTTTATGACAAGAAGAAAAATAAGAAAACATGCACAGATAGTTCATACATTATCATATCTAAATATACAAAGCCAATCTGATCATGGCTACAATGTTATAAAATCCAAAAATAAAATGCAATATATTGTACCCATATGTATGAAAATATATGCTGTTTCAGTGGATGTATGTTTGAACTCTTCTCCATTTTCATGTAGTCATACATTAAACTAAGGCGATCAGGAGAGATTAATATACCTAGTAAATTCCAAGGGAAATAAAGATAGGCCAAATGTAATTACTCAAGCTAGAATTTACATTTTTTCTTTACCTAAACAAAAGAGTAAAACTGCATACTTCAAAAATATTATATACTTACTGTGTTAGAAGTGTCTCACTGTTTTTCAGCAATATCTCAAATTGCTTGAGAGTTGGGCAGAGAGGAACCTCATGAGATTCAACAAGCACAAGTGCAGAGTTCTGTATCTGGGGGGCAACAATCACATGCAGCAGTACAGGCTGGGGGTGATCTGCTGGAGAGCAGCTCTGCAGAGAGAAATCTAGAAGTTCTGGTTGATAACAAGCTAAACATGAGACAGCAATATGCCCTCATAGCCAAGAACACTAATGGCATCCTGGGATGAATCAAGAAAAGTGTGGCCAGCAGGTCAAGGGAGGTTCATGCTCCCCATCTACTCTTCCCTGTTGAGGCCTCATCTGGAGTCATGTGTCCAGTTCTGGGCTCCCCAGCTCAAGAGGAACAGGGAACCTCTGGAGAGAGTTCGTTGCAGGGCTACTAACATGATCAGGGGGCTGGAGCATCTTCTTTATGAGGAAAGGCTGCAGGATCTGGGACATTTCAGCTTGGAGAAAAGACCGAGGGGGATTCTCGTTAATGATTACAAGTATTTAAAACATGCATGTCAAGAGGATGGGGCATCACTTTTTTTTCTGTTGTGTCCAGAGATAGGACAAGGGATAATGGACAAAAGCTGGAACACAAAAAGTTCCACTGAAACTTAAGAAAAAACTTCTTTATTGTGACAGTGACGGAGTCCTGGCACAGGCTGCCCAGGGCAGGTGTGGAATCTCCCTCTCTAGAGATTTTCAAAACCCTCCCAGACGTGTTCCTGTGTGACCTGATCTAGGTGGATCTGCTTGAGCAGGGAAGTTGGACTAGATGATCTTCAGGGGTCCCTTACAACCCCTACCATTTTGTGATTCTGTGATCCTGTGAAGTGGTTGACGCATTTAAATTCAAAACTAGCATCAGGAAATTTATTAGAGGAATATTTAAAAAAAGATTACAGAGCAGAAAAAAAATTCACAATTGGACAAAATTTTCAGAAGTCTTCATGTGTGATTTAAATTTGACCACTGTTTTGATGTGGAATTATGATTTTGACCCTATACCAAAGCAGGAACATTGTTTCTTCAAAACAATTAATTAATTAATTAATAGATATAGAAAGAGAGAAATTTTTGGATGTCCATGAATAATCAAGAAAGAAATTTTAGGTCATGGAATATTTTTCCAAGGGAAACATTTTGCATCTTATCAATGAAAACCCTCAAAATTAGGGTTAGAAAAACTCTTATAACTTCCAGTTAAAAAATATAATCTTCCTCTCACAAAGAGATAGACTAGACCACTCAAAAGTATTTTTCTTCTCTGATTCCTATATTTTGTAATTACGCAGAAACTGAATATTTAATTCCATGCTTGAAATGTTAATCAGAAACTCACTCAGGGATTCTGGTCCTAAATCAGTTTTTGGACTTTGGTTTTAAAATTATGTCTGGTATTCAAATTGTTTCTGCATTGGGCAACATTATTAGCTGAAACATATTTTTGCCTCTCAGCTTCACTGACAAATATTTGTCTACATTTTGTTTGACCAGATTCATTTAGGAAATGTTATTTTCAAAAGAAAAAAAAAAAAACAACAAAACAAAACAGATTTTTGGTCCTTTTTCAAAGGAATTCAGTTTGTATCACACCTGTTACTTTCTTTTGGCTAAATTTACATGCCTGCATCTGTGAATTTACATATGTAAAATTAAATATAAATTAATCCTTTAAAAGTTACTAAAACGGAAAAGGTTCATTTGCAAACATTTAACTGTAGCTAGTCTAAATCTTTTCCTCAAGTACTTTGCAAAATTATCTGTTGTCAGACAAAAAATTATTGTAAGCTGCATCTAATCTTCTCCCTATCTTATTTCAGTGCTTTTACACACATTATGTGTTTTAATCCTTACTGCATATGGCATCCTATTAATATGGATCCCATAGAATAAAGTTTCTAGTACCAGCACTTATTAAGAGGTCTCATGTAATGCATTTCTTTTTCCCTTCTCTGATCCTCACTGTTAATATCAGCAGAAAATGACCTTCTTTTCCCAAAAACATGAACAAACAAAACCCCCTAGTTTATATATGGATTAAATAGAATGCTGAGGAAGACGTGGAATATGGTAGGGATATGATAGTTCTCTTTTAATCCCCATTATCCTTCTAAAAATATTTTTTTTAAAGGCAGAGCTAATATTTCTTGATTTTTCAAATAACATTTTATTTACATTAATTAGAAAACAAAAACTTGGATAATAAAGTTACTTTAAATAACTGTATTTTTATATTTATTCTAGTTTTAAATTAGGAAACCAAAAGTTTCTTACAAACTATCTTTTTTCAGACAATGTTTAGTCAGAAAGGGAAATTTACTCTTCCCTCCATAGAAAAATCCTATAGAATCCTATAGAACTGGTTAGCTTTTCTGTAACAGTGTGATGAGATAAAAATGTGAGAATCTTACTGAATTTAAAAATATTTGAAAGACTTAAACTTCATTAAATATTGCCTAATTACAAACTTCCTTGGAATTTTACTGTCTTTGTTTAAGCACTGTCATAAATCGGTTCATCTTTACAGTTTAGACATCAAAATATTGACTTTGGGAAAAAGAGAAGCAGCCTGGCCAGAGCAGAGTGCTCTCTTTATGGACTTTCATTAATTTCTTACTGATTTATGTGACTGAAACAGGCTCTGACTTACTGAGCTCTGGAAACAAATATGTATTCAAGAGAGGCATCAAAACATGTGCTTGAAACACCAAAGGTCTTTGACACAGAACTTTCAAGAGTTCTTTGAAGAAAGTTAACCCTATCCCTGCCAAACCCAGAATGGTGATACAGGCCAGATGAGTGCAGGATGATAGCTTGCCCAGAGATCAGAAACGTGATCCTGATATTGCTGGATCTAAGATCCCTGCAGCTCTTGAAGCAGGGGAAAACGGATGGGAGGAAGAAGCAGGATCTTGAAGAGTTGGGAAAGTATAAATAGGTTTGCAGAGGGGTAAATCCAGCTGGGATTTCAGAACTTGGATTGGCAGAGACAGAAGAAAATACAAGAGTCTTATTTAGCTTGTCGTAAAATAAGAAACAGGCACTGTTCCAATGAGTTTACTAGCTATATAACTTAGACATAAAAACAGGTAGGAAAGGCACCCAAAGAGTAAACAATCAAAATCACGAAGACAATACATGTTAGGATTCATCACAGACATTTTGCAAGTATTTATTCAATGTCCAGGTTACCAAACAGATCATCTGTCCAGTAAGAACACATTAGTACACATCACAAGGTCCTGTACTGCTGTCTTGCACTAAGTCTGTTATTATTTTTAACATTATGATGAGTTATGCTTTTACCAGTTTAATCATAGAATTCAAAATAGATTCTCCTTGTCCTAAGGAAAGTAATACCCAGTTCTGGCAACAGTCCATTTAGCTCAAGCATGCTATGTACTATATCAAGTCTGCTTCAGTACATTTTAATTTTAGACTTTCTTGCATCTCTTTTCTTTTGAGGATATCAATTTTTCTTCCCTTCAGTTTCAGTAAGTTTCAGTTACAGTATCTTTTTTGAAACAATGGAACAGAGATTATTCCTCCACTGATGCATGCTTTAGCAACTTCAAAGCCAAAGAAAAATCAGGAGAGGATTTCTAAGTAGTATAAGAAGTATTATGACAAGTAAAGATTTTTAAGTTATCATACACCCAAGGAATACAAAGGTTTCTTTAAAGGGAAAAGGGGAGGGGTATTTATAGTTAATTGTCATTGGATTTCAATTTAGATACAGCTCTTAATGTTGGAGTTCTTAAAAAACAGAAAGGCTGAATAGCAGTTTAAAGACTCCATTCTGCTGCAAGTACAGAAGGGAATTTTCCCCCATTAATAATTTCTTAAATTCTTCACTGAATTGCAACCTAAATTAGGTCTACTCTGCAATGCAGCTCCACTTAAACCTATCCAAGCAGAGTATAAGAGCGTTGCACTGGTGCAGCTAATCAACGTGGCCATGGTGCAATGCTAATGTGACCATATCATCTCTAGAATCAACTTACATGACGCAAGGAGACATTGAAGCACACTGAATTCTCTCAGATACCTTTGCATGGCACTGTTTTATATATGCATAATCAGTGAGATCCTCAATCCAGGTAACAGAGCCTTGAAATACAAATTTGCTCATATTATCATATCATATTCTGAAAGTGTGAATGTACAAAAGGAAGGTTACTTTTTCCTCTTTTCATAGTTTGATATCCCTTACTAGTAAATGGAGCCTGTCTGAATAATGTGTGTACATTTCATGTATTCATCATGGGATGGAAATAAGTCTATCAAAGTACTTGGATCTAGCATGATAGAAGTATCAGTTCTCATTGGTAGTTCGGATGCTCTCACCATACAAAAAAACCCCATAATAACAACAGATTGAAGACTCTAGTTACACTGAGTTGGAATGTCAGATATTCTTTGGAAAAAAAAAAAGAAATAAAATAGGACTTTCTGAGGTGAAGACTTTGAAATGAAATTACTATCTTCCTGCGAAACATTTAACATTTGTTTTTATGTTAACTGTTTATTCAGAAATTTAAAATACAGACACTTAAAAACAAAGAGCAATCGCATTTTTACAGGCAAAGGACCAGAGCTTAAAAGTGTGGTAGAAGAGAAAGTAATTCAAATGAAAAAGAAATTAAAATTGTTCAATTCCAAACACTTTAAAAATAGAGGAAAGATGTAAAATTTAAAATGTGATGTTGATTTAACTTGACAGTACTCTTTAATCTATAAAAATCAGACAGTATTTTAAGAAAGTAATGTAAATTCCACAGCATACAATCCCCACAATAGCTTCTCTAAGAGGTAACTACCTGACATCTCAAAGTAAGAACCACTACCATGCTTAGACACTGAATAAGGATATATGCCTGTGCTGCACACTGCCATGCAGTGTGTACATCCTCAGGCCAGCCATAAATATAGGAGCATGAGTGCCCAAAGCTGCCAAGCAGCCTGAAAGCAGGATAAATTAATTCACATAGTGTTCAATTCTACTGTAGCTAGACTCCCATGGGAGTGCAAACAAGTTCACTTACATATAGCCACATCTGCCTCATCACATGCAGCATGGGTATGTATCATTTCCAGATATATATGGGATTTAATAACTACTTGCACAAGCAAAATGCTGTTCCTTTTTAGCTGCTTGTGAATGTTAAACGTGTGTAGTGTTTTCCAAAACAGTCAAGAGGTATACTAGGTATTTTAGAACTTGAAGTTAAACAGAAGATGAGCATGACAAGTCTAGACTTGATCATTGTCATTTCATATCAACATTTTGACCAAAATATTTGGTTTGAGGTTTTTTTTATTTTTATCTAAAAAGATGCAAAGCTCCATGCAAAACTAAATGAAGATTGTCATTTTATTTCCAAATGTCACTTCAAGACCAAAATGTTTGGTTTACATTTCTTGTTAAGACAATCTGTGTTTTCATTGGATTTGACATATTCCTGCAAGATTTTTAGTTTCAGCAAAATGTTACCCTGTTACCCTTCAGCAGAAAAGTCTTCAGTCAAGCAACCATCTATATTAATACCAATGAGACCACTTCTGTTCTGAGGAACCATTAATGTGATGCATTACTAAATGGCTCCAGAGTTGTATTAGTATGTATCTACAGCTAAAGTCATTATGCAGCCTTTAAAATTCTGTTAATTAGGGAGAAAATGCAAAATGTATGAAAAATTTTCTGTTCATAACTTCAGCAGATGTTTTTTTATCCTTCGTGGTATTTCTCCACGTGCTTCAACACAGAATAATATAATTGGTTAACATTTAGCATGACTGTTGAGAACTTCATTCCGAATATGTTTGCAAATATCATTGCATCTGAAATATGATTTGTCTACAGAATATAATGATAATAGTTATGGAAGAGAAATCTTACTGCTTCATTTTCTAACTACAAAGTGCATAGGAAAGTGAGGGATGTGAGGGATGTAGTTGATAGATTAACATCGACAAAACCATTTAGAAATATGATTGATATATACTAAATCAATTAGTGTAATCAGGTGACAGTGAACACATATGATTCTACAATATATAATTTACTGTTGCCACTCAAAGTGTCCAAATTCTTAGTTATTCTAGGTAAATATGAACAAACAAACACAAAAACACTGACAATTAGGACACAGTTTCCTCTGAAGGGTTTATTACTTAACGAGGTTCTGTCTGTACAAGGTCTGGTAGCAGTCAGCAAACAAGTGTCCATGTTGAGTCTTGACTTGATTTAGTTCTTTCCATTTTTTCTTGCCTTTTTTTACCAGTCACGTATACACTCTTTAAGCATATGCATTTTTTGCTTTGAACATGGACTTCTTAGCATGGTGAAGTCTAAAGGGGAAGCTGTTTCCCCCAGAATGGAAATTGTCCACTTTCCAAGGAGCACATTGAGACCTATGAACGCAGAACACAGCAGGAGTCTCGGACATCTGTACAAAACAGAGCTTAAGAAGTCCTTTTGCAGATCTCCTGAAAAAGTGAATTTCACTTCAATTGGTAGCAACTTCTGTGGAGTCCAGCGGACATGAGCTATGTTTCTGACAGAAGTGCTGTGTGTGGTGTCGGTTCATTTTCAGGCTTTTGCAATTAGGTAAAGGAGGGCTATAAGCTTCAAAACCAGTTCATATGGAAAATACTAACCCCTTTATCTCCTCACTAAAGAAAAACAAAAAAGTGGCTTTACTGATCTGAAAGTAAGTAAAACCACTATTATTTTTTATCATTTTTTTAAAGCCTCACATTTATTTTGCATAACAGTCAGATGATTAGAGATGTCTTGCATGAATGGAGACACTGATTTTTTTCCTTCCTCAGCCACACAGGGTTCAAAATCTGCAATGAAGAATTCTTTGCTAGACATTAGGCTAGGTAATCCCAGCAATTAACATGTAGGAATAACACTTAGTCCATCATGCCCAGAGAGGACAGATGCAGATTGCTTCTGTAGAAGCCTTTCTGGTCTGCAGGTAATACTGGCTGAATGTAAAACACAGATATCCTGAAAACAGACACCAAAACTCAAAATCCTCTTTTCCTAGAAGGCAACACAGCAGCACGCAAACCTTCATTCTCTACTGATGTCACCCTCCTTGTGCTTATTCTTCTGAGTCCCATTTGACCCCTTATAGCTCCCACAGCCTAATGACATGGCTACAAGCATGAGGGAAGTGACACGATCTCCACACAGACATCGGTTAATGTTCCCATGAAGTCTGCAGGAGACTTCTAATCAATTCCAGACTTGATATATTTTGAGCTGTTTGTTTTTAACTTCTTCAGTGTTAAAGGTATTAATAACTCTAAACTGTGGACAACTATAAATCCTGACATCTTTGGTTAAGTCTATTGAGACATTTCTATTCAGGCAAGACTTACTGTAGAAAAGCCTGGTTTGTTATTTTAACTAAGTACTGAAGTTTTTTCCTGGCAAGCTGGCATACCTTTCCTTACATGCTGTTTTACTCTTCACACTCTCTCTCAAGCAGCCTTAGAGCACTCCACAGATTGGAGAAAAGCAGTAAAACCAGGGCTTTCAAGTTATTCATGCCTTTAAAAAAAAAAAAAGAGTAAGGATGGTTTATGCTTAAGGGAACCACAGAATAGAAGTAGATGATATTTGTTCTGAAATTGTTTATCTACCACAGGTACACTGGGCAATTAAATGTCTGCTTATTGGGATCACTGCCAAAAGAATAGATTCAATTAAATGAATTGCAATGACTCCTAACAATAGTTAACTGGCCCATCTAATCCCCATTTAAATAGCACATCTGGTCTTGCCTGTTCACCTATTCATGATTCACTACTAATATAAATGGCCTGCAGCTGATTTATTGTTGAATTCTGGTCACTGAATGAGTAGACCTAACTAAGGCTAGGTTGGTGACATCTTTTGATATTTTACTGCCTATAACTTTGTCATCTACTGTAGAAATTTTGGGGGAGGGGGGAGAAATGGAGGAACAGGTGATTGTGTGAAAAGCGCTATCTGTAAAAAATGAATATCCTATCAGTATTTGAATACAGTCAATGTCAGAACTGAATGAATAGTCTCTAGGGGAAAGAAGGATCTTCCATCATATTACATGACTGAAGTGGCATCAACCATCTATAACTACCCAAATGTGGCAATTGTAGCAGTTTTATTCAACTTCACATACCTGAAATCAGGCATATAAGAAAAAAAAATAAATATTGTAGTCTATAGGAAAAAAAACCAAAAACCTCCACTCACCTTGAATAATGAAACAGAGAAGATAGACTCAAAGTTAATAAAATAATAAATAAATTGTATTTATGGAGGGAAAAAAATCAATTAAAAAGTCTGAACCTTATTTTGGAGCATTGGTTTTGGAAAGTTTTTCAAAATCTACTTCTTTTTCTAGTTCTGACATGAAAATGAAGAAACTCAGTTCCCAAATATGCTAACAAAATAAGGTAATTCTAAAATTAGCACTGCTGAAAGTAATGCAGCTTTTATCTCCCATACGTGAATGCTTGGGAAAAATCTTTTTTTTTACACCAGAATTTATGGAATGAACCTAGAATTTATCATTCCATGCAGCCAGACCACACTTACATATGATCTTGAAAATTTGTTATGTCTCTGGCAACACAAACGATTTGGACTGCTCCTACCAAAATTACCTAGATGGAACAGTGTTATAGCAAGTCTCTTGGGATTAGTTAACAGGAGCAGAGGGGTAACTGGTACCCACATTGCACTAAAGTCCCTGCCACTGAATGATGCCTGGGAAACAGCTGCCCACCCACTGCGGCTGGCCCTGGCCCTGCTTTTAAGCTGTGTTTCTGCCTTGAAAAACATGTCAATGAAACCTGATTACCTTGTAAAAGATTATATCATTAGAGTGCCTGTGAAAAATTGCACTGAGGTCTAAGCAGAAGGAATGAGAAAAACCCCAAAGCTATTGAGTGATAATAGAGTTACCAGTCTTTCTCAAGCAGTTTTTCTTTGGCAGAAGATATTGAAGCAAAAAGTTAGAAATCATTAAAGATCTTTATCACATACTATTGATATGTCATATATTGGATACAAACAGGATACTAGTGATTATCTGAATCTTATTTCATGAACATGAATTTATTAAATGGATACTTAACTGAGTACAGTCAAATCAAACCAGTTGTCTCTGACATTAAGTACTTATATAAAGTCTTATGTTGAAGAACAGATACAACTCCTAAGCTGAAGGAACATCTAACAGAAAAAGTTCCCATTACTTTGAGGGATGTTTGTAACATTGCTTATTTAGTTGATGGAAGGGAAGTAAATGAATTTCAATTTGTAATACTTTGATTATAGATTATATTGCAACTGCTATATTTATGGAACAAAGCAGGGAGACAAGAAATCTTCATCAAAAATTAGAGGTAACATTATAAGTAATAAAATTTTAATCTATTGTTTTAATAGACTATCTTCTCAAGAGCTATAGGTAGAAAAAAAATGGTTCTGGTTGCTCTAAAATTTGTATTTTTTAATAAATAGTATTTAGTAAAACAGTTTAAGGCCTACATAGGAAGAAGAGGTATAATACTACACAGGAATCTTTCATCTAACAGATGAGGGAACAGGACCAAATGGAGACTGAGACTAGGCAAATTCAGGGAAGAAATGAAGTACTCATTTTAAACTAAGGGTAAATAACCTCATTGAAATGAAATCATTTACCAAGGGCTGTGGCAGATTCCTTGTTAATTAAAGTCTTCAGCAGGTCAGCCTCAGGTACCAGTACAGGCTGAGGGTTGACCTGCTGGAGAGCATCTCTGCAGAGAGAGACCTGGGAGTCCTGGTTGATAACAAACTAAACGTGAGCCAGCAATGTGCCCTCGTGGCCAAAGGCCAATGGCATCCTGGGATGTATCAAGAAAAGTGTGGCCAGCAGGTCAAGGGAGGTTCTGCTCCTCATCTATTCTGCCTTGGTGAGGCCTCAGATGGAGTCCTGTGTCCAGTTCTGGGCTCCTCAGCTCAAGAGGGACAGAGAACTTCTGGAGAGAGTCCAGCACAGGGCCACCAAGATGATCAGAGGACTGGAGCACCTTTCTGATGAGAAAAGGCTGTGGGATCTGGGGTTGTTCAGCCTGGAAAAGAGGAGACTGAGGGGGAATCTCATTAACACAAGCATTTAAATCATGCATATCAAGACAATGGGGCAATACTTTTTTCTCTGTAGTGTCCAGAGACAGGATTATAATAGTAATAGACAAAAGCTGGAACACAAAAAGATCCACTAAAACTTAAGGAAAATCTTTCCTGTGAGGATGAAGGAGACCTGGCACAGCCTGCCCAGGTAGGGCAAGAATCTCCTTCCTAGAGGTTTTCAAAATCCGCCTGTATACACCCCTGAGTGACCTGATCTAGGCAGACCTACTTGAACAGGAGGGTTGGACTGGATGATCTTTAGAGGTCCCTTCCAACTCCTATAATTCTATGATTCTATGAAGTCATTAAATAAAGATTGAGAATCTTTCTCAAAGACATGATGAAGTCATAGGGCAGAGAACAAGTTCTTCTGTGGAGGCACAGTCTGGGTTATTTTCTGAGCTTAGCATCTGTTAACTTACAGAAGTTAAAGGATATTTTACTCTGATTTATTTTACAAATGCGTAACAATGAAAAGTTTTCCAAAAAAATCAAGAAAATGGTCAAGTCATTTCACAATGAGAAAACTTCATTTCTCTTATACACGGTAATGACTGAGGAAATAAGATGAACCTTTTCTCCTATCAGCTAGTGACATTTACTCTGGTCATTAATGGGTGATTAAGTTAAGCACTCTTCATTTGAGAACTGTCTCCATGATTTATGGCTGGTACCACTGTGCTCTACGTGGTCTTAATACCGTACAAGAAAAATTATGATGTTGATTGAATACACTAAATTACAGATATCCAGTGAATGAAAAGATCTTGGATAGATCCAGGCTTTTTTTTTTTCCAATTCACAGTCAGTTCTCCACAAAACAGTGTTACAGAAAGACCAAAAGGATGTTAACTGTTAAACAAGTACAGACAATGTTAGCAAAAATGGTATAGCCTAACCATAGCCTTTACATATTTCTAGTGAGGATTTGGTGTGTCTTCCAGAACACAGGAGTGATTAGCTTGTGAGAAAATTACTGAAAACTTATGGTTCACAAAGATTGTCTCTAAACTATCAAGTTTATCCTGGAAATCTGCCCTACTGTTCCTCTTTGGGAGGGATTAGGAATGTTGAGAGGATGCAACTGATATTGCACAGATGTTGGCTTTTTGGTTTCTGACTATTTATCTACAGCAATCCTCAGGAATCTGAACAAGGATCCAGCCATTTTGTAAAGGCAGTAGAGACATATTCCCCACAAGGAAAATATAAGTTGTGGCTGTGTCACAATAGCTCTGGAGACCTGTGGCTTGCTCTGGAGAAGCTGGGTAGAGGGGAAGAAATTATTAGATGGGTTAATGGGTCCCCTGGCCATTGTGCCTCAAATTCCTTCCACTGTCTGAGCAGCCTCAGTAGCAAGGTGCTGTGCAGGAAGGAAATGTTAATCCCAGCACTGTCACAGTCATAAATGACTCCTGTATCCTTCAGAGATGACAAGGCAAGATGTCTGTTTTTCCTGTCATTCTTACATTGCCTGAGCATAACATCTACACAGGCTAAAGTAAATAAAAGGTTTTCATCCTGGAACTGATGAGAAAAGATTGTAAGCAATACTTGAGAAAATGGATTTCTAATAAATTTTTATTCTTAGAAGTCAAACTAGAAATTCATCCCTACAAAAAAATTATCCTTGTTCAAACTAAAAGAATATTTTGGAATAATCAAAAAAAATTTTTAGATCCTACAAAAATTCTCAGGTGCTTCACTTGAAATGACCTTATTGTATTCAGTTGTTTTCTTTTCAGATTTTGCTATAACATTTTTCTGTAGCACAAGTAAATTAGATAATAGTTAATTCCAGTTCCAAATGAGGAACTGAAAACTGTCCACAACATGAAATGCTGCTAGGCGTATTTATGAAACAAAATGTTCTGTTTCAGAGATGGTAATGTTTTAACACTTTTGATTTCTCAACTATTTTGTTAAAGAGAAATTTGATGTCTGTCTTGACGAGATGTGTTTTGTGCCAGTCTGATCAGTCTGATATGGAGTCCTAACTGTTTTGTTAATCAGTAGACTGTTATATAGGCACTCACTCCATTTTTTTATTAAGCAGTGAGGCTGCATAATATGCATATGCAGAACCTGTCTTATAAGGAAAAGATAATACTCTGAAAAGTCTTGCAAGTCTTCCCTCTCCTAGTCCACCTGCCCTTGCTGAGTCTAGGCAAAAGGACTGAGCCTTGAATATGCTAGTTATGAGGCTATTAATACAGTAAAACGTGACATGGTGATACAGAACTAATTAATGGGGAATAAATGTGATATAATTATACTCACAGTATCTTTTCTCTGAGTTAAATCACAATGTAAACATCATGTTGAAGTCCTTTTTCTGTGCAGATTATGCTGACCATTAAAGAAAAACTGAAGTACTCATTTCTGCAATTCACAATGTGTTATCTTTGTGGAAATATCCTCTCATTTTACTTATATATTTTTCACTCTACTATATAGGTCTATGTGAATTGCTTGTTAACAAGTACATCCAGAGAAAAAATAGTCATAAAATTTCCAGCAAAAGTACAATCAGACAATTGCCATTCAAAATTGCTGCATAAAAACCTCACAGATACAATCACAAACAATTACCATACAATTACAACATGAAAACGTACCAAGTACAGATATAATCACAAAGACAAGTACAGCTGATGGCAAATCTAAGAGTAATTACACAAAGCCTTTGAAGAATTATGCACATTTATTTAGACTTGATAAATGTCTATGTCTTAGCACTACCATAATTGAGTAGGATTATTATAGCCAGTGAGATGGGACCGTTTTATTTGTATAAGTAGTTTTGAAAATTTCTAATATTTAAAATTTGGTTTAAAAAATGAAGTTGTAGTGATTAGCATTCAGGTTACTCATTTTTCTATCTTACAATCACTAATTATTTTAGAGCCATCAGGAATGTGAAAAGTACTTCACATACATGAGAAACTATAATCCTTTCAGAAAAGCTCTTGATATGTAATCTTGTCAGGTAGTAAAAAGAGAGAGTTGGAGAAATTGTTAGCTCCTTGAGTCTGCACACTGACAAAGGTATCTTCCAGCTGAAATGATTCTATGATTCTATGATCCAAAATTCTTCAAGTCAAAAGATGCCTGCAGAAACTTGCTGGGATATGGAATCAAGTCCTTTCCTAAGGAAAATCTGGTTTATTTTACTGCTCACAATCATGATTCAAAGAATGGGTCTTTTGTAATCTTGTACTTTGCAGTTCCTGGAGTGGAAACAAATCTAAGACTGATTTGAATGATAAGAGTATGATAATGAAGTTTATTCCTTAGCAAGCTACTAAAACCAAGAAACGTAAGTTTGTTCAAAGTGATACCCTGAGAAGTTTAATCTAAATAGCTAGCAGATCTTCTTGAGATACCTTATGAACAATAAGGCATCAAAACCAAATCAAAGAGTCATGGATAATTTTAGTATGCAGACTCCAAACTATACTTGACGTACTTTTTCATGGATTCTGCTCTCAAATCAAGGATACTGTTCTTAAACAAGCTGTGCAACATTTTTCAAGCCAAAAAAGTCAGCTTCCTAAGATGTTGACTTGCTGAAAATTCAATTGCTTAAAATCAAAACTAAATCTGCCAAATCCTTCTTTATCCTTCTGTATTGTCTATTATCAGTTCTCTCAGATCTTGTGTTTGATGAAATCAGTGGCAGTAGCATCAAAAGGCACAAATCTTATTTAACAATGCTGTTGATGATCTGTAAGCTTATAAAGTCATGCACTTTCATGTCTTCACCGCACTTTATGCTCTAAGAATCTGATTTCCATGCCAGATTTATGTAAAAAATGCATACATCTTCATTTTTTAAACATCAAAATATTTTAATTCTGTTCTAAATGTCCATTTAAACTTGTGCACTACTTTGTATTTTCAGTTTTTAAATAAAAGACTTTTGAAGGGTCACTTTTCTTTAGACTTCATCAAAACTAAATTTATAATTGATACTTCACTGTGTTTACATGGCCTTGTTCTGTCTGATTCTTGCCTAGTGTTCGCAAAACTTTGTACAGAACTTAATGCCACATTGATGTGATTAAGTTTTAACATGCTACATGCTACAGAAACAAAATGAGAGATGCAAAGAACTCTTCATCTGGAAAGTAAGGCAGGAAGATTTGTATTTTACCATCTTTGACTAATAGGCCCTAAGCATAAAATTCTGAGGCTCTTAGCTGAGTCAAATTCTAATTGACAAGGACACGTATTCCCTGGGAAACACACAGTTTGATCCACAGAGTTATACTGTAATTTATACTATATACTATTAGAAGTTTAATCATGCACCTATGAACCTTGTTGAGTCATCTGTTCTCACGTCAGTCTTTTCATTACAGATTACTTGCATCTGCAGGATTAAATTCTGATCAATTAATTTATTCTCCCATTGCTACAGAAGATGACCTTAACTTTATGGAATTAGTAAATATGAGGTTATCTCAGCACTTAATTGCAGCTCTTCCACTCTCAATATAGATTACAAAATAAACAATATAATGAAACAAAGCAGGGAACTCAACAGTTGGTAAATCTACATAATACGCTCTACTTGGTATGCACACTACGGCAGTGGAATGAGCAGAGAAGGAAATGAAACAAAATTGTTTGACCTATTTTAATATTTGATGAAGAAATACTAAGCCTAAAAATATTATGTCTCCGGGGACTTTGTAGTTGATATTATTAAAAACATTTTTAAAAGAGGCTCCTATAGTCTATCATAATAAGCTTTGGGTAATACTTTAAGAGTTCATTAACTTATGCTCAACTAATCTTGAATTACAATAGAAATCCTTTGAAAGTATGTATGATAGTCACACAAATACCACATAAATTCATTTTCATCCTTTTGTGAATGTTTTCCCTTAGACACACTACAGTTTTTAATCCTTTTGTGTAATAGTCTAGAACTTGATATTTTAAGATTAATATAAAGAAGTCTGATCAGTTCTAATTCTAAAATAAATCAGACTCTATTCACTTTTGAAAAATCCAAATCAAAACTGAATGTAAAACATATCCAACAATTTCTTTAAAAGTTACTTGTTCATTACTTTGAAACTGCAGTAGAGTAAAAAAAGAAAAGTTTTTCTTATCTAAGTATTAAAATTGTAATATTTGTTATTTCCAATTAATGTAATTGCTTTGTTTTAAATTATCTGAGTTATCGGTACAAGCTAAAATTTTCCAGACAATCACTATGTGAACTGAAGCCTGGAAAGCAGTAGAGTCAAATTTGTGTGTATGAAGCAAAAAAGTCATGAAAAAATATCAGCCATGCAAGGCTGAAGTATTGAACTGAGAGGGGAAGGAAAATGTTTAAATGGAAAATATCTCTGTCAGAAAATAAGACTCATGACTGAAATTCAGGAGACTGTAGTTCCATTTTCCCAGTTTTTCCAACAGCCTTCCAAAATCACTGTACTTCCTTTCCTTACTAAAGATTATTTTCTCATCAAAATGATGCATTTTCTTGAAGTCTAAATATTCCCAGTGGCATCTTGGTATTGATGAGGTCCAGTCATTTCAAAGCAAAGATAGATCTCAGAAGCCAGATGGTTTCAATATCACAAAACAAATACTTCTAAATAATTCCCCTTGTAAGTGTCTTTGAATATATCTGAATGAAAACAAGTGCTGAAGACATGGTCATGCCACATTGGTCTTCTCTTTTTGTTACTGATGAAATTTTAAGTTTTTTGAAGAGAGAGGTTTCCATTATAGATTAGTTCACTCGCAAGAGGCAAGCTTAACCCATATCCTGCTGAGCCTTCATATACTACATTAATATAAATACCCGTGTCTTATTCCTTTGCACTTGGAGTTTTGCCCAGTTAGTCAGTGCAGATGGCTTGGTGGAACCACAGATGAGAAATGGAGAGCCACACCAACATGGTGATGTGACCTCCCAAAAAATATCCTGCAGAGGATCTTGGTCAGAGTAGCTAGAAAGACCAAAGATGACCCTGAGGGGCCAGGACATCCAGCCACAGCAACTATCAAGGACTGATCCAGGCCTACAGATACTCGCTTCCCCATAAGCACATTCATTAATTCTCCAACTGCCGTTACTATTTTAAAAACTGACAGTTTCATTCTTCTTTCCAGTGTCTGAGAGTCCCATCATCACGTATGTTTGGAAGAATTAACTGCTGCATATACACCAAGGAACAGAATCACACCCTCTCATCAGTCTGTAATTTACAACCAGCACTGAACATTTTGAATTACCCTCTGTGTACCTGGTAGGCCAGAATCTTGACTCATCCATGTGGTAAATGGTCATGATGACATTGCTAATTTGAAAATAAATAGCTTCCTATAATGTTATAGAATTACTGTAGCAATCAGGCATATAAAGATAAAAGCTCATATAGATAAAGGCATATTAATTAGCTCATAAAGCCTTATTAATCAGGCTTGTAATAGTAGCAGTTTGAAACCATAAAAGCAATGAGTAAGATATTTTTCTGCAGGCTTAAACTAGAGAAGAGAATGAAAAGCCATCCACACAGCACGTGATATTACCATCCTGCTGCTGGGAAAAGGAAGATACAGTCTTAGAACAGCATATTATTTACAGTGTATGAATGATTTAATACATTTTCTCTGGTCTAGGTGAGGAATATACCAAATATACCCAGGCATACTAATCTACTTCTAAAGCAGTTTTACTACCTTGATCCATTGCTTACGGAAGTGAGTGAAAGTCACTGAGAGTGGGATCCTATGAGACCCATTTGTAAAGAAAAAGTCCCATCAAGCTGAAGTCAATGGCTACTGACTTCAAAAACAAAAGATGACAATGTTTCCTGATCACTAAGCCTTAGACCTTCTTTGAGCAAAATTTCCTTTTCAGATTGACATAAAATAAAATTCAAGGATTTTAAAATACATATTCTGTTTTTTCACTCTATTTCCATCTTTAATTAGCATTTGATGTGTCTAACCAAAGGCAGTGACTCTAATCCAGTGAATTGTCAAAAAAAAACTAAAGATGAGAGAGATTTAGAAAATTCTACACTTATTTATTTCTCTGTTACTCTCCACTAGTCCCACAAGTTTCTGACAAACCTTTCTTTTCCAAGGAAGACTTTATGAATATAGTGCAGACAGATATCCCATTTTACTGTAAATAACTAGCACAATTGCAGAAACTTATGATTCTGAAATCCTCCCTAATCACCAAATCTCTATTTATTTTATATCTTTTTCCAGAAGATAGAACTGTTTTCTGTGCAAGAAACTGTAGAAGAAAAAAGATGTGATTTTTTTTTTCCTTCCTTATTTTCGATCCCAGTTTTCTAACAAATGCGTAACAGATTTACTTGGGGAAAAGTAAGCTCTGCTTCTTCCTAAGCAGCCACTAGCAATGGTAGTGCACAATTCTTGCTATTTACCTGCTTCATCCTCACACATTCCACATTGCATCTGACTCAAATAAATCAATATTTATCCTTGACACTATCTGATGGGGCCATGACAGGGTGATGAAGGCTCATATTTCATTGTAAGTCCTTCCAAAAGAATCTATTTTGGGACATCAGAGAAGTTGATTTTCACCTAGAAAGAAATATATAGAGGAGTTTCTCTTTTTCACTTAATATTAAACTGAAGTAAGTAGCATTTTACATATTCTACTGTTCATCTCTTAAACAGGACAGACAGTGTATTCAGACAGGTACTTCTTAACAAATATAAGATGGTGATCATTATACCGTTTTCATTTGTTGCTTTCATACAACATTGTTTATATTATTGAAAAACAACAGTGACATCCAGAGGAACAAAAGCCTAAACAGAAGTATTCATTATCCATGATGGTGTTCAAAGTCTGAGTCACTCGGGATTTCAACAACTGTTGCAGCTCTAGGAAATTTTGAAGCAGATGTGGTATGTAAGGACACGTGAACTTTTCATTAAAAATCTGACCTCACACAGCCTTTACAATGGTCAACACTCATTAGGATATGGCTGGCCTACTCTAGGTGACTCTGGTCTTGCAGGGGGGTTGAGCTAGATCATCTTTCAAGGTCTCTTCCAACCCTTAAGATTCTATGATTCCATGACTAAGACAATACTGCAATACTGGTACCCAAGATCATTGTATCCTGCCATTGATAGTTGTTGATGAGGCTGTCTGTGAAACGTTTTCACCCCAGATACATTTTTGCAGTTATCTTGTTGAAAAGGTAAGACGCAAGACCAAAAGAAATTCAGATACTTCCATCTGAGACACAAGCATAATTAAAAATTGCATACAGTTGGACACCTTCTTGGAGAATCAATGTTGTTGATGTACAGAAGGTTGCTAAAATCACACCTATCACGTCATTGTGAGACTGGATATTCGTCAGGTTTCAGTGCACTATCTCAATCCTGGGTCATTACAGTGAAAACATGATTTGAATCTAGCCCTCTAAAAGGAGTGACCAGCTTCAGCACACATCTACATGCATAGCAAATCAGTCCTTTCCACACAGTATGAGTTGTAATGAGGCTGAAAGCTCACTGAAGTCTGAGTGCTGAGAGCTTTGCCTACAAAATAACTTAAGGCCTGATAGATTAAAGAGCTGTACTTTTTTTTTATCTTTTTAGATTATAAAATGCCAAGTGGTAGAAGATGATATAAATATATATATAGTCTCAAAGTAAAACATAAAATTATCCACAACACTTACTATAATCTTAGAAAAGCTCAAATCCCAAAGCAATGAATTTATTGGCCAGCTCTGTCAGGTTACATCAGCTGAGGATGGGGTCTTATCACAGAATCACAGAATCACAGAATGGTCAGGGTTGGAAGGGACATTTAGAGATCATCTAGTCCAACTCCTCTGCAGAAGCAGGTTCACCTAGATCGAGTGACACATCAGTCTCCTTCATAACATCCCTGTCATTCCCTAATGGATGTAAGTGCTATATCATTTTTCAACTTTTCAGCTCCTCACTTATGCTGAACCTGTGTTTGCAATATGAAGATAATTGCACGTATTTACCATTTCTGTCTACAACATTGGAAAATGTAGATCTATTTAACTCTCCACACTCATTTCTTTTTCAAGGAAGAATACTTTAAGACATCTTTTACACTATCTTTTCGTACACTAAAGGAAATGGCTATTCTAATATCAGCTATGATTTTAGCTCTCAATATAAATTTTCTCCATAGTAGCTTCACATTGTAACTAATGCCTTTGATCAGTCCATTTTAGGGGGTTACCTTCCTTCCCACCAATACAGCTCCCACATAGCATTTTGCCCAGGATTTTGTTCAAGGCAGTAGTTTTTTGAGGAAAACACTGTTCAATTCTCTCCATGTCAGAGTAGTAGCAGTGAATTGTTTACAATAACGGATTCTGCATCCTATGTCCAGATGACAAACTCCCGTGGTTGGTAATTTATTAGTTATTCTTGTTACAAAATAACATGTATATCATCTCTTTACTGCATTCAGTTTTGTACAAAAGATAATTACAATTCTTTTGTTTGTGATAATTGACATAGTTCTAGTCATACTATATAAAAATAATTTACTGTTGATCATGTGTGAAATTCTATTGCATAAATAAGAATGTTTCCCTTTGACCACTGAATGATGATCAGCTGGCACAAACTTATCTTTTTAATATTATTTATGACAATATGTCTGTTTCTGAATTCAGAAATTCTTAATTCCAAAAATTATTTTTAAAAACTAGAAGAAGGGCCTAAAATATTTATATCTGTCTGAAAAGGAAGACAACACTGGGGCAGACAAGTGCTTGAATACATTTACCAGTGATGGAAAAAGTGGTTTACAGATAAATATTTTCTACCTCTGGAAACATATGTTCACCCAGCATATATCAACAACAGTGCATCCTTTCTTTCCCTAAGAAACCCCATATGCTCTGCTACCACATAAAAATAATTTTCAACATAGAACAAGAAAAAAACAAACAATATTTGCATTCATTTTATAGTTTTAAATAAAAGTGGGCAGCAACATAAAGTATTGTCAAGTTTGCACAAAAATTCTGTATCAAAGTTAAGGCTGTCTGCATAATTTTCCTGTTTCTATAATAATAATGCCCTCACTAAAGTCGCTGCATTCAAATTTTCAAAGTAGGATGTACTTTGATTAGGCACCAAGGACCAACCTCTCATTATCATGATGAAGGACCAACCTCCCACTAATTTTTTAACACTCACTAACTGAAACTGAAGAAAATCTGTCTCATGATACTTGGAATTATGAAAAATGTTTCCTCGAAAAATACCAAGCTGAACTTATCCTCCGATTATCATCATGTCACAGATGGGCAGAAGGTACACAAAGAAGTGAAGGATTTTTTTCAAAAGTGTACAACAGATAAGTTATCATCACAGTTCTTCCTAACTTAACGTCTGTATTCCTGTAAATGCATGGCAGAGGTAATATTATAAAGAAGGTTTCACATGTGCTGTGCACACCCACAGCCCATACTTTAACTAGCAACCATCAACTTCCGTTTACATTAATCATAAAATAAAGGAAATTGATGCCTTGAAAGCACAACATGTTACTTCGACTTCTGTTCCTAAGTAGATAATCTAAAGGAGATGTGGTGCTCAACAAGAGTGTGATCATCCAGTCCCAGACAAAGCAAGAGCACCAAAGTTTCAGACCAGCATGGCCTGAGCAGCTGGAGGCACAGTACATCCCACTTCTATCATTGCCTCCAAAGATCCTGCAATCTATCCCAGATCCTACTGGGCAAGACATCATGTTTTAATCTCCTCTAAGCTAAAGACAAGTATATAACAAAATCCCCCATTTTGCAAATGGTTCTACTGATTTCATGAGCAGAGAAGTCAAGATTTCTTCAGTCTATATTCCCAATTTAGAGGTCTTCTTGTTAAAAGTGAGTCATATCAAGAGATTAATGTGGAATTAAAATTGAAGATATATGAAGGCTTTGCACCATATTCCTCACATGTACTGAAGGCAGCTGTAATCTATTAATCTGCAATTTGCATGTCATTAAGTTTCAAGAGTGTTCCAGGTCTGCCTATGCTATATCTCTCTCTTCAGTGCCTATTGCCAGGCATTTTTCAAAATGATAGTGGCTTATCAGTCTCAAAAAGCAGTTCAAAGTCCTTAGGAAAATCTTTAGCTTAGCAACCACCCTTTTAAAATTGTAAATCGTACCTGTTTTCCTTCATCTTTATAGCTATTAATAGGCATACTTTTCATGACAACAGGATTTGTTTGCAGGGTTATGCGATATCATCTGCTCCTTCTTTTAAACTGTAATTTTCTGTCATATCATAACAGATTGTCCTGGAAATAGCTTGTCACAAAAATGAAAGATTTGTTGCTACTGAAAGAGAAGAAACAGCTGTAAAAGAGCAAAAGTTAGATTTCAGCCAAATGTTCTTTAAATGAACAGGAAAAAAGGAGACCCTAAACTAAGCTTACTTAAGCTGTTTTGTTTCTCCACACAGTCTTTGCAAAGTCTGGGAAGATGAGAGTCCTACAAATGGTTGTAACTTCAATTAGATTGTGTGGGTGGATAAATATAGGGGAGTACAGTGAGTGATGGAAATAGGATGGGCTTGGGTCTGTACTCAGAAGACAAACAGATTTATTTTCTAGCAGAAAGCAATTTCCATAAATAAATAGGATGGCTCATCATTACCTGCTTTAAGCATGATTAGGCTAAATATACTTCCAGCAGCCAAAACAAAAAAGAGATCTAAGTTTTCTTTTTCTCTGAAAAGGTTCTACTGCACTCAGTTGGTGCTAGGCATGAAAACAGGAGGAAGCTAGAGTCTGGCTCTCTGTCTTTAGTCCAAAATGAAAGGGAGAGAAACATGGCAGCTATTTCCACCAGTGCTCTAATCCCCAGGGTTATTCTGCCACTAGGATGTGTCAGAAGTCTCCAGGCTAGAGCCATGGTATGTAATCAAATATTCCAGTACCTGCCTTTTACTGGTCCTAGCAGGAAGAGTGGGCAGAGCAATAGCCCACCAGCTCTGTGTTTGTGTGTGTACAAGTGTGTATGTGCAAGACTGTCATGTGACAGGGGCATACCCAAAACAGCAATGAGAAACAGATACCTTTTCATTTGTACCACATGAGCAGAGAAATGGGCTGAAATAGAGCTTGGTGTATACAGTACACAGAGATTAAGTTTATTCAGATTTTTGCAGTTGAGCACCTCGGGGACAAGCAAAGTCATTTTTCTCAGTTACCCAAAAGTGGAGTGATTACAGCCAGTGAAATTAGAAGGGTAGTTAAACTCTTCTAGCAGAAAGAGAGCTGAAGTTTATAAATATTCTCAAGAAGGTGCATTTTTTAACCAATATACTGTGTATGGCAGTGTTTAGTTTTCACTTAACTTTACACAGGAAAGTAAACTCAATCAACATATACAGTAAATAGCGTGTGTTTTAGTTATACTTAGGGTATATAAAGAGGAAAATTGTTCTGATATTGCTGCTGGACATAAACCTTGTCTGAATGGTTGCCTTCAATATTAGGCTATATTTTTTAATCCTCTGAAAAATTATTATTATTGTGATTATGCTGATAATTTTTGTAGGTGGCTGTTGTCCCACTCATAAAATCCATTGTTACGTAGTGTAAATATATGCTAAAATATTCTACCAAAGGATAAGAAGAAAAATTAGTATAATTTTTATTTACTTGTTTTAAAGTAAACATCTATAAACTAATTACAAGTGAGGCCTTTTTTTACAGATTCTGTGAATGGAAAAGACTCACTGATTACTAGTTTTGTCTTCAGTTCTATTTGATGAATCACATTTAATTACAACATAATTAGGTACCACCTCTGGAAAAACATGCCATGTAATGGTTATAAGAAATAGAAAGAAGTGATACCACTGTTATTTTGAAATACATCGTAACAATTTTTTTCATTAAATTTCTGTGCAAAGGATGTCACATCTTAATTGCCAGTGTCAACACTACAGTCCTAATATTACATTTAAACAAAAAAAGTTTCAAACCTAGTGTAAAATCTATGTTTACTTAAACAATCATTCCAGATCTATTAAACTTCAAACACTCAAGGAATCTCATTAGAATGTTAAATATAAGAAAATATAGAATTCTCTTCTTTCTAGAAGCTTTTAACAACATCAGAGTCCTCTAGCATTATTCTGATTTAAAATGACATCTTATGCAAGTTTGTAGATCTGTTTTAGTCTGTAGTGAATAGAAATATTGCTAAACCCACCTACATTTACGTTATTGCAGTTTTCAGTGACTTGAGGTGGGATCGGTGACCCATATGATTGAAACATATCAGCAGTTAAAGGAAAGACAAACCGAAAAAAGTCTCTGCTGAATTTATTTCAAGAATTTGGAGCACGTCTCATATGAGGAACAGCTGAGGGACCTGGGGCTGTTTAGCCTGGAGAAAAGAAGGCTCAGGGGAGACCTTATCGCTCTCTATAATTATCTGAAAGGGGGTCTATCTGTTCTCCCTAGTAACAAGCAAAAGAACAACAGGAAACAGCCTCAAGTTACACCAGGTGAGGTTCAGGCTGGATATCAGGAAGAATTTCTTATCAGGGATTGGAACCACCTGCCCAAGGAGGTGGTGGAGTCACCGGCCCTGGAAGTGTTAAAGAGACTAGTGGACGTTGCACTTAGGGAAATAGTCTAGTGGTTAATAGGACTGGAATAAAGTTTTGATGATGTTAAAGGTCTCTTTCAGCCGAAACTATTCTATGATAAAGGAAACAATCAAGAGAAGACAATTATGAGGCAGAATCCTCAACGTAGCTCTTTATCTGATGGGTTGGTAGTGAAAGTTGGTATATTTGTGTTACTCCCATCTTCAGAGAAGGAGAAAAGCTAGCTATAAGATATCTTGCATATTGGCAGTTCAGGTGTTCTGCTAACAGGTGGGCTGCTTTTTTAGGGGATGCATTAGGCAGGCAGGCCACCATCAGTCATAAATGCTGAGATCTACTGTAGGGACTTACATTGCACAGTGTCTGGAGCATCTAATCTAGATATGGGGCTGCATCATTGCTTTGATACTCAGACTTTGTCTGGTTTTATTTTAAAAGAGCTTATCAGGAACCAAGACTATCTACAGACTTTTCATGTCCTGCTGGATCCTTCAGCAACTTCCAGGATGATGGGTCAGTCTGACGGAGTCAACAAAATAACCTCAGTGACCAGAATAGACTTTAGTAAGCCCTTATTTTGCATGTTGTTGTACTGGTCCTGTTGTTTGACTACCTGCCAAGAGTGATCTTTCAGAGGTGACAAGTCAGTTCTAAAAAATTCATGGCTTAGCTTAAAAACCAACAAGTTTTAAAATTGTGCACTGAACTTCTATTTCCCTACTGGATTTTTATATATGGAACTGTTTTACACGTTTCCCTAGCTCAAAAGGCTAAACATATAAAAAGTTCTGGTGTCTTTTTATCTCTTTTCTGGGGTTCTTTATTAGAAGCTTGATTTTTTCCATACCACAGAATACTCTGAGTTGCATTTCCAGGTAAAGTGCCAGACAGTTTAAAGTGTGGCAGCAGTGATGGAGGTTACTGATGTTGCAGACTGAACAGCAATGGAGAAAATCAAGGTGCTTAAATACTCACTCTCCCTGGCATTAAATATCTTTTTTTCTGTGGTGTTTCTATACAGCAGTTGGAGTACTAGAGCAGGGCATACAATTTTGCTGCCAACATAGCTGTGGTAACAGTTGAGAACCTCCCAGACAGCTCCTGTGAAAATCTCCTGTGCCATAAATGTGCTGTTTTCTCTTCCCCTTTAAAGTTCCAGAGAAGAGAGATTCACAGGCAGGACTTTTCGAGCTAATACGTGCTGACAGGTTTCTGGGATACTTTGGATTGATGTGGTGAAGATATTTTTTAAGCCCAAAGGGCTTTCAAAGGAACAAGGAAGGTGTACACAGGCATGGAATATTCAATGCAGTTACTCAAGGAAACTCAAGCCCAGCTATTCCACCAAAATGTGAAGCTGTTTGTCAAGCTGTAATCTAAGGGAAAACTAACTAAAGAAATTCAAGTATTTTTTCCCTTTTCTTTTCTCATTGTGGGATTCGCAGTACAAGCCAGTGCTGGGAGGTTGCCCAGTGCCAAGGACCACGACCAACCCTCTGCAAACTGATCTATGCATCTCTCACAAGGGCTGGTGCACAGTATTATTTTCCATAAATTCCCAGGTTCTGAATAAATGTCTGAAGATTGCCTACATGTTTGCAAGGGGTATAAAATAAAGAAATGTTATGGGCTTTTGGATAAGTTTAAACATATTAAAATTATAAAGGTTCTTAGACATAAAAACAGTTAGAAGAAAATCAGGCGTGTGTAATACTAAAATTTTTATTGCATTACAAAAACCTCAGTGGTGGGTTGACTTTAAGTGCCTTTGGCTCAAGTGAACATAAATGTATGGTTTCTTTTTTGCAATTGCCTGTGTTTTTAGTACTGTTTTATTTAAAACATATTCTTTTTAAACTGCTGTCAGAGAAATGCTATTCAAAAACGTTAAAATTAAGTATAATGTTCAACAGAGAATAATACATTCAGTTATGAACAGGGTATTGCATTTTTCCAGTTTTTAACACAGATAAATAATGCTAATAGAGAAGAGAGAAGAGAGAATACGAAATTGTTTACAATTTCCATTAAAATTATTTTTTTTCTTTCTTTCTCATGTTCCAAATCAACGCAAATTTTCTGACATGGCCACAGAAATCCTTCTGGAAATAAATTATTAATAAAATATTCTGGAGGGAAATTCCAAGATAAAATGTTGAGATGTATTCAGTGTGGAATATAATTATGGTAGAGGAAGGTGGTGATCATAGTCATGAAAAAGAAATATAAGCTGCTTTGGAAAATTAAGTAACTTCGTCGCCAGTAAATTCAGTACATTTCTCATCAGCATAAATAAGAGTTATACCTGCTCATAATATGAGTAAATTTAAACAAGTTAATTTTATCCTTCTCTGTCCAAGAAGATGATTTTAGGAAATGAAGGATGGAGATTGCTGAGATATCTGTCTTCAGATGAAGATGGCTACCTTGTCCTTGTGCAAAAACCATTTCCTGTGTTAGCTTTCTGCCAAGTCAAATATTTATGAATGACTACTCCTTGGTCCAGCATAATAGACTAATATCTTAATATAGTCTGGATTTGAGTCTAGGTAAGAAGAAAGTAGTACGTTTTCAAATCTGACTGCAAAAGGTTTCGGTCTGAAATAAAAGAAGCTTTAAATGAACAATATTATTTTAGAAGACAATATACCATGATTTTGGAAAAACACGTCCCACTGATGTTAAGAGACAGGCCTGAAGGAGTGTCTTGCATTTCATTTTGCACCACCTTCAGCTTCTAGTCATATTTACTGCAGTTAGGGGAAAAAAGTTATTCAGAGTTCATAATCATGCTGGTGACATTTAAATCTTTCATTGCATTTAAATTAAATTTGTATTTCTCATTATTATTTCTGCTAATAGCTTTGAAAAATTCAACTTATTGGCAAAATCTACACAAATAATAACAGTTTCAAACTACATAGGCTCCTATTATCTCTTCAATTTTAGCAACTGTAACATATCACAGATATTCAAGAAAATGCCATGTACACCATACCTGAGAACTAAAGAGGTAGACACTGAGTTCTGGGCCAGATTTCTCCCAGGTGGAAGAAAGGCAGTGCCAGCATTTCAGCTTTGTGACTGTGTTCTTCAAAAAATGCTTTTCTGAAATGCCAGCTTTTTATGGGTCACATTAAGCCCTGCTGCAACTTCTGTTTAGATACAAATTAAAATCCTACCTTACCTCATGCGAAACTCATATTTAATCAGATTCTGTTCTGCAGGTATTAAATATACAACATGTCATAAATTAGCAGTGATCTATGTAGAGCAACATGTGTCCCCAGGGTAAGAATTTAAAATAAAGATATCCTGGTTTAAGTTCAGGTAAGCAGCAAGTATAACAGGAAATAAAATGGCCAGATAGATAGTGCTTAACAGCATGTACTCCAAAGAACTGCTTACAACTTAGAACAAAATTTTAATGAGGTAAAGGTTAATTGGAAAATATACCTTTCCTGTCTAACCTTCCAAATTTAATTAAATACTACAAAACCAGCAAAGTCTCAGTATACTTTGTTAAAGCAACACTAGTCTGATTAAAACGAATAGTTCTTGAGCTCAGTTCTGCTTTTGCTTTTCTGAAGTAACTCCTCTGTAGCCAGTTATCTCTCACTACCAATAAAATCTCTTCCTTTATGAAAGCTCACAGTTATAAAACCCAGCCTGTCTTTACAAGAAAAGAACTGAACATATTTCAAGACAGGAGTTCAAACCTGTCTATTTGCATCTGGAAGTCAACTGGAACAAAATCATCTTTGCAGTATGCCTTGGGTCCTAAGAGGAAAGAAATAAGAACACTATTTTTCACCACCAAAAATCTACCACTCCTGGCCTGTGTAAAACGATGGAAATGAAAGAAAGATCTTGCAGAATCTAGGTGATAAATTTTTCTTTCAGTCTTTGTCTAGAATTGAATAAAGCTAGGCTGAAGATTGAAGTTCTGTGATTTGGGTGGTTTAGAGATTTCAAACTGGCTTTTTAAAAATACTGCATTTAAGTACATAATAATTGTAATATACCAGGTTAGAAGGGACCTCAAGGATCATCTGGCACAAATTTTCTTGGCAAATGCACAGTCTAGATGAGATAGCCCAGCACCATGTTTAGTCAAATCTTAAGTGTTCAACACTGGGGAAACCACCACTTCCCTGATGAGAGTATTCCAACCACTGATTGTTCTTCCTGTGTAAAATTTTCCTCTTGTGTCCAATCAGAATCTCTCCAGGAGTAATTTCTACACATTTCCCCTTGTATTTTCTGTGTGACTCTCCATGTTCTTTGTAGCCACCCTTTAAATACTGGGAGATTATGATAAGGTCTCCCCTAAGCCTGCTTCTCAAGGCTGAACAAATCCACTTCTCTCAGCCTTTCCTCACATACCAGGCTTCTCTTTGATCACCTTTGTGATCCTTCTCTGGACCCTCTCCAGCTTGTCTTTTGTACTTTTTGCATAGCCGGGACTAAAACTGAAAACAATATTCCAGATGTGGCCTGGCAAGCGTTGAGTAGAGTGGGATAGCAATTTCTTTATCTCTGCTGGTGACACCCTTGCTGACGTAATTCTGCATTCCATTGGCTTTCTTTGCCACAGCAGCCCACTTCACTCATTAGGACATTGCTGTCCACCAGGTCCTTTTCCACGGAGCTGTTCTCCAGCCAGGTTGATCCCAGTCTATGTTGCCCTCCTGGATTATGCTTTCCAAGATGCATGACCTTACACTTGTCCTTATTGAACTTCATACAGTTCTTGATAGCCTGCTCTTCCAGCCTATCCAGGGCTTTCTTGGGTGGTAGGTCTCCCTTACGAAGTGCCCACGTCCTCACTCAGTTTGTTTTCATTGGCAGACTTCATCAGGATACACTTGATCCCATCATCCAGATCACTTATTAAGATATCAAACAGCATTGGGTGCAATATTGATCCATGTATTGTATAATAATATAACAGAAAGAAGTTGCAGTAGTGATAGCAAAATAGTTTTTTTATAAAAAATTAAATGATAAATAGTGCATAATGAATGTTACAAAAATCTGGTATTTCAATGTGTTCCACAGGGCTTTTTAATTTGCCAGAGTTTGGGTTTTCCACAATGAAGATTCCATCAAAGAATTTACCACCCAGCTTTAGCATCACCTCAGAGGTAAACTGCATTTTTTTTATGACCAAATAAAGTACATTAGGATTTTTATTTGCCTATAGCAGTAACCTTGCAAATACGTCTCTGTGGATTCACAGTCACATTCCAACTTCCAGCTCTCTCCTTTTCAAAGTCCCAGAGAAGAAGTAACTTATAATAGCTATTTACACCAGTACAGAGTGATGTCCATATTGCTGTGATGACTGTGACGTTAGATGAAGGACTGAGCCAGAACCACTCCAATCCTCAGTCCATTTCAGCTGTTCCTTATCAACCAGATTTGGAGAGTAACTGTGCAGCAGAAACTACCATCACTTACACTCCAGATAGTTATCAAATAGAGCCCATTTCTCTTCTTGATTTCTCTGAATGTGAACAGAAGTCATGCTTTGATCCCAAAAGCTCTGGAGAAGAAACTGAAGGAGTCAGAGCAGCAGCTTACTAGTAGGTATAGAAAAACTTGGTATCTACAGAAAAATACATGAAATATGGCAGTAATATTATATGACACTGAAGTCAAATGCCATATACCAGCTCATCTCCATAGTACTAAATTCCTTTTCACTCCCATACAGGAGGGCCTTACCCAGACTGCCTTTTAGGACTGGTCCCTCCCTTTTGCTGACAGCTGAGCAAGGTCCCAGCATGGGCTGAGGGATGGCTGATGAGGGTGAAAACACCCCATTGACCATTATGACAAGTCACCACTCTAGCTGGTCAGGTTCTAGGCCTCAGGAACATTTCCTGGCACCACTTTACTTACTCATGTGGATACAGGGATAGCAGTATCCATCAAGGCAAGGACAGCTTTAAACCAAAACATTTTCCCCATGTTCAGTGTAAGTTACATAGATATACACGAATCCTTTAAATAATTCAGGAACTACCTTTTACACTTTAAAAATATATTGTTATGCTTTACTGCTCACTCATTTCACTAAATTTCTTCACCAGTGAAAAACTGTAGAGAAATTTTTTAAAAGCATTTCCAGTACAAAGAGTCTTGGAAGTATATCAGAGCATTTTCCTCTGCCATCCCATCTCTATGCATGATTTTAACCATACACTTAATGAGACTGAGATTCACCTCAAAAATTCTCCTCACAGCTGTCAAGCATTCCTTGCTTCTTTTCCTTGAGCTCATCTAAATTCTCTGAGTGGCACCATTTCTGCAGTGAAGTTCCCTCATGACATGCTGACTCTCTGATTGACAGACAGCACACACACCCCAAGCAGCATGTCAAAGAACACGACATGATAAAACCAAACATAGCTTAATACAGTTATGATAATGCCAAACTGCTTAAAATTCTCTATACCTTTGACAGACTGTGATTATATGTCTTTCAAAGCTGTGCGTCTGCCTAGAAAAGCTAGTTTCTCTGGTCCTTGAAGGAGATAAATACTGCTTGCATTTTAGACCAAGTTTAAACCAAAGCTAGGTAAATTGATTTTTGTTGATGAGAGTAAGATGTTTATTGTGACCTTTCGGGTTTACAAGCTTGTATTTCATTGCATATCTAATGTGTGATGTGAAGGCTACCTGACTTAAATGGCACTCTTATTAAAGCTTGTTAAATGGTAAAGACCTGACTTACAAGTATTTTCACAGTTGAAATCTGTAAGATAAGATTATCTGAAAATTATGTAGTCTGATTTGCATGCAATAACAACAAGGGAAAAAAAGCATTCATTATGTCCTAAAAGATTGTTCTTAAAGACTTGATTGTAGAGTAACTGTTCAGATTTTCCTGTTATTCAAGCAAGGAGAAGACAACTAAAAGGTGACTTCAGCAGGGAGCAGAAAACACCCAGAAAGAAAAGGAAACGGTTCCTAAACAGGTCAAAGACCAAAAAATTATTCACTCAAGCAAATGTATTTGTTCCCAAAGATAAGTATGTTTGGAAATTTAGGAGTTACAGACACAACTTTGAATCCTTCTTAAATAAATGGATTTCCTTCATAGTGAAGCCCTTTTGAACCACTATGGGCATGAATCTATAGCATGGTTGATACTCCTGCCACTCTTCTGTGGCCATATTTGAGATCACATTAAAGCCACTCGGCGTATTAATCAAAGAAATGAGCCCACAGCCCTATTTGTCAGAGCTCCTTGTGGCTCTGAGATGTACTTAGTATGTGAGCAGGGAAACTCTCTCATTACAAAAGGGTCTGAAATAAAGCCTGGGCTACAGTCCATCAAAGAGGTGTTTTGCAGCATGTGGTGTGACTGGCAGTGTGGCACAGACACGTGTGCAGGTTGGGAAGGCAAAGCCTGCTGAGAGAGCACTGGAGGCGTACATGGTGGTAGCCAAATCTGCTATTATTGTTCATTATTGTATCTCCAGTCCTACGAGCCATACTTAGAAAAAGCCTCAGTAAGTGCCAGCCAGTAAAGAATGAAACATTTAGGGGCCATGCAGGATGTGTCCATTTAAAAAGCCTGAATGATGAGTAGAATAGTGACTGGAATAACTCCCCATCTCTCTCTTATTTAGCAGCACAGAAAGAGGCTAAGAATTCAAAGGTTTACTGTGGTATGCAGAAAAAGTGAACACAAAAACATTCTCCTGCTACACATGCACAGCAGCCACAGGAGAGGCAACCAGCCTAGTATCAGCACCTTGACAAGGTTTGAGTTTTTACTGCTGCTGTCTTTTAAAATATTCCAACACCAGCTTCATTGTCTCCAACATCATCTTTTGTGCCATAAACTTAATTTACTCATGCATCATCTCTCTGCTTTCCTTTTAAGACATGAGGAAGAGTTCAGGTGCCCAAAGCACTATTTTACCAGATATCTGATCTAGTAATAAATTAAATTAGGTCCATTAACATTCTGGCTCTGACTTTTGTCCATAGATTGTCATGGTTAGAGCAAAACATCAAGTTCAGCTACTATTACATCTTTGCTAAAACAGCAATCTTGCCTTTGTATTAAATGCTTCATTTGGAGAATAGCACCTCTGAAACAAAAATTAAAATGAAAAACAAAAACAATGCTCAAATCCCAGTCTAATACTATTTGAGGATTAATTTTTTCAGATAAAAACAGACTTTTTATATTTTGAAAGCTTAATGCAGTAGTTTCCAGACAAGCCAAACTGAACTTCCTTTTATCATCTGGCCAAATGTACAATTTTAGTTATGAAAGTCCACGGTTCCACTATTTCTTCTATTATGTCTCAGGGGAACTTGAAGGCTCCAAAATTCTCCACCATCCAAGCTGCCTGACAAGACACCATCTTCTATGCAGGAGCACAGCACTGATATTCACTGTCTCTTCACAGTCTTTCACCCAACATGAAGTCTGGGCTAGTCTCTCCCCAAGAAGCAACTAGGAGGTTCTCTGAGAGTTTCAGTAAACCAATAGAGGGCCATTTGAATTCTGAGACAAGTCAAAAGAATATAATCTACCGTGGAATTAAAAAAAATATAATTTTCTTGAAATATCAAAATATTGTTTATCTGGAGTTTTATAGATGAAATGCCTCTTCTACTAAAAGCAAATCCTACATGTATTTTTTAAACTGATGGGATTTCTTGACTTGCTTTACTAAACATGACATTACTAAGCATGATTTTTACCCTGAAAAATTCTACTGAATTAAAAAAAAAAAAGCATAAGTGCAACAAAGGTTGCTAATGTATGAAAAATTGGCAAGTCCAATACACAGCAGTCTGTGCTATTGTTTAGATATCATCCATTTCCCTAGCCCTGAGTGCATGGTTAGTTTCTCACTCCTCCTATCATACTTTTTCATTATGACTGCTTTTATCTTATAAGTTACTAAGAACACAGCAGTTTCCAGAGCTATTCCTTAATTACACTAGTTGCAAAAATAATGGCTTCATTTGATAAATACCTTTAATTTGAAACTTTCATGTCTCAATATATGCACCAAGAGTAAAATGCTGAATTCCCACTGACAACTGTGGAATAAACATATCTAACGTTACTCTCTGCAGTGAGCAGGTTTAGTTGTGGGGCTTTTTTGTTCATTACTGTTTCTTAATTTCTGCTTTGGGATTTGCTCATTCTCGGGTGCAAGAAAAGGAAAATCATGCAGAGACAGGTTCAATACATAAGCATGGCATGAAGTCACAGACTGTGCTTGCTACCTTACAGGACATTTTTAAGCTGAAGAAGCATCCTTGCTGCTTCTTCAAGTAAATGAGAGCACCATTACAGGTTCATTGCAGAAATTGCAACCAGTATCTTATTCAAATGAAGACCAAGTTCAGTATGAAGAAACTGCTGCCTAAGAGAGCTAGTGAAGATTAAAGCAGATCAGCTAATACTAGCTGAAACTGCAATATTTTTAATTCAGTTGGGTTATTCTTGACTAGTGCCTTTAATATGTTATGCTCACGTTTATTCTTCCTTGCAATACATACAGTTACATAAATTGCTATGAAAGCACAAGATAATGTTTTCAAATAGATTCACATATTAATCTATAGCACTATAATCGTCCTGAAGATCAAACTTTTTTTTCATTACGCAGTGAATGTCAGCTCCTTTGGGCATACAAGGTGTCATCAACTATATGCCAGCTCTGCTGACTCATATAAACATCTACACTTGTAAGCATTAATTTTCCTAGAGCTACAGCACATTATGTACTAAAGGAGATCAGAAGTAAGCAAAATCATCTGGAAAATATAGTCTAAATTTATATTGCTTCTGCTGAGAGGATTAATTTAACCTGCTGGAGATAGCATACATATTAAGCCATTAATGTTTATAAATCTAGAGACTCAAAATAACTCATTTTACATCAGCTATTATCAACACACTCATTTGTTTTTATGTGCTCAAAATGCTCTGTTACCTGAGCATTGAGAGTACTCTGAAATTAAGTAGCCTTATATTCAAGGGCAAATGCATCTTCTAAGTTTTTTAAGATTTTGGAAAATGTAATGTTTTGTTTATTAGTTGAACAGCACACACTGACTGAAAACTAACTGCAGCTTCCTTTTGTGGAAGGTGCGCTCTTCCCTGTTTTTGATGGCAAGTTATATAGATAGCAATATCTGAACTAAAGCTACCATGTCAAAGTCTTGGCTGCTTAAGTGCTATTTCATCAAATCCTAAGCAAGTCCTTCATTCACTGAATGCCTCCCGAGGGTACCACAGAAGGAGAACTCACCTTTCACTGCAGCATAACATCAGACGCAGAGGGTCACATTGGCAGCCTCCCTGTTCTTCCTAAGATATGCACACATAGAATCATAGAATGGTAGGGGTTGGAAGGGACCTTTAGAGATCATCTAGTCCAACCCCCCTGAAGGTCAATCTAGATCAGGTCATACAGGAACACGTCCAGGTGGGTCCTGAAGACCTCCAAGGAAGGAGATTCCACAACCTCCCTGGGAGCCCGTTCCACTGCTCCCTCACTCTCACAGTGAAATAGTTTTTTCTTATGTTTAAACAGAACTTTTGTGTTCCAGCTTCATCCCATTACCCCTTGTCCTGTTGCTAGATAGGACACAGGACTCCAGATGAGGCCTCACCAGGGCAGAGTAGAAGGGGAGAAGAACCTCCCTTGACCTGCTGGCCACACTCTTCTTGATGCATCCCAGGACGCCATTGGCCTTCTTGGCCACGAGGGCACATTGCTGGCTCATGTTTGGTTTATCTTCAATCAGGACTCCCAGGTCTCTCTCTGCAGAGCTGCTCTCCAGCTCGTCAACCCCCAGCCTATACTGATGCATGGGGTTCCTTCCCAGATGCAGGACTCTGCACTTGTCCTTGTTGAACCTCATGAGGTTCCTCTCTGCCCAGATCTCAAGCCGGTTAAGATCCCTTCTGGTGACTCAGTCAGTCCTCCCAGTTTGGTGTCATCAGGGAACTTGCTGAGGGTACATTCTGTCCCCTCATCCAGGTTGTTGATGAACATATTAAACAAGACTGACCCCAGAATCGATCCCTGTGGAAATCCACTGGCAACAGGCCTCCAACTTGATTCTGTGCCACTGGGCCCTCTGGGCTCTGTCATTCAGCCAGCTCTCAATCCACTTCACTGTCCACTCATCCAAGCCACACTGCTTGAGCTTTCTAATGAGGATTTTATGGGAGACAGTGTCAAAAGCCTTGCTGAAAACAAGGCAGATGACACCTGCTGCTCCCCTCTCATCTAGCCAGCCAGTTCTACTCTCATAGAAGTCTATCTGGTTGGTCAGACAGGATTTTCCCTTGGTGAAACCATGTTGACTCCCCTTGATAACTATATTTTCCTTCATATGTTTAATGACTACATTCAGGATGAGTTGTTCCATCACCTTTCCAGGGATGGAGGTGACCAGCCTGTAGTTTCCTGGGTCATCCTTCCTGACCTTTCTGAAGACTGGATTGACACTGGCCTTTCTCCAGTCCTCAGGCACCTCACCTGTCCTCCATGATTGTTCAAAAATGATGGAGACAGGCTTAGCAATCACATCAGCCAGCTCCCTCAGCACCCTCGGATGCATCCCATCAGGACCCATTGACTTATGAGTCTTAAGCTTGCCCAACAAGTCTTTAACCTCTTCCTCTTCCACCCAGGGCAAGTCCTCTGCTGTCCAGGCCATCCTACTATCCTTGCTGGACTGGACTTCCTGAGGGCTGGCCTTGGCCGTAGAGACTGAAGCAAAGAAGGCATTTGGCAGTTCGGCCTTCTCTGCATCCTCGGTCACCAGGGCACCCTCTGTGTTTAGCAGCGGGCCCACATTCCCCTTCGCCTTCCTTCTACTACCGATGTACCTGAAAAGCCTTATTACTTTCTTTAACTTTCCTGGCTAGGTTTAATTACAAAAGGGCTTTAACCTTCTTGGTTGCACCCCTGCATGCTCTGGCAAAGTTCCTATACTCTTCCCAAGAAATCAGGCCCTGTTTCCACCTCTCATAGATGGCTGTGAATAACAGAAGAAAAGACAGCAAAACTGAACCATAGTGAAAGGATCAGGTAAAAATGGATTCAGTCCTGGGGAGAGATTTAAAATATTGAAATAGAATATTTTATAAAGAGGCTTATCCCAAGGTAAATAATTACTTTATTTCTTTGTCTTTGGAAACGGATAGAGCAAAAATTTAATACACAGATTTACCTCTCTGTGGGAGAGGGGAAAGGCTGAATTCCATGTAAATTGATAGATGGTTAGGTCTAGCATATATGTGTTGATTTATTGATGTGGGTTTATGATGCTTTCACTACTTCTGAAATCTAATTTCAGTTAAGTCTTGAAAGTAAAGCTTTTGAATTACACACTGTCTCCTGCTGCACAAAAGCCATACAGTAACCCTAGCTAGATAAGCAACGAAGACAAGGAGTCACTCCCTGCCAGATGCAGAATAGGTCCTGATTTTATTTATTTTTGTTATTGCATTGACATTGTTCATTTTTACAATTTAAAACTATGTTACAAAAATTTTTAGTGTTCAGGGAACGGGAGAAGGAATACAGAGCCATGTCTTTTTAAGGTCATCAGAACAAAGTTGGCATGGGTTAGCCTTTATTCCTCACAGCTATACAAATCAAGCTGACAGCCTCAATCTTTTCCAAGTGAACTCCCTTCTGTGAGCATCAGTAGTGAATAGAAACATCTGGTAAGTGTGAACACTGTCTCACCTGAATTCCAGTTTTCGTGGTATTATCTCAATAGTTCTTGATTTGACAGCTCACTAGATTTTTTTTTCTATTTTCACAGCTTTATGATTATATTAGAATAAAAATATCTAGATTCTCACTGCCAAGAACATTTAAATTGACATTAACACTTGTTCTTTGCAAACATCTAATGATAAGCTGAATGGAAGAGCAACCAGCACATGGTATGCCTTTTAAAAAAAACAGCTGAATTAGCAGCAAATATCCATTAAACTTACTAAATGCAACTTTAAACTTTTTTCTGAAGAAGGATTCTTAAGACTACACAAGTTTAGTAAAGTGTATGTATAAAGTAAATTATGAGCAATACTTTTTAAACTTTCAGCAGAATTCAGAATTCAATGGACCGACAGTAAATTTCAGTGCATCTCTACACCAACCAAATAAAAATGGAACTATAAACACTGCAGAAACAACTTTGTAATTTCCTGATTTGAACCAGGCAGCTTTAATATTTTTTGAGCCTATCTTGTATCAATTTATGCTAGTGTTTGTAAATCACTGTGAGGAAGATACTAGAACAACATTAGAATTCCAGCATTTGCTCTGAGAAAAATCAGCCCAGCATCGGAAACTTTCCATTAGGAACTAAGCTGTCATAGAATGGTAGGGATTGGAAGGGACCTTTAGAGATCATCTAGTCCAACCCCCATGCCTAAGCAGATCCACCTATATCAGGGCTATAGGGTGTGGAAAGAAAACACCATTTCCTTCTTTAGGCTTAAAAGCCATATCACAAAACATCAGCTTGTTGGATCACACCAACAAGACATCAAAGTGGATGCATAGATAGTGAGCCCCAGTACAAGGCCATTAAGGTATAAACACAAAATTCTCAACACTAAAGATTTAGGCTGCTAGGAACCAGTGCTGGCAGAAATCTATCCAGAGCACCTGGATGCCCTGAGGATTAGGCAATAGCTGACCAAGGGTTTTGAAGGTCTAGCTGTGAGAATACAATGGCCAGTGTAGCACTTAGACACTAAATCCATTTTATCCCTGTTTAGATGTGTTGCTGGTGGTGGGCCAAGTTGGACGTTTGCAGGCTGCAATTCCTAAAAAATAGTGATGTTGGCTACCTGGATGAGCATGTTTGAAAGTGATCTTCCACAGTCATGATCAAATGGAGCATAGCCTCTCTTTTTCTTCATACACTCATTTAATTGAGGAATATTATCCAATTTACAACAAATTCTGCAAACCAGACACTTTATCAGAGATTAGTACAAGGGACTGAATTGATCTGAGCTAGCCTTTTGGACAAACTGAGTTATATCTGATTTACATCAGTACCTTCAGAGGGTTAGATTTCCAGAATAACTGTGTTAATCTTAAGTACACATTAACCATAAGAAGTAAAATGCCATAATAAGTAATTTTGAAGGAAAAGAGAACATTTCTCCAGGCAGTTTGCTGATGGACTATGAAATGTATTGCTGCAGGGATTACAGTGTCTTATATTGACCTTCAAAAGGAAGTGATCATTTTCAGGAAAAAAAGAAAAAATCTGATGAGTCAAAACTGTGTAATGGGCAGGAGCTGACGACATAGGTTTAAAAGTGGAATGTTGCCCTTATGGAAACCTTCATACAAGCTGTTACGTCTGTCTTCTCCCTTCTGGCGAATCATTGGACAAAGCAACTGATGGTTGTAGAACAGTGGACCTGAAGGACCAAAAACCCAGTCTGGTGGAGCAGATTGTGTTTTTGTATTCAGAGCTATTTAACAAGCCACATTGTGAATCGAGTCTGCAAAATCAGTACCGTGATAACCTTTAAACAAGATTTTATGTTGGACAGATGGATCGTGACCAAGCTTAGTCAAGACTGGGGTCTCATTCTGCTAGGTAATCAAAAAACAGGAGAAATTAAGGCTGGGAGGGAAAATAAACATTGCACTTACAATGTGCTAATAAATGCAGTGCAGAAGCACGTGAATAAACAGAAAGAAATTCTCTGTCCACTTGAACCAGAGTAGCCATCTTCACAACCTAGTAAGAACTAATGCCTACAGATCTCTAAGGCCCAGCTACCATGCAATCTCATTCCACTATCACAGTATACAAAAATGCTACAGGATCCAAGAGATTGCCACAGCTTGTATCTTTGCTTAGCTGGCTCCTGAGCACCTACCAGTTTTTCTCACTACTTTTGTATCACTCACTTCCTCCTTCATAAGGAATTTAATGCTCTTCTTACAAGGCCTTTCTAGAGCAGGTTCCTGGACCAACCATCCAGACACCTTGTTAGCCCTGGCCAACAACTTGCAGGTCCCTGGACCTTTGCCTGGTCTCTTTCTTTGTTTTCTTGAATGGAGATGCTGCTACAGTCCCTGCCTTGTTGCTTGCTACAGCCAACACATTGCAAAAAAAAATATTGAGTAGAATATCAGAAGGATTTGCCATTGCGATCATAAAAAATCAGTATAATAAAATACAAATAGCATCTTGAATCAGAGTAGGGGAAAGAAACTTCAGCAATAAAAATTAACAATCTATCAGTTTACTACCTTACGGTCCATTGCTTATTGACTTAGTTCGGTTTCTTCTTCAATAAAATCATAAAGGCTTCCAGTAGAAAAACAATTTGAAAGACATATTTGTTTATGATTGTTCACTATCAAGAGAGAGATCAAACCCACGGTTTTGAAACCATCTTTCAGAAAGAAGTGCGGTGCAGAAAACAAGCTGCCTTCACTCAGCAGGGTGTGCTAATTGTACAGGAGTGCATTGTGAAGACACTCCTCAGAATATGCAGTTTTTCAAGGTGAAATAAAATCCTTGTCAAATCTTAGCAGTGAAAGAAAATGAGAAAGTATGATAAATAGCACTATTGAAAGTAGCAAAATAAACCATGAAAGCTAAGCAATCCAACATTGTACAGGAAGCCTATGAATATGAAGAATCTGTTTAATTTATGTATTAGTGGACTGCTAACATTTCTAAATTCTAAAGGGTGTGCAAATGCATTTCCATCTTGACTGAGCAAAGTTTCCAACACTGGAGTGCTCAAATATACACCATCTCCTTTTACATTCCCACTGGTAAACATAACACATTGTACTGATATCTAGAGGGCTTGGCTCCAGTTTGCTCAAGTGAGCAATGCCAATTTCAGGCTTCTGAAGTAATTATACGTATTTTAAAGAAGGCAAATCTACTTTAAAACTTTCTTTGATTTGTTTAGGTCAAACAAATTTCTTCTAGAAACAGGTTTACAAAGAAAATCAAAATAAAGCCTTTTAAAATAAAGCCTTACATAATGGGTTTATTCTCTGAGAGAAACAATCGAGCAAAAACCCTAAGAATGTGATCTTTTTACTGCAACTTTGAATTTAATATTATTCACATTTAATATTTTTCACATTAAATATTAACTTCATATTGATGAATCTGCTTGAGTTACAATTTACAAAATAGAGACAACAGGACTCACCAGCATCTCTCTGCATTACATTGACACACTAGGTTGGGAAAAGCCACAAAAAGGATGCTCCTTTTATTGCTCTTCTCACATAAAAGTGATAAATCTGGATTAACATCTTAATTCCAACAATATTCAAAAGAGAGATAAGTAATTGCTAGCTCAATGCAACTTTGTTCTGCAGCTACAACTAGTATTTCCAAATTCCTAGCCAAAATATTATCTTGGAGTTAAGATGTTTACTCAGAGTTATCACTTTTATGTCCCAAGCAATCTCATTTTCTTCTACTTGACAATCGCGCACAGCATTTTCTCTGCTGCCCATTCATTTTCATCTTTATTTTCTGCTGGTTTCTCCACTAATTCACTGGAATTTTTTGCTTCCCTTAAGCATCCTTTCTTCTTATCTCTGAAATGACTGACATTAGTATCTATAAATGTCTATTTTATAATTAATGATAAAATATACAATTCATGATTAAAAAAAAAATACCCCAGATTTTGATAAAGCAGTCTCACAACCTTAATGTTATAGAATGGAAAAGTCTCATATCTATGACATTATTGACTTTATCACTGAGGCTGATTGCAATTGTTCCATCCACATGACGGATGTTTGAGATAAACAGGTCATATTCACTACTAGGTCAGCAGACCAGGTAACTGAAAGCTTCAGAGTCCATTTGACCAGAACAATGAAGGTATCATTTTAGCAACAAAACTTGACATTTTTTAATACTTTAAATTATTGTTATAGTGAAACTTCTTTTATCAGTCAGGTCTTAACATGATGTAAATTAGCAGTGATTAACTGATATGTCTTAGAGCACTTTGAGTTTAAATAAACAGATCTTGTCCCAACCATGAGCTTATCTGACTGTCAAAATTAAGGAAGTAATCATAACAAGCATGATTTCTCTGAGGGTTTTTGTTGCTTTTATCTTTTTGCTACAAGCATTTGGAAGAAAACAGATCTTTTAAACATATAACCTTTGCTTGTGGTGCATCTCAGAAGTATAATATTTGAAAGACTGCTGTGTATTCCAGTCTACAAACTATGCTCATGTTCCTTAGCTACAGTGTTTCTTTTGTATTCCAATATTATATGCTTATCTCTAAACATTTTAAATTACATAATTTTATAGATAGATATCATATTTGAAACATACCTTGCAAAAGCTTACAGCAAACTTCTGATAGGGAGGTCAGTTACCCAGGCATTTTCATATACCTTGTATTCCTGTAAAGGTCAGTTTTGTATCGGTTTGAAAACAGGCTGCTACAGGGTACAGGATATAAATGCTCACCAGACACAGAGTATTGTATTCTGACATAGAAGATGTCTACCTTTTTTGTCGTAGTACAAGCTTCATCAGATTTTTTAACATCCTGAAGTTGAAAATTAATAGTTTGTGTTTGTCCTTATCAAATACATCCTATGAGACTAAACAGGATAATTAAGAACTACAAGAGTATTTTAGAAAAATTAAAGGAATTGTGCCATGGCTGCCAGGCTTAAAAATTGAGCATACTTGCTTGGCTGTTGGGAGAAACCATGTTTCCTTATGCCACTACTCTGCCTACTATCAACACTCTGTGAACCAGTCAGGTACAGAGCCACTGTGAATATTTTGTCAGTCTCTCTTTGTTTTTAACATTTATAAAAGGTGTCTGAAGTCACAGATCCTCACATTACTATCAAGTGAATAAGGATATATTATTTAAATAATCAATTTCTGATATATTGTAGGAAAATTAGGCTTTTTATTTAAGTCTTGTGATTCAGTCCTTCGTGATGAGTTAGGTGCACAGGCTGCATCTTGGGGGGGTTTCCACAGGCTGGCTCCAGGACACCTCAGCTCGATTTCTGCTGAATTTAATGGGAATTTGATCATGAAATTCCCACGACAATGACTGTAGTTAGCTGTCTATGAACACTCAAAATAGCAGTACTTTAGGTTCTGAAACTCAGAAGGCTAAAAACAGTGCTCCTGAAGCTGTAGATAATATTTTGTAACAAATATTTACATAGCTTCAGCTTATTCCTTGGCAGAGCAGTGTACAGCATCAATGCCAGCAGAAAGTACTGTCTAGGCTAAATGAAAGACACTTATCCCTCATCAAACCATCTCAAAGCAAACTGATTCACCATTCCAATGCCTGAAACTGCAGAAAAAGTTCACATTGTGTCTGCTAGACAGAGATATACATCTGCTGATCTTACTTCAGAACTACTGTCATGGGTGGCTCAATCCCATTCTTCTGAGTAATACCTGAACTGTGACAGATTGCTCCTCCTGGTTGGCCATCTCAGCCAGGCTTTCTGGCCAGACTGTGTGGCTGGCCTTCCTCAGAGACAGAAGTGGGCTTCTCCAGACCTCATCCCTAAGACCAGCCCAATGTCCCATCGGAGCTGCAGCCCTCAGGATGTGCAGAAGCAGCTCCATCATGCCTCTGCCAAGGCTGCACCTAACCTCTGAGCAGAAGACATGCAACAGATGTAGGGTAATAAATGGATTCATAAATACATCTCACTCAGAGACAAAATATAGGTAGAAGAAAACTAGCTGTCCATAATACTACAGAAGGAGGCAAACTCCTCCCTGCATGTTGGGAGATCTGTTCCCTTCTGGAAATAAAATTGTTTTGAAGAAAGCTGCAATGCTTTGTTTTAAACTACTGCAAAGTCTGTGTTGATTTCACCAAGATAACACTACATCTGAATTGAATCAACTGTTCCCACATCTTAAACTTGTCCCTCACCCTTTAGCTCCAATGTTCATACTCTGACCCTTGTCATGGCCCATTTCTGGAAGGCATACCAGTTTATCAGCAAGATATAACCCATTAAAGAAATACTGGAAGTGGCATGTAGTACCTCCTTTGGTCTAAAATGCATGAATTTATTAGACTTTGAAAGTGACCACTGAGGTAATTTTCTAACACCTAGGGAAGAGTCAAAGAAACATACCAATATATGAGCATTTATTTATTTTTTAAATAAATTAACAATGTTTTTTTACACTTCATCATAAACATGACTATTTCTACACAGTATGCATTTAAGAAGTACTGAACACATGTATCTGACAAAAAACGCTAAATGTAATTTTCAACTGTATTAGATGCCTGTATTAGTCAATTGTACTAATATATCAGGTGCTGCAAAAGGAAGTCAATCTTTATAACTGTTAAAGTCAGAAAAATATATTTGAAATCCATAAAACCCTTAACTCATCATCAGACACTAGATACTGGACAAGGACATTCCATTGCATTCAGAGTCTTTGATGGCAGCCAAATGGAGGGTAGAAATTCGTGGCACTTTTAAGGCACAGATCATTATTGTGCTAACAGTCCATTAAATCACATCAGCATCATTTGTACTACTACAGTAATAGACATAAACATACCTTAAACATAAAAACTGTTTTGCAGAATTTGTATCTGACAGGCTATAGCTCTCTTCTTTGTAGTGCTTTCTTTATTGGTAGGTGAGCTCTAGAAGTTTGGTTGGAAAAAGTTGCATTAACAATGAGATCTTACCTCTTAAGAACTGTCAGCACATATTATCCAGGCAAGGTATGAGCCCTTAGCATGAAATAGTAAGAATGCTTATCCAGGGAACAATGGTATATGGCACAAGGTTAAAGATAATTTACCACTTGGAGCAAAGAGTACTCACTCTTCCCAGCTACAATGTTCAGAACACAGCAGTTCCATGTGCCAAGCCAAAGGGTCTTTCAAACCTCTGAGCTGACATCATTCTAAGCCAGTACATCTCCATGGCAAGGCTACAGAAAACACAAGGACTCAGCTCAAGTTAAATTAGTCCTACCAAATGAAATATCTATTGCCCCAGCTCTATGGTGGACTATGTGCTTCCACAGTTGTTCTATTAGGTGGTACAGCTTCCAGCCATTGAGTCAGGTAGGTCATTTGAGTCACACACCTTCTGCATCACTTTCTTCTGCTATCTAAATGTCTTAAAGGAAATAAATTCTCAGTAGCCACTCAGAAAATGGAAGGACAGTAGAACGAAGGGCATGTAGAGAGAAAGGGACTGAAGATTACTAGCAGAGTCAGTAACAGACCCCTGAGCCATGAAGAGAGTCAGGAGAGTTACCCAGTAGTATACACTATCGTAATTGCTAAACTAGTTGCCATCAGAACATTTCGTGTTCCCTACATGGGTATTAATTTCATTTACTTTAAGTTGCTATAAAAAGTTTTTAGAGCATTCCCAGATCTTTGTACTGTTGAAACACAACTGCTCTGCCATTGCAAAGCAGAAATTTTAGTGAATTAAGGACTTCTTTAAATGTGGCTCCCTTCTATACAAATTTGAAGGTCCATTTAAGACTAGTGAAAAGATAACAACATCTGCTGTCTGACCAGCACCAATGAGGCCAGGATTTCTGGCCATTAACACTTTCAGTTTTCACTGGCAGGTGAAAGGTGTTAATCTACATCTACTGTGGGAACTTTATAAGAGGAGGTTAAATAAATACTTCTCAAAGAATTCCAACTGCATTAATAGAACCTCAGCATGCATATAATGTAGATAATCTCCGAGTCATCAGAGACCCTTCTGAGGCTACTTTCTGTGATTTTTTTCAGGTTGTTGGCTTTCAGCTTCATCCTACCATAAGTCCCTACATATTCCTGTGCATTTTTTAATGCCACATCTTTTGCAATGGAAACAGAATCTATTGCATAACTTGGTGAGAGAAAATTGATTTAGCTGAAACCTTCAAAACTGCAGGGAGATCTTGGAATATAGTGCTCGAAAGAATATCCTCCATCACAGCCAAATACATTCCTTTTGCTTTAAGTGAGGTTTTAATGTAACGCTGTACATGCAGCTATTAGAGAGAGTAGTTTCACATACTACTGCTGAAAAACATCAGCTTTAAATCACAAATACCAAGGCAGTTAAGTACTTCTGAAAACCCCCCTCAATAATTTCTTTATCAGGAGAAATCAACTGATAATAGCCACCTCCCTGATTCAGAGAGATACAAGGAGATCTAACTCAACAGACTGCAACAAAGAAGATTTCACAGGATTAGTCTGGCCTGTTCTTCAGATGCAATGCTGATGTCCCTCTGGACAGATTATTTATCACAATATATTACAGCTGATTCATGGGTACTGAATACAAATAGCTACGCTGACGTTAAGGATGTTGCAAAGCTAATAATGATAGCTATGAATCCTAGTTTACCATCACTGCTCTGCAAGCATGTAATTAATTTCAAGAAGGTGAGAAAGCTATTAAAAAGTAGCATAATGTGACTCATTCTGTCAGCCAGTATAAATAGTATAGGGGAACTAGAGTTCGTCAGCATCTGTCCTGGTTTTGAATGTCCCTGAAGCGTAGTTAGTTCTTCTCCAGTCTAGGTTGGTGTCTTGCTGCCTGTTCCTTAGTTACCTATAAGAGAAACTACCTGTTATTTTTTTAGTGACAGAAAGTTTTGGTTCTTTCAGCTACTATTTTATTCTTTCATAGCAGAGGGATCAAACTCGAAAGCTGTTTTGCTATTAAAAAAAACACCCCAAAATAAAATACCTGACTCATCTGCTCAGGATCTAGCCACAGGAACATTAAAGAAGACTAAATCCCTCAGATAATACTCAGAATGAATGACTTACCCAACTTCAGGAATACATGCAAATTCTTACATACTGTCTGTTCTGAAACTGCACTCTATTCAAAATATAATTACAAGGCAGAAAAAGTGCCTTTTTAAACTGAGAAGTTGTCCTGGTTTAGGCCCATCCAGGGACAAAAGATCACAATTAGACTCAAGTACCACAGACTTCAGAATTCTTAAAGGGCAGGGAGGACTTAATTGCTGCTTATGGTCCTGGACAAAACAGACCAGACTACTTGGCTTGGGGAAGAAATCAGAAATTAATTTGATCCACCACCAACTAAAATATAACCATAAAACCCCAAAACATAGCAACAGAAAACAATACCAAGTGGTACAATGATGAAGAGTCCAACCAGCCCTTTAAGACCACCTTCTCCCCAACCCTCCCCTCTTCCCGAGCTCAAAGCTCTGATCCCACCGTCTTTATCTCCTCTCCTGCTGAACGGCTCAGGGAGGTGGGGAATGGGGGTTTCAGTCAGTCTATTCTTGATGGCTTCTGCCATTTGCCTCTCCTCAGTGGAGGTGGTCTCCTCACCGGTCCTCTCTACTCCTCTGCAGGGTACCTCACACACCCAGCAGTTCTGCACGGGCTGTTCCGACGTGCGTTCATCCCAAAAGCTGCAGCTCCTCCGTCTGTTGTGTGGGTCTGTTCTGCGGCCCGCAGGCTCTCCACCATGGCCTGCACCATGGCCATCTCCTCACACAGTCTCCTGCCCATCCAGGCGCACTGACCCAGAGCTGCTGGTAGCTCTCAGTCCTGCCATGGCCCTGCATGGGTTCCAGGGGTACAGACTGCATCCTCACCACAAGTTGCAGAGGGGTCTCTGGTCTGGCACTCCTTCTTCCTTCCTCCTTCTCTGACTGTGGGGTCCACATGGTCATCTCCATCATGTATCACTCTTACACCTTCTTCCAAGCACTTCAAATTCCTGTCCTTAAATAGTGATGGCAGAGGTGCCAGATTGGCTCCAGCTGGGTTAGAGGTGGATCTGAACCCAACAGCCAAGGGAAAGTCTGAGAACTCTTTACCAGGTCTTCCCCATCCCATTATTGAGCAAAAGCAGCTCCTCGCTAAACCATGATAGAAGTGGATCAAGGCACTCTGCACCCTGGATCTGCACTTAGTGTTTACAAGACCTGCAAATCACGTTCAACAGTTTTAAACTGTTTGAAATTCCCTTCCTACTCTCTGCTATTCACTATGGTCCATACTGTACTCACTGGGAAGCATCCCTCAAAATACTTGTCTCTTCTAGATTAGTTTTTACTTCTGGGAAAAATAGAAATTCATGATTAGCTCAGCTCTGAACACAGTAACATTAAACCACAGTTTGTTTCCATAAGAGAAAACATTTCTAGCTTGCAGGAAGGCAAAAAAATATACCGAATTTGTGAGTCCACTGCAATAATTACTTATGTAAGTCTGCCTGAAACAGTAATTTTCATCTGAATCCTGAAGATCAGTATTGTCCAAAAGAATAATAAGGCTACGTTGTAGTTTCGCCTGGGCCAGGTTTTGGTAGTGGGGGGGGTTACAGGGATGGCTTCTTTAAACAAAGAGCTGCCAGAAGCTTCCCCTGTAGCTCATAAGGACAGTGCCGGTAAATTCTGATAGGGACCCACCACTGACCAAGGGTGAGCCAATTAGCAACTGAGGTAACACCTCTGTGAATAACGTATTTGAGAAGGGGAAGAAGTTGCTGCACCGTTGCTAAACTGCAGCAACAACAGGGAGTGCAAAATTGAGAACATCTCTGCAAATTCCAAGGTCAGTGGAGAAGAAGGGGGAGGAGGTGTTCAGGCACTAGAAGAAAGACTCCCCTGTGACCTGTGGTGAGGACCATGGTGAGGCAGCTGTGTCCCTGCAGTCCATGGAGGCCACCGGGGAGCAGAGATCCACTCACAGCCTCTGAAGGACCCCGTCCTGAAGGAGGCTGTGACTCCCTGAGAAGCCCACGTTGGAGCAAGTTCCTGGCAAGACTTGGGAGTCTGTGGAGAGCGAGGAGCTCACACCAGAGCAGGTTTTCTGTCAGGATTTGTGATCCTGTGAGGGACTCAGGTTGGAGCAGTTGGTATCTGAAGGACTGTTCTCCTGGCGGATGACCCACACTGGGGCAGGGTGTGAGGAGCTGCCAATGGGAAGAACTCACACTGGAGAAGTTCATGAGGGACTGTCTCCCATGGGAGGGATCCCACAGTGTAGCAGTGGGAAGTGTGATGAGGCCTCCCTCTGAGAAGAAGCAGCGGCAAAGTCCATCTGTAATGAACTGACCACAACCCCCATCCCCCATCCCCTATGCCACTGGCGGGGAAGGAAGGAGACTCCTGGGAAAGAAGGAATGATGAGGGAAGGTGTTTTAAGCTTTGGTTTTATTTCTCATTTTCCCTGTTCTGTTCTGACGGTTCATGAATAAATCAAACCCTCCCTCCCCAAGTTGAGTCTGTTTTGCCCATGACACTAATTGCTGAGTGATCTCCCTGTCTTTATCTCGACTCACAAATCTCTCACTATATTTCTCTCTCCCCTGTCCAGTTGAGTAAGGGGAGTGATATTACAACCTGGTGGGCACCTGGCACTCATCCAGGGCTAAATCACCACTGGCTGTAAAGAAGAGGTAATGCCTGTAGGAGCCTCTTTTGCCTTAACCCAAATCAAAGGTCAATGCTGCCCACTCCTGTGTAGTCTGCTAAATTCTGAGTTCAAAGTTGCTCAAAATCTTGTAAATGGGTCACAGAAATAGTAAAAAATAGCACACACGGTCCTCCAAAGTGCCCCACACTCAGCTGGAAATCAGCCACAGACTGTCCTGCCCCATTCAAAGATCACAGAAAGATAGATTTCTCTTCCTGTTTTAAAAGGGTTTTGTCAGTTCTTACAGAATGCAAATAATAGACAGGAGGAGAAGTGTAGATTATAATATTCCATAATAAAAAGAGTGAAATTAAATTTAAATTCATTTTAGTATATTCATCTTAAGTATGAAATAATTATTTCCAGTGGTTAAAAAAATCTTCCACGTTTCTGACACAATAGTTATTAAATCTTTTCAGAAATTGTCAGCAGACTTTTAAAGCTGTAATATAAGAGGCCTTTACCTTAGAAAGTATATTCAGTCTGAAATAGAACCTGTAAATGGATTTTTCTTATCATCCGTGAAGAAGTGTAAACTTAATCTAGTTGCTGGTTCTTTATCTCAATTCCTTTTTAATTGACATTCTGCTTAAACTAATGAAAAACCACCCTCTCTAAAGTCACCGCTATTAGTACCTTATTCTGGCCTTGTCAGGAATGACTGACAGAGAGGTGAAGCTTAAACACTGATAGTTGGAAATCTTTCTGTTAATCCAAAGTCAGTAAAATCTTCAGACTCTTCAGACTGAACATATAGCTATTCTTTGTGACTAACTTCAAGAGGATTTGAAATGGTAGATAACGTGATTCAATAAGACCTTGGTACTCTCTTAAAACTCCACTTAAGAAAGCTCACTGCATTATTAGATATTGTGATTTATTCCAGAAAATGCTTTCAAAGACAGCTCAGAAAAAAAAAAAAACAAGAAAGCTCTCCATTTGAAATATAATCTTTCGTACCTTCTTGCAAGTCAGGTTGCCAATCCTCCTTTGAATACAGCTGTTAGTCAGAGCCAAGATCCAGCAGATAAAACCAAGATTGTGAGGAAGCAAAGACTAGCCAAGCAAGTCCAAGCTACAGTAAGTCTCTACTGCAAATGTGAGCTTGGTGGACACAAATGCAGCTCAGTGACACAGGACATTATATCTGTCAGCAGTACAACATCCAGTTTACACTACCATATTATTTCCCTACTAGACCATTGGGTTGGAGGAAAATTTTCCAGTGAAACAGGCTGCGGTAGAAGAGTGATCCTTTCTAACGACACCCAAGGAGTTTTCACTTCTTGGACAAAATTTCTCTTATTTTCAAACTGCTGAGGAAAGAAGTACAAAAAAACTTGGTTCAATTCTTTATACTAAGGTTTTAATTTGGGGAGAAAAAAAATACATTTTGTGTTGTAATATAGCCATTCTGTAATCAAGTCCATTCATCATGTAACTAAACAGGTTCAACAATGTAAATACATTAAATATTAGCTGAACAGAAGATAAGCCTCTTTATTTTATTGAAAATCCTACGAGTGTTTACATACATTTACGCTTTCTATATGCATATTTTGCTTTTCAAGCAATTCTGTCTGGGTTTTTTTAGTCTATAATCATTTGAGTTACAACTACCAGTGTGGTTCGTGGAAATCAGGACTGTAATTCATTCCTGTCAGAAACAGATGGCTGAGAAAATGAAAGCAACAACAACAGTGAAAGACAAGGCCACCTGGGTCCATCAAGCTGATGAGAAAAGCCTATGAAGCTAACGCCAGCGGTATCTGGAGCCAACAACAGTAGACTTTCAAAATAAGAAGAGATAAGAATCAGTCAATAATAAATGAAAAACAAAATAAAAAACCCATCCCTAGGAAGCTGTAGGGGGAGCAGTCCTGGGAATTTCAGGTATAGTCAGCATCACAAAACATTCCAACTTTGAACTGAATTAAAAGGTGGAAAAAATGGACAGTCAAGACATGGGGTTTGTCTGAGACCCCACTTCTGACCTAAGGTCAAGTCAATCTGATATTTTTACAGAAGAATGCATTAAAGAGAAATAAAAGCTCCTGTGAAACTGCTTGGTCTACATCCCCTGACAACGCAGGATGGTTTCTTCACTCCTTGAGGATCCTTGAAGTATTTAACGAACCATCATAGAGCATTCCCTGTAAACAGGCAAATAGGCACGTGCAGTTACATTTCCTACTTCTTTTGCTACTTCAGTCTCCCGAACTGAGTGACACCACTTCTAGTAGACCAGGTATCTGTTTGTAGGCTGTGCTAGAAGTAACTGAGTAACAATTCATTTACAATTAAGGCAGGTGACAAGAAGATTTCTTTTATTCCTGTTGGAGGTCCTATTTCTGTGTGTCGGCACGTGCCCTTGGAGTTGGGAACAAGGCATAGCTGGGCCAGCAGCACTGTTCAGTGATGGTCTAGGCTTCACTTCTCTCAGAGCTGCTGTGTAGCAACAGCAAGCACCAATAAGTATTCCATAAGGTTTCTCCTTTGTTGACAACTTCAACCTTGCCAGTTCCTTCTTTACTTTCTTTCTGGTTTATTGTGATTGAATGACTTCTTCAGATCTATAGGTACCTCCTGCCATGCAGGAGTGAATGCTAGGTTGAATGCTAGGGCAAAATAAATACATCAATAATGTAGCAAATTTTAAAATTACTCTGCTTTCTCCATGGTCATGCCCCATTCATGCAGCACACAGACAACTAGAAACAAGTGCTATTTCCTATGAAGTTCCTCACCAAAGCAGAACAATAAAAATGTCCGAGACTCCTCTAAGGAATATTAACAGCATCAGGTACTTTCATTACTTTTATGCTCCTCCTAGATTACATCTGTGGATGACTCCTGAAGTCAGATATCATGATGTACAAGATCTGATCCATGGATTTTCTCACTAGCATTCCTGAGGAAGAGAAGCTACAAAGAGCACAGATTGTTAGCTAAAATTAAGCCACCAAGCTGGCCTAAATAATTACACACAATGTACACAGTAAAGGTGTTTGGCTGGAATAAAAATACTTTGGAGCTTGCTGCCTTCTCTTTTCACCTACCCATAAAATCACATGAATTCACAGTGAAGCTGGTTCATCAGAACTTGTTACTGCTGTTATTTCTGCTTACAGATATAACATGTGGCATAATGCTGAGGGGTATATATACACAGCAACCTATGGAGACATGAGTCCCTGTGCTGCTCTTAGCAAAATTCACAAGGATGCCCCCATTTCACATGCAAACGATAGCTCTGTGAAACTTAAAGGTACAGTACTTTTGAAAGATGTGGAGGTACAATCATAAAGCACAGTATTTATTATAGTGAAACAAAAGCCTTGTTCAAATAGAATCGCTAGTCATGGGTTGCAGTAGCAGTTATCTGCAACTGCAGCCACTTTGAGCTTTTGAGTTTTATTTAAAAAGCTTAATTGGAATTTTTATTACTCCCAATTAAGCTTTTTAATTAAAAAGAAAGTTGAAAGAGGCTGGAGGCAAGTATTGCTGAAACTCATATCTGCATAGATTCTGAGGGAAAAAAAAAAAGAGAGTTTTGTAAAATTGCAACTGTCAGCCAGCTGCAGCTTTCAGTAACACTTACTCCCGATCCCATTTACCTTGCCAGTGGCACACTGCAAATGCAGATACATGCACCTAATTGGAAAAACAGGCTTTCAGCTTTAAATAGCACTATAAGAGTACGAATCCTCTTTCATTCCTACAAAGGACATATCACATGAGTAAAAAATCCTACCTACTCTCCCATCTCTACTTTATTTATTTCATTAGCAATTTGAGCCCATGAAATACTTCTATTTTCCAAGAGCACAGTAGATTCACCATATAATGAATTTAACAGCATTCTAGCAGACATAGGTCTACCTGCACAATTCTTTCCAGACCTCTACATGTACAAACACATAACATGCTGAGAAAACAGGGATTCTTCTGGCCCTTCCTTATAGAACCTAGTGTATTTTTGGGTCCTGAATTGATTTCAACTTTTCCTTTAAACTTAGTTTAACTGGTTTAATAGAGGAATAAGAGCTATTATGGAGAGATATGCAACAATCAGCTGGCAAACCAAAGTCTGGGAAACCTTTATATAGCCAGACATTTGGAATCTTTTTCAGATAATGAAGATTTTGGACCAAGATTCAAAAAAAAAAAAGAAAGAAGTATAATTCATTCCATTCTTGCATGTTAACTTCTCAATTCTTTGGAAGCAAAGATTCTTCATACTTAGCCCTACTGAGGTTTGTTCAAAGAGTAAGATAATATTCTAACAAACAGGGATGTTGGTGATTCTGTGATTAGTCCTTGGAATTTATTCTATTGTTTCTAGAGAATATCTGTTGAAAATATTTGCAAAATATACCCAGTAAAAAAGAATTTATTTTCATTTTAACATATATTATCAATGTGCAGCACAGTTAGACAACGAGTTCTTAGTAAACTGATTTTGAAAGAGTAATTTAGGCATGTTTCCCAGATACAAGTCTCAAGGGAGCTGCTTTTTAACTCACCTTTGCCTTCAGTAAAAACCTGATTGTGAATTACTCTTAGAGAATAGATGTGCTTTGCATAGAGTTTAGAGGACAAAGTTGTATAAGGAAATGAAGATTAGTACTCTATGCATTTTTTTTACACAGTTAAAGAGTGAAAAGTGAAGGCATTACCCAACCTGCAAGCTGGAACATTTTTCTCAAGAGAAAGAGGAATTTAATTCCACGGGAAATTAAGGACTCGAGAAAGGTTGATTTCCTCCCTATTATTGTAGCTAAAGTTGTATTTTCAGTGAAGACTAGAAGGTGAAATGCATGGGTTAAAATGTACAGATTTTATTAGAATGACATAAAACAAAGATTTAGGGATGTTCACTTGCTTAGATGCAGTGCAGACACTGTTTTGGTATTTTTAATGGAAATTATAAATCATGCTGGGTACCTCTTGAAACAGATAATAGAATCATCCAGGCACATCAATCTTAGAACTGTTATGTCTTCTGCGTTCTTTATCTTTCCATCTCCTCAATATTTAATTCTGAATACTTGCCTGTTTGTTGGTACATCAAGGTCATTACTGAACAGTTTACTGATTTAAAGGGAATGAGCTTCACACTGAAAATCATAGAATCATATACTGCATTTTTTTCTGTCTGTGACTTCTTAAGCAACTGACAACACAAAGGGTTACTTCTAGCTGGTGAACAGCCATGACAGAAAGGGCACAACTGGTACCTCCCACACTATTGTCCTGGCTTGGCTGGGATAGAGTTAATTTTCTTCTTAGCAGTTGGTGCAGGGCTGTGTTTTGAATTTAGTGGGAGAATAATGTTGATAATACACTGTTTTAGTTGTTGCTAAGTAGCATTTGCCCTAAGCTGAAGGGCTTTTCAGTTTCCCATGGTCTACCAGTAAGGAGGTGCACAAGAAGCTGGGAGGAAGCATGGCCAGCACAGAAGACCTGAACTAGCCACAGGGATATTCCATACCACAGAACATCATGTCTAGTACATGAACTGGAAGGAAGGCAGCAGGATTTCTGCTTGGGCATTGGTCAGCAAGCAGTAAGCAATTGTATTGTATATCACTTGCTTCATTTCTGTTGGGTTTTTTTTCCCCTGAGTTTTAATTCTCCCTCTCTTTTTAATCTTTGTTTTCTCCTTTGTTTTGGTTAGTATTATTATTCTGTTGTTACTGTTGTATTTTGTTTCATTTATCCCAACCCACAAGTTTCACTTTTTGTCTGCTTCTCCTCCCAGTCCTACTGGGAGGGGAAGGAGCAAGCAAGTGGCTGTGTGGTGCTTAGATGCTGGCCTGCATTAAACCACAACAATTGTGAATTGGCAATGATGGTGAATTTTGCAGGCTGCTCCCCCCAAGGTCCCCATGGAAGTCATGAGAGAATGAAGTCACCTCTAAGCAACATTCTCCTTTGCTCTCTTGCTCACATACATAAGGTTCAAAGGCAAGAAATATGGGGGAGTATTTATCTCCACTTTCCAAGCAGAAATTGGTACAGCTGATGTATAGGGTGAGCCCAACAGAGCAAAAGAGCTGTGCTACTGGTCTACATCGAGGATATACACCTACACTGCGTATGATCCTGGAGCTATACAGCTGTAATACTGACTGTAACTCATTAAATTCTCTAATAGTAGCATTCCAGACTATGTAAAGATGATAGTAATTTTATAGATTCTAATCTTTTAAAAAAGAGGCTGACACATAGAATTGTTTCTTCACCGTTCAGTGCTTCATTAACAAGATTTTCTTTTAAAAAAAACTCTGCTAACAATACTGTAAATACATTTACTCTGATTCACCAGGGAGCCCTGGGATATTTTTTCATGTTTATGGATATGATTTTATGTATTTGTTCATGAATATGTCTCTTAGATATAGGCTGGTAACATTTTTATAAGAATCATTAAATATGTTTTAGCAGGCATTACAATGAGTTTATTTGTTTCCATATAGAAAAGAGGTTTTGTTGTTTGTTTTGTAAAATGTTACTATTACTTACTGAGAATTGGATGTGGCCATACTGACAAGATGGGAATAAAGGTTTCATAGACAATTTAATTTGTTTTAAATGGGCTGTGTCATCTGGTATATACTGGCAAATGTCTTTAGCAAGTGAGAAACCAAGGCAAATAAATCGGATATAAATCTGAATCACTCACTTTATTGTAAGGAGAATTGCATTATGTTCCCTGAGAAACTTGGTAGAATTTCTTCTTTAAGAAGTTAGCCCTCCTGGAGGGTGAGAAGCCAGCCACAGGAGTGATACCAGTATGGCTCCAGCACCATTCAGGAGTGCCTCACCTCTGCTCCAACAAAATGAGCTTGGCTCCAACTTAAATACATAATTTTGGATGACATTCAGGATACCTCCTTGATACAGTGAGGGGAGGGAGAAAGAAAAAAAGAAAAAAAAAAACAACCTTATTTGAATTGGTCTACATTTTCCCTTTCTTCTTACCAGGTTGGCTATAAATGTCTGCCTTGCCTTATCTTTCAATCAGTCAGGGAAGTCAGGGCACTTAAGAGCTGCTGCAGTTCCGGGCAACTACCTGAACAAAAGACCGTCTGGAATTGGACTAACTATTGTCTCTTCTTTATTCAGCAACGTTTTCAGAACATGAAAAGGAGAAACCCGGAAAGTACAAGGCAGGAGATGCAAAAAATTAGAAAAATAAAAAGGTAAAATAGATACTGTAAATGTACACTGTTAGTAAACACAGGTAAAGATGTACTTTTGTTGTTTGGTCAAAGAAAAGATTTCTATGAGAATGCAGAAGTTGCTAACATTTTTAAGTAATTAAATTTCTGCTATAACTAAGGAGACAATGAGCATTTGAACCACAAATAACCAAACTCTCATTGGGCTGTCTGAAATCTAGTTAGCTGTTGTTTCAAATCATGACAGAACTTAATCTTTGGACTCTCACATAACTCTCATGATCAACAAGCCATTTAATAACCTGAAGAATTTCTTTTTTCTTTTCCCAAATCTCTCTGAAAAATCTCTGACTCACTCTGAACTGAGGTGGGAAATATAAGAAAAGGCTAAAAATTTTGTGTGATAAGGAAATTGTTTGCTACTCAGCTCTAGTTGAAGCTGAACCTTGAGAGACAAGCTCTGTATTCACATGTAGTTTAGTGCCCCACTCAGAGAAACTCCGGTGGGCAGTGATTTTGTTTTAAATGCTGTTATAGGGACCGCAAAGACAGTGATTTTTACCAGTGTTCTCAGATGGAAACATTTTCACTTTTTATGTAGGTACAGACAATTCCACCCAGCAATGAACTTCTTTATAGAGGCATTTTATTCAGAGATTCGTAAGTTACCATTAGATTCCCTAACCATTTACATAAGCTATAGAAGCTGTCCCAATTATCCATGCTCTAGCTTCACAGAATCACAGAATCTTGAGGGTTGGAAAGAACATCTTCCATGCATTTTTCTTTGGTCTGAAACACTTTTTATTACTTTCAGAACTGCAGTCCCAGCTCCTAAATTTGTTAGTGGTCTCATAATGGGCAGTACCTGTAAGCCTTGATCACAGCCTCAGCCAAGTATCAATTGAAGAGCTGACACTCCTTCACCAGGTAGCAGATGGTCTTCCCAGAAGAAGATTTGGAATGGGTGTCTCAGAAGATACAACCACATAAATGTGAATTACTAGCTTTTTTAACTTATTCCTGTAACACTTTTACTAAAACTAACCTGGTAGTAAAAAGCAAGAGTTCTTGCTACTTCCATATAGCTTCAGGGGATTAAGACCTTCATGTGATGCCAATCTCCACTTCTCTTGGTCTTGTAACTCATTTGTGATGCTGTTGAGACAGACTTTAACTCTACAAACATCCAAATGCCCAAAAAGCAAATGAGTTCCTCAGAAGCAAGGCAATATGCAGAACAGGAGGTTATCAGCCCAGTGAGTAACATCAAACTTGCATGTTGTTGGAATGACTATCAAAGCAGTCATGGTATCACTTGTGCACTACCAGCAATTACAACAGATGTTCAATACAGCTGTGTGTGGTATTGCACAATATGCAAACAGATCAAAAAGCATGTGTGTCTATAAAATGAATAAATACTTTATGAAACCTGGAAAGATTTCTGATGGTTGTGGAGTTACTTTGATACTGTTCTGAAAATCTCCTTAATTGAAGATAGCACAAACAGACCAGAACTGCCTGTAACTTTCAGCTGACATGTAGGCACATCAGCATGCAGTGTGTCTAGTTACCCCTTAAGAATAGTCTGATACTTTCTAATGCTGTTTAAGATTCTTCTTTTTACAGTAACATGCACATTACTTTTCTTGCCTTCACTTTAACTACTCACAAATATCAAGGCTATGAAGTATTTATGCAGATCTACTGATATCTTGAATGTGGGTTTGTATTTTAAAAACAACTCTGATTTACAAATTAGAAGTGGATATAAGACATAAAGTGGGAAAATCATTCCTCTTATTACAGCAGGTGAACATCAAAAGAGGCAGGACAAACATGGTACAGTCTACTGCCATATCTTAATCACTGCAAAACAGAGAGGTACCTGTCTTCTGAATAATGGGTAGAATAGCCAGTGCAGGCATGTGATGTGCTTTGCTCAGTACTGTGAGCTAAGTATTCAAGATTTGGAAGATTCTAGCACAGACTGAGACAGACTGAGACTGTAAAGGAAAGAGAACCTTCAAAACAAGTAAACTGGGATAAAAAAAAAAAAAACAACAAAACAAAACATCTTTCTTTTGATTGGTTCTGTAAAAACTAAGAGAAAGCAGTTTCCTTAGAATACAACAATGAAATCACTGGAAATGTAAGCATAAGTCTCCACCTACGCTCTACCCCAAAGAATTATAGATCTGTACCAGTTGTGGCAGGGTAAAAATATGTCAGTCAGGAAATCTGTAGCTTTAAAGGACTGCTCTAGATTCACAACTGCACTAGATTCACCCCTGCTGGCACAGAGGGTTGCAAATCATTTGAGTAATTGCTGCAGAGAGCAGATGGTAGAAATAATCCATTAGAAGAGTTCCAAATATAGCTTAATTCAACAAGGGGAGTGAGAAAAGTAGCGAAAAAGTTCAAAGGAAATCTGACTTCATCATCATCACTAAATATTTAATAATAATGATAATATCAATAACAAAAAATGATTGGAAAAGGAATGGGATAAAAGGATGCCAAATAGCCATTTTGGGCTATTGTGCTCTAATAGATGCCACCAGCTAAGAGCAGTCTGGTCTGCTTCACCGCCATTTCTGAGAGTACCACTATAACAAGATACCATCAGTCTGGTGCCGAATTATAGTATTTCTGGCTTTGGCCAGGGCATTGAATCAAAAGGATCTCCTCAGTTTCCCATCTCTTTCCTGTCTTTGTACATCATTATTGGATGCTTGAGTGCATCTCTGGAAGAGAAAAACTCAGCTCCTCTTAATGCAGTAACCTCCTCCTCCAGTGCCTTGCCTCAGGGCAAAGACCCATGAAACTCAGGGTTGAACTGAGTTGCTCATCTTTACACTTCTCTTTTTCCAGTGGTAAAACTGCAAGACAGTGTGCCCTGCAATAGCTGAGAATCCTAGACAGATGACAACAGCAGAAATGGGTCACAGAATCCATGCTATAAAACAATAAATCACCAAAGCTGCAGTTCTCAGGTGGAACTTTGCTGTTGTAAAATCAGGGATGTGAAACTGAGTGAACCTTGCTGAACACTCTTCCTCAAACGCTGCCAGGAACGTTCATCATATTTGTCAGATTAATAAACTGCGGCAACAGAGCTGAAGAACTCACGTCTGAGAAGGATACCATAAATACATTTTGATACAGGTGATAAAAACACAGTGCATGATGAAGAGCAATTTGGTTAAATTCTGTATATAGTACTGATTATTAATTTGAACTGTTTTCTGCTACTCTCAAAGCAAATACGAAAAAGAGATACATAGTTCAGTCAATTCATTAATCGCTGTCTATGATCTTGAAAAAAAAGCACAAATCAGATAGAAACGTGGCAAAGGAAGCTGACAGTGGCGCAAATGTGTGACATTTTGCAAAAGTCAACAAACAAGTACAAAGAAATAAAGGGCAAAACATAAAATGGTACAAAACCCATGTATATTAAAGGTTGCCTCCAATTCTGGGGTTTACTATCCTAAGTATAATATTACATAAAACTCTGTTTAAATAACTCAGTACAATTTAATTTGCAGTCTGCTTTAGATACTTTAAAGGCAATAATGGGAATAATGGATGTACAAACATACGGAGAAAAAACAAAAACATTAAGTCAGAAATGTTGCCAACTACATCAGAAAACACTTGAACCTTCTACTTACAGCTGCAAAATTTAAGTTGCACTCACAGCTTTCCACCTAGACACTCAAATTACAGCATTTACAGTAGCAAACTTGCTTTATTTGCATTTGTTTCCTCTTTGGAAATAATAACTTTGCCACATAGAATTTTCATTTGTGCACACAAGTGGCATTGCACAGGGCATCACTGTAGAGACTTTGCCCTATAAGAACTATGCATATCCATTACCACAGTGCATACTCTAATGAAAAATCTAATGAAATTCAACAAAGGCAAGTGTAGAGTCCTGCATTTGGGAAAGAACCTCATGTACCAGTACAGGTTGGGAAATGAACCCTTAGAGAGTAGTATGGGGGAAAGGGACCTGGGGGTCTCGGTGGACAGCAGGATGAACATGAGCCAGCAATATGCCCTTGTGTCCAAGAAGGCCAATGGCATCCTGGGTGTATTAGATGGGGTGTGGGCAGTAGGTCAAGAGAAGTTCTCCTCCCCCTCTACTCTGCCCTTGTGAGACCACATCTGGAATCTTGTGACCAGTTTTGGGCCACTTAGTTCAAAAAGGACAGGGAGCTGCTAGAGAGAGTTCAGCACAGAGCCACCAAGATGATGAAGGAAATGGAGTATCTCCTTTATGATGAAAGGCAGAGGGAGCTGGGGCTTTTCAGCTTGGAGAAGAGGTGACTGAGGGGTCACTTCATTAATGTTTACAAATATGTAAATGGTGGGTGTCAGGAGGATGGAGCCAGCTGTTTCCAGTAATGTGCAATAATAGAACAAGGGGCAACAGGTACAAGCTGGAACATAAGAGGTTCCAAAGAAACACGAGCAAGAATTTTTTCACTCTGAGGGTGACAGAGCACTGGAACAGGCTGCCCAGATGGGTTGTGGAGTCTCCTCTGGAGATATTCAAAACCGATCTGTATGAGTTCCTGTGTGACCTACTCTAGGTCGCCTGCTGTAGCAGGGAGGTCGGACTAGATGATCTTTTGAAGTCCCTTCCAGCCCTTAAGATTCTGTGATACTCACTACTGTCCCTTACCTTACTAAGGTTTCTGAGATCCACAGCAGAAAACAGTACAGGTTAAACAATTCCAAGGGTTTTCAGTATTTCCTTAAGTACTGAAGAAGGCTTAAAGAAGATCAAGCACTTCAAATACTGCAATCTGCTTCACTGGAAATATTATTAATCAAACCAAACATGAATAGAATAAAATTACATAAAGAGTAATGAAGTCTATGATCAAGACTGCAAGATTTCAGTGAGTGGTCTGCTACAGCTTCTCTAGTTTCTCTTTTGTGAATGTCACTATTAGCTGCAATAGCAGCTCAATTAGGGGGAACAAAAAAAAAGCCTGTGAGAAAAAAATTGACAGTGTTTAAAGCTGAAGATACTCACATTTTACAAAGAAAGTACATTGCAGAATATTTCTACTGTAATGAAAACGTAAGTGTAAGCCTCAAGACAATGTTGAAGAGAACAACCAAGTATTAAACACTGTGGTAACAAGACTGAAAAATGCAGTTGGTATTTGAGTTTGTAGTGAAACAGCTGGAACAATTCAACAGCAATGTGCCCACCACAACCTTTTCCACTTGGAAAGCAATCCTCTGGTGCACCTACAGAAATGGATAGTATAGATTGGCTTGCTGGTATTTTACAGCCTTCCCCTTATAGCAATGACTTCTGTGTGTAGCGCAATGTAGCGCAAAGGGAGTAAAGATGACAAATGGAAAAAAGGAGGGAGTAGGGTCATAAATGCCCATTTCCAACCAAGCCCAGAGGGAGAACTGCAAACGTACAGCAATCCCAACAATGAGTTCAGCACTTATTTCCAGATAGACTTGGATTTACTCTTGGAGCTATCAAAAGCAGCTGGGTGCAGGAGTCAGAGGCAGAAGAGGCATTTTGACACCAGTTTGTGAAGCAAGCTAATTGCAACTTTGTGCTCCCTCAGCGTCCCTCGGCCGAGCCGTCTCCTTGCTGTGCATTGCCACCTGCAGGACAACCAGCCATGGGCAACAACGCAAAAACAGCCTCAAAATGCTGTTCTCCTCAAAGCTTTTAACAACCATTTATTTTCATGAAGCAATTCAAATCAAGAAGCCAAGTGCACGTATGCTTCTGTGAGCATAAACACATATGCATACTGCTGAGAAGAATCGGCACTGCTACCTCAGCCTAAAAACCCACAAATGTTTACAGTCAATACACAAATTCCCTGTCTGTGACAAGTCTCTGGCAAAGCCAGGGAAATACAAATTTCACAAATTAAAATTCTCACTTTCATTTAATGAATGTGAAAGGGGGGAGAGAGAGATGAGATATTTGTATTTAAAGACAGATACAGAAAATACAGGATTTAAAGGAAATACTGTATTAACAGGCTTTCAAAAGTCTAATTCCCCAGGATGACTTAACTAACCCTGCCAACCAGCTCCATATCATCTGGAGACACCAGATACCTTTTCAGTGCTTGCTTGAGAAAGGGGGAAGGAAAAGCAGTGAATACAAAAACGTGCTTTGTGATATATCATGTGGCATCCTGGCCCTATTGATCATTAAGGCAAAGCTTTCACTGATCCATAAGACTATCCTGTTACGTCCACAGTCTGGATATAATGACTACGTGGGATTCTTTCCTAATTGAGGCTCTGTAAATGTCAAGAGCAAAAAAAAATGTTGCAGAAAGCAACTCCAACAGTACATAGGGTGAAAACACTACTTTCTGAGGATGTGCTGGATGAAAACGGCAGCAGTTTCCTTGTTACAAGTAGGAACTCTCTGCACACACTCTCCAGAGAACTGCTCCTTTCATCTAACTATTGTTAGCTACTGGAAACAGAAAGAGGTTCCACTCAAATAGGATCCACTCAAACAATGAGAAAGTTAACATTAAAGTAGTGGACATGAGACAGAGTCTCAGCTGAGCTGAATAAGTCATGAGCATTGTACAGCAAGGAACTAAGTGTCAATGAAGGCCGCTTTCCTAGGGAGCACAGCACTGCTGGGGTTTGAGAAGGCAGCAGGGTCTCCCTGGAGTTAGAGCCGTCTGGTGTGCTCTGCTCATACAGCACTCTGCACAGTCGAGTCCACTCTTTACAAAAGACCAGAGATGTCTCACATCCATCACCATCATCAACACCAGTTGATTAAAAAAACCCAAAAAACAAACTAGCAAAAGAGGATTAGGAAGCTATAAGCTGTACTGGAGCTACCTGTACAATGTTGTTGAAAAAAAAAAAGCAAATACAAATCTGGGAAATACTGGTGTGAGGGCAGTTCATCAGATATGGAGGTCACAATTTAGGAAATTCAGTAGTAATCAACAAGACTAATAAACATGATATATGAGGAGAGTATAGAGCAATGAGACTGGCTTAGTTTCAAAGAGAAAAGACATATAATGACAGCATGTGAAATACTGTTATACACATGGCAGTGATTGTTTTTTGTGTACCTTCTGTATACAAGGAATTGGCATCACTGGTGAAAAAAAAGATTTATGCAAGGTATAGCGGAAATCTGCCTGTTTATAAGGAGAGTTATGTCCTGAAGCAGCTGGAGGAGTTAAGAAATCTTTGTGTTCAGAGGTTTTTAAGAATGGATGAAGCATTATTTGGACTATTGCCATTTGGTCTTGTTCTTACAGTCTCAGCTCAAGAGATTCAATGATATCACAGATTTTTCTTATTTCTTATCAGTATCTCTTTAGTTATGGGCACATTAAAAACTCCATGACCCTAAGGCAACTGTAAATGGAATACAAAAGGAGAATACACATGCATAATTTCTTCTTCCACATCTCAGGAAGCCAAAGCTATTTCCACACGTGTTAATGTTTCAATCCTGAAATCCAGCATTTTGTGTGATTTGGAAATCTCAGACAGTGGGTTTCAGGTAATTTGAATGGTACTAGGAATTATCTGAACACGAACTACTGTGTTGTATAAGAGTTATCACAACTAATGTCCAGAAATGGGGAAGGAATTCTAAAGGTGCTGATTCCAGAAACAGGTAACCCTAGCAAAAGTTTTTAAGTGATTTATGTATGAAGTCTGTACCAAGAACATGTACATTGGACATTTTACCTTTCACTCAAATACTGGGTACTGCTATTTCTGCCTGGTTCAAGGCTCCGAATCAAACTAGCCCTTTTTCTTTGAAAGAATTCATTTTTACTTGACTTGAGTATAGTTTAAGCAAGTCATTTAAGTTGCCAGTTGAGACAATGCTACAAGCTTGAGAAAAAGTGGCTGGAAAGCTGTCTGGTGGTAAAGGACCTGGAGGTGTCAGTCAACAGCCATCTGAACATGAGCCAATAGTGTGCCCAGGTGGCCAAGAAGGCCAGTGGCATCCTGGCTTGTATCAGAAATAGTGTGGCCAGCAGGACCAGGGAAGGGGCTGTCCACCTGTACTTGGCACTGGTGAGGCTGCATCCTGAATGCTGTGTTCAGTTTTGGGCTCCTCACTGTAAGAGGGACATTGAGGTGCTGGAGTGTGTCCAGAGATGGGCAACAATGCTGGTGAAGGGTCTGGAGAACAAATCTTACGAGGAGCAGTTGAGGGAGCTGGGGATGTTTAGCCTGGAGGAGGCTGAAAGGAGACATGATCATTCTCTACAATTATCTGAAAGGAGGATGCAGTGAGGTGGGGATCAGTCACTTCTTCCAAGTAATGAATGATAGAACAAGAGAAAATGGACACCAAGGAGAATTTAGATTGGATATTAGGAAGAACTTTTTCATCAAAAGAGTTGTTAAACACTGGAACATTCTGCCCAGGAAGATGATGGAGTCACCATCCATGAAGATATCTAAAAGGCATGTCGATGTGGCATTTAGGGTCATGGTTTAGTAGTGGGCTCAGCCATGTTAGGTTAGTGGTCAGACTCAACGACTTTAAAGTTTTTTTCCAACTGAAACGATTTTGCAATTCTACGATTATACAACAATGAATACAGGCTTTTATGGGCATCAGTTCATCTTACCTTAAATGATTATATTATGGTTAATTTTTATATTAAGAATTGACATATTGACATGTAGATGTGGTGCTGAGGTACACGGTTTACTGGCGGACTTGGTAATGCTTGGTTAACAGTTGAACTTTGTCTTAAAGGTCTTTTCCAACATAAATTCTATGATTCTATGCTTGGAGAGGCCTACTGCTCTGCTTACAGCAATGGAGGTTCCAGTTCCAGCTCATTCCTGCTCCTCCAAAGGCAGCTGGCTGAAACGTCAAAAATGTATGTGTGTTTCTTTCTTAGACTCAAGCAATGGCATGGGGCACTTAGACATCCTGAGAGGGAATCGTTTGCCCTTCAGGAACATCACAGCATCTTTATTGTTTTCCTATAGAACTGGATATTAAGAAAATGGAAGATGTATTCTGATCTGCAAACAATATTTAGGGCCTTACATGGTGTCACATATTTAAATACCTCAGTGCTGCCTGAGACACACTGGAGTATCTGACAGATCCCTGCAGAGTTGGTATATATTTCACAAGACTTCTGTGAAACTCATTCCCTTTTGGACGCAGCTGAAGAGATCCCCGTTCATAGTTCACACAGCACTAGATGTTCATGCATGAGCAAACGAATCAAGCCCAAGGACACTGAACACTAAATTTGGACTTCAACCCTCGTGACTTATCCACCAGTCTGAAGTGTTCAAACCATAAGAGATGCTGAGATAAATAGCTCTGTACCTCCTCGTTAAATCCTCTGGCGGAGCAGGAAGAGGCATGAAACAGGGTCAGGGATGGTAGAGGCAAGTTATCAGCCCTTGGCTCTGGGGACAGGCAGCATAGAATCTGTTGCTTTGGGTAGAAATGAGCAGTCTGAATGACAAAACACAACATGGATCTCCTCTGTGAAGTCTCCTGAGGATAATAATGTGATCTTCTTTCACTTATTATTACTATAAATAGGTTATTACACAGCCCTGACTTCTCTAACCTCTACAGCAGTATTACTCCATTAGAAAAATAATAACTCGGTGGTAAATTATATCGTTTCTACAAATAGTGTGAGAATTGTTGATAACCAGAAAGGTTAATCCCTGTTTAATCTTCAGTTTCTGTGTTAGTATAGTATAAATCTAATGGTAAATGGGGGGCAGGAGAGCAGAATAGAGCCCTTGTCTCTTACTTAAAATACATAGTCATCTGAAAGTTTGCCTTATGCTTTGCTTTAGCACAATGATTTCTCATAAAAGGATTGTAAAATAACAATAATTGGAAAATAACTACTAAAAAGAATGGCATTTTTCAGGCCTTTCTGGCATGATCACTTTGGATGCAAGAGCCTGGGGAAAGACAGAGAGAAAGACAGAGAGAAAGAGAGAGAAAGAAAGAGAGAAAGAGAGAAAGAAAGAGAGAAAGAAAGAGAGAGAGAAAGAAGAGAGAGAGAAGAAAGAGAGAGAGAGAGAAAGAGAGAAAGAGAGAAAGAGAGAGAAAGAGAGAAAGAGAGAGAGAGAGAAAGAGAGAAGGAGAGAAAGAAAGAAAGAGAGAAAGAGAGAAAGAGAGAAAGAAAGAAAGAAAGAAAGAAAGAAAGAAAGAAAGAAAGAAAGAAAGAGAGAAAGAAAGAAAGAGAGAAAGAAAGAGAGAAAGAAAGAAAGAAAGAAAGAAAGAAAGAAAGAAAGAAAGAAAGAAAGAAAGAAAGAGAAAGAAAGAAAGAAAGACTGCAGCTGAACCGCACAAACCATTTGTTTTCAATAGAGGGAAAAGGTTCCTCAAGGAGTGGCTAAATCACTGAAAGGATTTATCTTTTATACATGCAAATGACCCTTAGATAACTATCCATAGAACTATAACACCAGGTAAGGAAGTACTGAAAACAAGTATTTATCCTCCGCATGTTATTTTTCTTTTGTCTTTCCCTGTTTCTAATAATACTCTTATGACACCAAACACTGCATAATTCGACATTTCAAATGTATGGCACCATGACAATGATATACGAGGACACATTTCCAGACCCTGGCATCAGAAGCAAAATTAACACTGAAAAGCAAATTACTTGCTTAGATTGGCTGCTATTTCTTAGTTTGCAAGGCAAATATTCAGTTTAACAGTTAAACTTGGAAACACAAATAACTGATGGCTTTCAAGCAATGACCGTAGATATTTACAGCCTACCAGTTTAAGTACCTGTTTTCTGTCAGCACCAAAGCTATTTTGCTGCAGGCACGTCTGGTTATATGATCAAATGTGGCTGAAAATAATCATACAATATGAATTAATTATATTCTTTATATAAAGAAATTATCTTTAAGACTTCAAAGAGAAAAAGTTGCAAAAACACAACTGAAGAAAATAGCCTATGGAGGTCACTCAAGAAAAATAATTTTTAATTTAAATTGATAAAGCAGTGCTCCCTGTCCAAAGTATTTGGTCTCCTTCTGGACAATTTTTAAAACTATTTGTGAAAGGAAATTAGAAACACACTGAATTTTCCTGCTAGGCTCCCTTCCCTCTCTGCCTTCTACCCTATTCTCTATAGCACCTCCCACTCATTGAGGACACATTCTCATGCTCCCTTTGTCTTAAGCTCAATCATCTTAAAAGAATTTTCCTGAAGGTCAAGAAGAAACAAAAAGCATATATCAACATGAAGGGAAGATGAATAATCTAAGTGTGGGTGCCAAGAAGAAACCAGAAATAAACCAATCATGTCCTGGGTAGCAGCAGAAGGACAGAGAAAAGAAAAGCATCATACTCTAAATTCCAGCCCCACAACCAATCCTTCATTTATAATATCAATCAGCAGAAGAGATTATGCAAAAATTATGAAACCAACAGTAATATATCCAATAACCTCATCACAGCTAATGTTAGAAGGAATGCCTTGGTCTGTGTTTTCAAGTGGGTAGCAAAAATGGATAGATGTCTTTCCCAGATCTGTTTTCTAGGGTGACAAGACAAAAGCAAGACTCCTATGGCCTTGAGCACTGATAGATTAACTTTTTGCAAGTGATAAAAGGTCTGTCATCTCCACAGAGTGCAGCTGACTCAGCACCACTACAACACATTGCTGCCTCATACAATGACAGCTAGGACTTTGAAATGGCTAGAAGTTTATCAGTCAAGATCTTCCTAATATCAGATCAAGCCTTAATATACCTCCAGCCATATAGATCTAAAATTCCATTTGTTCAAAGTTGTTAGTATATATACCTGGTTGTAAGAACCTTTGAGAAGCTGGACTCTGAATACAGACTTCTCCAAGTGAAGGAGGTTGGAAAGCAAGGGCTGCATACTCTGTTCCTATTTGGCTCAATGACTAATTAATAAAATCTTGATGCCCAGTTTCAGGGCTGGCATTAATTTATATTACTCTTCATTACATTAAGTTTTTCCTTAGTTAAAAGACAAAAAACCAAAACCACTACTGGGATAAACAATTTTTCGTCATTATGTAGACGTTCAGATGTACCGTCAAATATCAGACTCAGGTTTGAAATGTTGAAAATAAAAAAAATAATCTCTCCTTTAAGTCTGGTCTTTTAATGCCCTTTATTAAGTTCTATAAGGTCTTAATTCATATTTTTAGTAACTGTTAAAGAGCTCATTAACAGATCAGTTCATTACATAATGACAATAACATAATTCATTCCTAAAGTGGAAGCTGGAAGCAGAGTAAATCTTCACCATAAATTTCTATTAAGCTCTAACTCTGAAAATTAAACCACATGGAGAAAAAATAGTTTTAGGTAAAGAAGAAGAAAAACAAAGTTAGCTTATTTTCCAGACAGGAACACAGCTACTTCACCTGGTCCCATGTTGAAGGGGATGTTTGTGGATTCTCTACACAAAGTCTTTTTCCTCCTACAAAAGGAATGATCAATAAATATCAATTTGCTTTAGAAAAAAATCTCTGTCTATAAGCAATTTTTCACAAAGTTGACAGCCTTTTTTTTTAAAGTCACAAATCAGAGCTATTCGGCTGCATTTTGGTAAGAGTTATGTCCTCCAGGAATGCTTTAAAGGTCAAATGGTCTCTCACCTATAAGTTGCATCTAGGACTGGCATTGAAGGCATTTAAGTTGGTAGCAAAGGACCCCAGTTAGTTCCTGCAGCATGGATGGCTCAAATCAATTCCTGCCCTGGCCCTTTACTGAGGCAATCCATCAAGACAGTGTCTGTTCTCTTCTTAACTAAAGTGACTTCCACATCAGTTTATGAGCAGGTCAGATTCCAGCTTAGAAATTTGAGATTGACACTGTTTTACATTATTATACAAGAAAATGCTTTATAAATGCCATCACTTGGTTTGTGACACTGTCCACATTGCATTCCCGTCCAGAGCCAAGTAGCATAGTGTTCAATCTGGCGGTCACGTTGCCCAGTCATACTGCCCAACAGCGGGGCCAGCCACAGCCAACCACTGTGAATTATGCTGGGGAGTGCTGGAAGTACAGAGAAAGAGATTGAAAAGGGATCTCCTCAAGATACAGAGAGGATAAGTTTGGGAGAGAGCAAGACGGTGTTTACTGCATGACATATTCTAAAAAATTTGTCATAACCCAAACATCGAGTTATGAATTTAACACAAAATTGTCTACTGTAAGTGAACAGCTTATACTTTGCTGAGGGATCAATTATCTCATCATAACAGCCTCTTCTGGACATGGAAAGCAGAAGCAGCAGTCAGCAACAGAAGTAGGAAATTAGTATCATTTACCTTGAAAGAATTCGTAAGTTCCCAGGGGATAAGTAACATGCTGCTGTTCCTAGATTTGAAATAAGAAGGTGAAACTCTGTAGTTTCCAAGGTAATATGGAAGGCCTAATATTTTGCATGTCTTTTACAAGCAATCAGTTTCTTAAAATAATGCAAAATAACTACACAAGTGCATTTAGGTAAAACTGTGCACCTGGAATTGTAACAATTAATAGATTCCATTATAATCTGAAAGAATAATAAACTCTTTAACAAAAGACGTGAAGTAAGACTGATTTGTTCAGCATAACTTGCTTGATGCTGTTAAAGCCAAGCTGCATGAAAAAGAGATAGATTTATGTATTCTTCAGTATGAAAAATGTCAAAGAGAATTGGGGAAAAAAGCTATGTTCAGTCTCGCAAGAAGATGATTCACCATCCATCTCTTATAGTCACTGAAGTCAGACACATTCATTACCCATTATGCTGAGGACTTTTATTTTTCCCTTTTTGGTGAATAAGCACTGAATTACCCATATCACTGGGCCATCTCGCTAAAAGTGGCGGCTGCTGCTGTGTACCAAAATAACCATTAAAAGTTTATCTGTGAGGGATTGTATGCATTAGAATACATGGAAGTTGCCTCTGCTAATCAGAATAATGCTATTTCATTCTGAGAAGAGTCTACAAAAATTCTAAAAACCATCAGTGGATACCACATGCCCAGTGAGTGCTTACAGTTTAACACTATTCCTTTCACAGAAGAGAAGCATTTAGCAGTTGTCAGGGGTAGGATCAATGAAAATGTCAAAAGAAATGAAGACTTACAATGTCCTAAACACTCAAGGCCCAATGTTCCACATGGATTGGATTTTGAATTGATAGCAAGATGCTGTTCTAAACATGAAATTTAATGTTTTCATTCAAAATTTAAGTTCACTTTTCCTCTAGCTTTATTCTTATTAACTTTCTTCCTTAGTAAATTTATTCAACAGTAGTGGAAAGCAACCGGTAGGCTGGATTTTTACCAGTCTGTGTCACTGGATGTAGCTAGCTTCATGCTACCTGTGTATTACTATGTACTTATAATGAAATGTACTAAAAACAATAATTACTGACTTAAAATGTAGTCCTGCTGCCAGCAAACTGTATACTCCACTGTGCCACACAGAGATCTGCTTATATGTGTATATGTGGAACCTAAGAAAAAAAACAATCTACATTTCATTGGTGTTATAGAACTATAAAGAACAATCCTCAAAGCTACAATATAAAAGGTTTTTCTTTATTTTATTCACTGTGTATGTAGAGTTAACTGCTTAAGTATTTGCAGAAACAGGGGTAACAAGGCAACTTCAGTCACTCCATTAAAAATAATGGAATAAGAACCAGTTACTGTCATGAAATTTGTCCTATTTAGGATTTCCAATTATCTTTTGTTCTATTTTTGAACCAAAATTTCTAGTATTCACATGTGTTTAGGTTTTGATAAACACAGCCAAGAAAGACACTCAGCAATTCAAAGTTTTTTTCAATTGTCCTTCACATTTTTTGCCAACTATTTTAAACTTCTAATTGGCTTTTATTCTGCTCTGCTTAAAACCAGAGCTCTACATAGCAGTCCAAAGCATGCCAGGATACACAGGCAGTGGTTGGGGCAAGCTTTCCATAGCTCAACAGTAGCTAGCCAACCAAGTTTCAAACATTGAAGAAATCAGAGCCAACTCATTTAACCTGACCTCAGAGTACCTGGGAAAAGAAATCATCTAAAAGCCTAGATAAGATCATAACAGTTTAGCTCTTAAGGTTTTCCTTTTTCCTCCTGACAAAGAAAAAAACACATATCTAACAAATTCAATATATCTATTGAAAGTGTGTAAGTATTACAAACCCAGAAATACTGAAATTATACTACCCACATGAAATTGTTTTGATAATTGATTAGGAAAAAAGTATTTATCTTTGGTCGGAAAACTAATACATGCTGATATTTTTGTATACTGATTTATAAAACAAAGTATTCAATACAAATACAAGAAGCTCCAAAATCAGATTGGAGCATCATTATTCACATTGCCCTATGCTTGGCGATGTACAAGGAGCTTTTTGCTGCCATTGGCACCACAGTGTAGCAACTGAATGCAGTGTTTGATTACTGTACAAGAAATGGGTAGTTCACATTTCAGACAATTATAAGTGAGCAGCAAGTTTAGTTCTGAGCATATTGAAAGACTTACAGCAGATAAAATGGCCTATACAAAAGGCAAGCCTAAAGAAATTATTCATATCAAAATGTGCTAAGTATAATTAGAAGCTTAGGTAGAATAAATCTACTGCATGACATAAGAATAATACTCCCTTTCCTGTTTCATAATCTGTTTTTCCTGCCTCTAGGGATCTGCCTGTCCTCCTGTAACAATGATATTTTTCTCAGCGTTTCTCAAAAGTCAGCTCTCAACCTACTCAAAAAGAAGTGAGAAAAGGGTCTGTTTGGTAGCTGAAGTCAAACAGGTCTAGCTCTTGTGAGAGCACATTGCGGCTCCCTTCCAGTCCAGGAGATATGTGGCAGGCACATGACCTCCAAATCGGCAGCCTATTTCTCTGTTACAGCCAGGGTGTGCACCGAACTCGGGCAACTCTGAAAAACTCAGTTCAACAGCCCAGATATAGTATGTGGGGGCATTTCAAGTCACTGGTGCTTCTAGCTCCTCAAACAACCTTTTCAGTTTACTTTAATCAAGCTTCTGAGGAAAACGCACTTTATAATGTTCTCTTTGAACTAATGCATTTAACGTAACTTTAATCTACAAAAATTGACCAAGAAAAGTCCTGCTTTCCTTCTCTTTTCCTTTTATTCTTTGGTGTTGTGAATAAAAGTGTTTTTAATTGGCTCAGCCTCAAGGTAAATTCAACCCTTCAACAATGCACCTCACAAATTAGCTATGGTGACAAAATGAGCGTGTATTGCATGCATTAGACTTATACTGAAATTTCTGAGCAAAGAGAAGACATTTTAAGGTCCCGGGGAAAAAAAGAAATAAAGAATTGCTGCTATCTATTGGAAATTAAAGAGAAAGGCATTTATTTTAAATACATGTCTAGATTAGGAGTCAAACCAAGGAAAATAAGGAAGCATACTCCTCAAACTAATATCCATAAAATGTGTCCTGCTAGCTTGATTTATAAGGTACTAGTTTTACCTACTCATGCAATTGCTCCAGCTAGATTCATATACTGATTTGGCAAAACTATTGGGCTTTGTGAGATTTTTGAGCTTGTCTTTTTCTTAAATGGTCTCAGATGGTTTATTCCCACATATCACATCGTCACCTTAAACAAGCTGGGTTTTATACTAAATCCTCTGACTAGCAACGAGTCTTCTTTACTATACCCTGAACAACAAATGTTCTAGCATATGGCTTAGATGCAGCTTCAAATACCAAAAAAGTACCGCACCAACCTTCAGTTGTCTAAAAGACTAGCATCAAGTTCATCATAGAGGATTCTATGACAATCACAAAGGCTTCTTTTATGCAAGCAATGGAGAAAAACAGACACCTACAGAGTGTGATTCTGCTCATCTGTTCCAGGATAAGATAAAGTACTTTCACTGAAAGTACCTGCCTCTGTCCCTTTGGAATTAACCTACACAACCAGTCCAGGACTGATAGCTTACTTTCCAATACTTCCAGTTAAATGAGATTAATCCCACCCTACTGCCTAAGGCTGTACCTAATTACCAAGAAAAAAAAAAACCAAAGTGTGCTCCAGGATTTTGATTGCCCAGCTGGGATCCCGCTAGAGCTTGCTTGGCTTTTCTTTCTGCAGCAATCAGAGCAACGGGATGTATGAGAGGAAGCAGCCTTGTGCACTACAGGGTCGTAGCCTGAAAAGGAGCCAGGATGCAGTCTCAGACAGCATCTCAATAAGATTAGCAATGACAGCTTACAGCTGTACAACCTTTCATCACTGGAGACGTGCCTGCTCAGCATAGTGCAGTGCTGCAGAATGATCCTGGAGTCTCTCTCAGACAAGCTACTCCAGAAGCAAGGTAGCTACCCTGACCAAGCCCGGTGTCCCTGCTTTTCATCACATCTAATTAGCTACTTTAATTCAGCACACTGCCCTTGCTGTATGCAAGCTACATGGTTCAAAACCAGCTTGGTTATATCTCCATTTTAGATATAGCTAGAACATCTGGAAATTCACATAGACTTTACTAGTTTGTGCTTTAAAGGTTGCCACTGCAACTAAAGGTTTGTAACACAATTTCTGCCCATGAAAACTTATTTTCTGGAGCACAGTTCAGGCTCAAGGGAGATAAGGAAGTAGAAGTGTACAAGGACAAGCCCTGAACTACCAGAGACAATCTACTAAACCACAACAAATGAAAAATATTTCCATATTGAGGAATCTACATGATTCCAGGTCAACCTGTTCCCAGTGCTTATATGCTCAGATAAGCTCATAAAGCAGAGGTGGAAAACAAGTGTCCCTTTCTAAGTCTTCAAAATTTTCAATGCTACAGTTTTCAATCACGTTATAACCAGGTATTATGCAAACACTTGTACTTTCTGATCTATGTTTCAATAAAGGGGTTCTGACTGGGCAGTCCCTTTGTGACCTCTAAAAATGACAGAGCTGTCTATGCTTGGGATAGCTGAGGCAAGGGCACAGAGTGACTAGAATGAGACTGTCCCATTCTGCACTGCTTGATTTCTTCCAGAAAGTGGTATAAATAGCAAAATTAACTAGGGGCTCATCCAACAGTCCGCTATTATGGTGCTCAGTGGTGAGCAAGCTGAATCCTTCATTAAAGCCTGATCCACCATCAGTGAAAGCTTGCCTGCTCTTACCTGGAGGAACACACTCTAACTTTGTAAAAACACCATTTGTCAGCAACTACCTCAGCAACTTTACTTACCCCAGGCTCTTGAGATTAAAGCAGTAGGTAAGCAAGGAGCTGAAAATAATATATTCTATTTGCTGCATTTTACCTGCTTTTCTTGGGTCCACAGCCTGTTCACACATGTGCTAGAGAACAATGGCTTTGACCTCCCTGCAGGACCAAGGTCAGAGGGAGGAGCTGCTACTGCAAAGTCCTTTCCTCCCAGCCACAAACCTACACCACATCCTTCAGTCTTGACAGAGAACACAAACGTTGAGCTCACAGCTCTGCTGCAGCAACATTTATGAGTAACAGCAGCTGTATGCAGAATAAGCTGCAAGCAGCCAAAAGCCTCAGTGGGACATCAGGCAAAGGGTCTCTAACCGCAAAGTGGGAATGGAGGGATGTTTTTCCACAGCACGTGCACTCACTGAAAAAATGATTGAAATTAGCTGCCATTTGGTTTCTGACGACTGAGAAGTTTGAAATAATTCATATTTATTCCAATCAATACCAATGAAAAGTGGGACCTAACATCACCATATGTCTATCATTGACCTACTTGCTTGGTATATATAGTATATATACTGTATGCCCTTCCTGCTCATCTTCATCTCTCTTTTGATGGATTTAGCCTGTATGTTCTTTGAGAGAGAGGCTCAGTCTTACTGCACATCTATCATTTCCAAGTGAGATTATTACCATAAAATGATTAGCAGAAAAGGCAGAAAGAAACTTCTGACTCATACTTTATACTGAAAGTCAACAGTGCAATGATTTTTTTTCAGGGTATTCTCGGGCAGACAGCAGAATGGTATGGAACGTAACTTTGACATTTTGGCAGTATCTGAGGTCAAGGAGCAGTTTAATGGAACTACAGCACATAAAGCCAAATGCTTTGCTGCCTAAGTGCTGTTCATGATGTGCAGAAAGACCAGAAATGAGCTCTGTATTTCCCTTCTGGTATTTCCCCAGGCACAGGAGCTCTCAGCAGAAACAGACCCTCATCATCACTTTTCCAAAAAGCTCTAGACACAGTGACGGGAACTGTCAGGAGCACAATGCTTTCTGGCAGTCTTCAGCTAGCATGGAAGTTATTACAAACTAGTAAAACTCTCATCCTTGTTTTAACCTTCGTCTTGTGCCACCACCAATAATGGCAACTGAACAATCCTCCTCTTTTCCCTTTCCCCACAGCAGAAAAGAATCCACACCGCAATGATTAGACCCTTCATCCACCAGGAAAAATAACAAAATTTGCTAGATGTAGATGTGGGCTTCTGATGTTTCACTGAAGTTATATCTGTGCAATTGTCGTGGTTTGGCCCAGCTAGCACAGCACCACCACAACAGTCTCTAGCTCAGTGCCCCCATTCACCCCCATCCTCATTAGTATGGTAGAGGCCCCAGTGAAATGGGCGTAAAAAGATAAGCAAGGTTGTTGTGGATTAAGACAAGGGCAGAGAGGGCCTTACGGTTCCAGGCAAAACAAACTCCAGTACTCGACTTAGAGAGGAAAGTAGGAAAGTTTATTCTGCAAGAAACAGAAGGGATTAAAAGCAAAAAGGGAGTAGGATGATGAGAAAATTACAACCAGTAGTTTAAGATCTCCCTCCCCCATCCCTCCTTTCTTCCCGGGCCCAGTTCACTGCTCCCGATATCTCTACCTCCTCCCCTCTCAATGGCTCAGGGGGGCAGGGAATGGGGGATGTGGTCAGTCTCTCACAGATGGGCTCTGCCGCTTCTCTCTTCTCAGATGAAGACAACTCCTTGCACTCTTCCCCTACTCCAACACGGGGTTCCTACCCCGGGACACAGTCCTTAAGAAACTTCTCTGGTGTGGGTTGCTCCCAACAGCTGCAGCTTCTGCTGATACAGGTTCCCTCACACAGGGGACAGACAGTCCTTGGTGAGTATCTCTGGCATGGATTCTTCACCATGGTTGCAGTTTCTGCAATTATAGAGTCCCTCTCTCGGGATAAGGTCTCTTCTGGGCATAAGTTTATTGAGCCGCTTTGTCGTGGGTTCCTTCCCACAATTACAGCTGTGGATATTGGGTTCCTTCCTCGGGACATGGCCTGCTCCGGCCATAGTGATAAAGGGTTCCTCCCTCGGGGCACAGCCTCCTCCGGACATGGTTTTAATTAAGAAAATCACTGCCCCTGGCTCGGGGTCTGCAGTGAAGTGGTTGGGTCCCTCCCACGGCACACAGCCTCCTCCAGCCATAGTCACTGTCCCTGGCTCGGGGCCTTTAATGAGGTGAATCGCTGCCTCTGGACCAGGGTTCTTAGCAGAATGAGTCACTGCTGCCCCTGGTTTGGGGCCAGCTTTAGCAAAATGACTCTCTGCCCCTGATATGGGGTTATTATCAAAATGAGTCTCTACTGCTGATGTGGAGCCTTTAAAATAATGAAAATAAATCTCAGCTTTAGCAGTTCTCTCCACAGAATGCAAGGGAGTCTCTGCTCCAGCACACCTCCTCCTCTCTTTCATCACTGACCTTGGAGTCCACATGGTTGTTTCTCTCACTGTTCCTATTCCTTGCACCACCACCAGCCAGAAGAAGAAGGGCAGAAGAAGGAAGAAATGGGAAGAAGAAGGAGGAAGAAGTCTCCTTTTTCAGCTTCTTCTTAAAAAGTGATCATGGAGGCGTCTAATTGGCTCAGCACGAGCAGTGGGCCTGGCTCAGAGCTGGGGAGAGTTTCAAGCAACTACTTACAGGAGCCATCTTCACAGCCCCTTCCGCCTTACCAGAAAAGGCTATCATGTCAAACCATGGCAGCAATAAAACTAACTTTGAATTTTGTATGCTAAAGATCATTTGGTGCTTTCTACGGACAGTATTGTTCTGTGGACTTCTGAGCACAATAGCTTCACAACACATGCTAAAATCTTCCATTTTCACTGTCACAATAAATCTATTACTTTACTCGCTGACATTCATTTCTAAACATGCACAAGTCCCTAGTAAAATTTACTTTGCTGAAATCTGGCACACTAGGTCTATGAAATCCCAGTGTAGCTTATTTAAGACCTGTAAGAACAGATTCTGGGCTGCATTAGCATGTTGCTGCTTCTCAGCATAATAACAAAACACAGCCGCTGAATAGAGTCGCCCTGTCTCCCCATGCAGTCTTGTAAATAAATGTCAGGCATGCTTTCATCTGCATTCAAATCTGAGTCAAGTCGTCTAAAGGGACAACGTACCCTTTTTCATACCTGTTCACTTAGAATAAAACACATTCTGCATGGTACATGAGACTGGGGAAAAAATCATGAAGAAATTAATTCCAGCTCTGAGAGGAGCTCTTTTTTTTATCTTTTTAAATTTATGGATATGCAGAGTCTAATCTCTCTGCCTTGTTTTAAATGCCTGATGGAATCTGGCTTCACAGTTGATGCCACATCTTGATCTCCTGGGACATAAGTAGAGAACAGCTTGGTCTACAAATGGAAGTGCAATAAAAGTTAGTTAAACCATGCTTTAATTTTTAGTAACATGGGAGGACTGATCACACAGAATTTACACTGTATACAGGTAAAGAAATACACAACTAGAGAGAAATAAAGGGAAGCCTCTGTGCCTTGCTAATCAGTTTGGGTTGGGGTGGGGGGCTAATTCTCAATAAAGTAGATTTGTGCATTGTCTTCCAGAATGATGCCTAGCTGCACATACAGTGTTGATTCAAATCAGATTCAACATACACAGTCCCTGAAGAAAACACGCAGCTGCATCAACTATAAGTCAGATTTTCAAAAATATAAATACTAATAAGATTTTTTCAGAAGGAACAGTTTGTTACAGTTTCTTCCCTGTATAAGTAATGTATTAGCAGATTTTTGCTTTTAATTCTTTTGCTATTTGAATAATTCTAATCCTCGCTGTTCTCATTGGGCTCCTACCAATCATGTGTTAAGAAAAAAATTATGTTTATCTATTCATTCATTTTATCAGTGTATTTCTGAACATTGAGGAGAAATGCCCAAGAGCAAGCATTTTGTATATGCAAAACTTGATAAAAACTAAACATAATGCAGCTGCTCATAGGTGATGAGACAGCTAAACAGTCTTCAGCTCTCTTCTCAGTACTGGGAGGAGAAAGGAGATTCAAAATGCAAAACAAGTTTCAGACTTAAAAATGAAATTATGTGAGCCATTCGGACCTAGTGCAAATGCCACTGAATGCTAAGCCAAACAATCTTCTCCCTGGAAAAAAAAAAAAAAACAAAATACCCACAAAAATAACCAAATAAACCGTTTAAAATTAATATCCAAGCATGGGATTAATTCAGTAAAATTACAGTCTAGCCTCCTGTCCACTAACTCCAATAATAAACAGCCCAATTCTGCAAAAGACCAAGTATCCATCTTTCACACCAACTGCCAAGAATGCCACCAATGCTTGTCAAGGACTGCATCTAGGGTTGTTATTTATCTCATATTTTGCAATAAGAAAGTAATCTTTCTCATAATCAAACATGGAATCAAAATATACTTATTTTGCATTTCAGGGCTAAACATAGCAAAAAATCTCTTATCAGCACAGCTTTTCTACCACAGTGAAAATTTCAGTTAAATGACAGCACTCCTCACAGCATTCATGGTGAGCACTGACTGGCAAAGAGACTTGACTTCACTGCGCTGTTCAGCCTACCATTAGCTTAGCAAGACAAAACAGCCAAGAACTCACTGTCCCAGTTTCTCAGACAGTCTGACAGTAGCTGCTGACTCCTCCATTGCAGAACAGCCAAAGTCATTCCCATTTTAATAGGATCTCAGAGCAGTTTCACATGCAGCACTGGTACAATCACGCTGAAATCAAAGAAACATACTATAAAGTGATTCTTTAGTGCAAAAAATAGCAAACTCTGCCCATCCTTCAGACACACTGTGGTAGCAAAACTGATGCAGGCCCAGTGTGCAAGGGAACAGCCTGAAGAGTGACACCAATATATGAATATCTTTGTAGAGACATGACAAAAAGTCCTTTCTCTGCAGACAGCCCAAGCCAAAACATGATGTTCTTGCTGTATAGTGATTATCCAAGTGATCTTGTACAAAACAACATGGACAACCATTTTTACCACTCAAGCCTTCTGAGCTCTCCTCTCTGGTGGGTGCCCCTATGTAATATACAAACATAGGAACACTCTCAAGGGTGCTTCTTACCTTGAACAAGCCCATGATCTTGGCTCAGGAAAGAATCTAATGGCATATAGCTGTGCTTTTTTTAAGAAACATATACTTGAATTACTGATACAGTGGCATCTAAGTTATGCTTGAAAGCTCTCCAGAACTAGTTTCTTCCTGAAGAAGAATGGGAGAAAGAATAAACCATCAACTCTCCACCATCTTTTAACAGACAAATAAAAGGGCTCAGGGAGATAAAGCAACTTGCCAAAGATTGTCAAAAAGTCTGTGGCAGAGCCAGGCACTTAGACTAGACTTGCCCTTAATCGGTTTAGTACTTTCATTACAAACATTTTTTTCTATTAGAAAAGTAATCAAAAATTATTTAGTACGTAACTGCACAGAAGAGAGGTCAGGTGAACACTAGGCAATGGTCTAAAAACAAGAAAGCATGCCTCCATCACTGAAAAAACGTGAAAGTCAATGTAACTGTTTCACAATGGCACCTCCATTCTATAATGTTCACCCCACTGATTACATGGGAAAAAAATGAAATCATTCAACAGAACAAGTACAATCATCCTTGGGATCTGTAAAATATTACTAAAAATATTGTTATTTTCAAATTTCTGAAGCATGATATTAAGCATACATATTTGTGCTACTGCTGTACTACTGAATCTGAGAGATTCTTACCTATATAGTACCTCAGGAAAACAGAGAACTACATTAAAGGAAATAACTGAAAAAACCTTCCAAGTATACACTTTAGTCCACAGACATGCTTTTTTATTCCTTGCAGCCTGTCAGTAAGTTTTTTATTTTAAAATAAATTGCTTTAGAACTTGACTCCATCCTTTCGCTTCGGAAAAAAATGGACAAGAAGGGTTTCAGAAAAATTTCTTTGCATCTGTAAAATATACCTTCCCTTTCAACTAGAAGTAGTAAAAGAATATTTTCCTTATGTCAAGTTTTGCCACAAAAAACATAACCCTCGCTCAGTTATTTTCATTTTTATTCTCACCTACTCAACAAGTTCAAATTAATACAACTGGCAAAACTGAGAGGCCTGTTATCTGAGCTACAGATCAATTAGTTCAAAGGCAGCTGGGAGCAACAGACATCTTCCAGGACACGTACAGAAAAGCAGAGAAAACTTCACATTTTGTTGTGTACAGTCAGTCTGCAAATGTTTAAGAGAAAACTAAACTGGGTAGGAATAATGTTCTATTTTGTCAGATGCATTCAATGTTTTTAAACTGAATGGCAGAAATGCAAGCTCACGAGTTCCTCCTTGCTGCCTGCCAAACAAGTCAGACCTTGAGCCCTTTCTTTCACTTCAGTCTACTTAATGAATGACAACAGGATACAAAATCCCTGATTCATCTCTCAGCCTATTTACAAACCATCAGCCCAAGAAAGAGAGTAAGTTCTGAGGTTTTTGCTAATAAGTTAAACTGAAAATAAGCCCATCCTTGTCTTTAACATACAGATGTTAGCAGAGAGGCACCATTTTCCCAGGGTAAATGCAATGGAAGGGGTTTTTTTAACATAGCTGCGGAAGCTGCAACGAGCTCCCATCTACCATAACAGCACGTCTTTGCATCTATGTTGACATGTGTACTAAAACTTCCAACTTTTTAAATCACATTATAACTCTTTTTCACATCCAAAGAGTCATTTGATGTCTAATACAAAATTCAGTTGATTTGAAGACAGAGAGCTGGCTGAAGATCAGACCCAGCCATATTCTCAGGTAAAAGGATGCACTGAGGATCTAGGTGAAAATGTTACGCTTAACTTGATTTCTGAAAACAGGTCATTTCATGTAAACATTTTCAGAATTCGACCTTTGTAATTTAGTGCTGTTTGCAATTTCAGAGGATGGGTAAAGAGTGACCTAACAGAAGAATCAAATTATGTTGTGTCAGCCTCTGAAAAGAGGGACAACTATGTTTAAGTCCTTTAATTACTATGGTTTATGTCCTAAATATCAGCACAGTTTCTGTTCCAAGATAGCAGGTTTCCATTTTTGCTCTCATTATTTTTTAGTAAATTTCAAAACATATTGTTTTCCCTATATCGGACCAAGTTCAACAAGAAAAGCTCATCTCAAATGGTATTTTGTGCACTCAGAAAGCTTCAAAAACCCAGCTTGTAGCTCACTATGCCACATTCAGCCCCAGCATAAGTGACTCCTTCAACTTGCAGAGATTTGTGTCCAGTTTTAAAAGGTCTGATTTATTCCTGATCTCTAAACTGCTCTTGGATAGACCTCAGAGTTGCTTCCATTTATTACTCTGCACTACAAGCAACTATTCCACTATTCAGTATCAATTTAAAATCAATTGCACAGCACCACAGTCAACCAGTTATCTAAATATACCTCAGATAGGTAAGGCTCAATTACACTAGAGGAGTGAAGAATATATAGAGGAGATTCATCACCAACTCACATGGATATCAGTAAAATATGTAATCAGCAATAGACTGCATGAAATATAAGAATGTGGACACATTTTGTGAGTTAATTCTCCTGTATTTCACTAAAACCAACTTTTAATCTTCACTTTTTTCATATTGATGGAGTGAACAAGACAAGACTTTTTAAGTAGGGTAAGTCTGTACACAGAGCCCATGATCTAGCCTGTAGTAATCATTGAATCTTTTTGCATTGTTCTTGGCAGAATTATTCTGACAGACTCTAGCTAAAATCATAGAATCATAGAATGGTACAGGTTGGAAGAGACCTTTAGAGATCATCTAGTCCAACCCCCCTGCAGAAGCAGGCCCACCTAGATCAGGTCACACAGGAACACATCCAGACAGGTCTTGAAGACCTCCAAGGAAGGACACTCCACATCCTCCCTGGGCAGCCTGTGCCACTGCTCCCTCACCCTCACAGTGAAATAGTTCTTTCCTATATTTAAATGGAACTTTTTGTGTTTCTGCTTCATCCCATTACCCCTTATCCTGTTGCAAGAGACAACAGAAAAAAGGGATGTCCCAACCTCCTGATATCCACCATTTAGATATTTGTAAATATTGATATTTAGATATTTGTAAATATTAATAAGACCCTCCCTCAGTCTTCTCTTTTCTAGACTAAACATTAGCCCCAGCTCCTGCAGCCTTTCCTCGTATGAAAGATGTTCCAGCCCCCTGATCAGATCTCTCTAAAATTTTGCCTTGGCCAGATGTGATGAACTGATGAACTTCTCTGTATGGATTTCTCTTACCATCCCCCTCATCCATCAAAGCAGTCACAGCAGCACTGCAGGTCCCAGGCACAGGTCAGCAGATTGCTCAGCTGGCACGGCAGATCCAGACTTGGAGTAGAGTTTTCTGCAGAGCAGACCTCAGCCAAATCACCGAGCAGGTCACCAAGAATGGACTGAGGAGTACTGGAATAAGGAGAGTTCAGTGTGACCAAACAAATAGGGTGGAAACTGATTTTGTTTCAAAGCTAAGCTCTATGAGAGTGCAGTTAGGGATGCTGTATAACAGCCCAGGAATCTTGACTGAATCTTTACAACCCATTGAGTATATAATCAACTTATTAGATACTAATAGCAGCTGTTATGGGTTTGTGTGGAGCCGCTTTTTGCCTGGTAACAGAGGGAGAGAGCTGCAGTGCTGCTCCCAGTCAGCACTTCTCAAAACATTCCCCGGCTCTGAGGTGGACTCACCTCCAGCCAGACCAGGCAAATCTGGTGCCTCTGCCACCATTATTTAAGAAAGGAAATCTGAGCTGTAAGAGGAGATGGAGGAGTTGTACAAGATGAAGGCAATCATGTGGACCCCAGAGTCAGAGAAGGAGGAAGGAAGGAGGAGATCAGACCTCCTTCTGCATTCCTCCTGATGCAGAAGGAGTCAATGGAAACAAAGGGAGACAAACAGGGAGCTAGGGATAGGAATCAGTAAGGTACCATGATATACCTTTTCTCTTATTTCAGCTTTCTGCTAGGAGAATTTTATTGGGTTTTAGAAGTGTTCAACATATTTCTTCTCTCTCTTTGATAGATGCAGAGGCAGTTGAAGTTACAAATTCTCACATTGGAATTTCAACTTTGTACCACACAAACTAGGACCAAATCAAATAAAAATAAAAGAGTTTTAGGTAATCTATTGTGAAACCCTCAAATCCATTACATTTGTACAGTGGCTTGGGTTTGGGTTTTTGTTTGTCTTTTTTTTTTCTAATTTAAGGGCAATAAAAAGCTGTTCTTCCAGTTTCAATAACATGAAAAGCTTTGGAGCTTTGCATCCAAACAAACTTTTAGCAGTGTAAGCACACACTCATCTTTTATTATTACTATTATTACCACCACTATTACAATCATGAGCTTTTTTCCAAAGCTTTGTTACCTGTGTGAGTTCTTTTCTTATCTATCATGGAATAATGTATCAGTCCCCTACCTGCGGGAAAAGGAGAGGTTTCCTTTTCTTCTTCCTTGAATGTTATCTGCTCCAAGACAAAATATAACACCTGCTGTTTTCTATCAATCACTTATGAATAGAAAGAAATAACACTATATTTGATATTGTAGTTCTGATTAAGTCAGCTAGTTATATTTTGCCATAGAATACACAATTAGTACATACAAAATAGAATCAAAACAAAATAAAGACCAAGTAAAATCTGATTTTGCAAGCAGAAGGAGTAGCAAATGTTAAAACAGGTCACTTTACAGAGTCTCCTGGCCTTAGAGATCTGCAGACAGGCTTCTGACTGCTGCTGGAAGCTCTGCTGGTGGTGGCCGGCAGAAGCAGAGACTACTGGTGTGATGTAGTGCCCAGCCCACCCCATGCTGGGGACCTCAACCCTGTTGCACCTGCCCAAGACCCAACCTTTAGGCTAACACACCATCGAGGCTGCTCACTACCTGGGAGGCTTGTCTCTCTATATGGGGAATTACTTAGGGTCCTGTACCCTGTATATCAGGAAGGAGGAGAAACAATTTAACAGACATTTAACAAGCAATCTGCAGGAAAGCCAGAGTCATTCATGGGCTGCAGCAGAACTTTGCCACGTTCTGTGTCCCATTTTGTCAGAGGAAACATGCTGTGCCCAGCTGGGGACGTGAGCCCATGCCTCTGTGCACATCCTGCTGTCTTCAACATACACAAACCTACTAACATTCACTGGCACCAAGAGTCCTTGTGACTGACATATCAGTGCCAGCTAAGTCCTTGCAAAGCTGCACTTATTCCAGAAAAACTGCACTTTTGCAGAGAGCTGAAAGCACACATAATTTTTTGTACTCTCAGCAAGAGCACTTTGATAGCAGAAGTCAGCACAACCTTACCAGTATATCCATACCAGTGCTACACCTGGCCTAAGGTCCTGCTGCTTGACCTCTCTTTCACCTATCTGGATCCCAACCTTTCACTTTCTCTTACAGCTTTCTACGCCAGTCTTGACCATCAATTCTGCGGCACAAAGGATGTTGAAGCAAGGTAACATGCACAAAGGTTTATTAGCAGGAACCACTGCTGATGACATGCATTGACTCTAACAGATAACGTAATGTGGGGGGAAACAAAACAAACACAAACGCAGAGGACAGAAAAAAAGGATAGAAGAGGGGAAAATAGGGAGAGGAAGAGAACTCCCACCAGAAACCAGTCAGTAGGAGCAGCCATGGCGCACCAGGTAAGTATCATCCTTTGGACAGTGCCTCCAGTGGAGATAGAGGCAAGCGATGATGAGGAGGAGGACTTCTCCCCCTCATCCTAAATGTTTCCTAAATGTTTCACTGACACCCACTCAAATCCCCTATGGATTGCTCCTGCAATGGTGTACATTGATTGATTGATAAGGAGTGAAAGAAACTGAAAGAGGGGTGACTCTCAAGCCAGTGGTAGCTTCTTGCATGAAAGCCTGTGGTAACAAAGCCATCAGCATTTGCAGGTGCTAGTCCATGCAAATGACACAAAAATAACAGCATGAACACAATAATGCAAAAGTCCTGGCACAGAGGCTCCAGCTAATAGCTCTACAGCTTCAGAGGAGGTTAAAGAGCTGCAAGGTGCAGGCTCTTGCTAAGGCCAAGGCATTTTGGTACCCACAGCATGTGTACATCCCTGCAGCACAGCACATTTTGAAATTCTCCATATTTTCTTTGTCTCTGGAGTCAAACTATACCTATTTCCAGTGTAATCAGTAAGAACAATTTATTCATATTTTAGTGATTATCATTATCTCACAGTCTTTCCTAACATAGCTCTCAACTCATACAGAGGCAGCAATGCCAGGACTAGGCGTGAGTCTGCAGATTAAAACAGAACTAAGCTTTCTGAATCCTGAAGACTGCAAACAGAATTTGTACCATCCTCTCTTTGAATTAAACTAGTAGGCTCACCACATTTCTGGTTATTACAGGTAGGGCAGACATATATCAGAAAACAGAATTCAAACCAGCAGGGGAATCTCAGCAAGGAGGCTGAGGACTGAATGCACATGGTGAGTAAATTATCCTCTCATCTTCCGAACTGCTCCCTCTGGATGGCATTAATGACATGCATTAGTTGTGTGCACCAGCACAGAAAAAAAATGAACCATGTTTCTGAACGATAAATGATCTCTTTATCAGGAAGGCATAGGTAGACTACACGGAGAGCAGCAGCTAGGCAAATAAACTAAGTTGTCAAATAAACAATTTGTGAACTTCATCTTACTTACAAGGATTAACTCTAATCTCTCCATTTGGATTCTGTCCTCAGCTTCTGTTACAGGCAAGGTAAAATTACAAGTATTTGTGGCCTTACTGGGCCACTGCCCATATTTCTCTGAATAAAGAGGGGACTTGAACTGTGAGCAATCCCAGAAGAAAGACGACAGGAAAATATTCAGAAAATTCCAGAAAACCCACCGAATCTCCAAGACAGCAACCAAGCATTTGCTTACTGGCATAATCTATGGTAAAATGACTAAGTACATCTACCAACACTGTAAGTTGCTAAATACACTGGGAATCCACCACTGAACTTTAAAGTGAAGACTCACAGCAAGGCAAGACAAGGAAGACTATCATGAGGACTTCACTTCAATCACTGAGAAGTTACAAGTTATTTACTACCATTGGCATAGGAGAGAATACAGGCCTGCTGCCCCATTTCAGTCCATAGGGCACTATCCCAGGAAAGGTGAGCCCTGGTGCCAGGCAGCAGGATTTCCTAAATGCTTACTCATCCCATAGAAGAAGAGAGCAAGGGTCAGTGAAGTCCATTCACTGGGAATCACATCTGTGCTTATCTGGTGATCCAGCCATACAAAAACCCTGTTTCACTCCCTTGGAACAGAGACTGTAATGTCATTCTCCCAGGGTGCTCTTTGACACTTGTGTAGAACTTGGATAGCAATGGTAACACCAGATGGGGGATTAGGACCACCTCATGTGTCCTATGGTTCTCCTATATCCCCAGCTGAAAGGTTCCCAGTGTAACTGAACTCCAGCACATGCTCCATGTGTTACATTTCCTACGCTGCTAGTGGAGAGAGGAAGATATTCACATTAGGAATATTAGATTCTCATTCAATGCTGGTGGGTTTTGTTTTGTCAAATTCAAGACATTACAAGATTCTTTTGGAATATTCAATGTTTATTTCCAAAATACTTGGAAATATTGTTCTCCTGGGTTTCTTCTAAACAACCCTAACTAACCCTGCTAAAATATATCCTAATAGATGAAAACATTTACCAGTTGATTACTTTTTTCCATGAACAATCTATGAACTTCATTTGGAAAAGGAATGAAAACAAGATAAAAGAGTAGGGCAGGAGAATAATTTCTGAAAGTTGGTAACAAAAAGCAAGTCTTTGTGCTCCCACAAAATCCCACATACACAAAAGCATTAAATCACATACCATGGCAATACAATAACTTGTCCTCTCATTTTTTACTGGTGGTCAATAACTATTTCAGGTACTTCCAAAAACTCAATTTTTAAAATTTTGAAAATATAATATGATGTTAACTCTATAGATGATGTGTGTGACATCTGTTGGGAAAAAAAGCATTCATTAGAACAATGTAGAGAATGGGGAAATGAGGCTGCAGCTGCAGTTACAGACAGTTTGATCATCCTGTACTCTAAAGTTCACCATTACAAAAGTTTGTTATAAGGTAGAAAGTGTCACCCAGTTAGAAACTTTTATAAAGGAAGCCTTTAAAAAGAATAAACATAAAACCATTTGCAGCAAGCCTCCAGCTCTTACTTAGATGTGCACTCAACTTTGAAGAATCAATCCACACATAGTCCTTGGCCCAACTGTGCTAGCGCTTAAAACTAACAGACCCTCGCTAAAACTCTGTGATTTAAATTGTCTAGGTTATCTTAAACTTTTCAGATGACCTCCCACTGCACAGCACTGCAGGAGTGAATTGGTTTAAAGCACATGACATCCTCCAAGAAGTACAAAGTTACTACCAGAGCCTTGTTTCTGACCCAGAAAACTAGGAGACTGCCTTTTTGTTACAGAACAGATGGTAGCAGGAAATCAGCATTAAAGCATGCACCTCACAATCGGCATTTAGCACTGTTTTGTTTTTAAATGTTGTTTTCCTCTAAAAAATGCAATCAAAGCATTGTGAGAACTGCATTTTTGTCTTGTCTTATGGATTTGCCAGTTAAATATCTCAATGTGCCAGTAAAAGGGCTTTTTTTTCTAAAACTCAGGCCTAGAAATTCACTGGGGAATTGGAAGTCAAGCTGGGTTGTTTCCATTTCAAACATTAGTACCAGAAATAAAGACTTCACAAGCCAGATTTAATTCTCACTTGTGCTTCTGTAAATTCCCTACCTTTAAATCAAGCTTTTCATTTTGAGCACCACATCAGGTTAATTGTCTTAAATGGTTCTCACGGCAAATATTTTAAGTTGTTGGAGCTGGGATTAGAGAGACCTGACCACTGCTGATGCAGGGACCTGGGACTCTAATGAATGTTGTCCTACCAAGGGTCCCTGTCACTCATCAGCCCCACTCTGCATTCTTGCTTGAGTATCTGAGCAGGAATTGCTACAATGTCACCTCTTCTTCACACTTTAAGCTAAGGAATAATGTGGATGGTATCTTTAATAAATAAGATTTCCCCTGAAGACAGGTTGTAGTTGAGTAAGCAGGAAGCTGAACTATCTTTTTGTTCCAGAGGTGAGTATCAGTGCTTCTGTCCCTCACATGGCAATACATACTGGTGGGCAGGCAGTGTAGCAAAGCCCCGCAGCCATTGCCACCCTGCTATGTGCCCACGGAACCAAAGAGCAGGCTTAAGCACCACGCACTTCCTGAGCCATGCTCTTCACACTCATACTGCCTAGCTCACTTGTGCCATACTGACCTATTCCCAGCAGGGCAAGCTGACCATAACATCAGTCTTTCTGATCCACATATGGCCATATGAGATGACTGCAAGTTATTGTGACACTTAAAGCAGGAAATGGAGGCTAAGCAAAAGCAGGCACACCAATGCTTAGCTTTCTTTCCCAGTACTAAGCACACACTTTGCTCATGCTAAAAATTTGCAAAGGCTCAGTTATTATTCTCCTGCACTCCTCAGGGCTCACAGAAGCAGTGCTTTGGCATTGGCTTGGGTTCAGAGAATTTGAACAAGTCAATTCAGGATCAAATATAAGCCAAGGTCCATGCTGGCAACACCGTCTAACGGCTGCATAAAAAATGGATTTGTTTCACAGATAAGCAAGGGAAACTATGGCCAGACCTGCCAATCAGGGACATTTGATCAAAACTAATTTCACCTTTAAGCCTCGTCACTGAGTGTTCTGTAAGCCCATTACATTCAGAACAGTGCTAAAACACTGCAGCAGAAATTCTGGAAAGACTAGAAATTTCTGCATCACATTTTTACCTCTTTGTTAAACACTTCCTAGTAAAGCAGACAATGCCTTCACTGAAGGAAGCCCCAGAGAAATCTGGTACTCTCCCTGCTTATTTGGATGCACAAAGCTCCACAGTAATACTGGTACATTTCTGAAATAGCTGATGGCAAGCCATGCTTATTTATTTGTTCAGGTCTACAGGTTCAAATTGCTTCAGCTAACTTACTTGGAACTAATGCCATTATAAATGTTTGTAAATGTCAGAGATTATCCTCTTGGTTGATTTTATATTACTTACCCTTCAGTGCTTTAAAATGATACAGTGCTGTCCTATTTAAAAGTAGCATTTTTTCCAAGTACATGCAAATGCATCAAATTCAAGAGTTTCTCCTTGAAGTTTCTCGAATAGCAGAAAAAAAAATCACCATCCTGCTTCCAGAAAGGAAGATTCATTGTAATTCCATTGCATTTACTCTGGAACAAAGAATAACTTTAGATTGCAGACCTGCGAATGTTAGTTCTTACCTGTCAGAGAACAGATACGATTAAATACATAAAAATATATAATTTGTAGTATGCACTGAGATTTACTCCAATTTAACATATTTTCCCCAGAGTTAGCAAGAGAAGAAGACTGAGATACCAGTAGCACTTCCTAGGAGTGTTTGCTTTGAAAGGAAAACATTCCCCTCCTTATTTTTTCTCTAAGTACTTAGGGGAAGCTTATGAAATTTAATACAGAAATTATACAAAAAGCAGTCCAGGTAGTAATACAATCACTCTTGTCATAAGCAACACCTACCATCATATAATGGATTCAGACTCACTGTATATTATGTTATATTTTTATTTCTGAATTTTATATACACTTACATTATGCTTTGCTCGAAATATAAAGCAATACCTAAGAAGAAATAGGGGTCACAACTGTCAAAAGACAAAAAACCAAACCTAAAATTACACTAAAAATTACACAGCTTTTCTGTACTTATAAACCGTATGAGCCTTACGGATGACAGAATGGGGCTATATCCAAGATATAACAATATTCAAAATTTGTGTACTTTTCTGCTGTTTCTTCCTTTTATATTTAAAAAAAAATCTCTTTAAATTGCTTCTCACCCCATGAATCAAGGATGCATATCACTGTAAATATTCAGTAATACGCCACAGCACAACAAAACGATTTTTAATCCTAAAATAATGTAAGCAGCAATCTAAATAGCAGCACATGTATTTTTCTGTGAGACCTTTTAAAGAAAAACAGTTTGTACAAAAGTAAAAAGTAGCACTGGAACAGAAGAGACAAGAAATTATTTTGAAAGAGCACATATAGAAAAGCACTTCTATCATTTTCAATTGCCAAAAATTTGCATTAATGTTTGGATTTATCAGCTAAGGACTAAAGTTGGTGATAACACCACATGTATTCCAGAAACCAGAGCCTCACTGTTTGGCAAGCGGAAAGGAGGTAACACACAGACACAAATTGGGGAAACTAACTTTGAAATTACACATTACACATTAAATGTTCCTATATTTGAGCAAAACGTCTTCCTAAACCATTCTCACTGTAATGTATATTTCTTCCTAACCAAGCTTATGCAAATCTTGAGACTGATATGCTTTATTATATTCAGTAAGCCATTACATAGTCCAAAGTAATTCCATGTTTATAACATTTAGCCATATGAAAATTCTGTTTACAATGGCAACACTCCTAATCTAGATACCCAGATGTTAAAAACAGTCCTTTGCAAAAACAGTCAATTCCATTCTAAAATACACCTTATATTATGAGAGCAAAAAAACTCTTTTTCCAGTATAATAAACATCTTCTTTGGAAGATGTGAGGACTTCACCCAAAAATCTTTTTAAGGGATGACAGAAAGCAATGCTTCTGACAAAAATGATAAATATGCACGACACAAAATAAATTCTTTACTGTCTCCTCATGAATGAATGAGAACATGAGGATTTTTACATGCTGGATGAGTTCATAATATCTCCCTTACAGTTTATTTGAATTTTTCCAGAGAAGAATGATGTGTCTGGCCACATTTTATTACTTGTGGTACAGATTAGAAGGAATCTTCCTTCCTCTCTGAGACATTGTCTGCCAATGTCTCCTGAACACCCTTCTTTTGCAGGAGTCTTTCTTCAAAAATGGCAAAGGTGACCCCATGTAGATGAAGGATGAGATGCAACAAAAAACCTTAAGCATCATTAGCTATGGAGATCACACTGTTTTAGGCAAACTACCAAAGATGAGTGAGCAGTTTGCTGGAATGTTCAATATACTTTCACCAAATGTACGTGGGAATTAGAAAAATAATGTCTATGAGAAATGCACATTGCAGGATCAGCACAAATGCATGGTGTCATGCATACCAACCTGAAATATCTTCTTAAATTCATGCAAAAGCACCTTCCTCATTTGTTTCTCTGAATGAGAATTCTTCTGTACAGACAATAATGGATATTAAGAACTTTCCTAGGGCAGCCAGACTCAACATATTATGTAAATGATGTAATTCATAACTTTTCTCCATCTAAAATGTAATTATAACTCTTCTCAGTGATATGGCAACAGACAATCCTTCTCTGCAAGGAGATGATCCTAATCAGGTTAACCTGAATTTTGACATTGATTTGCATAGGAGAAATGTTGGGACCCTGGCTACTTATGCATGAAACAGCAGTTATCTGCCTCTAAGATATTTCCTACATCAGTACTGATATGTCACCTTGCATGAATCTCTCCGCTTCCAAATTGAGCTTCTGAAGTGGTACGATTTTCACATCACTGTTCCAAAGTCAGCAGCTATTACCTATAACTAATATAATATGACAACACTCCTCAGTGTCTCACTCTTCAAATGCCCCTAGTAATTGCCATCATTCAATATTTAGAATTATGAACTACATCTTCCCAGCATGCTTAAGTATAGAGTCTTACATACACAGGTTCCTCTTAGCTCTACACTCTTGAGTTCTCAGAGTTAATATGAGCTCTGTGGAGGTAAGTGCTTCAAAACAAATACATTTCAAAAATCTGTTTTCTTCTCTAGAGAACATTCTTGAAAATATAAAAGAATTTTGACCAAATTGCCTTCTGTTTGCCTACTGCCAATAAAAGCAGATAACACTCAGCTCACGTTACATAAACCGTTCAGGTATGTCAATATCCCACTAGAGTTACTCCCAAGTTCTGCAGCTAATTTTGATAATGCAGCTCTAGATCACAGAAGAAGAATGACATAATCACTGCTTAAGTACAAGCAGTCTGATTCTGCCACCCTTTCTCGCATATATGGAACTCAGTTATACAAACAGATCCACTGAATCTAGTAGGACTTTGAGTCAGAGTGACAGAACTGAGCCTTTGCTGTTTAAATAGGGTGTAATTCTCAGGTACATACCACTACTACCTGTTTACACTGCTCTGGCAGCATAAAAGGACCTTGAAATGGGTGCAAAAATGAATGTTAGAGCAAAATCAGGCTCATCCCACAAGAATTTCTGTGTATGCATACTGCCAAGCGACTAGCAAGGTGCACGGAGTGAAAGACGGAAATACAGCTGGTGTTCCCTTGCACAGGAGACAGACAATGAATGAGTGACTCCATGTGCATAATGAAATTACATTAGAAGTAAACGGAATACAACAGCCAGCGCTCCACTCCTTTGTAAGTGGTTTGAATGGCCAGCCACAGTCCCTCACATAGGAAAGGGGGAAAGTAAAATGTCCTACAAGAGCAGCAACTTCAGCCCTTAGACCACCAGTGGGAGTCCATGAGACCACATGAGCTTTCCTAATGCTTTGTATTACAAACTTTTTATAAAGTAGTATCGATCTATCATTAAACTTGAGACACGACTGGGCCCCAAAGAACCCTGACTCAAAACTTAGAAAGAGAAAAGCATCAGTAAAAAAAAAGAAGCATTACCTGGGAAGACTAGCTCTGAAGGAAATGAATCCTTTGTCTATCAATGATATAACATGTTTATTCAGATCGAGGCAAAAAAAGTTAAATGTGTGAGGGTGAGGGAGCACTGGAACAGGCTGCTGAGGGAAGGTGTAGAGTTTCCTTCCATGGAGGTCTTCAAGACCCGCTTGACATGTTCCTGTGCGACCTGATCTAGGTGGACCTGCTTCTGCAGGGGGCTTGGACTTGATGATCTCTAAAGGTCCCTTCCAACCCTTCCATGACTCTATGATTCTATGAACCAAGTTTACACTAGAAATGTAAAAGTGACTTTGGGCAACTTTATCTCCTAAAAAGACCAACTTCACCTCACCTGATTTCTCTGCACCCTAAGGTAAAAGAATGCATTAATAAAAGCAGTATTTTTGCCTTAACTTTGAAATCTTGAGACTTTGACTTGGTCAGTCATCTGAGTGATCAATTCACCATCCCTCCACTATCAAATATTTGACAGGGTGTTATTTTGTCAGTACTAAGAAGCACTGATGTCTCAATTCATTGCAGGGAATATCTGAAAGTAGAAGTCTTTTCAGTCTGCAGACAACATGAACTATCTAAAGAAATCTCTAAAAGAGTATTAAAAGGGAAATCAGACAATTTTCATGTATTCGACTGGAGACAAATTTTTACTGTCACCGCACTAGAAAGCATCCTCTATTTGCATGGAGGAAAAGAAGTAGAGAGTATTTAATTGGATTAAATGCAAAAGTACATGTATCAATGTCTTTACTCTGAATTAAACTATATATTTTTTAATATTTTCCAATAGAAATAATGTAATGGACTCAAACATATTGAAGTAAGTTAAATAGGAACAAAAAAGAATTTTGTCAGAACTAACATGGTCTCATTTATTTAACAATGTCTCTTCCCTTTCTGGAGTGTTACCCTATCTAAAGATCAGGTTAATTTTTGTTTGCTTTAATTTTTAGAGATTAGTAAAGAAACAGAAAAGAATGTAGGCAAAAAGATAAATGGACAGTTTTTCAGATGATACTTAATTGGAAGCACAGCCAATTAAGATGATAGAGAATGCAGTCAAGCACAGATGAGTTTTAAACTAAGTCCCCAAGCAAGCAGACAGCATATGCAGTTAAATGGGGATAAATTTTGAACAAGACCAGCAGAGAAAGAACGCTCCAAAACCTCACAACTTCTGTTGAATATAAAAGCTAAGAGAATATGTAGAAAGGGATTAAGGAGAGCAATGTGCTTTGCTAACAGTTATTATAGCCACACAGTTTTTGTTGATAAAAAGAAAAGTTTGCTCTGTCAGTGGAGACTGGTTAGTCAGATTCAAATTTTTGCGTATATAAGAACTTATAGTTCATAATGGGAGATGTAGTTTCTGGTCTTCAGGGAAAAGGTAATTTTGAAGAAGAGTGGATACACTGCATATGAGACAGAAATCTAGAAAGTGTTGAAGAGCTATCAACAGGATCTGAATGTCTTGGAAAATAGCCAAATTTTCCCACTGTGATTAGATCCAATTAGTGCTAAGCTTTCATTAGAAACACATTTTTTAAAATAAATGAGAGGTAATTTATTACACATTGTCCCTTTTTCATGATGCCTTTATAGAACAGCTGGGTGCTTTAGATGTATTGCCTTTTCTTTAAAAATTCCTATTGAAAACATATGGGCTAGCTTGTTGCAGCTTTCAGTATTAACTCAGCTACAGGAAGACAGCAATTTTGTCAACCAGTAGAAGTGCTTGAATTATTGCTCTGCTCTCAGTGTGGTTGATCCTTTGTCTAAGATTCACAAGATTCATCAGCAAATCACACAGCAGGCTCTGTTCAGTACCTACCACAAGATTATCTTTTAAGGACCCACATTGAGATTTCATTAGTCAGCCCTATTTCCAACTTTTAAAAGTTATATTCAGAGATTGCTTGAATCTTTCTTTCCTTTATGGGGATTCTCAAATTCAGACATGAAATTTAAAGAAAATTTTTAATTTACTTGTGGAAAATCTGAGAAGAGATAGCAGATTTTTTAGACCATGCAGAAAGCTGGGATGCTTCATCCTTTACTTTCACAATAATGACTAAAATCATACATAACAATAGGGAGTTAGCACAAAAAAAAGCTGGTCTTGTAATTTAGCACAGTTTTGTGAAAGTATTATACTTTCACTGTTGGAAAGCAGAGAGAAATGATACCCACACTGTATTACTTCTGAAGAGGTTGCTGAGATAGCTGTAGAGAGTCACAAAATGAGACTGATGTTGTAAATTACAAAACAGTACCTCAATGAAAAACATAAAGAAGTATTTCTGAAAGCTAAAGTGAAAACAGATAGTCTTTCAGTGCATTTATCTAAGCAATCACAATTCACAATTCAAGGTAAAAGAAGCAGTAAAATAAGTATAATGAAAGAAAATCACTCACCCTTTGTCTAGATACTTTTCATAAATTGGAGGAAGCGAAGGGCCTTAAGAAAGAGTGTTGATCTGTTGGTCTTTGCCAGCACATTTTCTTTCAGAAGTCCTAGTAGTGGACAGGCTATATAAAATTCTCTGCCATACAGCAAATACACCCACCTGCTAGGGTTAGAGGCAAAGATGGACCTTCACCCAGAAATCAATCATGTTATGGTTAGTTACCCCTTTCCCCATTAGCAGAACTGCCTGTAAAGCAAACATCTGGTCCAGACACATGGATCTTTAAGAACGCATGGCAATAATTTGTTTTCCAATTTTCTACAGCATCCAAATATATCAACAAGAGCACAGCTTAGAGTAATCCTTTTGCTCTGTATTTTACCTCTGGGGTAGAGAAAAAAAATAAATAAGGTGTCATGGTTTAGCAAGGAGCAGCTTTTGCTTGGTAACAGGGGGAGGGGCTTGCAGTGAAGACCCGGTAAAGAGTTTTTGGACTCTCCCCCGGCTCCTGGGTTCACACCCAACTCCAGCCCGGCTGGGCCAATCTGGCGCCTCTGCCATCACTATTTAGGGACGGGAATTTGAAGTGCTGGTAGCAGGTATATGAGTGATATAAGATATAAGGCGACCACATGGACCCTACAGTCAGAGAAGGAGGAAGGAAGGAGAAGCAATAGATCAGAGACCCCTCTGCAAGCTGTGGCAAGAATGCAAGCTGTGCCCCTGCAACCCATGCAGGGCCATGGCAGGACTGAGAGCCACCAGCAGCTCTGTGTGAGTGCACCCGGCAGGGCAAGAGACTGTGTGATGAGGCCACCATGGTGAAGGCCGTGCTGGAGAGCCTGTGCACCGCAGAGCAGACCCACATGAAAGGCAGAGAGGAGCTGCAGCCTTTGGGATAAATGCAGGTCGGAGCAGCCCGTGCAGGGCTGCCAGGTGTGTGAGGTACCCCACAGACTTGCAGGGAGGACTAGTGCTGAGCCCACCTGCCCTGAGGAGAGACAAAGGGCAGAAGCTATCAGCAACAGACTGACTTAAACCCTCATTCCCTGCCCCTCTGGGCCGCTCAAGACAGGAGGAGGTAAAACCACCGGGATCAGGGCTCTGAGCCCGGGAAGAGGGGAGGAGTGAGGAGAAGGTGGGCTTAAAGGGCTGGTTGGACTCTTCATTGTTGTACCACTCTGTGTTGTTTTATTTTGGTTATGTTTTGGGGTTTTATGGTTATGCTTTAGTTGGTGCTGCATTAAATTATTTTCTGTTTTCTTCCCCAAGCCGAGTAGCCTGGTCTGTTTTATCCTGGACCTTAAGCGGCAACTAAGCTCTCCCTGCCCTTTGTCAATCCCCAGGTCTTTGGTACTTGAGGCTAATCGTGGTCTTTTGTTCCCTGATGGGCCTAAACCATGACATAAGGCTACAGCCAAAAAGGACGCACAAGGGATGGCTTGAAATCTGCCACTGAAAAATGTATATACAGCTTATAACTGTTTGGTGATAGAAATGTGATAGTTAGATATCTAAGTCTGTACCATCCATTTCAAAAGATCTCGGTGCTAGCCCGGGCTTTTTAGCACATACAGTACACACTTACTGCTGTTCACATATAATTCAATACTGAATTCTTAAGTACCATTTTTTGAGAGAGACACGAAGTACTGTCATCCCCATTTTAATGGCTTAGAAACTGAAACAGAGAGCAAAGTAACTAATTTGAGGCCTCAGAAATAAGATCTATCAAAGACAAGTTTACACTGCAGGAATACATGGAAAGTCTGTGCTTTCAGCAGCAGGAAACACTGCTTTCTGCCTTCAGAGTAAGCTTCACCACTACTGTTGTCAGTTTGAATATTTAACAACCACTAAAATGTTACATTCTCCCCTCTTGTTTCTTTTACAGGAAGAGTGTATCAGAATTCCTAACATTTTGTCTTCTGTTCATCTTGGCTCTTTAATCACATAGCCACCGAGGAAAAGTTTAATCCAAATGTCATTTTACTTATAGTTTTTATGTGAAATTCCTCTCTGGAAATTCCATTTCTGTACACGGAAAACCTGCGGAAAGTGATCCAAACAAAGATACCCAAAAGGTTACCTCAGAGAAACTAAAGTCCTCTGTAAATGTTTCTGTCTTCATGTGGGCTAGGAGAGATTCTAGACAACCAACTTAAACATAAATCTAGATGCCTAAATAGGTAACTAAAAAAGCCTTTTCACCAAGTGGGTACAGAAAGACACTCCACTGAAGTGAGACTACACCAGATCGTTCCCTACCACTGTACATCATTCACTTAACCCTTTCCTAAAAGTATTGTCTGTCACATTAACTACAGCTTTCTCTCCACAATGAATCTTCAACCACTGCTTGTTCTCTGGTATTAGTTGGGTGATATCAATCACAGCAATTTTTTCTTCTGATATCAGTATCTACCAGTAACAAGAACTAAATAATCAATTCATTTCACATAGACCACTGAATAATCTTCTGGCAATAGTAACTTCAACCCACCACTGACATAGCTGGAAAAGGACTAATGACTTGGATAAGAAAGATTCTTTATGACACTGGCAATCCTTTTGCCCTCAGTTTGTTCCCACTTCAATCTTTCTAAAACTTCAACCAAGGAAGGAGGTTAAGAAAAGATGGCTTGCAATGCAGCATTGAATACAGTGCTTAGAACACTTCAGTTTTTAACCACATTTCATTTTTAATAGTCATATCTCAGATTATTTATTTTTCAGACAGAATCTTAAGTCATTTGAACAACTTTGTGAGCAATTTCCTTTACCCCATTTCTTCAGACATTTGCAGTAATTTCATAGGTACCAGCTCTTTACATTATTTTCTAGCTCATCACTTTTACTGTCATTTTGACTCAGAGCTCATTTCTTTGATGTATAATAATCTGTTGTGAGAACACAGGATATCAAAGGACAGAAATATCTTCATAATCTAATGTGAAGCATGATCTATATGTCACTAAGAAATGGTAAAGCTATTATTTACGCTTCCTCTTAACCACCCCTCTTGCACAAAAGTCAGATTGCTACCATTAAAATTGTAGCATACAATTCATTTAATACCAAAGAATATCCATTTAATAGCAGGCAAGAAGAATTCACACACTGAGCTTTGTGGTGTAAAATCCTGTCTTCTACATGGTACAGAATTAAGAGAAGTCCAGTTCCCTTTGTCACATGATTGTTCACTGCTCTTTAATCTGCAACATCGTCCAAAACATAAGACTTGGGTCCTACATATAATATTTCTTCCATTTCTCTTCTTGTTCAGGTTTATTATCATTCTTTCCTTACTTCCTTTTTCCTGTTTGGTACAAAAGAAATCTGAATTAGCCAACTAAGGCAGAAATTCTTTTAATTTCATTGTCAATCCATGACCTGAAAGGCAGCTGATGCATGTTTTCTGGATCCTGGGCTGGATCTTGAGAAGGCCTGTCATTACAACATTTGAAGTTGCAAGCTAAAAATCACCATCAACAATAAAAAGTGAAAGTCGGCTTTTATTGCTCTCTCCTCTTTTTGTGTCTATTTTTCTTGCTTTGTTTCCAGAAAAGCCATACCAGAACATAAACTTAAGAAAGGCAATAGCTTGAATCCATCTCAAATACATTTTTCTTTTTCCAAAGAAGACATTTGATAAAGTCTTTAATACTAGCTATAACATAGTTTCACAGGAGGAAGAATTTCCTTTCAAAATATTTTATATACAAAGGATATCCCACTAGGGGATGTCAGCAAAATAAAAACTTTAACTTATTATAGTATTATGTATTTTTATACTTGCTGAGGGTTTTTTTTTCAAAATGTGAATTTTAAAACTTCACTTAATAAATTACACTCCAAATTCTCTAACCGCCTCTCTTATTTTCTTCTGTATCTTTATTTAAAAATGGAAACAATTTTCAGTGGCACTTAGTACGCCAAGGCCAACACGTTGAAATTTCATATCCTTAGTATTGAACAGCAAGAGAGTCAGACTAATATATGAGAGCATTTAGGAACATCTATTCCATTGAAAGGAACATGATCAAAACTATGTTTGTTTTTAAATTATGCAGGTAGTTTTGCATGTGGGGATGTGAATATTCATGCCTGTAGTGAAGAAAGGCAATATCGATTTCTCATTAAAACAACCATTTTAACATTTACTTTGTTCCATCACATACTACACCACCTTAGAAATATCTGAGACAGTTCTGACAAGTCTCCATCTAACATTGCTTAACTTTCACGTAATTACCCTTACGGTTTTTTGCTATATCACCCTACTCTTGCAATGGCTGCTGTTTCTACTACATCCAGCCACAGCAATGTTTTCATTCAAAAGGTATCCTAAAGATTGCCTTCCTCCTTAGCACATAAAAGACATTGTTTACTCGGGCAACTATGCAATTTTCCCCTTCATTTACAATTATTGACTTTTGGGAAATACTGCACCATATTAGTGATCATTTGTGTCCAAGTTTCTAGGTGAAATAACATTTCATGTACTTATTACTATCTCTAAGCTGTGGTACCTAAGAACTCTTTCCCAGTCTTGGGTGACGGTGTGAAATGTGGACTTGTCTTACTGGTATGCTGGGAATATCCCACCCTCTGCTTCCCTCCCACACTCTTATATTCACTGAGAAATAAAACATGTGGGCAGTTAAGGAGGAAGGGATGGGCATTCCCCACACTGGGACAATGTCCCCACTAGCAAAACTAGTGCAGAATACACTGTGCAGTGGACTCACCTTTCTGTGATTTGAGTTTCCTAGCATGCTCCCCCAGTGACACTTGCTGCAGCTAAAATAAGCTAAGGCATTCCCACTAGAGGTCATCCCTCCTAAAAGGACTCTTTAGTCCTTGCTTCATGTAATCATCCATCACAATAAATACTGCTTGATAATAAAAAATTCTATGTCAAAACCTAAAATGAGGGATTGATCTTGATGTGATAACCTTTGTTCTCTCTTATCAACTTCTGCCTGAAATACTGGTTATCATCACTTGTTTCATCCTGATCAATATAAAGTTACAAATATATCCAGAAAACTATGTTTTTCTATGTTTCTGCAAAAGTTTAGCACTCTTCTGGGCTCTGCAAGACAGCAATAATAATCATTGCTAAAACATAGCCTCCGGCCCTAGAGTAGCCTGCAAATGTTAATGTTAAATTAACATGCCAGTGTGCAACATCCTCTTGAATTGCGATTCACAAGACGGAGTTGAGATAGAAAAAAGACTAAAGGCTAAATAAACAGAAAGCAATAGATGAGTCCTTCTGAAGGACAGAGGTTTTTTTCTTCTTCAAAGCCAAAAGTCCAAAGGATCTGCTGTATTTTACCATAAATGAAATACATCATTGTATAATATTAATCTAAAAATAACTAACGACATGTTGCTACTTCACAAGAAAAGGGTAAAAATATGATTCTATCCAACATCACATGTAAGGCTGTCAAGTATAGAGTTAGAAATACAACTCTAAGCCTAACAGAAAAGGAAACACTGTTAGAATTTTGGCTAGTTGAACACAAGCTGAGCACAATGCAGAAGCTCACTTAAGTGAAGCAGTGCTGAACGTTGTCACCCTGGCACTTACTGAAGCACAGGGTGTGCTCATTTCCATATCAATGCACCACATGTTTCTCCAAGACAAAGCTGTTTCGAATCACTGCTGCTGTTTGAACTTCAGAAACAAATGGAAAGGTTTCTCTATTATTGTTAAAAACAATGAAACTCACATTCTTTGTGCACAGAATACAGTTAATGACGCTGCCCTTTATAGGGCTGTATTAGTGACTGTGAGCAGAAGGAGCATATTGTAACAAAGCTATGTTGTGTAGGGAAGACCAAAATCGCTTTAAATTCAGAACACAGGGTTGTGCAAGTAAACGCGATGCCTACCAGATTTAGAAGAAGATTCTATTCACTCTAACTTCGTTGGTTTGCTTAAGGAGCTTACAGTAAAACCTGGGAATCAACAGTAAAGTGAAATTTAAGTTATTTGTCCAAGGTCACACAGAACCCCATCCAACAGTTAACAGTCTGCCCCATTTATGTGTCTGTGTATCAACAAAATCAAGTTTCCTCTTTAACCCACAGAGAAAGAAACACTTTTGAGACATCTCACAGATTAATATCAAAATACATTGTACCATACAAAATGGTAAGCTGTAGAGCATTGGGAAGGAAAACGAAAACTTTCAACAAAGGTCGTATCAAAGGTCCAGAAGCTTTGCCACCACATAGGGTACCATCATGCCCAAAAGGTTATTACTGGGAAAGAGACATCTGTTCTCCACAAGGAAAGTGATTAAATGTTTCAATGACATAAAACAAAGACCACTTAAAATCATTTATTCTAGCTATGAGCAAACTAACCATTTTTAGACTTGAAGCTTCAAATGCATGTAATGAAGTCATTATTGTACATGAATATGACTCCTCAATCAAAATCAAAATGCTTGAAATCTCTGCCATAATAATTTTGCTTAGATTGAACAGAAACCATGTAGTCTACTCTTCAATTAACAATAATTCTTTGTTCTCGACTCCCTGGGTTTTCCTTACAATGTTCTTTTCTTTTGACATTGATTACAGGGAAGAAAAAGGAAGAAAAAAACCCAACTTCTTTTCAGGAAAAAAACAAAGTATCGGAAAGTACATTCACAGATTACCTGTCAACTTGCAACAAGCTCAATTTTATTCCATTGCACAACAGCAAATAAGAACAAATTTTGGTCCCATACTTTTTGAAGAGTGGATGCTGTTAGATGCTTTTAAGTAAACAGAAATATAAATGATGTCTGGTATCTTTTTGTTCTTCAGAAACAGCAGGATGGCAGGCCTCTAAGCTCACTGAATCACAGCAGGGTTGAGGTTGCAAGGGATCTCTGAAGTTCATCTAGCCCAGATGGTTATGTTTTCCCCGGGACAGGAGTTTGCATTTCCCCTTGCTGAACTTCATGAGACTCATAATAGCCCATTTCTCCAGCCTTTTGAGGTCTTTTTGAATGGCAGCACAATTACCCAATATATTAACCACTCCTTGCAGCTTTTTATTGTATCATCATCAAGATTATTAATGAAGATGTTAAACAGGATTGGACCCAGTATCAGCCCTGGGATACTAGTGACTGACCTCCAACTTGACTTTGCACCACTAATCATAACCCTCTGAGCACAGTTCATCATACAGGTTTCAGACCACATTATTGTCCATTTATATAGCTCACACTTCAACAGTTTATCTATGAGGATGCCACGACAGACCATGTCAAAAGCCTTAACTAAGTCAAGATAAACAATTTCCACTGCTCTTCCCTCAGCCACCAAGCTAGTCATCTCACAACAGGAAGCTATGGGTTTGGTGAGACACAATTTCACCTTCCTAAAACCATGCTGACTACTCCTGATCACCTTCTTCATTTTCAGAAATGGTTTCTCAAATTATCTCTATCACCTTCTCATGGATTAAACGCTGGCCTATAGCTCCCCAGACTTACTTTCTCATCCACATTGAAACAGGATGTGATATTTTCTTTCTGCCAGTCCTCAGGAATCTCAGTGCCTACTTTCAAAGATGATCGAAAATGGCTTTGCAGTGACACTGTCCCTCAACAGTAATTGGCACATCCCACCAGGTCATTGGACTTCGATACGTTTAGTTGGTTTAAATTCCCCAACATAATCCTCTTCCTCCAAGGTAAATCCGTTGTGCTCTAAATTTTGCCACTCACCACAGGGGACTGAGAATCTCTGAAAGTTGACTTTACTAGTAAAGACCAGGCAATGAAGGCATGGAAAGTAGGATCCCAGTGGAATATCACAGTCTACTTATTATCAAAATTATGTATTTAGGGTTTTTGTTTTTCCAGAAGGATAAACAGACATCAGCAAGTCTTAGTTGTCCACTTCTAGGACAATTTTGCCCAAGCATCAATACAATCAATTATCAGAATACTTCCATATAATTAAACAACATTATTAGCAGTTGGTGATAATTACTTGTGTGTTTTAAAGAACATAGAATGGTTTGGGTTGAAAGGGACTTTCAAGATCATCTACTTTCAAACCCCATCTTCCCCTAAACCAGGTTGCTCAAAGCCCCATCTAACCCAGCCTTGAACACTTCCAGGGATGGTGCATTCACAACCTCTCTAGACAAGCTGTGCCAGTGCCTCACCATTATCACAGTGAAGAACTTCTTCCTTACACCTAATATAAATCTATCCTTTCTCAGTTTGGATCCATTATCTCTTGTCCTATGACTATATGCTGTTGTGAAAAGCCCTTGTCCAGCTTACTTGTTGGCTCCTTTTAGGCACTGGAAGACTGCTCTCCCCAGAGTCTTCTCATCTACAGGTTGAAATGCCAACTTGTTCACACTATCTTCATAGGGGAGGTGCTCCAGCTCTCTAATCATCTTCATGGCCCTCTCCCGGAGTTGGGGAGTTGCTGAAGGTGCATTCAATCCTACTGTCTGTGTAACCACCAAAGATGTTAAACAGCACCAGTCCTAGTGCCAATCCCTGAGGAACACCACTCGCCACTGGTCTCCACCTAGACGTTGAGTCACTGACCACAACTCTTTGAATGCGACCATCCACCCATCTCCTTATCCACTGACCGGTCTATCCATCAGATCCACGTGTCTGTAACTTAGAGACAAGGATGTCATGTGGGAAAGTGTCAACTGCTTTGCACCAAGCCAAAGCAAGACATACTCAGCTAAGGCAGGGGATGAAAATGCCGATGGTGAGGATAAAAGAGAAGGAAGAAGGAAGGACGTGATTTGGCAGGGATCTCAATACCAGCCACAGGACAGAAGCAAATGTTGTAACTCTTATTATTTTAAAATCCACACTTATAGCTCATTCATCTGAAAATTCTGGCCATAACACCTGAAAGCTTCTCTACCCAGAAGCAATCCCCGAGAGAAAAAAAAAGCCCTTATAACTCTAAGTAGATCTAACCTCTGGCAGGCAGGAATTTCTGAACTCCTTAGAGGCTGCTGCATCTGCTTTCTTGCTTGAGGACTCCCACCTAAGAGAGAAGCACAACAGGCGTAACTTAGTAGAAAGCTGTTAAGTCCCATTTGTAGCTTAGTGAATTGCCAGAATAATACCCAGCAGCTGAACTATACCTGTGAACCTACCATTCCACAAAAAGTCTATTAAGTCTATGTTGTAAGAAGCCTATTTTCAGGATACTGCCCTAAAACCATTTATATGTAAAACTACATTACAAGTAAAGTTTATGGCAGACATTAGAATATAACAAAGATGTTACTAGTCCAAGAGTAATCAGGATACAAAGAGGAAATCAGTATCTACATGTGAGTGTTTTGGACAAGGGTCAAATCTGAAACTCAATACCTGAGCTAGAATAAAGTCCTAGTAACCATAAAGATCTAGACCTAACAAAAACTTTGGTTTGGAGAGAGTCTAGTCCTTAGCATCATATTCTGAAGGAAGAGTGCAGGCTTCCAGCAGCCTATACTGCACAAGCAAGATGCCTTATTATGACTTCAAAGGAAGCTTGAACACAGCCACAGAGCAGTGAATCACAGAAAGTCAAACCTGCAAAGAGAGAACTAGCAATAGAGTTCAAATCCCATCTCTTACATTCCCCTCAGTCCTTTTTGACCAATGGTTATCTGGAATTGTGTAGTACAACCTCCCAAGGACAGGAGCTCTCAACAGGTACATTGAGAGGTCAATTTTTTCAGCCTTTTAAGAGACAAGGTTCTTCTGAACATGTGCTGAAGTAGCACCACAGAGACATAAGAAGTACTAAACACAACATACACCACCACCCCCAATACAGTATCTATGGAAACACTACGGCAACTGCTTTATTACAGGACCAAAACTCAGCATTTGATACTCACATTTGATGAAAATCCCAGTTTCAATGCCTATATCTACTTTCAAAATATCCAGCTGTACTGCTTTAAAGTTGTGGGGCTTTTGCACCTGGAAGGAATTACAGAAAGAATTGCCTTTAGGAGAAACTCCATTATTTTTAATGCTGAAGGCTCTACAGCTGAGAAAGAAAACTGGCTGTTTTCTCATAAAACAAATATCCTCCAAGATTTCACAGTGTCCTAGAGAAAGGCCCAAATCTCATTGAAACATAATGGGATTGAATGCCTGAATTCTTCAAAAACACAGCGGAATTTGAGTACCTACATCCAATTGAAATGTAATGAGATTTGGATGCCTAAATCCCATAACCTGATTTAAAATTTACCCTCAGCATTTCACGTGATCATAAAGACAGGGGGGGTCTTTGAAAACATATTGCATTATGCCACAACTAGAACAGCAGAAGCTATATTTAATTCAATAATACATTATCCCAGAGTTCTCACCTACAGGATTATTTGGTTTGGTTGTTTTGGGTTTTTTTTAATACAACAGAAGGTAGAACTGCTGGACCACTAGTGTTACACAATTAGCAGTCCCTGCATTATTCTTCCTACCTGAGAAGGTGCTAGGAAGTTGACAGAGGTTGCATAAAGTTCCTTTATATTAACAGGCTTTTCTGATTCTGCAAGCCCTATGCCCTAAACAAGGTTAAATTAGATCATGCCTTTACAATGGCCTGACAGATTTGATCATGCCTATACTATATGTAGACTCTGGAAAACCAAATAACTCCTGGATGAAGGTAGAATCTGAGTGTGCCATCTGGTACCAACATGTGCAGGAAAAAAAAAAAATAGAAAATACTTTCCAGGGAAATCCAGCAATTACTTTCTACTCTCACAGACATTTAGAGTAACTAGCTTTGTTGTCCATTCGATTCCGTCCAGGTGAAATGCACATCATTGCCACAGGGTGGCTCAGCTAGCCTGCAGTGAAAGCCACAGATTTTCCGCTTACACAAGCAGCAGAAGCTAAGCAGTCTCAAAGCTTCACTGATTGCTACAGCCAGAGTACACTGGGAAGAACTACTATAAAAGAGAAAAACTAGGATAAGCACACACCTAGTTTTAATTCATCTTAATCCTGCAGAGTTTCTCCCACCGCAGTGAAGCAACGGTCATTCCTGATGATTCCGTGAGTGATTATGCCTCATGACATAAAGGCACTAAACCCTCCACATTCTTCAGCAGCCAAAAATCCCACTGACTTCCTTGGAATTTCCAAATGACCAGAGAAATGCAGCCTCATGCCTCCTTCATATAAAAAAAAAAAATGCCCTGTTCTCTTCCAAGGATTTGGGACAGCACTCTTGCCTGACTGACAGTGAGTGGCACAATAACAATTGAGCTCACTATGGGGAACAGGCAAGGAGACCTGCTAAAAAATTGATGTTAATCTCTAGAATAAATGTCATGTCACAAGCCGTTAGCTGACTAGCAGATTGAAAAGCATGTGTTTTTAACTATCAAATATTTCAAGAGGTGAAAACATTTAATTTGTTTTTAAAAAGTAGCTCGGTGTAGACAGAAAACTTTACTGTAAGTAATTATTAAAAAAAACCACTCAAATATAGACTATAGAACTAAATTATTTTAATGCTCAGACATGATCAACTGCTATAGAAAAAAAAGTGTTCTGAACAACGGGAAATTAGAACTTGCTTGTTTGCAACATTTTTTTTCTCCTCTGCCACTAGATGTTAGAGGGCATTTTCATCTTGAGTAAGACAGTTTGAAGTTCATAACAGTTATATGCTCAGTATGTCATGTTAGGCAGTGCATCTTTCAAAATCTCATTGATTACATTTCTCCAGATTTAATACTTGCATTATTATAACACATTTCAAAAATGCAGTGCATTATCTCTTTCAAGTACTACATATTTAAAACAGAATTAGGAAGTTAAAGAGAACTGGATAAAAAAAAAATTCCTGTGAGATAGCCATTTACAAATGCTTTTCAAATCTATTAACATCACTCATTATGAATGTTAGCTACCCTGCCAAAACTGAGGAAATTGCTTCAAAGACCAACATCCATAAAAATCATCAAGTTCAAAATTAATTCCAAACACTCTGATGTACTGCTTAAACAATATGACACAGAAAACAAAACCAAACAAAATACCCTGCAAAGAACAAAATTCCCTAAGACTCTAGGAATGTAATTCCAGAAGAAGAATTACACTTCAATGCTAACAGCAGCCCCCAGAGCAATACATATTGACATAGGCAATGCAATGGGCCAATATTTCTGTTTGCAATCACATATCAGATCACCTTACCAGTGTATTTTTGTGAAACTATTTCCGTGCCCATGCCCTGCAGAAAGTATCAAGTTTATTACAAACAAGCAGATCAGTTGCACAGCATTTGAACAAGAAGAATTATATTTTCCGGAAGCATCTAATGGCTTCCAGATCCATGAACATAAGACAGATGTCAGGTAGCAGACACACTGTTCTAGCAGGATGCCGACACCTTAAAATCTCACAGAGCCCAAGCACTTTCCAGATAAAAGCAAAGGTGGGAGGGAAAGGCAAAACCAGAAAACCAGGTGTGGCATAACATCCAGGTAAAAATTCAAAATACTTTCTTCTCAGAAATTCTAGATACCACATTTTTATGTCATGTAAAAAGAACACACAATGTATAAAGAAAATGCACCTTTTACCCCAAATTATGCTGTGTTCATTTTCTCCAGAATATCGTATTCCTGTTTACATACCCAGGTCACTACTAGATTCATACTCTTTTATTCCCACCACTACCTAACAGCAGTGATTTCTCCCCAACGCAGCAGTCACATCCCCCCCCCCCAGCAAAATCACTGACTTTTATCCACTTAAACTTCACACGGAGCTTCCCTACTACAGCTGTGACGCTGCCTTAAGAAAACACCTTGTGGTACAGCAGGGCTTTAGGGCGGTATTACGTGAAATCACGTTAACAGCCCCTACTCGACGGTGCTCCTGGAGCTTCCGCGCCCTGGAGCCGCAAGGGTTAACGCCCGCTGCCCTTCCCCAAGCCGCTCCTCGCCCCACTCCGCTCAAGAAGGCGGGAGGGTTGAGGGCCCGTCCGGCCGAGGAATCGGCAGACTTTTGCCGGGAGCCTCAGAACGCCCTCCCCGCTCGCCCTTGCACGGCTGCCTGGAGACCGAAGGCCCGAGGGCGGCAACAGCCGCTGCGGAGGCCCAGCCTCCCCCACGGGGCTCCCCGCGACCCTCAGCCACCTCCGTCCCGCAGGACTACCTGTCCCAGCGGGCACCGCGACGCCAAGGAACTACAGCACCCAGAGTGCAATGCGGCCGGCGCCCACTGCAAGTGGCGTCGCGCTGCCTGCCGGGAGGCAAAGGCTTTCCTGGGGCGGTGCACGCCGGTAGTTGTGGTCCCGGTGTGGCCGCAGCCCCGCCCGCTTCCTGCGCTCCCGCCACACGCCTCAGGTACCGCCCCGCCCCCGAGCGCCGCGTGCCTCCCTTTTGGCGCGCGGAGGGAAAGGGGCGGGGCGGGCCCGGCTGAGGGGGAAGGGGTGGCTGTGGCGGCGGCGCGGCAGAGGGAGGCGAGCGCCGCCGCGGGCGCAGGTGAGTGCGGGTGGGAAGCGGTGAGTGGCGCAGCCAACGTTGTGGAAGAGGCAGGCAGGCAGGCAGGCAGCTAGCTCGGGCTGGGGAGGCCGAGGGCTCGGTGTCTTGCCACCGCCCGCCCTGTCCCACGCCGGGCACGGCCGGCCCCCCGCCGTCTCTCTCCAGGCAGCGCCGGCCGCAGCTCCCACACACCTCTGCTGAGGCAGCTGCGAGCGGCTGCACCGGTCCCCGCCGAGGGGGGGCGCCGCGGGCGTTTGGGCGGCCGAGCGGGCCACGGCGCGGCCGGGGCTGGTTTCGCTCGGGCGGGACGCGGGGGACGGAAACCCTCTTCCCTAGGGCAGGGCGGGGGTGGGAAACGGCGCCTCGCCGCAGAGGTGGCTCCTCAGACGGCGCCGGTGCAAAAGCCACCCGGTTCCGAAGCCTTGCAGGGTTTGTCGGGCCGTGTAGCTGCGCGAGCCCGGCCCCTCCGGTAGCGCCAGTTCGGCGGCCGCTCCTGAAGTTACGTAAAACGGCGGGCGCGGCGTTCGGGGAGCGTGACCGGCCGGAGCCGCCGTGCCCGTCGCACGCTTGCAGCGGCTGTCCTCCAGCTCGGGGCTGTGCCCGTCGATGGTAGCGGGCTGAACGATAACGACGGATTTTGTTTGGTTTTCTCCCGTTTCAGAGACATTAAATCACAGCCGGAGTTAGGCAACGTAAGCACATGCCAGGGTGGAATTTGGGGAGGAAGTTATCTTCGGTTGTTTCGGTAACCAGCGCTTTGGGTTAGGAATTACCTGTCTCTGCGTGCTTGTGTGAATATGCCAGATGTGATAAATAAGCCCCAATTTTAAGATCATAAACAGATGTTGTTAAGTAACTTGAAGTCGGCACAAAACTGTTTGGTTTTGAAAACTTGATAAAGACCTAGTTCATCAAGTTGTCTCTTTAAAAACTCTTCAGCTGTCATCCCATGTAAGCCCATAAATTCTAAACAACATAAGTCAGCCAATGTTGTCCAAGCAAAGACATAATGTAATCAGTTCACAAATAGTGTTGCATAGCTAAAAGTCTTATAAATGCAATTAAAACTATTAAGTAAGGATTGTTTTGTTTCTAATCTATTATCCTTGAATTTCGTGGTTTACTATGTGTTTCTCATTGAACATACAAACCATTAACTTAAAAGGGTTTGGAATTGTGATAGCTGCAAGCTGGAGGCAAACCCTTTTTAAGTGGTTTTATTACAGCCTATTTGCTTCACCCATGAAAAGGGAGGTAGCTCTTGTAAACACCCAGTAGGGTAAGTTGGTGTCATGCTGGTTTGTATCATGTGATGGTAGGGTTCCTGGGACTCCATCCTATCCTGTTTCAGAATTAGCAGTTCAATGCCTCCAGTATATGTTCTCTTCTTTTTGTTTCATTCTTAACTTATAGTTGGAAAACAAACTAAACCAAGTACACCTTCTGAACAGGAAATGGATTTCTTAAAAAACATAAAGTAAATAAATACCTCGACAAGAGAGTGCGGTCAGTGGATTATTTCTTGGGTGTTGGGAGTAATCTGTTTGTTCTGAAAGTTGGTGTGGTACAGTGACACGTGAGACCAATCCATGGTGAAGCGTGCGTAGTTGCAGACTGCACCTAAATCTTCTTTTCTCACTGCATCAATGTAAGCAAGGAGCGACATGATTTGTCTTTATTATAAATTATTTTCAGGTTTTTTTATTGCATGAATATATTCATAGAGGAGGCTTGAATCCAAAGGTTGTGACCCTCACTTGAGCATTGCATTCTTTTTCTGATGTTTAGACTTCCTAAAGTGCAAATTAATACAGTTTTAAACCCTGTTATGTTTCATGGCATGTCAATATTTCAGATATTTGGACACTGTGATACTTGTACAGTTTAAGATGGATTTACATACATGTATATGTACATCTATGAGTCTGGCCACTTCTAATGTAATATTTTTGGGAGCTTTTTGTTTTCTTGGAAAAAAAATCAAGTTAAATGAGGTTATATCCTTTGCTCACTTCACCTGACATTTCTGTTACTCGAAGAATACTCTGCTGTTACTCTTCAAAGTAATCTGACACACTAGTGTCACCCTTTTTATTTATCTATGGGTATGTTTACTGTGTCAGGTTGAGTCAAGAAATGTCCTTTAGAAGCAAATACTCTGATCATGACCATATAATGAGCATTGGCTCACAATTTGAGATGATCTTGCAGAGTACAAAGAAACTGAAACAGAAAATGTAATGTGGGAACAGACCTAACGCAGTCCAGCTAACTGCTAATAAGCATTCAGTCAGTGGTACCAAATGACAGCTAGTCTGACATAAAAGCCGCTGAAGCATGTACGGCGTAGATGTTGGTTTCTTAACAGCAAGTGCTTTACTCTGCAGGTCTGTGTTGAGCTGTGTGACTTGCCAGTGTGAGTGCAGCCTTTCAGTAATGCTTGTGCGTTTAAGAGTAGTAGTAAGTATGTAAGTTCAAGATAGTAGGTTCTTGACTGGCATTTCACTTAAAGAAGTTCTAGAAAAGACACTGTTGAAAAGTATTGTGACTGGTGAAAAAATTGTCATGGTTTGTGGTTCTTTTGGTTTTATTGTCCAAAAAGTGGTGAAAAGCACAGACTTCTTTTCATTTCAGAATTCTGTGAACTTCACCAGATTCCCTGAGACATGGGCTTATTTTCCTTTCCTAGTTGAGATTCATAAAAGTCACGCTGCAGAAATTTTTTTGGTTTTTTTATTTACAGATCCTTCCATTTGTTGCAAACCTGGACTTGACTGGGTTCTCTTTAGAGGGATTTATTCCCACACCTCCCAGGAATGTAGCTGGCTGTGGAATTCTTTGAGAGGATGCTCTCAATTCCTTATGCTGGTACCACGAAAGAGTCACTGAAATGGCAAGTGAGAACACAGTTACCTTGTTTAGTGTTTTATACAGATTAAAATATTGCTGGGAAAAAAACCTACCAGAGAGTACTTGGTATGTCTTGGTATTTCTAGGTCTATTTAAAAAAAGATTGCCAAGTTAATTGTTTGAGGCAGAAGCAGATTCATTTACGGAGATATGGGTGGAAAAAGGAATTTAGATGTTGGTCTCGCTCCAGGAGAATGACTTGTCTCCAGGATGGGTGCGACTTGCTTCATTCAAACTATGTGAGGCTGAAGCAGCTCAGCTGTCTGACAGGTGGAGCTAAGTCACACAAACAAGCACAGACTGTGCTGGAACAGAAGCTGCTGGGTAGTGCTTGACCACCAAAGTCAATCATCAGGAGTTTACGATACTGACATTTCTACTCCTTTGGGTGCTGTGGAGTGTTCAGTCTCATCCCAGAGTGAAGCATTGGTGGTCCCAAGGAGTCACTGCCAGTTTGAAATTGTTCTTAGTCAAGTTCCCTGAGCTTTGACATATGAGTTAGAGTATGTGAAGGTTTCCCTGTATAGCTGAAAGGATGAGGGAGATTTGTTTGGTTTTTTTTTCCTTCTCTTGAGGAATTCTTTCAAGAGCATTTTTCAGTCATTCTTGTTGATGGTGGTTCATTTTGTATTTATTTCCTTATTCATGCTCTCTGAGATTTATTTAGAGCAAGAGAATGAAAGTATCGCTTCACCCTGGCAAATTCATTTGGTTTCTGCTGCAGTAGGTTTGATTGATTTTATATGTGATGTGAATCGGGTTGATAATTTCCCATTTCATAGCCACTTTGCAGCCTCATAGTTGATTGGCACATTCTAGGGTGAAATGGGTGGTGATTCAGATCCTGTTAATCCAATGAGGTGGCATGTAATTTGCATCTCGTAAGAGCTCTTCTTTAGATACTTTGTTAAAATGAGGAGATTGTGCTTTTTTGTCAGTTAGATATTGTCTTAATTTGCTTTTGCCTTTTTTAGGATTGTAAACACTTGTGCACAAAAGATGAATTTTGGCTTTAAGTGATTTTCTTAAAGGAAAAAAAATCAAATTTATTCATCTTTTTTCCCTGAACTTGTTTCATTTTTTCTATTTTAAGTTGCTGGAATGGAAAACTAGCAGCTATTACAACACTACTTTAGATGTGCATGCTTGTAAAACTTAATTGCTCCAATTCAAGCTAAAGAAAATGTGCCCAGTTAACATTGTTACAAATGTCTGCAGCATTATATGCAAGAGGTGTTTTGCAAATATATTTCTTCTTGAAAACAGATTCATTTTACTTCAGTGATTAATATATACAAATGCTTTTCACCTGTTTACTGTGTTGTCTTTTGAGTTATGTCATGTATATTGTTGCATGCATGTCTGGCTCAGGTAGTCTGCTCCAGATATCTCACAGAAGCAATTCTGAGAAAAGCTTTGTACTCTTTATACTAAACAGTCAGTAAAACTATATCAGCTCCCTAGATGCCTAAAAATTGCTAACTTAATTAAAACAGCACTTAAATCATAAAGGACAAAAATTTGTGTTTTGTAATCATGTTAACTTTCTGTAACTTTCATTTTAATAGCTGTGAAAGATAGAGAACTCCTATAAAGCTGTCCATCATATTGTAGAGATACAATTTAAAACACCATTCTATATTAAGCCAAATTCCTTATGAAGATGCATAACCATCAGTACTGCTATGTGCCATCTCAGTGCTGGCACAGATTCTTCCAAAGCAGTATATTTTTGTGTTACTTTCACTTAAACAATTACAGCAATATTTTCTGTCCTTCACTGCAGGTGTTGTTCTTAAAAGAAGAGAAAATATGGCTTACTCAGTGAATAAACCTTAAACTCTTGAACCAAAAACTGAGATTTTTTTTTTTCATGAAGGATGGCAACACCATATGTTCCTGTTCCTATTCCTATTGGAAGTTCATCATCCAGCTTTACAAACAGAAACCAAAGAAGTTCCTCTTTTGGGAGCATCTCAACGAGTTCCAGCTCCTCAAAAGGACTCCTGGAGGACTCTACAATTAGTAGTTTTAAAAAGATGAGCGTGCCAGACCAGATTGATTCGACCTCATCTGTGTGTAGTAGCCCACTTGTTAGGACTAAATTTACAGGTATGGATACATCCGTAGAATACTGTACTCAGCCTGTAGAAGAAATAGAGCAGAATACAGATTCCAGGAACTGGGAAGATCGACCGTCCACGCCTACTATACTGGGTTATGAGGTGATGGAGGAAAGGGCCAAATTCACTGTAAGTTTTGAGGACAGTATATTTCATCCTGTAATGACAAGATAACAATTAACGATACCTTCTGTTTTATTTCAGTAATTAATCCTCCAGTTTAGAGATGTTGAAATGCTTTACAAATACCAATTTAGCTTTGAAATACTGCCATCTGACAGGAAAATATCTTTCCCATTATACGGGGGGGAAAATTGAGATTCAGAAGCTGTCTTTCCTGTAAATGTATACATAAAATGGGACAAATTGATTCTACTTCAGGTATCAATTTCTGCTGGAAAACTCAGGAATTCACTGCAAATTGAACTTGTAGAAGTTCTCAGTAGTTAAACATCTTAAAATGTAGTCTTTTATTTGAAATTAGTGATAAAACATCCTGATATTTACCTTTTTACAGTTGTTAGTAACATATATTTGCATTACATTGCAAGCACATCATCTTCAGCTTCTTGCATTGCAGGTTTAGTTTCTAATAAGGAGAAACCTCTTTTGAAACCATCAGACATTTTCAGAGATGTGACATATGCGGTGTCTCCTGACAGAGCGCCAGCTTAACTGATTTGTATTGATTTTTCTCAAAATGTACTATATTGGATTCAATTTTTTTTACATGCCATAAATATATTAAGAGGCCTCTGCATTTGTTTTTGTGAGTGTGGTTGAAACATTTCTTTGAGAGAATTCAGTACTTGTAGCAGTGATGGAGGTTAGTTGTTACTAATTATTAATCACAAGTAGGTAAGGAGGAGGAAATGAAATATTTTTTTTCTCCTGTTTTCTTTTAGATTAGAAAAGTGTGTAAACTAATGCCTTTATGATAATTGAATCATAGAATGGTAGGGATTGGAAGGGACCTTTAGAGATCATCTAGTCCAACCCCCCTGCAGAAGCAGGTTCACCTAGATCAGGTCGCATAGGAACGTGTCCAGGCAGGTCTTGAAGACCTCCAAGGAAGGAGACTCCACAACCCCTCTGGGCAGCCTGTGCCACTGCTTCATCACCTGAACAGTGAAATAGTTTTTTCTTATATTTAAGTGGAACTTTTTGTGTTCCATACTAAGAAAACCATTCAGTTCTTTTTGCTGCCAATTAAATAATACTGGTTTTTACTTCTTGGAGAAGGATATGGAGTGTCATGTCCTAAGTTTTCCAGTTTCTAACGTCTTCATGCATGATAGCATGAGAGGAGACTTTCTTCTTATACGTAGCTAAAAAGATTCCTTTTAATAGTACATCAAAACTAAACCAATTATTAGTATTGTTATATTGACACGGGTTAGTCTGAATATATCCCAAGGCATATTCCAGTGTGCCTGTAAGATATTCTTTAACTGTAGTTACAATGACAACTTGGACTTCTTATTTTATGGAGATCAGGTTAACAGTACAAGTGAAACTTTCTTTGTTGTTAGAATTCTTGAATGCATTTTTACCCTTTCGGAGTTCACTTCTGTTGCTGTATTTGTTTCTGAATGCACGTAATTACCTTTATTTTCAACATGTAACTGTAAACATGCTTGCTATTGTGCATTAAAACCAGCAAGTAATTAGTCCTAGAAATGTCAGTTGCTTCTGCAGTACAAATTCAATGAGCTAGAAGACAGTGGAAATTACACTGAAATCACCTGTAAAACAGAGGACCCTGAATAGCTAATTTTTTTTTTTTTACTGTTAGTTGGTATCTCATAATTTCCAAAACTATGAATCAGCTTTCCTTACACTGGGTGATGTACTAACTTCGAGTTAAATGTCAGTGCATGTTTGATTACATGGCTGCTGAACATAATGGGAGAAAAAAACTAAGCTAAAAAACATTTATGTTAGTAAAAAGTTGGTCTCAACTGCAGTCCTGGATTGTTTGATTAGTACCTTTTTTTAAACAAACTAGAAATGATAATGAGATGATGACTAAGCCAGAGATTGTTACTTAATATTGGCATGTTTTCATTTCATAAAACCCCATAAAAACAAAACAAACCACAAAAACCCCCACAACATTTTTATTTCAACTTTGTCAAGAAAAAACAAAAATGTTTGTTTTGGGTTTTTTTGACCAGTAATCATGAGCTGATCCTGTTCCTTAATATAAGTAAATTGACTATAAATTTGTGCAAACTTTTAAGTTGCCAAATATTTACTTGGGAACTATTCACAGTGGAGGTCAGACTAACTGGATTTTTTTTTTCAAGTGTGCATTTGAAAGCAATGCCTTTGCAGAACTTTTAGTACAATAAAAGAATATAATAGAGTACTAATTATCAAGTAAATACACAAGCAGATGACAAGCTTCCTGTTCTGTTTTACTGTGTACTAGCAAAGAGTCTTCACAATTCTGTATGGCAGTTCTGCTTTATGAAACTTTCATAAAATAAAACTATATTTTACTATGGCAGGAAAGATAAACTATTTGAACAAACATTTATACAGGAAATGCAAGACAACTGCTTTTTAAAGGTGGCTTTGTGGGCCTGTTGTCTTGCAGCTTGACTTGTAAAAGCTTGTAGCTTCTTGTTAATGGCTGAAATACTGCCTCTCACAGTCCATGACTTTTACAGATGATACTGCTTGAAAGTGAAATTCTGTGTTTAATTGTTCTGATGCAGTTATGTAGAGAAGTGGTGTATATGCCTGGAAAGACAAAACCTAATGTTCAGGACAAATGAAACTGAAGGAGGATGTTATTTTTATCCTGCAACACTTTTCTTTGTGAAGCCAGTCAAATGAGACATTTTAAAACAATATAACATTCAGTACCTGATTGTTACAGTCATCTTTCAATGATATTGGCCTCATGGATTAGTGAGCAAAACTGTAATTGGGCAAAGGTTAAAATAGATCAATAAAACATATTTCATCTCTTTAATAGCTGAGACTTTTTTTTTTTTTCCTGAGGAAGAAATCTTAGTGCACTTTCACAAACACTTCTTACAGACAGAAAACAGTTAAAAGTATTTGCAAGTTACAGAAACTCCTTCCTTAAATTCTGAAATTATTTTATACTGTTTGTACTGATAATTATGTGGGCTTTTGTAAAAAAAAAAAAAAAAAATCTTGAATTGGATTATTTTATGCGTGAGTCCTGTTTAATGAAGAAATAAAAGATAATCTCAGCCTTCTAGCCAATGCAGCATGGAATTCTTCACACTTTTCTGATATTCCTCTTTCTCCACACAGGTGTATAAAATACTGGTAAAAAGAAGTCCAGAGGAAAGTTGGGTTGTTTTCAGACGGTACACTGACTTCTCCAGGCTTAATGACAAGGTGAGAATTATACATTGGTGACTTTTCAGCTAAGTGGCATCACTTTTCTTTCATATTTCATTTTCTTTGTCTCACATCTTTGTCACTTTTTTCTTTCTTGCCTTTTTTACTAAACACAGTATATTAATGAAAACCACGATTCCTTGTTTTTTCAGAGAGATATTAAATAACTGCATCCAGTGTAAAGAAGGTATTTTTTAATCTATAGCTGTTAGCTGTTTATATTTATTCTCAGTCTATGTGATAAAGGAAATTAACTCTTTAATAGTTATATTCCGTTTGTGGAAATAGAAGTAGAAGCCTGTATTCTCTTGCAGGAATAATCTGGTAATTACTGAGTCCTTTTCAGTTTTACCATGAAAAAAAACAGTCTATTGCACTTAAGTTTTATGAACATAAGTTCTTGTGTGTTGGTCGGTCTACAGTTTTAGTATCTTCAAAGTTAATCTTCAAAGCTGAAAACAGGCACCAGGTAAACAGGAGTCCTCAGTGAGCAACTTTGAACTTTTACAACACTTGAAATAAAAAAAATGTAAATAGCGCAAGTTTTTTTGATTCGTAAGTAGTGTTCGATATTCCACGTAGCATTAATTCTGTAGTAGCACAAAAGTAGAAAAACAGAATTACATTTCTATTTGTCCTACTGTCCACTCCTAAGAACACTCTTTCATGGCAAGTTTAATACATTTTCTGCGATTATATTCTTTGTGTTCAAACTTGTAACTTCAACACTGTTCTTTTTTGACCAATAGTAAAGGATTATTTTTATACTTCTCCTTGGATCAATGTGCCCAATCAATTAAAAATTTTTTTCTGATGACATTTCAAATATGGACTTAACTTACACATTTCTCTGGCTTCTTTGTTTGCCTTACTTGGCTATCTTTTAGGCTTTTTCTTGCAGCCTAAAACTACCACAAATTATTGAATATGAGTTAGTTTAAAGACTTCTTTCTGAAGAAGTTTCTTTTATTCAGTTTATCTTAAATTAAGGAATGCCTGTGTATTGGCAAAAAACTGACCTCTTTTGAAGTGATGGTGTTCTGGGGATTTCAGCTCAAGTTTCGGAAGTCAAGTTATACTTTTTTTTTTTTCTTTTTGGTCAGCTATGTCAGATATACGTCAAGAACTGGTTCACATGCATCGACTTTTAGTGTGATTATCAGTGGTTTCAAAAGTTAAAATTGCACATGTTTTCATTTTAGAATAGATAATTTTACAAGTGAAGACCTTAAGTCTTTGCAGTCAAATCATTGGCAAAAATGTTTGGCTTCTAGCACAATTTATAGGTATTAGGATTTTTGTTTAAAAGGAAGAGCTCTATTTTTCCCTTATGTCACTGACTAAAGCTTTTTCATCTTTCAGTAGACATAAACTTTCATTATGTTACTCTTCTGTTACTCTATAGAAATTTCAGAACTATGGTATGTTTTAGTTCCTGAAGCTGATATTTTGTATTATAAAAATGTCTTATGAACTAAAGAGTAAGTGATTATATGCGTTCATGAGTGGTTCAAAAGCCATGGCGCAACAGGGGGAATTCTTTCTTCTCTATTGACAAATACAGACATGAAGTTTCATTCATATATGCTTTTGGGATTTTTTGTTTCCCATCTCCTAGAAATCCTATATAAACAAGAGAAATACGCTGTCTTATAAATCCTTTTCCCCACTATCTTTCCTCAGGTTTGTGGCAAATTATTAATTCCCTGAAATGGTATTAGAAACTTGGCATGAAACAGAATTGAATAATCAATTACCATGACTATGATGTGAATCACTTTGAGGTATTAACAGAGAGGGAATGGGTTTTCAGGAAGAGCAGGTAAAGACAAAAGAGCAGTATGTTCTGTATGTGTCAGGCACATGCTTACTTGCAAGTCCAAACTAAACTGAGAGTTGCACTTCAGCAGTGGCAAAAAATGGAGAAAATATGAGAATAGGAGCAGTGTCCCAGTGGGGATGTGTAGATAAAGTCCGGACTAGATGAATGAATGCGGCTCAGCTAACTGATAGAAGCAGCAACTTCGTAAATTTTGTTTGCGTGATGTGAATAATGAAATTGCCAGTCATAAGAATCAAAAAGTTAACAATTTCTCCCTCAGACTGTGCCTTATATGATGTGCATAATCTGTCATGTGATGATGCAGAGGAGAGACATCTAGAAAAGATGCTAAATCCAAGTAAACAATCACAGCCAGCGTAACTTGTCTGGCCCACAGTTTTTTGCTGCTGTGTCTGAGGAGTGTTCAAGAAAGAATGCCCCAGGACTGTGCTGATGAAAATTAGTCTGCTGACAGCAACTAGCTTTCGCATACTCTCTTCATTCACAAAGGGAGTAATCTATGAGTAGGCATATTCTTTCCTTAGGAATAAATTACATGATCTACATAACCAGACAAGTGAAATTACCATAAAGCAGAAATCTCTGTGGTTGAAAAGCCTTCCCAGTAGTAATTATCTGTCATCCTTCCTACAACTAACACAGGAACTCATTTTGGTTTTTTTTTTCTCTGTTTAGTTCTATTCAGTATTTTATTAAATTAAGAGAGAATGTGGTGTATGGAGGATACTTTTATATATGGAACTAGTGATAACTTGGTAAGAGATGAAGAAACTTTGGGTGACCAAAGATAAAAATTAGAGTCGAATATCAAGGTGATATTCAGTAAGAGAAGAAGAAAACATAAATAATGAAATGCAATCTGTAAATAAGAAGCTAGTCATTATCATGAATATATGCTACTTGGGGTGTTAAAAAAGCATGCTCCTTGTGCTGGGCATTGGTGCTTATACGAACAAGGGTGATCCACTAACATGGTGGTTCTTTTAAACTATGTAGAGAAGTCATAGTTGAAATACAGTATTTGTTTAAACTTTTTTAAAATTTAACCTGCTGAAAGAGCTGCCCATTAGCTTTTTTTTCCATGAGTCAATAAAGAGCAGTCAAATAAAGCTTATTGTCAAAAGGCTTAAATTTTGCTGTAAAAGGATCAAGACACCCATGGAAGTTGTGTAAATATTGAGTGCCAATCTGTTTTCAAGGCAGATTCTGGAATCCCTGTCACTGGAACATTCATGCAGATATATTAAGTGTGTGCAGTACATCCCTGACAGAAGTTGGTTTGATTCTGTCTTCAGAAGAAGATTGAACTGTTCCTGTGGCAGTTAGAAGAATGTGAGATTTTGTAAAATCTCTTTGCTTTTTCTTCTTGGTGGAAAATCCTCATGGAGACTTTGTCAATCGTCCCTTCTAAGAAAAGCCATCTAAAAATTGGTTTTTGTGAAATTGTTAATGTTTTTTTTGATCTTCATGCATAATAGAGAAATAATTAATTGGCATCCTTGGACAGGTCCATTGTTATACAATTTTATGCTTGTATGTTTCATTCCTGAATTCAAAGAAAAATTCTATTTCTGACATTGACTGTACCATACGACTATTTAAGTAACTCAAAACTACAGTTTTACATGTTAGTCCGAGGGTTTGAGCCACAGCCATGTGTATGGAAATTTTAATATTCCAGGTGTACAAGGAGATACTTCCAGTATCTCATGCGTGGGGTGTAATTCGCTCTGCTAGCCCCCTACAAGGACGAGTTGCAGAGTTGTAGAACTGTAACGGGCTTTGATATATTTTATTTATATAGCACTTACTATCTCTTAGTACTTTAGAAGAGCACTGAAATGCTTACTCATCTGAAACTTTTTACTTGCATCAACTTTATTTTATTTACTGACTCAAAGGCATTAAATAGCAGACTCGGAGACACTAAATAACAGCAGAGTTTTTCAGTTTTATTTTTATATAATGAATCTGAGAGATGATTCAGTTGAAGAAAGCAATGCAGCAAGTGACAGAACTTTTCCACAACTTATGCAATAATTAGGACGGTATTTATGTTTGAGACTTACCTTGTGTTTCAAACTTAACAGCAAATAGAAAAATACTGTACTTCTGTGTCAAACTTGAGTATTGCATCCAGACTTTTTTTTTTCTTGTTTTTCTTTGGCTTTGATTTCTTCTTCAGCTAAAAGACATGTTTCCGGGTTTTCGGTTGGCTCTTCCACCAAAACGCTGGTTCAAGGATAACTATAATCCTGACTTTTTGGAAGATCGACAGTTGGGACTGCAAGCATTCCTCCAGAACCTCGTAGCTCACAAAGATATTGCTAACTGGTAGGTCATTAAACTTTGTTTGGGGATTTACCTCTTTTTTTTTTTTCTGTCCAAACTCCTCATCTAGGCTCCTAGACTTTAGCTGTGTATCACTGAGCAACATGATAAGGAATTTCACTAGTGTTCTGGTGCGTTTGATTGTTTTGTGAATTATTTAGTGTATTGGAGTACAGTGTCCAGTTCTGGGCTCCTCAACTGAAGAGAGACAGAGAACTTCTGGAGAGAGCCCAGCCAGGGCCACAAAGATGATCAGGGGACTGGAACATCTTTCATAAGAGGAAAGGCTGCAGGAACTGGGGCTGTTTAGTCTGGAGAAGAGGAGACTGAGAGAAGATCTTATTAACATTTATAAATATCTCAAGGGTGGGTGTCAGGAGGTTGGGACATCTCATTTTTCTATAGCAGCTAGCAACAGGACAAGGGGTAATGGGATGAAGCTGGAACACAAAAAGTTCCACTTAAACATAAGAAAAAACTATTTCACTGTTCAGGTGAGGGAGCAGTGGCACAGGCTGCCCAGAGGGGTTGTGGAGTCTCCTTCCTTGGAGGTCTTCAAGATCCGCCTGGACACATTCCTGTGCAACCTGATGTAGGTGAACCTGCTTCTGCAGGGGTGTTGGACTAGATGATCTCTCAAGGTCCCTTCCAACCCCTACCATTCTATGATTCTATTAAATTAATTCCATTGTAACCTAAGCAAAAAACAGGAATTGCAGTGTGATGAATTGTACGTGGTTACATACCAGCTAAGAGACGTAATGTTTAAAATGCTGAACTGAGGCCTTGTTTACTCATAAAACATTAATTCTGTGTGCAGAATGGATATATTGAGATTAAATGTTAGACTTCCAGAATGGAAAATGCCTACACTATTATGCAATGCTTAAAATGTATATTAAGATAAAGGTTTTTCATTTATGTGACATGATAGTAATACCAGTACCTTTAGAGATTGCTTTACATAAGTAAATGTAAACCACTAATCAAAAAAGGCTTTATAGAGTCTAAAAAACATGTTTAAGCAACAAAGTACAAAGTCTCTTTTCCACTTGGTATGAAAAAGAAATTACTGAAATTGCTTTAAAGCTGGAAGATGAGTAGAGCATATTCTTTTTTTATATGTAATTAATGTAAATTAAATGTAAAATCATTTTCATGTAGGCCGAAAGAGACTTTTAGTAAGCAAGTTGCTAGAGGCAGAGCAGTTGGTTCTAAAAACCTTTTCCAGTACCAGAAATAAAAAAAGTTCTGAGGTTGCTGTACCAAAGATTTTTTGATGAATGAGTCTGAGGAACTGTCTTCATCTGAACCTTCATTAAAAGCAAGGAGTAAGGAATGGTCCTCACAGCATTCACTCAAGATTTTTAAAGAAACTAAAAGGAAAAATCGCTTATCTGTGGTGTGAGACTTTGTAATACTTGTATCTACTATACTTTTTAGTAAATGACACATTTTTATAAAGCTTTTGACTGTTCAGTCTGGAAACTAAACATTAGTAAGCAAGTCTAACTTTTGTTAGTGCTTGTAATAAAAAGCCCGATGTGGTAAGCAGGTAAATAAATATAATAGCTGGAAGAACAGTACTGTCTTTTGCAGAAGGAAATATGTCTAACAAGTAGTTATGAGTGAGCTTACATAAAATGATGGAAAGGCAAGGGGAAAAAGATTTATGGAAATTTTGAAGTATTACACATGGAATGCTGGATCACTGTTAGGGACACTGATGTTCAGAATATCTGAAAATTATCTAGGAAACTTAATTACACGAAGTATCTACAGATCCCTTCCAACCCTACCATTCTATTCTATTGTAGAAGAATCTTGAGGCATGGAGTGACTAACATTGATTTTTCGTGTCATGAAGTACCAAATGACAATAAGTACATGCATACAGTGTCAAAGTTGTTTTTACAATTGGAAAATAACTATTGGTATTGATACAGTTTTATGAATGAGTTCAATATTCATCAAGTGAAAAAAGTTGCATAAAAATTGTTGATGAGGAACTAGGAAAAAAAAAGTTCCCACAGTGGAAATGTGAATTGCACTTCTATGTAGTTCCATGCAAAACACAGCATTCAGTTTCAAAAGAAGGCCTGCTAGAAGTTCAGAGAAAGCAAGCAAGAACAGATGAAGCTACAGACAAACTTCCTTGCTAGAAGGGTTCTGTTCTCTTTAGTCTGCCATTTTGGAAAAGGGTTGGCTAAACAGGACGTATGAAATCATCAAGGGGATAGGGAAGGTGAGTAAAGAATGTTAATACTTTGGATGATTCATAGTCATCCCTCAGTATGTCATACTCGGTTGCAGAGCTTTGTTGTGAGATGTCAGAGACTGAAAGCTTAAACAGCTTCAAAAAGAAATTAAGATTGACCTGTGAGTTTCTCTGTCAGTGGCTATTAAACATGATTATATGGATGAAATATGTAGCTGAGAACTTCAAGAACTTCCTGATTATTAAATTAATCAATAGATGTGCCAAAAAAAATTATTCTCTAACGTCACTTATGTTCTGATGCCGGAGAGAGAGCAATGAGCTGAATGGACTTTTAGTCTCGATCTAAAGGCTTTACACATCATTTTGCAACTAGTTTGACATTTCATCTGGCTTGTTTGTGTCTTAATGATGGTTCACATTGGACAAAATCATGTTTGTCATAGTTTAAGGCAAAAAAAAACCAAAACAGAAACTTTCAAACTGCTCATCGGATACAGAAGATTTAAATGTTTGTAGTTTTTATTAAATGTTTGTATCAAGTGTTTGGTTGAAGGACAGACAGTCGCCTACAATGTGATTTTGAGGAAACCTCAGATCGTGGCTGTGTCAAGCTCTGCATGAAAATAAGATTATTAAAAAACTTTATAACCTATCAGTACAGCTTATGTTCTAATGTTTGGATCTATGGAAAATCTGGATTCTTCAAGGACTGAGGAACTTGGAGGATTTGGTCAGTCTGGTTTATTTTAGAGAATATAAGTAGTTGTTAATGGAAATCAATATTTATACCTTACATGAGTAGCGGTGAGCCTCTGACCCTCCTTAAAAGCTTACCATTTCTTTTAACGGGTTCACAGATCAGTCAAACTGCTTGAGTCGCACCAAAACCAAATGAGCGTTTTTTTTCTTTGTAGAGAAGTCTCTTTCCTTACTCTTTATGCACTGTATTATCACTGAGACATATTAACAGTGGGAAATTCGCCCTTCTGGGATATAGGAGACCTTGTGTGGTCAGTTTTAACAAAACTAGATTTACGAAGTAAAGACAGAATGTAGATTACTAAATTTACAGGCTGCATTTTATAGACTACTTCTCATGTTTTTTGTCTTGTATTGAGACTTCAGTGAAAGATCATACGCATCTGCGGAGTTTAATGTGTTCAAGAAAATTTCATATAACTCACCAAGTAAGAAAAGTTTTAACCTGCTAAACAAAAGCATCATCTGGCTTTATACAGATGATGCAGCTCTCCTCTGCCTCCACACTGTATAAGGAGGAAGTTAAAAGGGAGGAACATGTTCAGCTGTCAAGTCTTGCCAGGATTCCCATGTGCGCTGCCCCTTGCAGCCCCTCTTAATGCTGGTATACACTGACATCGCTGCCTCTCTTGAGAAGGATGTCAGCTAGTATAGGAACAAAGAGAGAAGCCATATACAGCAATCTCTGTTACACAATGTAGAGCACTTCTGTGATACTGCAATGGTTGAATGTTCTGTTATGTGTTAAAGGAAGAAGTGTAACACATGGAAGGGAGAGCAGGAACAGAATGAGCCCTCAAAGTAAAGCTAGGCTGCTAGCTAGCTGTTTGTGCCATCAGGTGTTTTCAGTGTTCAATGTTTTCAGTGACCTGTGGCTTTAAATTTCTTGATGTTCTTATGTAAAATAATGAATCTATTGCTTTTGATATCAAGGAGTTTTTAAAACTGTATAAAAAGACAGTTTTCTGCTAGCAACTGTAGAGAAAACAAAAAAAAAAGGCGGGGGCTTGACCTGATATAAGTAGATGATACATGTAGACTGGATCTTTTTGGACATTTATTTTTCTGAATATTTCCTGTTTTGCTCACAAGCATTACTGCAAGTTACGCTATTTTAATGTTACCCTTTAACAGCACAATGAAATTAATAGCAAAATGTAGAAATTAAATACTTTCAAAATACGTTTGAACTGAGCTATGTGAATAAGGATGAAGGTATTGAATAAAAATAGTGAGCAGAAGTGTTTCCACATAATGAATACTTATGCATTAGGCATATGCGAGTTACTTCAGCATCTTTATGAAAATAACGATTCACCAATTAAAGGACTTGAGTGTCATGTTAGAGAAGAGTCACTTGGATGAGATTTAACTATATGGGGTGAAAAAAAAACCCAGCTTTTCTTGAAAATGAACTTTATATGCCTGAGTAACTTTTGGTTTAAGGTTATGTTTTCTAATCATTTAACTAATGACTTGTTACCATCTGTCAATGTTTGTGCTAATTGGAGTAGTAATCTTGATCTAAGTAGCAGATTTTTTATTTGTTTCAGTACACAGGTGAAGCTGTTCTAGTAGCACAGGTTTAGGCTATGGCTTGCACAGGTCATAGATTGATTATTGTAAAGAAGGGGAGAGGGCTTGAAAAAGGTAGTTTTTATCACATTTGGCACAAAGTGGGGAAAGGAATGATGTTGACTGAAATTTCTTTAGGCTAGTGTAAAAGCTGATAAGGTAAAAGTGGATGTGAAGACTGGCCAAAAAAGCAAACCTGTATTTTCACGTGAAATAAGCACTTGAATGCAGGGTTACGAAAATCCAACAACAAAATAGAGGTTCAATGTATTTTAGATAAATATTCTTCAGAGCCTTTCTAAAACTAAAATGATGATATAATCTATAATAAATGTTTGATGAAGAAATTTCTCATTTTGCTTTCCAAACCTGAAGCTGTTTGATTAGATTGGTAGCTGGGTAAATGTTATCTTTCATGTGTTTGCACTTTGCATCTACCTCAAATGCAGAGAGTGAGCAGAAGGCAGAAAATTCCTTCCTTTTGCCCTCACTTTCCCACAGGACTTAGGTGGGAGGAAGAGATGGGGAATTTGTTTGGATTCACGTCTTCCATTTTTGTGCATTCACTGCAGTAAGAGATGATTTAAAGATTTTGAAGTAATGAGTACAAGCACAGAATTTTGAATAAGTTACTACTTGTTAATTAATTGTACATACAGCATTCTGACTGGATGTTACTTATAGAAGAACAAACAACAGCAGAAAAGTCTTAGGAAGGTGGCTGAAGGGACATGTTTGGAGATGTTGGAAGAGCTCTGTGAAAAGCAATCTAAACTTAGAATGAGGAAGGTGCTCAAAATACTCTATAGTAAACCACAAGGATTACACATACTTCCTTCTCTGGTCTTTGCAAAACAATACACAAAGGTAGATAATAACTTACACAATTTTACACAGTTTTAAGTTGAATGCATTAGTTTGAAGTCTCTTTAGAGATGGCTATGTAGTATGTCCATGGCACATTAACCCTATCACTTCAGATTTCTTTTATGACCTATTATTCTTATAAATGCATACTATGTATATAAAAATTATGTACAGTATGTATGTCAATGGATTATGACATCAGCAAAACGGGGGCACATAAGTATAGTTCTCTATTAATGCTTAGTTCCACTGGTATTTCCTGATGGGATCTACATATGGATTTTAGCAGCATGCTTTTTCATCCATGTTTTAATACTTTTTCAACAGGAGAATTTTTCAAGCCTCTTCAATACTAAAATGATAAACTTGCTTGTCATTTGTAGCAATAAATTCTGTGAAGATTTGAAAAACAGTGTTCTACATTGACGTACTCTCTGTTTGAAAGTTCTTAACTGTATTTATGCAACTTCTTAAGTAGCATTTTAAATACAGTGCCTGGTTAACACATACAACTGAGGCTTAATAGTTTTTTAACATTGTTTTAAACACTTGAGAGTAAATTTGAAGATAGATGTTTGTGTCCCTTAAAGAAATACTGCCCTTATATGATGACATTTAAATGTTGTTGCTTTTTTGTACTCAAGTAACTCACTCTCTTTTATTTGGTAAAGTCTTGCAGTGAGAGAATTTCTTTGTCTGGATGATCCTCCGGGTCCTTTTGACAGTCTAGAAGAGAGCAGGGTAAGTGCTATGTAGTATGGTAAAAAGAGAATCCAAAAGGCAGTATTTGCGAGGATACTATAAAATCTGCTGAACTGTAGGGAATGAAACACTTCACGGTTTTTGTGAAAGAAAATAAATAAAATGGATATCTTTTTTTTTAAACTCTGATTATTGATGCATGTTGAAAATCTTTGACTGCTGTACTTCATCCCAGTCCCACTATATAATCTCATCCTCTTTACCTGTTATGACCAGTGGACGAAATTTGGGTTTTTTAAGGCAACTACTGAATATTAAGAAAGTTTCTGTAGGTTCACATTCAATGTGTTTCAATGCGTACACCTTAGACTTCAGGTCTTGCAGTAAATTGTTTCTTGCTGTGAAGTGTAATGGAAGGATTCATTCTGACCACTGAAACCAGTGTTCTTGCAGATAAGAAAGTAGTGTCAAATACCGTTGTAAAACAACAGCCTTTCAACGTGCATATGAGCTTATTGAACAAATGAAATAGACTGCAGTATACACTGTTATAAGAAGTGGGTTTCCCTGGCATGAAGAGCTGTATCAAGTATGTCTAGAACAAGAGGCCTTAATTTTCTTGCTTTATGGAATAACTGTTTTGGAATTGCACATAGGTCACTAATACTGTAGAAATTGTGTATGTTTGGTGATGCTTCTTTGACTAAACTTGTATTTACCAGTTTGTTTTACATGTAAGTGGGAGTACCTTAACTATTGTTACAGTACTCTGTACATCTGAAGGATTTGTTACATTTTTTGTGTTACAAGCTCATATTTGATTTCTGTACAATCACTTCATACCATGGCTATTGATGTTGACAACAATTCATAAAAATTACAGGAATTATTTATTCATATAATTAAGAAATGTAAGTTCCTTCTTCATTGAGATTTTGATAATGCACACTGTGGTGAAGTCTCAGGGTTTATCTTCTGCCATAGAAGTTTAGGCAAACTATTTGGATAGCCATGCTGGTGAAGTTTTGGCTACTGACCATTTCTGTAAAGTTGGTAGAGACAGATGTCATAAAATTCTGGTCTCTAAGGGAAACCTCACCTCACTACAAAGGGGTTGAGTTTGGAAGGGACCTCTTGAGATCTAGTCCCATCCTCCTGCTCAAGCAAGGTTAGCTACTGCAGGTTGCTCAGCACCATGTCCAGTCAGATTTTGAATATTCTACACAGGAGACTTCACAACCTCTCAGCGTTTGATAACTATCACAGTAAAAAAAAGTGGGTTTACGTGTGCCACATCACATTTAAAATTTCCAGGTTTTGAGTTTGTGCCCGTTGTTTCTTGTTCTGTCAGTGAGCACCACTGAGAAGTCTGGCTCCCTGTTCTTCACTCCCTCCCATCTGGTATTTATACCCATTGATTGGTGTTATATCCATAAGATCACACCGAGCCTTCTCTTTTTGACTTAAGAGTCACAGCTCTTTTGTCCTCACATGAAGTCTTTTACTTATCTTTGATTAAGGTAGTTGAGGATGAGATGTATCATGAGGTAGGTGAATCAAGAGAACTGGTTTTAGGAGGAGTGGCTGAGGGAGCTGGGGATGTTCATCCTGGAGAAGTGGAAGCAGAGAGGAGATATGATCACTCTCCGCATCTACCTGAAAGGAGATTGTAGCAAGGTGGGAGGTTTTTCTTTTCTGCCAAGTACCAAGTGATAGGACAAGAGGAAATGGCCTCAAGTTGCGCCAGGGGAGGTTTTGAGTTGGAGATTAGGAAGATTTTTTTCACTGAGAGGGTTGTTAAACATTGGCACAAGCTGCCCAAGATCGTGGTGGAGTCAAAACACACATTAATGAGGTGCTGAGGCATATGGTTTAGTTGTGAGCTTGGCCCTGTTAAGTTAGTGGTTGGACTCGGTCTTAAAGGTCTTTTCCAACCAAAATGATTCTATGATTCTGTGACCCAGGATCCTGGTGGACAGCAAGCTGGAGATCAGCCAGCTCCCTCAGCAGCCATAGGTGATACCTATCAGGGCCCATGGACTTATATATGCTCTCTGACCTGATTCTCCTCCACCAAGGGTAAGTTTGTCTTGCCCTTCCTTATCTTTCTATCTGGTTGCAGAGATCTGGAATTCCTGAAGGCTGATCTTACCAGTCACGACAGGCAAAGATGGCATCAAGTACCCTAACCTTTTTGGTGTGATCTGTCATGAATTCCCAACTCCGTTTGCAACAGGTCCATGGTTTTCCTAGTCTTACTCTGGTTTATATACTTGCAGAATCCTTTCTTGTTTTCTTTCACATGCTTTGCCAGATTCAGCTCTAGATTTGTCTTCAGACAGGAGCCCTGTACTCTTCCTGGGTCACCTCTCCATGCTTCCGTCACTAGGACACTTATTTTTTTACGTCTGAGTTCAGTTAGGAGTTCCTTGGCTATCCATACAGACCTCCTGCAACCTTTGCTTGACTTTCTGCTTTTTGAGCTGGACTTTTATTGAGCTTGAAGGTGGTAATCCTTGACTATGAACTAGCTCTCCTGGACTGCTTTTCATTGCAGTGCTATGGATTCTTTCTTCCAAGCAGATTTCTGAAAATATTAAAGTCTTCTCAGCTGAAATCCATGGTAATAGTCCTGGTCCATGGCCCTACTCTTGTCTGTTAGGATTCTGAACTCCTTCCTACATATGAGAGCATCTATATCCATTCCTCTTTTTTTTTTTTTCTTTTGTTTTTTACACTCTGCCTAAGTACAGGACAAGTTCACATACTTATTCCTGGAACTCTTTTTTAAAGGTATCTCAAAACCTCTTTCTTTTTCACTTTATTGTTGTCAGAAAAAGCATTACAAAAGAACCCAACTCTTCTATTACTTTTTTTCTGATAATAGAAAACATGGATATCTTCTATTTGTTTTATGTCGATTCTGTTATTCCAGTCCAAGAAGGACTTGCCAAAATGTATTTATAGGGAAGAGTACAGGTACCTCCCCCATTAGCAATTTACCAGGCCTTGTAGAAATTTCATCACAGAAATGTAGGCACACTGAAACAATCTTTTTTGTCATATCCTTGATAATTGTTTACACAGTGTTTTCCTTGTCAGTGTTTCGTGATGCACTGAAGAGGGAAGTGAAGCTCTCTTCCAGCTGGCCTAGTTCTGTTGCTCTTTCAGAACTTAGAGATGAAACTGGTCCCACATGACTATTAGAATTGTACAAGGTTCCAGGTGTCCTGCTCTTCAAGACACAAGATACCTCGTTGCACACAATTCTCTGATAGGTCTTTCTGAGCTTTGATTCAGCATTCTGCTGTTACAGCGTCCTTCAGAGTATGCTGATGTTTTCTCACTCAGTTGCAAAGAGTGACTTCCTTTCCTTAGGCAGCCGATACACAGATTGCAGCCAGAAAGGAGTTTTTTCAAAAGGCTTTATTCAGTTATCCGAAACAACAAAACAGTTCAAAACAGCTGTGGAATATTTTTAGTTATTCAGTAAATAGGCAAGTTTTGCATGTGCATAAATCTAAAGGAAGAAATAATATAACTCAGTTATGTTCTTAAGGAAATAACGGACAATTTTCAGATAGGGCACCAGCAACCCTGATTTTATAAAACACACTAGACTTCACTTAATTGGCTTGGATAAAAGAGGGCGACTGCCTAACTGGAATGATGGCTAGAGCAATGACTAAACATGCTCTGCGACTAAGGAATTGTATGCCACATTCTCAGCCTTAGTAGGTGTGAATAAAGCTGGGGCTCAACTGATGATTGGTCTTCAGTGCCTGTCAACCAAGATAAATTTGCTATCTGGGTCAATAAAATAAGCTAAAACTCCACACAAAATATGAAATGTTTATATTCAGTGGACTTTGTGAATTAGTGGTTAGTTGCATATAATGTTAAGGCAAAAAAGCCTCCTGTGTGGGTTTCTTATTTAGTGAGAACATGTAAATTATTAAATCAGAATTGCATATTACTGCTGGTAGACTTGCTTTTTCCAGTAATAGATCAGCAGGCTCCATGCCAATGCTTTTGTCACTTCCTGCATTCAGTGGATGCTGCATTATGTGTTGGCTCTTTGCATTGAAATTTGAGGTTACTCATTGACAAATTCATCAGAGTGTACTATATATAGAACCCTACCATTCTATGATTCTATGTCATACTCAGTAGAGTAACACAACCTACTCACCATGGTTGAGTAGTTAGTGTTCTTAGCATTTCATTAAACTTATTCAAAATGGTTTGCATGGGTCTCCTGCCTCTCATGATTGTTCTGTTTTGTAACATCTCTGTGGTACAAAACTGTACAACTTGGCCTTTATCTTAGTTAAGGCAAGAACTGTTATTCACTTTATCCAACTATCCCTAGCATCTTGGGAATAACTGGACACTTTGAAATTGACTTCCATGTCAAGGAAAAGCAAAGCTCCTGTGAAGGGAAAAGGGAGCAGGGAGTTCAGCTGATGTTTCATATAGGCAAAAAGGTTCAAAGTTAAGAGACTGTGTGTTCAAGGTGAGAAACCTCTTTGTGAAGTTTGTCTTCTTGTGAGACAAATGATGCGATAAAGTGTTTGCATTGCAGTTCAGCATAATAAATTCATTGGTCAAAGAAAAGCAGCATTGTCTTATTAAGGACAAACTTGTAAAAGTTTATATAGCTCTTTATAGTAATACAAAGAAAAGTAACTACAGTTCTGTTACAAGCTGATATTTTAAAAGAAAAATCAATAAAGGCAGTCCGTTGAAGTTAAATAGAAGATGTTCTTGAATTTGTCTTTTAGGCTTTCTGTGAAACTCTGGAGGAAACAAATTATCGTCTACAAAAAGAACTGCTTGAAAAACAAAGGGAGGTTGAGTCACTGAAGAAATTGTTAAATGAGAAGCAACTTCACATAGATGCTATTGAAAGAAGAATTAGGTATGTAGAAATTTTATGGGGTTTTAGAATGTCTTTTCATGGAGGCATTTTCTGTAGGTAGTCACAAGCACCAGCTTTACCATTTATTCTTGAAAACAATTTTCTGCACATTGCCACGCACAGCAATGCTTTTACTGAGCTCTTTTCTCCTGTGCTGGCTAACAGGCTGTTGTTTAGTGCAAATGACTGAGAAAGTACCATTCTATGATTCTGTGAAAGTGTTGTCCCATCCTTTTCCCTCTAAAGTGGGATTATATTTCCTAATCCTCTAAGTCCCGTAGAGATAAGGCGAAGATTCTATTTGGCTTTTAAGGTATTGGATATGTGAAATGCCCTGCTAGAGACAAGACACGGGGAAAATTGTTTTGAGTTATAAAATTCAACATGTACTCAAAGCTTTGACAGAGCATAGTGATCAAGTGATTACACATCTGTATTAATGTCTTCAATTTGGTTCTGAATTGCCTTGTGTGATGCCACCTATTGTCCATTTCAATCTAAGGAAAAAAATGGTGGGGTTTTATTATTTAAAAAAAAAATTATGGTGCCTGTCTGCTAAATTTTGTAGCAGGCCCAGGGCAATTGATGTTGAACTAATCAGTGTCCCGATAGACCTGCTGAGTCAGTCACTGTGGGTTTTCCTTAGCAAAGCAGTAAATACCTGTGGTCCCTTTAGAAGTTATTTCAATGTTGCTTGGGTTGTTCAGTCTGGCATATCCAGGTTGACTAACAAATCACATGTCTAGATACACGGTTTAAGTGAACTACACTCGGGAAAGGATTTAAATGTGAAATTATTGTGGCTTACTGAAAGTTCTGATCTGAATACTATATTCAGTTTGTCATTTAATCCTGAAGGCAAGTAATTACGTTTGAAAGATGCTTCCCCTGTTTGACGTGGAAGTTCTGCCTGGTGCTGGCTTAACTGAAATACCCAATAAAAATTAAGTAACTCACATTTGGCTAAAACGTTGTGATAGGGAATTCTGTGTGAGTAAAATAAGAAAGCGTGACTAGAAAAGGCGATTTTCTTTTTTAGTGATTTCATAGAATCATAGAATGGTAGGGGTTGGAAGAGACCATCCAGTCCAACCCCCCTGCAGGTTTTTTGTTAAACACATGCACACGCTGCCAGTTTCCCAGACGTTTCAGTCAGCGTAGTATCTGAAGTCTAGATGGAAAATAACTCCTGTGATTTTTAGTTGTAAAAGTTAACAAGTAAGTCCATGGCCTTAAGAAATTCAGTATGTCCCCCTGTTGAAGTGGCATTTTGATCTGATGGCCCAGCAAGAATTAAGCATCTTCTTGATGCTCTGGAGGCCAGATACTGAAACTGTATGTGAGGGAAGAATAATTGGACAAAGGCATCAGACTTTACATATCATGCTTGATTTCAACAAAACATAGGCCAATAATCATGTTAGAGAATACCTCTGAGGTATTGCTTAAAACACATGCATTAAAACTAAACAACCAATAGTAGTTAAAGTAACTGAAAAAGAGGATGAAATGTAACAGTATCGCTTTCAACTCAAAATTGTTTGCAAGCTTTTATTTCCAGCTCAAGTGGCAGCTTTCAGTGCTAAACTGGTAGATGTTTTCCACACAGGGCAATACTCTGGAAAGAAGTTTTTTTGTAATGTTCCATGACCATATTCCCATTTGTAGCCAGGCTAGTGAGTGTCGGCTCACATTGCTGTTAAGAAAAAAATACTACCCGTCTCCCTACGATTAATGGGAAAGTATATAACTCTGAAACTTAATACGTGACTCTAAAGCTACAATGAGAGACTTGGGAAGCTGTTGAAGAAATCTTTTTATCATACTGCCTATCTTCCTTCTGACTATGATTTGGTATCTTGCCTAAACAGCAGGAGGATTATGTGTGTGGCTTAGTTCATCTGCTTGCAATTTCTTACCTAAAGCCATAATCACTCCTCTGGGACTGAAGTTTTCTAAAGTTACCAAATGGTGATGCAACCAGAGGATTTAGTTTAGTTTAGGAATAAGCAGCTGCAGCAAATAAACTGTTTGAATAGCTATCCTGCGCAGGCCCTGCATCTCTGTGGTCATTAAAGAAACTCGGCACATAGGAATGAGACTGATAGGTTCTCAGAAATTGCAGTTTAAAACGAAACAAACAGCTCTTCACTGATGAATGTTTGTTGTACAGATTGGTGGTATTCTGTTCTTATTTGTTGTAGGGATTTATCTTTAGGAAAAATGACTCGTCAGATGTCAGGAGAAGAAAGTGAGTGCAGTGGTGAGGTGGAGTCTTCTGCAGTAGAAGCAGACCAGGGTACCCTGGGTGAGGACAGCTGGTAAATACTACTATTTTACTTACATTTAAGAGGGCGTTAAAGTATTCTTTTAAATGTTTGATGTGGCATAAATTCTGAACAAGCAGAGGAATTCAGCACTTTATGGCACCTGTTTTTATTGTAGCTATCCCATATTTCATAAAGGCCCTTAGGATACATAATTTTAGATCTGGAGTAAGTGATTAGTTGAACAAGCTTTGTAAACGTTCTGTGGATTGCAAGTGTAAATGACTATGTTGAATCATACTAGTTCCTATTTGACAGAGCTTATTGATCTGTTGTTGCAGCTCAGATAAAGAAAGCCATGAGGCCTGCTGGGGTGGCTCTTTGGCTGAAGCTTCTGTACCTGAAATTGAAGTCGCTGAAGTAGCATATACTGCTGAAGAGGAAGAATAGATCAGTACCAGCTGCTGTTAACCTGGGAAAGTCTCGTGTTTGGGACACTGTGGCTAGGGGCATAGAGTACCTGCGAAGAATTTACAGCAAGGAGCAAGGATGCACATGTTGAATGTTTACATAAATCTTTACAAGTTAATGTAAGAAATATACCCAGTGCTGCTTTCATTTCAGTTTTTATCTGGCCTTTATATATTTAATATATTAAAGTCTAGTAAGGGCTAAAATCAGCTAAAGTTTAGATAGTGCACATGCCCAGTTTGGCTGACTTTGCTAGCAGAGTGATGAAAACTTCACCTTAAATCACCAAACACAAAGAACTAGCATGTCGTGTGTTGCCACTGATGTGACACGCTTGATGCGTTCATCTGTTTGGTATTTGTGTTTTCATAGTCTTACAGCCATAAAGTAATGCTTGTTGAAGTAAAAACGGATTCTTAATAAGACTGTCAAATGTGTTGGTTTTAATGCTAAAGCTGAAGAATACTTCTCTGGAAATTTTAATGCAATGCAATAGGAAAACTTACAGTACCAAGAGAAAAGTGCTTATGAAACGGGGCTATAGTTGGACATCTTTGTAAAACTGGTCATTTTTGCTGAAGGAGCTAATACGAGACCCCCAAAACACTGTGTATTTTCATCCCAAGATGGCGTGCTGTAATGCTTTTTGTTGGGTAATGCTGCTTTGGAAACCTGAGATACCTTTACTATATGGCCACGTAACAATGAAATTGGTGAGTTTGCCTTTTACTTGGAACACTACCTCCTGCCATCTCGCTAATACATTCATGGTTGGTTGAAAATATTCCAGATGATGTGGAGATGACTGAAAGACTTGTAAAGAAGCCATATTTTTTCCTGCACAGTTCATAACTAGATTGACTCTAGTTACAATGTATTTTTGTTTCAATGTATTGTACACATGGGGATATTGCCTCATGTTCTATAGCCTATTTTTCAAAATATATTAAGACAGGAGATGCACTTTATAATTAAGACTCCATTGTGCCAAGCTCGGTTGGCTAATTGGTTGAGAAAGGGGAGTTGCAGGGAGAGGATTGTGTAGTGCCTTTTTGTATTTTACTTGTTCATTACTGCAGAATTTTGTTACAGTGCTCTGGGTCAGCTCTGTGGAATCTTTGATACAGCTTGTTTCTGTTCTTCACTTATTTACTGAAAGTGCCTTGTTTTATTCTGCTTTTCCAATAGGAAGAATGCTGTTTTGTTTTAATCTTTTTTTGTTGTTTTTTTGCCCTATACCACCCACATTGTTGTTTAATGTTGTCAATATGCAGTGTCTTTGTGCTGGAGTTTTCAAAGGGAGCTTTGTACTTCAGGCTGTGCATACAATGACCTTCATGCAGGACTGTTTAAACCTTCCTCGTGAAATAAAACTATGGACAAAACATTTGTCATCATTTTTTTTTATTGTAGGAAAAGCAAACCACAAATGTCCAATGCCTTGTGTAGTACCACAATGATAATGCTATTAGAAAGATACATTTGTTACCTCAGTGATTTCCTACAGTTAACTTTTGTTTTGACTTCTCTTTGTACCAAAAATTGTCTACATGAAAACAAATGAGAATGCTGTAACAAGACACCAGAAAACTTACTGTACTTCTGTTGAAGATGAAATAAAAAAGAATGGGATTTTTTTAATATTCCACATGAATCCTCACAGGTGTTGAGTGAACTCAATAAAATTTTGACACCTTATTGAAAATTCATGAAATCATTTGTGAGGTGTCACATTGGAAAAGATTGAGCTGTGTATATTATAGTAGTGTCAGGTTTACAACCGTAAATGTTTTTAAAAATCTTGAAAAGGGGGCTGGGTCGTACACGGTGGGAATTTCAGAAGTACTGCGGGCAAGGCTGCACATCTAGGCACTAAATAAAGCATTGATAGGATTTACAGTTTAGGCATGAGAGAGCAGAGGAATGGAAATTATATAGAGGAATGGAAATTATAAGATATTTTGTTAACCCAAAATATTTAGTATCACGTGAACAGACAGTTTTGTTTAGGGGGACTTTGAATTTTTTTTTTTTTTAAACTGAACTGAAGATAGGAGTTTGTTGTGCAGTCATCTGATAGCAACTGTCATGGGTTCCTGGTTGATCAATGGTTACCCTTCAAAGGGACATGCAGAACTGGAGACGTATAACCTGTGGTGGCTTCCATCCCTCTGATTCAGGTGGTTTGCAAGTCTGTCCCATACGGAAGTTTTTCTGGTGTGCTTGCTTCCATTCTGTCACTATTTTCCACCCATTTCCTTCTCGTTTCACACACTGCTGCAACTTCAGAAGAAGCCACCTTGCAGTCACCTCATTCATGAGAACTTTGCTGTGGAGTTCTGTGCTCTTTGCCGTGGGCAGAGGAGTATTCGAACTGGAACTGTCACAGTGAACTAATTACAAGAATTGTGAGCAGCAGCACTTTGTTCTTTTCTGTTGGAGTAAAACATTGCAAAGGTAACTGTCTTAATATTTAGCTACTGCTTTACAATGGATATTTTCCCTTAGTTTTAGATTTTGATTTACTGGGGTTTTGCTTTTTTTCATCCTACAAAGCACTTGTAGTCTGCCCACTTCTCTGCTTTTCATTTGTGTACTCCTAAATCAATTAAAATGCTGACTAGTCATGAATCAAGAATGAGTCGCTATGAAACTCCCACTTCATACCCTTCCCACTGCGCCAACCGTTAGCCCCTGTGAGTACAGCGTTCCCACAGAAGCAGCTGGAGCAAGAGGCCACATTCCCTCATTCATGAAACTCAGCTGGCAGCTGTGGAAGGGAGTAGCCAACTCTGTCCTGGCCTCGCATGGGGCATCGTCGCTGAGAGAAAGCTCCTCTGCTATGTGGGATACCTGCCCCAAATTAGTTTTGCTCTGTGCATCTCATTGGATCACTGCAGTTTCTATCCCTGTGTTGAAACGTTGCAATGAAGCAGCAGCAATTATCCTGACAGAAACTTGCTTTTCTAGTAGTGGAATTGACAGTGCTTCCTATAGAAAATTGTATTTGTTATGTGGGTGGATTAGTGTGAGCTTTTCCCTATGCTACAGTAAGCTCTAATACACACTGGGGGCTGAGTTTGGAAGAGTCATGCTCTGAAGTTGCTGCTGCAATCACTGTTTTTAAGTAAAAGTCAGATAACAAATAGTCCAAGGTTGTAACACCCCTTTATGGAACAGCAGGTCTAGGGATCCTTCCTGTTATTCACTCCTTTCTGTATTTCACTTAAGCCTTTGTCCCAGAGATCAATCAGTACGTTGCTAGAGAGGTCCCACACTGTGCTTTTTCCGGTGGAGTACAGGACTTGCTCTAAGGGATGCCTGGGTAGCCAAGCTATGTCCTCACATCCATGTTTGCTTGAACTCAGGGAACTGGTAATGCTGCTGTCTCCAAAAGATGTCTCTTTAAAGCTGTTTGGGTTCCAGGTGAGCAGTCACTGTACTGACCAGGGGAGTTTCCCCTTTGAAAGTAAACAGTCGTTCAATCATTTGCTGTCCAGAATTGCTTCTACACTAAATGTTAGTTACTGAGCTGTGAGTGGTTTAGGTTCTGTGTTTATCTTTACCCATTCAGGTTTCTTCCATAGCACTGACGTTTCTTTGCTGTCTCCTGTTGTGATAACCTTTATGCCGGTCTCATTTCAAGGGCAACCTTTTGTATTTGGTGTTCCTCTGGCTGTGCCTTGCAAGGCAAACAGAGCTAGGGCTTTTGTTAAATGTTTCCAATCTTCTTCCAAAGTCTGACTTAAACTCTGACTTACCTTTTGTTTCTGATGCAACTGTACAGATTTGGAAGAGTGGAAAGGTGGGGGAAATGCAGTCCTTTATTCTAAACAATAAAAGATTAATGTCATCTTGTCTTATAATGGGTATAAATGCCAAACTTATGTCATCCCCACTTAGAGTAACAGTGACTGTTGGCAATACTTTGACCTGCTTTTTATCGGTTGTTCTGCAATTGAATAGCTTGAGGGTTTATACTGGAATAGGAAACATTTCAAAGTTTCTCCTTGGGTTGATGAATTCAGAACTGTTCTGATAGTTGTCTGGAAAAGGCTGTCCTGAGATGTGTCTAAGCATAACCCCATATATGGTTTGTTCATTTTTTTTCTTCTGACTAGCACATTTTAAAACCACAAACTGAAGTTTTATCCAGCATCATCAAAATAAATCGATAGTACCATTGCAGGATCCTGTGTAACAAGGGCTAGTCAGAGTTGCCTTTAGGCTGCCTAGAGCACAGGGTGTGCACGAGCAGGGTGTTTCTGACAGAGCAGTGTTTGTCACTGTCATGTGGAGGTAACAGGAAAGCCGAAGGAGCTATGGAAACAGCCAGAGCCACCAAGTCCTCAAATGTGATTCCATGGAGCTGGATAAATCAGGCAGCCTGAGGTGTGGGCCGTTCTTACTTAACCAGTAATGAAAATGTTCAGCACAAAATCTTTCTGCAACAGAACAGAACCTGGCGCTAAAATTACAGGTCAAGAGATCTAATGATGTTCTAGCTGAACTGGCAAAACTTCTCTTTCTCTTTTTATACCTCTAACCAACAGGCAGGAAAGTCGTCTGCAATGCATTTGTCTGTCTCATGAAGGATATTGCAACATCCAGCCCAGAATGGAGTACTGGTATTGCTTGAAAAGATTGTAAACTGATCTGGAGACTTTGAAGTGGGAGTGGTAAACTGGAGTAATAACTCCAGTCTTTGTAGGTGCTGTCAGAGAGCTGAATCCTTTGGCTTTTTAGCTTCAGGAGACAGTAACGTGCATCATCAGAGAAGAGAGAACCTCCCACAGTGTAGAAACCATCAGTGGGTCTTGCCTGCCCAGTGGGTGCTATGGCTCATCAGACTAAAGCACTGGGGTTCTGGACTCAGCTCCCAGCACTGGATGAGTCTCAAGGGAAGTTAGGAGGTTCTGCACAACCTTTTGTTAAGCCTTCAGGATTGGGTATTCTAACTCATGTTTTCATAATTTTCAACACAATCTTGATGGAGACCTTTCCCCTTATTACCCCTTTTAAGCTCTTCATGGAGATCTTAAATGGTCAGCACTTCTGTGACTCAAGGATCACCAAGGTGTTCTCCACAATAATGAATTCATCCACACTTTATATCCCAGAGTGAGGTGTTGTATTTCCCTCTGCTTTGCAAGTTGGGAAAATGAGGAAGAAAACAATTACATGATTCACCCTAATTGCACAGTTGGCATAGTCCTCGTGTTACAGCTGATCCCACAGACTTGTCAGCAGGTTAAAATTAGATGATTGGCCGATCCCGTGAGGCTTCTGTCTGTACAGTACAGGAACCGTGTCTTGGGATATCTCGACTGGGTTTCAAGTAGATCTAAATATTCTTGCTCATAAATTATAAACTGCTTCTAGATTTTATAATATTCCTTTCTTCTATCAGTTCAAACTGAAAGGGCTATGATGTTTGCATTAATGTCGTGGTGAAACAAGCCTCTGCTCTCTGAACCCCCTGTGGATTAATGCTTTTCATCTAAAAGAAACCACAGCTGCCACAGCTTTTTCATGGGAATGCTGAGGATAACTATGAAATGCTGCTCATCTGTTTGTTTGGCAGTTAATGTGGGTTTGTCAACCACTGCTCATCTGGCAAGTGCCTAATGGGAGAGGCTGCACATTGACCTTTCAAGATCTTGTTACTGCTTTGAATGTTCAAGAAATGGATGGATGGATGGATGGACGGATGGATGGATGGATGGAGTGAGTGAGTTTAGGAAGCAGCTGCAACATGTGGCAAACCTCCTATAGGATCTCTCCTCCCAAATTTCCTGTGTCTCTTTCCTAGATGCTCTCTGCATTTATGATAATTGGGTTATGGGGTGGATAGCTTGTGACATTAAGGGCTCTCCCTTCCCCCCTTATTCTGCAAGTATAAATATGCCTATTACAGGGATAAACAGAGGCACCAGACAAGAGATCTTCCCTATTACGGCAGCTGCTTTGCACATTTAGAGAAAGTCATACCCTGAGAAGTTTATTTTTTGGTGTGTTGATGGGCAGTGTTAATTTAAAAATCTTAAGAATATAGTTTGCAGGATAATGTAAACCTAACAAAAATATTATGTGATTCCTCTTAAAACTGAGTGGGACAAGTGGAGAATCACTTGTGTGGGAAGAGGCAGATGAGAAAACTGTCTCCATTCTATGTACTCTTTTGAAAAACTGTAAGACCAGCCATTCAGTAAGATGTTGATGTGCTTATCTACGTTTCTGTTTATGGGTACATGAAGAACCCAGATAAGTAGTCAGCTCCTTGTGGAGATCACTGTTTTTTCATCTCACAGCAGTCAGATCTGACTCAATCATCCCCACTTAAATAGGCAATTAAAAAATATGTTGAGAGTGTTGCAAACCAAGCATGCAAAGCAATGTGTTATGAAGGAGTATTAAACAATGAAAAATGAAGCTCCACCTTGCTGTGAGTTAACCTGGGAAACAGAACATGTGCAAATAACTACTTTGATCTTTGCTATCGGCATGCTGTAGTCAGCTACTGGCATTCTCAGTGAGACTGTTTCAGCTCTGAATCTGGAAAACCATGGAAAAACCAGCGTCTTTCACTTCTCAAATGATGTGAGTTACATAAGACTCATGATCGTCCAAAGGTCAGAGCACAAGATCTCTCAACAAAGAGGCTGCTCTGTTCTGCTCTGGTGAAGCGGCTGTTGGCTCAGATTTCAGTTTATTCAGACACAGTATGTGCTCCAGACAGATTCTCAGGCTACATAAATTAATGTCTACACTACTTATCATTTTCCCCCATCATTTTTCTTCTCCTGTTGTCTTCTTTATGAAATAAAACCCCTTATGTTCAACCACAAGTATGATACAACATACAGATAAGACTTGTTGTCAGGTTAGTGTTGTCACAAACCTTTTCCAGAATTTCTTGGTCCATGCAGGAGGATATTTTTCCTAACTTAGGAAACTAAACTGATCACACATACATACTGTGCTGACAGGACTTGCAAGACATTAGAAGGTTTTAATTTGAAAAGTGTGAAGTGGTCTCTGCTACCCACATCCAGCTATTAACTTCTGAAACTCTGCATTACAGCCACAGGAAGGTCACTGGTAACAAAATCCATTTTACTTGTGCCTCCATACAGCTTCCACTGTATTTGGTTTTGTTTTAGCAGAAATCACCTAAGCCAAAGGCAGTGGTTGGGTTTTTACTTGCTCTTGCAATCAAATTTAGTATTTTGCTACTGTCACTACTTCTGGCTTAGCCAAGACACTCTTCTGCCACAAGACCCTCTTGTTGCAGGAGATCTGAAAGGCTTTTTCTCTTGTGCAGTGTAAAAAAGTACATTTGCAAAGCACAATAACGGAATCTAAGCAACTATATGATTTATTCTCCTTGTTCTTTGTTCTTGATTTTCTTTTATTTGCTCTTTCCAGACTCTTCAGGAGGAACATGGTGTAGTGCTCCAGCTGTGTAAGGTCACAATTCTCACCCAGGCCATCATAGCACTGGCCTTACCACAGGCCTACTGATGTGTGCTGAGCCCTTCCCAGGGCTGAGAAGAGACCTGAGGAAGGGCTCCCTCTGTGAGGCCCAATGCCACCCAGGCCTGGCCCCATGCCATGGTGCAATGACACCCAGGCCCCTGGTGCCCCTGGCCCCATGCCATGGTGCGATGCCACCCAGATCACAGCTGTGCCCTGCACAGCACAGCTCCCTTAGCCATTACTGAAAAGGTTACATCCCTTCCTCACTTTGGGCTCAACTTTCCTTCTAAAGGGGCACTTTTAACTGATTAAACCTTTGTCTTAGCTCCAGTTTGTCGCAGTGGGAGTATGTGAGGAGGGGGCTGGTAAACTTCTGCATCAAGGGCTGCTCCTGAGGCCCTGATATCCTGAAGGTTAGTCCAGAGCAGGGAACCAAGCTGAGTGCCAAGGTGAGCATGCACAGAGGGAGGTAAGAAGAGAAAAGCCAGAAAAGCAGCCAAGAAGGTGGTTAGTATTTACAACAGCACTTTGGCTTTGAAAAAGTGGGAACTTGTGGGGAAAGTGGGAGGGTTCTCCCCACAGGAATCTGGGAGGGGGGAAGGGTGGAACGCGTTTTCCACCCTGCTTTTTGAGCAGCACTTCCACACAGGCCCTTTTCCCTTCATTACGAGCCATGAGAAAGAGCGAGATTAGGTCCCTGGGTTGGCGTTTCTGGCAGTTTGCTGAACCCAGAGCTCCTCCTGGAGGTCCGCACAGCCCCAGCCCTGCCGCTGCCCGAGATCAGCCCCAGCCCTGCCGCTGCCCGAGCTCAGCCTCAGCCCCAGCTCAGCCCCAGCCCTGCCGCTGCCCGAGCTCAGCCTCGCTCAGCCCCAGCTCAGCCCCAGCCCTGCCGCTGCCCGAGCTCAGCCTCAGCCCCAGCTCAGCCCCAGCCCTGCCGCTGCCCGAGATCAGCCCCAGCCCTGCCGCTGCCCGAGCTCAGCCTCGCTCAGCCCCAGCTCAGCCCCAGCCCTGCCGCTGCCCGAGCTCAGCCTCGCTCAGCCCCAGCTCAGCCCCAGCCCTGCCGCTGCCCGAGATCAGCCTCAGCCCCAGCTCAGCCCCAGCCCTGCCGCTGCCCGAGATCAGCCCCAGCCCTGCCGCTGCCCGAGCTCAGCCTCAGCCCCAGCTCAGCCCCAGCCCTGCCGCTGCCCGAGCTCAGCCTCAGTCCCAGCTCAGCCCCAGCCCTGCCGCTGCCCGAGCTCAGCCTCAGCCCCAGCCCTGCCGCTGCTGTTGCTGTCACCACCAGCAGCGCTCCAGCTCCTCAACAGCCCTCTGGACACACAGTAACCCTATTCGTGGGCAGCCCTATCTGACTCCAGTCAGGTCAAGAGCTGCACGGAGGGAAGGCAAATCCAATCACAGAAGTGCAGACAATTAATCTGAATATATTTACATATTGACTATATCTGTGGAGTGGGTACCCACGCAGCCCTCCTGCCTCGAGAACGGGCTGGGTGGCACTGGCTGGTGGGAAAGCATGGAGAAGGGGGGGGAGTGGGATACGCAGACTGTCTCAGAGGGCGTTTTCCCAAAGCTCATCTTGGTAGGAGGAAGACAACAATCAACTGTGTTAAACAGCAACCCGGAATTACCTGGAGGACTTTTATTTGGAAGCAAGGCAGGGGCGGTGGGGGGGAAGCTAAGCAGACATAGTAAAACACGGAACAGGAGGATGTGGTGTGCAGGAAAGGGGAGCAGGGCAGCAGCGTGGCCAGCGTGACCCTGCCAGGCACAGCCCTCCTGGTTAAACATGCATTTTATATTGTTTATCTTTCTTTGGTAAGTGCCTAGAAATCTCTTGTTATGAAATGTTATCTGCTGTATTGCAGATATTGATCCCCAGTGTAGAGTTCGGTGATGGCCAGTTAATAACACATTGATAACAAAACAATGAACCACTTAAACCATGATCAAAGTCACGTGAAGGGGGCAGGTTTTCCCTAAGATGTACACCTGACTGAGCAGTGCTACTATGGTGGGTGTCGCCATGGTTTCTGCCATGAGGACAGATAAATATGACAGCTACATAAGATTAGTCTTGTGATATTGGCCATTTCTTAAGATGTTCAAGCTAGTCCCTGTTGTTAAGTAATTTTTAAGACTAAAGTTTCCTCTCTGTGTTTCTAAAAAAAAAAAAATGACTTAATTAAACCACTTTAGACTCAACTTCATTCAAACCTGTGAGATTTCCACATCAGAAATACTCCCCTTAGACATCCATCCTGTTCTCTCACCCCATCACAGCTGTATGCAGAGCAGGTATGTGTACCCACCAAACAGGCCCTTGACTAACAGGTGGGTTAGAGGCTGGTGCCATCAACACAACTTTGGATTTTTTGATCATGGTGAAATTTTCATGATGCCAAATCTGGTGACAGAAGTTCATCTGTCTCAAAGGAGGAAAAGGATCACAGAAAGGGCTGGGCTTTTTTTGTTTTGGTTTTTTTTAGCTTTAAACTACTTTTGAAGGGGGAAGGGGATAAAACCAGGCCCACTAGAGTTGAGCCTAAGGATGGCAAATGAGTGTTGGGGGTGAAACCTGCATGATTGGCTTCCTTCTTGAAATGTCTGTACACCAATGCATACAGAATGGGGAATAAACAGGAGGAGCTCTAAGTCTGTGTATAGGCAAGGGGCTATGGTCTGGTAACTATTGCAGAGACATGGTGGGACAGTTCACATGACTGGAATGGGGTCATGGAAGGCTATGTCCTTTTTAGGAAGGACAGGCCAACAGGGCAGTTGCTCTTTATGTGAGAGACCAACTGGAATGCCCTGCATTCTGTCCAGGTGAGGATGAGGGGCAAGTTGAGAGATTTTGGGTGAGAATTAAGGGGCAGCCTAGCATGTGTGACACTGCTGTGGGTGTCTAGTACAGGCCACCTGACCAGGATGGTTAATGAGGCCTTCTACAGGCAGCTGGGAGCAGCCTCAAAATCACAGGCCCATGTTCTCATGAGGGATTTTAAGTACCCAGACATCTGCTGGAAGACCCACACTGCTAGTCACTTACAGTCCAGGTAACTTCTTGATGTAAATGGTGGATGTGCCATATAGGAGAGGAGCTCTACTGGATCTTATACTCACAAACAAGCAGGATCTGGTTGAAGGGGTAAAGGTTGAGGGTGGCCTTGGCTGCAGCCACCACAAGATGGTAGAGTTTAGGATCTTGTGCAGTAGGAACAGAATACCAAGTAGGATCACAACCCTGGACTTTAGCAAGGCCAGCTTTGTCCCTTTCAAGCAATTGCTAGGGGACATCTCACGGGACAGGGTATTAGAGGATAAAGGGGCCCAAGATAGTTCTGTTCAAAGATCAGTTTTTCCAGGCTCAGGATCAGCATCCCAGCAGGTAAGAAATCAAGCAGGGGAGCCAGGAGACTCACATGGTTAAACAGGGAACCGTTGGGCAAACTCAAGTGGAAGAAGAGAGTCTATAGATCATGGAAGCAAGAGATGGCCCCTTGGGATGAATATAAGGCTGTTGTCAGAGGATGTAGGGAGGCAACTAGGAAAGCTAAAGCCTCACTGGAGTTGCACCTTGCAATGGAGGCCAAGGACAAGAAGAAGGGCTTCTTCAAATACATTGTGGACAAAACTAACACTAGAGGCAATGTAGGCCCACTATTGAATGAGGCAGGTGCCCTGGTGACAGAGGATACAGAGCAGGCAGAGTTACTGAATGCCTTCTTTGCCTCTGTCTATACTGCTGGAGACTGTCCCTGGGAGCCCCAGACTCCAGAGGAAGTCAGGTTAAAGGAGGAGTTTTGTTTGTTTGATGAGGACTGGGTTAAGGCTCAGTTAAGCAGTGTGGATGTTGTGGTTTAGGCCCATCAGGGAACAAAGACCACAATTAGCCTCGAGTACCGAAGAGGCTGAGAATTGCTCAAGGGCAGGGAGAGCTTAATTGCCGCTTAAGGTTCAGGACAAAACAGACCAGGCCACTCGGTTTGGGGAAGAAAACAGAAAAACAATTTAATGCAACATCAACTAAAACATACCCCAAAAAACCCAAAACATAACCAAAATGAAACAACACAGAGTAATACATCAATGAAGAGTCCAACCAGCCTTTTTAAGAACACCTTCTTGCCACACCTCCCCTCTTCCCAGGCTCAGAGCCCTGATCCCGGGGTTTTTACCCTGTCCCCCCCTGAACGGTTCGGGGGGGCAGGCAGTGGGGGTTTCAGTTAGTCTGTTCCAGATAGCTTCTGCCGTCTGTCCCTCCTCAGGACGGGTGAACTCCACACCAGTCCTCCCTGCGAGTCCGTGGGGTAACACACACACGGCAGCCCTGCACGGGCTGCTCCGATCCGCACTTATTCCAAGGGCTGCAGCTCCTCTCTGCCTCTCATGTGGGGCTGCTCTGCGACGTGCAGGCTCTCCAACACGGCCTGGGCCATGGCCGTCTCCCCACACAGTCCCTCGCCCGTCCGGGCTCACTCACATGGAGCTGCTGGTGGCTCTTGGTCCTGCCACGGATCTCCATAGGTTGCAGGGGCACAGCTTGTATTCTCGCCACGGCTTGCAGAGGGGTCTCTGGTCTATTGCTTCTCCTTCCTTCCTCTTTCTCTGGCTGAAGGGTCCGCGTAGTCGCCTCCATCTTGTATCACTCTTACACCTCCTGCCTCGCATTTCAAATTCCCGTCCCCTAAATAGTGATCGCAGAGGCGCCAGATTGGCCCAGCCGGGCCGGAGGTGGGTCTGAACCCAGGAGCCGGGGGAGAGTCCGCAAACTCTTTACCGGGTCTTCACCGCAACCCGCTCCCCCTGTTACTAAGCAAAAGCTGCTCCTTGCTAAACCAGAACAGTTGTACATAAATCCATGGGACCCGATGCACCTGTGGGTGCTGAGGGAGCTGGCAGAAGTCATTGCTAAACCATTCTCCATCATCTTCAGAAAGTCATGGAGAGCAAGAGAGGTGCCTGAGGACTGGAGGAGAGCAAATGTCACTCCAGGCTTCAAAAACGACAAGAAGGAGGAGCTGGGTAACTACAAACCAGTCATCCTCACCTCCATCCCTGGAGAGATGATGGAACAACTTATCCTTGTTGCTCTCTCCAGGCATTTAAAGTTCGAGATGGTCATTGTGAGCAGTCAACATGGCTTTACAAGGGGAAGTTGTGTTTGACCGATAGCCTTTTATGAAGATGTAACCAGATGGATAGATGGTGGTAATGCAGTAGATGTGGTTAATCTTGATTTCAGTAAAGCATTTGACACCATCTCCCACAGCATCCTTGGAGCAAAACTGAGAGAGTGTGGGCTGGATGATCAGGTAGTGAGGTGGACTGTTAACTGGTTGAAGGGAAGAATGCAGAGAGTTGTGATCAACGGGGCAGGGCCTAGTTGGAGGTCTGTATCTAGTGGAGTCCCTCAAGGGTCAGCGCTGGGACCAGTACTGTTCAATCTATTCATTAATGACCTTGATGAAGGAACAGAGGGCACTGTCAGCAAGTTTGATGATGATACTAAACTGGGAGGAGTAGCTGACACACCAGAAGGCTGTGCTGCCATTCAACAGGATCTGGACAGGCTGGAGAGCTGGGCCGGGAAAAATCTAATAAAATTCAACAAGGGCAAGTGTAGAGTCTTGCATCTGGAAAAGAATAACCCCATGTGCCAGTACAGGTTGGGGAATTAACTCTTAGAGAGGGGAAAGGGATCCAGGAGTCCTGGTGGACGGCAGGATGACCATGAGCCAGCAATGTGCCCTCGTGGCCAAGAAGGCCAATGGTATCCTAGGGTGTATTAGGAGGGCTGTGGGCAGTAGATTGAGAGAGGTTCTCCTCCCTCTCTACTCTGCCCTCATAAGACCACATCTGGAATATTGTGTCCAGTTCTGGGCCTCTCAGTTCAAGGACAGGGAACCACTGGAGAGCTGGGGCTCTTCAGCTTGAACAACAGAAGACTGAGGGGTGACCTCATTAATGTTTACAAATACATAAAGGGCAGGTGTCAGAAGGATGGCGCCAGGCTGTTCTCAGTGATGTGCAATGATAGGGCAAGGGACAATGGGTACAAGCTGGAACAAAAGAGGTTCCAAAGAAACACAAGGAAAAAACTTCTGCACTGTGAGGGTGATAGAGCACTGGAACAGGCTGCCCAGATGGGCTGTGGAGTCTCCTTCTCTGGAGACATTCAAAACCCACCACACCATACACCGAGTTGTTCAGGGTTTTTTTGGTTGGTTGTTTTTTTAAACCAAATCACCTTTGACAGATTTTTTTAATTCTAGGCTGCTGCTAAAACATGAAATGTTTTAAAATATCCTCACTTCCTCTAAAGAGTACTGTGTTCTAACAGCAGTGTAAGGAGAGCACTTACACTTTTGCCTGATAGGATAATACATTTAATACAATCATATAACAAAAACATGACACCAAGATATTTATTTACAGCATATATATAAATTTTTTCATTAATATATTTTCCCCTTTCTCAAAGCTATCCAGATTAAAAAAGTCCAAGCCTGTTAAGAGAGAAGAAAACATTTTCACAATCAATAAATAAGACAGGAAGTCAGCTCTAGTACACCATCTGCTGCCACCATCCTCTTGTAAAATACATTCCAGTTAATCCAGAGTACATTTACAATAACATGTTGACACTGTTCACTTCTGTCTGCTTACATACTAAACAAATACCATCTTGACATGAAAAGAGACATACATTCAAAAAAGAAAGAACCATTTGTCCCAGGGTCATCTGAATTTACACTGGAAAGAGCCACCTCCTCAGCTCAAACCCCTAGAATCCCTTTGTTCTTGAAGGAAACCAGTCACCTACTGTCTCTCAAACAAATATGGGAACACTCCTGTTCTGGAGAGGGTATTTGGGTTTGTGTACATGACTATAGTGTCTCTGAGTACAGCTTCACCAACCACACAGGCCCTGGTTTAGGACTGTCCCCCAGAATCACTAGCCCCTACACACAAGCTTTTAGAGAACCTCACATGAATGACCAATTTCTTTTCTTTATCCTTCACAAATTTTGTTCCTAAAACACCCAGTCTGAAATCAATGAACTGAAGACCTCTGAAGCTTTCCATGATGAACACTTGGACAAAACATGCTGGAGGTCAGCACTCAAGTGCTAGCTTGCACAGGAGAAGACCTTCCCTAGGATTTCTTGTCCTGTGCAGGGTGTTCACATGGAAAATTCTTGCAAAAAAACAGCAGGTCTGTGTTTTCCAGAGTGGACTGAAAATCATTTTGTTTCAAACTGGAAGCTGAGAGATCTATTTTGGTTAGGTTGTAGAGCACTTTAAATGTCCTAAGTAAGTGCTAAGCATCCAAGACCAGCTGCTAGAAGCAAGCTTTTCTAAGCTAAGTGTGGGACTATATCAGCATGGCTCTGTGTTCAGAAACACCAGATGTGTCCAGGAGCACACAGTCAGCCTCGCATGGTGATGGAAGCAGTGTACACTAATGCTTTCTGTACCCAGAGACTTACATAGTCTGCATACCTTGAGAACAGGATTCCAGCCAAAATGACTGGCAAATTGATTCTAAATAACTCAGAATATCTGATATTTTATTAAATATGACTGCATTCAACTGGCACCTCATCCTAAATTTCAGTAACCTTTAAAACTGAGTAACAATTTGTTACTGTTTGGTTTCCTACTGAAATGCACTTTTAAATTTAAGGCAGTTATCTGTTTGTTTGTTTTTAAAACAAAAAATTAATAGGTCCAGCATTGCTCTGCTGTCAACTGAAAGGAACAACTTTCTTGGTACCTTCAAGCTTTGGAACGGCATTAACACAGTTTTTTTTCCAGTGGGAAATTTATCCAAAGTGGCAAGGCTTCATTCTCCTTTCATCTGGAGGCAAACCAAAAGCAGTTCCACTACAGAGAATGAACAAGTCCTGAAAAGCTGAATCTCTCCACAGGGTTTGTCCATTTTGGGTTTCATCCATGGAACTCAGCTTGAAGGTTTCTGGGCACACCAGTATGCCATGTCCAGACACACACATTAGCTTGTGCTTAACCTACAGCCCAGTAAAGCAAACCCTGTCATAGCCTATGGGAGCCAAACACCCAGCAGATCACAGGCTGAAGTCCACAGAAGGGCTCAGTCTTCTGATGCTCTACAGAAACCAAGCCTCCCAGTATTCCCCAACTGGTTCAATCATCAGTAAACTTAAATTCATTTGAACACAAGAAATGTAGATCAATGTGACTGCTTCCCACATCCCTAGGAACTCCACAGTGTTTTACTATTTCCTTGGGATTGACAGCAGGCTACTAGCATAAAGCTTGTCCTATTTCATAAAATTGATATTACAAAGCAGCCTATTTAATTATTGTTTTGTATTCCAAAAGTGATTTCTCTCTACATATAGTGGTTTAGCACTCTGAGTGGCATTTGCTCTTGACACTAAAAAGTTGTCAGTTGGACAGTAACATGTCAAGTTTACTTAACCAGGGTTAAAAAGACATTTCAAATACAACAGACTGGTATTGTTTCCCTTCAAAAAATGAAAAAAAAAGAACCAATGCTCAAAAATTTTAATTATACCATTTCAAAATAATTTCAAAAAGGTGTTACCAATTCCTTTGAGGATGGGTAAAGCAAAGACTCACCCTAGAAAGACACATTGTAGGAGAACACAGGAACGTCAAGTCACTTCTGGATTTTTGACAGAGTTAGTGGAAATCAGTTTTGTTTGGCAGAGAACTGTAACAACTTGGACATCACATTTTCCCCAGACACTGTAAAACTGTTCTTCAACTGAGTTGGAAATAGTTCAAAATAGAAGCTCATGAGATATTCTGGCCAAAGTTAAAACAAAACAAGAATCCTATCCCGCTTCAAAAAACCTACAGAAGAGTCTCCTCTTACTGACCAGGACACTGTTAGTTGCTCCAGGCAGACTGTTTACATCTCCATGCCCAAACAAATGGCTATTGGTTCAAAGGAGCACACAAGTCAGGACACATACAAAGCTGGCTTTACTAATATTTGAAACGTCTAAACCAAATAATGTTCTAGAAAGGGCCTCAGTGACTTATTTAACTTTTTAATTTCAACAATGAACCCAGCTGTGTGCACATAGGTTTTAAAAAACCAGACAGATACGGTAAGACAGTACCCAATAAAACTGATACTAATAACAACACAGAATCACAGAATGGTAGGGGTTGGAATGGACCTCTGAAGATCATTTAGTCCAAACCCCCTGCCAAAGCTGGTCCACTTAGATCAGGTCACTCGGGAACACATCCAGGCGGGTCTTGAAAACCTCCAGAGAAGGAGACTCCACACCCTCCCTGGGCAGCCTGTGCCAGAGCTCCCTCACCCTCACAGTAAAATATTTTTTCCTTAAGTGGAACGTTTTGTGTCTGGACAATACAGAAAAAAGTGTTACTACTACTACTACTGGACACTACTGAAAAAAAGTGTTGCCCCATCCTCTTGACATACACCTTTTAAATACTTCTAAGTATTAACGGGGTCTCCCTTCAGTGTCCTCTTCCCCAGGGTGAGTCACCTCTGAGCAAGACTGAAAAAACTTTGATGCTTGAACATTTTGGCAGCTACTGTGGTTTTTTTTTATTTGTTTTTAAACTAGTTTTGTAATATGGCAGTATCACTATTCTTAGCAAAGCTGGCCATAAAAAAAATTGCCTGTATGAAACGCAACCACATAAAATTGGTTAGTTACAAAACAGCATTACAGCTATTTACACCTGCACCACAACGTACAGTGTTATAAAAAGGCCATGCTCTCATGAAGCCCACGCAGCCAGCTGCTTCATTTCGTCTTCATCCTCTGCCCTCTTCCTGGTCGATGCTGCAGAGAAAGAGACATTAGCAACAACCATCAACTAATGTAACAGTCAGAACCATTTTATTTCTTAGCATGAAGACTCGCATAGTGCCTTTCAGTGTGCAGATCCCAGATCAATTTACTGAGTAGCAAGCTAAACACAGGTAACGCAGTCATGCAAGCTGAGTAGAGACATGACTTTTGCCTCACCTCTCACACACAACCCTGCGGTTAACAGTACAGATCTGATGTAACTCCTACTGAAAGGCTCCCACAGAAAGCATATTTAATCTCTAAACGCCGCCACAGAGATTAAGTGTTCACACCAGTTCTCTCACTACCACCTGAATGGGCACGAGTGACCTACACCTGACCGGCTGTGCACCCTGCCACCTTTCCAAATAGTGCTGAAGGGTTCTGCACGTGCAGATCCACTTTCCAAATACACTCATCCCATTTTAATGAGGGGGTCATTTATTAAAAGGGAGAAATAAATTCCTCATCTTTGCCCAAATAACATCAGTCAACTGCTGTGGTCACAGCACCAGCAATTCCCAGCTCTGGATCACATGCCACACACATTTTTTTAAAAATCCAAATCTCGTATCACATATCTTTCACATTCCCTGAACTAAAACCTCACCCAAATGCTCTTCATTTACTGCCCTAGAGCCTGAGGCTGAACCTCAGGCTGTCTCATCTGTGGGCTGCACTTGTCAGGATCTGCATGTCTCCAGGCACCAGCAGGACACTGCTCCTGGCTGCAAACCCTTGTGTGTACATTTACAGTGGCCATATGGCTGCAGCCACCAGCTTGAGAGGGGCTGCAACTACTGCCTTTGGGGACTAAAGCTGGGAGAAGGACACGGGACATCACGGGTGCAACTCCTACTCTAGAGGCAAGTGTCACTGTCTCACTGTGCAACTGGAGAAGGTTATAATGCCTTGCTCCATTTCAGTTTCCTCATCTCTAAATCAGGAGGGTAACACGCATCTTCAATCAGAAGCACTCTAGAACCATTGCCTGTTCTGATTTTGTCATTGCTGGATAACAGTAAGCATCCAGTTTCAGAAAAGATAAGCTGGTTTTGAAAGGCCTTAAACTATATAATTGTAACCAGCTAATCGTGCCTGAAGTAGTCATGCAACCAGATGAAGTAGCAAATTAAGACAGTGAGAAGCACATGGAGAAGTCCTGGGTTTAATAAAAACGTCGACAGGCACAGTTGGATCTGGAAGAGGACGTATGAACAAACCATAAACACCCAGACTGCAATTTGCATTGGGTTTTCCTAAATCCATTTTTTTACTAGTTGTTCTGCAATTGACTTAAGTAGATGAGGCCCTGATCCCAGTTTGAACATTTAAAAATGCTTTTCAGGGACTTCAGTGCTGTCTGCCAAAACACAAAAGTCTTGGAGCTGAGCTTGTCTAGAAAACCTGTTCTGCAGCAGAATGCACCATAAACAACCTGTGCCATGTGTGTGCTGCCCCTGCCACCAAATATTTATGCTACTTTACTACCATGAGTACACAGCAAGTCCTTCAGCTGATATAGGACAACAGGGACATGGTAAAAGGGATAGTTAAAAGTTGACTGTCTCTGGCTTAATTCAAAATGAACAAGGCAGAACTAGAGAAAAATAAGACTCCAGAACACACTCGTTCCAGGCAGTAAACAGTTGAAAGAAAGCAAAGGAATGACAGTATTTCTTCAAGTGTGTACTTCCTGCTGCCTCCATTTCTAATTAAAATACCAGTGGCAAATACCAAACCATTACCCTACAAAGCTGGATCTTTTGTGACTCAAACGTTTTGCATCTAGGCCAGTCTCTAATTTAAAAACACTAAGGATTTCATTTCCTGGAAGAGAAAAAAGGTCTTCCCATTCCTCAGTGATCTCACTACATTTCACTACGAGATGCATTATTGTATGTGCATGGTCAAGTTCCGTGAGTTTGCCTCCCTAAAGCTACAAGGAATTTGATTCTAAATGCTTTCATACAGCAAACCAGAATTCCACTCTGCTTTTTATGACAAACAGATACAAAAATAGGAAAAGAAACCTATAACACTGGGCAAGACAGAACACAGCTAAATACATTTTGGGAGTTCTCTCTTCCTTTTCTCCTACTCAGCACCCATTGATCAAGAGAAGAGTAAAATGGCAAGCAAGCAGTTTACCAGGGCGAGAAGGCAGCGATGTGGATGGAACGCTTGGCAGTCTGATATCTCTCATCCCCTTGTTCAATTCTTCTTGTTCCAGTTCTTCTAACTCTGCCATCAATTCGTCCTGGATTCAAGGAAAATATTATTTACAAATTCATTGTCCTGACTGTGATCTCAGACAAGTGCACATTTAACAACCACGAAGCAAAGCACCACTGAAAAAAACAGTTTACACCTGAAAATAAACAACAAAACCCAGCATATCACATAAATGCTTTTTAGTAAGTGTGGACAATAGCAATAAGGCTTAATTGAAAGCTGAAAAAAGAACAATGAAAGTTAGAAACAGGACAAGGAATAAAATTAGAAAGAAAACTAATGTCAGTGTAGTACTTGTCAAAAAGTCAGATGGAGGGCGGAAAAAGGTCCCTCTGCCTTCCTCAGGTTTGTTCAAAATCTAGAGCCTGTAATCTTTGTAATCTCAGTGTGCAATTTCTCCCATTTTAAAAAACAGCTTCCACTGGTTCTAAGGTAGACTGCCATTAAAAATTATGTTTCTGCCCTATCACACAAGTCCGGGATTATCTATGATTTCAAAGCAGCAGCACTGGAATCAGAGCTGTCTTCCTGGATCCTGCTATTCACTCTTGAAGCATATAACACTCTTGGGATTTTAGCTGCAGCAGCTGATTTGGACAGATGATCTAATCCACTTTTATAATACTAAAAATAAAAAAGGCTACACACTTTTATAAAAGGCTTATCCCTTGGCTGGAGTTTCCCAAAGAAGGGAAATGAAATATTTGCAGAGAAATGGACTTTGCCATGTTTATAAAATAGTTTAACAAGAAATAATAGGCAAAATTGGCTGTATCAAACTTGGGAGCTACTACGTATTGAAATGGCTTTGCCTGCTTATTTATACCTTGCTTATCACCAATGTGGAAATTAAAGTGTTAATTACACGGCCACCACAGGCCTTCCTAGACTTACTTTCTCATGATTTTATATTTTTATGGCAAAAAAAAGGCTACTGTTTGCCCATCTGACCTGGTCCACAGTGCAGATACTAGGATATCATCTAAAAATGTCAGCATCACGTCTATACTTGATTATGTTTAACTCTACTGACAGATGATCTCTCAAATAGATAGATATGGGGCCCCGACTTGCACAACTTGTGTTTTTGATTCTGTGATTTAGCTGAGGTGCAAATCTGTCTTGACACAAGGCACGAAAGTGCCTCAGCTGATGGTGCGAATGCAAGCTTCTTACGAAGTTAGTATCCAAGTTGTTGTAAAGTCAATGGAAACAGGTATTTCTGATGGTCATCTAACACTGTCCCACATCAAATTAGTCCTTACCAATCACTGCTGAACAAGTAAACAGTGAACATGACCCCAACACTTTTAACATATTAGTGTAATGGATTCATTGTAGTTTTTCCAGTCTTCAGTCATGTATTTAACTTATGTTTCCCACCTACGACTAGGCTGTGGAGTATTGCAACAGCAACAACAAACACCCTTTCTCTTCTCCAACCTAGGCTAAAAAGATTGCAGAGGGAAGGTATCATGTGAACTCTCAGGTTCCAGGCTTTGTTCACTGGCATGTGTGTACTTTGCATTTGATTATCAGAAACAGGCCTCCAGGCAAGGGTCACCCCTCCCTGTGAGCATCCTACTCGAGGAGGACAGAGGAGTTTTTTGGGGTTCTTCATGATACACACTGTGTCAACCCAGGGAAAAAAGAATGCTTATAAGTTTTTAGCTCATCTGGAGCAGCAGAAATTACATGCTTCCAAGATACCTTTACACCCACATCACACACGTGAAGAAGAAATCCAAGTGTGTGGTCAAAACATCTTTTGAGAAAATAAAATTGAATATCATACTCCAGTACAAATCACCCATAACCCAGCAATTAAGTCATTGTTTCTAGCACTGTTAAGCTGAAGTGGCCTGCAAACCACATTTCCCAATCACTGGACAAATGCTAGAAGTATTAGGCTCCTATACAAAAGCAGGTGTTGCTGCAGTGATATCCCACACAACAGTGGCTTATTTTCCCAGGAGAGAAAACACAACCATCAGCTTAAGACTAGTACCTCTTAGGAACTTCCAGGTCAATCTATAACATCCTTAGTAAGTCTAGACTCCCAAAAGTTTAAGCACTGATGAAAAAATGAGTGACACTGCATAGCTGCTTGGGATGGCAGTATGTTTTTCAGTTGTTTGAAGCCCAGTTTATATAAGCTACATCTTCTTGAAAAGCGTATCTACATTCAAGGTAGAAAATCAAAATATAAAGAACCATTGCTATTTTCAACAAATTGTAACTGTCGAATGAAACCCTCCCTCCCCCCCCAGTCAACAAATGTGGCATAACATCTGTATTTTTTGTTGTCCATTTTGGCACACAGGAACAAATCAATTGTGGAGAGAGTGAAGTGTTTGATTCTTTAAGACATTCTTGAAGTGATTCTTACTGATTGTTTTTTAACTATGCTTTAAAGGGACCAAACTCAGCCTGGTTGTGATACTGAGTCTGATCCCCAGGTCTGCCTTCCACAGACTGCAGGAATTTTGAGTCTACCTGACCCTTGAGTCCTCAGCAATGGCTGGATCAGAAATAAGTAATGTCCTGCTTAGATACACAAAGTTAATTCAAGGGACACTGGATTATAGCTACTGCAGCAAACTTTAGAAAGTCTCAAGCGCCTTGTAAGGGTTTCAAGGGAAAAGAGCTCAAGGAAGAAATCTTACTGGTGCTAACAGGAATTACTTCTACCTAATGGATCTACTTCTGTAGAAAATCTGGAAAACAGAGAAAGGACTTGTACCTTCAAGCACCAAAAGATATCCTAAAAAATGGCTTTGAATATTCAGAATTGTGAACAGCAGCCTGCTCATGGCATAGGAACATGCACTTAGCCAAACACAGGTCTATTTGGAGCACTAAACATTTCTATGTTTCAGTGTGCAATCAGAGCAGCACAAATTACAGGTTTTGGTGACCTCATCCTTCCACGGCACATCCAGCAGTGCAGTTAAAATCAGCTCTTTAAAATTTAAATATATATAAATATAAACATTTTAAATAGATTTGTGATAGTGTGTATATATATGAAATTAATTTATTTTTATACAAGTATGTGTGTATGTATATATAAAAAGTATTTACAAGTGCTAGACAGGGCAAGATAGAAGCAGGGAATTTGAGTCACACCTTTTGAGAAACAAATCAACCACTGCAACAAGCCAGTGCATAAGAAAATAATTACAAAGTCATTTAACAGCTAAAACTCACAGGCTTTACTGAAGTACTAACCTCATCAAACTCATCACCAAAGGCAGCTCGGTTTGAGATGGCATCTGAAATTTCCTGGGCAACATCTTGCTGTTCAGTGATATCTTGCATCAAATCATCAATTTTGTTTAAGTCCCTGGCATGATAACATGGAAATATTTTTTAAAACAAATGTTATTCAAATCCTAAAGAAGAGACTCAGAGAAACTTGGAATAGACACTATTTTCATGCCCATGGCTGTATAGACAGAATTCACACGGAATAAGTTGCCTCATCTACAATTTCTGGAAAGCTTCTGAGTGGTTTAGCCAGTCTGACTTCTTCCACTTTGAGATTATAACCAACGTCAAACTGCAGGAGTCTGTCTCTCTCTCCCTCCCTATGCTTCTCCTATCTCTGCCAGCCATCAATCACATTCCCTGGGCAGACCCCATCTCCTTCCCGAGGTAGGCATCTTTATAGATACATCTTTTTTAATGTTAAGCTTTTACCAGAACTGGGGGAACTTTAACAAGACTATACTCCATTGAAAAACTTCCCCTTATTGTTAACTCACATTATTGTTTCAGTTTTTCTTTACTTCTCCCAGAACACCCTTTCTGATTTAACTTTGTTTATTTAGGTAGGAAAATAGCTCTTGAAACAATATAGGACATGTAGAAATATTACAAGCACACAAAAAATACCCTCTCTTTTATTCAGGTCTAAGTAGTACTTTGAATCACACTGTCCATCTTACAGACGAAAAGCTGGAAAATCTGAGGCCAATCTCTGCTGCCAAGGCAGACTTAAAACAACAGGTACCACACAAGTCTCAGTTAGCTGGACTTCCTTCTAGACTTGTTACAAAAAGATCCTTTTCTGCCAAACATAACATTATAGCTCCAATAGCAATCCAGACTTTAAATGTCTGAACCCAAAATGAAGTCAAAGCTGCCTGTCCTAACACAATAGTCTGAAATCGTTAGCAAGCTCAACTTGAAAGTTACTCAAAAGCACTTACATATTTTCATGCACTTTTTTCATGGCTTGTGCAGCATAGCCCATATTCTTGAGCACTTCTGTGTTGGTGTGAGAGTTTTCCAGTGCCTCTCTCTGGAACTCAATGGTCGAAAGTGTCCCATCAATTTGACTCAACTGCTTCTCATATCTCTTTTTTCTCTTCAGTGCTTGTAAGGCAGCTGGAAAGCAAAGAGGCAAAGAGCACTGTACTTATATAGCAAAATGCAAGGGCAAGTAGTTCAGCACCAAGCCAACCTGCAGAACTTAAAATAATCGCTCTCCTACCTTACTAGTAGGGAGACAAACTTTGACCACATGACATCAGCAGCCTTTTTATCACCAACATGTTGTTGCACGAACGTGTTGGAAAACCTCTTTTAGATTAACTCCTTTTAGTACCACAGGAAAGAGCTGTTTCTTCCTCCCCTGTGGGTGATCTTGAACTCCATCCTGTGCACACAGGCAAAACAGGGACAAAAAGGAAGAAAAAGGAAAACAGAGAGAAATCAGAAAGGAGGAAATGGGAAAGAAGGGAAGAAATTGCAATATATAGGTAAAAACTAAGGAAGTCTGAGTAAGAAGACCTGTCATAACCACATCTTCAGCAATGCTGCTTTCTAAACTTTATCTCAGGAGCAGAAAATGTCAAGTGCAACGGAACTCCCAAATGGTCTAATGACACGTGTGAGTTAAATAAGAGAACGACTCGCTTTTTCCTGGCTTTCAGCTGCATCTGTTTCTTGAAATCACTTAAAATCACGGTCTTTAAACCTTAGAATTTGAAAACATACAGAACCACAGAATAATAGAATAGTTTGGGTTGGAAGGGATCTTTAAAGGTCATCTAGCCTAACACCCAAAAAAGAGAACTTTGTAGACACTGCCATGGTCAAATCCAGCTACTCCTTATTCTCTTTGTAAATCATTGAGATTAGTCTTTTATATTTGCCAAGTTATTGGTAGCATACTTTGCCCAGAGTAAATCATTACCAGAATGGTAATGACAAGCAGGAGGAGGAAAGGGCTTTCTCTTGGCCTCTGGGTGTGGAACACACACAATCTTGCCACAATCATTTCCTCACCACTGCCCTTTCCAAACTACATGAGCCAGGCAAGAACATCACCAAATAAAACCAAGAGACTAAGTTAACCCATTGCTTTTTCAGTGCTATTAATATGCATATCCTTTCCTTTGTCTCTTAATTTTTAAATCAAGTTCAGAGCCTGCAAGCAACAGCAGCAGCGCAGGCACCCAAATTCAACCGACAGCAGCAGTTACTGTTGCTGCCCTATTCAATTAATTGCTCACATTTAGGACCACCGAACCCTGACATCAGGGCACAGGACTTTTCAGATGAAGTTAGGATTCCTCCAAAGAGGGGGCACAGATTTATGGTGTTTTACAACACCCTAAGAAATCCAGTGGCTTGTTGACAAATGCGTGAATCAGCATTATCAAAATTGCTCATCATTACCTGGGCAAGGACAAGCACTCACATAGGCTAAGATCTACAGTGACCTCTGGCACCTGCAGCAAAACCTTTCAGGACAGCAAACAACAACAGATTAATAACAGTATTCAAACTCAACATTTTCCCAGGTTTTGGGGCATGGTCCAAAGATCATGCTTATTCTGAAAAAGATTCTGAATACCAGATGATCTCATGCAAACGCCAAATGTGAGAATGACAAAAATTCTCATTGCCAATTCCAAAATGCATCTGTTTGTCTTAATCCCAAACAACCTACTTATGTTATGAGTGCATAACAGGCTGGCTAGATGAGGAGAGAGCAGCGGATGGCATCTACCTTGACTTCAGCAAGGCTTTTGACACTGTCTCCCATAATATCCTCATCAGAAAGCTCAGGCAGTGTGGCTTGGATGAGTGGACAATGAGGTGGATCAAGAGCTGGCTGAATGACAGAGCCCAGAGGGTGCTGATCAATGGCACAGAATGGAGTTGGAGACCTGTGGCCAGTGGAGTTGCACAGGGATCGGTTCTGGGGCCAGTCTTGCTCAACATCTTCATCAACGACCTGGATGAGAGGACAGAGTGGTACCCTCAGCAAGTTCGCTGATGGCACCAAACTGGGAGGACTGGCTGATTCCCCAGAAGGCTGTGCTGCCATTCAGCGGGATCTCAACTGGCTTGAGAATTAGGCAGAGAGGAATCTCATGAAGTTCAACAAGGACAAGTGCAGAGTCCTGCATCTGGGGAGGAACAACCCCATGCACCAGTACAGGCTGGGGGTCGAACTGCTGGAGGACAGCTCTGCAGAGAGAGACCTGGGAGTCCTGATTGATAATAAACTAACCATGAGCCAGCAACGTGGCCTCGTGGCCAAGAAGGCCAATGGTATCCTGGGATGCCTCAAGAAGAGTGTGGCCAGCAGGTCAAGGGAGGTTCTTCTCTTCCCCTACTCTGCTCTGGTGAGGCCTCATCTGGAGTCCTGTGTCCAGTTCTGGGTTCCTCAGCTCAAGAGAGACAGAGAACTTCGGAAGAGAGTCCAGCACAGGGCCACCAAGATGATGAGGGGTATGGAACATCTTTCATATAAGGAAAGGCTGCGGGAACTGGGGCTGTTTATTCTGGAGAAGAAGAGACTGAGTGCGGATCTTATTAACATTTACAAATATCTAAAGGGTGGGTGCCAGGAGGTTGGGGCATCCCTTTTTTCTATAGCAGCTAGCAACATGACAAGGGGTAATGGAATGAAGCTGGAACACAAGAAGTTCCACATAAATATAAGAAAAAACTATTTCACTGTTCAGGTGATGGAGCAGTGGCACAGGCTGCCCAGAGGGGTTGTGGAGTCTCCTTCCTTGGAGGTCTTCAAGGTCCGCCTGGACATGTTCCTATGCGACCTGATCTAGGTGAACCTGCTTCTGCAGGGGGCTTGGACTAGATGATCTCTAAAGGTCCCTTCCAACCCCTACCATTCTATGATTATTTCCCTACTTGTTTATGTTTATTATCAGTAGCGTTAGGACAGCAGCAACTTCTTTGCTTAGCTTCAGTTGAATCAAAATGTGATCCTTGATTCTTAGGTTAGGAAGACTCCAGCTCAATTCAGTGGTCTGAAACTGTGCATAACGCCAGCTGTGCCAGGGAGGACTCTAAAGCCCTTCAGACTGAGGAGCACTGACTAGCTGATGCAGAAAGGCTTCAACTGGAGTAAGCAGCTACCACCGGGCAATGCTGTCAGTCGGTGTTTTTCAGAAATGGGATTCTTTAACAGTAGTGTTATTACTGGCTGCACAGAGAGAAAATGCATTTCTCTACTTACACACAAAGCTGTTGTTTCAAAGTCCTGAAGGTTCCTGTATTAACATCTAATTAAATCAAACTCAAACACACAATATGTTGTAATAGTAGCTCCTATAGCTAAGATATGAGAGTTTCCTTGTTATTTGAAATCTGTTTTTCTAGTTTACCGATGATCATGAATTTTTAGTGTTTTTCTGCTGCAGAAACATGTATTTTAAAATGTGTGAGTTTTTGATGAAGACTGAAATGCTTCACAGAAATGCTGCTGCATTTTAATAACCAAACTGAAGAATATATCTACAAAAATATAAACTGAGCTGAAAACATAAACTTACTTCACTGAAGGTCTAAGAATGGCACTGAAAAAGGGTGTTGTGGCCCATTCCAAAGATTTCAAAGAAGGAAAACAGCATAGGGAGGAAGAATCTAAGCAGGAGTTGAGTCTGAGGAAGCAAGTGTAATTAACATCAATTCAACAGGAAGAGGTGGAGGTCTTCTCCAGGTAAAAAAACAAAACAAAACAATCTCATACACTGTTTCTGTTATGCTCCAAAGAAGCCAGTTCTGCTCCTGTGTTTTGGAATGAAATGGTCAGCAGTTGGCTAGGCTTCAGCACATTTCCTGTGCTGTACTTTTGAGTCCAGCAAGCAGGATACAGCTCATAGATTTTAACCACTGCTTTTAATCTGTGTTTTTATTTTATTTTCAAGAGAAATGGCTAGAACAATAGCAGACTATTATGACAGTTTAAATATGCATATTAAAGAACTACCATTTTTAACATACAGAAGAACACTTTTCCAAGATCATTACTAGGCTGACACTCAATTAAAGAGGCAGAAATGGCCAACTGGACAATAGCAAGCCTGGCCATGCTAAATACCCAGGTTTCCAAAGGAAAGTAGTGACATAGAAAGTGGCACCCTCCTCATGGTTTCAGGATAAACAAGAATTAAAAGAGACAGGTACAGTGACGACGTCACCTTTACCTAACAAGCCTACCACCAACACCCATCACTACAGGAATTACTGATGATCTCATCTTCTGAAGTAGAAATAAAAGCATTGTCTAGTAATCCTTAAAATTCCCAGGAGGAAACTGAGGAAGAGGGGAAAGAATGAAGAAATAACACCACTGTGAAAATACTGGATCTCACTTTGGGAAACAGTTCACAAACTTCCACTTTAATCCTGCAAGGGACCGATGGATTACAACTTCTAATCTCCTTTACAACCAAAAGAAATGCTGATGAGGCCATAAAAATCATACCACACTAAATAAGCTCATTATCAGCATTCATAATCCCTAAAACCTTGCGTGGGAAATCACATACAATTACAATCGAGAGGCTAGTTCAAGAACAATAACGTACTTGACTTGTTATAATCATTACAGTTCATGGCAAGACACTTGAAACATGAGGATCAGAGAACAACAGCTGTAACTAACAGAACAAAGACCCACTAAAAGGCTTCCTGAGATCTCCTGGCCAGAAAACCTCAGTCCCAACCTGTCATACACCTTGCCATAGGTATGACAGCTCTGTACATGTTAACATGCAATTACTACATTGTTGTTTGGTTTCAACAGCATTCTGGTTACAATTAAATCACCAAAAAGGAATGCTACACAGCTACATAAGCCTTGCCCAAATGTACTGCACAAAACACTTTGCAGCATTTACCATTAAGAGCCTACCTGTTACTGCAACTTTCTGTAAAGGTTTTGCCCTCAGTAGTACTACGTAGCTCTATGATTAAAATTTAATCCTATTCTGGGTTAAAGAAAGGTGGGGAAAGCAGCTATGGCTTCTTTTAACTTAATTTTTTTCATTTAGCCATTTTTTAGGATCTGTGAAAGAATCCAGGCTGAAACAACAGTCATTCACTTGTATGTTATTTTCACAGGCACACTTCACAAAACTCATCTCCTTTTAAATAGAGTTCTCAAATATTCAGTATTACTTTCTGTCCTTTAAATTTTCCTGTATGACCTTCAAAATATTGAAGAGGAAAGGCCAGTTTGCAGAGGAAGTTGGAAGCTATTCAGTGTCTGAAACTGAGATATCTCTTGCTGTATTTTTGAGGTATCAAAAAAAATTAAAATCTTGAGTTTGTAACTGGGATGGAGAGATATTAAAAAGCAATGCTTACTGTGAAAAGAAGTGTTGCTTATCACCGTACAACCTCTGCAAGAGGTGTTCCAACACACATCACTATTCTGAAAACCCTCAAGTGAGACTTCAGTAAGATATGAATGGGAAATGCTGGAAATATTTCATCCTAAATGTATCATCCCAAAAGTGTAACTAATTTCAGATTAGGTACAGGAACTGCAGAGATACTTCATAAAGGAGAAGCCAAAAATATTTAAGTGCTGTTTCACATCTGTTTGCATGGCTAACAAGTTACGACTTTTAAATCAAGTTCAGCCTACTGATGTCACGTGTACCCACTCAAGAGTCATCCCATCTCTCATAAGAAATTGCTGATGCTTGACTCTGCTCTCTCATGTCAGTATAACTGACTCAGGCTCACACACCTAAAAATCAAATGAGATCATGCTAGTTCACTGCATTTTCTATATCTAGCTACATCTTGCTCCAGTCTCAGACACTCTTAATTTACATAGGCTTCTCCACAGATGCTATTGAGAAAAAACAACACTAAAAATTACCTGCAAGGTCTCTTCCAAACATTGACTTTAACAAGGCAATTTAGATTAACACTTGTATTTTCTCATGTGTGTGTATGTTTACATAATGCTGCAATAGCACAGATTTCGTTTGAACTATGTAGTACGGTATACCTGCTAATATGCTGTTATATGTAAATCAACAGCAACTGACATATCAAATGAAGAAGAACTATTTAGGATTTAAGTTCACTCAGTAGTCTGCTAAATTCAAGCACTTTGGCATGCAAGGTTAGTTTCTCTTATCCTCTGCTGATAGTTGCACTGTCTCATTTTGGCTTCAGAACTGTTTTTGGCATGAAAAAATTCCCACTCTGAACTCCTTGCCCTACTCCTGTCTCTTTACTGCCCTTAACTGTAGGTCCCTAAGCAACCAAGATAAAAAGGAGTTATTTTTAATCATGATACACTCAACAGTCCTGTTTGCAACATGACTCCACAAACAATCGTACATAGATTAAGAACTAGGAGAACTGCATACTGACCATAGCAATGGAAACAAAGACCTGGGAGAAAAGCTTCATATGTCATGCTGAAGTGAAGCACAAGGCCAACAAACATCTGGAACCAGTAGAGCTAAAGCAGAAGCAGATCCACCTCTCCCAACAAGTACTCATTCCTGTCCAGGCACCACCCCTTCCTTCACAGGTGTCCAAGAGCTCATCAACAACGGAGTCAACTCAGTAAGTAGAACTTAACCCAGCCCAAAAAACCCACAATATTTTACAGCTGCAGCCAGCTTTCTGAAATACACCCTTCAGGGAGCTCTGCCAAGGAAAGGAAGGGAGCAGTACAGGGCAGGAGTGAGGCAGGAAGCATTGCTTTTTCCTGCAACTGTGCAGGCTTAAAGTCCAGGCCTGGTATGAAGTTCCACAGCGTGTCTGGATCTAATCAGGGATTGCTACAGTCACAGGAGCTGGCCTGTTTTCTCTCATCAGTCCAGGCATTTGCACAATGAATCCAGTCCCAGAAGCTATCTGGTCACTTTGTCCCACAGCAAATTAGTTTTCAGCTGGAACACCTTCCTGAAGTAGCTCACTGTGCCAGCACACAGGCACAAGCACCAGGGGACAAGAGAGACACTCCAGTTGAAACCAGAGGAGTAGAAACGTGGGACTGGGACAACCCTGACAGCTCCCATGCTGCAGAGCTACAGGCTCAGTTGTGCTGCTGGATTTACTCCCTCTGACTGCACCTTCAAATCTGTCCCATCTTGATCCGTGTTTTTAAATCTCAACTAAAAATTAATTTACTTTGTCTGTCTTTTGCTAATAATTATGAAATGTTAAAGTATTGCAAATATGCTAAAGGGCTAACCAAAATACCTTTAACATGCAGTTCCTCACAAGTTTGAAGTTCCATGGGATTATTTTTTAAATTATCAAGGAACAGAAAGACCAGATGCAAGAACTACTTTCTCGTTACATCTCTAATCTTTCATTCTAAGAAGAATTAAAGATACGTTGAAACATTTAAAGAATACTTCTGTTTTGAGGTATTTAAAAAAGAATAAAGCTCAGAGTAGACAAACAGGGCTCCAGGTGACTCAATGAAGTGATTTAACTTGTTTCTCAAAGGCCTGTATATCTCCAAGACCCTGGCTACTATCGTCGGCTTCCCAGAGATTACAAAAACAGTATAAGCACAGTCCTCTCCTTTGCAACTAACAGCAGGCCAGGCCAGTAGTCACTAATGCTCCGAACTATCAATGTTTTAGTGGTATCACGTACTTCCTATGTGTTTTGAGGCAAATCACGGAACCACTTTGTTCCTAAGCTGCCAGCAGTATATTCTCCAACCCTCATTGTGCTGATAACACAAATCCTCCTAGGAATACACAGGAGGTCCTCATATGCTTCAGCTCCTTTGCTATGTGCACAACTAGTGCTCGACATCCACTGTGATGGCCTTCTCACATTGAACAGTAATACTTTGCAACACCAATTTTCCAGTGGTGCAAAGCACAAACAGAAGAATCACACCGGGAACCACAGTCAGTAATTATCGAGGAATAAAGCATCCTGTTCACCACCACGATGAATTCATAATGCGTTAAACACAGATATATGGCAAAGACCCATAGCCACTACCATGCCCTAGCGTATACACACCGTGGTGACAGTGTCCATAGCTGAACCGTGAAACACACCACACACCTACGAAGCCAGCAACGTCCCCTGAGAGACCCCGATTCCCCACTGTTCTTAACTGAGCCTAGTACCCAGAGGCGCTTGTGCTCTAGGACTTGAAGCCCTACAAGCCACCCGAGCTGCTGGCAGACAGACCTGGCCCGGCCTTGCGCGCCCAGGCTTCCCTGGCGCTGGGCGGAGGGCAGCGGGGCCCGACCCGGCCTCTGAAGACTCACCTCTCTTGTTCTTGGTGCCGTGCTGCCGTGCTGCCGCCAGCTCCCGCTCGATCCTCGTCTCCAGGTACACCTGCTTCTTGCTGAGCATCTCCTCTGTTTCTCGCAGCCGAGCCAGCGCCTCCTGAGGCGAGGGCCCCCGGCGGCCCTTGGAGGCAGCCGAGCCGCCCCCCTTGAAGAACTTGGAAATCTTACTCATGGCGACGGCGGTGAAAGAGTTTGTCCGACCCGGCTGGGTCCAAAGAAGCCTCCCCACCTGGCACACGCCGTGACGGCACTTCCTGGGCCCGCGGGCGGCGGCTCCGCACCTGGCGGCGGGGCGGGGCGGGCCGGGCCCGGGCTGCCCGCCCACCGGTGGCTCCTGGGAGGCTCAACTGCTGCAGTTCCCTGCCCGCGCCGGGACAGTCCGGGAGGGGAGAGGGCAGAGCCCCGAGTGGGTCGGAGGGCGGTCGAGGCGTTGCCGAGCTGGCTGCTTCGTTTGTGGTGGCCACTGCCCCCTTTTCGGCCAGTCGCCTGCGGCAGGGAGGCGTGTTTCGAGGGGGCAGCCAGGGCCGGACACCCTGCGCCCGGCAGGAGACGAACAGGTGACATGGGCTAAACGCCCTGGGTCGGGGGCGACGCGGGCCCAGCCGTTAGCCAGGGTCTTTAAACTTGGACACGAGATTCTTAAGAAATGTGGCTTTTAAAAGTTCGGCTGCACCGCTACGGAAACCACAGCGGAAATAGGTTACGGGAGTGCAAGAAGTATCCCATGAAGCTGTGCCCCCCTCCCCTCCGCCTTCCGAAGCGGGCCCCGACGGCAGGAATCAGTCGCCATACACTTTTTCCAAGGCCAGCAGCAACCCAGCGCGTTGAGAGCGCCGGCTGCGGGCTGACGGGGCGTCCGGAGCGCCGCTTAGCGCCGACACAGCCGGTCCCGCCGGCAGCCGCGGCAGCACCGGCCCGTCCCACACCACGTCTGCGTAGCAGCCCCGCCCCGCCGTGCGGCGCCCTCCGGTGTCCCGACAGCCCTTGCGCGCCGTGTCTCTGCCGCTTCTCCGCGCCCCAGGCGCGGCCGCGCCTTTCGCGGCGCGCGGAACATGGCGGAGCTGGAGGTGGGGCAGCACTGCGGCGTGGCAGAGTGCCGCCAGCTCGGTAAGGCCGGGAGAGCACGCGGGTCCCAGCTACGGCCACGAAGACGGGACCTGGCCGGGGGCGGGCTGCCGCGGGCGGAGGCGGGGCCGCTGGGCTGGGGCGGGGCGAAGCGCGGCGGCGGGGCCGGTAGCGGCGGTGAGGGGGCTGCCGGGCGGCGCTGCCAGGCAGGGCCTGTCTTTTCAGTTGTCTCACGACGCGGTTAATCCCCTGCTTTGACAGCTGTTAAATGCAACTTTTCAGGGAGATTTCTGCAAAACGCTTGCACTGAAAGTTTTCTTATGGCAGCACTCGGTATTATAGGTGAAATGACTGTTATAGTGTGGCCAGCTGGACTAGGGAAGGAAGTGTTGTCCCCTTGTACTTGGCATTGGTGACGCTGCACCTTCAGTACTGTGTTCAGTTCTGAGCCCCTCATTGTGAGAAGGACATGGAGGTACTGGAGCATGTCCAGAGACGGGCAACAAAGCTGCTCTAGGGTCTGGAGCCCAAGTCTGATGAGGAGTGGCTGAGGGAGCTGGGGATGTTCAGCCTGGAGAAGGGAAGACTGAGGGGAGACATGATCACCATACAGCTACCTGAAAGAAGATTGTGGGAAGGTGGGTATTAGTATCTTCTCCCACGTAACAAGCAACAGGACAAGACAAAACAGCCTCAAGTTGTGACAAGGGAGGTTTAGATCAAATGTTGGGGGAAAAAAAAAACCACTGAAAGGGTTATGAAGCATTGGACCAGGCTGCCCAGGGAAGTGGTTGAGTTACCACCCCTAGAAAAGATTTGTAGAGGTGGCACTTAGGGACATGGTTTAGTGGTGAATGTGGCAGTGCTAGGGTAATGACTGAACTGGATGATCTTAAGTCAGTAAATAGTACTACGAGTAGTCTCACAATGAATTCAGGTTTTAGCGTAACTGCTAAGTTTGATGGCTAGATGAATGTTTCAGTTTCAAAGTTCAATTTTGAAAAAAATGTAGTTTAAAGCATAATTCCACTTTACAGAATGTAACTATAATTTGCCTACTCATATGTTTTTCATTAATACCAACTAGGGGAATTTACTGTATATATTGTTACGTAGGCCACTTCTAGGTATTGTGTAGATGCAGCTAAATGTCTTTGTAAAGGTACCTACCCTACAATACAGAAAAGCAGAAGTTAATCTCGTAAAAATGAAGCTAGAAACTATTAGCAAAACAATGACCGTGTTGTCTAACTGAAAACAAATCTCTTTGTTTCAGATTTTCTCCCTTTTGTATGTGATGGCTGTTCAGGTGTCTTTTGGTAAGTTCCTAGGATCATAGAATACCTTAAGTTAGAAGGGACCTACAAGGATCATTGAGTGCAACTCCCTGCTCCTCACAGGACTACCTAACACTAAACTGTATGACTAAGTGTGTTGTCCAGACACTCCTTGAACTCTTGTAAGGCTTGGTGCTGTGACCACTTCCCTGGGGAGCCTCTTCCAGTGACTGACCACCCTTTCATGTTGAATATGAACTTCCCCTGACACAACTTTAATCTGTTTCCTCGTGTCCTATTGCTGATCACCAGAGAGAGGAGATCAGAACCTCCTCCTTTGCTGCCCACTCTGAGGAAGTTTTAGACTGTGATGCAGTCATTCTTCAAACTTCTCCAGGCTGAGCAAACCAAGTGACCTCTACCACTCCTCATAAGTCTTGCCCTCAAGGCATTTCACCCTCTTGGTCACCTTCATTGAGACACACTTTAATATAATACTTGGCCGTTCATCTTACGCTCAGGTACCGTACAGGATTTGAGGTGAGGCCACACCAGTGCAGAGTGGGACAGGCACCTCCCTCGGCTGGGTGGCTCTACGGTGCCTGATGCACCCAATAACCCATAGTTAGTCCTTTTGGCTGCCAGGGCACACTGTTGATTCATATTTACCTTATCATCAACCAGAACCCCCAGATCTCTTTCCATTGGGCTGCTCTCCAACCTCTCATCTCTCAACTAGGACTACCCTGTCCCTGGTGGAGAATCTGGCACTTGCTTCTGTTAAATTTCATATGGTTGGTGATTGCCCAGCTCTTTCGACTATCCAGGTATCTTTGTAAGGCCTCTCCTATCCTCAAGCTCCTTCTAGTTCAGTACTGTTGGCAAACTTACATAATACACACTTGATTCCTGTGTCCAGATAATTTATAAAAATATTGAGGAGCCCTAAAATTGAGCCCTGGGGAACACCCCTGGTAACTGACCACCAGCTGGATGTAGACCCATTTGAGCCCAACTCATCAGCTCACCCATCATGTAATGGTCTTGTCTAGCTGTGTACTGGATATTTTATCCTGAAAGATACTGTGAGAAACACTTTCAAAAGCTTTGCTAAAATTAAAAAATACTACACCTGTTGGCTTCCTTGGGTCAGGTAGGTAGGTGACCTTGTCATAAAAGGAAGTTAAGTGAGTTTTTCTGTAATATCTCACTGTGGCAGTTGTGTAGACCTAAATGTACGAAATACTCTGTGACTTGATTTGGATAAACTTAGTCAAAAAATAATTGTTTCATAGAATCACAGAATCATTTCAGCTGGAAGAGACCTCTAAGATCATTGAGTCCAGCCTTTATCCTAGCCCTATCAACCACTAGATCATTTCCCTAAGTACAACATCCAGCCATCTCTTAAACAGTTCCAGGGATGGTGACTCCATTGAACTTGCCACATTTTTCCCAAGTGGCTATTGTGAAGCTTTGAAATCACTGAATATCTGCACAATACAGGTAGATTATTGTGGAAGGCATCTAGCTTAGACCCTGTTTTGTACTGATTTTTTGGTGGGGAGAGTGGGGCAGTAATTTTTCTTGTAGAAAAAGTATCAAGTTTCTTCCAAGGTTCAAATCTGGGTGTGCACTTTGATTTACACTTCAGATTAGCAGTTGAGATAAGATCAGATAAACTGAGAGCAGTTTTCACTTTTAACTTGTCAGAAGCCTTCAAGGGATTTCTGCTGTTGTGAAAGGTGATTCAAAAGCCATTAGAACATACAAATTCTAGTTGCTTTGAGTTGAATTCCTAAGCATGCTAATGTCCTTATTCCGTTAAATGTTTTGTTATCTTGGGGCATAAGTTCCAAGAGCTAAATGTTTTATTCAAGATGAGAAATTCATAGGTTAGAAAAAAATTTGGAGAAGATTCATTATGTAATTGGATAAAACTTTTCAGATCACTCTTCAAACACTTAAATGTTTTCACATGCAGTTTTCTTCTCCCGACATGTTGATAATGGTTTGATATTTTTTTTTCTTTTGCCATAAAGCCTTCAGCACAGGAGCCGGGATGCTCACAGATGTTCTGAGGTAATTAATAATAGACAACTAGCTTAAAGTTAAAATTCTATGCAAATTAACTGTCTATTTTCAGATTAGATATATACACATAGTATGTAAATATGAATTATTTAACTGAGAATGTGACAAGTGTAAAAACATGAATCTACTCTTCTTCTACTCGTCAGAAGTAAATTGATTTTCAGTAGGATGATGGTTCTTTCTCCAACTTCAAGACAAACTTAACCAGGATAAAAGTAGGAGAGAATCGATGGACTAGTTTGGTCCATAGAATGGAGAACTAACACAGCTTTTTTGGGAAGCTGGGGTGGTGGCTTGCGTCTGTAATATCTGTTCATTTACACAAAATATTTTGTACTAATGCTTAGGTGAATATGAGGAACAATTCTGTGAAACTAGATCAACACAGATCTTACCCATGTTCATACAAGGACTGCAACGGAAAGGAACTTTTGCCAGTTTTGTGTCCCTACTGTGAAAAACATTTTTGTCTAAAGTGAGTGGAACAGTATTAAAGCATCAAAACTCATCCATTGGTGCATGGAAAAAGTAATAAAAGTTTTACGCTGTTGTTCACAGACACCGGCATCAATCAGACCATGAATGTGAGAAACTGGACACACCAAAACCTCGAATGGCTGCTACCCAGCAGCTAGTTCAACATATTATAGGCAAGTACAGTGGGATATATATTCTACAGTTTTCTTCAGAAGGCTGTTTGAGCCTCTAACCTCCTCTGAGGGTTCAGGTTTGACCAAATAAGAAAGGATGGTGGTTCCTTATTTAAATGGCCTTAAAGTCATGTGTCAAAATGTAATAGCATTCATCTAGATTGAGACAAGGCAACAACAGCCTAAGTCTGTAAAGATCATCTTTAAAGATTAAATAGGGCTCAGGTTTCTTTCAGAATTAGTCTTCTCATTCTACACAAGTACTATACTGTAATGATTGAAACTAGACAGTAAGACTTGTATATTAAATCATGTGCAAATAATGCATGGAATACATTCCAGTCTGCTGAGAGTAACCCACATAACTAAGATGGCAAAAAAATGTGAGTCTACAATGTAATGTTTTGTAGCTTTTAAACAAGCTCTAGAAGAGGATAGAGTAGGGCTGTGTATAGAAAGGAGGACCTGAAACCGTTGCCATGTGGATGCTGTGATAGCCACAGAAACTTAGAAAATTAGGGATTTGTATCTATGTGGCTTTTGCAACCCGTGTTTACCTCATCATAGTGTTAATCTACTTTTCAGTGTAAAGGAGTTCTGCTACAACTGTCAAAATTCCAAATATCCTTGGATAGGAGTACCTGATATCATGGCTTCAGGAGGACATGGGCACCTTGGAGATGTAGTGAGGCCCAATAGGTATGTTCAGGAGGCAGTCCGAGTCATCACACTAACAGGAATAATATTGTTCTCAGATTCTAAAAAAAATGAGGAAGCAAAAAGCAAAAAACGTAAAGGAGCGAAAAACAGTGAGACAGCAGCAAAAGTGGCCTTAATGAAACTGAAAATGCATGCGTCTGGGGACAAGTCCTTGCCTCAGGTTAGTCATGCTCCTCTTCAGTAATTGAATTCTCAAAGGAAATGGTAAGTTTTCTAAGTTTCTTGTTCTCCATCTAGTTCCCTCAGTTTGGTTTTGGATATAATTCTTTAGGCCCACAATCATTTATAGATGTATTTCAGCTTGGTACCCAAAACCAATCTCTCAAGTCTTATGTTTGTTACAAGATGTCTGTGTAAAGTTTAGAGCAAGTCAGGTCAAAATCCTTTGTTTTATTTCAGAAATGTGAAATGCCTGTCATGTGGCTGTCACCCAGCGCTGCGGGGACAGACAGAATCTTTTAGGGATCCTTGGCAAAATGATAATGGCACTAAATTGTAGTTAAAATTAAAGCTTTATTCTTTTAACAGATTTTGATAATCAGAGCAGCATAGAATTCTATGATAACAAGTAGCACAGGATTTTCATAATTGGAATGAGTGTAGCACAATTTTACAAGTACCATAGCATAGAATTTTTTAGCACAGCTTAGCTTATGGTTTCTCATCACACAGGCCCTCTGCAGATTGGGTCTGATCTTAAGCTTGGCTTGCATGAACATGATCACAGTCAGAGGAAGTGGATGACAGCAGAGCTGTCACTGTCCACTGGGGGGTTAGGGTTTGCAGTCCAGAAGCAGTTCTGCTCCAAGTCCCATTTAGGGCTTGTAACTGTGTGATGATTCTGTGGGCAGTGCTTGGTGTGGTCCTGGGATTCTCTGTGCTGTAATCAGGTCATCACCACTGGGCTGGCTGGGTCCTGGAAGCTTCGAGGCCAGTAAGACAGGGAGTAGTCAGCCTGGCACCCAGGGACCTTGAGGCCAAAGTTGATGGGGAGAAGTCTGCCTAGAGATGGGAGAGGGAATTCGTATGTGACCAGCACAGTCATGGAAAATATCTGTTTCACAGAATGGTCAGGGTTGGAAGGGACCTCTAAAGATCATCTAGTCCAACTCCCCTGCTAGACCAAGTCCACCTAGATCAGGTCACACAAAAGTGCATCCAGGTGGGTTTTGAAAACCTCCACAGAAGGGGATTCCACACCCTCCCTGGGCAACCTGTGTCAGGGGTCCCTCACCCTCACAGGAAAGAAGTTTTTCTTCACGTTCAAGTGGTACTTCCTGTGTTTCGGCTTGTGCCTGTTCCCCCTTGTCCTGTCACTGGACACTACAGAAAAAATACTCCACCCTATCCTCTTGATACCTGCCCTTTAGCTATTTATAAGCATTGATAAGGTCCCCTATCATTCTTCAGTAGGCCAAACAATCTCAGGTCTGTCAGCCTTTCCTCATGAGAGATGCTGCAGTCCCCTGATCATCTTGGTAGCCCTCTGCTGGACTCTCCAGAAGTTCCCTGTCCCTCTAGAGCTGAGGAACCCAGAACTGGACACAGGACTCCAGCTGAGGCCTCACCAGGGCAGAGTAGAGGGGGAACACAACCTCCCTTGGCCTTCTTGATGCATCCCAGGATGCCATTGGCCTTCTTGGCCACGAGGGTACATTGCCTTATCAAATAGTTCTGCTAACCCCGTTACCAAGGGTCAGGAGCAGGAGGTACTTGTCACAAGTGGCAAAAACATCTCAAAGAGATGCTTTTCATTCTGGGTACTGACAGGCTTATGATACAGACAGGTCACAGTTTGCACAACTCTGTACCAGTCAGAATGAATCTGTCTCATATAAAACTGAGCTTTGTTGCTACTCAGATTTAAGAGGCATTTATTACGTTTCTGGATGAAACACGAAGGGCCTGAGGTCAGTTGGTCCTGCCTTTGGGTTGGAAAAGGGTTTTGATAGTTGCTTTACATTTCTTCCAGGTTTTATTTTCTTTGATTCTTGAAGTACGTCACAGATTCCTTATTATTTTCCACTACCGTAGCCAGTAAAACCTCGTGTTGAAGACTTTTCCATATGTCAGGATTATGTTGCTTTTGGAAACACCTTCAGATCTGTACTTAAGCTTCCTCTTAAAAGAACTGTATTTCAATTACTTTTCACCACAGTATTATATTAGAGCACACAAAGTCTAGGCTGTTATATTGATTTTACAATAGTGAAAACATTCTCTGTGATAGTCCTATTGTAAAGTCTTATCTTAGTACATTTAATTATTGTTTTTTAAACAACTACATCTACCCAATCCTCCCACGAGTTTCTTTTTTTATACTTTGTCATGCTTAGAAATTAGATAACTCTGCTAAGGCAGAAGTCTTAATACAAAGACCAGCTTGTAGCTTTCTTCACAGATAGTACCAATTTAATAAATATGTGCTGGAGGGAAAATGATTCATTTCAAATATTGTGGAACACAATTTTAAAAGTCCACCCTCAATCTGTATCAGAAAAATTTAAAAGTTGGTTCCTAATTGTAAAGCCAGTAAGCTCTAAAAAGTATATCACAGATTACAGTGTGCTAATTTATCTTATTAATTTTCTCATTTGGATATTAATTGTTTAATCATTTAGAATAGCAAGAAGTCTGACACGATAAATTAAGCCTACTAACGTTCAGCACCTCTCTGTACTAAAATTGCTTCCTGGACTCCTTCTAGACACCTTCTGCCCAGTTTGCTCCAGTTAGATGATAGAATTTTTGCATATGAAGCTTCTGGAATGCCTCTGAGGCACATTGGTTCTCTCATCACTATATAGAGGAGATTGACTCATTTTTCTTGGAAGTGCAAACCAGAGGGATAGGGGGCAATGGGCACAAGCTGCAACAGATGACACTTCAATTGCATAACAGGAAGAAAAAATGACAGTGAGGGTGGTCAGACTTTGGAACAAGTTGCTCTGAAAATCTGTGGGATCTATAACTTTGGGATGTTAAAATCTTGATTGATTCTGCCTTGGAGCAACCTGATCTACATTTATAGTTTGGTCCAACTTTAAAGTTCTCCCTGCTTTGAGCATGGTTTTGGATTACATGACACCAGAGGTCCTTCTTGACTTTTCTTATTCTCTCATCAGGAAAATTAGTCTCTCTTAGAAATATATTTTCTCTGACCTCTTTGTTGAGATTATCTTTCTGCTTGTGATTGCTTCTTTTGGTGTTAGACCTGATATGAGTTACCCTTCTTGAGATTGACCAGCTTAAAACAGGAGAGCCATGCTGCAAACTAGTGTTAGTGTGTCCCTGACTGACCAATATTTTGTTGGATAAGGGGGAGAAGTTCCAGGAGTTGTATCCCGTAATTAGGGATGCAAGAGCAGAATGATCTGCTTTGTGAATGAAGTTCCAGTGAACTGTGGGAGACTGTCTCACTCTTAGAGCTGGTGGAACAACTGCAGGAAAGTGCTGGGCACTGATAATATGGGTTCATAATAGGATGGCTGTTGTGTAAGCTGTTTCACAAGTTGTGGTTATTTACATTTTAGCAAGATTCAGGTCCTGCTTCCCCTTCCTCTTTGTAATATACCTGGATGTTAAAGTGTGCTCAGAGTGCTCCAAGTTTTGAGGAAAATGCACAGGTTTAAATTCAGACTCAGCTGTATGAACATATCTAAGGGAAAGGTAATTGCGTATTTTTTTCTACAGAAGGCATAAATAAGCCCTGTGAAAAGAAGACTTCTGTCTTGTTTGATAGTGTTTGGCTTGGACTCCACAAGAGCAGGCTTTCTTGATGAATACATCAGTCATGCTTGCTCTGAGCTTCCTATTGAATGTCAAGAAGAAATGAAATGGAAGAAGGGATTGTCCCAATCCCATTCAAAATCTCTCCTTCACAGGTTACTCTGCAATTTCTTAAACAAATATTTCAGTCTAGTAGATATAGAAAGAATGTTTCGCACATAAAAGAGGAAAAACAGGATAAAGGTTTAGCTGGCCATGACTGGAATGATGGTTTGTGACGCAGGCATTCCTAGTACAGGGAATTGTTCTAACACCTTTGCATTCCAATTTGAGACATTATACTGCTGCCAAAAGCAAGAACTACTTGTTAACTCACCTTTTTCTCCTCAGAACAGTCATTATTGCCTAGTAAACCCAGAGCAGACACCTTTTCATGTCTATCGTGTATATATATATAAAAGTGAGACTGTCGAATCCACCTTTCTGAACTTGCCATCCATCATATATGTGCTTGTAGATGGAGGGGATGTGACTTGATTGTCTCAGTCATTTATGTTCTGCAGTAAAATGGGGCTTTGATCCTGATGGAATAGAGCAAGTTTCAGTTGGTAATTTTTGGGTTGAAGTTTCAGTTTTGTACTGAAAATTTATTAGATGTGTGTGACTGGAATTTTGTGTTTCTTCTGAGAATAACTTTATTTTATGTTTCATATTTTTCTAGACAGAAAGAATTCACTTTCAAGTATTTTTACCAAAGGGGAACAAGGAAAAAAGCAAGCCCATGTTCTTTTGCAGTAAGTGGAGTATTGGCAAAGTAGTAGATTTTGCAGCTTCCTTAGCAAGCCTTAAAAATGACAACAACAAATCGACATCCCAGGTAAATCAATAATAATAACAACCATTTTCCAGGTTGCTGGGTTTTGATTTATTTTTACCTTTTTGTCCCTCCCCCACCCCACCTCTAGCATCTCTGATAGGCAAATCTTAATTTTAATTTGTGCTGCTTGTCTTACAGAAATTGAGATTATGCCATGCTGCCTCTGGAGAAGTCTTGCCATTTGAGCACACGTTGGAAACATGGCTATCTGATAAAGACTGTCCATTGTACAATGGTGGAAATATAATTTTGGAGTATCTTGATAATGATGTTCTATTTATAGAAGATACTGAGTCATATTTTAGTTAGTGAGTTGTCACAAACAAACAAAAAAACTCAAATGTTTTTTAGAAATGTAGTATTCAAACTAAGTCCAGTTTTATTTTAAAGTCACTATTTGCCAAAATCTGTCCTCAATTGGAAAGACACAGTTTCCCATCAATTTTGCAACTGCTTGACTGACAGAATAACTATGTCCTGAAAAAAACCCAAACCACTAATATTACAAATATTGACTCTCTAGAATAAGTGCTTGTTTTATTTATCTCTATAATGTCAATAATGTTTCCCTAAATTTTATATTTATTTTTTTGTAAATGATGGGAAAAGTACATATGAAAACCAATAAATAATGAAAGTGTAAACTTGCAGTGTATCAGTTCTCTGAAGGAAAGACATTACTCTGTTGCAGCATCTTTTCTACATTCTTAGAACAGATTTCATTGAGTTTGGAATCCAGCACTGTCCAAGTCCAAGGTCCACATTTTCTTCCCTCCTCATAACAGTGTTATGACTTTTAGAAGGAAAGCTTTCTGAAGCAAAAGTAAATTCACACAGATGTCTTTGTTCTGTTTGTAAATCTCAGCATCATTATGTGATTAAGTAGGGGATAAAAAGAAAACTTGAAATTATCCTTTTCAAAGAGGAAGAAATACAGTTCAACTAGAAACACAGTATTCAACAGCTTGCACTTTCATCCTGGCATTTCTGACCTTAGGTAAATCTCTATTGTTTCCTCTTCTGCAGCTTGAAAGATGGACTTACTTTTAAAGCAGTTGTTTACAGTGATTATCCATAAAGATATTGCACCTGTGGGTGCCTCAGTATGACATGTAGAATTAATGGCTTTCTCAGTTGTCAGTGCTCATTAAGAAGATTGTTCAGAATATAAGCAGTTGATGTATTCTGTTTTTTTGATCTCTTGTGGTGGATTTCAAAGCTGGATTGTAAATTCAAAGCAAATATAGCAAGGAAAAAGCACAAGATTATTTTTATCACAGTTGTAGCTGTTTTGAATTACTGAAACATAAAACCATGTCATGTTGCACACAAGTATTAGGGCCAGCACTTTCCTAACACTAAGCACCAAGCAGCCTTGCTTCATCTTTCTTGAACAGGCCTGTTACAACTTAAACTCATTCTGCAGAGGCCTCCAGCCTATCTCTAATCTAGGGGAGTAGAACCCTACAAACCTGATCCCTCCAATTTGCTTTCATCTGTTTACAATTATTCAACCAGTGTTCTCCAGTGGGGTGGGGCTGGAAAGGCAATCCTACAGTGACCAAAAGGACAACGTATGAGGGGGTTGAAATCACAAGCCTAATTGTTTGTGAAGCTGTAGTATATTTCTACCCCTCCATGGTGCTGTGCAGTGTGAATTGAGCTACCGAGGCAAAGGGATCATCAGATAGTAGATAGGCTAGCAAGATTCTCAGCTGCAGCATGCAAGGTGTGATCCATTGCTACTGAAATGGCCTGTTGGCTTGTGATTACTGCGCAGTATTCAGACAAGGAGAAATGTCTCTCAGCCTGACTCGCTGCTAGATCAGTGTGACTCACCTCTCAACAGGGTTGAAATGATAAGAACTGCCTTTCTTTTTCACACGAGGCATCTTCTTCCAGGCAACTATCTTCACAAGCTGTTCTCATGTTTGCAAGGACGTGCATTGTGACTGAACACACTCTGTAGTGTGTAAGTGCACAGAGGTGTAAGTGGGCCCCAGGGAGACTAAATGTCTGCGTTGTTAAAAAATGTCAACATGATGCATTTCAAGGACATTGTCCTGCCATTGTTTCTTTTCCTCCCTTTCCTCCACAAATCTGTATTCATCTTTCTTTGCAACTTTGGCTGCTGTGGCAAGGAATGAATATGCAATAAGAGGCCAGCTACCACTGTGGGACAAGTAAGCCAGGGAAGAGCCCCAGACTGAACTTGTTTCCCCTGCTGTTACTAGAGAAGCAAGTAGACAATGCTGCTACAGAACGGGGTCATTTTTTTTCAGCTTTCTCTACTCACCCCCCTTCCTGCTGCCCCTGAATTTTCTGCCCTAGCAGTTGCAGGCAAAATAATGAAAATACTTTTGTTGTGGATAGAGAGAAGATAGATGGGGGATGCAGGAAGTAAATCTTTTGGGAGACCTCAAAGGTTTTACCAGGAAAGTTGCTTTAATCAGTTGCCAGTTATTGCTAAAGACTAGCAGCCTGTAAACGACAGTACAAATATGGCAAGTCACAGTTGATAAGACTACAACAAGTTATCACATTTACTTTCATCTTATTCCAGGAACACGTCTGGGATTGTATTTAGAAGCTCATTCCACTTGGTTTTCAGAAACTGAGAAGCAAAACCAAATTAAGCTTGTCTGACGGGTAAATAATTGAGGAGAGGTGAAAACTCTCCTGTTCACCAACTTTAGGAACAAAAGCAGAAACTTTCCCAGAGCTTCAATATGCTGTCTAGGCTAGAATTGCTCACATTTTAGCTGTTTAGACTCAGCATACTCTTTTTTTTTTTTTGTCTCTCTAAAGTTTAGTATCTTAGCACATTTTCACAGCAACAACTGGATTTGGAAAAAACCCACCACAAAAAAAATGACATTTAAAACTATTGTTAATTTCACAGGCTTGTGTTTATAAGTTGCTGAACTGTGTTCACTTTCATTTATTTAATTAAAAAATGCTAAACTCACTTCTAGTAGATGAAAATGCATGCAAAGTTACTTAGAAGAGGAATTTGTCAAAAGAAATGCTTTTATAATAAACAGTACTTTTAACTGAACTATAAATATAGGTAAATATCAAGCTATTTGGTTTTTATAGCGGTGAACTAATTTTAGAGAATCCACAAGATCAAGGCTTTGCAAACACTCTGTACCTTCCTTTCAATTCCTATTAATATTTCTATTATTATTACTAGTATATTTTATTTCAACTATTAAACTGTTGTATCTCAGACCACGAGTTTTACTTTTTTTTTTCTGGTTCTCCTCCCCATCCCATCGGGTGTAGGGGGCAGTGAGCAAGTGGCTGCCTGGAGTTCAGTTGCCAGCTGAGGTTGAACCACAACAGCTCTTTTTGGTGCCCAATGTGAGGCCCAAAGGGTTGAGATAAGGGCAGATCTGACTAGAGTGTGTTAAAAGTTTGTGAAAGTATTCATCGTATTGGTGTAACAGTCACTGGTCACAATGTTGACTGATCTGCTCTCAGAATAGCTATTATTGCTGTGGGTTGGGACACCTTACTTGCTTCTTGTGCTGTTTGTGTGTTCTGGTGGCTGGATCAAAGGTATCGTTCAGCTGTGACACTGATAGTGAGACCAACTGGGTATTTGTAATCATCATTGCTGTTATCTCTGTACTTTGGGTGCCATCTACTGGAGACTATTAATAGTTACACTTTCTACCTTCTCGGGGACCCAACCTACTTAGGAGTCACTTTCCCTCATCTTCCCCTTCTCCACCAAGCTCCTAACAATAGCATTTAAGAATTTTGAAAATTCTGATATCCCTGGGGTGTTCAAACCAGCATGTTCCTATTGCCCAGAACTAGCATGTTTCTGAATGTGGTTCAGGTCTTCTTTAGCATTAAACAACTATTTAAGAACATCACCCAGAGATTGACCCCCATGACAAGCACTGTGGCTACTCCAGCCCCTATGACAGGCCTTGTAGCTACTCCAGCCCCTGCCACAAGTACTGCAGCAACTCCAACCCCAGTGACGGGCCCTGCAGCTACTCCAGCTCCCATGACAGGCACTGTAGCTACTCAAAACCAGTAACAAGCACCAAGGAAAGGCTGCAAGACCTGAGACTATTTAGCCTGGAGAAGACTGAGGGGGACCTTAACCATGCCTATCAATATCTAAAGGGGAGGTGTTGAAAGGATGGGGTGTTTTTTCTGTGGTGCCCAGTGACAGGACAAGGGGTAACGGGGACAAGTTTGGAACACAGGAAGTTCCACTTGCACATGAGGAAAAACTCCTCTCCTGTGAGTAAGGGAGCCCTGGCACAGGCTGCCCAGGGAGGGTGTGGAATCTCCTTCTGTGGAGGTTTTCAAAACCCACTGCTTGTCTTCCTGTGTGACCTGATCAAGGTGAACCTACTTTAGCAGGGGGGTTGGACTAGATGATCCCTTCCAACCCTTATTATTCCATGATTCTGTGACAGGCACTGTGGCTATTCAAATCTCAGCAACAGGCCCTGTGACTACTCAGACCCTGGTGACAGGCACTGCAGCTACTCAGACTCTGGCAACAGGTACTGTGGCTACTCAAACCCTGGTGACAGGTGATACAGATGAGCAAGAGAAAACAGACCCATCACAAGAACAGGAGGAACAGGCAGAACAAGAGATAATCACTGGATCCCTATCCTTATGTGATCTGTGCAGAAAGATTTCAGCCATCATCCAGGTGAGCACATTATCACCTGGCTGCTCTGATGCTGGGATGAAATGGCCAGTTACCAAGAATTAAGAGGGTGGGGAAGCCAAGCAGCTGGGATCCCTTTCTAGGGAAGGGGGCATTAACAAGGTGACTGGAAAAGGCACATATGCCCTCAGCCTCTGGAAGTGACTCCTGGCAGATGTGAAGGTAATCCATTCAAGGAAGATGTTATGTATCACCCAGGCAAGTGGACCACTATGGAGAGAGATATCCAGTACCTGAGGGAATTAGCCATCAATGGTTTATTACAACCCAGACAACAGTTACCCACAGATCCAGAAAAAGTCTGATGCATGTGATCAACAGTGGAAATTTTTATGGAATGCACCATCATTGTAAACCGACTTATTGGCAACACTGGCCTGTAAAGACACACAGAGAACAACAGTGCATGAAGTGGCTCACCAGCTCTGCTATTCCTGCTTACAAGGTCACGCACTGCTTCCTCCAGGTGCCGGAGCCCTGCACAGGAGACAAATGGTGATTTGGATTAGGGAAGCTCTTAGGAGGAGAAAATCTCAGGCATGTCTGTTTGTTTTACTTCTGCTGATTTTAAGATCACTGTAGAATTTGAAATCCCCTTCTAGAGCCTGTAAAACACTTGTTGTAATGTTAAGTATACTACAAATGATGGCAAAGAAGCTATTTTTCATAACACTGGTGCAGTCTAATATAGCTTGTACTGAGGCATGTTTGGCACCTTGCCTCTACAAAAACTGAATCAGAGCCAAAGTGCCTGTGCCTATTTTAATTGGCTGTATGCTTTTAGTAAAATCTTATAAAGAATGACTTCCAAAATAATTAATAAAAACACACCTTATCTCTACAGTTCTTCAATGACTATGAATACTTTAAAAAATAGGATCATATGACTATTCTGTTTATGCAATGGGAAGGAGGAAACACAAAAAGAACCAGTGACTTGTCCTATACAACAGCACTGCTGGGAATGGAAACCATATTTTCACTAATGTGGAAAAAACTGCCCCCATTTAGCTTAGGTGTGAGTTGGGTTGTCACTGGGTAAACAAGGCAAGGCTCCCGCTTTGAGTGAGGTAGACATTTTATGACCATTTTAAGTCATAAAGCAAACTGCAACCTTTGTCTTGTTTACAACAATCATCATTTTACCCAAGACAATCACATCAGCTGCAGTTTGTGAGCAAAAGACCTCAGTGTTTTACCTCTACTTGACAAAAGACAATAGGGTTAAAAGACCACAGAAAAACAGTGAAACTAGTAGCAGTGAGTCTTGGAAAACTTTTTTATTGCTGTACAATTATAGCAATCTTGAAATTGCATCATTTGAAGTGCAAATTGCTTTCCAAAATCTCTTTGAAAGCCAGTGAGTTTCTGACGTGAAATGTTTACTGAATGTTTTTTTGCCAGGTGTCCTTGGTTACTGAGTTCGTATTATTCTAATTAGCAGAAATGACAGCAGGAGGGTGATTGAGAGGGCAATACAAGCGATTTCAAGGGTGCTGAGAATTTTTGAGGAAGAAACAAGACGTAAAAGAGAAGAACCACATATGCAGAAACTTTCGCATTCTACTGTTTTTAATCACAGAATGGTAGGGGTTGGAAGAGAACTCTAGAGATTATCCAGTCCAATCCCTCTGCTGAAGCAGGTTCATCTCAATCAGGTCACACATGAACATGCCCAGGTGGGCTTGGAAAACCTCCTGAGAAGCACCAAAGCTTGCATTGATGAAATGCTGTTTTACTTCGAGGTGTCCATTACACATACGTTCATCTTTTTCACAAACGCTGAAGAACGCAGTCTCATTTTCAATACCGGGCACCTTCAGCAGCTAAAAGCCCCTGTAAACGCCAATGGCGTTCTCCACAGAAGAGCATTTGCAGTATCTTTACCCCTTAAAAAAAAAATAAAGAGAAGCCCCTATTAAAGGCGGATTTGAACCTTACCTCACCGGCAATCGCGACGGCGGCGGCTCTGAGGGAGGCACGCGCCACGGCAGTTACCCGCCCCGCGCATGCGCACCGGCCGGACGGGGTGGGGTGAACGGTGTCGCCCCCTTAGCGCCTGCGCACTGGGGCGGCCGGAGCGGAGAGCACGGCGGAGGTGACAGCGAGGGAGGCAGGCAGAGGTGAGACTCTCCTTCTTTTCTTTCTCCCTCAGCCGCCATTTCGGGATGCCGTGAGGGAGATGCGATATGCCTTTGGGGCTGTGTGCCCCTGCCATCGCTCAGACCGGCAGTGCCCGGCCCGAGCGGTGGCGGGGACACACAGCCCTCGGGGCGGAAGGTGCTTTCACCCTGGCCGCCCTTTTAGCATTTCCAGCCCAGGATCCCAAACCCCTGCTCTGAATGCGTACCCTGACTTTGTGGGACAGACTCCTCACGGGACATCCAGAGAGGACAAAACTAAGCTTGGGGCTAAAAAAATATAAACACGAGAAAAAGAAACACGTCTCTCCTAGTCCGTGTAGGCGCTGGTGTTTAACTACAATACGTGTTCTCGAGTTTGAGGCTTTAAATGTAAATGACTAGTTTTTTTTTTTCCTCTCTCTGTTACATGAGTCCGTGCCGTTGTGCTGGATGTCAGTGTTCTTAAGGTTCCAGTAGTTGTACCGGTCTTTTGTAGATAACAGAGTAACTTTAGCTATTGCTGTTGCATCCAGTTCCACATCCCCATTTCTTTGAATATGTAACAGTGCTTATACTTTAAAGGCGTTGATATAGTAAAGAATGTTATCAACATAATTGAAGCATCATGCCCTTTGGATTTCACCTAGCTTTTCTAGACATCTCTACCTCTTAGGACCAAGGCTGAAAGAGGTGAGGACCATTACATCAGGATGATTGGATTGGAGGCTTGTGGATCGAGCTAATCACACTTTTTTTTTTTTTTTAATACCATTTCAATGCCATGATCATTTATCTGACCTTTGTATATCTGCAAATGTCACAAAATGGTTTCCCCAGTCATCACTTTAAGAATGAACCACCTAAGTAGCAAATACCCAGAAGGCTTCTGAAAGGGCTAAGGCTCAAAAAATAAACTGGACCTCAGAAATTATGAATACAATTCTAAATTCAATGATATGACATTGAATAAATTTGTGGTCAGTTGGAAGCATATCAGAAAGAATGCATTTCACATTGGTCCTGAAGGTAGAGGTGTATGAAAGATAACATGTCTTGTATTGCTTCATAATACTTGAGAAGGCACTTTTAAATGGGTCTTGTCACTTTCTCATGCAGAATCAGCATCATTTCATAGTTGGATTTGGAATAAACCCCTAGATAAAGTATGAAGGATGAAAATACAGAAAGGATAGGTTTTGGGTTTAAGATTCTAATATTCTAACTTAGGATATTCCAAGTCATTTAAGCTATACTTAAAAATGACTAAGCTATATGTCAGCAGTCTTATGTAATAAATTACAGTGAAGATTCTAGTATTTTTAAGCAAAAAGGCCCTGAGCTGCATGCTGTATTTGAGAATGTGCTTGTGTGTAACCACAGTATTGCTTTTCAGAGCCTTTGTGTACATTGAGGTCAGTGTCTAAATGTGGAATCTTGTATATGCATGTGTCTTTCAAGACTGAGGCTCTGTACTTGTTAATGTTCTTATATTACACCTTTTTGATAATCACAAAGTATGGGGGAAAAATCTGGTAACTTAGACTGCTTTTCAAGTTGGGGTTTTCTCGGAGTAAAGGGTAAGACAAACTTTGATATTCCAGTAAGGAAAAAAAAATGCAGTCCAGAACGAGGGGAGGAGAAAATTAGAAGTTGTAAAAAAAAAAAAAAAAATAGCCATAATAATTGTGTTAATCTCTCTTTTTAGCAGGCTGTATATCTAGGAAAATATGGCAGATCCTTGGCAAGAATGTATGGATTATGCAGTTTCTTTAGCAAGGAAAGCTGGAGAGGTAAGTACAAACTATTTATAAATAATATTATTTATTGAGTCTAGTATGTATATTTATTGAGTCTAGCTTTGGGAGGAGTTTGATGTTGGATATTTTGTCAACGACATAACAGAATTGTTCAGTAATGTTCAAGTTCAATGTTGGATTATTTATGGCTTGGTTAATTTAAGTAAAAAGCTTCACATTTTCTTTGCACCAAAGCCCAAATAGAGACTAAGGAGTATCCTTTGTTCCTTAAATTAAATTTCTTTAAAAAAAAAGAGTTCTGAATATTGGTATACAAAGAGCACTGCTGTTTTTCCACTTAATCTGCATCTGTCTATTATTTTACCACCTGAAAAACGGTTGGCAGTCTTTCTTGCTAACACGTCAATCAACTTCATGTAGTATCTTGTTGTTGGCCCAAGATACCACATTATGTTCTCCTCATCAAGAATGCTTTACTTTTGTAAATAAGCAGCATCCTTTGCAGTGGCAGTACTTGGCCCATTTGTGATCTAAGATGACTTAGAGTTTGCACATCTTGGCAGAGACTCAGCATAAGAGTCGTTACCAAATGTTCAGTTCTTGGTAGCTGGGCTTGGTACATGTGAATGCTGTTGCAGCCAGACAAGATGACACATGTACTGATTCTGTCCCCTGGAGATGCAGTCTGCAGAACATTGTCCCTGCCATGGGCTCATTAAAGTCTTCTCTCAGAAAATCTTTCTAAGTTAATAGTAAGATAATTCTGTGGAGCTTTCATGAGGCACAGAGTCTTGCTTAAACCGATTCTGATAGTTTTAAGATCATAAATGCAGGATCTGGCTAAAAATAGGCTCAATCTTAAGTATTTCATTGTACTCTAGTATTTAAATATTTAGCCTTGTATAGTTTATATAGCTTAAATCTAAACTAAAACTTGTCATAACAAAACAGATCTCAGTTTCGTGTGCAGTGCATCTTCTTTTAGTACTTAGATTTATGGTCATGTAAAAGTCTGTGCTGAGTAGGGATGGGAGGTGGATACAAGGATAATTCTCAGGTCCTGCAGTTAAATCCAGGTTTTGTTACTGCTTGTGTTTGTGTTTCGTATGTGCAGTGTTGAAAACTGCAGTAAAAATGATACTCAAATTTTTGGGAAAACAAATATTTTCCAAAATATTAATGGAGAAAGGTGGTTTTTCTTTTGTTAACAGATGATCCGTGGAGCACTCAAAGGAGAAATATCTGTTATGACTAAAAGCTCACCAGTAGATCTCGTGACAGAAACTGATCAAAAAGTAGAAAACTTCATTATTTCTTCGATAAAAGAAAAGTATCCTTCTCACAGGTATGGCTTCCTATGAGTACACTTTAGACAGAAGGGGAGAGGTGACTGGAAGAAGAAAATGGGAAGTTTATGGTTTTGCTTGATAAGATTTCATTATGATTGGTGTGCTGGGAAGCTACAGAATTCTCCCTTATCCTCAATATTGGAAGTATTTTAGAGCAGTAGTGTGTTGAAGTTTTGCCTAGGGCTGTAGTAACAAAACAAGGTGTCCACAGGGTCTGCTAACATGAGTTTAACGTTGCTAAACTTGAGTTGAGCCAGCTGTAAATAACTGCTTGGTTATTTGTATTGGAGAATTGAAGGTAGCCCCAGGGAACCCAAAATTCTTGTCTCCTGTTGGCTGTTGAAACTAACATGCCTTTGGTGTCTGTGCTGGAGGGGTCCCATGGTACTGAGGCAACTTTGGTAAACCATACAGTTTAAGAACATAAAACATACTTAAAAGAAGACTGATTCTGAGTAACTCAGTCTTTCATACAAAATCCTGATTTTTTTATTGCTTTTTTTTTTTTTCCCCTCTCCGACTACCCCTCTTCCCCCCTGACATAAATGTATTCTTGAAGGGTGAATTTTATGTGTTATACTTGTATGGGACTTTCTTTCCCATTTTGACATAATGACTCAATTTTAATACAACTCTCTTAAAGATGATTTGCTCTTTTTTCCTTGCATTTTTTTTTGGCATTTTTCATATTGTAGCTGTATGTGTGAAACGTAATAGATATGCATAGGATCGGAGCAATGGAAGGGATGCAAAATGTCAGTAACCTAAACAGATTACTGTTAAGCATACAGACTTTGGGAATGACCTTGAAATAACAGTTTCTCTGACACCAGTAAACATTTTAGAACATTTTACATTCATTTTATGTTAGATAATTTATACCAAATTAGACATACTGATACTGAATTTCTTTGTGAAGATCTGCTGCTTTTTGGAAACATACTATTCCTTTCTGAGCAATCGTCTTCACTTCCATAGTTAATAATAAAACTCCTGATCAATATTAAAGGGACATTATTTGTTTAATCTGAGCTGTGCATTTTACATGTTTGTAGAGGAAGCATGTGTTTGATGCATGCTTTTCATAGGTTGAGTAATATGTGATAAATTTAACGACATCCAAAGTCATAGAAGGGAATTCTAGCCGCTTAGACTCATCCCAATAATTTTGCAATTCAAAACAATTCCATTAGCAGTGAAAGCTGTGAAATCTCAGTTTCTGTTGCACTGTGCCTTGTGTGTCCCTAGGATTCAGTATTATGGTTGAGTGTATACTCTATATCATCTTCAGAAGGAGCTCTGGTTTGGATTTCATCCCTTTACCATGTTACCATTTTGTAATTCTTATAAAACTAAACAGTTTTGAGACTAACAACTTTCTGTCATATTTGGATTGAAAATAGACTACAAATGTAGCAGTTTCTGCAGTGGTCTAACCAGATTCACGTGACCACAAAGGCTTTCTTCAATTAAAATTTAAGCTAAAAAATAGTGGTTTCAGCACAAATAAGCTGAAATATGTCAATAGCTACAAATGTTCTCACCAAAATTTGATGATACTATTACTGGAAGATGATTAAAACTTCAGTGTTGTGAGTGCTAAATTCCACTAATGGATATTAAAACATAAAGTTGTGTTCCTCACATATTGTGCATACTTCTGGCATGATGGAAGCTTGGTCAGATGTGGTTGGTGCTTTCCAAATAAATTATGTGTTTCTCAGCTTTTTATGTAAGATCACTGGTGGTACAAAAACCTGCCTTTCACTTTAAGAATTTTAACTTCAAGGGCAGTGTTGTGATTCAGACATTTTAAACAATTTCTTTCTATCTTTTAAATGCATTTACTACTCTAGCTTCATTGGAGAAGAATCCGTTGCAGCTGGCGAGGGCAGCATTTTGACAGATAACCCTACATGGATTATAGATCCCATTGATGGAACAACCAACTTCGTACACAGGTTCACCTTTAATTTATTTATTTTAGCAACTTCCACTAAATACCTTCTTTCTTTCTCTGATTTTGTGAAACTAAGATTTTTTTTCACTTTTTAAATTGCTTTAAAAGAGATACTATGAATTTATTAATAGTTAGAAATTGCTGTTTGCATTTATTGAGAGCCATTGAGGAGTTCCTGTAATCATTTTAGTATTTCTGTAAGTATTCTAATAGTCTTGCTCTGTAACCTGTGGCAGTTGTTGCCTTGACTGCCAAAGATAGGTGGCCAGATTTTAACAGTAAAGCAACAGAACTCAGAATTAGGAGTTGCAGCCTCTTCAGAGATGTGGTAACTGTTCCAAGTGCTGATTTCTAAGAAATTTCAAATTAATTGGGACATAAAGTCCACTATCATAAAAGAAAGCAGACTATTACCAGGATTGTCTGGGATATTTTGCACCAGGATGAGAGGAGAACTTTCAGCATAATGCTGACTCCCTGTTCCTTCTGTCTTTTAAACATGGTAGATTTTGGCCCTTATGAGCTTTTCTGAGCATACTTCATTCCAAGCTTGAAGTGACTGCTGCTACATGTGCCACAGCTTTAAACAGCTGTTGAATCCTGCTGCATAATATGTTTTAAAAGCTATAAGAACTAATTCTGATGGATTACAGGTTTTGGAACTGCAAATTTTGAGGAGTAAAAATAATAATAATTAAAAAACCTAATTGTTTGATCTTTATAAACTTAGACTGAGTTGCTGCTCACCATGTCCTATATACTGCCACTGCCTTCAGTCTTTGCTCTGCATTCCTCCTTCTCAGTGCAATACCTGTCTTTCTCATTGATGGAGAAAGTAGAGGTGGGGGGAGAGGTGACTTGCTTATTTTAATGAAACTATTTTGGCCAGCTTGTTTCTTCTGTAGAAGATTAGAAGCATAGAGGCTTGCTTGTATCCTTTGGCTATGAAATGACAGTCCCTAAGCTACTAACAGTTGTAACAGGATTGACAGTCCCAAAGCTGTAGCAGATATAGTTTCAGTGGGTGAAAACATTTGGATTTTAAATGGTAATCGGTGATGTTGTGTCTATTTTCGTGGTAAACTGTGGAATTTCCCGAATAATACTTTCTATATAGTTCAAGGTTATTTTTGAGATTAATATTACTGAGCATTGTTTTTATTAAGAGTAAGTGTGGTAATGAAAGAAGCATAGTATCTTACTATAAATTAGTGAAATGTTTTGTTTTGTAGGTTTCCATTTGTGGCAGTTTCAATTGGCTTTGTTGTAAACAAAAAGGTATACTTTTTATTACTTAATATCTAATCAGTCAAAACCAAATTAATTCCTTGTTGCTAGTTATAACTAAGATCAATATTTTCACAGTAAATAAGAAATAAGGGAATAAAAACCTCAAGATATCTTTACATTTTCTTGCAGATAGAATTTGGAATTGTGTATAGTTGTGTAGAAGACAAGATGTATACTGCCAGAAAAGGAAAAGGTGCATTTTGCAATGGTCAGAAACTTCAAGTATCAGGCCAAAAAGGTAAGCTGAACTGAGTAACTTTCTTCTAGTATTTACAGTCATTTTGAAAATGAGGCATCAACAGTTTTAGACCTGGTTATACTCCCATTTCTTCCATCATAGTTTTGTTTTGCAAAGGCAGACCGTTTTTTTTGGCTATGGATTGTTCAGTTTTGAGAAACAGCTTTTGTGTTCTCTTTGATGCATCTGTGATCTTTGCAAAATCAGGACTGAACAATTGAAGATTTTATTCCTGGTGTATCTATATCTTGTTTTTTATTTGTTTGGTTTTAATTCGCCATATGTCTGTCATCCCTCTGTGGTTGTTCTTTAAAATCTGTAATGAGTCTACCGACCAATTCAGTTTTTCCTGGTGTAAACTAATGGTGTAAATCAGTAAATTGTGCTTATATACTTACTATCCTAAGTATATATGTCAAGTGAAATCTACACTTAAATTGGGACCATTGAAGGTCTGAGGACTATTCTAGTTTTTATAGCAATAGACATCAATTAATGTATATGCACAATTGAACCAGATCATGCTTTGTTTACTGTATTTTATTTTTCCATCCCATTTTCCATGTAAGAACAAGTTTATGCATTCAGTAATGTAACATTTGTATTAAAATACCTTACTTCTATTCAACCTTGTAAGAAAGCGATGCAGTAAACTCTGCTAATTTCCATTACTACTTAAGTTGTACTGTTGGAAAACTGAGGTTTTGTTTCTTTTCCAGACATTACAAAGTCACTTTTGGTGACAGAATTGGGATCAAGTCGTGATCCAGAGACTATAAAAATAGTACTTTCTAACATGGAAAGACTTCTCAGTATTCCTATTCATGGGTAAGACACTATCTTTTATAATTAGTGATAATATTGTAAATATGTAGATATGATAATTTTTAGGAAGGATTAAATACATTACATATGACACTTTAAATGTGAAACGTTATTTCAGTGTTTTTTGTCTAGTACCTTCAACAGAGAAACTCTTAAATGTGTAGCGAAACATGTTTGGTTCTGTAGGACTAACAAGCATTGTATTTACTAGTTAAAAAATGAAATACAATTTTATATTTTGTTTTCTTTTTTTCAGAAACACAATGGGTAAAACAGTATAAGCTGAAGCTTTGTTACCTTTCTCAGTTTCCTTTCCCTACAGTGGTGAAAATCATTGGGATTTTTTTAAGTATATCAGAAGACAAAAGTAGATCTTTCTTTCCTTTTTCGACACCATACTTTTTTTCATTTTTCCAAGGTAGTTTAAATTGTCCATAAACTGCTCTTATTTTGGTGACATTCTTTGCTTCTCCTCTAGATAAGCCACAGCCTACATTTCTGCAAACCCTGTTATGGCTAAAGGTGGTTTCCATATGAAGTTTTTTTGTTACTCAACCCTACTCGTGTTTCTGATCTCAAAGGGAGGGATGTAGTTTTGTGTTAAGGTTCTCAGGATTCTTGTTTTGAACACTTAGCATGTAGATCTTTGTCTTTCAGTCTTCTGATGTCATTAAAGAATATGTGCTAAATCGTAAGTAGGGAATAAATTTTAGGTGTATTATTAGTTCAACTTTTGTGTTTTATTTGTAAACAATTAATTGAGACTGGAGATTATTTGTTTCTTGCAATAACTTAGCTGCTATCAGTTACAGTTTAATGTACATTTTACTGATAATTAAACAAGTGTGATTATTTTTACAGGTCACATGTACTTACTAAGAGCATAAACATTTTCAAAAGAAACTGCAGTTTGTAACACAAGGGTTTTGATGAAGTTATCCAGACCAAATTTATGCTGTGTAATTTACTCGTGATTCATACTGTTAGGGTTTTTTGCAAGTCAGTGATTCTTATTGAGGATCACCAAAGAAACTAAAGTAACTTGTTTTTTCAATGCTGAGAACAGTCTGTACTCTACTTGAATTCTGGTATTCAAAAAGCGTAGTAGAATATCTGATAGTTTCATAGGTAGATACCTTCCATATAATATGTTTTAAGAAGCTGTATAAGATGTGTTTTCACTCTAAAACAAAATTAACAAAATTTATAAATGTGATTTCTGGAAATCTGTCACATATGGAGAGCTCCTGAAGCTATTTAAGGAAAACTTCATTCCAATTTTAGTATTTGTTTTGCTGCAGCATTCCATCGCATTTACTCTTGCTCAGTTTGCCTTGCACGTGATACTTATGGGTTCTCTCTGCGGTGTACACAACCATTGTGACTTTCTGACAAACTGTTCTTAGTTAAAAAAAACAATTCTGTCCCCTTTAGGATTAGAGCCGTTGGTACAGCAGCTGTGAACATGTGCCTTGTGGCAACAGGTGGAGCTGATGCCTATTATGAAATGGGGATTCACTGCTGGGATATGGCAGGGGCTGGAATCATTATTACTGAAGCAGGTGGAGTACTGCTCGATGTATCAGGTAAATACACAGGCATGTGTGATACTCCAAGTAGCTAACTGGGAGAAAAACATAGCTGAAATGAAAAGGCATAGAGATTTTCTAATCCTCTTTCCAAATTACCACTACTGAACAGAGTTCCCCTTCAGTTTGTAGACGGTCAACATGTTCTTAAGCTATGAGATAACCTTTACTCCCTTGGCTGAGCACCTGGAAGAGTGAAAAAAAGACAATAAATGTACACTGAAGAGAATTTTTCAAGTTGCGTTTTTGTGCAGAGGCAAAAATTGGTCCTAAATAGTAGTGTGTAATTTACACTTGATTTTTTCAATGCTCATTTTCTTAACAACTTTTAAATTTCTCGAAACATAAGGTAGTTACTTTGCTTGCTTTTACTTCTAGGTGGGCCGTTTGATTTGATGTCTCGAAGAATAATTGCAGCAAGTAGTCAAGCTATAGGAGAGAGAATAGCCAAAGCACTTCAAATAATTCCTCTGAGAAGGGATGATGCAACTAACTGAATTCCAAAACTACACCTTAAATGTAATTATATAATGTCTCATACTCACACATGCTGGTTGTTCTACACTTTAAACCTGATAAAGAAGTAGATAAATAACCTTGAATTTGATAAAAAGGCAGATATATAGATTGTAGTCTTTCAGTACTGGTGTGACTGCTAAGTAGTGTTTTGAGACTGGACCAACATTCTAAGTAAGCTTTTACTTTTAAGTATTATATTTAATGTCATGATTACATACAGATCTGTAGAAAGAAGCAAATGCATACAACTAATATTTTGAAGTTTTATACTATCCTCAAAGGCATAGCAAGAGACTCTTTGATGTACAGATAAGTAAAAATCTGTAGTTCCTCAAGTGACAAAATAAAATTCCGTATCTTAACACCACATCATCACATCTGATCCTGAATCCCAAAAGATGAAGGCATTACTATTTATCCAGTCTTTCTCATCTGCTGTTTCTTTCAGTGTCATCAGTACATCCATTTCCTTGCCTTGTTACAGTTTTTGTAGAGATAGTTCACACATTTCCAAACATTTTTTATTTACTTGTAGTTTTGGCTCTAATTTAAAGCCTTTATTACTTAACTGTCATTGGTTGTGTAGTCATCATTCTACCTTTCTTATGATAGATGAACACAATCTCTCCTTTAGCCTCTTGTGTGGCCAGTACGCTTGAAAATTCATTACAGTTGCAAAAACAATAGTTATTGTGCCAGAAAACATGTGTATCTCCCAGAAATATGTTCTTAGCACACCTTCTGTCACCCATTTCACTTCCTCTAAATTAAGATTTGTGTGATTTGCAAATTTATCTTGGCAATTATGATTCTATTTAATTTTGCCTGGGTTTTCTCCATGGATGAGTGTTTCAAAGTCTAAGGAATGATTTAAAATCCCAGAGTAACTCGTGTCACCCATAGTCCAGGTTTTCTTCATCGTTTTCTGTAAGCTATGAAAGCAGTGTACTGTTCAATTATTACTCAGTGAATGCACTGTAAAAAAAAAAGATTTAACTGGGGTGAGTTTTCAGACTGATTTTTCCATGTCTGTAGAAGTTTCTTAAAGAATGTTGTCTCATTGGTGATCCAGTCAAGACACAGCAAAGCTTTGGAAAACCTGACTTGTACTGCTGTCCCACTGTTTTTATTTTGGAAAATGGTGTTCTGTATCTTGAAAATTTCAACAGATCTCCTATTAAGTCTTTTATAGCAGTTGATTTTTGCAGGTTTTGCAGAAATAGTTAATTTCAGCTTGTGTCTGATGCCAGATGATTAATGTTACTGAGATCAGTCTGCTATTTAAAGGTCTTGTTAAAAAGTCACACTTAGAGTAATTTTACTCTGGAAATACCCATTGACAAGAGTAGAAACCTTTTGAGCATTTCATTGTAACTTTGTTGTATAAATGATGTGGCATCATCATTATTTTTGAAAACTGTCTACTGTACTATTTCTGTGGCTTTTGTATAACAACTTCTGCATAACTTTTTTAAACTGATTTGTTTAAATGGAGACATATGTGAAAGAGACATGTCTAAAAAATACTTGAGATGGGAGAACATGTTCAAAATAAATGTGCTTTAGCAGCAGCAGCTTTAGATGTGCCTCCTTTCTTACCAATTGTCAAGAGTACAATGCTGGCGCCCAGCAGGCTGGATTTGTAGGCTTCAAACTTTCTCCAAGTTGAGCGCTTTCTCTTCTTGGCCTCTGATGTACATAAAGTTCAGGTAAGTTGGATTACTTACCTACCTGCAGTAAGTTTTTAGAATGAATATAGCAACACCTCCCCATGAGATCATGATGATTGCATCTCCAACCTCAGAGCTCAAACTTTACGGATTAACTTGCTCATGATTTGTTTTGAAGGACCATCAGCTGATTGAAACATGTAGCTTTCTCACAGGTTTCCTAATAGTGCTCTTCTTGGAAAAATTCATATGAATTCCCCATTTTGGCTCTCTTGCATTGGAGACCATACTTAATAATTTTTTACTCTATAGATGGCAGCTTTTATCAGTTATCTGCTTTCTCTTTTAATTTTAGTCTCAGGATGATCAGAACTCCCTGTTGTTCGCTATTTGATAAGCATTATCTTCTCAGATATCCGTGACCACTTTTATAATGTGAAAGGACAATGAAATGCAATTATTACATTTAAAGGCAGTTTCCTTTTGATTCTGTGCTAGCCTGTAACTTTGGAATAAAATTTTGCAATAAAACAGAGGAGTTGTGATTGTTAGGTAATCAAAATGCTTTTGAGATACTATAAGTGAGAGGTATAGTCCCTGAACATTCAAAACAGTAAATACCTGGGTTTGTTGGTTTGAATGATGGAGCATCGAAGATTATAATTTTTGGGTTTTTTTTAAATAATTTAAGTAGTGCTATATTTACAAGACAGTTTTTGCTGGGCAATGAAACAATCAGAAAGGAAAATAGATTACCAGAAATTTAACAGATACATTGTCAAATTTAGGTTGTAAATACTCCTCATGACAGCCTCAACAATCTAGTATATGCAAAGCTTTCTGACAGCTTTTCAATGAACAACCCAGGGCTTCAGCTGGCAAATTCTACCATCGTTTGAACCTCAACTCTGAGTGAGGGACACTCTGAAGTGCAAGAAGGAGGAAGTCAGGCAGGCAGATTCATCAGCCTGAGAAAGTTAAAAATTCTGAGAAATTCCACTGGAAATTTAAGGACCAGAGGGACAAATTTAACCAAATTTTGGCTTTGGGAATTTGACTGAATGGTCAATCACCATAGTTGCTGCAGTGCCTACATGTTCCTATGCAACCTGATATAGGTTGACCTGCTTCTGCGGGGGGTTGGACTAGATGATCTCTAAAGGTCCCTTCCAACCCCTACCATTCTATGATTCTAGTGTTGCTCTTAACAAAGGTCTACAGAGTGGAAGTACTGATTTTTAGCCCAAAACTAAAACAATCAGTACTACAAAATAGGTCATGTGGATTTTTAGCATGAATATGTATGAAAAAGGGAAGGCAGCTTTAGTTTCCTATCCTGGCTATCGTCTCTGTTCACCAGCCCTCTCCATTTATTGATCTGCTGAGAGTCTGTGATTGTTTTCTGTGACAACTTGCAAGGCTTTGCGCCTTCTTCAAAGCAAGGTGTTCCAGTAGAATCAATCCTTCAGAGCTTTTTCCAACGTGAAATATTACCAAAGACAAAATCATGAAGCTTCAGGCTCTCCTCCAGCCCCATTAAGCAGCCCTGCAGAAAATCCCTCCTGCCCTGCTCCCCCACCAATGAGATACAGACCGTTCCTCATAATATCTGTGTCCCAGAGCTATGGTCTTATTTTGCATAGTCTAATGCTTAGGTGTGAACCAGACATCCTGACTGTATTTAGAACATCAACCTCTGGCCTCAATACAAAGCAATTTAAGTAAGGGAGATCTCTTTCTTCTCTTGCCCTGCTTCCCATCCTCTCAAAGACAGTGTCTGTTTCAGCTCTGTTCATTACCTTCAAGTGAAGTAGTTGCTTCACAAGTCTCATGCTGTTTAAAGTGCTGTCAAATGCAGTTGACATGGCTTCCTCTGTTGCACACGCTCCAGGCATCAGTAGGGTATTCTCAGTGATATGACACCTCAAGAGTCTGCCAGTGCCAGAGTCAGCCAGATCTCCTGGACATCACCCATTTGATCTCTGGATTACTGAGTGTCCTGCATCAAAAGAGACAGTGAACATAGTCTGTCCCATCACTCTTGGGTTTATACAATCTTCACACAGAGATCCGCAGCTTCCCAAAAATCAGCAGGAGCTTCTGAAATGTCCTCTATGTCTACTGTCCACTGTCTGCCTGCTACAACAACAGGGCAAACAAAATCTGACACTTCAAAGCCGTGTGCAATGTCCAGAGCAAACAAGGATGGAACAAACAAACTGGAGGACAGTGCTCAGCTGACAGCACGTTATGCCACTCTACTAAAGAGTGGACTCTTGAATAAATCTGTCTGTTTGAGGAGGATGGATTAGATCTCCCACAGTAGAACAGGAATAATTTCCCAGTGCACTTCAAGCTAGTAAGATGCTAAAAACAATGGCGTGTGTACACGTTGTTGCAGAAGCTTACAGCAGATGTTGATGACTCTTATGTTAGCTTAAGATTTTACATCATGTGTCACACTCTTGGTTTGCATAATTGCAATGGTGATTGTTACACTGAGATGATTCTCCCAACACCAGTGTTGCTTTAATTAGGAATAGGGCCTTCTCTACACCTATTTAAGTGAAAGGAAAAGAAACTCAAAATACACCAGCAACTACTATGTCACAGCAGCAGGGAAAACCAAAAATCTATCCCCTCTTTATGCAGTGAAAGATCAAGGTTTATGTGTCATTGTGTTTGCTCACTAGAGACCACACTTAGAACCACGTAATGCAGTTAATTCAGTGGAAGCGATGCTTACCTCAAATACCTAAGAACTAATTTCCTAGGAGCTCTTCCTCATCTTGCTGCATTGAATGTTTTTCCTCTGACGTCTCTTGGAGAGGTGGTTCTGTATTCTTTGTTCTGCCTATGTATACAGGCAGAAATCAGTCTTAGGATTCACACACTCAAAATGAGCCGTGCACCACCCCATTCCTGACAAAGCACTAGATGGCAGCCGGAGACAGGAAAACATTAAAAGGCACAGGGTTGCTTTTTTTATAGATGAAGATTCCCTTTCCCACTCCTCCCTCCTATCCTCCTCATCTCTCCAATTATTATTGGATAGAACTAAGAACATATCTGAGAATTATTCAGAAGAATCATACCTCAAGTTTTTGAGGACTTGGGCTCTGTGTTTCTGTGACATAACAAGAAATTTGAAACAGGACTTGTGTGTCAGCAGCATTATCTTTCTCTCCTTTTCACAGAATCACAGAATCTTAAGGATTGGAAGGGACATCGAAAGATTCCTCTGGATTCCTCTGGATTTTTGCTGTCGTGTCTTTCAGAAACTTTTGCTTAAACCTACTAGATAATTTTCTAGGCAATCACACATCAATCTGTACGCAGATGTAACAGCCCTGGGACTGCAAGCCCAGACGCAAATGAGCAGCTCTTTATGATCTTTGAGATGAAGCTATTTTATTTTCCAAAGAGAACACAAGCCCATTATTTTGCCTTCAAAGATGTTGTGATGTTGTCAAGGAACTTACCAGCTTTGTCTGCATTGTCCCTATACCATATAATGTATTGAGACTATGTGTTTTCAGAACATGTTCAAGCACTGGTAGGTAACTCATTCCCTTATTTCAGTGTTTCATTATCTTACAGGTCTGTACACTGCATCCTATTGAAGCTCTCTCTGTATTTGTGACATTGCCCATGAAGGTAGTGGCCTAGAGATTAAGTGCCAATGCATTACTAACTAAAGGTTCACTATTTAAGTCATTGTGGCTGGTTAAGAATTGCCTCAGTGGTACTCTGAGGAGAAGACTTTCCTGCCTTCCCTATATGTCAGGGGTTGCCCTACTAGAGCATGCCATGCAGGACACACTCAGCCTTTGCACATTGCCAAGCAGTGCCCAAGGTTCTCTGCTTCTTAATAGCAAGTAGCAGAAGGATAAGTGTCTCCTTGGAATGTCTATAGGACAGACTGGTGTGACTTAGAATGAGCAAGATACTCTAGCGTGGATCAGCATGATATCTACTCTGAGTTTTCTGTGGTGTTGCACTCTTTCTTCCAGCTATCCTCTCAGTTGAAAAAATTCCTCCTTAGACAAGAGAAAAGCTTCACTTGTTCTTTCTGGCAGTGGGGACCTTGGCTGTGGACAAAAAGATGCAGAGCATCCCAACTGAGAAGATGTGCAGACATGGGGAATGTGTGATGTGTGTGATCTTGGGGAAGGCAGGAGAAGTCTGGCCAGAGAAGACCTCGCCAGAGAAGGCCAACAGCAGCAGGTAGCTACAAAAGGGACAAGAGATCCTCATTTGGGACCAGCTTGTGTTATTTTTTTCTAGTTTTAGAAAGGCTGTTCTTTTCCAGCTGTCATGGTGAACTGGCAAGATGACATCTACATAGTTTTTCTATACCATCGTTTAGAAAAACCTCTGGAGAGATTTTTAATTTTCTACAGCTTTTCCAGATCTTCTTTTTCAAGTTTATTCAGGTCTCTTCAGAATAACTTTATGTATTATTAATGGCAGAAACTTCCACATTACAGGATGTTTGCATTGGCCACTTGTAAACAAACAGCCTCTTTTCACCTCACTACTGAAAGCTAAAAATAATAAAACCTCCCTTTATTTCTGCTTCATTATACTTGAAATTGTGATTACAGTTCCAAACAATCCTCCAGCAAAACACATTTAAAAGAAAGTAATGGTTAACGTTATTAGAAATTCCTGTTTCAATATTTATTCAGGTGTACTTAGCAATGTATTAGCTACATAAAAGTACTTTGTATCCCACTTCCTCTGTGAGCCTTGTTCAGCTCACTGTGTTGAAATGGAATGCATAATGATAAAACTGTCATAGCAGGGGGAGGCTAAAAGCTTTACTTCTGTAGGCACTTACATCTTAATAGCAGTTTCCACTGAAAGGAAGTGCAAAGGCAGACATAATGATTCCCATCAACAGTCATTTGTGCATCTAACACAGAAAAGCACTGCTATTTAGTCAACGGAATCAATTAAGAGAGAAAATATGTTTTCCACTAGTGTGTACTTCTGTTCAGTTAATTTTCCCTTTATTTAAATATCATGGGAAATGAATAACTAGTAGACTCTAACAGAGGTATTTATTTCTGCCCCTTGTGTACCTGCCAACTAGTAAGCCTAGCACTTGACATTTTAGGAAATGGCAGCCCAATTCTATACTGAAGTTACCTCCTCCAGTTCAGCAGGCTCTGTTACTAGTATGTTTTTTTTGTCTTGAAGTTTTCATTGCAATCTTCAACATATCTCAACTGGAGCCATGTTGATTATTTTTCCTTGGGTATCTAGAATAGAGAGCTCAATGCTTAGTTTTCCTATATAATAAACACAAGGAATTAGGGACTCCTCAAAACAAAGCAATCTCTAGCTGAATGTTTTGAAAATTAATCAGTAGGCCACAATGTGGGAGGGTTTTTTTGTGGTTCTTCTTTTCTTATTGTAGTACTGGAGCAGAAACCATTTTTTCTCATAGCCAGAGTCAAAGGTACTTACCTTGTGTAGGAGGCAGAGCACACCCACAGCTCACAGGAGTCCACATGTAGTTCCTTCACTGCTTGAGAAGACTCAGATCTCTGTTCTTGGAGAGTCTTGTAATTACCAAAGAAGAATTTGAAGCTCGTTGTACTAGAGAACAAGCCAGAAAGACCAGGGATGTAGTTTGATTGGTAGGCCACATACTTGGACATGATGCAGTTCCTGGTCCAAGAACTGCTATGCATTTTAAATGAAATAATTACAGACAAAAAGTACAAACAATGGGAATCAGAGAGAGAAATCACAGCCTCCTTCTCCACTGGAGTGCTGATTTCTTTAGGCTAGGATACCCTCCTCTCTTCCCCTTCAGAGGGACATAACTTCAAGAATTGGGGAAAAATAAGACCATGAATGTACATGCTGGTCTTTTAAACTTCAAAAGAATGTGGTGGCCACAACTGCATTTTCTGTAGAGTCTGGTCTTGGTGCTGCCAGGCAAATATGCTGGGAGAATTTCTGGACAGAGTCTGTCAAGAGACTTAGCCTGATTTTTGGTCTCAGGTAAAATATTTGCCAAATTGGCGTGTCCAAGATGTTCAGCACTGGCAGTACTAGGCCAGGTTCAGAGTTGCACCCTCTGGGCACCTGGGGAATTCTCAAAACAAATAGTGTAGTAATAAGAGTGATGAGGTGCCTCCAATGGGAGCTAGATTTGTGGGGCAATGAACGTGGAGAACTGCACACATACATTTCACCATGCTTCAGATGCTTCGTCAACTTCTCTGTCTGCAGCCATCACTGCCAGGTGTCAAGGAGAGGCTCCAGCTACTGCACTGAACAAGAAGCAGCCCAACCACACTCACTTGGTGCCTCCTTGGTGTCACACTGTCATCTTTACTCCTACAAAGATGCTGTGGCAAAGTTCAGTGATTATATTGTTCCTGAAGGTTGTGAAGCCACAGCAGACTTCTGCTTACAGGGAGAAGAAAATAACAATACATATAGTGCAAAAGCCAAAATTTCCCAGCCAGATATTCGAGTCATGAAAGATGCAGACTTGTTATAGAGAGTTCAGTATAACCTTGGCAGTTGTATGGAGATGTTTGAGGCTTGTTTTCCTCCTATTTCTCCATTCTCCTGTGGTTACCTGTTCTCTGAGACATTTCTGGAATAATTCTGACTTAATGGCAGATTTGACATTCACTTTATCAGTACAGGATCAGATCCTCGGTCTAATCCAGCAAAGACAATCATACATATTTAACTGAAGAATGTATTCCTTGATTACAGGTTCAGCAGATGATCTGGTATTTCTTATTTAGCTTGTATTCCATGGTAAAAAGTCTGAGTGAGCACCCAGAAAATAAAATTAATGCTAAAACCAGTGTTCATTCACTAAAACATTTCCAACTCCATCTTTGGCTCTGCTCCAGAAGGATCTGTACCTACTAGAATATCCATCAAAGGTTTGTTTCATTTGAGTGCTTTTTTTTCCTTCCACTTGCTTCATATCCTTCATGACATGCAAGATGACACGCGGAGGCAGTGTCTCGGATGTATGACTGTTGCATTACAGCCTGTGAACATTTGTCCCTAGCATTTCCAAATCCAGCACAGTAAATGTAAATCCACTCCCACTCTGCCTGTTGCAAAGTCTTCTGTCAACGACTTCAAAGACGACATGAACTTAATGAACTGAGACTGAGATGCCATTAAGGAGAGAAAGCATTTGTTTTTTAAAAGGGCAAGTAAGAGAATTGTCTTACGGTGGCCAGAGATCTTGCAAGCTAATGGTAGAGAGGATGTTTTGCAATAGCTTTCCACTAGAGGGAAGATGTTTGGGTAAACTGAAGTTTCATGCAACAGGTTATGCTTGGTTTGGTTTCATTTCAGCTCTCAATTCAGTGGCTTTTAAAGCAGACGTGTTCCCAACAGTTATGTAGGTGGACCTGAAGACACATACAGCAGGTATCGAAACCAGACTGTGGCTGATGCAATTTGAGCTAACTAGGTGACTGAAGGTAGAGGAGGAAACACAGAAGGGTAAGGTAGGTCTATGTGTAACTCCTCTGATTTCATGCTGGAACTGCAAGTCATGTATTCATAAGCCACAGAAATGACTCCTGGTAGCATCATGAGGAAATGTTACATTACCCCACCAAAATCCACATACATCTATATTATACATATGTTTTACCCAGCCAGTATCCACATACATCAAAACAAACCTGGTTTGGAGAAGCTGGAATTTATGTATAAATTCATGTATGATGAAGGTTAGATTTTTAAACTTTAGCTTGGGAAGTACTAACTTACCTTGTACTCAAAAATTTTCTCTTTTCATGGCTAGGCTAGGAGACCTGCTGCCAAATATTTTCTGGACAATCCCACCTACTGCTTTCCATCACTGAGTCTCCACTTTTAGCAGTGACAAACTGACACTGTGTCAGAGGGGAGCAGGTGGCACTGGTGAACAGTTCCCTCTGCCTGGCTTCTGGGGGAGCAAGCATTCAGATTGTCCTCTGCTTCTTCCTTCAGCTGCGGCTCTCCTTGCATGTAGCTACACGTGCAGCAGCCCAGCCCTGCAACACCACAGATCTGAATGAAGAGAGCAATCTACTCTCAAACAGCATTAGTGGATGACAAGCCACTTGATTAATGCGATGTACTTCTCTTTCCCTGAACTTCCTACATGATAGATGATCTCTAAAGGTCCCTTCCAATTCCTACCTTTCTATGATTCTATGATTCTGTTTGTGACTGGGATGCTATTGATTTTTACAGTTTTATGTACATCCAGCAAAACATTTTGTCACATGCTTACCTTTAGATTCACTTGTGTTCCAAATGGCATCATGGAGCCCGCTTAGGGAAACTAAGCACAGGCTTGGAAATATGTTACAACCTAAAAGAATACTTGATAAGTGAGTAAGACACTCTGACAGTAGTTTGTAGGACTCCAAAATACACAAGGGCGCCAAGACTTTTGTCGTCTAGGTTCCTCTACCTTATTATAGATTAAGGCAAATACCACCAAAAAAATCACCAATAGCAATTATACCTATGATTAATAAATGGGGTTTTTTGTTTATTTGTTTGTTTGTTTATTATAATATATATTACAAATTATGATCTTCAATCAAGGTCAATCATTAGTATGGCAGTAGTTAATAACAGCAGCAACCAATTTTATAGCAATAAGCAAGTAGGCATATGTCTCTACAGGTTGCTACAAACATCATTAGTGGAGCAACTTATCAACAGTATAGCAGCAGATATACTTAAGGTATATTCCTTATATGTGTATATAATACTGGCCAGTATCAAGTAAATTAGACAGATTTCAGGAGGGGCCATGCCATCTGAAAGGAGACCAGAAACTAATCCCAGAGGGAGACAATCATCCCGGAGATGGGATGACAAACCCTCAAAACTAAGCCAGAAAGGGAGTCCAATATGATAAACACACAGTCTCACTTCAGAGATCACCTCTGACACCATGCTTGGAGTCAGACAGGCATCTCTGGTGAGCATCCAAGTGCTTGTAGCAAGTTAATGTGGAATGATTTAGGAAAGGAAAAGCACATGCAACATGGGTGGGCCTCAGAGGTAGGGGCTTAGTTTTGGATAAAAATGAAGTTCCTCTTAGACCATGGAGGCGTAAGGGGGTATAGGATATCACCAGTTCAATCAGCCAATAGATGCTGTTAATTTTGATTTTTCGTCTGTAACAGCCAAAAGATGATGCTGTTTTCTGTTCTTTTAGAGCGATTTGGTTTTTTGTTTCCACCTTTTCAGAAACTACTTGCTGTTACAATTTGTTGTTGGGGCCTTACTGACTGTATCTCAGGATGTCTCTAGTTTTGAGGTACCCAAAGATGTACTTCAAAGATGCCAACTGCATTTCTAAAGGCTCTTGTGGCTTCCCAGTTCTAGTTCCCTGGCTGGCAATACCAGGCAGACAGGCAGGCTTTTCTCTGTCAGTATTCTTCAGCAGAAGATGTTCTTTTGCTCAGGAGTTTTCACGCTTTCAAGCAGGCCACCTTCACGACTGTTCACGTCAAGACACAAAAACATTTCAGGTTTTTACTGGAGCAGAGCCCCCCACCCCAACAGGCACCATTGCACGTGCTGAGCCTGAGGAGGCAATGCTGACATTTTGTTTTACTAATTACATTTACTGAAGCTCTCTTTTGTCATGTTCACTCATTAGAATGATTTTTCTCTGTGTTTGCTGTTGCTTCTGATAAATGCCCACACTGCCATTTAGCACTTAGTCTCCCACAACAAACACTTTTTTTAATAGTTCTCAGCCATGAATGTTCATCCTTTAATTAGCAGCTCCAGAGGCTGATCAGTGTCTCAGCTATGCCACTGCAAAGCAAGAAGCTTCAACGTGAACCACAATGGCAATGTTGGAATTTAATTATGATTACAGCTGTTAGAAACAAAGATAAAAGATACAGTTAAATAATGATCTTCACAAACATCACTAGCATTTGATGTGACAGAGGCTTTGGTTCCACAGCTATGTACTGACCTGACTCCACAAACCAGGAGAAAGGTTCTTCTGTTTTTAAATTCAGGAAAAAATGAGGGGTTTTCTTGCATTTGCAGTCAACATTTTTTTCTTCAAATGCCTTTAATCACTGCAAAAAGGGAGATGAGAGTCAGGGTCAACTAAATTGTCCCTCCCTGACAGATGTTTGGTTAAGCTGCTCTTACAGACCTCCATTAATGGACACTCTGTAGCTGTCATCTTTTTCTTGTGCCACTTATGGTTAGAAACGCTTTTACTAAAATCTAAAATGAATCTTGCTGAAACTTGTTTCTGTCCTGCGTATGCCAAAAATAATTCTTATATCAAGTAGAAAACTTGAAAGTGTTGCATATAAGTAGTGGTCTTGAGAAACCGCAGTCCTTCAATTTTTAAAACAAATAATGGAAAAACATAATGTTTTCCTCATAATTTTGTGCTAACTTTATCCTTCCTGTATCTCCTTATCACCCTTATAAAAGCATCCAAAGAGAGTGTCAAAAGCCCCTATCAAAGTAGGGCAGATGGAATATTACTTCTTCCTTAACCATAAGACCAATTACTGTTTTGAAGGAGATATAGCTGAATTGATGCAATTTGCTCTTGATATCTCTTTTGGCAAGCACCATAATTTTTTTCGTCATCCGCATACTTACAACTAGTTTTTCAATTGTTGTTGGTAAGACTTGTTATTCTCTATTTTCTCTCCAGTTCTCTCACTGTCTTCTGAAGGGACATGTCTGTCCTGAACTCGGTCCCCTCCTGTATGGTCTCCACTGAGGTTACTTCAGCCTGTATTTAAATGCCATACTCAGCAGTTTGTTTGCCACAAATGGCTCAGCAAATGGCTGCCACATTCAGCCATGCTGAAACACCAAACGCCTAAGAATTTTACCTTCCAAGATCTCTCTACTCCATCCTTCCTCTACTGCCCCTTGAAATCTTACACATTTTGGCTGGTATTAGATTTGCTCATCACTGAACTTTTTAGAGAAAGATGAGTAGAAGAAAGAACTGAATGTTTTGGCTTTCTCCAGATTGAGCTAACTAGTGAGTGAAGGGGAGACCTTCCTCTTGCCTGGCTCTTCCCTTACTGAGGCCATTCATAGCCAAATTTCTTCTTATTTCCCATCTAGTTCAAGTTGAATCTTTTGGATCCTGTCCTTAATTGCCCATGCTTATTTCTCTCTTCCTGTAACTGTTAATATGACCTCCTTTCAATTATTTTTCTCTCCTGCATTTGAGGACAGTGATGAACTGACAGAGAGGCAAGCTGCCTCTGTGTCCTGTCTGAACTTATCTGTATTTGTCTCTCATATTCTTCCTTTCTGAGTGACAGCCATTGTCCCTAGCTTAGCCTTCCCTCTCATAAGCTTCCCCTGAAATTTTAGTGATGCACCAGCTGAATTTAGTTAAATCTACCTTCTTGAGGTCTACTGTTTGGGTTTGCTAGTCTCCCTTTTTCTTGACCTTTCAATTGTGAATTCCATTTCTTTCAGCCACATTCATGCAAGCTGCTTTCAGTCACAAATTCTTTCTCCTGGTTGTCAATTAATTTTCCAGAATTAACTGAACCACATCTGAAATTAAAACAAAAGAGATAAGAAAGTCTGTGAGAATTAGGCACTAAAATATTCCTGAATGTATGAATTAGAAACATGTATCCTTAACTTATTTGGCACACCTAGCAATATCACAGTCTGAAACTCCCCGGGGAAAAGTGTGTAGTAAGCTGCTATAATTAAATTTAAAAATCTTTGAGGAATAGTAGCAAGTAGGTTATGTTAATTAATCAGTGTCCTGTTCCCTAAGATGCAGAATAACAATTTTAAAAGCAGTCAGCAACCCTTAACGCATCATTGGGGTAATGGACTAAGTTTCACTTGGCATCTATCTCGTTGTACCAGAGGAAATTTTCAGATCCATAGTTTTCTTGTGAGTTTTTGGGAAGGCAGTTTAATTTAAATCCATCTTTTTCCAGATGGGGAAAGGAGTGAGGTTTCTGACACAACCTCCTCCCTTGCACCATCAGCTCCATTTCTGGATCCCTTGGGATGGCAATTCACAGCTCAGCCCCTGCCCTCACTTGTCTAAATCCCCCCCGACCCTGGCCGGACTGCCTTGTTAGCAGACAAGGTCACTCCAAGCTCCCAAATTTGGACTCATATGAAGTCCTGTGGAAGCTGCTGCTTTCCTTCAAAATGTAGCTGGATGGAATATATTAAATGCTCTGCAGTAGCCACCAAAAAGGAGGCTACAGGGTTCGTTCTTCTCTTTGTGGGAAAGGATTCAAACCGACATTACTCACCTTCTGGAGGGTGTGTAAGTGAGGGCAGAGTAGGCTCTGCTTCACCTGCTGAACTTGTTCCACTGTGTGGAAAAGTGAGATGCTCAGTGAGTCACAGAAAGTGCGCGTGATTCCTGAGAAAAGCGGTCAGGGTTGGTGGGTGATGTCTGCTCTTTCAGCCAAAGTTTGTGTATGCATTTTGTATGAAACAAATATTGCATAAAATATTGATGCAATCCCTGTGGCCAGGCCCAAACCTACTGTTACAACTTTCAACAGAAGCATCTCATTGCAAGGCTAAAAATCACAGCCTTGCTTTCCAGTGTAATGAAACTTTCTGTCATGTCAAGCAGGGCATTGCAACAGGGGAAAATTGTGAGCAATCTGCAGGCAAGGCACCTTGGTGCAAGTTCTGAGTTTGGACTCACCAGGCAAAAGAGAACACAGAACTCAATTTTCCTCATCTTGCATGAGTATTCCACAACCGAGTGATTTATAAAGAGTTTGTTCCTTCTGCCAATCTATGTTGAAGAGAGGGAATGAGCTCTGCTGCTGCCAAAGGAGATGTTGCAGGTGAAGGCTCAGAGCTGTGAAACCTGTGTGGAGGGAAGCGTCACTTCATAGCACCAAGACACCTACAGCCCTGAGAGGGAGAAATTTAAGGCCTCAGCACTTCCAGCCACTGAATTTACATAGCTCCCTGACAAGTTTGGTGCTGCCATGCTCAGATCCACATATGTATCTACACAGGTCTCTCTGAATTAGCTCTTTCAAGATATTTAAGTGTGTTACTCTCTTATTGCAATTGTACTATAGGTAGACATATTATCTTCCTCTGATCATACCACTTTCTTGTCTGAAGATAAGTTACACGTTAATTCTGTCTGAATTATACATCAGGAAAAAGAGTGAGTATAGTTGAGAACTGGAAGAAATTGCCTGAGGAAATCTATGAAAAGCTTCATCATGGAAGACTTTTAACAAGACATAAGACAAATACCTGCCAGGGAAGTTGCAGGTAGAGTTTATCCAGTGTTTGGGTGGGAGGTAGAATGGCTGATCTGTGGAAGCCCTTTTCGGTCATAATTTTCTATGATTTTCTATGATACAGCTCTGACTGTAAAGATTGCTTCACATTGTGTGTGTACAATAGCCTCTTGATCTTAATAACTGCACTAGACCTAAACGTATTACATCACTTGCAGCTTCACACTTCATACAAGTTTATTTAGTGAAAACAGCATCTAAAACCTCCACAGCACAAGGAGGTTAGCCCTATGATTAGGCAGCAGATAAGGCACATTGGAAAAGCGGAACATATCTGTTGAGTTCTCAGCAGTAAAAGCTATTAGCATAGGCAGAAGAATGAGGGTGATAGGCAGATGTGTACAGGGAAGAGACTCCATGATACAGATCCTGGGGATGCTCCTGGAATTTCTGCCACGTGACTGATTAACTTAAGGGCTCCATCTGCCTCAACCAGGACTGAGCATCCAGTACTTGTTCGTTCATACAGCTTCAAAGCAGCATTTTGCATACCTGTGTGCAGCAAACTCCAAATGTCTCTGCTTAGGACCAAATCTCTCTGATTAGACCATTAATGCCTCCTTTTAGAAAGCCAAAAAAGCTCAAAATCCTGCTCAATTTCCTCACAAAGACCCTGCTGCTTCTTCTACACATTTATTTGCCTTTCCTCCTGCTTGCAGGTCTGTACATGGAAGACCTTGGAGCTGCTTATGCACAAATGTTGTATTTCTGCCAGGATGACTAAGAAAACAAAGTTAAAGACTATACCTATCCTCATAAGCTGGTTTTATATATCTATATATCTGGTTTTATATAATTTTTTTTAAACTGTTTTCCACAAAAGGACCAGACATGGAGACATATTGAAGATTTTTTGCTGGTCATTACTGAACTGTCTGCCAGGCATTGACAGCAATGAAGAAAAACCAAGTTAGAGAAGCCCATCTTACAGTGTTTCTCAGCGGGAGTTTGAAGAAGGGCAGCAGGAAGGATCAGGCACATAGAAGACTTGGGCTGTAGATGAGAGGTAATTAAACAGAGATGAGAAAATGGAGGGCCTACTTAGTATTACCTAAAATGCTCAGGCAACTGCTGCAAAGTATGCAGGAACATTCAGTGGAAACAGAATAAGAAATAATAAAGTTCAGCAAGAAAGTGTAATTCTCATTAGAAAAAAAAAATCTCAGAGAGACTGGGAAATAATTACTCACAAATTTTCAAGAACAAGTTATGCAGATACCCTTCAGGGACAAGGTGTTAGTGATCATCCCTTCAGGGACAACTTTTCAAGGTCCTTTCCAGCCACGCTGTCTATGCTTCTATGATAAGATACAAAACAGATGCAGATATGTCAGGAGAAGTTAACAAACTGGAAGAAAATACAACTAATTAAAAACTTTAGGTGGTTGCTCTCCTTTCCTGCTAGGCCTTGGGAGACTGGAAGGACCCTGGGGCAATTTCTGAATGAAAAACAGACAAACACAGAAACAAAAAGCAAAACTTGCTTAAATGATAAGAGTAAAGACACTTAGAAGATGGAAACAGAGCCTACTTTTGCTACTGTCCGACTTGCTTTGAAGCTGAATGATGTATAAATATTTACAGTGACAGGAAATAGTAGGCTTCTCATTATCTGCAATGTCACCAGGGTGGAATGGAGAGGACCTCGAATCATTTGTATACATCACTGTTACACCAATCAAGTGAGTTCAACAACTCTAATGGGAACACCATCAGGGCCCTAGATATTGCTTAGTAATAACAATTATCTTGGTTAAACCTCTAACAAAATAGTAGACTTGAAGCCACGTGCACAAAATCTTTAAGGTATACACTGCACCTGATGCAGTGATTTGTTTTTTGTTCAGCAGAAAGTAGAAAAAATTGTTGTCACAGGTTCATGAAGAGAGACAAGGGTGTCCCATTTGTTTCTGCAGATTTCAGTCTAGCAGGTTAAATCATCCTGAGCTGTCAGACGTGAGCCATCTCCAGGAAGAGCTAGGAGCAGTCACACCACGTGAGCACTCCAGTTTTCCTTCTTTGTTGCTGCTTGCACACTCAGCAAAAAAAGCTGCTAATGAATTCAACTGGCTTGTTAAAACAAGACTTGCTGACTTCTGATCTCAGCTTTTTGGAAATTCTCCCTCCATGCTTAGCCACGTTTGCAGCAAAATGCAAGTGGCCCAGCCCAGGCATTTCATAAGGTAACCAAACACTTTACCTCTTGTGCAATATGCAAAAGGAATTAAAAGACATTTCCTTAAAAAAAAAAAACCCAAAACCAAAAGCACAACTCCCAAAACATTTTGACTAGGGTCATGCTGACTTGAAAGATGCTTGAAACTGGAATTTTACAAGTATTCTGGGACAACTAGACTCCAGAGCTGTTGGCTGAGAGGTCTCAAGGTTGTTCAGTGAGCAACTGGGGAAATACGACACAGATGGCAAAGTAGGAAAAAGCACACACAGAAATATGGATGTGCACCTTGATAGGTGCTCCATGGACCCTGACTCTAGCTGGCCAGAGCATCTGGTGTCTTCTCTCCAGCTACTTGCCCAAGTCTTGTTCCTTTACAAAGGAGCTGAGTGTGGTAGAAGCAAAGAGCGAGGGGAAAGGTGAACCCATAGCAGTGGTACCCACAAAAGCCAGCACACAGAGAGAAGAGTAACTAAGCATGATTGGAAGAAACATAAAGTAAGCAAGGAGTGGAAGAAGCCCTGTGCAGCTCACATTTCCCTGATTTTTACAAGGTCAGGGAAAGGCTTATCTATCCAGTTAAAGACCAGTTCCCTTCTCATGCCAGAAACAGCTGGTGAGGATTTCCATAACTGGAAAACTTTGAAACGGAAAACCCAAGCTAAATGACTTTCTACCCCTAATCTGTCACATTGAGGCTACCTTCCTGTAAGACTAATGACTTAGTTGAAAAGCTGCAAGGCATTATTATGGAATCCAGCTGTTTCAGCCTTCTCTCCTGATGATGTTCTACTGTGTATGAACCACATTTTGGAGCCAAAAAGGAGAGAGTAAGATTACTAGGTAAAATCTTCGGGTCTCTGCTATTTTTAGAAAGTCTGCCGCTGTCTAGGACATCTTTGTGGGTTTGGGTCAACAGAAATTAACAGTTTCCTGATGGAACAAGTCAGAAAAGATTGTCTCCTCTTTCATTGGTGGCATCACACAACTGATATTAGCAAAGACATAGTCAGTCACCTTGCTGGGACCAGGTACAATATAAATAAATATCTGTAAGGAAATTTAGTGTAGTCAGTACTCAACATTAAAAAAAATACCCAATAACCAACTATGTGCTCATAGAGGTAACTTAAAATATAGGTACATTGAATCAATAAATGAAGTATGATTTCTTTCAGAACATATATTTTCAGGGTTGTATTTTTATAGTCATTAAAGCTAGAAACTCAGATTTCAAATGGGTATCTCTGTTTCCCATGGGACTTGAAGGAAAGTACTGGCCATCAAGAGACACGGGTAAACTCATCAACTGTCAACACTGATAGCAGAGTAGAGATATTTTGTGCAGATACTGTGGAGAATATCACCAAAATGAATGGAATTAGAAAATAGTCACATTTCCCAGAAAAAAAAAAGTATCTCGAAAGCTATAAGAAAGCTCAAATTTATTGTAATGCTTTGAATGGTTTTGGATGCTTTGCAAAACCGATTTGTGATAGAGAACAGCTGATAGAGAAAAAATAAACTGAATAGCTGAAAGCATATCTGTATTATAACAGAATTACACATCTCCTTCTGTGAAGGCAAGAGGTGCTTGCTGTACTGTTGCTCACAGCATGATAAACCCTGTTTTGCTAGGGTAGGTAAATGATAAGGTTTGGGGTTTTGGTTTTTTTTCCTTTTTAATTCATGGTTAGTCAGTGTTCTTGTCACTAACAAGACTTCCAAAACACAATTGCACCCAACAAAGGCAAAGTCACTCAGCTACAGCCTATTTTCATCATTGATTCCTGCCAGGGCTTTGACACACAGCTTGAATGGCTTTTCTTAGCAAGACACCTGCTGTATTTTTGTAAAAAAATTAACGTCTCTGGAAAGAAAATGCTGTGGCAGCAATCTGCCAGTCCTGCTGGCACATGTGAGACTTTTATCAGCCAGACCTGCCTGCACATGTAAGACTCCAATCAGGTACTAGAAGGCGGGTATATTTTTCCAGGTATGTTCTCAAGGGCAGACTGCACATATCTTGTGAAGGTGTGGGAAGCAGTTGGACTGTTATGCCCATAACAATTTGGACTGTTATGCCCTAAGGATGATAAAGCCTCTGTTTAAAGAGTGTCTTTTTTAATAAGAAGTTTTCACCACATTACGAAGCTTTATCCATCACTGGGCAATATTCACTGGTTTTTTACACATGAAGTCCATGACTCTCACTCTCACTCCTCTCAAAGTTTTGCACTTCCTTATGTTACATGGTTGTCCAGGGTAGTGTTGGGGAGGAATGCCTTAGGCAAAATATTACTAGATTGACAAATTATTTTTAATCCTATTCATCAGAAGTAAATCTAAGCCTTAGGGACTTTCATATTTGTGAGATACCTTCATTTTCCCGAGTCTCAGCACATTGAGAAGATCAGTATTTTAATCCTGCTTTACCCTGTGCCATTTTCTTCCTGAACTGTTTAGAACAGGATTTAGTGAAAAGAAGATTAGGGAAAGGCTAAGGGCGTGGAGAGCTGCCCACCAGAAATAACACACTGGTTGCTTGAATAATTGGCCAATATTAGCTTCAGTGGGATACTTCTCATAGGGATTAAGCTTCAATGCACCTGACATTTGCAGGTCCTTCCACAAAGAGTCATAGGGCAACAGTCTTTCAGTAGGAAGTATTAATCTGGTTTAGTAGTTGCTTATATCACACCCTATTGCTTACATCACACCTTAGAATCATAGAATCATAAAATGGTTGGGGTTGGAAGGGACCTTTAGAGATCATCTAGTCCAACCCCCCTGCAGAAGCAGGTTCACCTACATCAGGTCACATAGGAACATGTCCAGATGGGTCTTGAAGACCTCCAAGGAAGCAGACTCCACAACCCCTCTGGGCAGCCTGTGCCACTGCTCCTTCACCTGAACAGTGAAACAGTTTTTTCGTACGTTTAAGTGGAACTTTTTGTGTTCCAGCCTCATCCCATTACCCCTTGTTCTGTTGCTAGATACCATAGAAAAAAGGGATGTCCCAACCTCCTGACACCCACCCTTTAGATATTTATAAATGTTAATAAGATCTCCCCTCAGTCTCCTCTTCTCCAGACTAAACAGCCCCAGTTCCCGCAGCCTTTCCTCATATGAAAGATGCTCCAGTCCCCTGATCATCTTGGTGGCCCTGCGCTGGACTCTCTTCTGAAGTTCTCTGTCCCTCTTGAGCTGAGGAGCCCAGAACTGGACTCAGGACTCCAGATGAGGCCTCATCAGGTCAGAGTAGAGGCGGAGAAGAACCTCACTTGTCCTGCTGGCCACACTCTTCTTGATGCACCCCAGGATGCCATTGGCCTTCTTGGCCACGAGGGCACATTGCTGGCTCATATTTAGCTTATTATCAATCAGGACTCCCAGGTCTCTCTCTGCAGAGCTGCTCTCCAGCTGTTCAACCCCCAACCTGTACTGGTACAGGGGACTGTTCCTTCCCAGATGCAGGACTCTGCCCTTGTCCTTGTTGAACCTCATGAGGTTCCTCTCTGCCCAACTCTCAAGCTGGTCAAGATCCCGCTGAATGGCAGCACAGCCTTCTGGGGAATCAGCCAGTCCACCTTATTGCTTTGAGCACAAGCTCTATGTGGCTATCCAATGTATAGCATTGCATAGTGGATTAAGAGGGCTGTCCACCCTCTCTCTCCCCAGGCACTGGTCTAACATGGCTTCCTAAACCTCCAAGGTGGTGGGTTATGTTCATCCATGACATCACATCAGATTTTACATAGTGACAGGTGTGATGTGTCTAAAAAAAACCCTTTCAAAGTGACTCCCAAGAAAATAATAGTTTGCAACTATTCCTTTGAATAGTCTGAATATAACATTCAGAGAAAAAAGGTAGAATGATAAGTACAGCTAGACAGCAGTAAGAAATTTATTGAAGAAAATATTTTTGTTTCCTACCCACCCTTAGTTTTCAAGACCATTAAGTCTTTTTTGGATCAGATGAAAAATCTTGTATGAATAGAAGTGTACTTGTCTTTGTTCTTAATTATTTCAGTTTGTTTAGTTAAACATACTACCTTGCTGTAGGAATAAGCCACTCCAAAAAGATGAAGTTTTTTGTCAAATTATAGAACAATTAATTGATCTAATCCTTTATTTTCTTCCAGCAGGAGTTAAACATGAATAGCCTTTAAAACGTCATGTGCCAGGTAACCTACAGTAAGTGAAACAATTGGAAAAACAACCATGCAATGATGGCAAATGTTCACAGAACGAGTTGCTGTTTCTAATAACAAGAAAAGATCAAAGTAACAGAAAGCACAAATGAGGTTTTCATCATTGTCTTCTACTCAGCAAATTTATTTTTTCTTCACTTTCTCTATATGAGTCTTATTCAGAGGTCACATCTCTCATCTTCTTGAGGGCTATTTCAAAACAAGACAGCGCTAAAAAGCACCATGATACACAGCACAGGGTATGGCCAGACAACCTGGTGAGACCTACTGAGACACTGACAACTGCTTTGTGATGTGGCTACCCCAATTTGCAAGGAACAACAATATCAGTAGGGTCTCCCAGCTCCAGTCCTCGTGTGCTGTAACGGACAAGCAAGCTGAAAACCCAGATCAAAAACATATAGCACCAGTCAAAGGCAGGGGAAGTTGTTTAGTTAATGTTTCAATGTATATACAGCTTTCAGGCCTTGACAACAGCATCACCAGCAACTATGCAGAGAAATCCTTGATTCCTGCCTGGGTAACTCCCAGCTCCTCTATCCTCTCTAGATATTTGAACCTATATTTGGCAGGTGTCCCTCCAATCACTTAGACTATTTGAGCTGAGCTCTTCATGCTCCTGTTATTATCTTTTCTGTTTGCTCCCAAGATCCAAAAGTGATCTCATCTCCACTTCCAGCAGATCTCTGAATCTTCTCACCTTGTTTTCAACAGCAATCGCTTACTCTTTCAGTTGTCCCAGACCTTTCACTTCCTCTTTGTCTTTTGGAGGCTCCAGAAATGGTTTCTTGTCACTGTGGAATCAACTTTTCAAAGCCACAAATTCTTATCTACTTATTAACCCATTTTTTCCTCTATATCTTTTTTCTTTGACATCACTGTAATTTAGTCTTAATCCGTCTTCTACCACAGTTTAAACTCATATTCACTAAGTACCTCTGTGTCTCCAAAGGTGACCTTCACTGCCTCCCTCCCTCTGACATTTCCTGCTGATTGATGATGTCCAGCCAAGGACTAGAGTGCTGAACATCCCTTTGCCTCTGGGAAGACATAACAGCATCATCAGCCTCCCATCAAAAGTGCAAAGCTGCTTTGATGTCTTTGACAACAGAGTGGGAAGTAGATCTAGTCCTGCCTATGTTTGGTTCTAGTCTCTGCTTTTATTCAAGCTCAGCCAGGCTGTTTTGCCCTCTGAGCTGTTAATGGGAAAAGTGAAATGTGGGGTGAAGACTGAGATGTGGAGATGAAGAGCTTATGGACTAGCTTCTGAGAAGCTTTTTTCCCTCAGTCTTGGCTAAGTGACATGTTTCGTCATACACTAGAAATACAGTTTTCTATGTGTCACACATGTAGGGACACTTAGGGAGAGGTTGCAAATGAGTTAGCTTTGGATCACGCTTACAAAACAGTTGTTTCTTTTATCTTTCAGAAGCAGTACTTTACCACATCTAGAAAGGGAATTGATCATCTTCTGGGAAGCTGAGATAAAACTCTTGTGAAAAGTATGAATAATATGTGAAAGAACTAGATGAGACGTGGGTTTTATATATATATTTATATGCACGCACACGTATAGTATGTCTATAAATATATATGTGAGTGTATATATGATATTATCTTCAAAAATTTTCTAATCAACACCATTTAAAAATAGAAAAGGGACAGAAGGGATGAAGTCATTTACTATCTTATTTGCAAGAATAACAAGGCAATAACTATGAAGACACAGAATATCCTGAAGGGAAAGAAGGAATAACATGGACAAAGGCTGGAATTGAAACTGCAGGGAGTAATCTGTTTTGTGTGGAAAATAACTGTGTAATTTGCTTCACTTGAAAAAAGTGTCATTCTCTGCTATTATATCCACTTACTAATAACCCATCAGTCAATCTTCTAACTGAAACAGTTCTGCTAAAGATGGTATCTTTACCACAGAAAATGTTAAAAAATATGCTAAGTTTTATTATCTTAATTGTCCTCTTTGTTTCCCATGAGAAAAATGAATTCAAGAGCCTAATACAAATTCTGCACCTAGAAAGCAAAGAAACGATGTCCTTATAAAAAATCACGTAAATAGCAAGAACTTTTTTTAAAAAGCCAACAATTCTAAGAAGTCATAGCAGATAAGAGGAGGGATGCTTGTTCTTCAGTTGCAAGAAAAAAGTAAATTACTTTGGGGGCGATGTTCGTGGTTTTCATCTCTTTTACAATGTTTCTGCAATCTAATGTTGAGACATTCACAGCTTATCTCAGACACCTTTTCTATCCTGAGATATACATGTTCAAGTTCCCAGATCCCTATGGTTCTGGTACGTGCTCCTGGAACACTGAGCTGCTTCATCTTAAGTGCACAATCACTTTGCATTAATCATTCTTTAAAATCTTTGCTTTACTAGAGGTGTAACACAACCTCCCTAGGGAACTTCTAGTAAGATTTTGTTTATGCTGGTCCTTCCTCAGACTTCTCTTTACAAGGCATGAAGTCTGAAGAGATAATTTTCTCTCAGTTTTTATGAACTATTGATATTTGCATTAAAAAATACTTGCAAACTATTCTCAGTAAGGCATCTTTATTCAGCACTGAGCAAGCCATCCAGATAGAGATCAGAACATGTTAGCAGCTATCAGGAGAAGACCTCTTCAAACAATAGACACAGTGGTACTTGCCTTAACAACTTTTATACGTTATTTTATTGCCCATCTCCCACTTCTGAAAAGCCAATACTGGAAAGAAACGCAAACTGGCTGTGGCAGGCCAGTCTCTGGAGTAGGTTCCTAACAAACAGCTTTCTGCAAAAGTCACAGAGCCCTAAACATCTGCAAATATTTTTCACGAGATTGGTCAGGTGGACGTGTTTCAGCTGGTTCAGTCTACTAGCAGCTCTGGGAGTTCCTGGATTTCTCCTTCAGGCTTGTGGTTCATCCTCAACCAATTTGGGAGAAGTTTCCATTGTGCAGGTGCATGGCCAGGTAGATACAAGCATGTGCCGCAACTGTTTGCACAACACAACTGCTGGTCTGCAGGTACTTCTTTGCAAGTGTGAACACCCTCCAGTCTGCGGGCAGAGAGATCACATATAGCATCCTTATCAGGCAACAGTTATGTGTCTGTCTCTACAGTGTGTGCTATGTATAGTGACTTTGGCTTTGGACCACCTAAGCAGCTGGAATACAAGTTCAGGATGAAGTTTTCTGGGTTTTTTTTAGCATCAGGAGACCTAGCAATAATTCAATATCTCCCCAGAAACTAGCATGACAATATATTTTGCTGTTTCTCAGCACTTTTGTCTTGTGTAGCCACTATCCTTTTTTTTCTCTGAGTGTCAAATCCATGTGAAACTCTGGCTTCTCTGACACAAGATTGACTACTATGTGAAAATTTTTATGATCATTTCTAATTTCATTATGAAATGTGATGAGTTGATTGTAGGGTGCAGGGGAACACCATACAGCAACAATATGTTCTGCAGCATCTCAGGAGAGGATAACAAGATTCATTCAGCTGGGGTGTTACATGATCGTCATTTATCAGTTATCAGTTTAAAGAACAGTACAAAGTATCTCCAAGCTCTGCAAAAGTACTGCTACAGGAATGACTCAATCTGCCTCTCTACATCATTTGTTTTCAGGCATGGTGCTAGTGGGATGTTTGAATCTTGTATTTCAGCTTGTCTGGTCTCAATGAGCTTTGGAAGTGAATGGAGGTGGTGAGAAGTGTTATTAACAGCTCTAAGTGTTATTATGCACCTCTTTTTCTTCACAGAGCTGGTACAAATGCCAAAAGCATGTACTACATTTGTGTTTACTTCACTGCTTAGTGCTGAATTACTAGTAGTGTTTTATCCAACTAGAAAGCTGAAAAAGGGAAAGCACTGCTTCCCTTAGTAATAGATAATATCATAAAAACTTATAAAACATTTCTAAGGCAGTTTTAAAAAACAGCAGTGGACTGAACTGACTTGACAATGACTGAAAATGTCTCTCCTACTTAGCAAATGAGACCCACTGACTTTAATAGATGATACACCACATCCTATCCTCCATAGGAAATTAGATGCTATAGATGCTAAGAGTTCTTCAAAACAACATGCTGTGAAATACATGCATTTCCCATCACTGCTGCTTTACAAGACATTAAATTCCCCAAGACTTTGTTCAGGTTTCTGACAAGGGTTATAAAACTTGAATTTTTTCCTTTCTTTCTTTCTTTCTTTCTTTCTTTCTTTCTTCCTTCCTTCCTTCCTTCCTTCCTTCCTTCCTTCCTTCCTTCCTTCCTTCCTTCCTTCCTTCCTTCCTTCCTCCCTTCTGTAAAACTGAGGTAAGAATGAAAAGTTTTTACTAGATTGTCCATATTTCCAGAAAAACAAGAAAAATTTATCAGCAAGAATATTTGTGAAACTCCATTACTTTTGGAAAAAAAATAATTACATGGAAATAGACTTTACATAACCAGCAACTGACAGGACTAGGGATTTTAAGAAAAACACAAGGAGTTTGTTTTCTGCATTAGATTCATAGAAGGTAAAATACTAACCTGGCCAGACTTCTGTATTTCCCAAATCATCCAACTTCACAAAATAGTGCCTGGAAATGGAATAGACAATTGTAATTTGACTAAAAGATGTCTTCCAGAGACATGATGATGATGATGATAATGAAGAAGAAAAATAACTGGTACTGAGTTTGTAACAAGATACTGAGAATTTCTGTAGACTTTTTTTGGTTTACTCATTCAAGGACTATACCTGAATTCTATTTTCCAATTGCCCAGTTTCAACTTTAAGATACAGGCTGTTACACCTTGGAATTAGAAGGTATATTAAACATAACAGAAACCTTTTGCTGCATACCTGCATTGAAGGCAAGATGGTGATCAACTTCCTTTTCGGTCTTTTTTTTCCTATACACAGCTCAAGCCCCTCACTAAAAGGCTTTTTTCTTACCCCTCAGAAAATGTATGCATCTCTTAACAAATCTTCTCTTGATCAAGTACAAGACATGCAGCAGTTCTATACTCTGTAATGTCATAAAAATACTCTACTCCTACTCACATCCTCAAGAATTGCATTAGCCCTGTTTGTTAAGACTGGTGATAACACTTTGTGGTTTGGTAAAAATCCTTTTCAAATGTACCACTTTCCAGTATTCCAATTTTTTATGCACACTGTAACACATTTTGTTTGTTACCAAGTGCAGCTCTGCTGCATTACAAGCTTTTAATCTGTCATAATTTATCATTCTGTCAGTCTTTGTGTCAACCACAGGTCTTATTTACAGGAGTTTTTTATCTATTTCCATCTTTAATAAAGATAATAGGTTGAGCCAGTACCAGCTACTGCCTGCTGACTCTACACAAAACCTATTAAGCTAATGATTTGCAGCATGAAACCCCAGGAGAGCATATAGACATTTCTGAGTGTTGAATAACCACTCCCTTATTCTGTAAAATCAAAATCTGTTCAGGTGGGAAGTTTAATTTTAGATAGTAATTTGTGTTTTCTCAGTAGCCAATGGAAAGAGAAATTCACTTTCAGGTGCATCTTGCCATAAAATATTTGCTGTTAATATGTGATCTGGATCTGCCTCTCTCAGTGCACTTTGTCTAAAGCTGAAGCTGAGTGAACTAAGTTGAGTAATTATTAAATGGCTGAAATTAAGTGATATGAACCCAAACCTGTATGCTTCTGTAGTTACAGTAGAACAGAAACATCATCCTAAGGAATGTACTGAAATACCACAGTAATCTCAAATATAACTGTAACATGAACAGGAGGCTTGTGATCATCTTTACATTTCCTCAGAGTAGTGTGGCTGTGGACAGCAGGTCACTGAACAAGGTCCAGAAATGGGACAACAGGGAGTACATAATCAAGAGACAAGCAACAGAGAGCGAAATGGTGGCAGTGAGACTATCTTCAGTATCCAAACCAATGAGATAGTAGCTCAGTGTGTGTCTTGACGTGTTCCATCTTTTTTGTGTAGTCAGATCACACACCAAGAACATGATTCACTAAAAGGGCAGAGTATCAATCACATTAAGATCTGCACTAGGAAGAGCATATTTGAGCTGCTCGGAACAGATGTTGCCTGGAAATTTTTTAAAAAGTAGGGGTTTTGATATAACTCTTTCACCTTCTTCAAGTGCCTGTACAGTTGACTGGGTGGCTGAGGGCTAGGATGTTGTCATTAGGCATCATTAGGTCAGTCATTAGGCACCAGGTTTCTTTCAGCACTTGCCCAAAAATGTGAAGATGGGGAGACCCATATTGTGGTGGGTTGACCTTGACTGAATGTCAGGTGCCCACCAAAACCACTCTATCATTCCTTCTCATAAGCTGGATGAGAGGAAAAAAAAACATAACCAAAGGCTTATGGGTCAACTCACCAATTACCTTCTTGGGCAAAAGAGACTCAATTCAATTAATTAATTTTATTACCAGTCAAATCAGAGTAGGACAGTTCTGAAGTGTATCTGGATGAGCTAATGGGTTCCAAAGTCAAAACTCATGTTTTAAATTAGAAAATCACAAAAAGAAAGTTAGGCTAAGTATATGTGATAAATGACAAATTTTCAGAATGAAAACTGATGGCAATACCCTGGGAAGTAAATGACACTTTGTCCCTTTCTCCTTCCTTTTCCTGCTTCACACTGTGATCCTATTGGATCTGGAAGTGCAATTGGAGATAAGGAGGTGTCTCAGACTACTGACAAAACTGCCTTGTCTTGTTTTGTATTTTCTTTATGACTATTAATGGCTGGAGTGTATCTGAAAGTTATTTACAGCTACTTTGACACCTTTTTTTCGAAGAATCTCTACCCTTGATATTAACACTTTAAAGCATTTTACAGAATATAGGTGGAAAACTGAGAAATCAGATAAACACAATACTTGTGTAACGGGCTTTGCAGGAGGCCGAGGCAAGGAGACATCAGGCTTCAGGTTCATCAGGCTTAAGGATAGGGAATCAAAGAGACCAGGAAGGAAATAGCTTTTTCTGGGTATATACCAAGCACAGTTTAGTCACCTTAGAGAGCCCAGCAACAACTTACTCATGTATTTAGTTGCAAGTAAATGTTTATAGGCTAAACAAGTCATAGACAATAACCAGAAACTGGATGAGCAATGTTGCAACACAGGCACCACAGGCATCCCATCTGCTCTTGATGCTGACAATTGTATTTATGCCACTTTTATAGGCAGGGAAGAACCTGAGGTGCTACGATTGAGGGGCACTTCTTCACAGAAGCTTTATGTACACCCAGGAGGGCACAGTCAGGTCTTAACTATGGCGAGTAGTTAGAAGGAACAATAAGCCAGGCAGTAAATGATAAATGATAGAAGAGATTTTCAAATACTTAAATTCCAGAAAGTTAGTATTGCCTTACCGGAAGTTTATGTTAACAAAATTAATGCTATTATTACTCTTAGAACAGAGATAGTATAGAATCATGGAATCATAGAATGGTAGGGGTTAGAAGGGGCCTCTAGAGATCACCTAGTCCAATCTCCTGCTCAAGCAGGTCCACCTACATCATGTCACATAGGACTGTGTCCAGATGGGTTTTGAAAACTTCCAGAGGAGACTCCACAACCTCCCAGTGCAGCCTGTGCCAGGGCTCTGTCAGCACTGCACCCTCACAGTAAAGAAGTTTTTCCTTAAGTGGACCTTTTTGTGTTCCAGCTTTTGTTCATTACCCCTTGTCCTGCTACTGGACACTACAGAAAAAGTGCCACCCTATCCTTCTGACATACACTTTTCAAATACTTGTAAGTGTTGATGAGATTCCCCCCTCAGGCTCCTCTTCTCCAGTCTGAACAGTCCCAGTTCCCATAGCCTTTCCTCATAAGGAAGATGCTCCAGTCCCCTGATCATCTTGGTGGCCCTGTGCTGGACTCTGTCTTGAGCTGAGAAGCCCAGAACTGGACTCAGGACTCCAGATGAGGCTTCACCAGGGCAGAGTAGAGGGGGAGAAGAACCTCCCTTGTCCTGCTGGCCACACTCTTCTTGATGCATCCCAGGATGCCATTGGCCTTCTTGGCCACGAGGGCACATTGCTGGCTCATGGTTAGCTTATTATCAATCAGGACTCCCAGGTCCCTCTCTGCAGAGCTGCTCTCCAGCAGGTCGACCCCCAGCCTGTACTGGTGCATGGGGTTGTTCCTTCCCAGATGCAGGACTCTGCACTTGTCCTTGTTGAACCTCATGAGGTTCCTCTCTGCCCAACTCTCAAGCTGGTCAAGATCCCGCTGAATGGCAGCACAGCCTTCTGGGGAATCAGCCACTCCTCCCAGTTTGGTGACATCAGCCAACTTGCTGAGGGTACACTCTGTCCCCTCATCCAGGTCATTGATGAAGATGTTGAACAAGACTGGCCCCAGAACTCATCCCTGTGGAACTCCACTGGCCACAGGCCTCCAACTCAGTTCTGTCCCATTGATCCCAATTCTCTGCGCTCTGTCATTCAGTCAGTTCTTGCTCCACCTCATTGTCCACTCATCCAACCCACATTGTCTGAGCTTTTCAATGAGGATGTAACAGGAGACAGTGTCAAAAGCTGTGATGAAGTCAAAGTAGATGACAACCGCTGCTCTCCCCTCAAATATATACAATATAATATGTACAATATGTACAACATAAAGCCATGGATATGTGCAACATAAAGCCATATCAAATAATAAAAGAAATTAAGTTACGTTCAGCTTAAATAATTTTACAGCAAGACTGAACTGATATGAGAGAATGAGGAAACCATACCTGCAGGAGCTTAGGAAGAAACAGCATCCATTAAAAAAGAGGATGTGTCTAGCTTCATGCCACACTTGCTATCTGCTTCTTTCAGTTCTTGTTGGGGAAGATGTGCTACAGTCCCCTTGTGTACACTGTATTGACAGTTTTACCAGGAATTTCATGATACCAAGAGCAATGTACAAAGAGCCTCTGTTAAGGTAGCACAAACTGCTGTACTCTCATGATGGAGCAAACACTTGACCAAGTGTCTGTAGCAACCCAGTAGTAGAAACCTCCTTTAACGCATAAGGACAATGAAGATGTTCTTCTTTCCTGAGAGATCATGTTTTCTCCATAAGAGACTCACAACTTCCCACGCCTGACAAATCTTGATGAGAGCCTCCAAAAAGGGAAAAAGTAGAAGATAGAGAGCATTTTCAAGTAATATTGGGGCTAAAGGGTCTATTTTAGTATTCAACTAGGTGTCGTTATTGCCACTAGCAGCTTTAGAGATTCTGTGCATGCCAAAACTAAGGCTTGACTGCAGTTAGGGATTTGAGCACCAAGAGCCATAGGGACATATCTTGCCCAAATCTGCTCAGGATGCCTGTTGGGAGAGATGCAGCACAAGTTCTGGCAAACTCCATCCTCCCTGAGCAAGTTGTCCTGCACCTCTGGCCCCTCCCCAGGATCCCAAGCAAAGAACTGGTTTAGTACCAGACATGAAGCAGTACATTTTTCAGGAACTCCCAGACAGGAAAGGTGAGGACTTTTACATGCTGAACATGAGCAATGTTGACTTGTTTCTGGTATGGCAGATCTTTAGAGCTGGAAGGGCAGGTGTGATAGATTGCTTTTGAAAACCCTTCACATTTATTTCCTCAGAGATCCTTTAAATTCCCAACTTGCTTTCTCTGGTAGGAGACGAGATGGAACAAGACGGCTGTGACAGACAGCAGTGATGCAGCAGAGGCAGAAGCTGTAACAGGCTACTGGCCCGGGCATGGTGTGTGGCTGGATAGCTGCTGGTGGCCACAGCAAACCAGGTCCTTCTCCTTTCCAGCAGGTCCCAGCACCCGGGGGCAGCAGCCAGCTGCAGAGTGCTGCAAAGCCTCTGGGAGAGCTGACAGCGCTCACACCTACCCACTACTCATCACATGTGGAAAGAGAGTACTGCTCTCAGTAAGGCTTTGGCTTTGAACTTAGGGCATTTCAGGGCATTTCAGGGATTTGTTTTTTCCCTTTCCTTTACATGGAGCATTAGATCTCTGGATGCAGTTCAAATGCCTTGATAACAGATAGCTTTCTGGCAAATACAAGCAGAGATCTCCCAAAGTCTCAGAGCAAGCTGTCAGATTAAAGTATTGGTAGCAATAAACTGCCTCATGCAGAGTGAAGAGATGCAGAAACAAGGATGGAAGAAAATATGTATTTCCTCAAAGAACAAAGTTCAGCAAAGCTTAAATGTTTTGTACAGTGTCTTTTTTAGTTTTGTTGAAATATAGTTCCTATGCTTTGTTCTGTCTTGAGCTTTGTTAGAAAGAGAAGTAAAATTCTGGGAGAGTTTTCACTTGACAGGACATCAATTGTTAAGAGGACAACCACAGATAGGGATAGTTTAAACTTACAAGCTTTTACATGTTAACAAAATACACTATCTTTACTTTAAGATTTTTCTTCAGCCTGCTAAAAAGTATCTATCAATATACAAACAAACAAACAAAAACAGTGGAAGGATTCTAAATGCAGATCCTCATAGAGATAAGATGCAAGCCTGGCTCTGTGCAGATGGTATCATATGAGCTGGAGTAACAAGGTAGACCTGGAATGGAGTCCTGTTGGGCAGTCACAAAGTAGATACAACCACCAGTCCTACTGCTTTGATCTGACAGATGCTTCCAGAGATAATTTCAGCTGCATGATCTAGGATAATTCAGAAGAGCATATGGGGGAGGACTACAAAAGGGTTTTCCAGAATGTTATTAGCAAGTCTTCAAATTGCTAGAAGAAACCCAAGAGTGCTTTGGGAAACAGATTACTTTCTTCATTTGCAAGTCTGCTGTGATACCTAGTCCTAGAAAAAAGTTTAGAGATAGAAAAGTTGAGAGATAAATAAGAAAAGAAAATAACTTTTTTTGGTGGGGAGTGGGTGGATTAGAAAGTGGAGGGAAAGAATGTGCAGGATTTATGTTCTTTCAGCCAAGTTCAGTGAAATGAAGTCCACAGGCAAGACAAAGTGGGACTTGAAAAAGTTGACTTTCATTGTACACTCTCAAGAGGAAATGCCTTGATGTTAGCCACAAGTCTTGTACAGTACATGAAAAAAATTGCATGGAATTGAGCATCAGAAGCTTCAGAGAACTTTAACTTGCTTTTTAGATGAGTGAAATCAGTATGTAGTTAGGAACATGAAACATCTGCAATGCCTACATTGCAGCCAGCTCTCCTACAAACCTTCAAAAGTCATTAAGCTAGATTTGTCATTCATCTCGCTATGGCATTTTCTGAGTACAGCGCATTTGAGGTAGAGCTCTGACATTTTGAATATTTTTATACAGGAGCACCAACATTATGTTCTGGAAGCATATCATCTTTATGCCTGAAAGAGCTAGAATACCTGTAATTCTTCTTATTGCAATGAACCGAAAACCGGTTTACAAATACTTCTGCTTCTCTACATTTCTCTTATTACTTTTAACTCACTCCCTGCAATTCATAGCATTACTTGATGGGATTCACATTGCTAGCTGACTGGCACTGGCAATGAGAGAATGCATACACTTTAGAACAGTGTAGGAGAAGCCTATGGTTTCCTCAGGAATAGCAGTCACCTGGCATGAGCCACAAATGTTTAACAGCATACATTATGGCTGTGCCATCTGCTGAAAAAACCCCAGAATCTCAGCTGTCAACAATACTCTCAAAACAATCCAGCAAAGGCAAGGGCCCAGAGGCTTGCCATTTCCTCTAGCTGTATCTGTATTTTTTTCTTCATTGTTAAAGCAAGTTCAGAAAACATAATCATGTATATTTTAACTGCAAGTTACTGATGACCAGCACCAGGTCTTTTGGGGGGCTTGATCTAACTATGCATTGGAGTTATGAGAATTCTTTTTTTTTTACCATTTCCACAAATTAGCTTAGTGTTTCAGAAACACCTTTTAGGTGTTTCAGTTTTCAGAGTCCTGCTTTCAGATACTGGAAACTATTTAAGTGTGTGGAGTACTTGCTAGTTTGTCCAAAGTCCAGGAAGAAATACAAGAACTCAGAACCACTAAAAGTAAAAATCAAGTTCTGGGGCTCACAAGCTTGAGTTCTCCAAATGTCACGGCCCAACCATGTAACTGGGTAGAGTAGTGCTGGAAGCTGCTCAGAGAAACAACAGATTCATTGTTGCTGCCGGCAAGATTTGACTCCTTCAGCAAAATGGCCATTTGGAATAGCACCCTGAGTCCTGAGCAAGGTCTGAAGCCACAAGCACAAGTGGGAGAGCAGCAGTATGCTGCTCGGGTATGTTTTGTGGATCGTAGGAAAAAGGACCTGCTCATCTCCTTCCCCAGGAGAGGGAAAAAAGACCAACTGAAAGTCAGTTGGCCTCTTGAACCATCAAACCAACTAAAGCAAGTATTTGGTAAGGTCAGTGCCTTACATCATGAGTACTGATGCTTTAGTTATACCTATCTCCTGGCTAAACAGAAGTCTAAGGCAGCTCATCTGTCTCAAAGAATGAGTAATGAAAGTGGCAAGGTGGTGAGCAGAGATAGGTATCCTTTTACCTGTTTCTCTCTGCTCTCCAGCAGTAGCTCATCTTTCTTTGAATTTACTCTGGAGTAACCTTAGACCAGATTCTGACTCCAGTATCCAGATAGACAAGTATTAAGAAAACTTTTTGCTTGGCCTAAGTTGCAGCAGCACCAGACAGTCTGACGTGGTCTGTTCTTCCTGGCATGAGAGCTGCTGCATCCCATCTTCTCAACAGATATTACTGTGCCTAAATAGAAAGCTTGCAGCACTGCTTAAGGGAAAATCCCTGTTTTTAATAGCTTTTCTGAGAATATGTAATTTTTCCTACTATGGACATTGTCATCTGTGCCATTAATAACCCCACAAAGAGGCCACGTTACTTTTAAGAAAGTTTTCACTAAGAGTCAATCGATTCATAATCTGCTACGGAATCAGGTGTAGAATTGAGCATGGATGTGTTTTACCTTCTCGTCCCTGTACTTGATTCAAAGAGCAGGAGAACTATGGAGAAAACTGGGTAAGCTCAATACACTGCTGCTCATTGGTAGTCATCAATTCAATAGCTGTAGCAGTCGAAGGAGTTGTACACTGTTCTCCTCCTGAGCAACGAGGAATTGAAGAAAGAACCCTTTATTTAAACCATCCTCAGAGGTCACAGCATCCCAAAAACACATTGTAGACAGTGTATCAATGATGTTTGCAGACTTCAGCTACATCAGCTCATAGCACGATTACATGACAGTTTCCCTCTGTGATAAATTTACTTTGCCAGTATTCCTCAGTGTACTAGACCTTCACCAGCTTGCCTTCCTTTGTTTACCTCTAACCTTCTATGGTTTCTTCAAAATTCCCTCTCATTTTGAAGGAAGTTTCTACAGTTTTGAAGATGCCCTTGCTTTTAGTGGTATTAAATCCCATCTGTGCTGATGACCACAGGGCTGTTTAACCCGATTGCTCGTCTCTTCTTGGCAAGATCCTTCTGCAAGTGACATAAATCCTATATTTGCTTAAGTTTCCAGGCTCAGAAGCCCTACTGATTTCTTCATGAACATTAAGGACTTTATTCATTACTAGCAGGGCTCATTTGTCTCAGAAAGCACGTAGGATTTGTATTAGATTACATCAATGCCACAAACTTATCTCTTGTGACTGGAAGTCTCTCCCAAGGGAAAGGAGACTATCAGCAGGATACTGCCCAAGTGAGAGCCATGAACCTGCTCCCAGATTGCTCCTTGCTTTGAAGTAAACAAGCAAGTCAAGCCACAAATTGGCTTTCTTCTTGTATTTTTGAGTCATCATGTTTGCAAGACTTCTACAAATAGCTTAGATTTGCTTTAAATAGGTATGGATAATTGACTACCTAGGAAGAGTGTGCTTTGTCTGCCCAAAACTGATTTGCATGGAACAGATGTTTCACCTCTCTCCCAGAAAACTCTTCCAGCAGCACAAGTGTTGTAGTCAGCAGTTAACACCAAAAGGGAAGCTAATCCTCCCTCTCAGGCTGTAGTTTTGAATATAAAACGTCTATTTTTGCTCCAAAGAAATGATTGTAGATTGTACCAAGCCACACACAGAACAGTTCCCAAAAGGCAAGAAAACTGCAAGAACTGAGTTTAGTGAGTTTAGTCTGATCGCATCCTTTCTGACTGGGACACTGCAGCAATACTCACTCAATACTTTCCAGTACTCATTATGTAATTAATGACTGGATTTGAGTTTCCAAGTTCCTACAGATTGCTCACACATGGTGGGGTGTTTCTCAAGACAATAATCCTAATTCAAGGTAATGACAAAGTTGAAGGCCTCTCAATTTCCTTTTAAAGAAGACCTGAGCATGTGATGCTCCAAGAAACCCAATTAGGGCACAGTCCTGAGCAGCCTGGTCTGAGCTCAGGGGTGGCCCTGCCTGAGTGGGAGTCTGTGCTGGAGCTCCCTTCCCTTCTGAATTTTCTATGATCTTACAATTCTGTGTAAATATTTTTTTTTTCTACAATGTCATTGCTTACAAAGGCAACAAGTATGGAAATATGTGGCCCAACATGTTTGACGCCTAGCAACAAGCGTAGTATTTCCAGACAATCTCCCTAAAGATAATTGCAGGGACTGGCATCTGCACTTCTACACTTATTAGCTGCTTTTTGCAATTGGAATATCATGTTACAGACAAAAGGAAAGCCTAAGAGATTTCTTGAATGCTTTCTGGTTTTTGTGATTTGAGCTATGACAGAACTCAGGGGATCAGGCAGGGTGGGCTTTGGTACGTCAGACCTGTACATACTCTGCCTCAAACAGATTACTACCTGTATGGTGGGAACAGAAAGCAAACAAAATGTTCAACGACCTTTGGTGGGTCAATAGCAGAATCTAGCTTTATGCCATAGTTATAATGCTGGCCATTGGAACATAAGTCTTCAGAAAGTACAGGAGCAAAAAGGAGAGGTATCTATTTTGTTACTCTTGTTTTCACAGAACCTTATGTCCTATCTCCATCACATAAAAGCAGAATACAGACTATTGGTCAGTTGATTCAGATGGTGCAATGATAAGGACATTCAAATCAAGGAAGCAGTTGTATTGCCTTGCCCTCCCTACAGTCACCAGCACTCTCTCTTGTTGCCACAAATCCGTTTCCTTCTGTAATTCTGTGCCTCTCCAGAGAAAACCTCTGACTGCAGGGGTGCAGAAAGCAAATTAGTTTATCCCAACATGCCTTTCAGATCTTACAGTCAAGGAATTTAGCGGTGTCCACTTGATATGGCTGAATGAAATGAAGGAGTATACGAGAGTATAGGAGAGAACATAAACCTCTGTGGGTTGAGTCTACCTTTTTCTCCTGAAAGACAATATGATTTAATTATTTGCCTTTAAGGCAGAGTGTCCTTGAATGACACAAATAATTAAATAAAAACGAGACAGTGATCTTTGTGCTAGTAAAGTCATATGAATAATAACACTATGACCTACTGGCAAAGGAGGGGTAGGGAAGGAAGGAAAACACTGGGCATTGGGACTACGTCTTCATTGGTCATCTTAGAGTATCATGTGGCCAAGGCTTCTTTTTAAAGATAACTCCTGATCTCTTCGAGCTCATACTATCCTCCTGTCCTGCATTTCTGCTTAATCCTGAGGAAGACTTCTCTCTAGCCTGACAACATGTGTGACCAGTTTGTGGGCACCTGGAAGCTCCTTTCCAGTGAAAACTTTGAGGACTATATGAAAGAGCTTGGTGAGAACTGTTATTTGGAGTTGTTGTTTTTGGGACAGGGAAGGAATGCTGGTTTTGAACTTTATTCCTTACTTGCTTTTTTCTGATTCTTCTGTTTCCCAAGGGTGTTTTAGTCCGGTTGTTTTGATCAAGTGATCTTAAACTGGAGAATCTGACTATGTGTTTGTACGATCCACATAACACAGAAAAACCTTGATTGGGAGGAATAGTTTCACATAAACAAAGTCTATGCATACCTGCATAGCACTGTTATAAATGGGAATAAAACATGCAACTGCAGTATTTTGTGTGGATTAGCTTTTATCCTTGGAGATACAAAGCAGTGTAGTGCTCGAACGCAGCAAGCTTCTCTATGTCTAAAAGCAGCACTTCTAAACTTCTTTATATTGCTATTGGACTAGGAGACCAATTAATTGCCATGGCTATTATAGCAAATGAAACTTGGTAGCTGCCTCTAGTGATTATTAACAAAGAAAATTACAGGAATTCATGCAGATACTTGCAAAATATTTGAGGGATAATACTCTTTTCTGAAGATGTATCCTCCTTGTTTAGGATTAATATTGGGCCTTAAAAGATTTCCACATTCTTTTAGTGTGGAGCAAGTATAGAGTAACTTGCATTGACTGGATCTGTACATGCTAGAAAGCTGTAGGTTTATTTGGAGTTCGTGGGTAAAATACTGAAACTTGTGCAGCATTCAGATAGTTTTCACTGAGACTCTTGCACTCTTAATCTTTACCCCAGATTTTACTCAGGACGTAACCGTCGCCAGCTATTTCTTAATCATTTCCTTTTATTCAGCCTAGCCACTGGTAAATTTAAGAAACGTGCTTTTTTTTCCCTTATTTGTTTGATTGGTTGATTTTGTGGCTTAGAAACTGTCACCTATTTCTGCTTTCTTACTTTTAGATAAAATGAACATACAAGTTAATGTACAAACCACAGCAGTTATTTCAAACAACAGTATATGCAAATATCTGTTGTTAAAATCTTGTCTCAGTCTTTTGAAATATTACTTTTATTATTCTGACAATGACAGACCAGAGAATTTCTTTGTATCACCCTGCTTGGTTTGGTCTGTAACCATACCAAGCTAGTGAGATATTACAGAGGAACCTCTGCAACATGGCATTAATTAAAAAATTCAGAAAATAATAGGAAAATCAGCACTGAAGTTTTGGTGTATTTTTCCCTACCAAGGAAGATAAAAGCACTGAGTAAAGATAAAAATTTCATAGTGCCCTGTCTCATTTACAGGTGTGGGGTTTGCTACCAGGAAAATGGCTGGTGTGGCCAAGCCCAACGTAACTATCAGCATCAACGGTGATGTGATAAATATCAAAACAGAAAGTACCTTCAAAAATACAGAGGTCTCTTTCAAGCTGAATGAAGAATTTGATGAGATCACAGCAGATGACAGAAAAACAAAGGTGAGTCCAAAAATGGCACTTTCCAAATATATCTCTCAAAGGAGACGTGGGAGCAGGACAGAGTTGTGATTTTGACATCTAGTCTAGAAATGCCGCCTTCAAGGGTAAGAATGCTATAAATGCTTTGTGCTTCAGTGCTGTTTGGACATGAAGATGGCATTCTGTTCAGCTCAGAGCGTGATGGAACAGCCACACATTATGGTTTTTTTTCCTTGTCAGAATGTCATAACCCTAGACAACGGCGTACTGAACCAGGTGCAGAAGTGGGATGGAAAAGAGACTATCATTAAGAGAAAAGTGGTGGATGGGAACCTGGTGGTGGTGAGTTCACTTTTATTACATAATCAACAAGTTAATTGTGCAGAATTCATGTTTGACAAATGTATTATTTTGGGTTCAAACATGAGGAGTGAAAACATCTGAAAGGGCTCTGTGCACTTGGCGAGAATTCTCTCTGAAGGAGTCTGGAGCATATATTAAAACTTAAATGCTTTCACTCTTATGGAATAGTATAGAGGTGTCTGTTCATCATTCATATCAAGATATGGTTAGGAAAGAATAGGGACAGAAAAACAATATCCCTATGAGAGAAATTTTTCCATATCAGAATCTTTAAGTTCTGGATGGCCTAAAAGAAGCATTAGCAAAGCTCATGTTAAGTACATCTGCTCTATGCTGATGCAAAGTACTCCTGTTCATCTCAAATGGAGATTCAACCGGCAACTGTGAGAACTGTACTGTCGATCACCAAGAACTGGATGAATGATACAACATTACAGCAGAAAAAACCCCAAACCTTTGTCCAAGCTCTGCCAGCTGGTGCTATCTGGTCAGAGAGTACTGTGCTTGATTGGACCCGAGGGAGGCCCACTTGCAGTTTGAGGCTTCCCTGCACTGCTCTTCAGTTTAGGAAAAACACTTTGAAGAATCTGGGAGGAGACTAAAACTGTGCTCAGAAAAGGCATCTGAGATCCCCATATGCTAGAGAGAGGTATATGTACATAACATTCCTAGAGAGTTCTGCCCTTCCCTAGGGAAAAATAGTATGCCTATAAATTTAATATTTAAATTTCTTTGGATAGAGGCCAGAGGAGAACAAATAGAAATAATTTTTGGTAACGATTTTATTAAGAAATATTGAAAAACACAGAGTTTGATCTATCAGGAGAATAGATGAGGACTGAGTCCAACATGCAGAGGCTAACACCAGCAGCTCAAGTCTGAAAGCTGTGTAGGACTCTGTGGGTATGTGTGGTCTTCTTTGCACACATGTGTACAAGCCACAGCTGCAAAAGGTGAGAAGAAAAAAGACTAAGGCCTAAATCTGGAGTCCAATCACCCTCCATAGAAGTCCTAGGAGTCTTCTTTAGAGCTTTTCAAGAGGAGATTTGAAGTCTCCTGGGAGTCACTGGTGCAGTCCTTTGATGTTCTTTCAGTCTTGTGCTTGTCTTTCAGACTTCTGCTTCTGAAGCTTTCAAACTTAAGAGTCATTGTTTTGGCAATAGCTTTTAGAGGAAGAGAAATGCAGATTTTTTATTATGCTGACTGACAATGGATAAGTAATTATCTACCTTCTGACTGAGAAATCTTTAAGTGAGAGTTAAAAGCTGATTAAATTTGCCTTTCATTCCAGGAATGCTCCATGAATAACGTTACCTGCAAAAGAGTTTATGAAAAAGCATGAGGAAGTCATCTTTGCACAGGATTAATGTTTAAAGCTGGAGAAAAACAACTTAACTGAAGAAGAAAATATTCATAAATCCATTTTAAAGTGAACTGTACTTTTTACAAATATATCTCAAAAGAGTTCTATGCAGCTAGTCTCATTTACTGTGGCTATTCAATAAAATGTTCAGCTTTCTACAACCTGTGTTTGTGTTGGAGTTTTTTGGAAAAGGGTTTGGGGGGAATGCAGCATGGGAAAGGGTGCTGTGTGGGAAAGCATCGTGTGAGAGTCAGTACCACACTCAGTAACTGTGACCCATTTTAGTGCAGAAAGAGTGTTGGGAGATGATCCAGTGAGTGGCACTTGTTGTGTGCCAATGATAGACATAAACCTGGACACAAGGTCCACCCTCTTCCACCCCAAGTGCAAAAATGTAACTGCTGTAACTCTCAACTGTGATTATTTTCTTAACGTCCCTGTCATAGAATCATAGAATGGGATGGGTTGGAAGGGACCTTTACAGATTATCTAGTCCAATCTCCTTGCCAAAACAGGTCCACCTAAATCAGGTCACACAGGAACACACCCGGGCGAGTTTTCCTTAATAGTTTTATCCTAGATTAGACAGAAGGCCTTGAATTAAGAATCACAGCTTTAAAAGTACCTTTAGTCTTACTAAAAAGCCCGTAAAAGTTTGCTAGTGATGCAACCTCCTTTATTTTCTTTGTGTATTTTCTACTAGCTCATCAGGTTAGATCAATCTGGGAACAGAAGCCTCTCTAGATGCAAAGCCCCTTTAAACACCATGTTCTTAACCCTTCTTATTCTTAAGTTACCTTCTTCTACTGCCCTTAGGCCTGACCTCCTATCTCAAAACTTCACGTCCATAGAAGCCCTGATTTCTGCACCTGGGAGGACTCATACTGAGGATGCAAAATAATAAGAAGTCTAAGGAAAGCCTGGACAAGAAGAGCCTGAAAATGTGTGCAATAACCACAAAATGGGCATATGAGCATATCTCAAGCTTTACGATTAAGATCTATGAAACAAATTCCACATATTCCTGACATTCCTGAGGTCAGCTGTCAGAGACAATGGTGCTGAGCCCCTACTGCCAGCATCAGAGACCTTATACACTTGAACTTTCCTCTGCATGACTCAGACCTTTCCCAAGTTTCTGAACTATTAATACAACTGCAGAAGGGAAAAGGAAAAGGACTTCTACAGTCTGGATAAGCTAAGGAATAATTTAAGAGCAGTTCAAAAACACTACTGGTAAATTCTGCAAAAATGTTTAAAAAGCCATGAACAGCTTCCCTGGTTTTTTTAATCTTGCCTTCATTGGTTGTGAAATCTCATCAGCTTGAAGAACAGCAGTTGCATAGGGGAAGGAAATGTGCTTCAGTGTCCCATATCCACAACACTAAATCTACTTAGCACTTAACAAGAATCAAAATTATTTACAAAAGTCAGGATAAAACAAGAGTTTTGTGGCAGAAAACCCACATGACAGAGATCATCACAAGAAGCAGTAACATTGACTTAAATAAACTGTATACAGATGTTAAAGATCAACTCATAGTTTAATATATCCCATTGTCCACAGATACAAACCCACTATATTTCAGAGTTAAGATTTCCAATATTTCAATACTGATCTAGCAGCTTTTCTTTTCCAGTAGTCTTATATACTTAACGAAGTCTGCAGTTACAGTTGTAACATTCACAGCCTGATTTTTCAGAGGCAGGTCATCTCTTCTGAAAGCGTCATAATTTACTTTAGTGCATGGTGAATTAATTCAGACTTTGTAAATGGATCAAGCTACTTTAAACTTCAAGTTTTGGAAATTCCAGTCAAGTGAAATTCTGTCTAAAATCTTTAACAGGACCATCACCATGATGAAGCTTTAGTGATTTTCTTAAAATATGAACATACTTGAAATTTATTCTCTGAAGAAAGCTGAAATTTATTCTCTAAAAAAGGCAGTAGCCTGGTGACTTCTTAAATAAATGGAGATCATTCTTCCCGGGCAAACAAAGGTGTATGTTCTCAGGCCTGGATGGTGGTGATCGCACACATTTCTAAGGAGTAAAGGCAAATCAGTGTTTTGTCCTTGCCTGCAGAGCAGTACAGATTCCCTCTCTTTTATGCTGAAATATTCTCCAAAAATCAGAAACCCTCACACAGCATTCCTCTCTGAAAAAAAAGGAGAGTCTCACCAAACCCCTACAAACCCTATGGGTGACATGCTTAAAACAGCAGATACCCTTCAATGCTGAGAGGAGATCCTTGCCCATCAGCACTACTCCTTTACAGGTTTCTTGGATGACAAGAGGGAGATAGGACTCACACCTGCAGATTTTTAGAAGCTCAGGAGAAAGATGAAGCAAGGCATATTCTGATCTTTGACCTTTCTATTATTTTTTCTGATTTGCTTTTAACCCTTTTTTTCCCCTGGAAGGAACTCTGAGTACTTTTGCATCCTGGCCAGTCAAGCCCAGTGTGCACTGAGCTCTGCAGTCTGCCCTGAGCTGCCACCTCAGCCCCAGCAGCCTTAGTCTGGTCTCATGGGGTGCCCCAGCTAAGGAGACAACAGGCCATTTGCTCCTCCCAGTGGAGCTCCTGGGAAGGGGTAGACTGCTGGCCTTGTGTCTGTAGTCGATCCCTCTGCTCTGCAGAGTCAGTTTTCAAACATCCTTGGTGTCCTCACAGCCAGGCAGGCATTTGACCTCTGAATTCTGCTTTTATTTTTGTTTTCTTCATTACTCTCCTAGGAATTAAGTTAGACTTTTTTTGGTACTGAATTTGCCCATACCATATTTCCTTTAAATACATTGACATAAGTTTCTTTTCTTTATTTCTTTAAATAGTCTCTTCATTTTTAGTTCACTATTTTTATAAATTTTCATCTTCATCTCTAGTGCTGCTTCACAGTTTCCAGGTGAGTTGATTTCAAATCATGTTTTATTCCGACCATAAGCTAAAAAATGGGAATCAAAGCTCCCTCTTACCACATATACTCAAAATCTTTGACACAATTTTTTCCCTTTAAACCTGAAGAAAAGATTGGTTTCTACAGATATTATTTCCACTGAGATATAATTCCCTGCTCTTCTTCATTCTAGACTGTAAGACTTTTAAATGAAAGTGTCAATTTTCCTTACTAACAAAGAGATAGACGGTAGCAATGTCAACATTGTTTGAGACTGCTTAAGACTGGAGTTTTGTCTGTATAAATAATTCTCTGTCACTTTTGTTCCTAAGGTTACTGGTACTGCAGTATAGCTGTTCTATACTGACTAATTTGCTCTTCTTGAATTTCTTTGGGCCCTGATTTTACAATGTCCCAATCATCTTTTATTTCCTGAAGTCACCAGCTTTGTCCTGTTAAGTGCCTTTATGTGGATAACACAATTAAATGAAAAAACAAAGAATGCCTGAGGAGCAACAGTAACGTATTTTCTTATTATTCCTTGAGAAATTTCCAGAGATTGAATAAAAGCAGTAGCTATTCTTTACACAAAAAGTGATAAAATACATCTCTGCTTTAGAAGAGCTGTGTGTGGACAACACCTTCAAAGACTGACGTTTATTTACATGATTCAGTGTCTGCTTCCTACTATGGGCGAGAAAAAGTTCCTCTTTGCTTTGCTTTCATTTGCAGTCACTCTAGATTTTCTTTTCTTACACTGCACTGTAGTTAGACCTGACCAGTAATGGGAATTTCTGCTCAAGTTACCCTTGTTGATGTTATGACGGATAGAATAATAACATTTTCCATAAACAAGCAAAATTTGTAACCGAAGACCTTGTTATTTCCCCACAACCACATTGTAATCCAAAGACTACAATATTTTCACTGCTCATTCTCTTTAAGCATATTTCCCATCTTGCATTTGACACCATTCAAGAGAAGACCCAAACCTCACCCTCCTTAGCCCAACATCAGATCCATCTCAGTCTTTCTACTCTAAATGTAAGAAATTTGGTTCCACAGCCTATAATCCCAGTGTCCCATACAATGTAGGTCTGAAAAGTCCCTATAAGTGGTCATAACTCAGGAGATGTAATCATGTGAGAAAGACAAACAGGCAACTATTCTTTGTACAAGAGAGAAGTCATCTAATCCCTTCATGTAGCAAGTAACCGTTATCTCCAGGAAGATGGTTTAGGAAGGGGAAGGACAAAATTACAATTGATGGGGTTTTACACTAATATCAGGTAGTTTGGGGTGGCTTGAATTACAATGCCTTAAATTCCTGCCCATCAAATGTACATGTGGTTTACAGATCTGTTCTTTGTGTCTTTGCTTTACTAACAACAAGGCAATAGTTCTAAATGTATATCGTAACGAAGGTTTTTGAATGTTCATGCTAAGACTTTTCAGACTTTCAAACTCAGCTTTGCAGAAGACGCCCTGGAGGTCTTGGTGGACATCAAGCTGAACATGAGTCATCAATATGCCCTTCTGATAAAGATGGTGAGTGATGCCCTGGACTGCATTGGGAGTGTTGAAGGTTGAGGAAGATAACCCTTCCCCTCTGTTCAGCACTGGGAAGGCAACATCTGGAATGTTGAGTCCAGTCCGGGACTCCCACGTACAAGGGAGATTTGGGTGGAGGGAGGTGGTGGAGTCTCTTCATGGGAGCAGGAAATGTGTGAAGAAATCTGGCAATAGTAGGACATATTTGAATGCAATCACTTCACAGAATGATATCGCAGAATGGTAGGGGTTGGAAGGGATCTCCAGAGATAATTTAGTCCAACCTCCCTGCCAAAGCAGGTTCACCTCGATCAGATTGCATAGGAACATGTCCAAGTGGGTTATGAAAACCTCCAGAGGAGACTCCACATGACTACTCTGGCATAAATTTACCCTTAACTCTATGACATACCAACTATCCAGGTGCAGAAAGGCAAAAAGAGAGGAGTTACATGCCTTCCTCCCAGCCCAGTAAAACTGGTCTCTGCTCAGCAAGTGAATTTGAACTGAGAATAAGCCCTTTAATGACTTAACATCTGTTCATGCTATCCACCTGTCAAGCACAAGAGCTGATCTCCACCAATGCAGAGATTTCCTGAACCTGCTGTCTTGTAGAAGAAGGGAGGTAGTGAAGTCTGTCTGCTGCTTCTCCTTGTGGTTTTGTCCGGAGCATGTGCAGGGAAGAACCCACAGCTTGGGATCAATGCTCTGATGCAAAGGCAGAAAACCAAACAGTCTAACTCAGTTCTACCTGAAAATAATAAAACACACAGATCCTTTCCAGGATGGATCATGAAAGTAAAAAACCATTTCCTCCCCTAAATCCACATGGCTTTGATATACCTGACTAATACACAGCTGGCAATAGTGGTAATGCTCTCTACGGTTTCCTGAGGAGGGAAAGTGGAGATGGAGGTGCTGGTCTCTTCTCTGTGGTATCCAGAGACAGGACCTCTGGGAACGGTTCAAAGCTGCACCAGGAGATGTTCAGACTGGACATTAGGAAGTATTTATTTACCAAAAGGGTGGTCAAATGCTGAAACAGGCTCCCTAGAGAGATGGTCAGTGTCCCAAGCCTGTCAGTGTTTAAGAGAAATTTGGATAATGCCCTTAAAAACATGGTTTGACTTTTGTTCAGTCCTGATCTGGTCAGGCAGCTGGACTAGAAGATTGTTGTAAGTCCCTCAAACAGAAATATTCTATCCTATTTGTCTTCTCTGTACTGTTCTATATGGTGGTAGTAAGGGAATGGCATTGTGAGGACAGTCAGAGCTGGGTTTCATAAGGAAGCAGTGCTCTCGTGCTTGGTGTCTGTGTGTTGCTGAGACCTCTCATTGCAACGTCCCGTGACTGCCTTGTGGATACAGCGTTAACCTCCTATCCCTGTCCCCACGCACCCCGCAGTGTCCTGACCTATTCAAGGGAGGAAGTCAGGGCAGGCATCACCCGGAGCCTTGGTACCAGCACGGCTGCCTTGGACAAGGTGTACATTGTCTGGCCCTGGCACAGCCTCTCCTATTGGTCCGTCCTGGAAGCTATGGGGACTGGCCATCTTTAAAAGGGGGCCAGAGAGGTCTGAGGCGGGCACGCAATCTCTCTGACTCCCTACCAAGAGCTGCTGTGGCCACTGCCTCTCTCTGCAGGACTTGGCAAAGCCTGTACAATGTGTAACCGATTTGTGGGAACCTGGAAACTCATCTCCAGTGAAAATTTTGATGACTATATGAAAGAATTGGGTGAGAAATGTTTTCTTTCTTTCTTTCTTTCTTTCTTTCTTTCTTTCTTTCTTTCTTGCTTCTTCTTGCTTCTTTTTATTTTTTTATTTTTTAATAAGCATTCTTTGGGAATATCTCTTGTTTGTAGAGGGTGCCTTCTTCCCAGCCACAAAATCGCTTTGATTTATTTTCTATTATAATTTAATTTCTTTCCTTTAACATCTAAAATGTAAAAAACAGAAAGGCAGGTGCTGAATTACTATAATAAATTTACTTCCATGTAACTGAACTGATCTGATCTAATTTAGTTTTCTCTAATGAGAGGAATCTGTGGAGATGCAGGGTTTTTTTAAACATTTCTCTTGATTGCACCATTAAACTCATGACTTGTGATAATTTACAATATATAATGGAGCTGATATCTCTTGACACTTTGGTCTCAGTTGTCTAAATCCCATGAATGAATCTATCTGTTACTGAAGAATGCCAGGAATGTAATAAATTAGGCATTGTTTTTCATGTTAATGTTGTCTCCATTCCTATATAGCAAGTGCATAGACAGCTACAGCACTGCTTTTGCTACATCAACGATTCACTGAGACACTGACTCCTTTTATTTGAAATGGTAAACTGAATAACAAAAGAATTACAGTTAATTAATTAACCAGAGGAAGTGTGGGATGAAAGTCCAGCTATAGATATTTTTCTGAAGATCTGAACATAATTGTTTAGTATAGAATAATTACTGTAAATAGTGTTTTACTTTCCAGATAACTTTATACCCTTCAATATGGATCTTTCCATCTGAGCGTAGCAGAGCAATAAAAAAGGCAGTAACTCCAGCTATCCGCTTCCTGCTTTTATATAATAGCAATACATCATCAGTGGCCTTCATTCTACCTTGCCTCAGAGCTCACGACTTGTAGACAATGAACTGGACTTTAAAACACTAGGCAATGTAAAAGGCCTTTGACATGGGATTTTCCTTGAAGCTCTCTGTAACTCTCTGTTCTCATACTTTTAACATTTTTTATATTTCCCACTTGCACTTCTCACTGAGGTTTAGATGTAATGATCCTTCAGGGGTGTTAGTAACAACCTAGGAATTGTCCAGTCTCCAATCTGTTTGAATGGTTACGCACCAGCATTTTGGCAGTTCAGTATCCATGCAGCTGGTTAACAATAGTGCAAATTCTCAGATTTGTCATTTTTCTTTTTATTATTATTTTTGCAAATTTTTATGAGAAATAATCTTTTTCTCTAATTTTTTTCTTCCCATTCTATCTCTACACAAATTCATGCAGATTTGTAATCATCTGTGTTTCTTCTTAGCTAAATGTATACATGCATATATTCATGTATACCCCTATTTCTAGCTGAAGGTGCACTTTATCAGTTGGGGCTGCCTCGGCCTCTGACCACAGTATTTCCATATTCAAAGAATTAATGTCTCATCTGAATCAGGCATTAGAGTATTTAGGAAGAAAATGTTCCTTATTCTTCCACTGATGAGTTAAGAAAGCACACTGAGCTCCTTGCTTGATGGAATATAACGATAGTTTTGTTTCTGAATTCTAGGAGTGGGCTTAGCCACCCGCAAACTAGGTGGCCTGGCAAAGCCCGATGTGATCATCAGTATGAAGGGAGACATAGTAACCATCAGAACTGAAAGCACCTTCAAAAATACAACGATCTCTTTCAAACTGGGACAGCAGTTTGATGAAACAACAGCAGATGACCGGAAAGTCAAGGTAAGGGGGCTGATGATCTCTGAGTGTTCTTGACATCCTACGAGAGCATCAGGAGGAGTTTTTCCTACCCCCTTAATGCACTTTGAGGTTTCCAAACTGTTAAAAAAAGTACAAATAAATAAATAGTATGGTGCTGAAACTAACATTACTAAGCATGTCATTAGCCAAGAATGTGAGTCTTACTGAAAATAAATTGCTACTCTAATCTTCAGTTTGAAACTCTTTTCTTGGCCTTTACAGAGTGTCATAACCTTGGAGAAAGGGGCGTTAATGCAAGTGCAGAAGTGGAATGGGAAAGAGACAACGATAAAGAGAAGACTGGTTGATGGGAAAATGGTGGTGGTAAGTTCAGACTCCTTGTATGCTGATACAGATCAAGAGGATGCAGTCTTCAGTTTGCATCTATCTAAACATACTACCAGTTTTGTCTTTCTTTCCATCTTATGAGACAAATTAAGAGAGATAAAAAGGAAATCACTCTTAGGAAACAAGCTGGAAGGAAGTAATAATTGTTTCATACAGCAAATTGTCTTTAAAGTGGCTATACTGGCAGATCTGCTGTAAATTGACAGCATACTTAGTGCTCTTAAGATTTTTGTTCCTAAAAGAAATGAGGTTTTCAAATAGCAGAAACCTGTGAAACACAAATGAAAGTTTTCAATTTGAGTGCTGTTGTCCCTGGAATGGCTCTTTCCTTTTTCCCATCTTTGGAATAAAACCTGTATACCTTAGAAAATTGATTTTACACCCTTTCACATGTCTATTTCTGCTAAGGTACATCGATTCACACACTGCTGTGTGCATTTTCCATGGGAGCATGCCGAGCACAGCGAGCAGGTGCTTGAGGTTTATTGCATGGAAGCCAGAAACCCTGTGCCCACCCCTGCCCATGTGGTGACCAGCAGCAGGGACAAGGAGCAATGAGAGTCGTGCCATTACCAGGAGCAGGGAATGCTGCCTCTCCCTCTTCCCTCATTCATCCTGCCTCTCTCCATCAGCCATGTGAAAGTCATGGGTTGGCCAAGACATGCTGATAACACATTTTAGGGACTCTAGTTGTAACGATCACCATTGAAGTTAAGATTTCACTTTTGAATGAAAATACTTTGTTAATTAAAGTTTTTAAAGAGCAGAGCCAAACTAATTTCACAGAATCTCAAGGGTTGGAAGGGACCTAGTTCATCTAGTTCAACCCCCCTGCCAGAGCAGGACCACCTAGAGTAGGTCACAGAAGAACTCATCCAGGTGGGTTTTGAATGCCTCCTACTTGGGTGACATGTTTGAAATCAGCAGCATTACACCTTTACATGCCAGATTGTTTTGACTGCATTTTGATTTAGGTTCTTGTGCATTTGGAAGGGTGATTTTCTTTTGCATTCATCACAGAAATTACTACATTTCTGTGGGGTTTTTTTAAATTATTAAACCACCTTTGCAAAGCAGAGACATAGGGTCCCCTGTTCCATTGGTGTCCTGCCACCTGCCCCTTGAATTGAACAGAGTTGTGGAGGAAGTCTCGTCTTCTGCAGTCAGATGAGGTCTTTTTTTAAAGTCCTGTCACCTCTGTCGCACTTGTCCTATGGCTGTGAGTCACCAGAAGCCATTGAAGGCCAATGGGGTGAGACAGTCAGAAGAAATATTTTGTGACTCATAAATGCAAAATTTTTTAGGCCAGAAGCTTGACCTCTGACCTACCCAGCCTATTGCTGCTTCTTCAAAACACCTTTGTAAAATTCAGTTTGTGGGCCGTGGTACAATAAACTAGGTGGGGTTGATATTTCCTTCAAACAAGCAATAATACCAAAGAAGGTAAATTTGTTTCTGGAAGCTGAGCCTGATTTTGCAATCTATTTGTCGTTATGTGCTACTAATTAAGTCCTAAGATATTGCAATGGAAACTGTTCCACTTGTAATATGAGAATAGCTTTCTCATTTGCTCTAAAAATTATGTAAAGATGTAAAGATGCAAAACATGACATCTGGATTTTCACTGACTTCAGAGGTTATTGCAGCAGACACCTGCTGTCTGCAAAAGGTTTATATTAATCTTTTCCTTTGTGCCTTAGGAATGCGCCATGAAAGGAGTTGTCTGCACTAGAGTCTATGAACGAGTGTGAAGGAATTCCCTCTCTGCACCAGACTGGGACTGGCTCCTAAAACTTGGCTTAGTTCAGTGGCCAAAGCCTCATGCATCATGCTGCTTCATTTTCTTATTTTCTTTAATTGGGAAAATGACTACATTATAATTTGGTATATCAGAGCCATAGTGTAACTAATCCAAACTATTGTGGTGACCCAATAAAAGCTTCTCAACATATAAAATAGAGTGTTTGTCTCCACACAAATGATATAACTTTTCTTTCTTGGATGGTGTCATCTTCTCCTGTCTATGTAAGTTGTCAAACTGTTTCTGAGTAAAATGAAGCACAACAGCTCTGCTTCTGAGAAAGGGTTCCCACTGTTTTCTTGACACATGTAAAAATTATAATCTCATGGATCCAATATTTCTTTCCTGTAAAAGATTTTATTGCTGAACAGTTTCTATAGGGAAAATAATCTTTACTGCCAGAATCAGTATGATTTATTGTTTGAGATTTATGATTTTACCACATCATTGTTTCATTCTCATCCCAAAATATTTACACTTCTTTCAGTACCACTTTTTGTATCCTGACATTTATTTGAAAGTGAGTAGATACGATACTGGAGGGAAAAATTATTGGAATATATTCCCACGTTTCTTTGCCAGAAGAGCTCTCAACCTGTGAAACAAAGTGTAGAGCAGATGTCAATGAACTCTACAAGTCTTAAGGATAGAGGGCTTCATTTTGGAAAATGGTCAGCAATCCTGACCTATACTTTTAGCACAGCATTTAAGCATGTGCTTAGTGCTAAGCACAGGAATGAGATTTTGTTGGGTAGATTTTACTATCAAGTTCAGCTGAGTATCTAAGCTGTTTGTTGGAGGAATGAACTGCAAAGGGAGGCATTGCAGTTACTCTGCTTTAAACTACAGGGAAAAAAAAAGAGATAAAACAAACCTATATTTCTGGAAACCTATTTAAACAAAATGCACTGTAGCAGCTTGTTTATTTTTGCCTCCAATAATTGGTGTTCAATAACACAACATTCACACTAACCACATAGAGTATTTAATCCCTTGGCATTGCTTCCTTGCTACACTCCTGCTTTCTCTGTGTGGTTAAAACAACTGAGAGGCATATGTGTTTATTTTGGCTTATTAGGAGCTTCAATGATGATGTGAACCTTTGCCTACTGGTTTTACAGTCAAAAACACAAATTCTCAAGGCTGAAAGAGATCCTGAATTTCAGAATCTAAATTGATTTGTCCAAGCAGATGGTTAAGAGATGAATATCGTATGTGAATCCAAAGAGTAAAGGTCACCCTTCTTCTCTATCCATCACTTTAAAAGCTAGAAAATGAGTCTAGCTTTGGATGCATTTTTGTGTAGATGTGGACTAACTGGAGGGAACTGCCAGAAGGCAAACAGGATAGATCTTAAAATATACGAGCTGTGAGAGAAGGCTGAAAGATTTATGGACAGCAGTTTTAAGGAAGAGTTTATACTGTTCTCTAAGCTAGATGGAGAGATAAATTCCCCATATTTAGCCTTACCATTAAAACTCAGCTCTGTGAGTATTGTAGAGTTTCTGTGATCCTCAGTGGCTGTAACAAGGATTGGAAGCCGCATAATATCCCTTGATTCCTCTTTTGTAAATATACTTCTGTAAGAACAGTCATACAGCATGAACTGTTATTGTACATGAGCTTCCAGCTGATTCTCCTAGACTCTTAACAGAGAGCTGACAAGCCATTTCTTACAGCTCAGAATCTGCCATGGACACAGAAAGACTTGTGAATCTGAATTTTTACTCTATAACTTCTTTGTTTCCTCCCCTTGATTACAACATGGTCCCAGAGGGGCTGCACGGACTGCCTGCCCCAGCCCGGCTCTGGGAAGCTGGAAGTTGTCTGGAGCCTTTCAAGCAGAGCTCATCTCTTGCAGGCAAGGGAGTAGTTACAGCTACAAACAAGCTCTGTATTTCCTCTGCTTTTCCTGCTGCAACCTGTAAATTCTTACCCAAGGTTAAATGGAAAATTTTTCTCTCTAACAAATATCAGTTTTCAGATTTTTATTTCCTTGAGAGAAGGAAATAAACATTCACTTTGGTACAAACTGTGGTTTTTCCAGATTTGGAAACAGTAACAAAAGAAAAAATGCAAAGGACTGCTCACCTTGTCCTCATTTATTTATTTACTTACTGTCTTGTCCTTTTCTGTGACATAACCCTCTCTCTCTCCTCTTCTCCTTATGGAACTTTTATTTTCATTTACTTTTCCAGAGACTGGGAATTATAATAACAATAGCTTTGAGGTTTTAAGTTCTTAACTAGATGCTGATATGCTGTTAGGAGCCTAGTATTTGGCACTTTCACTCTATACAAGGGTCACTTTATAATGTCATGAGAGCTGGAGACTTTCCAGAACAGGAAAAGTGCAACAGAACTGATAGTGTTGAAGGCAAAAACAATAAGGCAGGTGGTACTAATCAGCAGAGAAATTGAGTGCTTTGGGATATTGGTATTCATAAAGCAATTCTTGGGTTCTCCAGATGAAGTTAAGGGGAATATGAATTGTGTGGATTCAAAGTCTCTTTTGCCTTGTAAATTAGTTTTTCTTCTCCTAAACTTTTTAAATGGGCTTTTACATGATAATTATGGAATGAACATCTAGACTGGGGTATGATTCCTGTGTCTTGAACTGTATTTTCACATTGACAAACAATGGCATTTGTCACTTTCCTTACTTGTGTATGTACTTAATCTAGAAATATCATTAGTCTGATGCTGATAAACAGCATTATTTAAAGCAATCGACTTGATCTGGTGCCCATTCCAGGTAATGAAAATCTGGCTAATCTTAGAGGGCCATACTCATGCTCTTCTCCCATCGGTGACTCTCAATGCTGCAAAGCTCTGTCACACTGCTTTTTGCCCACATTTCCCATATCTCAGTGGGAAATGCCTGCACAGGGTATTTATTCATCCTCCATTTGCTCCAGAAATGCCAGCATTACCTGCCTCTTCCATGACTGAGGTCTCCTGGGGCAGGAGAAGTAAGGCGATATGACAAAAACCCACCTCAACCTCAGTGCTCCCATAGAGAGCACTGAAATAAAATAAGAGGTGCATCTAGGCTCTGAATACCTCAGCTGTTGCTTTGGGCTGGACAGGATTTGGCAATTTGTGACAGAAAGCTACTCCTGGTAACGTTTAGCTAAACCTGGGATACTGTACCCCACGCTCTGTTTTTTTCCACACAGAGTGGAGCAGAGGGGAGAAGTGAAGACACTTTCTCTCCTGTGATGAAATCTTTGACCCTGCTATAGTACTTCCCTTGTCTCTGTCAGGCTAGTTCATTTGAGAGGCAACTGTATTCCTGCAAAGTAAATTCACACCTACCCAGGGGCCAAGCATGTGGCCTTTGCTGCCATGTCACATAGAAACCTTGTCACCTTTTGGGACAGCTTCACTAGACAACAAGCATATGGCTGAGCAGTTCTAGAAAGAGCAAAGATTCGGTGTGTGGGATTAGGCTGTGCTATTAAAGCAATTGTGCTTCCTAAGAAGTCCTCACCATGTCACATTTTTTTCCGAGAAAGTTGTTTTACTGATAAACACTGCTGTATAGAAATTGCTCAACTATGCTTTTTAAGATGTTATTACCCTTCCTAATTTTCATTTTGGATTAAAGATGTTCTGTTGTTGTCTGGGATCAAAGGAGTGAAAGGTTAGTGCTGAAGAGATAATCAGTCAGAAACAAATAGGCTGATGCCATGAAAAAATCGCCTTCAGAAACTCTGGAATTTAGATGTAATCGAGGTCTTTGTTAGGAGGCAATTAGAGCATATCCTTGCCATTTCAATGCAAAACGTTGTGATTGGCTATTGGCTGCATAAGGGAAACGGGAGAAAATGATGTTATTTGGACTAAAGGGCACAACAAATCCCTAAGACACTACAGGGAAACAAAGCTGTTTTAGATACCGTTCATACGGCAATTTCAAAGGAGACTGTGCTCTTTTTACTCTTCAAGTAGTACGTTGATATTTTACAAAAATTAACCAGATTAAAACCAAAATAAATCTTGTCCTTCAAGATTATAAGCACAGTGTCACAGTTAAGGCTACATGAGGAGACATTTCTAGTGGAGCTGTGGGACATGCCAGCTAAAGCATGGCCTGTATCAAGTATGACTGTGTTTAGAGTTTCTTTGGGAAATCTATAGATATAATTACTAGAAAGATGAGATATTTAATGTATCTAGCTACTGTACAACACTTAGACATGGCAACAATACTCTCGTTTATGTCTCAGATCCTAGCATGGATTTCCAGAGCTGAAATCTAAAATCCATAAGCATATTTTACTTTTGGAAATTTTACACGTGTGATTGATATGAAAAAAATTTATGAGACAGTGAAGTTGGAGCCCTCCATCTCCTTATATACAGAATCTCCTTGCAGACAGTCACAGCTTCGTACAGTGTCCTGCCCCTTTCTTGTACCTTGCATCATATAGTGTTCAGAGCCTACCGACTCTTACAAATTCATATAGGCAAATTCATTTAATTCATTTAATTCATTTAAATATAACAATATTTCTTTCCCAAAATTCCTCTCTTTATAAACAGTGGAAACATAAGATTAGAAAGTGATTTGACAATGTGAGACATAACATTCAAGGTCTCTAATTACCCAGTTAACACAAATGTTTTCATTTAACAAGAGATACAGCAGCCAGATTATGAAAGATTAGCAGCATAAATGTCTGCATTTTCCAGATGGGATCTGAGCCCTCTGGCCAGAAGCACAGGAACCAACATTAAGTCTCTCCCTAGTGCTTCCTCTTTCTGGGGATTTTCATGTAATCAAGAAACAACATCATAGTTTATCCTGGCCCTGTCTCCAGTTGGACAGAGAGCATGTTGTGAAATAAAGAGACAATTATTATAGCCTAAGCTAATGTCTTTGGAAAACTTTTGTGAAGGAAGAGGAATAATTTTAAGATTATATTCCTTGCCATTTTTTTAAAGAATGGGGACCTATATGAATCAATCATTTCAAATCTTCTACATAGAGTGACAAGTCTAGTGACAAGAAGAGCAGTAGCAGTCAAATCTGTTGACTTCTGAAAGGTTTTGGCAGTAAGTCCTAATAAATGTTCATAAACATGATAGAAATTTAGGCTAAATTAAGCTGCTGCTGCAGAGAAGGGATATAAACTCTTGCAAAAAGACAGCAACAGGACAAGGGGTAATGGGATGAAGCTGCAACACAAAAAGTTGCATTTAAATGTAAGAAAAAACTATTTTACTGTGAGGATGAGGGAGCAGTGGCACAGGCTGCCCAGAGGGGTTGTGAAGTCTCCTTCCTTGGAGATCTTCAAGACCCGCCTGGACATGTTCCTATGAGACCTGATCTAGGTGGACCTGCTTCTGCAGGGGGGGTGGACTAGATGATCTCTAAAGGTCCCTTCAAACCCTACCATTCTATGATTCTATGAAAGTGGAAAGATATAGCAAGTAGACTTGTGTTGGTCCAGTCCTATTCACTCGACTCAGTAATAAGCATGATGTTATTCATAGATCGTACAGAGATGAGAGGAAATACAAGCATACTAGAGGGCAAGGTTCAATTTCAAATGATCTCAACAGACTCAGGAAGTAGTTTGAAACAGCCAGGGAGACATTTAAGAGGGGAACATGCACTAGGCAGTATCAGCAAGAACACAAATACCAGACGGACAACATGCGAGAACTAGTGCAAACAGTGCGAGATCATAGTGGATCACAGACTGAACATGAGTGACAAATGTGTCCTTACTGAAAAAAGGCAAGCCTCATTTTGTGATCAAGATTCAGGAGGACAGTCAGGGAGCTGCAGCCACCTGTATGCCCTGCTTGTCACTAGTAAGGGCTCCAAGATGCATAATACCTTGCCCAGTTCTGAGTACTGCAGTTCAAAAAGAATGGATCTGTGGAGACAGAGAAAAACAATGAAACCTAAAAAACCATGCTGTAAATGAAAGTATGAAATTGCTAGAGAGAAGGAATTCCGGGAAGGGAGGCTGCTCAAGGGCACAGAAGGCTGTGGTGACACACTAAATTCCTCAGATAGGAAAGTGTGCAATATATGTAGAACTACACACATGTGAACACACATACACAGAGAATTATCTATTAATACACATGCTTTTAGTCACAGTCAATGACACATGACTAGACTCCTATGACTGCTTCCACTGAAACTGTCCAGGAGTCCATGCAGCTGAGAATAACCTCACCTCTGTAGTAGAAGACATCCTATCTCCTGAGAAAACTATGCTTGCCACCCTGTCCCAAACCCACTGAACAAAAATACCCCTACACAACATTTAGATGTGTAGTCTTAAAACATAAAGGGTTAAAGCACATATTTTCTCATTTCTGCCTATAGCTCAAACTTGTTCATCCTGGCAACCCACACTGCTTACGGCTTAATGTCTCACCAGCTGTTTTTACCAGACAGTCCACACCAGATGTTCTCTGCTTATAACTCCTCACTTTCCATAGCTATTTAAATTACTGATTTAACTCCATTTCCCACCTGATGCACCTTTATCCCAATCAGGGATGAAGGGAGAGAAACAGAAAGGGACCTGTCTGTGCTTGTGTGTTTCAGTCTGTGCTGGTCTATGTGGTTGGCCATGTGTATAGATGCATCTGCAGCACAAGGATGCATGCAGGAACACATGCCTCTCGGGAAGACAAACTCAGTCTTGCTGCAAACTGTACCTGGGGCATGGAGGTGCAGCAGGTTACTGAATTGAGCAGGTTACTGGATTGAGCAACCCCAAACAGACATCCCTGCTCTGCTTTCTGTGGCTAAGCCACACACTGACCTGTTTCCATTCATCACTCACACTCTGATTTAACAAGTTTTAACATGCATATTCCTTAATCTGTGTCTAAGAGATTTATTAAATTTGACACTATGATTCTCTTGAATCTTGGCCTCTAATATCCTTCTCAACACAGCATAGACATCTCCATTTGAAATATCCCTATGTAGCCCTTGGAGAACAATAAGCACCTTTAGGAAACAGTTTAGCTGACCTATTTTAAGTATCTTCCTTTAGAGATGAATAATTGCTTAGAAGCATCTACTTTTCTTTATTGAATGTTAAGCAATACATGTTACTGTCTGATACTTGATGGAATAGCTCACTGAGTTAAGGCTTAGTGGCTCTCAGCACTATTTTAGGTAACAAATCTGTGACTGAGCTTTCTTTTGGTAGCAGACCTCTAAGGAGCACCCGGCTGGAGATAGGGGTGGTATAATGGTGATGCGATGAAAACCCATCTATATTACTGGTTGTGCCAGTGAAACCCCATGATACCCATCTGCAAAATTCAATCCACATTCTCTAAACAGGATCAACTCTGTTAACATGGAAGAAGATCATCTATTGAGGTGAGAGGAGAAGGTGACCTACTCCCTTCCACGTGGATGTGAAAGCGTAGCCCTGATCATATACAGGCATTTGTTGTTAAGCGTGCTGATGTCAGTTCATTTGTCCCTGCACAAAGTTTGCTGCCTTGCTTCCTGCTCTTTCTATGGATTTGACAGCCTGCCGTGCTTCTCAGGCTCAGCAGCTGGGCAGTACTGATGGCTCTTTTCCAATTGCTTTCCTATCCTAACCTAAAAGTAGTTTCATCTTGTTTTCAACTGCAATGTTAAGAAAATGTGTGCAAATCTAGGGAGCTAAAAGGTCCTTCTTGACTAAATGAAACAATAAGCTGTTGTATTGTCATAACCTAGTTTGGGCTCCCAGGAGACTCTCACAAATCTGAAAAACACTCAAAATGCTGGAAACAAAACTAACTTTGAGTGTTTGTTCCTCATTTGTTTCTAAAAATACTGCGGTTTTTCTACTCACGAAATAGTAGCATAAAATAGCAACAAGATTCAGAAGCTTTATTTATTAAATCAGGAAATTACTCAGTATTCTCCCAAGCAAGTCTTCATTTTTTTCTTCCCCTTCTCTTGGTAAGTCTGCAGAAGGTCTTTCAGTAGATGGGGAAAGGGTGAAACATAGAAAGGATGATAGAGTTCAACAACAGCATGCTGCGTATGTCCCAAAGAAAAATAGAACAGCACCTCAGGGACTTGAGCTGAGCATCCACATTATGATAATGCAGAGGAACATTCAGATCCAAAGCCAGGCCATGAGAATGTGACCAGCGTCACTCCCAGGTGTGGTGCAAGGATGTACCACAGCCAAGAGGAAGGGAACTCTTTTTTCAGTAGCACAAAATTCTCCAGGCACCACCTGGATTTGAATAGAAGTACTCCTTAAAGGAAATAACTTGTAAACGCTGACACTGTCCTTTGTAATTTAAATGCCTTTCCACACACATCCTTTTCATAACACAGAAACACACACACAGAGTATTGCGGTACTCATAGTACTTAAAAACTCATTCATAGGCTAATAACTTTATTCAGTCTTACAAATTTATGAGAAATCTCTGGAACTGAGAGAATTCTATGAGGAGAAAACATAGGCAAAAAACAGAAACACGGAATCGTGGGTGTCCATAGGTTGGGACATCCCTTTTTTCTATAGTAGCTAGCAACAGGACAAGGGGTAATGGAATGAAGCTGGAACACAAGAAGTTCCGTTTAAGAAAAAACTATTTCACTGTGAGGGTGAGGGAGCAGTGGAACAGGCTGCCCAGAGGGGTTGTGGAGTCTCCTTCCTTGGAGGTCTTCAAGACCCACCTGGACATGTTCCTATGTGACCTGATCTAGGTGAACCTGCTTCTGCCGGGGGGTTGGACTAGATGATCTCTCAAGGTCCCTTCCAACCCCTACCATTCTATGATTCTATGACTCTGTAAGTATCCCTCTTAGTATCTAAATGTGAGGTAGGAAGAGAGGATATTTGCTTTCCTTAGTTAACTGGAGCAACCCATTAGCTTTCCTTAGTTAACCCAAGTAACTCATTAGCTTAAAATGCAGGAATTACTGTGAATGATTCCTCTGTAATGATTTAGGGGAAAGAGGTGAAGACATAGCAAGAGTACTTCATAACACATCGTTAACTTTTCCTTTAGATGCTTCTGTATGACTTCTGCCTAGTCTTTGGTCTTGCAAAAAGCCTATAGAGTCTCACAAAAGTGAAAAGTAAAAAGACTCAACAGGTTTTATTGTTAACTGTTAGAATCTAGAATATTAATAGGGGAAGAAACTTACTTTTTAAAGGAAAACTATTTGATATCAGCCCGGAGACTGTATCACTGTCCCTCATCCCTTCTGGAACTTCATGTATAACTTCTATAGGGAAAGCACTCTTTCCAATTCAAATGTGAGATGTTTTTTCTCTAAATATATTAATATTTGGTCTCCTGGTTGTGACTAGCACCTTCACTAATAGGAAATAAATACAGGATGATAATCTAAGAGAACATTTCGGAAAAGAATGCTTTATCTGACATGGCTATCTTGTCTGCTAGAAATATGAAAGATGAAACCTTTGTTATCAGATCTTTCAGCCAAAAGGGAATGATATTTGTAATCCAACTGCAAAAATAAAATGAAGCCAGAACTAGCAGCCCTCATGTTAACCTCTGGTAGCAACAAGAACAGTTTCTGCTTTAAGGAACCGAGTTTGCATCTGCAGCAAGGCACACTTTTTTTTACCATAAAAAAGACTCACCAAGGTCAGTCTAGTCATATTCACACAGGTAGAAATTAGAATAGGGTGATTTGGTTACAACTGAAGAGTAGCTGTGGTAGACAAGTGGAAGAAGCCATGTGTCAAGGTGTAGAGGGGAAAATCATTTTGTATCTTTCATTTTGTAAAGAATGCATGGTCAGAGTATCTTGCACTGACTTGTTTGCAGTTTGACCACACAGGTAGCTCATTGCTTTTCTTTTTCACCTCAGTCAGCATGACAATCAGACTCCCAAGACACTTAAGGAATTAGCTCTTAGTCAATTAAAAAAAAAAAACCAAACCTTACATTGATTTCAAAGTGAAGGAGGAAAACTATTTCCATGAAAAGAAAAGAGTATTTTCTATTTTTCACTGTTAACCCAAACAGAAGGACATGCTCTGAAGTCTGGCTCTGTAGGTAATGGGCCAAAACCCACTTCAGACAACATTGGTCTTCAGCGTGATCATTGGGCATACATGGTCACCTGTAACAAACAATAGCAGGAAATCCAGCCCACAGGCAATGGAAAGCTCCAACATATGATATCCAACACATGTATTATTTATGTCCATATTAAGCATGATACTCAAGATGTATGAACGGTGGAACAGTGACTCTGTGTAATGTTTATAGCCAGGAAATAAAAGCTATTTATAAAAGTTAAATAAAAACACTTATTTTTGTCCAATGTTAAAAGTTTCTGCATGAAAGATAGTGAAATACATCATACTCTCTTTGTCCTGTGTATGTTCTCCTATCAGAAAAAGCAAAGTATTGTCCGATCTGTCAGAAAATAGTACTGTTTAAACTGAAAACACCCAAAAGAAAAAAACATTTTTTTAAAATGTTCTCACTTAATCAGAGAACTCAGAAAAGAATTATTACAGAAATCTCACTTATGATTAGCACTGATTTTACACTTTTCAGTATACTTCACTTTAGAGTGCCAGAATCTGTTCCAGTCCAGGTAAGATAACAAAGACCTTTTCCTTGCTTGTGCACTGTTACTGGCTGTAAGTTATTCCTCATCTTAGATTTCCCTCTCACAGGCTCTGCAGATGACAAGTTTGGGCATATTGTGCTAAGGAAATCCTTGGGCTAAGGATTTTAGGGATTTCACTTGGACAGGACATAGTGTTTCGTGTTGTAACTTTTTGTGACTTTTCCCACATAACTCTGAGGCAGCTGTAAGAATACGATCCAACTGCTGTGATGGCTTCCTGTGTTTATAGATTTGCCTCTTTTTTTGTGCAGGGTTCTTTGAGAGTGTGGGTTTTCTAATTGGGTAGCTCACACAGAGAACTATATAATAATACCCTGTGAACTCAGGAGACAATAGAGCAAACAAGCTGATTCATTATTACCAAATTTTTCTGGAAGAAAGCAGCTTTAAATTAAATTGGAAAGGCCGTGAACTCCAGATAATAGCAGATTTGGAGATAAAGTGGAAGAATTAAAGAAACCTACACTGCAAATAATTGAAAACATCAAAATGTTTTGATGAAAATAAGAACATTTGTAAGAAGTCTATTTTCTTTTCCAAGAAACTATCCATAAGTCTACTGATAGAGAGACCACTGCTGGAATACATCTTTTAATATGTATGGATACCTGTGTGAGGTATAACAGCTAATGCCAGGCTAATAAGACATATTTTATTTCTGTGTTATAAAGGACAACAAGTGACTTCATTATTTTTCTTAAAACTTAATTTGTCCTTGCAAAAACTATGAGGATATTTAGAATCATAGAACCACAGAATGGTTTAGGTTGGGAGGGACTTTCACAGATAATATAATTCCACCCTGCTGCCATGGACTGGAACATCTTCCGCTAGGTATGGTTGCTTGAAGCCCCATTCATCCTGACTGAATACTTCCAATGATGGAGCATCCATAACTTCTCTGGGAAACCTATTCCAGTGTCTCATCACTCTCATCAACATTCCAGAGCTGGACACAGGACTACAGGTGAGGTCTCACCAGAGTAGAGGGGCAGAATCACCTCCCTCAACCTGCTGGTCACATTTGTTTTTATGCAGCCCAGTAACAGCTGACTTTGTGTGCTGCAAGTGCACATTGGTGACTCATATCCAGTATTTCACACATCAACACCCACAGTCCCTTCTCTGCAAGACTGCACACAATCCACTCATCACCCAGCCTGTACTTATGCTTGAGATTGCCCTAGCCCAGTTACAGCACCTTGGACTTGTCCTTGTTGAACTTCATGAGGTTCAGATAGGTCTGCTTCTCAAACCTGTCAAGGTCCCTCTGGATGGCAACCCTTTCCTCTAACGTATCCAGTATAATATTCAGACTGTGTTGCAATGAGTCTTAGGAAAGATCTCCCATGTTATTTACTGGTCTCCTGACTGTGGTGATCTGCTGTTGAAATATCTCTGAATGCCACAATGTCAGCACAGGATAAAGAGGATACTTTATACAAAAGTATTGGTGGACAGAGACTATCAAAATGTATTTTGGAGGTGATGAGGCTAAAAATCTGTTTTAACAGAAGTTAGCAATCCATGAGTTTTCTGACAAACATTTACTATCATTTGTAGAAGAAATGAAGACTGAGAAAAGGAGGCTCAGGGGAGACCTTATCACTGTCTACAACTACCCAAAAGGAAGTTGTAGTGAGGCAAGGGTTGGGCTGTTCTCCCTAGTAATAAGCAATAGAACAAGAGGTTAATGGCCTCAAGTTGCACCAAGGGAGGGCGTTCAGGCTGGATATTAGGAGGAACGTCTTTACTGAAAGGGTTGTCAGGCATTGGAATGGGCTGCCCAGGGAGGTGGTGGAGTCACCGTTCCTGTAAGTGTTTAAGACATGGTTGGATGTTGTAACTTAGAGAAATGGTCTAGTCGTTCATAGGGCTGGGACAAAGGCTGGACTCAGTGATCTTAAAGGTCTCTTCCAGGAAAAACAATTCTATGATTCTATGAAAACCCAGCACATGTCACATCAGCTACTGGACGTGGAGCTGCCATTTGTTATTAATAATAGCAGACAACACTAGTGGTAACTTGGCAAAGTCTCTGCATAGCACCACCCTATGCAACTACAAAATATTTTCCTCCTCTTTACATGAAAAGAACTAGTGCACACATAGTCTTCATTTACACCCAGCTTTTTTAAAAAAGCTTCATTTCCTAGTTTGCTTTTGATGATTTTTTTAAGTTATCACCTTGTTGTTTTGCTGTGTCTACTGGAATTTTTATAAACTATCTTAAAAGACTTCTGAGACGACATGTTGTTGGAGGAAATGGGAATATTGTTCTCCATCCGGATGTTTTAAGACAGCTAACTGCCTTTCATGTAGTACAGAGACTGAAGAGTTTAACTTCAGGCCTGATGCTACAATAGAGGGAGGGAGGTTTCCTAAAGCATGGACCTAGCATGTATTGCATGTTGTTGCACAGGAATACTATCTCTCAGAAATGCTTAACTAGGCCTCATCATATCATTGTCATCAGCCTTGGACCTTTCATATTGTCCAAAACAGCAGTACTTCAGACCCCTTTCATTTTGTCTTCTGGTCCTGATATTGCCTTTGATCACATTTTCAAGCTTTCTCTGCTAACAGTGTGCTGGCTATTTGGTTGTTGGTTTTGAGTTTTCTTAATGAAACTGAGGATCTCAGATCTTAACGCTACTTCTGGAAAGAGAGTTTAAAGAACAGAGGAGAAAAGTAATAAATCAAATTAAGAAAATGTGTGCAAAGAGGGCTGAATAACTCCACAAACACAAAAGCCAGAAAAAAAAGCATTATTAGTACATTTAACTAGAGGGTCATGTGATAGCATTGAAAGTCCACATGAGTCTCACTGTACTAGAAGCTCTATAAAAAAAAAAAAGGAACATAGTATCTACCTTTACAGTTAATGTTTTGCCTATTATTTCCAGCCAAGTGTTCCCCAGAGTCCTGAATCCTCAGTGTGTATCTAAAGAACAAAATATGCCTATCAAATATGACAAGTCTGGGGGAACTTACCTTTCTATTTTTCTCTGTTTCTGTTCACCATGCATCTATACATTTTGCAACCATGCACTGAGAGCATATTTGAAAGGTCCATCAATATGTGATTCAGATTCACAAATTCTCACTGACACATAACAGTTTGGGAAAGGGAGTGAAAGAGATTAAACCAATGGTAGCTTTTGGATGTAGAAGAAATTTTTAAAAGCCATGAATTAGGTCAGTCTATATGTTTTTTAATAGACTGCATAGATAGTGCTTGTTCCAAAACTCTGCCGGACCTCCTGGGTGTAATGTCACTGTACTTTCACTGTGTGGAAGTGACTGACATTTCCCTCCATCTTCACTGCTACTTTTTCCAGTACTCGAGTCTGTGAACAAGTCATAAAATATGTAAAAACCTCTCTATTTAATTCATGTGCTACTGCAAACCATCATGTTCAATATTCTGTCTCCATATACCCATTATTTTATAGATGGTTCTCTAGGAGCACTCTGAGCTAGTTTGCACTCTCCAGGTTAGTGTATGCTTGAAGGATAGGTACTGGGTGAAATCAGAAAAAAACATTTTGACAGAAAACAAATCACAGATCATACAATTAATTTCCTATCCAATAGAAAATAGTGTCCTAGAAGATTAGGCAAAGCATCTGCATGTCTAAAATGTCTTTTTCATTTATACACGAGAGGAAAATACTAATCGGTGATCTTGCAAGGTCATGTACTTTTCTTGGTATTTTAAATATGTATTAAATAATCATGTGAATGCTTCTAGAGCACAGGATTAAAGCTTATGTTAAAAAGTCACATGCATCCTAAGCCAGGGACATCTGTTGATCAAATTTATTCTTTTATTTTAAATCTGTTTTGGGGAAGTAACTGAACATGACTTACAAAGCCTTTGAAGTTAATAAACTGTATTAGAGCAGATTTCTAATGAATTTGTTTTGGTGTCTGAATAGAGAAACTTATATTCACTAAGAATGAATGCTTTCCAACAATAGTGAAATTACTCACTACCATGTAGAAAACTTGTCATGGTGCTAAGAAATTGTATTGTTTTTAGTATTCTGAGAAAGTTTATAGCTCAGTATCCCACAGTTACTACTTGTAATCGAACAAGTGGACACTCCAGGACCCTTACAATCAAATGACATCCAAAACACTTGCTTTTCAGCCTCTATTCAGAAGGTATCTAGAAGTTGAATCAATAAGGTGTTGAAATATACTCTCAATTTTCCACTGTGGCAGTTGCAATAGAGGTGTACAGAAAATATGTAATGTGAAAGAGTGTGATGAGGGAGGATGGGGCAATATTTTGTTTACATATTCTTAAAAGTTTGAAACTCTGTGAGTGGCCTAAAAACTAATGCTAATATATAGCTTTATTTTCTTGTTCCTTTTTTTTTGGTATTAAATAGTTGTCAAGGGCAACACACCCCTCAACTTGCTTCTAAAAAGAAATGTGTGGTAGATGAGCATGAAGAAATGTGTAGGTTGACAAATAATTAAAAGAACAACAACCAAAAGGCCAAATTTTAGTGCTAGCTTCCTCATGCATCTATAATCCTCAGTGACAACTCTGAGGGTTATTTTCAGCTTAAAAAACACTTTCTGAGTCATCACTCTCACTGACTGTGTGCCACTGCTATTCTTAGTCATCCGTGCGACAGCCTGACTTATTCAGGGTGAATACAGCATAGAGTGGGATAAATTTCCCCATATAGTTTTTCTTTGAACATAAGTCATCCGTAGCCTATTATTAGGATGCATATGCCTAGCACTTAATGGGATGTCTAATCCCTATGGCCACCTCTGGAAAGATATAACAGATAATGCAAAGCCTGGCACTGGAGTGAGTGGTACAGGAAGTAGAAAACAGCTCACTCTGCTCTGAAAAGACCTCCCAAGAGCTGCTAATGAGAACAAGTCATCTGGGTTGAATTTCAGCTGGCAGGCTAGAAATCTACAACTTTCTGTGCCTTGAGTCATCTAGGCTTTATTAAGAGAGGAATGTATAGGTTATCCATACAGTGGTTTTAAATGTCAAAAAGAATGGTACTAGGTACCAAGTTGATCCCTCTGAAGTTCAGAAATATCCTTGTAGAAATAGTTCCTCTGCTTACTACACAGATGCTTTCAGTGACCATTTAGTTCTTTTTTTTATTGAGTAGATTCCTGACGGAGTCTATAATTAATACCTACAAGAGCAACGGCATAGCTATTTTCTTGGTCTGTCTATGTCATAAACATGAGATCATGGTCAGAGAAAACTGTTGAAAGCAATGACCCCAAACTTGCAATTGGGGTAAGCCAGCTAGAGCTCCTGCTTTTCTGTTGGAGACACTTCCCCTATGCCAAGCAATACTTTGTAAAAGAGGATCATTTTAATTCACCTCTTTGAAAATGTGTAATGCATTTGACTTATGCAGTACTAAGAGGTCTGAAATTCATGCATACGTGCATCCTTACAGTACATTTGCTCTTCAGAGTTGAAGTCGCCAGCTCCAAAAAAACTCAAACAGTGACAAGATGGAAAAAATGAAATATCTGCTTTGCTTTTTCATAGCTGCCAAGTGACTGGCAGGCAGTACATCTACTTTTAAAATTAGAGAGCCCTGAACCATCACTTAATCATAGAATCATAGGATCACAGAATGGTAGCGGTTGGAAGGGACCTTTAGAGATCATCTAGTCCACCCCCCCTGCAGAAGCAGGTTCACCTAGATCAGGTCACATAGGAACATGTCCAGGTGGGTCTTGAAGACCTCCAAGGAAGGAGACTCCACAACCCCTCTGGGCAGCCTGTTCCACTGCTCCCTCACCTGAACAGTAAAATAGTTTTTTCTTATATTTAAGTGCAACTTTATGCTACATTTAAACATCCACAAGGTCATAGTTTCACCTTTTCTCTAGTTCCTAGGAAGCTCTGTGCTTTTGTGTGCTCAAATGATGCCAAAAATGTCAGCTAAGGAAGCTACGCTTTCCTGGGGCAATGAAACGTTGCTAGAGTTAGCAGGCAGTGGTGCTGGCTTCTTTGGGTAAATGCCAACATTCAAGCCCTTATTCTCAAAGTGACCTGTAAATCTGCTCCTCTGTCTCACAGTGAGGTAGTGAAACTGCTGTGAATGCAGGTGGGAGATACCTAGTAATGCTTCATCACTATTGTGCTGGCTTCGAAATCCCTGTTCTATTTAAACCTGGGTTAGTAAATCTTCATGGACAGAAATTCATCTCTACTTGTGATACTTATTTATGGTCTTCCATAAAGACTAGTCAAAATAAGTAAAAATTACTTTCCAAATCAGATACTGATGACAGAGTACTTTTACAGGCTCACGTTACGTGTCGTTTTTGAACTGCAAAGCAAGAACTGCTGCAATCCCCAAAGGTGTCATGTCTTTATTAGTAAGCTCACATGATTGCAGTTATTTACTTACGTTCGAGTCATATTTCAGTCTGAAAAACATTACTCTCATCCCCCATCCTAATCTCATATGGACCACTGTGAAACAATTTTGGAGCATGGGGAGCACACACCTCCCCACCCAAAGTCTCTGCACCGCTCCTGAAGCTTGAAGCAGACACTGGGATATTAATGAACCCGTTTTCCTTTTCGAGGTTATATTTCACACAGGGTGGGGTGCAAGCAACAGCTCTGAAAAGCAAAGGAAGCCAATGAGCCTACCACCCAGTCTCCTAGGACTGCTCTTAGGATTGGACGTTAAAGCTTAACAACCTCGTAGAAACACACATTAAGAGGAGCCAGGCCTGAAAGCCATTTCCTGATCATTTTGATGGCTTATTCTAACATGGCAGGACCCAGTTCTATTCTCCTTTTGCAGGGATTTGGATATGCAGCCATGAGCCTGGAGCCCTGCCCTAGGGAAGCTGCTCTCAGCACCAAACATGGGCTTCCTGTCCCCAGCCTCACCAGCAGCATTTCACTCCCTTGGTAAATACTCTTCATTATACCTATCTGTGACTTATTAGCAACTTTTAAGAAATTGCAAAAGTACAAGAAAATGTAACAAGACTCACCTATAAATGGATGATGGCAAACAGCCTGGTTGGAAACCCATTGAACTCAATGGGAAGACTCCTGCTGTCCTCAGTGGGCTTTGGATCCTGCCCAAAGGCTGTTTGGCCTTAGATAAGGAGGGATTTGTGTCAGGATTATAATCCCTAATCTGTGTAGTAGCCAGAATTAATTACACAATTGAATTTTCATGAATTACCATTCTATGATTCTATGAATTAGCCTGAATGATATTTCTTGGTAGCTAGGATTCAACATTATGTCTTACAATTTTAAAATCTGAAAGACTGAAGCATTTCAGGTTGTGCATAACCTTGAAAATGCAATCAGTAACCTGGTCTTTGTGCCTTCGTTGCCTTTTTTTAGAGTACATGAAGAATTTATAATGTTCTTGCCTCCATGAACAATGGTTTTCACTGATACAATGTTACTAAAAACATATAACCTGTCACTATCATATAAACTCATGGTCAATGCCTTATTTACAGTGATTGCATACTCATATTGGTCCTACTACTTGAAAGATAACAAGGTTAAATGTATTGGTTTTGAGGACAGAAATGAGTGCAGAGGAAGGAAGAAGACAATATTAAATAAGCAAACACTCAAAGCAGTGGCTGCCATTTCATTAACTGTCAGTAAAAACTGTATAAAGTTCCTATTGAGAACATTTTTGTTCTCTGACATCAAATTTATCTGTTTGTAAGGATATATCTGTTTTTACTGACTTTAATGGAACTAGAAAGTTAGCGGAGCTTAAGGGTCTGGGTACAAAATGGGAAGTTTTCTAACTTACAAATGAGGGAACCAATTTTCTGGGCTACAAGTACCCACTGGGCTAAGAATGTAGTCAGTGGTGTAATATTCTTTGGGCAGCTTCCAAACAATGCTGTGTTGTGGGAAGGAAGCTATAATGCAGTTGTGTCTCGGTCTTATGTTGACTGCTAGGTCAAACAAAGCTCAGAGTGATTTGGAATTCACTTGGTGTGCCACTGCCTACTGCAACTAGTTTATGAAGCAGTCTATTGTGGGCAAAAAGGGGAAACAAAAGCATTTGATCTTTGCAGCCCTCATGATACAGCTTTGAGTTTATTGCAACTTTTTTTTCCCCTCTGCCCTCAGGCAGCAAAAGAACAGAATAGTATCTGATCAACACTTTCACAAATCCTGAACAGCAAATGCTCCCTGGCATCCCTTACTAGGGATGGGAAAATAAGTTATTAAAATAATTCAGAAATTACTTGACAACACTTTTGCCACAAAAGTGCTTTAAAATAAATCTGTGTCTAAGCATTGCTTACCTAGAGATAAGAAGGGAACTGCTGTGCTGGATCAGACTGAAAGTGCATTTGGGGGACTGATCTCCAGTAGTGGTTACCTATGGATGCAGAGGAACACACATGAGAGTAAGTAGGGCCAATGTACCAAGTGGTCCTTTCCCCTGCACATCCTCCCAGCCTTCAGACACTCTCAAATGAGGCACTGCTGGAGTTAGAGCTCACATTCACGTTCTTAAATTAATGAGTCTATCTGCTTCCCTCCCTGAATTAATCTAGCTGCTTTCTGAATTGCACCTGGTCTCAAGACCATTCTGGTCTCAATATCCACCAGATAGAAAATTTCAGTGACCACATGAAAACCATGGTTGTTTGCTTCTCTTTCCCTGCTCGTCTCTTAGCTTCCTGAAGTTCTTGAATTCCACAAAAGATGAAGGTAGGAAAACAACTGTTCTCTCTTTATCTTCCATAGGCTAGAGATGACTTTGAAAGTCTGCATCACATCTGATCTTGGTTATTTTTTTACAAGCTAAAGATGGACAGTAGCTTGAAAGATCAAATTGTTGGTCAACTTTCTCTGCCTCACTTTATCCACGTGTCAAATGGAGATTCTGCTATTAGAATTGGTTCTGACTTTTTGTTCTTCTCTCCATCTCAAAGTCCAGGAAAGCTCACCTGATAGAATCATTTCAGGTCTTCCTGATATTTCCATAAACTTCCTGATATGACAAAGTTAATGGGGACTGCAGGATTCTCAGTTGAACTGAACACAGTAGTGTTGTAATGCAACTATTAACTCAATTTTCACACGAGCTTTAGGGAGAAACAAAACTCCATCCTGAAGAAAAATCTCACCTTTTAATGTTCATTAAAGTAGTAGGAAGACCTGCACATATATTCCTCATTTATTTTTTTTCAACTTTTCTGCAAGGCAGAAAGCACAACAGGTCAGAAATGTCCATGGTAGACATAAATATACCAGCCATGTGCACTGAAAGAATGAGAACAGTCTCTACTGAATTTAACTATGGGGAACATGGTCTTGAATTCTTGAATCAGAGACAAAATTCCTAGTGAAGTTCCCGGGATAGTGTATGAACCTTAATGGGGAAAAAACATCTCTAAAAGTTGGCGGGGGCAGGGGAGGGGGGAGGTGTGCAGCTTCTTGAACGTCAAAAATTCCCTGTGGACTTTAGCAAAACCATATTCATTTCTGAAATTCTACCTCCACACAAGCATCTTCTCTAATATGCTACCAGACTGCTTAGGCAGGCTAGCTAAAAGAGTTTTCCTCTCCTTCCTCTCCAAAACAAGGAGATTTGACACAAAATGAGGAAAAATCAACCTTACTTTTTAAAGAAAAGATCACAGGTATCTTAGAAAAAAAATGTTGAAAGACATCTTGCTGTCAGCTTTCAATGAACTTCCATCTAGTACAACTTGTGTGTTTAATTTCTTTGAAGTCATAAAAAGTGCACCAAAAGGCCCTGCTCCTTAACTTCAGTGAAATTCAAGCAGGCTGTAATTCTTAGAAAATGACATGATTACCTATTCAGAGCTGAAATGTATCCAGCAACAAAGGAAATCCCTGCCCAAAGCAGTAGGGAGGTACTTGACTTTTGCCAGAAGAAGACAGGGCCATCAAGCCTGATCACGTTTCCCAATGCTAAGGTTAGGCTGCCCGAAACATTGTTCAGGTCACTGTGTGTACATGCTTATGTCTGAAACCAGCCATTTCAGCACCTCTGCCTCATTTTAAATCCCCTTGTACAATCTGTGACTAGTTCACCCTAATTTGTTCCTCAGATAGATATTTTGGTGTATCACTTGAAATACTTTCTGTAGTTATTAAATATAGGCCCATATGCTCTTGCCTTCTAAAAAATGGTTTGAGAGTATAAAAGGGATTATTTTGCAGAAGTGTCATTTCCCATCAGGCATGTTCCTCTGCCTTTAGCATTTTCCAAAGAATACTGGAAGAAAAGCACCAGTAGAGTCATAGACATGGGTCCACTATGTTCTCAAATCAGAAGTATCCTTTCAGAGCATTGACACTCCTCCTATTCCTCTGGCATCATATATGATGATTGTCTGCTGGTCTAAAAAAACATGGCATTACCTTTAACACATGAATCAGACTGGCACAATACACTTTACAGTCATTTAAAGCAATCTTTGTTGTATTTGGCCATCTTGTCAGTCAAATGTGTCATTGCTTAGTTGGCTTTTTAAAGAGGTCATGATTGTTAGCAGTTTGGACAAAATTTTTCAGAATAAAAATGACTCTAGATATCAAGCTACTAATTACTTATTTATGCATGAACAATAGTGTTGTAACATACATACTCTTTGTGCACTGAAAATTGTTGGAGCATTTTTTGTTTTTCTTACCCCTTGTTTCCTTCTGCTGATGAATTAAGCCAAGACAAATCTCAATTATCAGAACTCATGGCCCTGATATTTATGAATGGGAGCACTGTAGCACTGTCTTAGATCTCTAGGGTTGCATCTGTGCTAAGTGATAAAAAGGGCCAGCAATTGTTCTCTGGCAGTGAGGGAATGGATATGGGCTAGCATGCACAGGCTTCAGTGCTCCTGTCCCCCCAAACTAGGGGACCATATCTGATTTGCTAAGCAGAGATTACTCATGGCCCATGATGCCTCCATGAACCATGATGTGAGAAGCACTAGATAGATGACGACAGTATTGTGAGTGTTTGACATGCATGAACAAGCCTGCACGAATGCTTGGGCCTGTGCTCTGGCCCTATTTCATTTGCTAGGATATTACCTATTGCATAGACACAGATTGTCAGTAAGGTGGAATTTGAATACACATCTCTTCTGTGGTTTTTTTCCCTCCTCCTTTTCCTTTGTCAGCAAAAAGAAAAAAAAATAGGTGTGCAGTGGATGTTGTAAGATATATAGCACTGCTACACACACCTCTTCTGCTTCTCACAGCCACAGCAGCATTACTGAAGTCCCAGGGATAATATTTGCCAGGAGGGAGAGGATCCTGTGGGAGCGTCTGTGGCTGGATGGAGGGAAGTGCTTGCCAAGGTGCACACATTGTGCTCCCTGACATGCTGAGCTTGCTCCCCAGGCACATCCTGCCAGGGTGATGTGGACCTGCTGCTCCTTAAGCGTGCACAGGAGGTAAAGCTGCCAGCACTTCTCCTTTGAAGTTTCCTTCTGGCCACAGCATTTGAGGATTTAACTCTTAAGGAGATTTGGATGTAATCATCTGGATGTGAATCCTAGATTGCTTCGAAGGATTCCATTAAACATGCTGCACAATAAAAATGCATGCATAAGAGATTATTTGGATTTGGCACCACGCATGGGACTAGAGTCTAATTAGGTTTTATTGCTAACAACATCTGATTATAACACTGACTTCATTTCATGATGGCTGTTTTGCAAGCTGTCTTTGTATTAGTTAATGTAGGGATGTCTACACCACAAAATTGAGCTTCATGCAGAAATCATCAAAGCAATGCTGACCAAAAACTAAATTTATACACAGGCATTCAAAAGGTAGATTCTCATTCACAGGACACCAATGGGCAGAGAGAGCTGTGATTCACTTGTGCCCATTGATGTTAACAGGCTGTGAAGTCTAATAGTCAAAGAAGTTTTTGAATCAGGTTGAAGGTACCAGTACTGTGTCCAAAGAGAATACTGTGCCCAGCCTTGTGGTCAGATGAACTTACCCAGGGAATAACAACATTTAGACCTTAGGTCACGTGATGTTGCCTGGGTTATGACTGAGGGTGGCTTAAAGTTATCCAAAAGGTCTTAAAAATGAGGGAGGAGAACACACACTCTGGCAGTACTTGCATAGGGCCAAGTAGGCATAAATAAACAGAGTTTTCTTTCAGGGCAAATATCTTCTGCACATTCGACCACCTCAGATAAATTTAGTTTTTCCAATATCATGGAAATTAATTTACATGTTTCTGTCACACTTAACAAAATATTCTTATTAAGGTTTATTTGTGTCTTTCCAAATAATCGAACTTTACACAAAACAGCAGATACGGTAGTGCATCCACCCTTGACAGTCAAATCCTACTGGGCATAGATTTGCATTCAGCCCTGGTCTTTTGCTTTCTTACTGATTAACTGGAAGACTGGTAGTGTTTGCCAAATACACCTCGAACTTAAGGTGCTGTTGAAGCTGAGTACGAGTAGAGCAGATATCTACTTTAACTTACTTAGCTCTGCAATAATATTTAATGCCAAACAAATAAAGACAGTTTTCAAGCTGGTATCATAGCAAAAGGATCCTAAGAATTCTTTCTGAAGTGTGTCACCTGTGGTTTTCTGTTAATGCTCTTTTTTATCGCTTTTCTGATGGCGACTACTAGATGAGTTTTTAATATCTAACATTTGGTCACAGTGTTTTAACATGATCTAAAAATGCTATTTGATCTTTTATTTCAAAGAGATTCATCTTTTGATATGAGATTTTGCTTCATGTGACAAGATGGCTGTGATTTCTTGATGGAAGGAGTTGATGGTCAAGCTTTCCAGATTGCACCAATTAACTTCACTAAATTTATCTCATGTAGCTCCAAGTATTTACTAGAGCCTTTGAGATCACCTATAAGAAGTCAAGCTGCAAAAATACTGAAAAAGGACTAAATATTTGGTTTAGGGTTCCATTTCTTTGGAAACTGACTTTCTGGTAATGGTTTCCTAGCTTTTGTAAAACTACATAGCTTGAACTGCTTTACTGTGCACAGAGTATACTCTGATTTTTTTAGGTTTTAATTTTTTTTAAACAATGCATTGCACAAACACTTCTAATCAGCTCTACTGTTAAAATCTGAAAACCAAAAGGGAGTGAGGCCGTATAATGAGAGTGTTTGGAAAATATTTCAAACATTTCTGTTAGGGCTTTATTTGTGATTCCTATATTAAAGCAGCATAAACTTACACAAATAATGTGAATGGTCCCCAGGGACCAATTTATTCCTGGATTCTTTTAATCTATTGTATTCTTAATCTTCAAGCAGTGTAAAGATCACGAGGAATGTGCTTTACTTTCATGTGCTTATAATTTTCTCCATGTGAATACAAACATTGTAGTTACATGGGTATTTCACAGGGCAAAACATTCTTTGTAGACCAGTGAAAAAAAGCCAGAAGGCTGACAATGGAAAATATGGTTAAGTTAGCTGAACCTACATATTATGAGTTCATATACTACACAAAACCTTAGCTTTGCATGTGCTTTGCAAACAGTGAAGACTGACATAAATATTTAAGCTAGTAGAAAGATTTAAAACAAAAAGTATTAACTACTTAATTTATGACTGGTTTCAATCACATTGGAAATCCTGCCATTAGGATCTGGGAATCTGCATCACTTTGGGTGTTAAAGTGTAGGATCCTTCAATTTGTGCCTTAAAAAGTGAACATTATCTTCTGTGTGAGAGGTATTTTCTCACAAGTGCCTCCCAAGGATTAAATTATGTGTGCAATAGATACAGAAATGTGTGTTTGTTTTGGTAAAGGCAAGACTTTGTTGTCATTGAAGTAGAAGTTGGATCTTTGCAAGTGTCCTTTGTTTTGAAGAGAGTCCATCTCACAGTTTGGAAACTTTGTATGAGAATGACTCTTCTTGTCTGAACTGACAAAGGGCTAAAATCTTGTCTCAAGGGGTAATGACAAATTGTAGCTGTTGTCTTACTTTCATTTTATTTTCTTGGCTTTAAAATTAGCTAGAGTCATACTCTCAAGATCTTGATGGATATATTTTTAAATGTTAAAGCTTGATTTTTACTGCATTAATTTTTAAACATACTTTTCTGGATTTGTTCTGCTTGGTAGCGTTCCCCTGCAGCCATTCTACAACAGGTTTTGCTTCTACAAAGTTATTGAGCTCGTGATAATTTGTTCCTTCCTTGACCAGTATTGTTGTTGAGTTTACTTTCATTGAGAAAACTTGTACTATGATTGTATCTAACAGTTAACCAAAAGAAACCCGAATTGTATGTTTATAAGCCCTTTTCAGAGTTTAGCTACAGAATTGATCCAGTCTAATATCACTGACTTCTATTTTTCTGAGTCCTGAAAAGGCTACTTTGGAATTTGTGGACCAGGGAGACAAAATTTAATTATGTGTGACATATTTTTGCTGAGTAGAAGTTTATCTATGAAGTACCCTTAAAAGCATTACAAAGCATCAGAAACACCAGATGTGATCTGGGGTGAAGGACTCAGCCCAAAGTGAGCACACAAGTAGCTGGATGAGTATGCAGGCCCTTTAAACATAGCTCTCACTAGTTTTAAATCCATCTTCTAATTGATGGTGTCTGCTTCTGCAAGAAGAAGCAAATATGAGGAGTATAGGGAAAAGGAAATCAGAGATTGTATCTGTTGATTTTTGTCTAAATATGGAAATTCTTATACAATAGACCATCAAATGTAATTTCCTATGTCTTTGAGGACAAGTTGTACATTTTTTAAAATAGTTCAAAAGGTTTATAAAGTTGAGCTCAGGGTGTGGAAGTGGAAGGAGGGTGCCAGAGGTGCTGTAGAGAAAAAGAATGGAGTACAGGATATCCCCCTCCCAAGCCTTTAAAAAACATCCCTCGGCCTAAGAGGTTTCTGTGTATCAGTACCAGACAGTCTGTACACTTGACAGGACCGAGTCCACTGTGTGCTCATGATAGAGATGTCTTTATGTGGCCAAAGTAAAGGAGAGCTGCAATTTCGTGCAAGAACGGAGAGACCACTTGCCAGCTACACATGCAGGAGAAGATATTTGACATCAGAGCTGCAGCACTTTCCTCATGACATTCTGCATCACGTGCTGCAACAGGAGGAGCCAGCAGCACTGCAATAGCTCCCTGCCCTCTGATGTTCTTCTGCTTCTTTGATTGAAACTCCAGATGTGCCTCACTCTGCCACATCATAACCTCCCCTCTGTCTCACAGAGCAATGCTCCACGCTCACATTCCCACTGAAGGCCACAGTCCCGACCCTTCATTTAAAAGAAGTGAATATCACTAGTGCTGCCTCATTTCTTTTGTTATCTTGTTTCCAAACACTTTTATCAAGTGAATTCAGAAAGCTGCCCTTGTGCATTCAGCACTTGAGATTCTGCCAGACTTCCTCATGGTTACAAAAGCTTGAAGAAACCACTGCACAGTTTTTGACCTCTGCCAGGTCAAAGAAGAAACAAAAAAGATTTCCAAAGAACTAGGATAACCTTTCTCCCAGTACTCAAAGGGTTGTTCTTTTTCTTGCCTGGTAATACTTGCTGAGTATGTGGTAATAGAATTGTACAGGCTATTCTTGCCTAATGTTACAAAGACATTACAGAACTGAGAAAATCAGTTCAACTTCACAGCAAATAGTCAAGAAGCAAAGGGTTGTCAGTGGCAGGCATCGGGATTCCTTCACAAAACAGTCATGGGAGACGTGACTGGGTCACATACACCCCAGTACTCATTTCATTTGGAAATGCATTTGTCTCAACTTTTCTGGGTGAACCCGAGATCCTTGAGTGAGGAGCGATCTGAAAAGCAGAGGAGTTTTTTTATGAAGATGAATAATCAAAACTGGCAGCTTGAATGATTCAACAGCAGTGATTTTTTGTTTGTTTGTTTCCTCCCAGATTTCAGGCTCATATAGCCTTTCCCATCAGTAAGAGATTTGAAACAACCAACCAAAACTCAGATATATATCTGTATAGGTGGAATACAGTGATTTAGGCTGAACTGAAGAAGGGATTCTGAGCCGGAAACATTACCCAATTTTTCCACCTGTATCAACTAGTTTAACAATGACTTACTAAAGCTTTCCCTGCAAACCCTATTTGCTTCTATCCATACAGCATGATAGCTATGGAAACACTCACTGTTAAGTGGACCTGTTCCTGTGAAATAACAGAAAGTTTTGGACAGGGACCAGTAGAGTCAGGAAACCTTTCCTATTTATTATGGTAGCTATGTGTTTTGATTGTAAATTTTAGACAAATTACAAGCTGTCTGAGAGGGCAGGAAGCTGGGAAAGAGAAGATGATCTCTTCATATTCTTTTAAATTTTACTAAGCTCTTTTTCTATATTTATAAGAAGGTGGAACTGAGGAAATATACAAGAAGGTAAATAAAACACAGGCTCTGAGTCACTTAGATGTCTTTCTCTACAACCAGTTTCCCTCGGGAACTCACCTGGATTTGAGCAGACCATTTCTCTGGCCTCAGCAGCCTGGTGCTGATTTGCAGAACGTGCAAATCCGGCACCTGATGTGAAGGGAAAGGGAAGAGTGATATTTTGCTACCAGAGGCTCCTCTGACTTATTGTAACTTCAAAGTTACAGCAGGCACTCTGAAGGTGTCTGGGAATGTTTCTCAGGCAGAAGGAAGTTCTGAGTAACACTGATGCACAGCGAGATTACTATATTTGAATTTAACAGCAATGATGCAGCATACCTGCAGGTATAGGAGAAAAGTGTGTCAAAGCAGGAACACTGGAATGCAGATCAGGTTCAATTTACACACAAGGACTTCAGCTACAGACATTTATATCCATCGGATTATTTTGGAATGGCTTAATAGAACTGACCAGTCTAAAGGAAGAGTAGAACAAATTTCTGATAATACATATTTTATGTACCAGGTAATCTCAAGTCAGTGAGAGCAGTGTCACCAGTTATTCCAGAAATGGCCTACTCTGAGTTCTTTGAGACTCACTGAAACCACTTTCACCCTCAGTGATACTGTAAACAGATAGGAATAGTAATGAGCATTTAGTCTACCCCTTCCTGTGAGGCTTTCCATGATTTGTTCTTAAAAATCTCTAAGAGGAAAGAGTCCACACCTCTAAATTCCTATCTCAGTGAGAATAATCAGGATCATACCATTTTAAAGCTGGAAGAGAACGTATTTATTATGAGAAGTAATTTGGCAAAAACATTTCAGAGCTATAACCTCATCCTGAAATGAAGAACAAGAAAAATTCATTGTTGGAACAAGAGACATTCAACAGTTACACTTGATGGATGACAAGCCTTGGAAAAAAGTCATGAAAAAGAAAAGAAGGATAATGAAGCAATTTTACCTGAAAGTTGATACAGTCCTTAGAGATAAAATTTTCATTTCACAATACTTTCTTTCAAAGTCTTTTAATTTTTTTTTTTGGCTGTTATTTGAAACAGTTCATCCTATCAATAGATCAGCAACTCATCAGTGTAGTACAAGATAGCTGCATTTCATGGACACTGATTCATTCCTGGAGGGAAGTAGAACATTATTGTAAGAGAATTTTTGCAGATTGAATATTGGACTATATTGTATTCCTGTTCACCAGAGAAAGTGATTAGCCAGGGTACAAAACTTAAGTCTAGGTTTTAAGAGAACAGCCTGAATAGAAACAAAGAGACCAGGAGCAGGCCCAGAGAATGTAGAATACACTTTACGATACTCTTTTAAGAAGGAAACTAAGGAAAAGCTGGAAAGCCACAGGCAAGGAACACGGGTACAGAAAAGTCTACAATGAGCTTTGACAAAAAGTAGTCATGGGGCTCATGCAGAGCACACCTCCTCCATCAGATGCTATGAACCACAAGAGCAAGAAAGAAAATTTCAGATGGAGTAAAAATGTCCCAGAGATGAGACAATGTAGAAGGGAATCTAAAGGAACAGAACAGGGCCTGATAGAGCTCATTTTAGATGCTTGCATCAAAAGGCATGAAAGAAGTAGAAAACTTGTGAGTGAAAGGTAAAGAGTAAATGAGGACATGAGGCAGGGTGTGGAAGAACTCATGAGTAGCTGAGGTGAGCCCAAGGGACAGTTGCCTGCGGGACATATTTTATCTTGGTAATGATGGGAAAGCTGGGTGTGACATGTCCGAAGTACTGCTTCACAGGTATCACCACTGAAAAGTAAGAGTGACGATGAGCAGGAAAGTTGCAGAAGATATGCTATGCCCATCAGGAAGCATGCAGTCACATTCTTCTAGCTGAGAGCACTTTCAAAAACATCTGAAAAAAACCCTAGCTGAGGAAAATGTCAGGGTCCTCATGTCCTATTTAAATCCCCTATCAAGTTCTGTGCAAGAAAAAAAATCTGGAAGATAAATATAGAAGACAAATGATCTCTTTTGATGTATTGTTCAAGATGAAGCATGAACCTAAAAGTCAACATGTCTGTCATTACCTAGGAAATTAATAGTTCCGTATTTTAATTTATTATGAAAACAATGATACATTCTGGTCACCATCATATATTATATCATTTCCCTCTGAACAAAGTTTCATCTCCCTTGTTTGTGTCTGAAATCAGTATTGCCTTCAGCAAGGCGTTGCCAAGGGCACCCAAAATATTCCATTCAGCAGACACTTCTGCAAGAAAACACTGATATTTCCTTCTCAGTGATTCATTGATGTAAGGCTTCTCACATGCCCTGCAAACAAGACATTTAAAAAGCTTCTCCTCAGTTAACAGATCAGAAGGGAGCAAAGTAAACATGCTTGGAAAGGCTTAATATGTACTAGTAAGAGAGGAAATGATCAGGAAATGGATAGTTCCTCATGCTAATGAATGTGTCCCAACAAAAATGCACCTATTATATTCACTATTCTTCCATGAGAGCATTTTTAGAACATTTATTCTGAGTAGATGAACAATATTTAGAAAAACACGCATTGTATTTGCTCATTTTTCTCCCAGGCCTTCACTTAACAATGGGCGACATGAAGGTTTTCCTGAGTTCAACATTTGCTTTCCAGATTTGCGAGATTGGGATAGCCTGGAGCCATGATGTAATCTTAACGATTTCCCCCTATTCTCCATTAGACCATTCCAGTGCTGTAGGAGTATTGTGCCGTATTGATAGCCCCCTTGAGAAGCCTCCACTGAAAGCCTTGTGGGTGTGGTGGTATGAAACATGGAGAGATACAATGCTCCTCAGCATGAGGACATCACCAAGGATGAAACACTCTTGACTTGCAGCAAGAGAACAGTAAGAAACCAGGCAGGTGTCCTGGCACGAGGATCAGGACAGGATGGGCATACAAGGGACATGCAGCAGGAACTGATCACCTCTTAGGTCCTAGAGACATCTGTAAATACATGAAATATTATCTATTTCAAAAGAGGGGGAAAAATAAAAGTCAGGTCATCCTTTGATCCAACAGGTGAAGGGTGTTATTCTCCTAAACCAAAATGTATGTGGAAAAAATACTAGGCCTAAAATTCCAATTTACTAGCTCCACTGAAGTGTTATCAAAATCTGATTACTAAGCAGTAGCATCACTTAGTTACCTTTCTCTGGCGTATGTATCTTCTGTCAGTGGATAGTCCTAGACTGATCTAGGTCTGCTTCAAGTTCTTGGTTTCTCCTCAGTTCCATTTTTGTTTGATTTGGCTCAGTTTTAGACTACTTTTCAGCAGTGAGGCATTTCGACAGATTGTTAAAGTAGCACTGCTCAGTACTCCATAGAGAGATAGCATACGGTTAGATCTCAATTCACCTTTATTCTTTACCCAGTGGAATTATTTATCCCTAACCTTGTTAGGCTTTGTGGAAGTTGCCTAGGTATAATCTAGTGATTTACACTTTCTTGTAATATACAGAGAAAATTGGAAATCTCTAGAGGACGACTGATCTCTTTTGCAAATAGCTACTTAGACGGGTGGGATTCTTGTCCATTGCCCATAGAGGGAGCCTCAGTGACTGGGTTGAACTCACACTCAAGCAAGTCCAGTACCTATTAGATGAAACACATTTCCACTTTGACTATCATTTTGGTCCACCCTCCTGAATCGCATTTGGGGTGTGAAGCTGCTTATTAAATGCTCATTAAAATATCCAGTCTCCTTTGCTGATGAAACAAAACAGAAAAGTTCATCTGATGTTTGTTTTAAATAGGCCAAGGGTCACAGAAGACAGGACAAAATATAATCATCAACTTATAGCAGCATTCACATGCCCAGCCTATTATTTCCAAGTGGATTGCAAAAGCCTAGCATTTTCATAATCAGGTCACAGATGACTAAAATCAGTTGCAAAGGTTAATGCCTGTTACAGCTCTTATTGGTAGAGGGTCTCAATTCATAGAGTATTTTCTCTGCTGTTCCAGTAACAAAACATTATTGTAAAGTAAATCCTATTACTATGGGAATCTATTATCTTTAGACTTCTTATCAATTACAACAATGCCCCACCTGCAAATGAAGACTCTTTTTTGTTAACAAAATGCAGAAGGCATTTCTGAACTTTTCCTGCAACAAAACTTTGCCATCTTTTAACAGCATTTTGCAAAGTCCCTGACATACAATTGACATAATTATAATTGTGTTTTAGTAGGGACCTCCTTCGTGGTGTCGGACTTTCAGAGACGCATCCATCCTCCCTTTGACTCATGCTGAAGCAGTTGGTGAAGAAATTTGTCTTTGGTGCAATTAGCTAATGGGGCAAGGCAAGGGCAGGAGGAACATAACACAGCTGGAAATGTTTTACAGAAGCACTATTAACTTGTGAGTTGTACCTTGTTTGTTGCATTACAGGAGAGAAAGTTTTGTCTTGTGAGTATTAACCCCAATCTCTATAATCCATATAGAGACCAAAAGAGCTACTCTGACTACGTGCTTCCTATGACCGGTAAAATGTAGGCAAATTCCACCACAAATGGAGGCTATTTACTTGTAAAATAGCTTGCTAAGGAGATCATAAGGTTCATAACTGTATTTCCTCAGAACTTAGTTTTTTAGTTTACAACGGACAGCCCAGTGGCTTCCAATTATCATGCACAGTTACCACTGCAGACAGTACATACCTGTAGTAGCCTCACAAACTCTATGAAGTAACAAGTGCTCAGAGAGACCTTCTGCTGTTCCATTGGTACACTACCCCAGTCTGCTTGATGCTAATCAGTGACAGAGAGAGAGCCAAGTCTCAGCATCTCTCTCAGCACACTCAGAGTGCCAAATTACCTTTTGTGGTCATGACAGAGAAAGTTGTAGACAAGGTGGTCATGTGAAGAGGGTAAGCTGCAGAAAGACATGGGCAAATGGGAAGAGGTGGCACTATTTTAGAAGTTTCTAGAAGCAGAATAGAATTTGGGGCTACCGGAGGAGTGATGACAGAGAGGAAAAAAGGCCAGATCATGACCCAGGGTGCACCTTATTGCAAGGTGAAGAGAGGAAAACTGAAGGAGCAGAGAGGGCAGAGAGAGCAGAGGAAAGGTGAACAGGTGTTTCTGCTTTGTCTCCTGTGACAAGAACTAGGTTTTTCCTTCCCTTCCAGGGGCAGGTATCCCTCATCCACCCTACATAGGAAATCCCTTTGGAGCAGGAGATCAAGTGGCATTTGAAAGATTTCAGCACAACGGATATAAAATGGGAATACTAGAAAACACTGCAAAATGCTGAAGGATTTGCAAAGTTACATAGTTTTTTGGACTCTGTAGATGTTAGCAAAGGCTCTCACATTTCAAAGACACATTTCTGGTTCTCGTACGAGGTTGCAGCAGCCCATAATCTTTAACTAATCCATACAAACACTCTTGAAGCTCCTAGGGTGTGTATCTGCCAATTCATTTTAAAGGCTCAGTATATGGCATGACGCAGTTTCCTGTGAAGGTCAAAGAAATTGGTCACTGAAGAACCTCTAGAAGCTGAGGAATTTGGTTTAGTTTAGTGATGGGCCTGGCAGCATGAGGTTAGCAGTTAGACTTGATGATCTTAAAGGTCTTGTCCAACTGTACCAATTCTGTGACTCTGTGAAGCAAAAGATACAAAGTGGTAAGCAAATACTACGTCAAAGTTTATTTTAACCTATATACAGAGTAGAACGGGCTTTAATACTAAAAAACAAAAGACACTACATTTTTTTAGCCCACAGTTGGATCATGCACTGAGGCGTTGTTCTGTAAAACATGTACAAAAAGTTTTCCGTATCCTCCTTTTCTGGCCTCTACTCTGTTACTTGAGAGTCCCTTGTTCATATATATTAAAAGCACACGTAACTATAGAAGAGGACTGGGGAGGCAGGCCTGGCATGTTAACAGGCAGACGAATCAGGCTGCCACCCTTTGCTTGCTCTCTCTTTGCTTTGGTGCCACACTGCTCTGTTCTCCAGAATAGGTCATAAGAGTAGTCCTTCCTTCAGGATGTCCAGATGGACGTCTCCATCTGGATGTGCTATAGCACTTTGAAAGTAAGCAAGGCGGCTAATAACACTGCAGTAAACATTCCCACATTCATTTCCTTTTCTGAGAGAAACACAACTTTTTGTGTCATTCTTTATAAAAAAAAAGATGGCAAATCTCCTTCAGAAACAATTCTGTATTTCATTATCAGGGGTTTTAAAATTCCTAGTGACATTCTTGCTTGCTAAAATGGAGACAGTCTACACCCCTCCCTCCCCAAATGTTCCCTCAGGAACACTTTGTACTTTCCCTTAACTGTTCAGTGCATTCACTGGATCCCAGATGAAAAAAAAAGGCTCAACTTTGCATCTGGATTTCCAATCAGTCACAAATTCATGGCTGTTTTCCCAGACAGAGAGCAATTAAGTGAAACCTGTGAAACCTGTGAAACCCATTACCAAAACCTCTGGAAACATCAGTAAGTACACACACACACACAAAAAATCTGTTCTCAGTATTTCTCAGCCTAAGCTTCCAGGGTTAAACTGGGATTCTAGAAACATTTAGGAATAAATCACTCCCAAGTTCACCTGCTGCCCATTTCCCCTCTAACTCATTAGTATTATGTTCCATATTTTAATTTTGCTTCGTTTATGTCTTACTTCCACTTAATCCACAAACTGAACTGACTGAAGGAGACTCCAGGCATCAGGTAACCCAGCAGCAACAACTGTTAGCCTCCATCCTTCACAGACCAGTGAAACCCAAGAGCTGCTGCTTTCTATCAGCCATCTTACTGGGAATGAGAAAGTGCACTTTGTCTCTTCATGCTTGATAACAAGATCAGCACAGAAATGCATCGTTTGACTAACACAACCCTGTATTGTGGTCACAATAAAAGTTTTCTAGAATTACAGCTGCATATTGTGCTGATGTGTTCTTAAGAAACACTTGGAGAATCATTTCACATTCTTTTCATGCCTAGTCCCCTAAGTAAGTATGCACTTGCCTGATACCTTTTGAGTTTCTCACTAAGGAACTACAGTACTCCAGCCAGCCAAAGGTACTAGTGGATTTGGCATACCTGTAGAGTGTAGAATTAAGATAGCAGTTCAATTCAGAGAAACTAGCTGCCTTCATTGTTTTTCAACAAAGCTTTTGCAAATAATACAACGGTGCATTCTCTTTCAATTCACAGGTCAAATCTGTTAAATGATCTACAGAAAAAGATATGCTCAAGTCATACTCTTCTGAACACATCATAGAGAAGAGAGGAAACTTATTCCTGTCTAAAAATATCCCACAGACGAAACTGGCATCTGTATGATGCCATGTTGCAGTTCTGTCCATTAAACCATGTCTGGGGAGCTAGTTGTTAAGGTTTCAAAATCCTAAATACTCTCAAAAGGCCTGTCAATCAACCATCTGCAAAACAAAATTATTCACCAAACATTACTAAGACAAGTAACTTTTTTCTTTATACTCTGCAGCTTGGGATGACTGTCTATTTCAGCATCAGCATTCTCCACCTTGCAAGCCTACAGCTGCAAACTGTGTCTAGATAAAGGGACATAGGCACACATCTTCTTGAGCACCGTGCATTTTGTCACAAGAGGCAATAAGCACATTTCTCAAGTTCTGCTAAACAGTACTTTTTTTCCCTAGGGTTTGCCATAGCAGTTTTCCTGTATCCCTAAATTTCTCAAGATAGAAAGCAGTTAATTTCTCATCTAACTTGTACAATACATGTTATATATCACACCTCCTGCAACTTCAACATCAAGCCTATAAGTTCTTCCGTAATTGAAACAGTGGTGCATAAAAAAACCTCTATTAAAATCTACCTTCTATTCACAACACTGCAAACAACTTTCTGGCAATGTCACTTTAGATAACATTCCGTGTACTGATTCCCTGCCCATTAAAAAGTTACAATGACAAAAATCTAATATAGCACTAAAGACTAAAACAAGTACACAAAACAGCAAGATATTATTACAGAGTGATATAGATAATGTGAAGAAAAATATCAAGATTTCCATCTATGTAGAGTGGCTTGAATTTTTTCTTTCAATCAGAGAGCTGTAAAAAACAGGGACAATTTTAGTGGGATTGATTGTGATAAGGCTCACCAAGGCAAGATAAGGACTGGGCTAAATTTTTTGGTGCTGATAACTTACCATAAATTCAAAAATATGCATCAATTAAGCACCTACATATCATGAAACTTTTCCATCCATGGTGTTCCCAAGATCATTTAGCACCTAAATATGGCCTAAAATGGATATAATACTAATTTACTTAGTACAGAAGTGTCAAAACTCAAACTAATCAATGAGATCTTGCTTGACAAGCTTGTTAACCTGGTCCAGCTCTTCCTGCTATCTTTCCCGAAACTCCCACAGTGATAGGAGAGGACTGCTCTGCAGTGCCAAACAAACTGGCCTGGCAGAACCAGCCAGCCTTGGCTACCAGCCTTCCACCGACAGGACCCATAGTTTCTTCCATCATAGGGTGACATCCGGGAATAGGCTGAATTTATTACTCAGAAATGACTCTTTTCCTAGGGGCTTCTCAGAGCTGATCAAGAAGCCAGCAGAAACAGGAAATATTCACATGTTTTAAGAGTTGTATTTGCAGTGCCAGAGGGAGGTGAGATGAACAACCATGTGGTTATGTGGCCTGCTGTACAAAGATTAGGTGCTAGTGACTTAGTCTATCATCTATTTTATCAATGTGGTTTCTGTTGCATTTTCTTCAATTACAGGACAGAGTATCCATTAGAAGTAGCAAGACACAATTTCAGCATTTGGTCCAGAACTTGTACAAATTATACCATTAGTGTATGCAAATCAATATCAGAAACTTTGCAGGGCTCTAAATGCGGAGAGGAGACAAAGGAGTTTAAGCACAAAAACATAGGGTGGACACAACCACTTAAAGTATGTGTTAACCATTCAATCAGTTAAAAAAATAGATTTTACCATTTCTATTTTAAATGGTATTTGTCTGCCTCAATATATATTTTCTGCCAATATGGGAGAAATATGCAGAAAATGAACAGTTGCGGGCTTTGTGGTTTTAAGGAATCATTTGAGGCTGTAACACTCAGTGTAATGACATCTCCTCATGTAGGCAGTGCTGGGATATATAGCTGGAGTCAGCTTTTGTACCCATCTGGTCCCTTCTCAGCTTTTCTATTGGTTCACAAAGCATCTTTCATACCACTATTGAAGACTGCATTCTGTAGGTTGATGACATTGTGACTGGATTCCTCCATTCACAATTCGGCACTGTCATCACCCCATTTTGCTACCTCACATGGTCAGAGTCCTAGGCTACTGCAATACATCTAGCAAAATCAGTACAAGGATGAATAAAAGAAAGAAGCGTTCAATAGCTCACTACTAGAGTGAACAGCTGTTTGGGTTTCTGAATAAATAAAAACTTCTGAAAGGGTTGAATTTTCACACATATTTATGCTAGTCATACCAAAAGGTATTGTCCCTGTCCTATGGTGTAGAAGGAGAGGATGAAACAAAAGTACTCTGAGGAGATATTGTGTCTTTTCTAAGAGGATAGCGTGCAGGATCCTTGAATTTGGTGCCTTTTGAAATGTTGAAATCCCCAGATGCACATTCTTTCTTCACAGATTACATTCCCCTTAGAGCGATGAGCACACAACAGCTGTCTTCTTTCCATCAGCAAATACTGTACCAGGCTTGTTTTTGCTCTCTGGTGCAGTGCTGTGAAAGGATAAACCAGGCCAATGTAGGTATTTCCATTTAGGGCCTTAAAGGGCAAGAAGCTGAGGATTACAGCTTTGTCCACACCACTGTAAGAGCAGTGGATTTTGATCCTTTCTGGTCTCATGAGTAAAAATTATGACTGCTTCTCCTTTGCCTGCTTATCCTATAATTCCCTGAACAGATGTGATAAGCAACTCAGAGAAAACTGCTTTGCAAAATACAAAAATTGGGCCTTGCAACAGTCCACATTCATGAATGTAGCATTTTTACTGTTTCCAACACTTTCTAAGGTCTTTAGTCTTTCCAGAACATTAATTTGTCACATTAGGTGCCTTAATGCATACACATATTTTTTTCCCCTGCCTTCCCACATCTATTTTGCATGATCTCTGTAAATACTGGACAAAACCATATGCCTGTCATTCAAAGCACTCTAGGGAAGTTTCCCCCAAGGGAGACAGCTGCATCTTTTGTGGAAATGTGGAAACAATTGCAGAGAGAGTAGGTGTCAGGAGAGCTTTCTCAGCCAAAATGCTTCCCAAGGCTTCTGCTGAGGCAGGAAGGCCCTACACCACTTTCAGCACAGCTGGTACCACACCACACACTGCTGACTTAGGGCTGAGGCTCATCTCCAGAAACCTCTCACCTGGCTGATGCAATCATGCTGTACTTTCATATCATTTCAACCACTTGCCTTTCACCTGGGAGGTGCATGCAACATAGAGGGTGCACTATGGCAGCCTTGAGTGAAATATTTTGGATTGTGAAATGATGGCCATTGAGCAATGATAAATCCACTTTAAGCCTCATTATCTCATTGCTTTATTAAGTGAAACCATGTCTGCAAGTATATCTGAATCACACTTCCAAAATGAGGCTTTTCAACAGCCTGTTTTGTATAGAGCTATCTTGAATCCCTGGAAAATCACCTCCCCAAGCTTCCTCTCTGTTGACCCGTTTTTAAGTTTAGTTATAGGCCCATCTTATGGGCCTAACAATGTACATTTAAAGCAGGCAAATTTTAAAGAACCTTTGAAAGCAATTCGTTTATCACAATATTGACATCAAGCATATGGCCACACGCAAGCCTGAAGTCTTTAGCTACCATGCTCTCAAAAAACAGTAGACCAGACAAAAATAATAGACCCAGTAGAAAAAAAAAAGTGACATAAAAATGTATCAATGTAATCAAAAGGTCTTGAGAAGTGACATTCTCTCTTCCTTTTGGACCACCTTATCTCTTCTCTTTACCTTTTCTATCTCTCCCTGCTAGCTTCTTTTCTCTGCTTATGCAGATAAGTCAGAGAGTAGAGAGGGGTTTTTTTCAACACTGCTTTAAAGCATGGAAAACTACAATGCTCCAGAAGGAAGATGAAAGCAAATTCAACACAACACCTTCCTGACAAGATGCTGAAGTGCCAGATGTAGCACAAAGTGAAGTATCATGGGTTTTTTTCTTCAAGGTCTCACTCTGTTCCACTCTCATATATTCTCCACCTATGGTACTCACCGGACTCTTGGTGACTGTACCCACCTGTTTTGTGAGGCAGTCCCTTTGAGCCCTTTTCTTCTCAGTGCTTCAGTCTGTGCTTGACTATAATATCTCCTAATATTCCTGTACTATTGCTCCTGCAACAATATCCTTCTTCCAGGTGTTGTTTCAGTGTGGCATTTACATTCACCTTTAAATTATGTATCATTCACAGTTCAAAATGCTTCCCTTTCAGTTTCACCAAAGTAGCACAAGATGTAAGTGGTGAAATTTGTCCTAGCCATCCGGCCCTCAAATTAGGAGGAATTTCTTTACTGAAAGTGTTGTCAGACATTGCAACAGGCTGCCCAGGATGGTGGTGGAGTCACTGTCCCTGGATGTTTTTCAGAGAGTGGATGTTATGTTGCACTTAGGGAAATGGTCTAATGGTTGATAGGACTGGGGCAAAGGCTGGACTTGATAATCTTAAAGGTCTCTTCCAGCTGAAACAATTCTATGATTCTATGATATAGGCTGGGTCTAAAGAAACAAAGGGCACTACTTAATGCAATGGGCAATTTAATCCAAGGTAGATTACAATCTCAGTTCTCCATAGAGATCATTGAAATGAATAGGACATCTTTGTAAAGAAGGCTGCCAGAACTATAGCCATCGTAGTGCCACAGTATAGGGTACCAAGCAAATGCATAATGTGTACAGTCAGCCCAGAACAAGCTACAAAAAACATATGATTGTTACAAACTCACCATTGTTTCAATTGCACATAGCTTTAATTCCACAATTACAGTAGCTACAATGCCTATAAAGGATATTCTCTAGACCTGCAGGTCAGCTAGTTGTTCAGGTGCATTTCTTTGAGTCCATGCTAAAGCCGCTAAGTTTAACCCCATACCAAAAAGAGAGGAAAATGTGACAAAGGATCTGCCACAGGAGGATAGAAGGAAACTTATTAATGAGGGGGGAAAAAAGAGAAGAAACCTTAGTAAGAGTGAGAGTGCCACATGCAGGAAGTAGTTCCTTGTCCTGATGAGGGATTTGGGCTTTGGTCATAAGTTCCAGAGTTAAATTAGTCAGTCTAAAAACATCATTTTTTAAAAGGAAACTTCTGGCATCACGTTTTGAGACTAAATGCCCCTGGAGCAAAGAGAGTGTCGCCAATGACAGGGTGACCCTTGTACTGAGGGACAGTCACCTCCTCTGCCTCCTCACCAGCTCAGTACATACATGGGCTTGACACTCTCTGTCCAGCAATGCTGTTCTCGCCATCAATGACTTGTGGACCTTCCAAATGGTGGATTTTCAGAAACTTTAACTAATGAAATCAAGCCAGGCTTTCACTGGCCTTCAGTGAGGCCTGTGTCTGTCTCACTTTGCACTTTTTCATTTTTTGCAGCCAAATTTGCTCAAAAAAATGAACTTACCATGCGGAAGTTATTTTCTCGTTCTTCCCATAAAGCTCAGCCAACAAACAAGAAATACTTCCAATAGCCCTTCTTTTTTTGTTTGAAAGAAAAAATTCAAATAGAAAGACAAATGGTTTTAAGAAGTATGAATTGTTCCCCTCTTGAAAACAGAGGCCTGTAATGGAAATGTATAAGCACTCACAGGAGTTTCTGGTGCTCCCGTTATGTTACAAGAAAACTAGACAGTTTTGCTAGTGTGCATGCATGTGAAATGAAACTGCAGGTGAGTATGCATTCTTCTTTCAGATAAATTTGTCTACTACCTCAGTAACATGTATTATTACCAAAGAAAAAGTGATTATAGAGGAAATAGACATAATTTGTTAGTGGATTTCTTTCTCATCCATAGTGAGCACTCTACACACACATGCACAAAGTAACCCACTTTTTTTTCCTCTTTCCAAAAAATCAACTTTCTTGAGAAAAGTTTAAAAATTACTTTATCCACAAGTGCATGCATGTGACACGCATGAAATGTTTAATGAACTTCCTACTGAAAGACACACAGTTCTCCAAGCTGTCAGTTTGTACATCAGTACTAATATTCTTTCCAAGGACACGTGTAATTTCTCGATACATGTGCAAGTTACTTATCAGTAACGATGTTTTGGAAATAAACAATCTCAGATAGTATGTCAATGCCTCACAGCTATGTCCCCAGCTCATTTGGATATTAATGAAATGGCCGATAAACAAAATGTTCATTTTAAAATTAAACTACTGAAATCAAGGATTAAGTAAAAGTAAGTATTTCTATTAGTGGAGGTAAAAATCTGCCAATTTGACACCTAAAATTAACATCTGAGCTGCCATCAGTAGTTTATTTACTTGCAGGAAAATGAAGTTTATCCGATTTGAGTCACAAAACAGTCAAGATTTTTTTTTTTTAATATTTACCTTAATTTCATTTAATTATCTCTGCAATTTTTCATTTGAAGATTACATTTTAACATAAGATTGAGATATCTAAATGTGTAATGTGTGTCTATCTGTTCTTCAGTTGTATAAATCCCTTCATGTTCAGCAGATATCTAGCCAGTAGAGTTGACAGAACCTGTTCTGCTGCTTAGCTGACCAATGAATGTGTCTCCTTTAAAGTGAGCTGCACCATCAGGCTCCACTGACTGAGTTGACTTAAAGCTCATGTCAGCTGCCTAACATAAGGCTCCAGTGCCACCATTGGTGCCTTGGATTTATACCCGGCCTCTATCTGCCTCCAGCAGGCAGCAGGACTTCATTAGGTCCTACATGGTAACCACCAGCCATGTGGAGAGGACCCAGTGCTTCTCAAATGGTGCCAGGCACTGTGTAGGGGCACTGGATTGAGGAAGGCTCCTAAAGAACATGCGGACATCTAAGGGAGACACCCAAAATGGGTGTCCCAGTTAGAAGTTGAATCCTGCCTTTTGTTTCTTTTTATTCAAAAGATTAAAACCAGCATCCAACTCCATGATGGGTTCAGGAAAAAAAAAAAATCTTAGAACAACTTTCCAGTCTTTCAATTTGACCAAAAAGATAAAGGAAGTCAGTTTTTTCCTTTGATCTCCATCATTATATCTCATTTAGCTGGTTCCCACAAAAAAATAACAGCCAGGCTTTAAAAGTACACATAGGATCATAAATGTTTTTTGTCTGTAGAGATAATGCACATCATTTTCAAGTCACATGAATTTGTTCTAGTTACATGGCCTATTTTTACAACTGTTCATCTTTCCCCATTCATGTCACAGAATCACACAGATGTCCTTTGCCTTTGTTTCTGATGTGCGTCAGTTTTTATTCCATCCTTTCTGTTTCTTCAGTTTTAGTACTCCCCTTTTTAAACAAGAGACCTGTTTGTTGGTGAGACTCATACATTCCTTTGTATATTTTTTTCTGTAACTTTCTTCATAAAATGATAATCTGTTGAAGAGCACAAGATATTTGTGCCTGAATATCATATTTACCATAAGTTTCTTTAGAGAAAATGAAGAAAAAATAGGCCTGCAAAGTCTCTGCTTTTTGTATTAGAAGGTATCTTCTTTCTGTGTTAGAAGAGTTCATCCCATACTTCAAACATTCTATTTAGGACCTCTGTTGATGATTTTTCTGTGTGAAAAAGAGTAAAAACATTTGTCCTTCTCTGAAATTTCCCAATATTTTTTATTTAAACTTGTAAAAATTAAGTTAGCAAAAAGCAAAATAATCTAATCAATGTCCTTAGGCAAAATTTCCTTCAAGAGTATCAGAATACTCTAATCATATAAAGCGGTATAAAGTCCCAATCTACCAATCTTCCTTAAAATTTTCAATAATTTTTGAATGCGTTTTAACTACATTTGAATGATCCAATGTTGCTTGCTGTAAATTACTGAGTCTTTCCTCAAAACTATCACAGGGTAAATATTTTTAAACGTTTAAATTTACTTCCTGTACTATCATCCATACCCCTGGTTTTGTTTTCTAGCTGGATATTCAATATTATACTAACAAATGCTTTAATAACACCCCCCAAAAGGGCACATAGCTCAGCTTGTAATGAAATCTATTTAAAACTGTAATTGATTTTAACAGGCACCAAACAGATTTCAGCCTGTTTTACAGTTCTGAGATACATCAGATCAATTGCCCTCACCTTCATGATCAGAGTTAGCATGTGGTTGCAGATGGCTGACTACACAGAAACATGCTGCTTATTAAGGTAGAGTTTCTTCTTACATAAGAGTTAACCAAAAGATTAAATTGAAAGATATGAATGAATAGTCCAGGTGCTAAACTGAAAGAGAACAGTAACTTGGAAAATATCTCCATTTTTTGTCTGGAGAACAAATAATAATAAAAAATAAAGACTTCTGATAATTAGTTGTGCAGTTGTGAGTGGTTTTTCTTTTTGTTTTGGTTATCTTTTTGGAAAATAGCTATTTTTTTTAAGCATTTTCTTGGGCTGCAGGAGCAAAAGGCAGGTTTCTAATGTCCCCACATCTATCGTGAATTTGTGTAATGGTAGCTTTTGCTCCACTCAGCAAGAGGCTGTGCAGCAGCAGGTAGGGATCTCTGGGCTGTCCTGCTGCTATATATTTCCAAGCTAGATTAACATTAAGAGACAACAGCAGCCTGAAAATGCCTAAGTAGGATTTTTGGATGATTTGTCTCCACGCAATCCCTCTGTGCTGGCACCAGCCCAGGCACAGCTGCTTTCCCACGGGCTGCTCAAGGCCTGAGGTCCAGCAGCCACATCCAGCATTCAGTGGCTGCATCCATTCCTGCTGTCAATTGCTTCTGGTGCAGCCACCAGGTGATTCCTCCTTTGTCCACACACAGACATGTCCCCAGGTGTCAGATTGCTACCAGGAATAGGTGCCTTTCTGAGCAATGCCTGTGTGGCATTGCAGTGAGAAGGGATGTGGTGAGAATGATGTCTCCTTTTTAGGAGGTTTCCACATTCTGTCATGCATGGACTTCAGCACCAATGTGTGTTCCACAGGACAAATGCTTCACAGCAGTCTCTCAAGAGTTTAGCTCACTCAGGATCTCCATGGCATCTCCTACATGGTCAAGAAGGAATATGCGTTCATCTTGCTTTCTTGAATTCCATGGATACATACACATAAGTAGACACTGATCACTTCAGTTACTGATATTTAAATTTAGTTCAATCGGTGGGAGAATAAGTTTGAAAAAGTTGAGTAAAAGAAAATAAAGTCTTGCCAGTTTTATGGCCAGCAGAGTAATTAAACTCAAGTAGCCTTTTTCAAGGACAACTTAAGCTCAACAAAAATGCATCTCCAGAGAGACAAAATGTTCCTTTCTAGCCAGTACTTGCTTTTATAAAATAAAATAAAGACTGAGGTTCTGGTATTACCATAAATTCTGACTTAAAAAAAAGCCCCAAAAAACAGACTGGATAAGCCTTGGTGTCTTTGATTGGGATGACAAGGAATACTTTGTAAACTTGTGTGTAGAAAGGAAGTGGAAATTGAATGCTATTTGTATTGCTTAGAGGCAGAAGTCTGGTTGAAATCACATTCTTATTAAAGTTTTAGCGCCTATGCTGCCAAGCACAATATTAATGAAAAAATCTGAGGGATTAAGTTCTGAAGTTCAAAAGCAATTTTGCGAAGAAGGTAAGCCTCATTTTTACAGGCCAAGTAAAAATGAATAGTTGCTAAAATTCCAGATATCAAATGAATAATACACAAAGGAAGGAGTATCATGGGAAAACAGAGTATCACTGGTTTTTTCTGATGAGAAATCAGACCAGAAACGCCTGTCTCCATTTGTGGCCATTTTGAAAAGTCAAAAGGTAACAAAGAATGCTTACTGGATAAGCTGAGACAGACAATTAGAAATTGCTTCTAGATTTGGTTTAGTGGTACAGATCAAGCACAGGTCATTTGTGAGGAAAAGTTTTTTACACATGATAGCAGCTCTTCTTTTGTCCCTAAGCTGACATTGTTGGTTCTGCTTGTGTTTTACACCAGGAATGCAATGACAAAAATTCACTACTACATTTGGTACTGATTCAGAAAATCAGCAATAACCTGAAGGCTTCAGGCATGGAGAGGAAACTTGAGAAATTGTCTTTGCAGCTCACAATCAATCAGCAGTGGCTGGGAAGGCAATTCAGACAGTTTTACTGGTTCTCTGCCGCAAGTCTATCATTTTTCTATGGCACTTTTAAGACATCTTTTTTCTTTGATATGAAAAGCAATGTGTTAAGGAATATGCTGCTTTCAGACTGGAATAAATCTCTATTGCCCAATTTTTGAGGAATTTGTGAAGGAAGATGAAAGTTATTAAGAACAAGAGAAGCATTCAACGGGGCAAAAACTGGACTTAGAAGAAGCCTACTGAAAGTTTTACACGTGACACACCTACATTGTAAATTACATTTTTCCTTCACAGAGAAACACACAATTCAGTAATTCAGCCCCCTCCATCATAACACATTATAAGCCAGCACTGCTTGTCCATTCATCCAAAAATGCACATTCTCAGAAACTGGGAACTGTGTAGTTCCTAGTGGGCTGCTTGGATTATAATAGTAAGCTGTTTCCTTCTGAGCCCACTTAGTGGCAATAAATACAGTTTTCGGGATGATGATAATAATAAATGTATAGTGTTCTCCAAAGAAAAAAAGAGCCTTTACCATTATTTACCATAGAGCATTAGCTGGGACATGCAGAACACCTGGAGACAGCTCCACCTCTTGTGCAGACCCTGACTATGAAATGCTACCAAGTTTTAGTATGCCTAGAGAAGTATTGTGTAGACAGTACCTGACAAGTTCTTGTGACCTATCATTTCCTCCATAACTATTCCTAACTGCAAAACCTCCAACCCTCTGTGGGTAAACTGTTCTCTGGCGGGAAGAATGAGAAACTTTTTTCTGAGTCATTAGCCAATGAAAATGAAGGCATTTCTTACACATCATTCTACCTGCTGCACAGAATAACAACAAATCCAACCTGCAAGTATGCAAACGGAATTGCCAATTTGGACTTTTCAAGACCCTGATAGAGCAAAGCTATGGCTGACCTGACACAGTACTAGTGATAGTCCTGTTTCGAGTGGGAGATTGGATGAAATGACCTCCAGAAGTGTATCCAATGCTTGCATGAAACTATGGAGCGTATATGCAAGTCTTAGACGTTTAGACTTTGTTGGGTTTGCATTTGAGTTGCAATTGTTTTGTAATTTAACCCAAAAGACTATATTTAATGAAGTTGGTGGTATTCTATCAGTGCACCCGTGATTTCTGATGACATATTGTTGCACATTATACTTCTGTAGCTTGCCTATCAATTCAATGGATTGCAGAGGACTTTTGATTTCAAAATAGGAAAATGGAACATCAACAACTCAATATGGTCCCTCCCATGTAAGAAGGATGCAATTAGCTTCAGTCAGCGGCCTGACATGAAAACAGAGCGCCGTGGCATCACAGAAGCTGCTAATATTGGTTAAAGCCAGAAGGAAGAACTTCCAATATCTTGCAAACAGAAAAAAACTTTCTAAAGAGAGCAAAATCATTACTAAACACAGGTTAAGTAAGCTCCTTTGTTCCCTTGGGTTAAATTGTTTTAAAAGCTGTAAGAATGTAATATCTCCATTATGTTTTGATTGTTTTCAGAGACGAGAGATCATTTCTTCCGAAGTGCTAACAGTGGCAACAGCCTGATCAAGACTGAAAGGGAAAAATGATAAAGTCAAGTTCCTTTTCATGCTAAGCACTTTCAGAGCAGCTTTAGGCCTCAAAGAGACTCATCCGCTGGAGATGTTGAATCAGCAGCACCTGCAAGGTGATGCTGAGCAATGGAAACTTTCAGGAAAGCTTAAGGGAAATATTGTAGAGATAAAACTCCCTCGTTTTTCAGTCTCAGTCTGAGGGGAAAAAAAAGCAGATCAGATCTGTGTATGTCACATTAATATTTTAGTGAGTGTGAGGGTAAAGAATATGATTAAAGGTGGAGCTGATGAAGGTGTGGTGGTTTTTGCATAATTTTAATCTGAATTAATGGGAGGAAGAGATTAACATAATTTAAAAAACACATTCTTGAGGTTCTCCCCTTCTCTTAGTCTCTTTCTTCAGATACTTCTATGACCCCATTATTTTAGTGTGTTGAATATTCTGATAAATGCCTATGAGGAAGAGAAGTATTATCATGACATCTTTCAAATGAGAAAGAAAAGCACAGAGGCTACAGTCAGATGTTAGAAGACACATAAGCACATGGCTTTGAAGATCTATGCAAAGTAATTGTATTTACTCAAAGCAATACAGATTAGAGTCAGTGTCTTATAGTCTTGTTCACTGACCACTTTAATAGCCTCCTTCTCTGTAATTTATTGCTCAACAAATAGACATAATTCGATGACCCTCAATAGTTAAAAGCACTTGTTCATTTTTCTGTTAAGATATTTAAACTAAATTAGTCCTGTCACAGTCATGTACCATAATCCTCTGATTTATTCTGAGATTAATATGAGAGTAAATAACAAACAATATTTCAGCAATATTATTTTTTTCAAGGATGTTGTGTATATTTGCAGACTAAAAGAAGTAAAACCTCCTTACATCAAGTTTTACGAAAATATAATTTCAGTTTTCAGCCAGATACAAGGCTAACTGAGATATGGCAGAAAAGATGGAGAAGAATAAACCCGTGCTGAAAAATCTAGCATAGTCATGATGGGGTTTTTTTCTATTATTTAGTAGATAGGGAAGATGAGTTGACAGAAATGTGTGGTTTAATAAGGAAAATAACGTTCTCTGTACAAAACTTATTCAGTCAAACACATCAGCATCATTGGGCATGGAATGTAATACCACTCTTGCATACTGAGTTGTTCTATTTATAGCCATTTTTCATTTTCATGCAACATGCTTGCAGTAGGAAATATGCTAGCAATGCATTGAGAAATCCATATCTAATGTTAACTAGGCTCTTTTCAGTGCATGTTTCTTCTGCTCCAAAAGTCAATGGGAAAGCTGTTCACAGACATTACACTGTATCATTCCCCAAAGCAAAACCCAAGAGTGCTCCAGAATGGAACTCTGCAGAATTTAGGACACGGATTAAATGTCTCTCGAATTGCACAGAATTTAAGTAACCCATCATTTAGATTATCTTTATAGCAGTTTTCATCACCTATTTCCAGCAGCCTAAAGGATTTGCCTGTCTGACAATTTCCTGACTGGCTTCTGTTACAAAAACATCTTTTAGTTTTCCACCTATAGTGTCATTTAATTTGGATTCTTGAATGTAGATATAGATTTACTTTCTTTAATTGAGTCTTTTTTAAAAAATCTCTTTCATCTTCAGGGGAAATGTTACATTCTAAAGCTTAGAAAGTACAGTGCATTTAGTCAATCTACCAGTTCATCCATCAGCCATTCTCTCTGAGCCTCCTTTATCTACGTTTCCACATACTTGTGCATAGAATCTATACTTTTTTCTGTGCTGTTTTCTTTATTTCACTTCACTCATGTTTCAAAATAGATTTTACTTCTTGTATTTTCCCCACAGACCAAAGCAAGAGCCACCACACCTGTGCTAAGTTCTTAAAAGAACAGGCATACATCTGAAAACTCAGTTACTAGGAGTGCCAGCTGAACCTAAATTTGACCTTGACGCTTTATTAATATCTGATACAATCCTCTTTGTTAAATTATGCCAAAACTGTGCACTAGCAATAGGATGCAAGGAAATGGAGTTAAGCTGTGTCAGGGAAGATCAGATTGGACTTTAGGAAAAGATTCTTCACAGAGAGTGTGGTTGGTAACTGGAACAAGCTCCCCAGAGAAGTGTTCATGGCACCAAGCATGTTACAGTGCAAGTAGCATCTGAACAATGCTCTTAGTCATACGATTTAGTTTTATGTAGTGCTGTGAGGAACAGGGAGTTGAGCCTAATGATCTTTAAGAGTCTCTTCCAACTATAGTTATTCTATGATTCTGTTCTATGATTAATACTCATCTCCCCATAACCTTCATAGTCTGGGTATGGTACCTCACATGTGATATTTCATCATGAAGTATATTTTATCAGCACTACATCATCTCCTCCCACCACATAAGTTGGTGCTGAGCCTAGATCCCTTTTCTTGGTAATCTCCTTGTATGCTTTGCAAGGCTCCACTTAGGTCCTCCCTAAATCTTCTCTTCTCCAGGATGAACATGCTCCAGTGGGTTAGGAAGTGAATTAGCTGTGGGATTCAGCTCACTTAAATATTGTCTTCTAAAACTTGGGTATCTCAGATTGGTGTGTTGTCTAGAGTAACCTCACCATTGGAGAATTATGTTCTTAAGGAAATTTCTCTTGGAAAATAGGTGTGCAAGGGAGGTGGGAAGAACTTGCAACTTCAAATGTGAGATTTCCTGGCTTGCAAGACAAAGCGCCTAACTACTTAGATAAAAGCAGAGAATTATCCAAATGGCAGACTTCAAGTGTCATGAATCTTGCTGGTAGGAACACGGACTGTTTACTCTGGTGTCTGATTGCTATGTTTGGCATTGGACAAGAAACATCACCTCTTTATTCTTCTTTTCCTCTCAGAAGAAAAGAGTGATGACTGACCTGAGTGCTTTGCCGAGTGTCTTGATTTTCACATATGAAAAGTGCCAGATAAGTGGAAAGGGCACTGGTCCAGCATGAAGCCATAGGAGAATGAATTGCTGGGCAGAAAACATGATACTTTTAAGTGGCACACCCCAGTGGTGACAAAATGTATCTTTTTTCTGTGCTCAGTTTTTCTTTCCATTTCTAAATAGAAGAAACATTGCTAAAAAGGCCAGGCCCCATAAACGGAAAGAGATAGATAGATAGATAGATAGATAGATAGATAGATAGACAGACAGAAAGATGAATGCCCACCTGGGAAAGGCTGGTTGTATGCAGACCTTGCTGACAAAAATCTTTCCTTGTTACAAGGTTACTCTAAAAGCATACATAAAAACAGAAGAAAGCTGGCACCTGCCTAATCTTATCTTCGTAATTGCACCTCTTAGAGCTCAGGACACACCTTTATTTAAATACAAGTAAAGCTCAAAATCTTTCAGAATCAATCTGACTTTTTATTTAAGTGTTGTAAGAAAATGACTCAACACTGTAATTACCTCTGGCCATAATTGATTGTATGTGTTTACACAGTAAACAAAACACTATCTGGAATTGAGCACTACATTTAAGCACAGGTTAGGTTATTGCAGCAATATACCAAATATAATGTCATCAATGTGTAACAGGTGGCTACTTAATACCAGTTAGTAACGTTCAGCATTCATTCTAAATAATGCATTTAGAGCCAAATTAGTTGTCTTGCAGGAACGATCAGTTTGACTGATAGTGCACTGTACGGCATGACTAATAAGCATTATCCAGTTTTATTAAGCACTAACTCACAGCTACATGGTGATGTCAATCTTTATCTTTGAAATACTATTTTTAAAAAAGAGTGAATAGTCTGTGCTTCTTTAAGGGTGATGTATTCTGTTATAGAAGCAGTGCAGTACTCTTCAGTCCCTAAATTCACCTTCAAAGCCCTTATGGTCTCATCTTGACAACTGAAAATGACAATTGGCCAGTCCCAATTTATAACATTGTCTGTCTGTTTGAATGTCGTGTAGTAATACCATTTGATCAATGTAATATTTTAGATTCGTGTGTACCAAACAGTGATAATTTTGAGAAAACTATTTTAAAAAGACAGAGAAAAAGAGGAAAAACTTTTTCTGAGTATGTGCAGAACAGATCCACAGAAGCATTAAAACTTTTCATCAAGCCCATGTCCCACATATTTTTTCCCTATATTCTCAAAGCAATTAAAATGATAAAGGAATGGAAGTCAGTAACATAACTGATCCTGGTATACAGATTCATTGGCATGCAGTTCACAACACGTTTTTTAAATGGATAGGAAGAGCCTTTCAGCAGCTGGGGAAGGAGAAAACATAGGGAAGCCAGGTCCTCCTATCCTACTGCAATGGCTTCAGACTCCTAACAGAAGATATTGGGTATCTTGCAGTTCATAGTAATACTAGAGCAAGATTGCCGCTAGACTAATATTCGTATTAGTCCTTTTGCCATCTAGTTCCCATCACCTGTGGTCATCTCCTTCCACTCTTGTACCTTGCACCAGATGAAGACCTAAGTGATGTAAGCAGGTGTCACTGAGGAGCTGCAAAGGCCAGTGACTGTCATTGGACTCCACTGAATTGAGGCCCCAAGTGGAAAGAGCCCTTCTTTTTAGATAGTTCCATTCACATGACGATAGTGCATTGAGCCATGCCTCAAAGAATAGCAAAAAGACAGATTGTGTACATGCAGGTGGATGTGCTATATGGAGATGGAGTGCTGGAGGGGTGTTTTTTTAGGAGAAAAGTATACTTGCAAATGGAAATGACTGCCTGCAATGTAAAAAGATTTTTTTCTTTAAAAAAAATTGGTTTTACAGAGTTAAGGGGAAAATAATCTAAAAATTACATTTTGTAACATTTGAAAAACTGAAATATCTTCAGAAAAGATCAGTCACAGAGTCAATAGTGGTGTACTGTGGGTCCTACTGGGAAGCTGAGAATACCTCCTCCCACATAACGTAAAACTCATACTGCTAGGCAAGGATGATTGATTCATTTATAAACAGACAGACTGGAACAAGAATGGGAAGAAGAGGAAGATATGTCTCATTAGTAGCATAAATTACTCAGTTTTAGTTTGAAAATAATCTCAATTTAAAGTGAGGATTGTTCTGTTTCTTAACCATAAGCTTTTTTCAGAGTGGAACTCTTTCTGCATTCTACTTCTACACACTCTGTTTCACCAGAGTATTTCCTTGTGTTAGATACAGTCTGTTGATCTTTCAGATCACAATCAATTTATTACTTTTCCATGGTTAACTGAATTAACACCCCTCAATACCTGAATTAAGATGCTTTGATGACAGATGTAGCTCCCTTGACTGTTGTTTGCCATGGAACACTATAGACCTACTCTGTAAGCATCAGCTTGATGCATCTGATTTCTTTTACTACGTCCAGCAGCTCCCACGTTTGTCTATGCCCCAATTCTTTGCCCCCTCGACAAGAATAAGGAAGATACCAAGATCTCTGGGGTAATATTTTAGAGGATTTTATAGTTTAGATGTACTTGTGACACCTAGTGGTTCTGGCAGAAAAATGCAAATATTTTAGAGGAAGAGGAAGTAAAGAGTGGGTCAGGGAAAAGATAAAGGGATTTAATATCACCTACTGGAAGACAGTTACTAGAGCAACCTGAGAAAACACACAGCTGAGCAAATTCCCTGGGGAGGTGGCACACCTGTCTAAGGCAACCACCCTTTGTAACCCATCACATAAGCATTGAAAAATTCAGCTCTAAAAAACACTTCTCAAGTGGAGTAAGACTGATCATAGAACTTTGGGTAAAGTGCTCAAGCAATTGCCCCAGCCCTCTCCATGAAACTGGAGGTGAGCACAGAAGCTGTGGGTGATGGCATCAAGAGAGTGTCTTAAAGGCATACCTGGGATGAAGCAAGGTTATTGATTCAGGTGATTTCACATCTTGAAAAAAAACCAAGGAAAACGTTATAACCAGTTCATTGCTGATTCTTCACAAAGCAGTTCTTTAAATATGACAGTTCAGTACTATCCAATCACCCAAGACTTTCACGATAGTCAACAGAAAAATATGGATGTTTCCCAAGCCATGGACTCAGATCTTAGGTGGGCTGAACTACTCTGTGAAGAAGCCTGTTTTAATACCCTAACAAGATCCCTTGAGTTGTATGAACTTTGGAAAAAGACAAGATTGAGAGTAGGTACCTGCCTGATGCATAGCAAGCCAACTGGGAGTCATGGTGACTAGGCAGTGTAAGCTGTGCTGGCTGCCTGAGACCCTGCACTTCTGAAGGAACAACCTGTTTGCTGTTTCAGGACATAGCTCTTCATCAGATAGCCAAGCCAGTAACATAAGTGTGCAAAATCTCAAGAATCTTCTGCATTGGAGGCTCTGGGAGAAAACCGCTTTTGATGGTAGAAAGAACATCCAATGGCTTTTAACAGTATCTAAAACAAATTGAAACAATGGAGTGCAATGCAGTACAAAAGTCCCTAAGAGACAGGCATTCACAATTAATTAATAATAGTGTCTATTTCTATGCAGTTGTCCATTAACACAAAATAACCATCTGAAGATCTTTAACAGAGAAAACATAAACAAAAACAATTTGCTTCATGACTGAACAATTTTGCACGGCTAGATATCAGATCTATGAAAACACTGTTTGTAAGCATGCAGATACAGACATAAGTATACGCATGGTTGCAGATACTCATTGTGACTCATGAATAGTGTACGTGGTGTGATTCACACAGCTCCTGGGAGGTTTATTTGGTGATGAGTACGCTTTGTACCTCTTCCTGTATCGTGACCTCTAGCGTTACAGTGCACCACTGTATGTCTCTCAAACAAAGTATGTTTGCAGTGGACTTGGCAGCTTAGCCCTCAAACTCTGCCACTTGATGTTTCCAGGTAATATCTGCCCTTCTTCACTGCTTCAGCAGAGGAAAAATGCCTCAAACGGATGCTTCAGCTTAGGTTAGGTGAGATGGGTCTGACTCCCTAGTGTGCCACACTGCTTGTAATTCCTGTCAGATGCTATTGTTAGGTGTATCCAATGAAGGGATAAAGCTCAAATCACAGGAACAGCATGAGTTAACTATCTATAAGCATGTGAACAACAGATCCTATGTCACTCCCAAAGCTGCCCTAAAAGCAGCAAATGGGTCATTTTGCTTGGACTGCTTAGTTGTAGTTGCTTGTCTAAGGGGCCACTGTTAGGAGCTCCTTTGTAGATGTTATAAGAGAAATAAATATATTTTGAAAGAGTGCTGGTACTACAATGGCAGGAAGAAAACTGATCTTCCCTAGTAACCAAGGTGTAAGCTGTATGCCGTCAGCAATTGCATTTTCATATGGAAAAGTAATGCATCTGATGGTAGGAGAGAAGCTATTTAGGATTTTTTAAAGAGTAATCTGTTTCTTCATCGCAACCCTGAACAGCATAACTGCATTAAAAATGGAAACTAGATTGAATCATTCCACTCAGTACCATACTACCATTTTCCCATATGAACTTCAGGTTTGCAAGGAAACCAAACAATTATGACCTGCTGGGTCAGCAGAGAAGCAGTCACTTCACAGGGCACAGCACCAACAGTGACCACGACAGCCTCAGCTTGTTGCCGTGATATATCCCAAGTGTGACTAGGCTCCGCCTTATACAAACCCAGAGTAAACAGAACCTGGAGAGACAATCAGTTTAATAGTAAGATCTTATCAGTCTGTGCCCATTGTCAACAACACAGATAGTAGAACGCCAGACAGAGACTGCAGGAAAGGTGGAAGCAAATCCATGGAGTGAAAAACTCTTTTTAAGAGATGGATTTGCTGAGTTGTCCAACAGCGAAGAATGATAAGAAAAACATCTGAATCAGGATGTCAGCACCCACACTAACTTATGAGACACAGGGCAGAGACAAACTTTGCAACAAAGGAAGGGATCTACCATTTTTTTTTCCTTCAATATCAGAAGAAAATTGCAAAGGAAGGATATGGAATCTCCATTAGTGAAATGCTTTAAAAATAGCTTGACCGTTACTTCTCAGCACTGACATCATTGATTCAACTTTGGGATAGAAGAAGGAATTAAATGACCTGGAAAAGAATCTTCCTATGATATAACTCTTTCAGGTGTAAGTGAAATAGTAATAAAGAACAGGGCTCACAGTAACACCATCATCTCCCCTTCACAATTTCAAATTCAATATTGTGAAAAATAACAGAAAAAAAAAATGAGAAAAAGCAAAAGATAAAGAGAAAAAAAAGAGAAAAAGAGGAAAGAGAAAAGGATGGGGATGGGGATGGGGATGGGGATGGGGATGGGTAAGGTGAAGGGAGAGGAGAGGTAAAAAGAAAAGGGAAAGGAAAAAGGACAAAGGGCAAAGGGAAAGGGCAAGGAAAAGGGAAAGGAGGAGGGAGGAGAGAAAGAAATAAAGTAGGAAAGAGAAAGCTATTGCAAACAATACAAGAAACTAATAAACTATTTATTTCAGGATCATCCCAGAAAAGAGTAAAAATTACATATTTGGCTTGAGTAGAATCAACTTAATTTGCACTATTACACTTGAGCTCAGTGCTTGAGTCCATTCAGCTTTAAGCTTGTGTTTCAATATCAAGAATAAATCTAGTATACAGCACTAGGACAATATATACCCATAAAGAACCGTATAGAAATTCCCCATTTACTGAAGTGAGAATATTAACTACTAAAGGACGCACTAAAAAGGAAAACTGAATGAATTCATCTTGTCACAGAAAGAAAATAAGTGAAAGCCTTCTAAACCTCCCCTAATAAAAAAAAAAAAAATGAGCAGAATCAGTAAAATGGTCACCATTGCACTTTGAAGAGGCCTTTCACTATGTGATATGGTATCCCCTCACCATGGGATAATGAGGAGACAGAAAAAATATGCCATCATTGTTTACCAATTCTTCACAACTGTTTTCTTTCTAGGTCCACCATAACTCTCAAGGAGAGTTTTATTTGGTAGATAGGCACCTTGCATACAAGAAGCATGCCTGTGAAATGCATCTATTAAATGCCAATCACAGGAGAAAATTTGCAGTGGTTCTTCTTGGCTTGAGCTTTAAGAAAAATGGTTTTAACAAAAGCTTGCTTTTATTCGTGTATCCTATTTTTCTCAAATAATATCCAAAATTCCATAATATTACATCCAAGCACAGTTGTCAAAAGCAACAGGTGAAGTAATTAGTTATTTCATATAAAATAATTCATAATTTCTCTGGTAACATGAGTGGTATTTAAAAAACTAGTCTGGCTTTTCAAGATTTGTGTTGGCTCCACAGTAATAATTGTTTTCTTTTTGGCCCTGATCTAACTATATTCAACCTAATATGCAAAGAAAATTACTCTGCTCAGTAAGTAGTTGGCATTTTATTATATGAAATTAATTGAAAGACTTGCAATGACAAGACCTCAATGTATAGGGTAGTCAAAAATTAATTACATCCTACTTTTCAGCAACTTTAAATAACTGTACAGGCATGACAGACAACATTGTATAACAATGTGTTTATTGGTGTTTGCTTCAAAAGATGTCCCAATAAGCATTGCATCCTAAATACTTTTTCTTTGTTCATGTCATCATCATACTATGGAAGTTACCAGTGAGATGTCACCACAAGACATAAAAATCCATGGGTCCTGATTGGGATGGACCCACAAATGCTGAGGGAGCTGACTGATGTTATTGCTCTCCATCATTTTTAAAAGATTGGGGAACACGAGTGAGGTGCCTGAGGACTGGAGGAAGGCCAGTGTCACCCAAAAAGGGCAAGAAGGTGGACTCTGGAAACTACATGCCAGTCAGCCTCACTTCTGTTCCTGGAAGGGTGATGGAGCAGCTCATCCTGGATGCCGTCTCTAAACACATGATGGAAAAGATGGTTGTTGGGGGAAGTCAACATGGATTCGCCAAGGGACTGCTTGACCAACATGATAGCCATCTATGATGGTATAATTGGCTGGCTAGTTGAGGGGAGAGCAGCGGATATCATCTACTTTGACTTCAGCAAAGCCTCTGACACAGTCTCCCATAACAGCCTCAAAGGAAATCTCAGGCACTGTGGATTGGACGAGTGAAAAGTGAGGTGGATTGAGAACTGATTGAATAACAGAGCCCAGAGAGTGGTGATCAACAGCACAGAACAGAATAATTGGAGGACTATGGTCAGTTGAGCTCCACAGGGGTGGCCAGTTTTATTCAACATCTTCATCAAAGACCTGGATGAGGGGACACAGTGTACCCTCAGCAGGTTCGTTGATGACACCAGACTGGGAGGACTGGCTGATTCCCCAGAAGGCTGTGCTACCATTCAGCAGGATCTCAACCAGCTTGAGAGTTGGGCAGAGAGGAACCTCATGAGGTTCAACAAGGGCAAGTGTAGAGTCCTGCACCTGGGGAGGAATAACCCCATGTACCAGTACAGGCTGAGGGTGACCTGCTGAGAGCAGCTCTGAGAAAAGGAACCTGGGAGCTCCAGTGGGCAGCAAAATAGTCATGAGCCAGTAATGTGTCCTCAAGGCTAATGGCATTCTGTGGTGTATTAAAAAGAGTGTGGCCAGCAGGTCAAGGGAGGTTCTCCTCCCACTGTTCTCTGCCCTGGTGAGGCCTCATCTGGAGTTCTGGGCTCCTCATCTCAAGAGGGACAGGGAACTTCTAGAGAGTCTAGTGCAGGGCCACCAAGATGATCAGGGGACTGGAGCACCTCTCATGAGAAAAGGCTGTGAGATCTAGGGCTGTTCAGCCTGGAGAAGAGAAGACTGAGGAGGGATCTTATCAAGACTTATAAATACCTAAAAGGTGGGTATTCAAGGGACAGGGCCAATCTTTTTTCTGTGGTGCCCAGTGACAGGACAACGAGTAACAGACACAGGCTGGAACACAGGAAGTTCCACTTGAACATGAGGAAAAACTTCTTTCCTGTGAGTGTGAGGGAGCACTAGAATAGGCTGCACAGAGAATCTGTGGAGTGTCCTTCTCTGAAGGTTTTCAAAACCTGCCTGGACACATTCCTGTGTAATCTGATATAGGGGAATTTGCTTTAGCAGGGAGGTTGGACTAGATGATCACCAGCGATCCCTTCCAACCCCTGCTATCTGTGTGATGCTGTGTGAACTGAATATCCTTCCTTCTAGAACCTGTTGATACTGTTGAAGGCAAATAAATCATGTAAGAGAAGTGTTTTATCCATGATAATTTAATTACATAAGAATGACACCAAGAGAATGTGATATATTTTGTTCTCTGCTCAATTCCTCACATTAATCTTGCATTTTTTCCCAATGAGACATTGAGAGCATAATAAAACCATATCAGCAATGCTGATCTCTCCATTCTGTTGTGGGTCTAAGCCTCATCAAGCCATCAGAATAAACAAGTAAAATTATGAATCTATCAGACATTAGCTGCTGCTCAAATTATGTTCTTGGTGAACACATTTAACTTTATATTATCAAGATCAAGGAGGAAAATTTAATAATCTTGTTTTAAAGAATCAGTAATGAGTCTTAAAGTTAATCATTCTTCCTTGATCTCTAATCAAGAGAGTTACTAAAGCCCAGCCCAATCTTGCTGATTTAACACAAGGGTCTCCATTACATAGAAGGCTGTCACTTCATAAGATACCATCAGTGGTTCTATAATAAACACCCTTAGCTCTTGACCTTATCTCAGAAGTCCAGTCTGGTATGCTTCAGCCTCAAAGCAGAAGTTAGCTCTCTTGTAAAACCTATAGAAGAAATTATGGAAACATGCCAAGCATCTCCTGGAATTTAAAGTCTTGAATACAACGGGACCAAACGAATCTCACTAAAAGGAGTAAGAATTTGCATTTTATCTTCCAGAAAATAGATGGTCACGAGGGAACAGAAACACAACTGACCAAAAAAAAAAATCAACTGGGAAAAAGAGAAGTTTCAGGGGACACCCTGGACACTCTCTCATGCAAACTGCACCTTTATTCACGAGGAGAGATGCACAGTCAGTCCCAAATAAGTCACTATCTACAAGAATGGGAACTTTGGATGACAACCTGAGTTTTCAGAGCTTTATCTAAGTATATTCCAAAGGGTTTGGTCCACTTTATTTTCCAAGGATAGATAATGTTTCAGATTTGTGTTTTCTTTAACAGAGAAAAGCCTCTGGGAAGATCTTTCTTCTTTATTTTGGATATATTATATCAAAGGATATTTAACTTTAATTGTTCCTTCTCTTTCCTGTACAGATCCAATGAGGAAAAAGAAATTGACAAACTTTTGCAGACTGTGAGATTGACATTGACCACAAGGGAAGGATACCATTGAGTAATTTCCCAAAGCAATGCATATATGACAGATGGGAGTAACTTACTGATTAAAGATCTAAATTATGAGGGAAGATCTCACAACCCTGTAAATTAGGACTGCAACAAGATTGACCTCTGTGAAAAATGAAGTACAAATTTTCAGGCTCCAGCTTGAGTTCCAGTTCCATCCAGATATGATCAAACTTATTCCAGGTCTGTAGAGCTCTAGTTGACGGATTAATAAATGAACCAGATCTTTTCAGATTGTTATTTACTTCATTTGACTATCATAAATTATGTCAGGAAAATAATAACACTGTCACTATTAGAAAACTCAGTCTGGCAGTGAATTGATTTTCTGGAAAGAATATATCTACTTTCTTAGGTCAGAGCTATACTGATTAAATACTGGAGAAAATTCTGCTTCAGACCATTCCAGCCCAAGCATAAGAACAAAGTAAACATGGAACTAGTTGAACCTGGGTTAATATTGCTTAGACATATCCTACTTTAAAATCAGACTTTCAAGATGGTTGCCACAGATAACATCACATGTAGTTAGAGTTAGAAAAAATTGAGTGAGAGACTGGACAAAATGCAGCTATGTTTATTCTTAGCTTTCTTAATCCCTGTTCTAGTAATCATGCCAGCTGGATGCTCAGAATCTGAATCCAAGAGACCTGATAAACACAATAGAAAAACAGAAAAATCTTAGTGAAGAAAGTAAACATCCAGAGAGATAACATGTAGGCTCAGATAAGCATGAATTGTGTTGTGCAAACACGTGACAAGGGGAAAGAGGACTGAGGATTTGTGATTTCAGTTTTAATTAATTGTCTTCCTCTCTTCTGCTGCAGTTGCACAAAATCAGCCATCAGTTAAGCTGAGGAACATATTTAAACAGAGGAATCATATTCCATGTGTTGTACTTAAAGGATATCATTACTCAAAAAATGCCCCCAGTAAAGAGATGTAGCTTGCATTTTCATTCTGCATCTCACCAAGAGAAAAAAAAAAAAACACATATATGTAAAAGAATAGAAACATCCCATTTTCTGAATTTTATTCATATGCAACTAAATCTGTACTCAGCAAGGTGGTTTAGGAGAATGAGTGGAGATGAGACAAAAGAAATCACGGTGAGCAAATCCCAGTATCAATTACTATTTTACACATTTTGGAAAGTATTAATGATACTTTGCCTTAATTGTACTTTGCAATAGAATAGGAATAATTCCTACTCCTCTGCTTAACTGGGCAACTGATAGAATTAAATTGCAGAGCCATGACAAGGCCTGGACATAATTTCCAAAGCAAGGAGTCAGTCTAAGTTGCCTTCAGCTCGACTTGCCATGTACTCAAAGAGTCCTTGTGCTCCAGGAGCTTCCAGAAACTCCCTGTCATGGCCTCTCTGATCTCAGTTCAAGGTTGTTGTTGAGGTCAAGAGATGCAGGCTACCCTATTCTTTCTGATTTCAACCACACCACATGGTCACAGAAGACATGAAGCCACAGAGTAAGAATGCCCCTGGGATGAACAGCAGCAATGCACCACCAGTCCATCCTGAAAATTACACCCAGTCCCTTGGTTTTCTCTTGGACACTTGCCCTGCACAACAAGCTGAACTGCATCCTTAACTAATTCCCTTTCTGAAGGCAGACTCCTGGATTTCAAGCATGAATTTCCAAGGTAACCAAATGCTATATGTGTGGGAACAAATGTCCAGTCCTAGATAAGTAGCATACACAGTCCTCAGAGTGCAATATTTGTCTTTTGGTGTTCAGTTTCAGAGCATACATCCATGATTAATGACAAATGTGTTATTTATTTTAAAGTCACAACTGTAATATTGAGGATTCAGTAGACTTTTGTAGGACATTATCTGAAACGGATTCTGGATTGCACTTACTGCTGAAACTTTGCATTTCTTCTGATAGTGGACTTCACCTGTAAATATCTCCAGACTATTAACCTTAATCTAGTTAAGACCATTTAGTAGAGTGAATTAATTTTGGAATAATTTGTGCTAGAAAGGAAGCCAAATTTTCTCTTAAGAGCAGGTTCTCTAACAGCATTTCCTTTTCCTCTGAAATAATAGTATGAAGTAAAACCACTATTGGACTTGTCAACAAAATCTCAATTTGATGTACAAGGGCTGAAAAGACAAATCTAGAAGGAGAACCATGGGATAAAAATGCGGTTACGCAAATGCTGGATTGTCTCCAAAACATATGGAAATAGTGCTAAATCCTCCCAAGGCGAAACAATGGGACTGAAATGGGGTATCAAAGAGTAATTAATATGTGTCACCCTCATCTACTATCACACTGTGATTTCCCCTACAAGCACAAATAATTAACATAGTGCAAAAGGGTTTTAATCACATACTGAGGCGGAGGAGGAGTGACCAACAAAGGTTTGATTGGACCTGGCCAGCAATATTGCTTTTATTTTTATAAACCAATGTTAAGTAAAATATAAGCCCTTTATAGGGCAGTTCCTTCATGGAAATAGTTTAATGCGTGATTTTTTGTGTAAAATCTGCAGATGTCTGAGTAGGAGACTGACTGTCTGACAACTAAGGCATAAATTGATGCTCCAGGCTGAGCTGAAATACGGCTCCTGGATTCACAGGCAGCAGTCAGGGAAAGCCCCACGATCAAGGTCCTTTGGAGCACCTAAAATTACTTAAAGGGCTCTGTAACGCTATATTTTTAGCATCTGTCTTTAATAAAGAGTTCCTTTGAATGAGCTGCTATGTGAATGACAGAATATATTGGACATGATATTATGTAGCAGTAGGTAAGGTTATCTACTGTTTATACTCATTGGAATCAACAATACTCGATTTTTGGGTCTCAATCTGAAAAAAAAAAATAGAGTTTCCATTCAATGATTTGTTTTCTTTTTCAGTTGTTTGAGTCTCACAGTTAATATTGCCCAAGTAGCCATTGGCAGAGCAAAGCTATCTTCCTACACTTGACCTCCCCACTTGAAGAAATAATCACTGCTTCTTTTTTAGGACAGCTGGCAACTAACAGTGGAACCATAATCTCAGAAAACTGAGAGATTTCCCATCACTGGCTTTGTTTTTTTTTAAAAAACTTAGATCTGAAGTGCATGTGTGAGGTAGGGAGGGGAGAGGAAGAGGAAAGACCTGTATTAATTGCAGAGACTGCAGGCAATGTAGGATAACAATTTTTAAATAAATCATGTTACCAAACCATAACAGGAAAATCTTTGATAGTCTGAGCATTGTACAAAGCCAGTAAGCTCTCCCAAAGCACAGTGCCCTTCACAGAGCTCCTGGAAAGCTCAGGCAGATTTCCCTATTGTGGTAGAATATCAGATCTAAATTGCTAAACCCCAGACAAACACACACCACCCACTTTCTATGGAAACAGTAGAACTAGACTAATTTGAGAAGATAGTGAGATGCACAGATATAAATTTGGACACTGCTAACAACTTTAAACAAATGTGTGTCGGGGTGGATGTGGCAACTGCCTCTCTTTGAACAAGTTTTACTTGCAGCTTCAGTTTGCTGAACATGTTACATCTCAAAAATATATTCAAGAACATGCACTACAAAGTCACAACAAAAGTTGTTTCTATTGCATAATTCTGTAGTATTATAAAGCAGTCCTTGCTGGACAATGCATAATTTCTTCTTTTTCAGTTGTTTTTGGAAGTATTATTTTCTGCCACATTAAGTGATATACTGAATTACGAAGTTATTCAAATCTCAAGACAAATGGTTATTTTACACTGATGAGAACATTCTGTATACACCCTTCATGAAGTGCAAAACTTTTGGCTTGTATAATGACAAACAGAAGGAATTCGGAAGTGAATTATATTTTCAATTCTTCAGCATTATAAATCTTGGCTTGCAGAACTATGAAACACAGTATTAAGTATATTGCCTAATCTGATACAAACAGGTCATATATTAGGTAATTGCAGGTCACAGTACACTCACATTGAAGTTACCAGCAACGTACACTGAAGCTAACTTCCAAATAAAGCAAATAAATATGTGAGCCTAAGCAGTTCTGGAGAATTAGCTCTAAAGAATTCCAGTTTCCTGTTCATCTGTGTGGTCAATTTTTGGTTTAAGATAACTCTTTACATGTGTCAAGAGGGCTTATAATGTTTTTCTTCCATTTAATGTCAAACAAAGCGTCACTTCCATGTGTAGTCTTTCCATCATCAAGGCACTTTTATGATCTACCTCTTTCACCAGGCTGCTTATTTGCATGACATTTGTGGAAGAATACTTATGTTTGGGACCTCCAGCCACTACTTCACGTGTAACTGAAATCAAGAGAGCACACATACACAAACACAGGCTTTGTAAGCCTTGTTTCCAAAGGAAATTCCTCTAAAAAGATACTTCTTCTGCCTTTTGTTTTACAAGAAGTGATCTCATCGTAATCCAAACGGATGTCCTATAAAAGACATTGGAAGCTTTTTCCATTCAAATGAAAGACAAATAATTAACACTACCCTGTATCAGAAGAGTAAACAAGCAGTAGAGAGTGACAGAGCAGTGACCCCAAGGAAGGCCAATGTCCCACTTTAAGCAGTAATGTTTCTTTTGGAAGGAAGGCGGGATTTTCCTATCATTGCCATGAACTGCTGCACCCATTCTCCTGCTACTATTTAGTGTGTTTCTGCTATAAGTTCTATAAATTCTCCAGTTAGAAACTCTTTCAGATGACATAGGGAAAGGGGAGGATTCATAAATAGGGAATTATTAAAAGAATAAATGGTCAAAAATTATGAGAAAAGTAATTTTCCATGGTTGGTGGGATAAACATAAAAGAATAGACTTCTGCTATTGGAGTAAGCTCAGTAGTGAGATACATGGACCAAGCAGGTAAAATATCAGTATCAGAAGTAGCAACGTATTCTACGACTGATACTGCAAACTGGAAGTGTGCAATTGCACGATCTCATGGGCTTCTTAATCTCACAGAATCTCCCATCATCTGTTGTCAAACAGTTTCACTTTTAGGACATTTGTCTGGTGTGACAGAAATTCATTGAAACTTTTTTCATTTTGCTTGGTTGGACAACTTCTTGAAGAACAGTATCATCATAGGCTCTGTTTCCCAACCAGTGTAAATGTAGTACTCAAGACGCTGATAGGTTCTGATTGTTTATTATGGCACTTTAAAGCATATAAACTCCATTTGCTAGGTGTTTCAAAGCATATAAACTCCATTTGCTAGGTGTTTCAAGCCAGTTTAAAAAAAAACAATAATAAATAAAATGAGGGTTTAAGTTTTAGGCAGTATTTCAGTAGATTTTGGTTAAGAGATTACAGAGTGTTACTAGATAGGAAATAAGAATTTTGCTAGGAAAACAAAGTCTTCTCAAAATAAGGCTTCCTTTCAGTAAAAAATGTATGGGTTTTCTTAAGCTTATGATGCTCATTGTGGGTTTAAAACATGAAAAAAAACCAATCTAATCCCTGAAAATACATTCCTCTACTTAAACATCAGCAAAGCTTATCTTTTATTTATATACCCAAAGTAAATTCTATTTACTTTGTAATATGCAAGTTAGAAATAACTCTACAGCCTGAACTCTGAAGGTTTTTTCTATTTCAGATCTTACTACTTCAGCCATTAAGGTTTCTGGTCAAAATTCCGCTTGCTGTTGTCTATTGACATATATTGCATTACCTTGAACTGAAGGCAGCGTATGCAAGAGCCTAAAACCAAACTGAATTTTTATAAAACCTCACTTTAAAATTCCACTGTAGTAACAACATTTCCATATCATATATTTGTCAGTTTTATTCAATAGTCTCATAAGTTCGGAATAGTTACATAACAGTTACACCACATCTTTTAAAAAGGATTGCACTCAGCTACTCAGTCCATTGAAATACTAAAAAACAGGGAAAAGGAAAATATGGAGTGTAAAGGAGCTCTGTCCACTGAACTGAGTTGTTTGTAGCAAGTTTCTACTGAACATGAAGATATCCTCATGCTTTCTGGTAGACTCTAGTGCATTTGACACCATTCATGTCACATTCCTAAAAGATAAAAGAGATAGATTTACTAATTTGCCTCAGTACAGACCACAAGTAAAAAGACCTTTTTAGGGTTACTTTTCAGGCTACCAGCCAGCAGCACTCTAGCATTAGAAAGCAGAACTGGACTTACCACCACCAACTGTCCGTCCACTAGCTTCCGTGTTATTATGGTCTTCTTGCCATCCCATTCCTGCTCCTGAATCAATGATCCATCATCTTTTAAGCTGATAAGGGTCTGAAAGAAGAACCCAAACATCAGTATTTTACCCACAGCATTTGATGGAGACTGAGGCTTTCCAACACTGCGTTCTAAAGGAAAAATTCGCACCCTCGCTCACTCAGTAGTAACTTTACCATTGACATCTACAAAGTCAGTATATCATCTTCTATGATTTATTGTTCCGCTTCTTACAGTAGCTCACTGCTTGCTCACGCACTGCTGCAACACATTCCTGCATCAGACAGACCTTTGACAGCAGGCAAAATTTCAATTAACAAGAACAGAGAATGTCCTCTGTTCATCTCTTTGTACATGGGCTTTGAGCTTTTGTGTAACCTTTAGCAGCAATTCCAGTATTTTTACACGATCAGACGTGTGGCTGGAGGGGTCAGGAAATGATACAGAGTACTCAAGAGGAAACTAGGGAGACATATTTGAGATCTTCTTTGTTTAACCTCTTTTGGATTAATATTTTCCCTATCCAATGAAGGGAAAAGCTCTTTGCTTTCTAAAACTGGGGATTAGGGACTGTGATTCATATGTATGACTTCTGTGTCTGTTACTCTGCTGTACATAGAAGCAGGCTCTCTTGTTAGGCAGATAGGAAACTGAGCTGAAAGGTTAGCTCTAGGGCTGAATTGTCTCTGATTAAACACCAATGGATTTTTTTTTTCCACAAGCTTCATGAAGTGGCATTTGGCTTTAAAGGGGATTTAGAGGTCTGTTAGTTTTACTAACACAATGCTTCTGCTACAAATTGAAAACCACAAAAATATCATTTGTTTCAGCATTTTCTCTCTTTGGAAGTTGCTTAATCCATGAAAAAAAGAAAAGGAAAAGAAGAATTTAGTTCAGTGAGACTTACAGAGACAGCTGTTCCTCAAATAAAGCATTGTTGGTGTGTATGTCAAAACTGATTTTTAGATAGCATCTCTGCCCATGAAACACCCAGAGAATTGTGTTTTTTCAGTAGAAAGCCTATTATACTGACCTGAGTTTTCCTGCCATCTAATGTATTTTCCTCAAATTTCTCACCAATTTTGAAACTGAACTGTGAAGTTTTGAAGGTGCTTTCTGTTTTCACGGTGATTGTGTCTCCATCTTTAATAATGTAAACATCTGGTTTGGCCATGCTTCCCATTTTTCTCATGGCCATACCCACACCTGTAAGAGGAGAGACACAGAGTCAGTTAAGCCCTAAGGCTTAGGACCACACAGGAATTAAACTACCTAATTGTCATTTAATTGGGCACTTAAATACACTCGAGAATAAAAGCTCGAGAGACACAAAGAAAGAGGATGTTTTAAATTATTCACTGATGAGGAAGGAAAAAAAGCTTATTCACAGGGGTAGGCTTTTGCTTCCTCAGAGAGTTCAAGTTAAATCTATTTTGCCCTCTAGAGGACTCTCAGATGTCCCACAACTCAGCACTGGATTTTTACAAACAGAAATAAACTGTAAAAAAGAAATCCCAGACACAAAAGCTTGAAATAAGACAAGATTATTTATTGCCTTCAAGTTCTGAACATAGCAAAAATTCTAAAGACGATTTTTAATCGACAGATTAATCCACCTGCATACTTATTTCAACTTGCTCAATAAATACTCTTCCATTGCTTTGTATACAATTGCAAACGTGCTATTTTTAATATCCAAAGTATGGACTTGCTAACTTGAAAACAAGTGTCATGCCAAATAGTGCTTGCACACACACACACACACACATTGATCGCGAAATGAGCTTTGAGAATGACTGAAAATTCACCATCTGCTAATAGTAGCCCTAAAAACTCTTCAGCAAAGGATTCACCCTGCCTCAGCACCTGCAAGCACTATTTGAGTGATTTGTTTGTATCTTTTTGATCAGAAGGATGAAGATAGGAATAAGAGGATAGTCAGGGAAAAAAAGGTAAATCCATCAAACTGGAAAGGGCAGATGTGAATCAAGAATTGATAAGCAACCAAATGGATCAGAAAGTGCCACCAAGTCAGTGAATGACTGGGCTCTGCAGCTGATGTCGCTAGAAAATGTCTCTTTAGAGCACAGCACTCCCCTGGCGTGTACAGGATATTTCGGCTATGGCTGAATCTACAAAGTAAAGATTACCATTTCCTTGGGAGATATACTTCCCAGATACTGCTTCTCCAGACTCAACTGAGATTCCAGGAATGACTCTTAAGCTTGAAGCTGCAGAGCAAAAACTGGCCCTCTTCAGTCCATCTTTTCTGACCAGAATTGTAAATTATTGTCACAGCAACCCTCCAGCCACCCCTTTACTGTCATACAGCCAAAGTAAGCAGTGAGTTATCTGATCAGCTATGCCTTGGGATCCAACTAAACAGAGGAGACACATACATTTTCCATGTGGCAAGGAGTGAAAATCAAACTTCTTTATCCTTGAATTTTCTTTTTACAGACTGAACAGAATCTCATTTACGGTGCATCAACAGAATCAGTCAGAGCATTCCCTAAGTAGTCAGCAAGGTTGATATCCATTAAAGGACTGGTTCCTAAATTGTGACTTGGAGTAAATTTAGTTGCCTAAATTGTAATTGGAAAAAAAAGGAAAAGCGACTGTTTTTTAAGACTGTGATTTAAAACCAACCAACTAAACACCACTTAGTTGCTGCCTACACACAGGAGGTGCTCTGCAGTTGCACTACTTAATTTCTACTTTGAAATTGCAGCTTGGCACATGCCTAGCCCAGGCTGTTATTCCTGAGCACTGTGGCATCCTAATCCATGGCTGAACTGAGCTGAGCTTAAAATTCTTGCATTTCCTCCAAAGTCTCCCACAGTGCTTAATCCAGGAAGGCTTTCTCACATCATAGCTATCACATATTGATGGGCCTCTCACAAAACCGCAATTACAGCCACCACCTCCTGCAGAGTACAAATGCAGTGACGCCTTTTGTGTTTTACATGAAGAGCAAGCGCAAGGGCTAAATTCCTTCCTCGCCTCCTTCCAAAGACATTCAAAGCCACATCTTCCACCTCGTCAGAAGTTATCCTAGCAAATAAATTTCAGAAAATAAAAAGCTCCTGGGCTACAGGCACACCGCAAGGTGTGCATCTCCCATTGGCCAGGATGCCCACAGGGAAGCAGCAAATCTAAGCTTGCCAAGAATGCTCCCTGCTGTTAGGTCTCTTCTTCATTTGGTAACTTGGTGTTACAAAACGTGGGGTGACCTGGAAGCAGGGATTACAAACCAGGACTATCTTCCTGAGACAAGTGTGCTACCCATAGGAGAATACAAACAGCCTCTGGCAGTGCTGCCAGACGTGATCCAGTTTGGCTTTCTGGTGAGGAGACACCCAAGGTGACTGCACGGAAAGGCAGCTCAGGCTCAAATCTGCATGTGGCCAGCCCGAGCGGGAGGAACCCGGCCCGGCCGCCGCAGCAGCACCGGCCTGCAGCCTCCCGGCTATGTCTGCCCCCTCCTCGGTCAGGGCCCTTACCCGGAGAGGGAGGAGCGAACCGACCTAATGACAGCCGGGCTGCTGGCACCGGCGGATAATCCGGGGTGCCGCCGGCGGGAGGGGGCGGCCGAGCAGGGGGGAAGGCGCAGCGCGGGGCGGCGGGGATGTGCTTGTTGGCACTGGCACCTGCCTCCCGGCCATTACGGTGCAAAAAGGGTTGCCGACATCTTTAGGATGCAAAGTCGGCAGCTATCCCAGGAGGAAGGTCTGCTCCGGGTCGGCGCTCCCTCCCCGGCGCCGGGAGGACACGGAGCTCCCGGTGCCGCATCTCGGAGCAGCGTGGCATCACCCCCCGCACCCTTCGCCCGCGCCCGCCGCGGACCTTGGACAGGGCCTCGCCGGCAGCAGCAGCCACGGCAGCGGCGGCGCGGCCGCGGCTGACATCCCTCCCTCTCTCCTCCCCGTAAGCAGAGAGCCGCCGGCACCTTACCCAGCTCCTTCATATACTCCTCGAAGCCCTCGCTGGAGATGAGGCACCATTTGCCCAAATACGCATCGATGGCCATGGCGAACGGCGCTGGGGCTGGCAGTGTCCCTGGCAAAGCGCGGAGGCAGGAGGACAAGCTGCGCCGGGGCCGCGGCCGCCTTTATAGCGGGGCTGGCGACATGTGCTGCCGTGGAGAGCCAATGGGGCGCCCGCCGCGCCCTGGCCCCTTCCCCGCCGAGCCCCCGCCCGCAGAGTCCCGCCCGCGGCGGCAGTGGCAAGAGCGGGCACGCTGCACGGATCCCCGGCCTCCTCCCGCCACGAACACCAGCACCGTGTCTACACACTACCCGTACGCCGGGCCTGCGGCTCCCAGGGACGGCAACGCTGCGCCCAGAAGCGGTGAGAGGCTGCCGGAGCCGTTCCACCGGTGAACGTGGCAGCCTTAACGCATCTTACCACCACGCGGTGCCCACAGCCGCCAAAGAGTCCTCTGGGCTGTGCTCTGACACCCATGGGGTCTGAAGCTAGTCTCCAGGATTTGGGCTACTGTAGAGTTTTTTAATCCTGAACCCTAAGCTACACTGTTTCTTACATATCACGAATTTTATGGATAATTCAAGTAGAAACAAGGATAGGACACGGTCCCAAAGCAGCTTATCGGGTTTGATTGCAGGCTTTCCCAGCTTCCCCACAAATCCCACTGGTATATCACACAGAATCATAGAATGGTAGGGGTTGGAAGGGACATCTAGAGACCCTCTAATCCTTCCCCGCTGCTAAAGCAGGTTCCCCTAGATCAGGTTGCACAGGAACTCGTCCATGCAGGCTGTAAAAACCTTCAGAGAAGGAGAATCCACAACCTCTCTGGGCAGCCTGTGCCAGTGCTCATATTACTGAACTCCAGCAATCCACAGCGTGCTGTGCCCTGGGAGCAGACCTGTTACAGACAGTGATCAGGTAGCAAACAAGACAAACCAAAGTGCAGAACTAATGCAGGCACTTGCAGTAAACAGGAAAAAATCAAAGCCTGAATGCAAACTTGTGCATTAGCACTAGAATAAATGCTGATTTTGTACCTCAGCCTTTGTTCATATTGAACTGTGATCCCCTAATTACTAGTAAGGGAAAGCATGGCAGCTGCCACTACTGTACACTGACACAGAACTCCTATCATAAAATCTACTCCCTTACCAGGCCTCATGAGGTTTAGGCCAATCTTTTGTCAAATTCTCTCTGATGAGTAGAGACATTTACTGTCATTCTCTGTGAGAAAGCTACCATTTCTAAGCCACAACAGAAATCTTGATTCCAATGTATCCCCCAAGATTTGGTTCTCACATCAGGGTTGTGCAAGACTTTGTCTCTTTTGGCTTTGTGTCAGACTGGATGAAATCCATAGCTACTTTCTCCTGACCAGAAAAAATAACAATCTGATGATACACCTAGTGCCTGGAGGGGTTTTGATGGAGTAGCCATGGCTACATTTCTCTTCTAGTGCTTTTGTGGAAGAGTTTGAGACGGAGTTCTCAAAACCAGAGAAGACAGCAAGGTCTCTGTGTTGGTTCCAGCATTTCACAGAATGAGAAAGTGCCATGAATCCAAATGTTTTGGTGCAAGGCAGACACTTTCCTTTACACATTGCGGTGGTGCAACTTAGTAGAGCTAAGCTGAATCAGTCTGAAGGTTCAATACTTTCTAGAAAAGGCTAGATTTTCATACACTAACAGGTTCATTTCTCAACTGAGAATTTTTTAAAAAAATACTCTGTTTAATTCTCCTTCCGTTCTGAGCCACCTTTAATTACCTTCCACTTCTCTATTTGTTTGCTTTTAATATGCAAACAACACTATAGCGTCTGCTCATAAGGCAGCAAGCCACGTTGCTTTTTTTTGGTCATTAAGTAGGTACATTGAAACATAAGACTTTCAACTTGCTTTCACTTTTATCTTTCTTCTTGCCTTTTTTGTCTTGCACAACATATTTCAGAGTAAATTTTAAATTAGGCTGATGTTTACTACTTAATGTTGTCTGTCCTGCACTTCTTTTCTGGTTGCTTACAGAAAGTAAAATTAAAAGCAATTAGAGGAGGGCTCAAACAGAAACATTTTTTAGGAATTAGGAAATCTTCATTCTTGTGAAATGGGGACAATTTCTAGAAATAGAAATCTTGGTTTTACTCCATGTATGCTAGCAAAGAATTTTGGTCCATATTTCTGCAGTGCTGCCTGCAGATGGCTTATGATATGCAAATAGTATTCAGGTGTAAGTGCTGATAATGCAGCAGAAGATGATGTAAAATCCACTATTTCCATCTAGTGGTGAGACAGTATTTCTGGATCTGAAGTATCTGGAGATCCAGCTACCTACCTGTGCAGAACATTGCTACATTTTTTAATCTTCCCACAAGTCATTTGGTTTGATTTATTCTCCTCACAAATTTTTCAAGTCTAGGCATGTAAGTTCGTATTAAGAGGTAAGGAGTATCTTATCTCACTTTCCTGAAATGCAGACAGTTAGCATACAGTGAAAACTCCCCCTCAATTTGTACAGAAATCTGTTTTGCAAATTAATCAGGCAGTATGGATTGCTGGCTGTGATACCATCACTGCCAGTTATCAAAACTTACTTGAAACAGGTCAGTGCTGAAATTTGTGGTATCTCACATAGCAAATAAAGTAACTAGAGATGTATCCTTCTGGTACAAGAGGACTGGGCTACAAAATTATTTATATTTTACTGTGAAATAGAGCATACATATTGGTCAAATATGGCTCCTACTTGGGAAGCCAAAATAAAATGGTTAGATATTCAGAGTTATCTGATTTGGGCCAAAGGGATCCGTCTCTGTAAATTTCAGTTCCTGCCTGGCTTGAGGCTGATGTCACAGTCAAATATGTTTTGTGTGTGTAGCGTCATCTTCTCTCTAGATGATGAGAAGTAGCAAATACACAATTTAATATGGAAAGCATTGAATTCCTATACTACATGTCACTGTTTCAGCACAGACAGCTGAAACTTTACTCTCAAGCTTTACTCATTTAGACTACAAACTGTCCAAGAGAAGGAGAATCAAATTTACAATGAGAAGTGTAAATTCTTCTGTGGAAATTAGCTGCACGGAAAGCACGTAGCCCCAGTTGTGAGCAACCACCCTCTTGGCAGCTTGGGCCTGCCAGAGTTAATGTTTTCCCAAGGTAGCCAAGCCCTCATGTCTTGTAGGAGGGAAGGATATTACAGGCCTTCATTACCACGGGCGAAGCAAAGGCCAAGGCAAAAGACCGCACTTTGTTCTACTCCTCTGGGCAAGCGTGTGTTGTGCAGTGATGCTTCATCAGACGTGAGAGTTGGGAAGCAGTGTTGAGGTTTCTCTTCACGTAGCCATAGTGTTGCCCATTGCATGCAAGGTAAGCCATATTTTGTCTTTTGGAGTCATAATACTGGCTTCTTGGGCAGGGCAGAGCACCACCTCCTCATCTGCAACATATCGCTGATTGGGTTGCATAAGACGTGTAACTTTCTCCTTAGACCTTTACTCATTAAGCTGCCCATATGTTTCATTTGGAGGGAACTCAATCTGATAGTGCGATACTTTGCTTTACTGTGTAAAAAAGAGGATCTCGCTTTCCTTCTAGTATAGAGACATGTCATATGTATCTAGTACCTTCTCTAAGTGGTAGGCCTCTTCTAGACAAGATTATCTCTTAAGACAGCCTGAAAAAATGGCCAGGAAAACTGGGCACCACAGCCCAAATTTTACTCTTTGGCCTCTCCCTAGCTGTGAAAAAAATTAAAGCAGTCCGTGAATAATAGTTACTCACCCCCAAGGCATGGATGAAAAAAAAATGCACAGGTAGCACAGCTTTGTTTCTGTTTCCTTGTTGTACAAGTGTGGTTTTCCCTTCCCAGCCATGTCATCATTGGGCAGACATGATGAAACACAGGCTATGGTTGCACAGTCAGCCTAGGTAAGCTTCACTCCAGCTCAGGAGCCATTTTCTTGGGCAATACTAGACCAGGGATTATGGAGCAACAGAGGAACCTGCACATTTTCATTTGTATGTCAACATGCTCAAGATCTAGCACATCAGCCTTTTGTTACCTCTGAGCTAAAAGCGCTCAGCAGAGCTTGTGTTTCATCAATGAGCTTTGTGCCACACTGCACTGGAGCCCTGGCCCTCTTGGATCCCACTGAGCATTGCTGTAATGCAATTAATACACCGGCAACCTCAGCATAGGGCCTGACATGCGCTGTCAGCAGCATGTTCAAAGCAAGTTTAAAAGGAAATGCTTACAATGAGAGCAAAGTCTACTGCAGCAATGGTGCAAGAGCTCACTGGTCATGTTCTGCCTCAATGACAGGAGAGAAAGCTCCAGAGCCTGTGGTGACCAGAAAGAGCTTCATTTCTCCTCATTCCAGGCAAAAAGGACCAGATGTCAGTTCTAGCCCTGCTCACAGTGACTGCAGATATATGGACTTTAAGCTTTGAAAAAATTCTCTTTATTTAGCAGTACTATTTCACCTGAATAACAAACATTCACAAAAAACATCAGAATTTAAGAATCAGCATAGTCATTACAATGTAAATAAATCTTTAAAAAAAAACCCAGCAGGATGACTACAAATTGTTAACAACTGTAGTTTTAGCACTGAATAGGCCTTTGATCCACATAAAACAAAAGCATATTAGCAGGGGATACCTGCTTACAGAGTGAGACGGTCAGAAAGATAATCCTGTGGCGTGGCTTTTTAGAAACCTCAGATGTACAATGATCCCAAGGTTCTATAAGTAAAGCCAACTAAAATCCCCACCTCCGTCCCTTCTGTGTGGTCTGGAATAATAAGGACTTCAAGGTAAGGACAAGGAGTGGCAAAATAATTTGGAATAAATAATGATAAAGAAATATTTATACTAATGATGACTAATTATCTTATGAAATTTAGAATCACAAATCACAGATGTGGCAACAGGATTTTGGAAGGGATATAAAAGCTTTAACTCTTTTCTTTTTACTGACTGCATATTATAAGCAGAGTTTCATTATTATGGACATTAATCGATCACTGTGAAGGTAACTTCAGGAAAAAAAGTTTATAGTTGTAACAATTGCACTACCTTTTATTCTCAGGATCACAGAATGGTAGGGGTTGGAAAGGACTTCTAGAGATCACCTAGTCCAACCCAGACAAATGTCACAAAGGAGAGTGTCACAGCTATAGAAGTCTGGAGTGCAAAGCCTGACACATCCTCCACAGAGGAAAGGCCTTTTCAGTGTCATGTGGACACCAACACCTTTCTCAGGTTAGGGATATGTATAGCCTGTCTACCAGATCAGGGCTCTCAAAGGACTCCATCCTGGGGTGACAAGGGCCTAGGTGTGAAACAGATCCCCAGGGCACTGTTGATGAAGGCTATAAGTACCAGTCTCCTCTCACCTGAAGGCAGCAGGCAGAGATAGGCTCTTCCAGGGTGTCACACTGGAAGCATTAGCTTCCAGTTCGGACAGCTTCCAGTTCTAATTCACCTTTCAGAACAGATTTCCTCTTTTACAGACTGTAAAAGAACTTAAGGGAAAAAAATAGGAAAAAAGAGCACAACAAACATTTGGAAGCTAAAGCTAATCCCATTCCCATTGCCAACACACCAAGTTTGCCAAGCTTCTTGGCTCCATGACTCGCATTCAAAACATCTTCTAAGAAAATTCTTGCCTCTGGCATCTCTGGCAGGACTAGCAGGTATTCTCCAGTTTGCTCTTCCAGACTTGAAAAGCCTCATGGTATTTATGTTTACGTCCTTGATTCCTTCTCAAGATATGATCTTGCATTTCTAACATGTAGGCCAGAGAGAATCTATAAGGAAGTAAGACATTACATTGCAGTTCCCCGACTTTTTCCTATGCTTCTGCCACATGATAGTTTCTGGTACTGATTCTGGCACTTTTATGTGCAGCTTGACTCAAAACTGATCCAGCTATGTAAAGGAAAGGAAGAATTAATCATCACATTCTTAAATTTGCCATTTTCAGTGAATACTTCAAAACTAATTTGAGAAGTGCATTTTAGAGATGAATTCTAGAAAGGTCCACCTAGAAAAGGAGACCTTAAAAATCCCATGAAAATAATACCATGCAGGTGATGTGAACCACTCAGATTCCACAGTAATGAAAGTGCAGTTTGGTGAATCTGTGCAAGAACTGTGCTTAAGATGATAGACTTGATGGCTTTGCATGCTATTGTTACAGTCTTTGACTCCTTGCTGAAAGAGGGTGGAGGGGCCAAAAGAAACTGAGGAGTAGTGCCTGAGTAAGGGAGGAATCTGCTGTTTTGCCTCCTGCCTGTCCTCTGGACTTCCTGCAGAGATTACCTGTCTGACTTGTAAAAACCTGTCCACAGAAGACTCCTCTTTCCCAGGCTTTGCTCCTATTGACCAAGAATTCCCTTCACAAACAGGTCTGCTGGTCCACTTTTCTAGCTATTTTATCTTTTTTTAAAATGTTTTCATATGTAAGCAAGTCAAATTCATCCCTTGAAGCACAATGCAGAAATCTCCTTTTATACGCTATTAACTTCTGCTGGCAACACTGTCTGTACAAGACTGATTTAAGCCAAGCAGAGTCCCTATGCTTGCCTTAACTCTGCCTTCAAGCACCACTTGAAGAGACTGATCAAAACAGGTTGGCAACTCCTTTGCCCTCACAACTCTAACATCAGTCTCTGGACAGAGCCTTGGTTTTGTAATACCTTGAGATGGCCAGCTCAATGAAAGAAGATTTTCTTTTAAGCTCAAGACGATCAGAAGCAAAGTAGCACCTCTAACTGCTTGTGTTGCTCTGTCCCAACATTTCTCAGCAAACAGAGCAAGGCTATGCCAGCAGAAAACAAGCAGTGGTCTATGAGGAGTAAAGCACCAGCACCTCAGCTGCTTGAAGCTACTGTGAGCTCTTGGCAGACAGTAAAAAGACTGAAAAGAGTGACTCAGGCACTCCAGGGGGAAAAGCTGAGACCGAATGAGATCAAACAGTACCAGGAAAGAAAAAGGCTGCCAGACCACGAGAAGGGAGGGCAGGGAAGGGCAGTTGAGAGAGGTGCTGCTGGCAGGTGACACCACTGCTGTCAGCCTGAAGGTGACTCCAAACCCCCAGAGCAGAAGCAGGGCCTGGCATCCAGAGAAACTGGTCACACGTGTGGTTGAGGAGGTGGGCAGTAAGCCAGCAGTTCCTGAGCTGCCAAGGGTGTGTACACCTGCACTGGGGAGCATGCATGCAGAAGACACGTTTGGGAGTAAAAGTTTGGAGAACTGTTAAATACAGTCAGATGATATTTAAATATTTGGGGGGAGGGCCTTCCTTAGACCATGCAAAATTCCTTGGTCATTCACAAGTCATATATAGTAGAGGTAAAGAACTAGAAAAAGCCAGTCAGAACTCATGCACTCTTTCACATCCAACAAGGCAAATTGTTGTGGGCAATTTTTCTGAAATACCTTTTGCACATTGAAAAACAGAAAAAAAAAATCCCTATTAGATTGCAACATTTTCAAAATAATTGATTTAAAGCATCTTCCACTCCTCAAGTGGGGTTTGCACAGCAATACTGTATTGCACCCAGTTTCTCCTACAATGCATAGCACGGAATTGCCCAAATTGAGACAAAATAATACAATTTGCAGTGGCATGGAAGAATTCCATCTGATAGCATGTTCCTACTTGTTTCTACCTTGCATGAAATGCATCAGGACATTGCAATTTCCTACTTACTTGTTCCAGCTACTAGTTAAAACTTGCAGTGGAAATATTCACTAATGCTGCTGCTCTGGGTTGAAATCTTTGGTAAAAACATCATTATCTTTTTTCTAAAAACAATGCTGCAGAGATTTAAAATGGGAGTACCCTGACCAGCCAGTGTTACCAGAATGGCATATTCCTCTGTTTCAGGACTATTTTCCCTACACGTTGACAATAACTTGTAAATAAGTACTTGTATGATAAACAGGTCTAAGGTGATTCTAATCATGTCTTTACCTAGAGTTCTAGACATTTTAATGTCATCACCTGCTATCAGAGACACTACACTGATGTTGTGTTCGTATTTAGTTAATCCAAGTGTTTTTATGGCTTGTTCCCTTTCCTTTTACATTTAACATGTGCTCACATTTTTGGTGGGGTATAGTAATCAAGATTAGTGGACTAGAGAATAACAATGTGGCAAATCAATGCTCAGCCAGAGTTGCTTTGTTCTGCATGACTGATCTTAATACCCTCTACATTCACAGCCCTAGGCTCTGCGTGTCTGCAAGACATCAGAGCCAAAGGTCGCTGGGCTTTTTTTCAGTCAGTCAGACAGCAGCAGCAAAATTACCTAAATGCTTAGATAATAAATTCATTAAAGATTATTTTTATCATACTTGAAAAACTCATACCTTTATCTTCATGTTACAGGGAGAGCAATTTTCTAAGTATTAGCATAATAATCACCAGAATACCTCCGTGTCCGTATTGCTTGTTTGTATTGCTTAACAGAATGATTACGTTTGGAAAAGATCTTTAAGACCTTTAAGCTCAACCATTAACCTCACTAAACCACATCCCAATACTTTCAATACCTTGTAGTCTCAAGAGTGCATTTTTAGCCTTTTCTGCCCTATATGTTGTCCTTTAGACTTTGCATCCTAAAATCCTATTCATTACTTTTTTTTCATACACAAAACATAACAGCTTTACCACTGCAAATTGCAGCTACTAGCACACAGCAAAATCAGCACCAGCTGTCATCACGCACCCACTGAACTGTCAGTTGTCACAATGGCTATGGCACACACCTCTGGCCTGACCTCAGTGACAAAGGCTGCACATCTTTGAGTAAAAATGAAAGTACCTAGTAAGAGCATGTCTTTACAGAGCAGGATGCCTACCCCATGCCAGTAAGGAAAAAAAAAAAACAAACCAATCACCTTTCTTCAGCAGTGCAGAGTATTTATTTTGGCTACAGAAAGTCTAATATTTAATACTATTTAACCCCAGGTTTACTTTTTAAGTACTTAGAGATGGCTAGTTATCTAAGGTGGATGCAAGTGCTTCATATTTAAACACAAGTTTTACACATTGATATAATTGTACAAACTCAAAAAAAATTAACACCCCCCCCCCCCCCACCCATAAACTACAGTAAGAGGGCTTTGGAGCATATGAGTACATAATTCATGGAGCAATGAATAATACTGCCGTGTCTTCCCACTGGAATAATTTTCACTTCCCCATAAGGCTTCTTCAGATAAAGTCAGGCCATACGATGCTCTTCTAAATTGGGGGGGAAAATAAAAAAGAAACCCAAATTGTCCTTTGGACACCCTTATTTCTATGTGGTCCATTTTCTAGGATGCTCTTCCACATGGACAGGATTCAAAATCCTCTCAATTTTCTGCTGATCTTGTAACTCCTCTACCAGAAGGGAGTGGAGGTCAGTAACAGGCTCAGGAGCTCAGCTCTCTGAAACCCCTCAGAAGAGTTGGTGGCCTAATAAAAAAAGACCAATGAGAGACTGCAAAGAAGGTACTCATCCCACACTAAGGCATTCCCATCTACTCTTCCCATGTCTAAATTTCACTGACCCATTTGCCCCAGTCATCTCATTCTCTTCTATTTGGTGCAAACACACGGAAGAGGCCACCATAAAATACCATTAAACATGTTTAGCACAGCTCAACTCTTCCTACATACCATCTTGACCTCAGCATGCTGGCAAAGAAGTTGGTAAGAACTTTGTCAGCGCTATTTAAAACAGTGTTGCTTTCAGAAAGGACAGTGTCCATTTGCAAATCTCTGGAAACGTATGTACAACAACTTTACAGAAGTTGGGCATCTGATTAACAACAGGTAGAACCAATGTCTCTCAACAGCACTGCAATTGCAATTCTCAGACCTGGAACTTTATTTACGTTTTCATTACTAATAGAATAAAACTGATGCAGATGAAATAACATGTGCAGTGGAAACTTCCACTTGCACAGCCTGAGGAGAGATGAATCCTCCCAAACCCACAGAGCTCTGCAACACAGATGAGACACCTAAGCACTGACTTTGATAAATAACAGGGTGGGACTGTTCTGGTTTGAGCTAGGATAGAGTTAATTCCCGTGAGGAATCAGGAAAGGGTACAGCCTGAAAAGGTGACCCAGGCTGGCCAGCAGGTATTCGATACCATCCTAACGTCATGCCCATTATATAGGTGGGGAGCAGGCTGGAAGGAGCCTTTCTTCCAGGGTCATGGTTTTTTGGTTGCTGGTTTGGAGCTGTTGCTTAGGTCAGGTCCCAGGTGGTGAGCGACTACATCACTCACCAGTTTTCTTTGTAATATACACCTTTTTTTTCGTTATAGCTGTTTCTTTTTCAACTTTCTCCTAGTAAGTTGTTCTTATTTCAACTTACGTGGGCTCTTTTCCTTTCTTCCCGATCCCCTCCAAGTTTCACCAGGAAGGGAAGGAGTCATGGTTTTTTTTTTTTCCTCCCCTTTTGTCCCAACGGGGCAAAACCACGACACGGACACAGGGCTATAAACACCAAATAAAGCCTTTTCATCTTTATAAAATATTTAATGAAATCTCCCAAAAGTGAGTGACAAAAATATTACAAAACTGAACTTCAAAGAATCTCTTTTCTCCATTTAACTAACTTACCTTTCCCCTTGAGCTAAACTGGGCTTTTATGCAAGATTAGCTCTCCTCTGTGTTCCCTGTCCCACTACCTTGTACTTTAATTGCTGAGCTAAATTTACATTTACCAATTCTCAAACTTGCTTGAAAGACAGAGGAAGAAAATGGCAGGGACGTATCAACAGATGTATGATAAACATGGTATTACAAAATTCACTATGTATTCATAGTTTGCTGTCCCTCAGCTAAGTCAATGATTAACACCTTCAAAGTTTTCTTCAGATTTTTGTATTTAATAGCCTTCAAAAATAATAATCACTCTCATAATGTTTTGCACCCCGCTGTGGAAGAATTTTGTAGGAAATAAATGTCAAAGAGATCTGTCTTTGCTCTAATATTAATTTAATAGCTAATGTGCATTGCTCACATTTATATGCAAACATATGTGCTATCAGTCCCACACAAAGGCAACAGAGGCAGCTGCTTAGAGAGACGCATTAATGCATCTTAAGCCACTCTGACTCACTGGTGTTAGAAGATTTGTTTATCCACTATGGTTTCCTCTACACGAAGACAAGGAACATTTAGATGGTTTGTTCTGCTGCCTGTTAAACCGATCAGTGTTTTGGTCATCTTCTCTCTTTCAGGTTTTGTTGCCTAGAAGAAAAGCCCTCCGTGCAGCCGGCTGTTTTTAACGCAAGTAAATGCAAGCACAGTTGTTTTTCTGTTCCTCAGGCACTCTTCTTCTTACTTTTCTGTTCTTCCTTAAGCTCTTTGGCATTACATCTGGAGCCCAATGCCGTTAACATTTCTATTGTCGTCAAGTTTGCTCCCTTCATTATCAATCGCTCTCCATCAGCTGGAAAGGGAAAACATTTGAGGAATTCACAAAGTCCAAGTCACAGTTACTTCAAGGTGCAGTTCCCTTTTGTATATATAAACCTGAATACCTTGTTCATCTTGTCTAAATAGAAAGTACTCCACTTACCAAGGAATCCGATTGCACACCACACCAAACAAATGTATTAAACTGTACAAAATAGACACAAAACTTTAATTTCTGTATTGCATTATTGAAAAACCTGAAACATTTGTCTAGAAATACCTATAGTAAGAACTATACTATATAGTATAGTTCTATAGTAAGAACTATACTATATAGTATACTATATACTATATATACTACATTTGATGAGAATGGCTCATACTATGCCCTCAGTCATCTAGCAGAAGGCACAGAAGGCACTGGAAGGCCTAATTTCCACACATAGCTCAGCATTTTAGCAGCATGTTGTCTATGGTCTGTTTAACTTATCTCTTTAGCCAAAGCAATCTGCTGGTTTTAATGTAAGAAAAACCCCACCAAATGAAACCTCAGAGAGCATTGGGATTTCTAAAATACTAAAATTATTTTAAACCAGGGAGGAGGCAGTAAAAGTTAAGTATTGTATCTAAGTGAACTATTTTTGGAAGATTCAAAAAATACAAAAGCCATTCATATTCAATCTCATATAATGCTATACCATGTATGGCATCCAGGTTCCAGCCCCATGTTTGCCAACTACTGAGACTGCAAACTCCTCACTTGGAAAATAATCAGCTCTTAGAAAATCAGGACTTTGGAGATGTAGCTCTTGGCATTACTGAAATAAATTGGTTTCAGTTTATGCTGTGAAAAACATAAACTTTACTGCTTAAGTCTTAAAACATTAGAGAGACAAGGATGGGAAAGACAGAGACATGGGAGAGGGAGAAACAAGCAATCTCTACTACACTGAAATAACTAGACTTTCCTAAGCAAAACAAAGTATATTCAACATTCTTGATATTTATACTGAATCACAACATATATGCAAGTTTAAATAAAAGGGGGTAGCAAGAATGAATAACAATGAAAACTTGAATAGGCTATGTTACATATTGGTCCATTATAGCACAGCAAGAAAGAAGATGCAGCCAGAGAAAAGGACAAAAGCAGATTAGAGCCATCTGTTCACAGCCTAGAATCTGAGCGGCTTCCAGAACTGATGAAACTTCCACAATAAATTCCCTGCCTGCTCACCATACTCTCATAGGAAACCAAGAAATTAGTTGTACATCAGTTGACCTCATTCTACAAGTCCATCTGCACATGTATGGTCTTACCCATATGAGCAGTTACTTCAAACTGCAGAGTAAGTTACTCAGTTGCGCAAGCAATTAAAGGTTGCTTTTCTGTTCTCAAGACTGAGATGCCTTCACCACAGATAACAGAGAAACATATTCTTACATGGAAACAGAGACACATTTCCTTCCCTGGAACTGTACCTGACTGACACACAAGTATGTCACTACAAAAGGAGACTCAACCCCAAATTTAAGTCAGTTCTTTCATCCAAGATCCACCAGATCTAACTGTAGTACAAAGACATATACACACATAAATCTAGGCATCAGGCTGTTAGTGACTTCCTTTTTTTCCCTTCCAGCTGCATATCTAGCTGTGGACCACAACCAAAAAAAGTAACCACAGTAAAAATAAAAACAAAACAAAACAAAAATCAGAGAAGACAATAACATCATAACAACACAAAATCAGGTGGTCTCGTTTTTTTGGTCAAGATTAAAAATGAGGTCCTTACCAAACATAACATCTACAAGTGGTTCAGACCCATCATGTCGCACATCAGCAGTCACTTCACAGTTTCTATTAGTGGTCTGGATTCTTTTATGGCTTATGTATCTAAGAAATTCTCTAAAAAAAAAAGAAAATATATTATATATGTAGACAGAAAATACAGTAGGTACATTTCTAAAATTCCTTTGATTATTTTGATATTGCTGGCCAACAAAAGTATCAATAAAATAAGATTTGTATTTAATAATATCAATCGGGTACTTCTTATGAGACGATCACTCTTTAAAAATCCAGACAGACAGTCCATATATGTTAATATGCAAAAAGCACACCAAAGAAATTTGCAAAAATTCAGTGTATGTACTTTCTGCATTTCTCTCAGCTGGGTTAGTAACAACAATAATAATAATTAAAAAAATAATCAGCAAAGTATTTTTCATTTTTCTTTATACACCAGTTTATTGTTAATGTTTTCTTGTTAAGGTTTGTGTATTTATTTCTTTAATGTCATTGGTCTCGTGTAGATTTCTGAAATGCATAAAAGCTACTTGACATTCTGGCAGTTAAAAGGAAAAGTTGTGTTTTTAAGTTAATTTCAATAATAGATGTATCTGTAAAGATATTGCAAAATGACATTTTACAAAAGTTGGGTGAAGAACTTGAATCACTTGAGAAGCATAAATACTTAGCTTTCTCCAACCACTAATTATCAAGATAGAGTACCAGCTGTTGCCCTCTCTTTTTCCCTTTATCAGCATTTGGACTGGTGATTACAGACCCTCACCTGCAGGCTCAGCAACTGAGAAGGTAGTCTGGTAAAGCTAAATGTACATCCCTACAAGCAAGGCTCTAAACTTTGGCAGACAGATCCTCCAATGATAAGCATAGCATGAGTGTTGTGTGCATCCTGGTAAAACTTAGCCCCAAGCAGAACCCTTACGACAATCACAGTGCCTTCTCATTCTGAAATATTAAGGTTCTGCCTAGACTAAGCTACAAATCTTTAACAAATTAAAGTACAGTGGATGCAGAAGTTGAGGAAAAACTGGTTCTCTTCCAGGGAGAGAACAACAGCTGCTACCACTGCTCTCGTGATTTGTCCACCAGGTGTCTTTTGCTGGCTACAGAGACAGCAAGTCACAGGGCACTACACCGACAGCAGTTTTAATGGCTTCGTTTTGCATCTGGCAGTGCTGCGACCTAGGCGGCTGGGGCGGCCGCTCTCCCTGCCTCTCGGAACCCTCCGCGCGGCCGGCGGCGATAGGGAGCAGGCCTGTGCCTGGGGTCGGCGGCAGGGCCCAGGCACCGGCCACGCTGCGGGCGCATACAGGCACCGGCCACGCTGCGGGCGCATACAGCCCCCGGCCACGCTGCGGGCGCATACAGCCCCCGTTTCTGCCCCTCCAAACAAATAAAATGAACAGCTAAAACGTCCGGCCCTTGCGTCTGCCGTGAGATGCACAGAACCCACGCCGCGGGCCCGGGAAGGGCACGGGGTGGTTCACAGAAAAAAGGGAGCCGGGCCACAGCCTCCCCGCCGGGCACAGGCCCGAAGGCCAGAGCACGCCCGCGCCGCCGCGGGGCCGGGTGCCGGGGCTGGCGCTCCCCTCGCCGCCCTCTCACCTCGTGGCCTCCACATTGGACTCGAAGGGGCAGAAGCGGACCATGATACTCTTCACCGGCCTCAGCACCACTTGAATCTTGGACGCCATCTTCCTTCTGCCCCCCCACTACAACTCCCAGCAGTCCCGTCGCAGGGGCGGGACGCGAGGATGGTGTGCCGCGCGCCCCGCAGGCGTCTGGGAAGTGTAGTCCTGGCAGCCTGGAGCCTGCGGGCCCGTCGCTACTGGGGGAGATTTGCCGGCTGCCCGGGAGGCCACGGGCACGGCAGCGCGGGGCCTGTCTCTGCCTGGGGTGAGGTGGCGGCTGCCAGCCCGCCCGACGCCGCTTGTTAATAACCAGAAGTGCTTGAGGCCGGGCTTGCTCATGGCTGAGGGAGGAAAGAAAAAGGACCGACCTGTCCCTGCTCCTCACCTGCCTCGGCGACACAGTAGACGCACTTAGGAAAAACGAAGGCATACTTTTAACGTACAGCTGACATAAAAGACCTCCTCTAGGATCTGAGGCAGAAGTAGCAGGCCCTCGTCCAGTTAAGACTTGCATGCTGCAGGCAGAGGTGGAGTAACACTTATGGGAAGTTATAGCGTGTAGTATCCATCAACCTAAGGAGTAAGGGTGGTTTTGTTTTCCTTATATTAAATCAGCCCCTATGATGTGACAGCTTTGATTGTCTTCGAGTAGTAGTGTATTTAATAAAGTTGAATCGATGAGGATAAATAAGGAGCAGTCAATATAGCTAAGGACAAATTGAAGGCAATATTTTGCAATATATCAAGCAGAAGAGAGACTTGTAAGAGGTGATGCCACTGGAAGGGAATACAGTTTGGTTGGTTTGGGTTTTCTCTAACAGGTTTGGCACAGCAGCTGCACATCTGCTCCTCAAAGAAAGGTTTTGGATGTCGGTGTGGTTGGTGCCAGCTGGGTATTTCCCACTAGATGGCAGAAACCTCTCTGATAAATTGCTGCAAGGACCTCAGGCTTCATCTCACCAGCAGCCAGATCTGGTGGGGGGGCGGGAGGTGTGTGGTTAGGAATGGTATGGAATAAACCGAGTGGCTGGGGCATTGAAACCACAGTGTTGTGAATATCTGCGGAACGTTTATTAGAGACCCATGCTTCCCAGCTGCAGAAACAGCATTGTAGGGGCTAAGCGATCTTGTCTTTGTTTATTGGAAGTTCTTTTTTTTAAAAAAATCACATAGTCATTGGGAAAAAATCATCCTGTTCACTGAGATTTAGCATGGGGAATTAAGTAGCAAAAATAAACACTGCATAGTCAATATAGTTTTAATGTTTAATGTTTCAATTATCTCTTATATAGGTATATGTCACAGTCCTATGGGGAAAAAAAATCATTTTCTATGAGATATCTTTTGAAAGACCCCAGGTAACCAATTCGTGGTTGATTTAAATTGGATTTTTTCCTCTTTCTTAGGATCAGATTTAGGACCAGGTGAACAGAGTATTTTACATTTAGAAGGCAAAAGTAACTTACAAAATTTCAACATGTCTTTCTTCACTATAACACAAAGAGCTTCATATATTGCATTTAAAATCTGTAGCAAAATTTCCATTAGCTTTTTTGACAGCACTGAAGAAACAACACCAGCAAAGGATTGGGGAAGAAAGAATGATCACCCACATTTCAAGAGGCTCTCCACACTGTTGGTATAATGTTACTTATTGACTTTAAATATGCATGGTAAAACCATTGCTCTTACTGCATTTGATAGCAATTTCTTGAATAATATTTAGTTTACACTGCACAATTAAATGAACATAAAATTTTGTTCACTCTTTTCCACACTCAGATTGGTTAACTTTTTAACATTTGTTGTCAGCAGTGAAAGTTGAATCTTTCCTCTTACACCATCTGTTTGGAATACTCAAAAACTATGTCTGCTTTTTCAAACTAATTTTTAATTCTTTGAAGTCTGAGAGAGTCTGAGAGAATGAACAGGTGTCTGGTAACTGAAAGGCTCTGTGTTCTTTTCCTCCCCTCAAAGAGTAGGTTGTATCAGTAAAATGAAACCAAGGCTTCCTACTCGTAGCAATCGTTGGGTGCTACCCTACTTGTTGACAACCAAGTGGTTCTCAAAACTTACTCTAGATGCAACAGTTGTAGCTGATGATAATCCTGGTGAGAGTGATAACTTTTACAGTTACTAGATTAGATAGACCTAAAGGAAAGTGACACAGCTATTAAAAAAAAATCAACCAAGTATGTCTTCATTTGCCTATAAACTCGGGTGGTGATTAATCCCAGTATGTTGGACTACCCTCAATTTCTACCAGAGTAACTTCCAACTGATCTATGAAGCACAATTTTTAAATGTCATTTCAAGAAAGCTGGTGATCAATCCATGAAATACCTTGAATCAGTCTCTCCAGATGCAGCAAGTAATCTGGGAACTCTCAAATGTCTGCATTTGAGACTGTTCTCTGGGGACTCACTTAGGAAACGGACTGATTCATGATTCTCATACCTTGTGATAATCATACACATTTCTAAAGCATAGTAACATAAAGAGACATAAAAGTTATGGTATTGGAATAGAAACAATTTTAGTATTCCTTTCACCAAGCTGATATTTTTTATTATAAACACCGCCTCATCCCAAGGCCACATTTTCATGTCATTAGTTTTACTGAACTGTAGTCATGAGCCCACAGATGATTGATATCTAAGCATTATACATGTCAAGAAAAAAAAAAAAAAGCAGCCGTGTTTTATGCTTCAATTGTGAAGATAGGCAAAAAAAGGCTATAATGTTAATTAAAGAAAGTTGGTTTTCATCTTTTCTCATTGATCCTCCAAGCTCTCTTAGATCCAGAGAAGGGTCTTCTGCTGTTACCCCCGTTTCTTACCTATCACTTCTGTTTTCTGTAATGTTTTCTGACTATAGAAAGGCCCACGTTTTAGAACTCTTGAAACCTCATTTCTCCATAAGTTGGGCATGCCTGCTTTTAGTACCTTGGTTCTGGCTTTTGATGGCTCTTCAACTCATTTTCTCCTTTAACATCTAGTGGTCTTAGAGAATCTTCTTGCAAAGATGAGAGAGGGCTGTCCATGCTGCATTTCAGGTACGGTGTTATACTTCCATGCACTTAGGTTTGGAGTCTTAGATCATTTGTTTCCTTCCTCTGCTTCCTTCCTCCTTTTTTCTGGGTCCTTCTCTGAGTCCTGTCACAAACGTCAACAGGCCCAGAATGTAACAATCAAAATGCTATGCCTGCACATCTAGTTATAATGCTGTACAGTCCTGGGATAAAATGTATTGCTGCCTTCAGGGCATTAGCCAGTACTGAGAAGTGAGCCAATGAAAATCCAGCAACCTGCCTGTTTTGCACTGAGGTGATGCTTCCAGATGACCACCCAGAAGCAGCTCTTTGAGAAACATGGTATGCTCAGCCTGACAGGGAAACAAATTATTTCTGGAAACAGTTAAACACTCTGATGAGTGCAGTATCTTGGAGCATTGCTTCAACAGAGCAATGGACAGAGATGGTCAAGATTACAGAGAGGGGGTAGGAAGCCATTATAAAATACTAGTGCCATATTGAAGGACATGTTGGGGTAAATCCCCTACCATACTGGAGGAACACTGCTTATACTTACAAAAATATATGCCAGTCTGTGTTTTCTGTCTGGTTTTGTTTGTTCCTTTGAACTGAATATTCTTACACCATGTCATTTACTGAATTTTAAAAATATTTCCCCAAAGAGAAGAGCTTGTAAAGGTCCTTTATTCTCTGAAAATTTTAGAAATCAAGCATAGTTTTATACTAAGAGTACCAGTAATTTTAGATATCATTTAGAAACCAACTACTAGTTACACCTGCTAACATGATTTTCAGAAATAAACCTAAAATCAACCAGCAAAGATGCCACTTCAAATGAGCTTGGTTTATAATTAATTCTCAAACAGTAATTCTGCATATCAGTTAAGAAAAGCTTTTACGGGAGTGAGTAAACAGATTCCCTGGTTGCTCTTTACTCCTCTGCAAACATACATTTCTATTGCCTGAGGTTAACAACTGCCAGCAGAAATGTTTGCTAAAGTAATATGCAGCATTTAACTGCCTGAGAGCACTCTGTGCTGATTCCTGACTTTTGTAACTTAATTTCTTGAGGATAATATTGAAGTTTTTCAAGCTACTCCTTCATATGAGATAGAGCAAAAGCTTTACTTCATCTCTTTTTCCATCTATCTAATAAATGCTACATTGAATACATGCAGCTATCATTTGGATTTTTATGTTGACCTAAAACACACAGTTGCTTCCAAGCAAAGAAAATTCAATATCATTCTAGCACAAGGCACAAAGATGAGCTGAAGTGAATGGCAACAGCCCAGGGTCAGCACCTCAGTCTTTGAGGTCTGGAGTCTGTGCTTGAAACTCCAGGTATATTAAATGTGTGTGTTTTTACTTTTGAGGTCCTTGTACCCAGTGAGTCACAGATCACAGGTACATTTCTGTTTGACAAACCTAAATCTAACAGAGACATTTTCATAATTTAAGAGGGAACAGATTCCCAGATGTGCAGAATTAGGACAAAGTGGTCGTATTGGAATTTGATCTATATTTGCAAAGGCTTCCTGAAGGTTTGACTGTGCTTTGAATAACTCATTATGGATTTTGAGGAGCTCAGCAGCATATTGACATTTGTACTGCTCTGATGAGAGTGTACTTCAGTGTTGTGAATATTGTAAGCAAAGCAGTTTGTTTCCACTGTCTTCTGCTAATAGCCATGCTTATAGATTGATGTCCTGTGTTATTTGTATTGTCAGCAAACTATAATAATATTGCTCACTTGAACACAGTGGCCAGCCAAAACTGTCCCTCTATATCCTTTAATTCTTTCTATGGCAAGAACTGTCACCTGATATTCTACAACTTACTTATGCACCAGTTTTAACTTCTGTTTTTATGGACTTCAAGAAGGTATCTAGGCATTACATACATGTAAGCCTTTGAATAACTACTTAACACAGATAAAGGTTGAAACAGAAAGCATCTAGTCAGCAGACATAAAGAAACTAGATATAAAAATAGGGGATTTTTATCTAACCATTTTCTGTAACTAGTTTCATTTTATCTGTTTATTAACATTCGTAAAAGATGTCTCCTCAAGAGAGTCATTCGAGGGAATTCTTACCACCAGTGTGATTAGAGGACCGTATTTCTTTAAACTTAAAAAAATGTCCACATTGGTTGATATACTACTAAATTTGCCATTTAAATTCCAATATAAAGATGGTTTGCATTACTGAGATGCCATGATAAAAATAATTGCTATTGTAAATTTAAATATGCCACTGCATCCTTCACATGAATATCATTCTGTGTTTGCAGTCTGATGCTCAGTTACCAAAAAACTCACACCAAGACCCCTCGCAACTGTGTAATGAATCTGTTGGTCTTACATTATCCTAGAGTAACAGATATATGTTTGGTTAAAAGCCTGCATAGCACAGAAAGAGTATGATTCAGTTGGTGTCACACAAGAATTCCAGATGCAATGCAATCAATAATATGCATAGACTTACTGCAGCAGTTAGTAGAATAAAAATCTGAGCCATTCTGAAGTATTTGTCAGATATCTCCTTATGTGATTATAATACTGTAATAATTACATTATTCTGAACTAATTAAAGTAAGCATGTCAGAAGGTAGAGAAGAAGAAATAAGATAATGCAGGATTTGTTATACATAGGGAAGCTACATCATTTCAGGGGGAGTCAACACGGATTCACTACGGGAAAATCGTGATTGACCAATCTGATAGCCTTCTATAGGTGCATAACCAGCTGGCCAGATGAGGGGAGAGCAGTGAATGTCATCTACCTTGACTTCAGCAAGGCTTTTGACACTGTCTCCCATAACATCCTCACCAGAAAGCTCAGGCAGTGTGGCTTGGATGAGTGGACAGTGAGGTGGATCGAGAGCTGGCTGAATGACAGAGCCCAGAGGGGGGTGATCAGTGGCACAGAATCGAGTTGGAGGCCTGTGGCCAGTGGAGTTCCACAGGGATCGGTTCTGGAGCCAGTCTTGTTCAACATCTTCAGCAGGTGAACCTGCTTCTGCAGGGGGGTTGGATTAGATGATCTCTAAGGGTCCTTCCAACCCCTACTCTTCTACCATTCTGTGATATAAACAGCAGTCAGCAAATGACAATTGAAATAGGTATTCCCAGGGAATTTATGTTATACAAATGAAATTAAGAATATTGAATGCCACATAAATAGCAAAACTGATGAAGCATTTTATTTAGGCATATACTGTCAGTCAGTACAGGAATAAAGCAAGTATAATTTCTTAAGAAGTGGGTTTCAATCTGTGGACCCTTAGGCACCAGTTAAGTTTTTGTAGTGGGTTCATGAAGCATTATTTTTTAAACATAATTCTTTCTGTTGGTAGGCTTCCAGTCAGGATCAAGGAGCCTCCATCTCCACTTGAAAATCATGAAGATCCACAGCTCACTGACGATTAATCACTGTGGGGTAAGTGGTCACTGTTCAGCCTTGATGATATGAGATGGCAGAGCGTTGATACTAGGCTAGTTCCAAATGGTCAGATTTTCCAGACAGGGTTTGTTTAAAGAATATCAAAGATTCTTCCTGTATCACTGAAACCAGAAGACGTCATGTCAATTTTTTGCTTGGACTTGAATTATTGACAGCCTACCCACATTTCATCCCTCTTTAACTACATTAGCTAAGTTAAACATCTCAGGGCCTTTAGGATAACCAATTCAGTTCTTACCTTTTTTGGCTTTCTTGTGTGAAGTATATACACATCAAACAGAGAATGTATAAGTCAGAGATTTCAAACACTTGTGTTTAGATTTGTGAGTACAATGCTTTTGTTCACATATGTCTATGTGCCCCTTGTACAGTGCTAGTATTTCCCATACTAGGATTAAGGTGATGTCTGACCATTCATAGCTCACTGCTGTGCTACAGACACAAAACAAGTTTGTCTCCACAGACATCCCATTATCCAGATTAATAAGAGCAATGCTTTTGCCGTGACTGCACAGAAAGGAGCACACCGTTTGAGAAAGGCAGCAGTGCACTGCAAAGAGCCATCTGCCTGTGCTATCTCATAAAATACATTTATGACAGCAGACAGCTCCCACAAAATAGTTGTGATGAGGCAAAGGCCTCTGCCGCCTTACCCTGCGCTGCCCACCATAGCTAACAACCCTGCTCTGCAGAGGTAATCAGCTCAGAGGAACAGATTTCTCTGTTCAGTCTCATACAAATATAAATATAAACATATATATAAAAATAATATTTCAGGTATTGATTTTTGCTATTTGTTAGTGACATGTTTAAGTTTTAAATCCTCTGTGCTTCTCACTGTTTTAATAAGCTGCTCCTGCCTCTCTCTCTCTCTAGGGGCCTTCGGGACATAGTCAATACCTATAAACTCTAAAGATGTGATGGGAAGCTTCATCTCATTAAAGTACTCTTTTGTGATTTGTGTTCACAATTTCTGACCTTTAATATTGATGTTGTCTGACTGATATATTGTATGTCCCTGGGGAGTGTACTCAAATATGCCACAGGACTTACTAGGGGATTTTTCTTTTTGTTGTAAACCTTCCTTATCTGCTATAAGAGTATTCTCATCTGTTTATAGATCACTGCAGTAGCTCAAGGAGTAAAATCGTTTTTCTAGAAGATCAGGTTCTGGGGAAATTACTTGTACTGCTTTCAGATATTGCTTCTCTACTGTATTTTTCACTATATTTATGTCAATAATGCAATTTTTTACTCTTTAATGCCACAATTCCTCAGTAAAAATCAGTTCTCTTTGAGAATATCATAGCTGTCAGGTTTTTATTTCCCTCACTGTTCTTATTATACCTGTGGTTCTGACTGTATCATGTTACTAAGGCTTCTGGAAACTGGGTTATGACTCATCCTATTTCTTCCTCTTAGAGCACCTCCAAGAGGCTTAAAAGGGGTCATAAAATAAAAATACAAGACAAAGAACAGCTACCCAGCTTCCTTGTCCTACAATACTTCAGAGTCCACATACATCAAAAATGTTGAGGGACTGTGGGCATCAGATGACAGTAGGTTCCCACAGCTTCCCACTGCTCCTTTGCAAGCCAGCAGTGCTGGCTTCAGCAGTTTCTCTTGCATCTCCTGCTGCTAGATATTCATATTAACCAGGGGGCCCCATGTTAGCACAGCCTCCCTCTGCTCACGGATGCAGCCCCAGCATAACAAATTGCACTTGTACAGCTTGAGAGCTGCAGGTGGCTAAAGGGCCTCCAAACTACCACCCACCATCTAACACCAGCCAGCAGTTTCCAAACTTCTTGTAAGCCCTTGCAGCTAGTAACTTCATTTATAATTTTCTCCATCTTAATAAATTAGACTGTTGCCCTCTTGTTCTAGAAACGTGGGGAGGGAACTACGCTGAAAGGAGTCTCAGAAAGGCAGATGGGGCCAGAAAGAAGCTGTACTTAAATACTTAAGTCTATACTGTTCTCCATCCTCTGTGTTGCTAAAATTTCATTTTACAAAGAGAAATGAGTGATCAGGATTCTGATCCTCATCAGAAACTTGCTGAAGCCACCAAAAACTTTAGGAAAACTTCTGATTTTTGAACAACACTGCACAGTCTCGCATAAAAATGCTCTATCAACATCAGGTTTAAATATATGCATTTATATCTACATTACTTCAGAATGATAAGTTCTCAGAGCAGAAATCAGGAAGCTATATAACGAGATATGCTGTGGGAATGACAACATGTTTTATGTATTTCTGAAACTTTTCCATTAGGTGAAATGTGAAACAGTCCTGGTCTGCTTTCATATATGCACTTTTCCATAGGATTCACACAGGACAAAAGTGTGCATGACAATATTTAATGTCTAGATGAAATACAAAAGTGTTCTCAATCCCTTTGGTTGATATCAATACATTAAAGGGATTGCTCTGCCTCCTTAGGAGCCTGGCATGATCTGAGCAGCACTGGCCAGCAAGTGCTTAAAACCTTGACTGAAAAGACTAATCCTTTATTTTTTTGGTAACTATTCTGGTGGAACACTGAATGAAATGAGCTGAAAAAGTAATTTTATTCCAGGTGACATTGAGTAAAGAGATGTTTAGTTAAATAAGTACACTTTAAAACCTTCACGTATTGTATCAATCACAGAAACAATATGAAGTAGTAAGTCGCTTGAAGACTGATGATTAATGGTAAAAGTTAATATTGGCACAGAAGAGAGAAACAAGGGATAAACGGCCAGCATAATTCTTGAGTTGTGATCTAGGAACTACTGAAGTCAGGTAACTAGTAATGATACAGTAGGAACCAAAGAAGTCTTGCAAAAAAAAAAAGCCAATATGATTTTCAGCAGTTTGATAATGCAACAAACTTGGAAATACATCATGCTGATGGTGTCTTGGATATACTTTAGGTGGCTGAGGGCATCTACCTGTGTATTGCACCAGTGCTTGTGCCGAAGCACCCAGTGTTTTCCCTTGCTAACATTTCATTGCAGCAGTGACCCAGGCTTATCCTAGGGTGCATCCATTGAATCCACTGGTGTTCGGTGACAAAATGCAGCCCTGCCTGAGGTGACCCATAGGTTGGTGACTCCCTGGGAGAGCCTGGGAGAGTCCATGGGAACTGACTTCATAGGGTGAAGTTCATTTTGTTTATCAAGTACATTTGGGTCCATTCTCCTTCTGCTTACTTGTGCTCAGGGAGTGATTTTTCTGTGCAAATAAGGGAGGAGAGATTCAACTCAAACATTCCATGCATATTAAATATGTTTAGGTGTGTTAAACTGTCTCTCTGTGCTTGTTTCTGACATGGTACTGATCAGCTACAAAACCTGTGCTCAGTTAGACTCGACGGTTAGTTGCCATTACATTTATCCAGGTGACACTGGGTCTTGGAAGTTTCTGAAAGCAACTAAATAAAACTTCTTTAATGCCTTCTAGAATAGCTAATACCAATTTAGTGTGAATTGCTTAAGAAATACTGAGTGCCAGAGAAGGGATGACTGTGTGTAATTGTGCCAACGCTACGTGGAACTCACTTGTATTTTGCAGCTAGACAAGTCATATCAGATTTACTTCAATGGATTTTACCAAAAAGCATTTTCTCAAACTGGTGCACAGCTGAACAACCAGAGCTTGTGCAATTCTTCTCTTGGATGTTTCACAATGTCGTTTTTTCGGCCCTCTAAATGTGAGATTCCAGTAAAGTAACAGAGCATGTAATGTTGGCAATAGAAGCAGGTAATGTGAAATTCATACCTCACACCTGCTTTTCTATGCCACTTAGGCTGTGCCAGAATGCTACTTTCTTGTTGGAAGCTAAGCAAATATCAGATGCTTTTCATTTCCCTGACATGTGTGCCACATGCTACAATGTGCTCCAAGTCTTATTTGCATTTGAAGAAGAAAGAATCAGTCTTTTGTGTGCTTTTAATTGCAATCATCGCAGTTGTGAGGGTATTCCTTTCTTGGCAGGTACAGATTGCCTAATTGGTCTCATCCATCCAAGTGTCTCTACATTTTTTCTATGTTATCATCCTGTTTGTAAGACTTGTGGTATCTTGATTTCTTTTCCTAGTGTCCTAAAGATGTGTGATGAAGATAAGCAAGTGTAAGGTAAAAGGCACCCCACATTTTTCTGTTTGCTGTATTTCATTCTTCTGCTGCTGAGTGCTGGCTGCTTTGCTTCGGGGTAATATTGATCTCCAGAACTCCAGAGAGTCTTCTATGACTTTCAGGTGTGGCAAGCTGTGTGCTTAAAGGATGCGGGACTTCTCTACTGCCTCCTAACTTCCCTGCTCTTCACAGCCACAGGCAGCCTTGAATAAACATTATTGGTTAGACTGCTGACTTCAGATTTCTTTGGTGGAAGATGAAGAATGATGGCAGGAGCAAACTCTTGCTAGCCACAATGATATCCCCTACTCAGCCCTTCATTTTTAAGGATGGGTTCATCTCTCCATCTGCTGAACTAATGCAGAGATTTAAAAACATCTAAGAGAAAAGAAAGAAGTGGTAGAGTACTCTACACCTGGACAGGATTCAGCTGTCTACATGGGTGCATCCTGCGTTGCCCCCAGCTGCCCACCTTATGGGAAGGTGCAGCTTTTTCTGTAAGTCACGTGTCACATCTGCCAGCCTGTGCAGATGACTTGAATATCCCAAAGTACCTCCAAAGGATATCTTAAGAAGTACACTTACATAACTGGATTCTGTAAACATAGCAAATATTGTAACTTAATTAATAGGTGTGAATAAATTTGAACCGATCTCACAAAAATCCGAGGTCTCTTCAGTAAGGTTTTTACAACGTCAGGTTCTGGTATTAGGAAACCAAACAGAATTCAGTCTCATTAAAAGTCTATCTGCCAAGATCTACAAAAAGACAAAATTAGTAATTTTAATTTTTTGTGTGTATTCTTTAGTCTTTCTTTTGAGTGTGCTGTTGATTCATGAGTAGAGATCAGCATACTGAATAATGAAAACAAAGGAGGATAAAATATGTATTAGTGTTATTGTTGTGGAAAGTCAGACAAGAACTGATAGTTGCTTGTAAAATATTCTCTTATATGTGAGTAGAAAAGGTCGGCAATTAGAAAATTCAGGTGAGAAATGCAACTAGATTTGGACAATTTTCTGGGAATATGATTTTCTTCGTCCTGCTCCAACACAATCACATGTTGCTGCCACTGGCAACACCACCAGGCCACCTGCACGGATTACTCAGCCCCCCTGCTGAGGGGACAAGGATCACCACACACTCAGCATTGATGATACTTTATTTCACCCCGTGTTTACACCATGTGCTTATATCTGCTACCACCACCACCTCCTCTCACTCCATCCTGTGCCCACCTCTTCTGTACCTTTCACCTCTCACATTACAACCTGAGATCTTTCGGATGCCTACCACAATCACAGAATGGTAGGGATTGAAGGGGACATCTAGAGATCATCTAGTCCAACCCAACAAGCAGAATGAAAATAAACAAATGGCATCAGTCTGTGAGTTAGATTTTAGTGAAGATAGTCATTGACAATTCAACCTAATTGTGTTGCTAGAACTTAGCTATTAGATGATGATGGAATGGCTGATCATTCTGTCAACAGCATCACCAAATTACCTCAGCTTACAGCTTGCCTGCCATGCCTTCCCAGTTAGATCTATCAGTTCCTTCTTGCCTTCCTAGATGGATTTCATACACTGTTAGGAGAAAATAATATCTCTCCAGCTCCCAAGAGCAACCAACAGGAAGCTGTCTTTAATCTCTTTGATGATTTTCCCCATGATCCACCTCAGTTGACCAGCCTGACCATTTCTATGCACAAACAACTCATTAAGGTAAGAGTTTTGTGCAGCTCTGGAACAGAGTGGGCTTCACCTGCAAGACAGCTCCAATCTAAAGACTCCTCTTCAGAAGAAGTGACTTGCCAAAAGAGTTACTACAGGTCTGTACTGTACCATGGATAATTTTGATCCACTGAGTAAGACCTGAAAATGTTTCAACTCATGGCAGTTCAGAATTTTTCTGATGAGAACGTCAATTTCATGATGTCTCATTATTACATGGCATTAAAAAACATAACTGGGAGATATGAAGAAGCAACATGTGTGTTAGGAAAGGAGAAATTGGTACAGATTCAACATCTGCTGAGCAGGGAGAATAATGGTAGTTAACTATGCCATCGCAAGAAGCACACTTCAGGTGTGCTCCTGAAGGTGGGCTCCTTTGGCCTTTCAGGTAGCAACACAACAGATCCAGTACAGTTTAAGTGTGGTGGTAGTAATGAACAAGCTTGAATAGAGAAGAATCTCATATTTCCCCGTTGGACTCTTTCCAACAAGATTTCAGTGGTGTTGGTTGCCATCATGAGAAGCCATCCTTTTGGAACAAAGATGCAGAAGTGTTAAGATGAGCCTGGGAAGTGCCTCCTTGAGATGGCAGCTCTTAAATGGATTGGAGTAACTCCTGTCTGTAAATGCATGTGCACATTTGCAACTTCACAGTTTGCAGCGTTTTTCATTCAGCTCTCATCCAGAAGGTTCCTGTTGTTGTTACAACAAAGAGCTTTTGTGCTAGTAGTAGTAGTGCTGCTACTTCGCTGGTATTTTTTTCCTTTTTTTCCTTTATGTACTCAAATGAGTGTTCCTTACATAATTAGACTCTCATGCTACCTAAATGTGGATCACTCCAGTGGCTAGCAGCTGTTTGGAAGCACTGCACAATAACTTCACAGAGAGGGAAATAACATCAGCTTTGCTTTCCCCCAGGAAACCGAGAAAGATGTTCTCTGCTTGAAACTAGTGTAATTTATCATTTCCTGTACACTAACAGGCTGCTAGGTTCAACATCAAGGTAAAGGTGAAACACTGAAACAAATCTGGAAGACCTTAGAGTATATGAAATAGAAATTTGTGCTCCAAGGGACACACAGAACAGGAATAGCTTTTATTGGTTCCTTGTCAGTATCTAAAGTCAGAGTGGCAGCAGTGGTGTACTGGTACTGCCTGGAGGGACTGGAGGGAGTAATTTCTGTAAAAATACGTAGTTTTAATCTTTCCAGCTCTCCTAAGAAAAACTTTAGCAGATTGATTAACATTTGGATGGAAGATGTCTAAAGAAACCCAAGTAACTTTGGCTGAATGCAATTAGCTGTTCTCTGCTCGCAGAGTGTTCATATTTCCTTAAATTTATCTGACAAAGACTTTAGTGCTGAACTGTTGAAATTTAAGTGATCAGATTTTGTCCTGAGATATTCCCTGTCTGGGTGACTAGGTATGAATGCAAATTTTCAGTTATACACATGCTTGTCCCACTCTCCAAAACTCTTTGCCAGTCACATAGATATAGATATATATATGGGTCATCTTTCAAAGTTTGACAAGAAGAAAGCATAGAAGTAGGCTTTAAATTATAAACGGCTTAAAAAGAAAATTAGAAAAAATAATGAAGAATGGGTTTATCAGGCACTGTGAAGTACAGCAGCTCAACTTCAGCTCAGCTACCCAGTTCCTGGAACACAGGTCTGCACAAGAGGGATCCCTCAATATTTGTGGCTTCCTTATATTTCATAGAACCTTAGAATATCAGGTTGGAAGGGATCTCAAGGATAATCTGGTCCAACTTTTCTTGGCAAATGCAGGATCTAGACAAGATGGCCCAGCACCATGCCTGGAGGTGAATCTTAGGTGTCCAACATTGGGCAAACCAACGCTTCCCTGGGAAGATTATTCCAACTGCTGATTGTCCTTCATGTGAAAAAATTTCCTCTTGTGTCCAGTTAGAATCTCCTCAGGAATAACTTGTACTCGTTACACCTCATCTTCTCCATATGGCTCCTTGTAAAAAGGGAGTCTCCATATTCTTTGTAGCCACCCTTTAAATACTGGAACATGGTGAGAAGGTGAGAAAGTCACTCCACTCGTGACAGGTTGCCAGATTGAAAAATAGCTATTTACCACCATACAGCCTTTCAGCCAGTTTCCCACCCACTGCAGAGACTACTTGTCTGAACTGTAACACATTGATTTCTCTATGAGGAGGCTGTGGGAAACCATCTTGAAAGCCTTGGAGAGATCTGAGTAGACCATGGCCACCACCCTCCTCACATCAACTGAGCAGGTTGTCAGGGACTATCTATACATAGGGGTCAAGCTCCTATTACAGTTCACATACCAACACTTCCTTCACTGAGTTTGCATCAACTTGGATTTTTGCTCCCAAGGCCTGAGGCCCAAAAGTGCTAGTAAAGATGGAGGTGAAGAAAGTGTGGAGAACTTCTGCCTTTTCAGCATTGTTGGTGACTAATACACCTTTCCTATTCAACAGTGAGGCAGTATTTTCCTTCTGTTTCTGCTTGGTATTTACATATCCAAAGAAACCCCTCTTTTAGTTTTTGACATCTCTGGCCAATTTCACTCTGAGCTGAGCTTTTCCTTTTCTAACTGCATCTCTGCACACCTTGACACAGCCCTTGTACTTCTCAACAGGTATTTCTTTGCTCTCCTATCTCTGATACAGTTCTCCTTTGGTTTTGAGCAGATTCAGAAGCTAACAGTTAAGCCACAGTTAAGTCTCTTGCTTTGCCTACTTCCCTTACCTTTAAAGAGGATGAACTGGTTTTGTACTTCCAGGAGAGCATTCTTGAAAAACTCCTATCACTAGCTAGCTACTTTATCCTTCATGGAATCTTCCCATGGGATCCCTCCCAATCAAGCTCTGAGTGAGCTAAAGTTTGCTCTTCTGAAATCTAAAAGCTTTTTCCCAGTACTACACTAGCATTCTCAGCAGGATCTCAAACTCCACAACTTTGCAAACTCTGCAGCCAAGGCAATCATTGAGATATTACAAAGCAGGTGTCATGGTTTTGCCTAGGGTAGAGTTAATTTTCTTCCTAGTAGCTGGTACAGGGCTGAGTTTTGGGTTTGTGATGAGAATAGTGTTGATAACATAGGAATATTTACTGATGAGCAGCACTTGCACAGCATCAAGGCTTTTTCCGCTTTTAACTCTGCCCTGACAGTAAGTGGGCTGGGGGTGCACACAAAGCTGGGAGGAAGCATGGCCAGGACAGCTGACCAGAACTAGCCACAAGGTTATTGCATACCATAGACTGTCATGCCCAGTAGATAAACTGGGGGGAGTTGGTGGAGTTGAATAGTTGCTGGGCATCTACCTTGACTTCGGCAAGGCTTCTGACACTGTCTCCCATAACATCCTCATCAGAAAGCTCAAGCAGTGTGGCTTGGATGAGTGAACAGTGAGGTGGATCGAGAGCTGGCTGAATGACAGAGCCCAGGGGGTGGTGATCAATGGCACAGAATCGAGTTGGAGGCCTGTGGAGTTCCACAGGGATTGGTTCTGGGGCCAGTCTTGTTCAACATCTTCATCAATGACCTGGATGAGGGGACAGAGTGTACCCTCAGGAAGTTGGCTGACGACACCACACTGGGAGGACTGGCTGATTCCCCAGAAGGCTGTGCTGCCATTCAGCAGGATCTCGACTGGCTTGAGAGTTGGGCAAAGAGGAACCTCATGAAGTTCAACAAGGACAAGTGCAGAGTTCTGCACCTGGGGAGGAACAACCCCATGCACCAGTACAGGCTGAGGATTGACCTGCTGAAGAGCAGCTCTGCAGAGAGAGACCTGGGAGTGCTGGTTGATAATAAACTAAACATGAGCCAGCAATGTGCCCTCATGGCCAAGAAGGCCAATGGCATCCTGGGATGCATCAAGAAGAGTGTGGTCAGCAGGTCAAGGGAGGTTCTTCTCCCTCTCTACTCTGCCTTGGTGAGGCCTCATCTGGAGTCCTGTGTCCAGTTCTGGGCTCCTCAGCTCAAGAGGGACAGGGAAGTGCTGGAGAGAGTCCAGTGCAGGGCCACCAAGATGATCAGGGGACTGGAGCATCTTTCATATGAGGAAAGGCTGCGGGAACTGGGGCTGTTTAGTCTGGAGAAGAGGAGACTGAGGGGAGATCTTAATAACATTTACAAATATCTAAAGGGTGGGTGTCGGGAGGTTGGGACATCCCTCTTTTCTGTAGTAGCTAGCAACAGGACAAGGGGTAATGGGATGAAGCTGGAACACAAAAAGTTCCACTTAATTATAAGAAAAAACTATTTCACTGTGAGGGTGAGGGAGCAGTGGCACAGGCTGCCCAGAAGGGTTGTGGAGGCTCCTTCCTTGGAGATCTTCAAGACCCGCCTGGACATGTTCCTATGCGACCTGATCTAGGTGGACCTGCTTCTGCAGGGGGGGTGGACTAGATGATCTCTAAAGGTCCCTTCCAACCCCTACCATTCTATGATTCTGTGATTCTATGACTCTATGATTCTGTTGCTAGAGCTCTTCACATCCTTCCCAGTCAGCAGGTGGTAAGCAATTGCATGGTTTTTTCTTTTCTCTTTCTTTTTTTATATTACTTTTCATTACAAGTGTTGTAATAGTATGTTATTGTTGTTATTAATCTATTTTGTTTCATTTTAGTTATCAAACTTCTTAACTCACAAATTTTACTTTTTGTCAGTTGTCCTCCCCATAGTACTGGCAGGGAGGAGTGAGTGAGTGAGTGGCTGCATGTTGCTTAGTTGCTGGCTGTGGCTAAACCACAACAGCAAATTTTCTTGGTTTGTGAGTAACAAGTCTAGCAGTGCTTCATTCTTGCTTGGCACATAGAATCATAGAATGGTAGGGTTGGAACAGAGACTCCACACCCTCCCTGGGCAGCCTGTGCCAGTGCTTCGTCACCCTCACAGTAAAATAGTTTTTTCTTATATTTAAATGGAACTTTTTGTGCTCCAGCTTCATCCCATTACCCCAAACATTTACATTACATCTAACATTTGTATGAGGAAGCAGTCCTCTACACATTTTGGAAACTTGATGGATGGCATGTAAGCTGCTGTACTGTTCTTCCAATAAATGTCTAGGTAGTTGAAGTCACCCATAAGAAGCAGTTTCTGTTGACCCAAAGTTTGCTTAAGTGACTCAAATGTGGATTTTTTGGCCTTATCGTCTTGGTTAGGAGGTTGGTAGCAGATACCTACTGTAAGACCTCCATAGAGACAACTCCTCTGATCTTGATCCAGAGGTATTTGAGGGGGCTTCCACAAACACCGTAATTGAGTTCTATACATTCAAGACATAGAGTACAACTCCTCCTCCTCCTCCTCCTCTTCTTCCCTGCCTGTCTTTACAAAACAAGCTGTAGTATCCATTGCAATCCTCCAGTCATGTGGGTGGTCCCACTAGGTTTTAGTTATCCCTATGATATCATAACTTTCTGACTGGGCATGGAGCTCCACTCCCTCCTGTTTGTTCCCAATGCTGCATGAATTGGTATCATTACAGTTGAGGTGGTTTGTCTTCTGGTTCTCATCTTGGGAGGCAGCTAAGGAACATTTGTGGCTGCGCTGGTTGGCCTGGCTTATTCCCCAGTTGGTTGCAATGGTGTGAGTGTTGCCATTTTGGACCCCACTCCTCAAATCCTTCACTTTAAAGCCTGCCTCACTAAGCTGGCCAGCCTGCTGCCAAAGATTCCCTTGCCTTTTCTGGACAGGTGGATCCCACCCCTCCCTTATGGGCTGTAGTCATCAAAGAATGTCTCATTGTCATAAAAGGCAAAACCCTCATAATGGCACCAGCCACAAAGCCAGAAGTTGATTTGCATTTTTAAAAAATGCATTTTTTATGCATTTTATGTAAAATATTTTCTTCTCAACACAGCCAAAGACAATATGCAGGGAGATACAAACAACCAGAGATAAAACCAACTCAAAAGCATGATTAAGGGCTACAGTACTTGAGCCAGGCTTTAACCAATGGCATAGTGTCTTCTGGTGCGGGAGCTACCTGACACAGCTGCATGGCCATGGCTGAATTACAGACCTGCTGGGACTGCAGCAAGGCTGTTCTGGGCAAAGGCCTGATTGGGATCTGGACAGTAACAAAGCACTAATTGGCAGATAATTAAGATGATTGTGTTATTTCTCTGTGCAGCCACAACCAGTCTCTTGTGCTATTATTTGCAGAATATGTTCACAACTAAATAAATCACTGTGTCAGGGCATCTCAAGACCCCAATCCCATATCCTTTTGGTAACACTACTGTAAATCTAATGTAATCCCACTGCATAAGAAAAGAGTTCCTCTGGGTTTACAGTAGGATAAACTACGGGAAAATTTGCACCTATCTTTTTCCTCTAGTTATCTAATGCATTTTGGACTTTGCTTTGAGGTTTTTAGCAAGAGGCTTGCCACTGAAGAAACGCTGTGTCCTTCTGTGAGATGTGATAATATTGTTCTCAGCCTGGATGGTGAAAATCAGGTCTCACACTGACACTTGAAGGTTTTCGTTTTAGAGGAAGATCTTTGCTCCGTGTTTTACAGACATTAGCACAAGCACCAAGCAACATGAAGAATTTGTCGTAGTTGTTGATAGGTTGGACTGGTGAGTTTTTTGTATTGGGCACATCTAAGCTACTACTAAGCTACTACTACTGTTCTTTGGAGATTAATGGTATTGATCTCCAGAAGATTCCCTCATGTTAAGGAAGATATAAAAATACCTATCCAAGTATTTTCTTCAACTGAGGCAGATGTAATACCTTTCCTTTGTGTGGAGTCTCTAAATGAGCAATAGTTACACTCTTCAAGTTATTCCTGTAGTAAGGCTAAGAACAGTTTGTACCTTCCATCCAGCTGCTTATCTCCATAAAACTTGTATGGATTTAAATCATTATCTGCCAAGTGTGCTTCCAACTAGATATTGTATTCAAAATAAAAAGATGGGGAGTTACAGGTAGACAGACCTCACATGAAGACAAAACGAGCACCAGAGACTCATTTCTAAATGAAAGCGAGTTTAAAATGTCACCTAACAAGAACTGCATATTGCTTTTTGTATGTAAACAGCAGAACTGCCCCCAAAATTCAGGATATGACCACAGACCAGACACTCCCTATGTTGATGTTAATAAATCTCTGTGCCTGCAGAACATTCCTTTTCCTTATCTGCTTGATAACCATGATTTAATGTGGGGTAATTTATCTCCATGTAAAGGTGAAAAGTTGCAGTCCACGACTTTTACTGTGATATTTTTAAACTGTGCAGAAACTGGCACGTGTTTCAGTTCTGACATGAGATAGAGCTGCAGTCAGGAAAAATTTCTTTGAATGAAATTTGGATTCTTGAGTATTGTATGTCAACCAGGATTTGAAACTACAGCTTGCTGAGCCATTACAAGCCTGCTAATTAGGCTTCTGGTTACTCCAGAGCAGTCTCAAAGAGTGATTTGACAGTATAATATGAGTAAAATGAGACTATTGCTAGAAAAGCAGAACAATGAAACATTGATTTATTGATACTTCTAATCAAAACACATAATTTGGTGCAATTTTTGCATAAACTGGTCGTTTATAATATTCATCTGGAGTGAGATAAGTAGTTTACATACTCATATGTTGTATAGAGCATTGTGTGGCATAGGTCCACCCCTTAATAAAAAGAGTACCACCAAGAGCTGAGGCACTCGTCTGCTTTTCCCTAAACAGCCTTACAGTGCCTGAATGGCCGCTCTTAGAGTAATTAAAAATACCCAGTACCACAAGTATTTTCAACATCAGCAGTAAGAAGAAGCTTCTGTTGCTTTAAGGAATGTATTTCATATTCACAAAGGTCAAACTCCACTCAAGTGGGATTCCTCCTGTAACACAAGACCCAGACCAATATTATGCTGTATCAAGGCAGATCCCCCAACGTCTGTGCTCCCCTGCAGCCTGAGTAAATTATGCCTGGGTACAACAAAAGCCTACTCGCAAGAAAAAGCCATTGGGATCACACAATAGGCCTTTCATAAGGGCTCCTTCTGTACTGCTCCGAAGTCAGGCCTAACCCAGCTGTTACCGTCTGCTGGAAAGAGCTCTTGGCAGAAGGCACCTTACAAACGCCTGCCAAGCGCCAGCCCCTTAACAAAACAGACCATCCAAATTCTCGCAGGCTGAATTTCCTCTGGAGATGCGTGATCTTGCCGACCTGGGGCAATGCCTAGTCATGCTTGCTGCTCATATGTCTCCAGGTGGCTATCTGAAGGAAGGGGAAGACTTTTATGGCCTGAATCCATGAAAGTGAAATAGTAATTTTTCATGGGTAATTAGGAAAAGCTGTTTTGAATTTTAAACACAGATACTGACATTATTGCAAAAGCAACATCTTTTGGGGGCATTCAATTTCCTCTAAGCCATCTTTAATAATCATTATGTTTTTATTAAATTTCTAGCCCTAGGACTAACTATTAGCATTGATTTGAAGAATAAATTGCCGATTAAAAGTTTTTCCATCATGACTTCATCCCAGTCTCACTTAAATACTGAAAACTGTCAAGCCACCAACATGAAAAATAGTTAATCTCAGTCTAAAATTAAGCAGTTACATTTATCTGCATAAATATAAATTGACATCTTTAATCCCACAGAGAAAATCTTGTATTCCTAATACCAGATCCTGTCATTTAGGATTGCATTGGTGTTAAAGTATGGAGATCCTCTTAACATATGATTTATTTTTAAAGCTTTCACTGAAATTATAGAAGTATCATATTCCTGTTCAATGGATTTAAGCTTTTTTCCTTTCCAGCTACACATGAACACTACACAAGGACTTGAAACTGTTCATGTATCACCTCTGTAGTAGAGTTCAAAAGAATAGATGACTGCTCAACCAGGATTCTAGGAATTTGTCTCAGAAACACCCTTATAGCCTAACATAAAATGTGAGAGAAAAGTAACAGACAGCTGTGAAAGGAAGCCATGAAATAGTCCAGAATGAGAAGTCCATCATGCATTAAAATACAGATTGATAGTTGACACCCTCATAAATTAGGTTGCTTTTGACTTGATTGTGGCAAATAATATCATTAAAGACACCAAGTTTTGAACCTTTTTCAAGGTATAGTGCCCGTTGCAAACTCTGTAACTGAAGTCTTCATTTAAATTGCTTATCATTTATATACATGTAGGTACTCTTTGCATGACAAGTGTACACACTGCTTTAATACCTACATCTGTTCCAGCTCATTAAACCCAGCTGTTCTTTACTTTTCCTCTCTTTCCCTTATGGTTCAATGGCAGTAAAACCATTCTTCCTAGGCCATAAGTTAAAAGCAGAGAAGGCATTAGCTACAGCCAGCCAGGAAAAGACTAGTATTACCACTTTTCTTGATTTTCCATGCTTAAGTCTAAATTGATCAGGGAAACCTACTCTTTGCATAGAAGCAAAGCCAGTTTTACCCTGGAATGCTAAGCCACGCACAGAGCTATGTTGGCATACTTACAACACTGCAATAATACATACTGGTCGAAATGACAGTGTAGTTCTAGGCAAATTGAGAAGTCCTGGTATTACACTTGTTCATCTGTTCTCATGCTTGAAATGCCAATGTGGTCTGTGCTCCTTTACCAGCTTACTGATTGTACAACTGTACTAGCACAGCCAACTCCCCATACTGCCATGCCCTAGAAGTCTGATTTTAAAACTCTCACACCTACTAGTACAATCCTGTTTTTTCCACAATGAACAACTTCTTACCTAAGTTTTGGTGGGGAGAGGAGAATCAGACCCATTTAGTACATACTAGCAGTTAAGTTGCCCCTACTTTAACAGAAGCTTATATAACCTGGTGATGTTCCTATAGCATTACAAGGCTGACCTAGGGCTCCTTGCAATGTAAGGACAAAACATTCTGCATGGATCATGATCAGCTTGAGGCTTACGTATCCTACAATAAGTTCCTATCAGTATCCTTAAAACTAGGATTGTCTGCTGTCGCTGCTCCCCATGTGTCATTGAGAAAGTGTTGTCAATGAAATAATAATTTCATTGTATTTGCACGAGGGCCTAAGTAGGCACCTTGTCCCCCTCTCCCTGTGGCAGAAACAGCTTGTTGGACAATGAGCATTTGTGTGGGCATGATGTAAGGACCTCTGCAGATGTCTTTCACTTCCCACAACACAAGCCTTTCTCAGGGCCTCACACCTTACTGCACTGGTGTAGTAGGCTCAGAAGGGCTGCAAGACAGATGCTATATGGGAAAATAGATCTAAAATCTTTCAAAAGAGTTTTGACTGAAGCTTCCCTGTCCACACTGGGTTATTTGTACTATTAACGTTGGCTTCTGTTTGGCTCTTACCCACACTGCACTACACCACCTGTCCACAAACATAAACTTTGTTCCAGATTGCTGTTTTGGACCCTGGCTGCAAGCTAAGATGTCAGTAATAATTTCCCTAATACAAGGTTCACAAGGGCTTCATCCAGTATGGGCCCCACAGCCATATTTGATAGCTATTTTAGCCTACCAAATGCTTTTTTAACTGAGGATGAGACTAGCAGAAGTCTTAGTGGAAGCTCTGAAAGCAGAGGAAGCAGATTGGACTTACCAGAGGTAACTGTATATTTCTATTTTATGTACCTACAGATAGCATATACTGAGTTTAGGACCATAATGCTAGCATTCAGGCAGTGTTCTGGGCTGTTATGAACTATGTTGGCTGTGTTGGCTGGAAGAGTCACTGGAGAGGCACCTGGTCTGTCTATGTGCTGCCTGTGCATGGGAAGTAAAACAGGAAGACAGGCCTATTGTGAACAGGCTTTTGTATCTCACTTTAGCATCCTGTTTTATGTTTGCTTGTATTTTTGATTCATGGCTGGTGAAGCCTGATGTCATCGCAATTATTACTTGCTCCTGTAACTTGCAGTCCTTCATCCAGTGATTTGCTGCTCCACCACCAAGTGATAAAAGGCTTTTTAGAAAAGAAACACTTCAATATGAAAGCTGAGAAAATATTGCATTTTCCAACTTAGCATCTGCAATAAATTAACATGGATGGACTATGATATGAAGACCATAACTGGTAAAAAAAGGTCATGTTTGAAGTTTGCCCAGGCTTTTTGCCAAGCTAAAAGTTATTTTCTTGCTTTTTATAAAAAGAACTTAAATCTTAAGCCACTGCTATTGTTTCTGCAAACTAATAACCTAGGAGGCAAACATTTCTGGTAGACACACATTGAGGGAAGCAATAAAGGCTTAGTAAGCTGTCAGAGGTGACAGTCTATCTGTGACCTTCCTATAGGAATGTAAACAAAAAGGTATTTTCTTTTATTATTGTCCTATGATAAATATTGTGATTGCCTCGTTGTGTATCAGGACTTGCACTTTTTCTAGACTAGAACTGCCACTGAGGGCTTTGAGGAAAGGAATTTTATCTGCCAAAGGAAGAAAATGAAACTATAATGTTGTACATGTTGAGTCTGAATTCAGTCACCTTCGTGAGCAAGGAGCTAGAGGAGATGGGGACAGAGTGCTGATGGCCATGGAGGGTAAGGTGGTATCACAGTGACACAAGTGGAGCTGGAGAGTGAAGGAGCATGAGCAGAGGGGACTCTGCAGCAGATCTCTCAAGCTCCTGCACTATTTCTGTATTACTGCATTTCCGACATGATAAATGCCCTGGAAAACACTGAGGTGGTCAGAATATCTGCACTGGTGGGGGCTTGGGCTTCTTTATCTTCTGCCCTCCACAATAGTGGTGGGAAGAGAAGAATACTGATAACATGTAACCCCAGCACTGGACAGTTGACAGTACATGGGGCTGGGATCCCCTCCACAGGTAACATGGCAGACATTTTGCTGACATTTGCAAACTTTGGTTACTGTCTACAGTATTTAACAAAGCTATAATTATTCTTTTTAAACATCTTTTCCCTGCTTTAATAAAGACCTTAGTTTCACACTCCTCTGTGTGGAGGAAACAGAAGAAAGAGGCAGGCTGATCCAAACTCTTAATAGATTTCAAAATTACATGAAGCAGTTGCAGTTGGCACAGATGTGACAAAGTAATGCAGCATCACTCCTCCTTGCCCTATTTCCCTGTGCACCACTGCTTGTCGCACTAAGCTCCAGGCACACAAAGCCTTTGTAGTGCCTGTTTTTTCTAGTTCACTCCTAGTGATGGCAGATGAGCTTTTTAGCTTCCTATGCCAGGCCTGCGAACCTACGGTGTCCTAAGCCCACACCAGTGAAAGCTCTTCGTATTATCCTTGTAAACGTGCCATTTACTTCCCACCCCACTACTCTGAAGAACACAGGATGTCCTGGCACCTTGACTGTGTTACAGATGGTGCCATTTTGCTTTCAGTTTGCCTTATAATACTGGTTCTGTGTCTATTAAGCAGCAGCTCAGTGCACAACTGAGCCATCTCCTGCCAGGTGCTCTCGTAGCAGGGAACGGCCTTGACAGCCAGGATAGCAGAGGGCACACTGAACTCTCCTGAAATAACAGCACGTACTCATCTTTTTTAAAGGCAAAAAGATGCTTTCATATTCAAATAGATCTGGCCCACATAGCACCATGCAGACTGCCAAGGTGTCCCATGGTGGTATTCACAAAGACTGTGTCTATAATAATAGACAGGCCTATGAATATTCTCTGGTGCTGAGGCCAACTGGCATTGAATGGCTTACATCTCTGCTAATAAATTGTCTCCCCCTCCAAAGCAGGGTTGCTGCACCTACACTGTTCTGGCCATGCCCAGGCATTGCTCAGGAAATATGCTTACTGCAACAGGCAAGGCACAGGCCAAGGACCAGCCTAATGATTTGCTGGAATGGATGCTTGGAGGCATGCTGGGCACGCTCGAATCTGCTAACACAGAAGCAGCCAAATTTGCCCCCCTGGTCAAATAAGCCATCTTCAGTGGTGTTACTCTTTTACACTGATGTGTCCACTGAGTCTCTGTAGCACAACCACTGTGCATACAACATTTACAAGTGCCATCAGTGGCATGTTGGGACTGTCCTCTCCTCAAGCTGTCTATCACCACAGAGGCGATTAGAAAATCAACCATTTTGCATCCACAACACATTGGTAATCACCTCATAGACTTCCACCACCACTGTATCAACCGTTCCCTGGTTGGCATCAGACTGACACTGGCTTCCCACAAAGTCTCCACCTGAGAGATTCCAACTGCGTTCTGCCTTTGCACAACTCCATGAAGACGCTGCTCTGTGTACACAAGTTCTTCAATCAATCTCTCACGGTTTAGTGAGGAGCTGCTTTTGCTTGGTAACAAGGGGATGGGGCTGCAGTGCAGACCTGGTAAAGAGTTCTTGGACTTTCCCCTGAGGATTCAGACCCACCTCCAGCCTGTACAGGCCAATCTGGTGCCTCTGCCATCACTATTTAAAGACAGGAATTTGATGTGCTTGGGAGGAGTTGTAGGAGTAGTACAAGGTGGAGGTGACCATGCAGGCCCCACAGTCAGAGAAGGAGGAAGGAAGGAGGAGCGCTGGACTGAAGACCCCTCTGCAACCTGTGGAGAGAACACAGGCTGTGCCCCTGCACATGGAGGGCAATGGCAGGACTGAGAGCCACCAGCAGCTCCAGGTGAGTGCACCCGGACAGGCAGGAGACTGTGTGAGGAGGTGGCCATGGCACAGGCCATACTGGAGAGCCTGCAGGCCGCAGAGCAGCCCCACATGAGAGGCAGAGAGGAGCTGCAGCCTTTAGGATGGATGCACATTGGAGCAGCCCATGCAGGGCTGCCATGTGTGTGAGGTACTCCAGAGAGGAGCAGGGAGGACCGGCGAGGAGCCCACCTGCCCTGAGGAGAGGCAAATGGCAGAAGCCATTGAGAATATGAAATCCCCATTCCCTGCCCCCCTGAGCCGTTCATGGGGGAGGGAAAAAAGACATCAGAATCAGGTCTCTGAGCCCAGGAAAAGGGGAGGAGTAGGGAGAAGGTGGTCTTAAAGGGCTGATTGTGCTCTTCATCATTGTACCACTCTGTGTTTTCTGTTTGCTGTGTTTTAGAGTTTTATGGTTATGTTTTTGGTGATGGTGGATTAAAGTATTTTATGTTTTCTTCCCCAAGCTGAGCAGCCTGGTCTGTTTTGTCCAGGACCATAAGCAGCAATTAAGCCCTCTCTGCCCTTTAGGAATTCTGAGGTCTGTGGTACTTGAGTCTAATTGTGATCTTTGGTCCCTGGATGCACCTAAACCAGTCCTTGCCATCTAGGGTCTGCAGAGTAAACAGAGCAGAGGTGACTGCAAAACATGAAAGCAGGGAGATGTTAACAGCAGAAATTCCTCAATCTTGAGAACTATTTTCTTTAATATTTCCATTAGTGATTTCAGCACAATAAATCAGAGCAGTGTTAATGAGACAACCTTCAAACTGTAGTTAAATAATTCTAGTTTTGTAGAACCAAACAATAATTTTTATTGGAAAAGACTTTTAACCACTAACCTAACAGTGCCAAGTCCGCCACTAAACCATATCCCTCAGCACCTCATCTACATGTCTTTTGAATACCTCCAGGGATGGTGATTCCACCACCTCCCTGGGAAGCTTGTGCCAGTGTCTAAAAACTCTCTCAGTTAACAAGTTATTCCTAAAATTCAACCTAAACCTCCCCTGGCACAACTTGAGGCCATTGCCTCCTGTCCTGTCACTCATTATTGCAGCAAAGAGACCAACTCTCACCTCTACTACAATCTCCTTTCGTGTAGTTGTAGAGAGTGATAAAGTCTCCTCTGAGCCTCCTTTTCTCCGGGCTTTATAACTCCAGCTCCCTCAGCCACTTCTCATAGGACTTATTCTCCAGTCCCTTCAGCAGCTTCATTGCCAGTCTCTGGACATGCTCCAGCACCTCAATGTCCTTGTAGTGAAGGGCCCAGAACTGGACACAGTATTTGAGGTGCGGCCACACCTGTGCTGAGTACAGGGGAACAATCACTTCCTTGGTCCTGCTGGCCCCACTATTTCTCATATAAGCAGGATGCCATTGGCCTTCTTAGCCACTTGGGCACACTGCTGGCTTATATTCAGATAGCTGTCGATTAACACTCTCAGGCCCTTTTCCTCCAGTCTTCCAGCTGTTCATCCCCAAGCCTGTAGCTTTGCATGAGGTTGTCATGACCCAATATATCCTTCATATACATCCATATCTGCATAACTGAGAAGAAAAATTTATATTTACTGCCACATGTTGTTAAATTCAGTGGTGGAAATGGACACCAGTGAGGAGATTGCATAGGCAGAGTGCATTAGTTTGCCACGCAAGAGGGCTAACAAACAAACTGAACCAAATGCAAAGTGCACTGTGGAAGTAGGGACATCAGAATATGATCCTCAAAATCTGATGTGCCTACTCAGCACTACAGTAAGCCACCAGTTTGGACGTGAGGGTTGGTTATGATCAGGAGCAGTGACTCTTGCAGGCTGCCTGGCTAATCTGGCTGCAGGGAGCAAGGAAGATCCTACGTGGTAGCTGGAAATTTGGCTCTGCAAGTGGAATCACTACAGGAAAAATAAATGGGAAAAACACTTGTCCCAGTGATCCTCTTTCCCCATCAGAAAAGACCAAGTATGTCTTAAGGCATAATTAAAAAACATCACATAACCAGCGAAGGCCTGAGGCTTGTCAGTATGAAGTATAGTTAACTGATACAATTTTTTGTTAAGGAGTTATTAATTTGTCATGGCTTGTGCAGCACTTTGGATGTAGAAAATCCTTAAAGACACAATAAAACCATTTGCTGTAGATGTGGAGGAGTCTCTGGAAAAAGCTGCACATATGCCTTCTAGCTCTGCTTGGTGCCAGCCGTAGCAAGGCTTTTATCATTCATTTTTTGATACTAGTATGGATCTGAAATGAGCAACCATCACATTTGGTAACTGATGCCAGTTATGACTGGGAAGGATGTGAAGAGCTCTAGCAACAGAATCATAGAATCATAGAATGGTAGGGGTTGGAAGGGACCTTTAGAGATCATCTAGTCCACCTCCCCTGCAGAAGCAGGTCCACCTAGATCAGGTCGCATAGGAACATGTCCAGGCGGGTCTTGAAGACCTCCAAGGAAGGAGCCTCCACAACCCCTCTGGGCAGCCTGTGCCAGGGCTCCCTCACCCTCACAGTGAAATAGTTTTTTCTTATATTTAAGTGCAACTTTTTGTGTTCCAGCTTCATCCCATTACCCCTTGTTCTGGTGCTAGCTACTACAGAAAAGAGGGATGTCCCAACCTCCTGACACTCACCTTTTAGATATTTGTAAATGTTATTAAGATCTCCCCTCAGTCTCCTCTTCTCCAGACTAAACAGCCTCAGTTCCCGCAGTCTTTCCTCATATGAAAGATGCTCCAGTCCCCTGATCATCTTGGTGGCCCTGCGCTGGACTCTCTCCAGCACTTCCCTGTCCCTCTTGAGCTGAGGAGCCCAGAACTGGACACAGGACTCCAGATGAGGCCTCACCAAGGCAGAGTAGAGGGGGAGCAGAACCTCCCTTGACCTGCTGGCCACACTCTTCTTGATGCATCCCAGGATGCCATTGGCCTTCTTGGCCACGAGGGCACATTGCTGGCTCATGTTTAGTTTATTATCAACCAGCACTCCCAGGTCTCTCTCTGCAGAGCTGCTCTTCAGCAGGTCAATCCCCAGCCTGTACTGGTGCATGGCAGCTGTCCCACCACGTCTCTGTGACCACAATGAGGTCGTAGCCCCGCACCCACATCTCCAGTTCGTCCTGCTTATTCCCCAGCTGCGTGCATTGGTGTAGAGGCAGCGCAGGAGCTTACTCAAACACACACTCAGGGGGTGCATTTATTTAAACCTTCTGAAATTGATAGCCACACAAGCATTTCTGGTGGGCAGTGTCCACAAAGATCCTGCAGAGAAAGGCAAGGAATGACACTGCCCAGGAGCAGGGCTGGGAGAGACAGCTTGGTCAGCTGCACAGTGCTGCACAGGTGGGGTGTCCAGCGAGGACAGCAAAATATGGCCAGTGATGGTGACAAACTCAGAAGCAGCTCAAGGATTACCACTAAACACATCTGTATTGATATAGGCATGGGGCAAGTGAGGAAGGTATGCCAGGTAGGGAGCTGAGCACAGACATACCTCAGCTCAGGTATGAAGCTTGTACAGCACAGGTGCCCAGGGGAGGCTGCCCTGGCTGTGATTGCAGTCCCAACCCCCACACAGGAGACCCAAAATGAACATCAAGAAATGGGCTTTCCCACAAATGGTGATTTGCATCCTTCCTCTGAGGGAGAAGTTCTGGTTTTAGAACAAGAAAACAGCTGAAGCAGAAGGTTTTGCCAGCAGTTTTTTATCTGCCTACCTCAGTTCCTATGTTCAGGACAGTATTTGTCTGCAGCCCAGTTTTGTGACAGGAATCAGTAAGGGAGTTGGGAGTGAAGAGTGGAGTGACATGGGGTGACATGGGATCATCTGCAATGGGGGATGCAATGATCCAAAATAATCCCACTCCTTGCTGCAAAGAGATGAGACTTGCTAAGTACTTGTTAAGTAAGGAAGAATATAGAATAGAAACTACTTTGGAAAATCATTCATTGCTATATGGCTGAAAACAAGAAGGTTTTGAAACAGTGAACTTAATGGAACTTAGCCTTAGCCATAGGTATCTGTTCATAAGGGACAAAATACTGCCCAGTACCTCATTCTGTGCATCACTAAGAGAAGTAAATCTGATACTGAGGACAGCACATTTTTTTCACATACTTCTGTTGCAGCTTCCTCATCTGACAAGCTATGCATCCTAGAGTACTCTACCAACCAGAAATCGTTCCAATAATATACCTGACTATCCTGGTTTAGGCCCATCTAGGAACAAAGGACCATGATCAACCATAAGTACTGAGGGCCTTTGGAATGCCCCAGGACAAACAGGCCTCAACTGCCACTTATGGTCCCTGGATAAAGCAGACAAGGCTACTCAACTTGAGGAAGAAAATGGATATTATTTTATTCTACCACTAACTAAAACATAAAACCCCAAAACATAACAAACAGAAAACAACACAGAGTGGTACGATGGTGAAGAGCACGACCAGCCCTTTAAGAACACCTGCCCCCTTTTCCTGCTCTTCAGAGCCTTGATTGCAGCATCTTTATCTCCTCCCCTCATGAACGGCTTGAGAGGCAGGGAATGGGGGTTTCAGTCAGTCTTTTCCAGATGCTTGATGCTGTTTGTCTCTCCTCAGGGAAGGAGGGCTCTTCACCAATCCTCCCTGCTCCTCTGCAGAGTACCTCACACACACAGCAGCCCTGCACAGGCTGCTCCAATGTGCATCCATCCCAAAGGCTGCAGCTTCTCTCTGCCTCTCATGTGGGTCTGTTCTGTGGCCTGCAGGCTCTCCAGCATAGCCTGTGCCATGGCCAACTCCTCACACAGTCTCCTGCCTGTCCAGGCACACTCACCTGGAGCTGCTGGTGGCTCTCAGTCCTGCCATTGCCCTCCATGGGTTGCAGGGGTACAGCCTGCCTTCTTGTCAAGGGTTATGGAAGGATATCTGGTCTGCTGTTCCTCCTTCCTTCCTCCTTCTCTGACTGTGGGGTCTGCATAGTCACCTCCATCTTGTACCACTCCAACCTCTCCTCCCAAGCACTTCAAATTCCTGTCTTTAAATAGTGATGGCAGAGGCACCAGATTGGCCTATCTGGGCTCGAGGTGAGTCCACCTCACAGCTGGGGAATGTTTCAAGAAGTGCTTACTAGGACCAGCACTGCAGCTCCTTCCCCCTGTTATCGAGCAAAAAGTGGCTCCACACAAACCCATGGCACTGTAATTTTTTACAGGTGAGTCTTTCAGATCTGCAAGCCAGTCTCTTCACTAGCTTGGCTTTGCAAAATGCAGCCTGTGTCAGGTGATGATATGTCTAGTCAGTTACTGCTTTCTGTTGGAAACAGGCAATTTTACTTTGAATACTACTCTGAACACACAAAAAATGTTAAACTAGTGTAAAACTGGAAGTTTAAAAATTTCTATTGGTGGTACACTGGATGGAGGCAACAGGTAATGTAAGTTTTGTTACCAACTCAATGAAGAGCAGGAGCAGGTATTTGCACGGGAGTCTGCTCTGGAATTGCTCAGTTATCCCCATGATAAACCTGCATATATTTTTTGTTAATCTGGAACTTGCTGCTGACCCTCTTTAGCTGCTGAGACTATTTCCAGAGCATGTTTCCCCTGAAACTATTTTATCTGCCTGTGATGAATTGCTTTCAGTTAGCTGGATCTGAATAAAGAGGAGGGGATGTGCAGAATAACTGAGGATATGAAGTCTCAAACCATTTTCTCCAAGGCGAGGCTATTGTAAGCATTTCCTTCTTCTCCCTCTCAATCTTAGCCCTACCATGCCCTCATCTGTGGCAACACAGGTCCGGATGGACCAGGCAGCCAGATGGACTGCGGAAATGATCAGAATTAAAAATAACCTTCTCCTACTGAGACCATTTCTGCCACACCAGCTTACACTTGTCCTACCTGCCAAGTGTGACTGAGGCTGCCTTTGCAGCCAATGCACACCTATGTTGCTGACACAGCAGTTTTGCAACCTCTCTCCCCAGCCCAGTCTGCTGCCACCGGCAATTTTGCCACCCTTCTCCCTGGCTCAGCCCTGTGTCCTCGCCCCTTCCCTTCTCTTGTGTCAGAGGAGCTAGCAGATGATGGGTCCTGGGCTCAGCCAGCCACACTTCTGGCCACGGGAAAGGGTTGGCAGAGCCCAGACTGTGTTTTCTACTCTTACAAGGAGGGATGAGAAGTCATGGGGAAGGTCACAAGTGAAATGGAGGTTATGCCGGTGTTTGTTTTACACCTCTCCAGTGAGAAAAACATTGCCGTTTTACAGCAGTTTAAGAAGGAAGGTGGGAGTGAAAAGGTTTTTGTTTCCTCTTGCTCACTGACTCTCTTGTGACGTGTGTATCTACAAATCTGGCACAGGAAAAAAATTGCTTTTTGGATGGGGCATACATTATGCAGAATAACTGAAGCTCTGCAATAAATGAGAGATTTCCATCATAGATCTGTTCTAGATAACATGAACAACACAATAAAGCATATATCAGGTTTTTACTTTGCTAGCTATAGGAAATCAGAGATAATGTGTCAGGGCTCAATATATTCATTTGATCTTCTTGTGTGGGTAAGTCAAGGTACCATTACAATGGGAATTGTCAGAAACAGTTACTGCTGCAAAGATAAAACTCATTTCCACCTACAGAGCTATATGTTGTTGTAAGTTAAGAGTATGGTTTGGACTTCAGTTGAACGTACCAATAAGAAACGTGTTGATATAAATTGTTCCTTATAAGCCAAATACCACTTATTGTAGCAATCATTAAAGTAACCGAGGGTATGAAAATATTACCACTCTGAAACTGCATGTTGTAATTATTGGTGTTATCTCAGTGTTTTGTATTCAAAGTTCTCTGTTCTGTCTGCTGTTAATGAATATTGATTTGGAGAACAGAAAAAGAACTTCTCAGTATTAAAAGCAGTTTAGCTGTATTTAAACCAACACAGTTCCTTTTTTTTTTTTTTTTTTTTTTTTTTTTGCTGCCTTGGCTGCATCTTTAGACCCCCATCTAACAGCAGCTGTGATTTATTTTTAGCTTTTTTTCTTTGCATATTTAAAAGAGTGTTTCCGTATGGTGTGAAGTGCAAGCTAGTGAAGCAATTAGCTAGCAAAGACACTGAGCTTTACAATTCCAAATAAGTCAGAAATTAATTTCTGCTATGAATCAAAGGCATCTACACAAAGTAAACAATGTGCTTCTACTATATATCTATACTGTAGATCTGTCCATTCTGACTGGACACGTTCCTGTGTGACCTGATCAAGGTGGACCTGCTTTGGCAGAGGGGTTGGACTAGATGATCTCTAAAGGTCCCTTCCAATCACTGCCATTCTGTGATTCTATGATTCTATGAATGTACAGACTCAGTGGAGTATACAAACTGAATTCAAAAGAAGACATCTAGCACTGAGTTTAAATGCCTATAGCACCACAACACTAGCTGAGCATTGTAGAGTTGTCTTTCTAATTCATATTATAGAAATCGAAAATTGCAAGAATCAGCAATATCCTTCCAGAAGCACTACCTTGTACACCTAATGGAGCATGATCCAAAGGCTACATTTGCATCTAAATACAATGATCCATGCAGAAAATATCTGGCTTTTATTTATAAAGTACAGTGAGCTTTTCTTCTACTCAGAATGGTTGTCTTCAAATAAAAGGAAGCTCGGTCTTCCACAAGATATTAACAACTGGCTTCATATTGTTTGGATAAGGTACAACGATTTTGCCAGTCAAGACATATTACACACAAGGAGTTACAAAACTGCGACTATATAAATGGGTCTGTTCTGCCATTTTTAACTAGAGAAGGAGACTTCAGTAAATAAATGATGTAGATACAGAGCAAACTCCTTTTACACTGCATCTGAATTAAGAATTAATTAACAAGTCCTCACAAAGAAATAATTAATTTTGGGATCTTCTCTGCTTTTCTGTTTTATTATTCTAAACAAATCTCTGGGGTTTCTTCCCTAGAAGGTACCAAAAAGCCTTCACAACTATACAGCATCCCCATCTCTTATTTCTGCACATTAGAATTTTAACACTTTAAGGAAATCTAGTTTTTTAATACATATAAAGACCCTCAGAATTGTCTGTCCAGTACAGTTCTCTTTCAGGCAGTTAGTTTCTGACGTCATATCCCTCATCACCAGGGATGGGGAGGAAGGAATTTACTTTCTGTTTTGCTTATTTATGGTGGTTTACAAGGCAAGTACCTTAAACCAGTTGAGCATCTTAAAGCAGACTAAGATTACCCTAGATCTCTTTCAAGCCTTTCCGAACAGGGCAGTTCTTTACACAGGCAATTAATAAAACAGCAGTGAAGGCTGCAAAGACCTGTCCCAAAACAGAAACTGGCTTTCTCATTTCCACTTGAGCTCTCTCAGCCCTCAGCTATCACTTCTTCTTGGTCCCTCTCCAGGCTGGATTAGATACACTCAGCAGGGACAAGCCATACCCAGCCAGAGCCCCTCTGCTGCTGTCTACCTCAGAGGCCAAGAAGCCAAGTTCCTGCCATGCCTGAAATTGAAGAACAAGTTTGTGAAACACCACAGAAAACACTGAGCGTTAAACAATTGCTTAGCAAACCTCTGGCACGTGAGCTAGACCTTGACTGCTCTTCATCATCTGCAGCCATTCGTTCTCTTCCTGCTCCTTCTATGTCTGCATTGCAGCCACTGTTCATGGAAACACTGCCAGGCTGGGTTAAGCTTACTCAACTCCTACTAACTGCTGCTGTAGCAGCAAAAAGCCTTGTTACAAATTCTGCCTCAGCAGATTTGTGCAGGGCTCTGTGTTTTAAATTATCCACAGTACAATTAGTCAGAACTTGTAACAGTGAAATTCACGGTCTGTCAACAGAGTCGAGTGCTCAGGATTTCAGAGGATCAGTCATTGATTTAGATGCAGGTATTTGGGCATCTACTTTTTTTTTTTTACTTTTTTTTTCTTTTTTTTTCTTTTTTTTTTAAGTAAAGCCCAATGCGATTTTGTGAATTTCATTGAATTTGAAAAAGTAATAATGATATTTGGTAATTACATTGCCATGATAAAGACTGCCTTTCTGCTTATCTCTGCTCAAATACATGTTTCTAAACAAAGCAAATCTTGCCAATCTTTTTCCTCTCAATACTCATCAGTTTCCATTATCCACCTTCAGGGATAAAGTTGAATTTGTACATAGTTCTCTCCAAGGACTCTTTCTCTGTCACTACAACCATGTTTATCCCAGGCTCTCCAGGGACCTGTTCTGTATTTTATTGCCTATAATGCTTCTCTGACAGTGGCATGAATGGGAGAAACTCAAGGGAAGGAACTGGGATTTGCTACCCTAAAGCCAGGACAAGTTTTGCTCAAGCTTAGACAATCCAGGATCAAAGCCTCTGTGCTATGGCTGCAATATTAGAGACTTCTGTTATCACAGTGGGAGGATCTCTACTCATTTGTTCTATTTCTGCGGAAAATCAGGTTCCTACATCCTACTTTACATGTCTGGCAGATTTATTGTGTGCTGAAATTCTTCCATCACTATGACACAATGCTGCAGGTGTGTCACAGGCCACGCAGTCCACCTCCATCCCCAGCACATCAGTATCCTGATTCACATGAATTAATCTTTAATGTATTTGGTGTCTTCCTGACATTCGTGCAGATACAACACATGAGTATGTTGATCCTATAAGCAAGAATCTTCAGGGTGCCATAAGCAGAAGTCTCCACTGCCTTTAGTATTCTGTTTGTTTGAATAGTTTGTCTTCCTCCCATCATTCTCACTACATGTTGTCTTCAGAGAAGTCCTTCTGGAGAGCAACGACCTGCAAAGGGCCACTGCTTTCCTCATATTTTTTCTGAAAACACACAGCATTCAGTGCCAGATGAGGAGATGGAAGAGGAGGAGGTTGTTACCAGATTGCAGGATTAGGAGCACTGCATGAGACTTAGGACAGGGGCTGGCAGGAGGGCAAGAAGGAAGGGAATTCCACCTAATTCAGTCAGTGAATCTAAGGCAAGTGCACATGCATCTTCACACCAAGGCAGATGCTGCATATCAACTACTTCAAGCATTCATATCATCAAATAATGATGGTCTGAAGGATTAAAAACATGTATTTTAAACATGGGTGTCTGGTAGCAACTCATGTCACATAGATCACCACTTTTCCTCCTCGATTCAGATAGCCAGAGCAGAGCAGCCTGGAGTTTTCTGAAGAGAAAAGGGAGCCAAATTCCTCTGCTTCTCTACCAACCAGTGCCTCTCACACAATGTCAGTGGCACTGGTACTAATGCTGCTGTTGCTATGTACCAATGGGCTTCCTAAGGAAACTAAATCTCTGGACTGTTGAGAAAGCTTTCATTGTTCATTCTTAAGTGATTAATTGTTTACGTGGACATCAAATTGCTCTCTGAGGGTGTGATGGGAAAATAGGTCCTAATGATAAAGTACACTGTCAAAATGGTCCTCATGTAGTCTTAATTACTTTGGATGTTAGAAATAAGCTCTACTCCAGCAGACAATTATTTCACAAATATTTTATTGCGGGTCTAGATGTACATATAAATTTAATTGATTCAAAATGGAATTCACTGTTTTGACAGCTAGCTTTTGTTAAGGAATGTGCTTGTGTCATTAAAGGAGGGAATATAGATGAAATAATTTATGAATGACAGCTGGAATGTAAGGTTGAATAGCAATGTGTAGAGCATGCTAGATATTGAAAATTTTAAAACTATTTTAGCTCATCTCTTTGCATATAGGTGGTGGCACTGTCAGGCGCTATCCTTTCATCCTGGCAGGCACAAACTTCTTATGTGAGAAATCAATTAATATGTTGTTATGCAATTTCATCTTTGGGAGAGCCATGCCTTTGCTAATATAATAAGAAAAGCATATCTTTCAATGCCTATCCATGGCTTTGTTTGGGAAGGTGAAAATGGCACTGTTTCTCTGTGAACTGTGCCCCTCCAGAAAGAGTTCCTAATACAGCGATGCCAAATGACATGCCTGCACCAGAGTAAATGTGTCCTGCCCATTCAAAATCTTTACAAGACACTAGACAGTGGCTTCTCCTTGGTCAGCTGTAGGTTGGACCCAAGCCACTTCTGTCCTTTGTTGTTTGTCATCTTTCATCCTCAAAAGGAAAATCTGAAGGTACCATCTTCTAAACATCACCCTGGATGTAATAGTGACTGGTTTGGTGTTGCCCAACACAGTCACTGTTTTTTGGCAACACCAAATCCAGTTTCTTCTCTCCATCAGAAACTACAAGCAAATGCCAAAGGAAGGGCAAGAGAGAAGGACAAGCACCTAATGATATTACTCTGAAAGTCTCCCCCTGGTTTCCAGTGTGTTGTGGCTTGGGGACTTCCTTAGCTAGAGGTGGTATTTAATAGCTTATTAAATGCATTCTATGGTAGGTACTTAATACATAGCATATACTTAATAGCCCTCAATAGATTATTTTTCCATTAATTTATCCCAGTTGCTTTTTTAACCCATGTACATTTTTAGCATCTCACATACCCAGTGGCAAAGCACTTCATAGCTTAAACAGCATCCTGTATGAAGAATATTTCCTTTCGTTAGTTTTGAATTTGCTGCCTGCTAGTTGCATTTGTTGCTTCTTCTTCTACTGACACAAAGAATGACCATTCCCTATTCACTTTCTCTGTTTCATTCATTACTCTGTAGACTCCATTATGCTTCCCCTTCATTCCTTCTTTTTTCTTTTTATCTTCTCTTTCTCTCTCTGTACATCTTTCTAAGTTCTGCTTTATAGATATTGAGATAGAGAAACCAGAACTGCATAGAGCATTCAAAATGTGGATTATTATTCTGCATAATAATAATTTCTGACTTTGTTCTTTATTCCTTTCCCTAGTAATTCCTAACATTAGACTTGCTTTTTTGATCACTACCGTGTATTGAGCTAACATTTTTAGGGAATTATTTATTTTAAAATCTCATTCCTGTGTAGTTCAACTCACTCAGAGCCCATCATTGCCTACATAAAGGTAGAGTTGTTTTTTTTCCTGTGTTCATCACTTTACCTACATTGAATTTCATTTTCCATTTCATTACCCAGCTTATTCATTTTGTGTCTATTCAGAGTTGGCCTTTTCCTTTCCTCCATGAATAACCTTAGGATCATCACACAATGATACCCTGCAAATTCATCACTCATTTGAGATCAGTTATGAATGTCTTGATCAGAACAAGCTCTCACAGAGATCTTTTCCGGGTTTTATATCCCGGGACTGACTTCTCCCTTCTGCAAAAACAAACCATTTATTTCTACCTTGCTGTCTTTAAAATAGTCATTTGTCTAGATGAGAACCAATCTTTTTAAGTCCATAACGGCTTTGTTTTTCAGAAGCTTTTTCTGAAAACCTTTTTCAAACGCCTTTTGAAAGGCTAAGCAGAATATATCAACACCAGGAGTCATCCGTATATTAGTTGACTTCTCATGCTCTAGTAAATTTTGGAGACATAATTTGCCTTGCTCATAGAAGTGTTCATTCTTCTTAAGATATTATTTGATGCATCCACTGATTCTGTTCTTTAGAAAAGCTACTATAAATTCACTTTGTTGACCTCTTGAATAAATTCTTCCACAGGCCCAGCAGTGCCATGAGCATAAATTCCTATTTTGGAATTTATAAATTTTGGGTCTCTTTCATGAGCAATGAAACACTTGTCAAAGCTGACAGTTAAGCATTAACCCAGACACCTGGATATATCACTGAACTATGAATGGTCATTTCTGAAACAATTTTTCCAGGTTCACCGCAGATTTACTCAGGAATTTGTGCAAAAACTCTAGCCATTTCACCTTCTTCAAATTTCTTTGTGGCTCTAATAGACACATAGCTTCCCCTATCGCCATCATCAGAGTGATACTGGTAGACATGCTACTGCATTCAGTCTGGGTCTGATTTCTATCATTTTCCTCTTGAGCTCAATCTGCATGTGAACGTATTAGCAGAAATGAGCTGGAGGTGATATCTATTGTGAGCAGTGGCAGATGAGGGCTTTGAGCACAGCTCAGGCAAGTGACAGTATCTCAAGGACCCAGGCCCAGGTGTTCTGGTTTAGCAAGGAGCAGCTTTTGGCTTAGTAACAGGGGGAGCGGGTTGCAGTGAAAGACCCGGTAAAGAGTTTGCGGACCCTCCCCCGGCTCCTGGGTTCACACCCACCTCCAGCCCGGCTGGGCCAATCTGGCGCCTCTGCGATCACTATTTAGGGGACGGGAATTTGAAATAGGAGGCAGGAGGTGTAAGAGGGATACAAGATGGAGGCGACCACGCGGACCCTTCGGCCAGAGGAGGAAAGGAGGAGAAGCAGTAGACCGGAGACCCTTCTGCAAGCCGTGGCGGGAATGCAAGCTGTGCCCCTGAAACCCATGGAGATCCGTGGCAGGACTGAGAGCCATCAGCAGCTCCATGTGAGTGAGCCCGGACGGGCGAGGGACTGTGTGGGGAGGCGGCCATGGCCCAGGCCGTACTGGAGAGCCTGCACGTCGCAGAGCAGCCCCACACGAGAGGCAGAGAGGAGCTGCAGCCTTTGGAATGGGTGCACGTCGGAGCAGCCCCTGCAGGGCTGCCATGCGTGTGAGTTACCCCACGGACTTGCAGGGAGGACTGGTGTGGAGCTGGCCCATCCTGAGGAGGGACGAACGGCAGAAGCTATTGGGAGCAGACTGACTGAGACCCCCACTGCCTGCCCCCCCCGAACCGTTCGGGGGGGGGGGGGGGGGCAAGGAAAAAAACCCCGGGATCAGGGCTCTGAGCCCGGGAAGAGGGGAGGTGTGGCGGGAAGGTGTTCTTAAAAAGGCTGGTTGGACTCTTCATTGACGTATTCCTCTGTGTTGTTTCGTTTTGGTTATGTTTTGGGTTTTTTGTGGGTATGTTTTAGTTTATGTTGCATTAAATTATTTTTTTTTCTGTTCTCTTCCCCAAACCGAGTAGCCTGGTCTGCTTTGTCCTGAACCTTAAGCGGCAATTAAGCCCTCCCTGCCCTTGAGCAATTCTCAGCCTCTTCGGTACTCGAGGCTAATCGTGGTCTTTGTTCCCTGATGGGCCTAAACCAGGACACCAGGCTAGGGTCACAGTGTTCTTCTGCCTCCATCTCTGCAAGAAGATTTTGGGACAGCAGCTTAGTTACTCCTGGCTCCCTGGATTCTATCCCATTTCTACAAAAAGGATTGCTTTTTGGCTGGTCTCCTTTTATAAATAAGAAGGAGGTAGGTCCATGGAAAGGCCTGTCCTTTGAGAAAGACTGGAAGGAGCTGTGGATTGTGGTATTATGCTTGCTAGGCTTATCTCCATATTCATTAACAGGTCACATATTGTGCCCTCTCCATCTCCATAACTGCAGATTTTTTAGACTCAGAAAGAGACAAATGTTTTTTTCAGGTTTTTTAAAAACAACCTGTTCCACAACTCTACTAGAAAGACTGGTGTTTTATAATGATATTGTCTAGATATCTACATTACCATTTCAGTTCAGAAGTGAATCTTGTGATTGCACTCAGACAGCTGGTTTGATTGTCATCCTGGAGCGCTCTTGGAGGGCATGAGATGAACTCCTTTCAGATTAAACCGAAACAGAAGATACCTAACGTGCTCCTACCATAAACAGGAATTCAAGCCATAGGAGCAGACTAGGCCTGGTCCACAAATACTTCCTGAAAGATGCAAACTTCTGGTGCCATTACATAATAAAATCACAAACCCTGTAAAAATACAGCTTCCTCATATAATACGGACACTGCATCTCCAGCACCAACTGCTTTGCTGTCCAAATCACTCTTACTAATATGACAGTCTATAGCACACGGAGAAGTCAGCAGCAAGTTGCTAAAATCTGCTGCGCTCAAATGACTGAGTGGAGAAAGGGAAATAGACTAGAAACAGGCCTTCAGAGCGCTGAGGAAAACCGCAAGCACCATGTTGCCAAGTGCAAGATTATCAGCCATCACCCCCATCTGCCACCAGCCCTGAGGAGACTGCCTGTGCAGACTGCTTCTGCTTCATTGGCAGTGTTTGTTTGTGGTTACACCCACCTGTGTCTCTGCTATGAGAACCACACCAAAAGCATTAAAAAGAAGGAAGAAAGAAGCAACACTGGTACTTCTAGACTAGGGATTCTAGTAATGGAGACCAGAAGACAATGCTGCAATTGAATTTGATTGAATCTTTCTCAGGATGAGGTATCCTACAAGAACCAGCACAGAAAATGACACTACATGGATTTAGCTGGCAATCAGTTACACTTAAATGGCGAAATTATTGGTATATTCTTCTTCAATAATCCATTTTGGGATAACTATCCCTTTGAATTCTCTTGTATCTAAATTCGTAAGAGGAAATCAGAACATTAAGCCTTTCTGATACAGTTAGGATATGACCATAGCCATCCAGTTCCCTTGCTATTTATCATCAATTTTAAAAGTCTGCAAAACTGTAGCCCATTTAACTGTACCTTGAAGAAACTGCAGTTGTGTAATTCAGCGGCACCACATATTAGCAAAGGGCATCTTTAAAATAGCTGAGTACATTTTAAAAACATACACATCTTCTCTCAAGCTTTTCCCATTCTTCTCAGATACCCCAGGTGCCAGAGCCTCAGGTGGAAGAACACCCTGATGGCTTAAGTGAAAACCACTTTGGCTTTGCAGCAGCTGTGAAACTAAACTGTCGGCACCCATCCTGAACTGTGCCCAGCCAACTGCTATTTCACATGCAACTGTCTGCCGCCAGAACATAATCACGTGGCAGCTGGTGTGGCAATTCAGCTTCCTCATACAGAATGCAAGTCTGCAGCGGTTGCTCGGAAGATAGTCAACATAGATGAGGTTTAGCAAAGGTGAATTGCCAGCAACACAGTACGTTTGCAGACAGTGCTCTGATGAAACTGTTAAAAAACAGGAAATTCTGGTGAGCAGCAGCTGTTACAGTAAAGAAGTCTTTTTTTAAAAAATATAGAGACTAGGTGAAGATCAGCTAGATCCACTTCCTCACAACAAAAGCAGGCGGTCACTGGAGTGTTTGCTAACTGGGAAGAAATGTGGAGAAAATCTCAGATGTGAGATATGTTTTCTTACCGAATTGCTGCTCTCTGCAGATTCATCTTGTTTCCTGCTTAATACCTCAAATAGAGATGGATGAAAGAGCAACAGTGATGACATTTACACATATTTAGCTACACATTTAGAGCCCCATAAGAAGACTCTTATACTCTAACCTAAAGCCAGTAATGCTACCTAACTGGTTGGATGTGTCTCACAGGCACTGCATCCACCAGCTGATGCTCTGACTGTACCTGTAAACACCCTCCCATAAGACACCAAACCCTTTATCTGATGCTATTCATTCTGGTAACCATTCCCAGTCAATCAGGCAGGTGTCAGTCAAACTAATGCTTCTCAACACAAAGCCAATCTGACTCTGGTTGCAGGGTCTGAGCCAATTTAATTTAATTTATTAGAGTTGAAAGGAACCTTTGCCTCTGTGACAATGGGTGAGACAGTTTGTAATGATTCTCATTTAATTGATGAATGTAGACTTGGCACTTGACAATTAACCAGACGCATTAAGACACTGGGGGTGAAATCCCTAGAGGATTTCACAAGCATGTACATGCTTCTAAGGTTTACTTTCCTACAGCAAATTTATCTGCAGCTGTTCTTGGTTGTGCAAAGCTGGAGCCGTTCAGCTGTGTCTCTCAGAAGCCAACATCCTCCACTCAGAGAAATAATCTTGCCATGCAGGAGAAGGACCAAAGTCCCATCTCTGCTACCAGTATGAAATTGTGCTCAAAATATACAGCCAAATGGCAATTCTGTAATCCTGCATAGCCCTACTTTACATAGATCTTTTACAACATATGTGCCTATGCGCTAGTGAGGAACATTTAAGTGTGTTTTAGCCCCCAAAAGCCTACAATAAATTAGCAATCTTCCACAAGGCTGTTGCAAAGGAGAAATGTTATGCTCTTGAAGTACTTTTCTTTCCCATGTATCTTTCTAGTGCTGAAACTTAACTTGTTTCTATAGTTTGTCCTTTAGGGTTGCCTGATTTACCAGCCCACTTTGATTAGCTTTTCAGTGTTGATTAATACACAATTTCAGCCCTTCTAATCACATATTACTCAAGGGTGGTTATTCTAGAGACACAGAATTCAAGTGCAGGGTGCATTGTTGCAGGCTTCAGTCTAACTCTCTAGGATTCTATGATACTACCATTTTTACCCACCATTCTATGATTCTGTGATTTTACCCTGGGAAGGGCAGTGCAGAATGCCTGTCTGCTGACTGAATGAGAGCATTTTTTTAAAGAAGGAAATCTAATCCTGATTTAAAGATTTAACGTGAGAGAGAAGCTAACCACATCCTGTCATAAGCTGCTTCACTGGTCAAGATCTACATTTTATTTTTAGCTTGAACTTACCCAGCTCCAACTTTCATCCACTGAATCTTTGTTAGGTCTTTGTTTTCTGAACCATGTTATTTATAGCCTATGACAGATCATTTCAGAAATCTCCTCATTTACAAGCTAAATTAGATTCTTTTTAATAGATATTTCTATCTCTCTCACTAAAAGAAAAGCCCTGGAGAATGGCTTTGGTCCTCTTGTTCACGCGTCTGTCTCTCAGCTGAGTCTCCTGAACTGCACAGAAACTGCTCCTTGCTAACACCATCCCCTCCTCATTGGGACAAAACCTTTTCAGGCTGTCAGACCATCGCTGCCCTCACACTGCACACTCTGACGATCTCCCCAATGTCCAATGGCACAAGCTACGGTGCTGGTCGCTACTGCCCTTTCCCTGATGTGCAGCCTTCAACTCCCAGATGTAATGAGTCTGTCACTGATATGTCACTTGCAGTCTGTCTCCTACTTCTTCAAGCCCCCATTAGTTCTCTGAAGCCACACATCCCACCAGGAGCTCATGTTCACCCATCACCCAGGAGGCCACCTAAATCCTTTGCACAGTCCCTGATCTCCCTGCATCTTCTCCATCCTAGGCAATCTATAGTTACTTGGATGTTTCTATTTTTACTTTTAGTTACTGACACATCACTTTCACCAAGGGTTCATAATTCAACAGGAACTGTTCTGAGAGTGACTCCATGCAATATATATAAGCTTAGTTGGTGTATATGCTCTTGCTCTGTCCCATGGTGTCTGCTCTGTCCAAAAGAGCTTTAATACCACTTTAAAAAGAGTTTACATGCTACATCATGTAATGTAATGTTTACATTCATTCTGACGTATTTCAGATTTGCTCTCCTTTCTTCTCTCCTTACCCATCTCTCTGCCTGCAGCCTACGCTTTCTGCCTGCCAGCTATAAAGAGACTTCAGAATTTCAAAAATAGCTATTTAAAAGCAACAAACCAAGGCTGAAATGAAATAGAGCAGGAAAGAACTGCTCTAGGGAAACTCAGTAAGTTAGAATAAGACAGGGCTTTCCTGCAAGGTTTTAATGGTGACTCTGTGCAGCTGCAAAGACCTAAATCTATACATTTTGATAGCTTAACCACAGCATGAGAGGTCTGTCCTTTGAGTACAGCTAATTGCAGATTAACTTTGGGAAGAGGAATTCAGATATAAATTAATTTAAACTAAGTTCTATTACATATTCTTCTGTTTCCATGAAGTTTTATTCTCCCATCCCAGGAATTTACAGGCTAAATCTGGATTTAGATGCCTCTGTTCAAACAAACAAATTCAACAGATTTTGCCCCACAGTATTTAATGAAAATGTCATGAGGCCTTTTCCTTTAGAAATAATCAGTTGAGAAAAGATTAGTGAAGATATATTTATGTCCAGACTGTCCCTTGTAGTGAGGTTAGGGGATATATTCATCATATACATCAGGATTAACTCAGTTTCAGCTGTAGCATTGCAGTTCTCTTGAAAATGTATAGCCACTGACCTACTTTTCATGTGGCTTGGTGAAAGTCACTCCAATTCCTTTTGGCGTTACAGCACCATAAAATTGTCATGTTCTACAGGAATACAGCATCTTCCTGAAATGGCAAATAATACAAAAGTAAGTCACAAAACAGAATTTGGAATCTTAATGCTGGGAAGACAAATGATAGTTTTCATGACTCACACACCCAAGGAGTGAGCTGACATGGAAGGCCCCTACCAAAACACCCTGTGGGAATTGGTCTCAAATGGCAGTCTACATATCCAGAGATGTCCTAATCTTTGATGACCTTCTTCTTCTGCTCCTCTCCTTTTTGTAAGAAAGTTACTGGAGGTTCTTCCCCTCCCTCCCTTTTTGTCCTTCCTAGTGCAAAATAGCAGTGTTACTAAAACCAGGCTTATGTGTATGTAGAATTAGGCCAGCTACATGCTTCACAGCACAGGCTATTGCAGTGCAATATAGTAATTCTTGAGGTGAAATAACACCAGCTTTCTCCATAACCCTTGCTCCCTGCTAAGGCAGTTTCTTGAGAAGACAGTGTTGGAATATCTACCAGCCCGAGAGGGAGGTGGTCAAAGCCCTGGATGGATGTGTTCTGCACCTTTTGCCACTGTTCGCATTTGTGCTTCTCAAGCTGTGCACATAGTAGATGGATGCTGTCAAACAAAGTAGTATACAGCATCAGGCCTGGAGACATGGACTTTTCACCCTAAAACAGACACAAAGGAATACCTGACTCTGATGCCAGGAGACAGAAGAGACCTCTGAGTTTATATGGAGCAAATCCTTAATCGCTCTCTTAAACACAGGACAGACTTCTCATAAATTAAACCCAACCAGATTATTATCTTAAGCTCTTTAAGGATTTGCTTCTGATTTTATATTATCAGCCTCAGTAAAATGTGGAGCAACATTATCTGTTAGGATCTCCTGAAGTACATCATTTTATATCAGAACCTTGGACAGACATTGATAACTGCTGTATCACTACCACTATAACGACAAAATGATCTCCTGCATCTATGTAGTCCTTTTGAGGATTTGGCGAGGTTATTAGAGATCATGCTTCTGCTTCCTTGCACCAGCTGTACAAGGTCTGCCCCAGAAAAGAGAGTATGAACATAACACCCAGGCTGTTGAAAACCCACATTGATTTGTCTTTCTCAGTAATTACAATAATATCCCTGTGGTATGGTGACACAGTATAACCAGTGGCAAAAGGAAGAAAAAGGGTCAGGTGAAGGAAAAGAGAACATAAGTCAGTAAATTGGCTGTTTGTTAGACTGTAGTTTGAAGGATATGTAGGGAACTGCATATTGTTTCTTCATCAACTCTTTCAAATCTGGTCACCAGTTCAAGGAATTGAGAACAATATTTACAGCATTTTTATAAATAATTCTGGGTGATAATTGATACAAACATGCTGATAAGTCAAAAAGCAGTGGCAGCAGCACAGCGCCGAATGAGTGAGCTGTGTATTTTGGCACTGCTGTAGCCAGAAGGAAAGCCTCTGTCTGTGCATCTCCATTGCTGTGGTTAGGACCAACTAAGTGAAGGCAGGATGGATTTCTGCCCATGGCACCCCCTCCCTGCCCTCATTCCCAGGCCCTGTCCATGGCATTCATCTGCTGGCACAGGAGATGTGTTAGGCAGGCAAGACAGATGGGGGCAACCGCAGCAGATGCCAATCAGACTGTCTGGTTTTATGAGCAGGAAGAATTTTCTCTCTACTACCCAACCATATAAGTTAGAGACAGAAAGTTCAGCTTTTACTGGAGTTGCAACACCCACCTGACATCCCACAGAAGAACCCTAGAGGATAACTCACCATGAAGCACGCTGTGTTGCAAAGGCTGTGCAGTCTACAGCTTGTAAGATCTGAAAGAAAACAGTGTCTGAAGATGTCAAAAATGGTATTACATGCCAGGATTGTTCCAGCCAACATGGGACAACCAACTCCCCTCTAATGGATGTCTTGGAAGTAATATAATGCTCCCAACAGATATATTAATTTGGTATATTTTCTTTCATACTTTGCATGCTAAACAACAACAACAAAACCAAAAAGGAGAGCAAAAGAAAGTATCAGACGTTTTGGAGAGCAAATGTTGCACAGTGATATAGGGTAGTATCTGCCAGTAGTTTAAGGAGACTTCAGAAAATTGAGGAATAAATGTCTTTCCTAACATTAACAGTGCACTAAATCAAAAGCTTTACTCTTGCTGAATTTGAAATAGATTTAGCTATATAACTGAGCAGATAGCTTTTGAAACAGAAAGGCCTTTTTATCAAAAAGGAAATAGTTTCAGAGTTTGCCTGGGGTATGTCTCCTTCCACAAGATTTGAAAAGGTAGGAAAAGAAAGCTGAAAAATCTTTCATCTAACCTATTTTAAAACACGTGTATTACATTTTTGCATTTAAAATAATTACTTGTTTAAATTTTATTCTACCTGTAATTTTTCTCTATGTAATGGATTTTGTTTGCTTCTCATTTTAAATACATCCCTGTCTTGGGGCACTTGACATATGCATTTAGATAAAAATTAATTTCTGCAGCTTTAATTAATTATGATGCCTGTATTAAAACTGAACTTCAAGGTTATTTTAAAAACCCTTTTTTTCTTATTTGTAAGAGAAAGTAAGGGAAGATATACATAGCCATAAAAATAATTATTGAAGTTCAAAATATTTTTTTTTCCACAACTCTTCCAGGCTTCTCTTTTGATTGCCTGACAAAGCCATCCAGAGAAGCCTTAAAGAAAAGCTATTACAAAAGTAAAAGTTAAAAGACTGTATGGGAGCTGGACTCTGTCACATCTGTGCAGCAGGCCTGGCTCCGCTCTGCTCAGCCTGGCCCAGCCCACCTCCTTTGCCTGCTGCTGCTTTCAGAGGAGCTGATGCCACTGTTGTCATGCCCCCCACCTGTAGCCCTTGTGGTGATGTTTCTTGTAAGGCCACAAGACTTATCCCACACACAGCATTTAGGGTGCCATGTAACTCTGAACATCTAATTTGTTCTCCAGCTTCCTGGCAGGGGAGGTGAGAAAGGTCAATTGCTTTAGGCTGTAATCCTTTTCCTAAATGGGGTCAGCTGTGAAAAGAAGTCACACATTGGTGACGCATTTGTCATTTAAATTCAGCATTCCCCTGGACTCCTTCCACCTCCCAAGACCTGAGCCCCTCCCTTGCCCAGACGGTAGAACCCGGAGACAGATCCTGTACTTTCCCATTTGGAGTGCAAATGGGCTGCAGTGCCCCATCTACTATTTTCTAACCTCGGAGCAGAACAATTTCCACCTGGAGAAATGTAATTCACCTCCTGCACCAATACAGCTCTCGCTCTGGACCATGAGTTTAGCCCTTCTTTGCTCTCTGTATTTTCCTGGTGTCTTTTGTGAGTAACAATTAATCATTCTTAGCCTAAAGGCAACGAGTCTTTTCTAGCCTTCCCAAGAATCAACCTTTTGCCTCAGCATGTGACAGAGCAGCAATGGTACTGATCTCCTTTCAACAATTTGTCTTTTTTTGGCAGAAAGCTACTTTTGAGCATTAATGGCCACAATATGTGCAGGTTTGTTACACTTGGCAGGTGGGCTATTAGTTGAAATGAGTATTAGTGAGAATCTTTTTTACTCAGTTCCTTGGGCAGGTTTTTATTTGCTTCCAAATGCTTGCTCAGTGGTCAGGCTAGACACTTGTAATGGGCTCTTCTGTGGTAAGGACTTGGATTTCTAGATGTTTTTTTTTTTTTTTTTTCTTGGTGTGTTTTTAAGAGTCAGTTCAGCTTCCCTAGAAGCTGCAGCAGCAAATCTGCTCCTGTTTAGCAAAGGGAAACTGGCCCTTTATTCACCAGAGCCAGTAATGTGTCCTGAACTTTGCTGCAGCAAACTGAAATTACATAGTTATCACATTTTTTAATACAAAGAGTGGGAGCTCAGATACAGTAAGTAATTTGCATGATGCTTGTGACTGTCATTAGAAGCCAGTCTGCCATCCTAGTAATTACATTCAGATGGGGTTTGGTCAAACTCACTTACTGTTTCTCCTAGCAAAAGAACACTCTGATGCTGTATGTTCTTGAATGTCAGCTTAAAAAATATTGATGGATGATGATATCACAGCAGTCTTAAAGGATTTTATTTCAGGTAGCTATGTAGAAAAAACACTATAACTCTAATTGTAGACAGTAATTATTTTTAATACTAGCAACCAATTTTCTGACTAAATAATTGGTACACAGACTTCTAATACTTGTGAAAAAAACTGATTTTGATGTGATCTTCTGAACCAAAATATTTTCTCAATCAGTTGCAGTCATTAGTTTTAATTTATTATTTTTGCTTCCTTTCTCAACCACCATCTACAATCAATGTTGCAGATTAATTATTAGTACCGCTTCTCAGTTTCCTTATTGGCATGCTGAAAGCCTGATGGATAAAAGCCAGTTTAAGGGTGCAAATGTTTTCCTTTGTCTCATTCAGGCCATTCCTAAGGCTAAAAACAAGTAAAGAGTAAAAATAACCATATTTTCCAGTAATAAGTCAAGGTATAAAGAAAAACCAAGAGCTCCTGAATAACAATATTGAAGCACTGTCAGCTAAAATGCTGCCATGGACACCTGCTCACTCCCTCTAAAAATAAATTGCTGGATTATGTCACCAGAATTGATGAGCCCAAAAAAATCTAATGTCTCATGACAATAGGATTCCTGGGTGGAAAGCTGTGTTTGGAAAAGTGCTGGGCAGACACACAGCAGACTTCACTCTGCTCCCCTGTAGCTGTGCTGCTGAAGAGTAATCACAGCCCAGTCAAGGCACTCCAGGGCTGGCAGAGTGAGTCAGAAGCCACAGCTGGCCCCTGAGCACAGCCCATGGTGGGGCAGGCCAGTTGTTTGCTAAGGTCGATATTGGGTCCAGGTTGCTTGGCAGGTACAACAGCTCCCCTGGTCTTCGCTCCTTCCTCCCTGACAAGAAGCATGGAATGGGCTTCCCAGATGGTGGCCACACAAGGGATGACATTGTTATAAAAGATTTTTCTCCTTTTGAGAAAACCTAGGTGTCATAGTTTGACATGACAGCCTTTTCTGGTAAGGGGGAAGGGGCTGTAAAGATGGCTCCTGTAAGAAGTTGCTCGCAACTCTCCCCAGCTCTGAGCCAGGCCCACTTCTGGGGCTGAGCCAATTAGATGCCTCCATGATCATTTTTTAAGAAGAAGCCGGAAGGGGAGGTTTCTTCCACCATCTTCTTTCCTTCTTCTGCCCCTTCTTCTTCTGGCTGGTGGTGGTACAAGGAGTAGGAACAGTGAGAGAAACAACCATGCAGACTCCAAGGTCAGTGATGAAAGAGAGGAGGACATGTGCTGTAGTAGAGATTCCCCTGCATTCTATGGAGAGAACTGGTGAAGCTGAGATTTATTTTCATTTCTTTAAAGACCCTGCATCAGCAGTAGAGACTCATTTTGCTAAAGCTGGCCCCGGACCAGGGGCAGCAACTCACTTCATTAAAGGCCCCGAGCCAGGGACAGTGATTATGGCCGGAGGAGGCTGTGTCCTATGGGAGGGACCCAACCACTTTACTGCAGACCCCGAGACGGGCAGTGATTTTCTTCTTAAAAACTATGGCCAGAAGAGGCTGTGTCCCAAGGAAGGGACCCAATATCCACAGCTGTAACTGTGGGGAGGAACCCACGACAAAGCAGCTCATTAAACTCATGCCCAGAAGAGGCCTTGTCCCGAGAGAGGGACCCTGTAACTGCAGAAACTACAACTGTGGTGAAGAATCCACACCAGAGATATTCACCAAGGACTGTGTCCCGTGTGAGGAAACCTGTATTGGCAGAAGCTGCAGCTGTTGGGAACAACCCACACCAGAGAAGTTCGTTAAGGACTGTGTTCCGGGGGAAGAATGCCAGGAGTCATCCTCATCTGAGAAGACAGAAGCAGCAGAGCCCATCTGTGAGAGACTGACCACATTCCCCATTGCCTGCCCCCCTGAGCCGCTGAGGGGGAAGGAGGTAGAGATATTGGGAGCAGTGAGCTGGGCCCGGGAAGAAAGGAGGGATGGGGCAGGGAGATCTTAAAGTGCTGGTTGTAATTTTCTCATCATCCTACTCCCTTTTTGCTTTTAATCCATTCTGTTTCTTGTAGAATAAACTTTCCTACTTTCCTCTCTAAGTCGAGTACTGGAGTCTGTTTTGCCCAGAACCATAATTGGCAGCGAGCCCTCCCTGCCCTTGTCTCAATCCACAACAGCCTTGCTTATCTTTTTACTCCCATTTCGCTGGGGCCTCCGCCATCCTAACAAGGGTGGGGGTGAATGGGGGCACCGAGCGAGAGACTGTCGTGGTGCTGCTGTGCTAGTTGGGCCAAACCATGATACCTAGGCCTGACACTTTTGTCAGAAGATTGCTTACTTGCCTGCAGGGACTCAGCACTAGCCAGGAGGCAGAACTGACTGTGACCATCTCAGATAAATCGGCCACTCCAGGACCTATTTCTTTGACAGAACTATTTTATGTGCCTCAACCATAATGCGATTTGTCATTGATTTCAGAGATGTGGCATGAGGCCATCCAGGTTTTCACAGGATTTTTTTGGCCTATAAGGAAGTTCTATCAGATTATTTAATCTGTCCCCTTGTTGGTAGCAGCTTCTTATGGATGTAATGTAAGCAGTGCTTTCTTACCAGCCCCTACAGCTTCTTTAAAGTCCTCCTCCTATCCCCAATGGCTTGACTTCCAGAGGCCATGGTACCCTCAGGTCCTTTTGCTTCTTAAAGAAGTAGGACAGTTCAGACCTTTTGAAAACTAGACCAACAATGTACTTATAGAGGGGTAATTGTTATCTTTGTGGGCAGCTCCAGGCAATTCTATAATACACTCTGTTAAGTGAGGACAAAGTCCACTCCAGATGGATGAGAGGCTAGGAGTGATGCAGGGATGACTCGAAGAAAGAAACACACCTCAGTCCATTCAACTTTTTTTTTTTCCCCAGTGTGCAGGGAGAGGAGGCTGCACACGGATGAGCCTTTCCCCTGTCTTAAAGAAGACAGAGCCCATTAAATCACAGGAGGTGCCATGGATAAGGGACACTGGAAGGGCTGTTTTAAACCCACAGTGCTTCTTCTGTACATTAGTCATCCATGGGAAATTTACACTTGTATAGTTTAAAGTTGCATTATCTTCATAATGGATTAGTATAGTTTGCTTACACTATACACAAATGGTAATTAGGGGATATACCTTGATTCTATGTCTTCAAAAGAGACTTCAGTTTGCCCAACCTCAGAACCCTGCAGGCTGAGAACTCAGATTTTTCCCCAGTTACTTGCTAAAACTTCTTTAATGAGTATTTCTACATGAATAAGAGATGTGGAATAAGGACTATGCTATGTATTATATAAATTAGGAATGTATTTAGGGATTTCAGCAAACTGCAGAGCTGCCTGCTCCTACAGTTTGTGCATTCCTGGGTTAACATGTAAATTGACCTCTAAATCTGCATCAATGGGAACCGAAGCATATCCAATGGCTTGCTCTTGCCATAAGGGGGAAGTCTTGTTCCTTCTCCTCCTTTTCTTTCTCGTCTAACCCAGACCTCTTCCTAGCCACCTGCCTCCCCATTCTGGTGGCTCAGGATTTTATTTGACTTGCCTATGACCTGATTCAACTCACTGACCCAGCAGAAAGATGGGCAGCCATTTCTTTCTGGGTTGTGCTTCTGCTTGGTTAGTGAACAGCACTGGTGAGAGGAGGGCTTCATTCATCCACGGGTAGGCAGAGTTGATAAAACAGAGATGGTGGGAGCACATGGCTGGGAACAGGGCCTTATTATTTTGATGGAGGTGAACTGCTTAGTGCATAGGCTTAGTGCATACCATCCTACAAAACTAAACCCAAAAGTGTCTAAATCTGAGCACCTACATCTATTTTAACACATCTGAAAATAAAGTTTAGTAAAACCACCTGCTTTGCACAAGTGCATCTGAGGTCAATACTGTGCACCTAGAGCCTGTGGCCTCCAGCAGCTTGTACAAGCCCCGCTCCCCCTCTGCCTTCTCCCCTGCCCATCCTTCTGCTCCTTCCCACTTTGTCTTGCCAAGAGGCCAGAGTATTTGTGTGCCTTCACCAGCAGCCAGGCTGGGAACTAATCCAGCTGAAAAGCAGCTTCAATATCCAGCTCCCTTACCAAGAGTTATGTCGGTAGGATGTGGGACAGCGCAGGGGATGAACAAGGGACAGAGGTGGGCAGTTCCAGAGAGGGTCAGCACCATGGCTGTACCATGTCCTTCTGCTCCTTGCTGTGGCTCTCCCAAAATGTTGTAAGTCAAGGGCTGTGACCTCCAGCAGCTCATAGGGCTTTTGCTTCAGCTATTACTGTGTTAGCCTGTTGACCTAACTACTGCCAACAGCAGTATGGCTGTTTGGAAGAAAGGTTAATCAGATGTTTGATTTTTCCTGGTTCTTGAATGGGAAAAAGAAGCACTAGAAGTGCCTGAGCTAGAGGGTGGGTCACTGCTACATATGTAGCTTATTCTTGTATTGTTTATATATTATTGTCATTGTGAAGTTGCATAACACAGGCTGCAATGCATGCTCGCAAGGTTTCAGCTCTCCTTCCTCTCCCAGTCCTTTCTGCTATTTTATACATTCCTTTGTTGCATTTTGGCTCATACTAAACTGTAAGGCCCTTGTGGCAGGGACCACGTCATTTATACATCAGTGCAATGCCTCAGATAATGGAGCTCGAAGAGCGATGGGGGCCTTTGGGAGCACCCGTCACAGAAATGACAGGAGGGAATAGTTTCGCTCTTGTGGAGTGCAGAATTAATCATGTCTAAGAGTGCTTTTTGCTAGCCTTTCCGAAGGACTTCATCTTTGCTTCTTGCCTACCCAATTCCCTTCCCTCCATCTCTTCCAGCTGTCCATTGCCTTTACACCCTACACTGACCCTTCCATTTTAACTTCACAGCTCATATTTTCCTTTTCTCAAGAGATTTCAGGCTCTTTCTTCATTCTCTCTCCTTTTCTCCCTGATCTTTGCCTGTGTGCCGAATATGGCTGCAAATAAAGGTTAGTTTATAAGCAAACTCCACTTCCCTAGATTTCACAGCAAAACATATGTTTTCTTCCTGAATACAGAGAAAGATAAATTAAACCAAACGGTATTTGAAGCTGGAAGACAAGTAGGAGAAAGGAAGTGAGAGAGAAGAAAGGGAGAGGCAAAGGAGAGTCACTCCTTTGGAGCTGTCACAGAATCATAGAATGGTAGGGTTGGAAGGGACCTCTAGAGATCATCTAGTCCAACTCCCCTGCTAAAGCAGGTCCACCTAGAATGCATCCACAGGAATGCATCTAGGCAGGTTTTGAAAACCTCCAGAGAAGGAGACTCCACAACCTCTCTGGGCAGCCTCTGCCAGGGCTCCCTCACCCTCACGGGAAAACAACTTCTCCCCGTGTTCAAGTGGAACTTCTGTGTTACAGCTTGTCTTTGTTTACATTTCCACAGTATGGGTTAAGATGAGAATATAAATTGTTGTGGTAATAGCCTTTTTATACCACATGTAGTGACTCTTGTTCAAAAGCAAGTATATATGGTTTTGATTTAGCTTGTGGTTTTTGGAAGGTTTTTCAACTAATTAAATCCAAATAAACTATCTGGAGGACCGGGAATGTCTACAGTAGCTTTAAAGAGATGGAAAGTTCCTGTGGGTTTCAGTGTACTGGCATGCTTTACGCATCTCTCGTGAAGACTCGAGGAAAAAACACATTTTGCTGATGACATCAGACTGTGCCAAAATACACAGCTGAAGGGGAATAGTTGCTAGAACATTGGTTCCCAGGCTTTTTGGACCTACCCACTACTGTTACACTCCAAAGTTTCCCATGAATCGAAACATGATTTCATTGTTTAAACTGGAAACACTATAGAGGCACCCAATAGCTATGATAGCTTACAAGGGACACCTCTGATTCTTGAGCAGATGAGGGGAACCACTGGTTTAGAATGAGGGAAGTGGAATAAAAGTGCTCCATTTGTGCAAATCTTCATTGGGTACAATGTCAAGAAGCCAAGACAACTAGAGGAGAAAAAGCTGAAGTCAGATAGTTGAGTTCATAGCAAAGTCACCAGGTGAGATATGGATGCCAACGTTAGGGGTTTCACAAAGCCTGCTTGCTACCGATGGAAAGATTTGATGGGAACTCAGTGCAAGAATAATGGACAAAGGAAATCAGAGAACAAAGTCTGAGAAAAATATCATTAGGTCAGCTACAATGTGCCAGTACAGTGCTGTGTTAGGAACAGAGAAGAAAAGCAACAGCAGATTGGTAAATTACAATAATCAGCTGGATATTCCAAGAGTTGGCAGGCTATGTGATAGAACAATACTCATTTTGTTGCAGAAGCCATGTGGACAAGATGAGCTGGACTCTGCTAGATATGGACTATGCCGCCCAATGAGGACAAAAGTTGTTGGAGGAAGAGTTTAAAGACGGCTCAGAAAAAAACCCCACCAAAATGAAAACAAAGCAAGGAAATCAACAAGAGAACCCAATAGCTGGCAATACTGAAAGATGTGAAGAAAGTATCAGCTCAGAGGATTCTTTGGATGGATGTACATGGAGACAATAAATAGGAGCTATCATCTTGCCAAAGATGAGGTGCAGATGAAAATGTGATGGTAGTACTTGGATTATTAAAAAAGACAACAAACAGGCAAACAAACTTTCCAACACTTCCCTGCATAGGTAAACCTTGCTTGCCAAGTATCGAATGCAGATTCAGGCTCAAACCTTAAGCCAGCCACATATGTGACATCCGTGATTCTGTAGAGTGGAATATGGGGTTTGAACTTTTTCTCAGGAAGCTAGAAACTCACTGGGTGTTAGGTCAATCCTCACATCTGGGTGGAAACTTATAGCAATTGTGCAATTTCCCTAAAAAATCCCCAGAGATCTAAAGTTAGGCATTTTGCCTTTGCAGCCTTTCCTGCCTTTCCTCTTACAGTGCTTTTCACTCAAAGTCCTTACACTCCCCTGCATCATGTAAAATACAGTTATTTCTTTCACTCAAGGACCTTGGTACAACTCTAATGTTGTGCCACCAGTAACTATGCGGAGGTCCCCTCTTCATTAGCCATGCTCATTTCACGGGAGGGGAAAAAAAGAAGGAAATAATAAAATGATAGGTCGCCTGGATGCATTCCCTTTTTCCTCCGTTTCCAGGCTGGCCACGCAGCTGCCTCCAGCTGAGCAGCCTCGATCCGCGGTGCCCGTGTGCGGCCGCCGGGCAGCCAGGTCCGCCGGCCCCGGCCCTCCGCCAGCTGCCGCCAGGCGGCCCGGGACCCACCCCCGGTGCCAGTGCGAGGTGGGCAGTAGGGTACCCGTGCCCGTGTCCCGTGGTGTATGACTCCGTCCCCACCTCGGCGGACCAAGGCGATGCGGCGGCGCCTGTGCCCCGCGCAGCCTCCGCAGAGGCGCGCTGCGGTGCGCGAGGGGCGGCGGGGCCTGCGCCGGCCGCCCGCAGCGACGCTGCCGCCGCATCGGTCTCCCGGCGGCGGCGGGCACGGGGACATGCGCAGTGCCACGGGCTTGCCCGCGCCGCGCTCCGCGGCCGCGTTCCAGCCCCCTCCGTCACCTCCCCCCGACCCTGCTGCGGGCGGAGGAGAGGGAAGGAGGGAGGGAGGAGAGGAGAGAGACGCGCTGCAACTTGCTGCTGCTCCTCCCTCCCCTCCTTCCCCTCCCCTCGCCGCGCCGCTGCCCGGCCCCTGCGGGCTGCGCTCCGCGGGCAGCGCTCAGCGGGAGCGGCATCCTTGGGCGCTTCTGCGCGGGGCCGGAGCCTCCCGGTGAGTTGGGGGCGGCGCGCGAAGTTGCCGTGGCAGTGGTTGGGGTTGGGGTGTTTTTGGAGGGGTGGGGGGTTACGTGCTGTCGCTGCACCGCTGCGGGAGGTCGCGCGGCTGCGGGAGGCTGCGCGGCTGCGGGGCCGCCGCAAGGCTGCGGGACTCGGCGCGATGCGTCCCGCTGTTCAGCCCTTGTCCGGCCGCTGTCTGTGCTGCGGGCGCGGCGGCCATTTGGGGGATGCTTGGGGCAGGAGCGGGCCCAGGGGCAGGGCATGGTCCGAGGCGGGCAGAGTCCGGCCCCAACCCCGGCTGCGGCTCCGGCGGGGGCTCCGGCGCTGCTGCCCGGGCGCGACGCGGCGGCATCCCGCGGCGGGTTGTAGGGGTTTGTCTCTGCGCCTCCCGGCCCCGAGTGCTGCGAGTCAGCCCCAGAACTCTTTATTTTCATTCAAATCCTGTTACATGGTGACAGCCTGCAGTTCGTTTCGCGGTGGCATCTGCTCTAGGTCTTGGAAACTCTTTAAGAGGAAAGGCTCACCAGGGGAGCGCAGAGGCAGCTCTTCAGAGGGCTGCGAAGAGAGCTGACAGCAAAAATGAGTCCTAACACATCGTTTGCCGGCTGTGCTGCTTGGAGCATTTATTTCACTTTGTGCTTCTAAAAGGGGCAAGAATGCACTGGCAAGCGGTCGTATCAGAAAGTTGTGCAGCTTGAAATGTTACCTACGCTAATGGATCCAATTATCTAAATAAACAAACACCGTGATTTATAGGTATCTCGACTGTAATGCTTTGAATGATAGAGCTCTTTAACCTTTCTTTCTAATCTGTCCCTCAGAGATTTGTTTTTAAGGAGAGTAATATATCATCTGTGGTGCTGAATACTTGAGTTGATTACATTTGTAAAAGGAACAGCCTTTGAAATAATACTGAGCCATTAAACAATAAATGCAGAAAAAGAGAGAAAGAGCAAAGATAAAATTTTGGCAGAAAATACTCTCCCCTTTTCTAGCAGCTGGGCTCGATTAACTTTACCCCGAGTTGTTATTTTATTCAATTAAACATAAAAAAAATAGATGTGCTCTGAGAAACCAGAAGCAAATCCTCCTCAGTACTCTTGAAGTCTGTTTGCGTTGCAGTTAAGTGATGGTCAGAGCGGTGCCTGTTAAGAGAATTTCCAGAAGCAAGCTCTGCTAAAGATATCCCGTAGGTAAATGGAAGTATGTTGTCATTGTGTATGATTCTCTTAGGCAAGGCAGAAGCAGTAATTGCAAATTCTAGTGTTTTTTGTTTTACAGCTTTAGATTTTTTTTCCTCTGATGACTATACCTATATATGAAGTGCACAGCTTCATTATAGCAAAAATGCTTCTCCTTACTAGGAAAGGAATTAATTCAGGGTTTAGCTTAGGTTTTAGCTTATTTGACAAGGGGCAAATTCTGCACTCTGTGGAGCATCTCCTATAAGGAGTGTGTGTCTTTTGCCCTCTTTGAAAAAGAAAATAGTGAGTACAGTATGTACAACATCTGAGGTACAAAAGCAATTTTATCTGTAACCGGTATTTCAACACAGGATTTTATTAACATAAAATCAATATTCAGGTCAGTAATGTGAATCTGCAACTTTCAAATGAAGAGCAGATCTGAAGGCAACGCGTTGCTCATATGAGTAAAGGTTGTGGGATATGATACTCAGCAAGCCCACATATCTTTTGTTTGGTTCCTTCTATGAAATGTCATTTCATGAGGAAAAGAAACATGTAATCCATTGCATTTGAAGGCACATGGTGCTCTTCATAGACCTCATCACCAAGCATTTGAATGTGGCTTTAGATTGTGTATTGTATATAAATTGCTGCTAGATAACTTAAGCTCTGCTATAAAAGTTATATTGATCAGAAAGTGGCAGCTGGATTTCAAGTAGTAAATAAGAAATGCTCAATAATTGAGAGCTAATTTATATTTTTAAAAGTACAATTCTGAGGAATCCACAAGAAATGCAATTGAATTTTCCTTACTACCTATGCAATGGTGTTTAGTTAAGGAACACTCTTTCCTGGGGCAGTTCAGGCTTCATTGACAGGCAAAGGAGTTAAACCAGTTTATCAGCTGGTAGAGTGCTGTAGACTTCAATGGCTGGAACAGGACACACTGTTTCAGTAACGATGGGGATGGAGAACAGAGGGGCTTTTTCAAAGTAGTTCCAACACTGTATAGTTTGTAACTGCAAAATATAATGTAAGAAAAAAAATAATAGACCAAGAAGGCTTGAGAACATTGTTTAATGCTTAATTGAAAGAGTAAAACATTCAAATAACATAACCCAGGCTTCTATAGCAATACCTCTTCTTCCAGGTGTTGGGATTTTGGGTGTGGGATGCAGGGAAAGTTCAGTCCCAGAGTGAGGGTGGGAAGCATCCTGGTGGCTGTGATGTGGCCATCAGGAAGTGTGGAGCACAGGAGGGAGCCCAGGGTGCGTGAAGGTACAGAGCATGCTGAGACTTACCCTCACCCATGGAGTTGCCAGACTGGGGCCAAGAGAGTCCCCTCCCATGTTTGAATGTCTGCTGAATGAACAGCAGCTGCTGGCCTGGGCCCCATGTGAAGTTGTCAGGGAAGATGTGCTGGATGAGGCCCTGGTTGCACAGCCCCTACAGGCTGCCTGGCTGCTTGTAGCCCACCCCTGCATCCCAAGGATGCCTTCAGTTGAGGGTGTTACATAGTGTATAACGATGCCAAAAGTCCTCTGTTCTGATGAGGGAAAAAGTTCAGGACAGCTGCTTCTTTGGGAAAATGGTGTATTTATAAATGTTTATATGATCAGATACTGCTTACATAGATTAAAACAAGGAAAGGGCAAGCAGTGTACACTGATTTGTGTTACATTGATGGTAATAAAATCTGGACTTTGAAATCACTGTGTGTTTGTGTGGGCTCTTGCAGGCCCTGTAAAATCCTGCTACACAGCTGAAGCTGAAACCTGAAGGTTTGGCTGCATATTTGCTGAAGTAAGATGTTCATGGTTGCTGTTCCCCCATCTCCATCCTGGCATCCCTCAACTCTCTGAATTGCTGTGCCATGCCAGTGCTTCTCTGTAGGTCTCTCACAGGTGTGTGTGCCACGTCTGGCTCACGTTCCTCCTGGCCCCTCACCTCCCAAAAAAACCCTTGTGCTGTGCAGGCAGGACTGCGGGGCTCATGAAGCAGGGTAAATGCCACCCTGCAGGTGTTTCGTGACTCACTCAAGGCCCCAAGCTGCAAACCCCTCTGCAGTTTTGCTCTGCTTTTCTTCCGTGGTGAAGTTGCTTTTCAGAGTGCTGTGCCTGCAGTTACCTGGGCTGGGGTGGGCAAGTTGTGGGTGATGTGACCTCTGAAGGTTGCTGTTGCAAAGATGCACCAAGCACAGCTGTCAAGTGAAAATGGTGAGTGATGGGAGGCATCCCTTTGCTTGATGGATGTGATATAGGCAAGTTTTAGTTAAAGGAGCATCGGCAGATTATTAAGGCAGATAAATACTGCCTTGTTACAGCCCTTTGGATCGTATGTAAGCAGTATTCGTTTTAGAAAGGATGAATGAATAGTCAGTGTGAAGGATAAAGATCCACATTGTTAATCCCTCTGGAAGTCTACCGTGGGAAAGTGTGAACTCATGTGGGAAGATACTGTCCATAAATGTCATTCAAATATTTACATGACTTGGGGATAAAATTTTTATATTTAAAAGCCTGCAAGTACCAAGTCATGTTTGGGTTCCTGTCAGTGATAAGTAAGCCTTGTACAGCTGGGACTGGTTGGTGATGGGCTATATTTCTACCTAATACTTTGCTAGCAGTTACAAAGAGCTCTTCTTCAACACCACTATGGGAAAAAAAAAGTAATTGTTCTTGTCAAAGGCAGATAAAATAAATTAGAGACTGTGAGACTACATTTGCCTAAACTCTTGGCTTCAGGTGGGGTTGACTCCTCACTTGTGGTGTCCCTAGGTAAGCAATGTGCCAGTCCCTGTTATCTAGGCTAGAGGCACAGTGATCAATCATCCACTTACAGTTTGTGTCTGTTGATGTGTCTTCAGGGTGAGAAGGAGTGACTCAAGGTGAAAAGGAGTGGGTTTCCCCCCCACCCATAAATAATTGGAAATGGTAGGAAATGTTCCTGTGCTGATCCTTGATTTTGAAATTCTCACAAAAGTTTCTTCTGTCCTTTTCCAGCTCTCAGAATGTGATACAACCCTTAAAAAAAATCTGTATGCTTTCATGTAAATGCAATGAGGATGAGCCTTTGAAAACATATCTGAGCTGATGTTGATGAATAAACAGACTTGGCCAGAGTAAATCTTTTCATCTAACTTCAAGAGCCACACTGTAATGAAGTAAATATAGATGTACTTAATGGGCTCCTTTCATCCAAACACATAACAAACCCTCCAGAGTAACGCAAACAAATGGAAAATGAATTTCTAAGTGGCTTTTTTTGGTTTTAGTACTGGAGCAGTTTAGTCTAGCCAGGCTAGAGTGGGAGTGGAGATCGTTCCCAGAGTTGTGGAGGTGCTGGGGTACATGCCAGCCTAAATGTGAGGGGGCAGAGAGTGTGCCAGAGACATGGCTCTTTTGTGGTTGTTCTGCCAAAAAGGCAGAAAGTGCTTGTTCCATGTTTGTTTAAAACACCTTGTTTGATGAGCTTCTCCCTGGACTCATTCCTTTGGAAGGCAGCTTACAAATGAGGATTGGAAAGGTAGGGTACCTGTGTTGGCTGCTGTCTGCTCCCCCTTATCCCCAGCCCAGCTCTTCACCCTATTACTGAGCCCTGGCTGCCCCAAGAACTCCCCTAAGCACAGGAGGGCTGGCAGCCTGCCTCTAGGCCACTAACGTGCCTGAGGGGTTTGCACTGCATAACATGTGCTGGTGGTGCCCCAGCCTGCTCCTGGCTTCAGAAAGTACCTGAATTTGGTATTAAAGGTGGCCTAAGGGCCATCGTGACAGCTGCTGTAAACGTAGTCATTGGAGTATGACTGCAGCAACAGCGTTGACTTTGGCAGCATCTTGTAATTTGGAAGCTGTGGGGAAAATGAGCCTGAGGAACAGTTTTGCAGATCTGGACATTTCACTGCATGATAGTGGATTTGTTTTTATTTCAAGACTTGTGAGATGACTGCTTTCAATGACAGCATTTGTAAATAGATTTATGGCTTCTTATCGAAAGCATGCCTAGCAAATAAAACTGTTTGGTTTCACTGTCCTTGCTTCGTAAAAAAGACCAACATGTAATGCTTCTGCCCTGACACAAAAAGTCTTTGGATGTTGCCTTTCAACACACAGTTATAAAACTATTTTACTTTAAAGACAAGTACTTGGTTTTGAAAAGGATAAATCTTGTTTTGGAGAAGAAGACTGAATTGGTCTTATCCTTTCAGGTCCATTTCATTCTGTTGTGGAATAAAATTCCATTCAAATCTGGTCAATATGCTTATAAGAATTTGAGTATTAGACTATGAACTATGTTACTTTAGCTATGTTGGCATAGTTTGTAGTTTCTGTTAGATAACTATGTCAACACAGTTACAGAAATTCTTAAGTATGGGATTTTTTTCATTGCTGAGATCTGATGAGTGAAATGCTAGAACGATTTCTGTGAGTGTTGGAGCAATTTTTGTGAAGGAGCTTTAAATCTAGGAGGCTGTTGTACTTTAAAAACCATAACAGTGATTTACTAAGGTCCAGATTCAGCTCACTATTTGACACCTCAAATAGTCAGACATCCAATTTAGCACACATCTGGTTGTGTTGTGCCGTGCGTACAGAAGTGAAACGTATTAAAAATTGTTCGGCTTTGGATGTGTTCATCTGGGGATTTACTCATAAATAATTGATAACCCTCTGAAACAAAATCTCTTCATTACTCGGTGGATTGCTCACCTCTTCCATCCCACGCTCATTGTTTTCGCAGGCGGGGGGGAAGAAGGAGGAGGTGCTGCTTTAATGAAGGTGTATGTCAGCCTCCACTGCTCCTTTCGAAAGGTCACACAACTAAACAGTGGCCATGAAATTCATGACAAAAGGTAAACATTTTATGTTCCTACGGAGATATGTGGCATTCCGGTGTTCTACAGGAAGCACTTAGTGGCTGTACTTAAGATTTCTCTTCATCCTAGCATAGAAGGAATGCTTATGATGAATTACTGAATCAGTGAAGTGTTTTGTATCTAGTCCACTGCAGGACAGGACATCAAATTAAGGGCAGTTTGATATGCACTACCAATTACAACTGTAATATTTGGTCTTGATCTTTCAAGATTTTGCTGCAGTTAAGAATCCTTGATCAGACTGTTGACTGTGATGGGACAAGCCTTTGTGAGCAGTGGTTTCTCATTCAAGCAAGGGTTTGAGCTCCCATTTACCAGACATTGAAGCATAGTGGTGAATTTCTTCCCCTTCCAAAAAAAAAAAAAAAAAAAAAAGAAGAGACATTCCGCTACCCACTGACTTAATAAAGTGTACCTGAGCTGAACAAAATCTCATTTTAATGGAGAAAGTATCTTAATGTAAGATCAGTTCATCTTTTGGATGACTTGATTGCTTTAGAGTTATTAGCCAAATTCCGTAACAATCTTTAAAGGTGTTAGTACTTGCTTGCAGTTTAATAGCCCAGACTATTGCTAATGTACAGGAAATGTTCAAATCACATCATTGAGAGAGAACCCTAACAAATCTTACTGCTATTTTAATGTGAGGTTTCAGATGTTACTCTTGTTTAATTGAAAGGTGAATGCTATAAAGGCTTTGTCAGTCTGCTGTTTCCAGATGACAGCACTTTCTATGGACTAACTGTAAGTCCCAGAGTGCTGATGCCGGCTTTCAGCTTCAGGATTAATAGCTGAAACTCTTCCTTTTTTACCTGGCAGAAGCATGCATCTGTGGTGTTTTCTGGATTCTGTCTTCCAAAAAAATACTGGTTTTGATCAAATAAAACAAGGAAAAAAATGTGAAATAATAATCACTATTCTGGTTGATAGTACAGAAAACAGGGCCTTTGCTCCTTCTTCTGGTAGCCAAAAGATTAAGCTTGCTTATTAAGGATTAACAGAGCTCTCTTCCGTTAATTCATAGTGGAGTAGTCGAAGTGTCTGATTCTACATCAGTGGAAAATCCGTTATCAATCAATGGAAATTTTGCAGCTGAATCCAAACAGATTAGAGCCTTGTCGTTAGGAAGTGACTGAAGGAAGGAAAAACCTGGATATGCTTGTTGCTGCTTGACTATGAGCCACCACTGGGTTTTGGCTACAAAAAAATGTCAAAGGAAAATCTTAGGTTGCCTCAGGCAGTCTATTTCAAAAGATGTATGAAAGTGCAAGTGCCACTGCACGGGGCTGTAGAGAAACCTTACCAGGGTGCTGCTGGTACTGAGTGGTTAATGCATGGCCGAGCAAAATGATTTCAAGGTAGAAAGAGATACACAGAGAAAGATGACCTGAAGTCCTCTTCTAGGGACTGTGCCATGATGGGGGAGAGTCAATGAGGAGGTCAGATGTGCAATGGGAGGAGTAAGGAAGAGCAGTATAAGAGGGGCACAGGTTTGGGGGTTGAGGGATACAGAGAAGCATTGGTGCCTGAACCAGACTCTCTCGGTTTGCTGCCATTCAGGCTGGCACCCGGGCATGTTGCCTTAAGAACCTGGATTGTAAGTGAGATACAGGAAGATGATGCTGAATAATTTGCTAAATAGTTTGCTACTAAGGGTGTTGAGGGAGATAGCCTACACAAAGTGTATTGCCTGCAGAAGTTTATTCCATTAACAAATAACAGCTACTTCTCCTTCTAGTGAAATGCACGGACCAACATCCAGACTGTTAGAGCTTGCAAACTATAAGAAAATCTGCGGTCCCAGGCTTACTTTATTAAGTAATATTCACCAAGCATATTCCAAAATATAATTTCTCTTTCTTTTGAAATGATATCATAGAGCCTGGCTTAAAAGTAGCTCTGATCCAGAGCCTAAGTTGTGGAGAAAAATGTAATCTCCGTGACATCTGCAGTAATGTTTGGTAGGTACTTTTCCAGGGGTGGAAGCTAATAAATCACTAAAAGCTATTCAGAGTAAAAATTACACTTTTTACAATGATTTGGTAAATGTAAATGAATTGTTTTGATCTGTTATAATAGGCAAGATTGTGTCATTTAGTTTAGCAATTGCAGAGATTAAATTAATTTCATTTTCCTTTACTCTTATTAAATGCAAAATAATTGAGCACACGTTATGGAAGGTTGGGGCTTTCTTGTTTGTAGCTTCATCATTTATTAATCTAACACATTAGATGAGAGGCTTTATAGATCTGATTGCCTAGAGGAACAAGGAGAAAATATAGAAAGGCCAAACTAGATATGTGTATTCTGTCTCACACTTTGAGCTACTGTCAAATATTGCCTCGTTTTTTATTCAGTTTGTAGGAAAGGATGCTGCTTCTTCCCTAGAAGGGTAAATTGTGACCTAATGCTTAAATAATCTGAAGAAAGTCATATTTGGATAGGCAAGGTCACTTGTGCAGTGCCTCCCCCTCACACTCTTGGCGTAGGGATGTAACATAATCGTGCTGGCAAAATAAACTACAAATGAACACACCATAGAAAAAGGTACGTTCTTGTATTATCTTGGCCATCTTAATCGACCATCCCCAGTTACAGGAGGAAGCCATTTGTGACGCATGCCTTCCTCTAATTTAGCCTTTTCAGAAAATTGTGTGGGCCTAATACAGGCAGTGGTGCAATAACAGCTCAATGGGGGCAGAAGTGTTCTTTCTTACCTTTACATAGCTGGAGGGGATTTGAAAATTGGATATTTCTCTCCAGCTCCAAGTAGCCCCGACACTGCCAGCTGTAGATTAGTAAAATAAATCCCTCATGTTCATAGTGAAGTGGAAAGTATAAAGAGCATTTTCTGCACTTTTTTTCCCCCTTTTAATGTGTCATTTGCTAGCTGGCACAGTGACCTCCATTTCATGACTCCTGTGATGTGATTTGTCATAGAGCTTTTCTGTGTGGATTAATTAATTACTCAAGGGAGTAGTAGCATATGACATTATTCATGTGGGCCTGAGGTAAACAGTTACCTATAGACCGCCTATAATGAATCTGCACATCAACTATTATTGGTCAATGCAGTTCTTAACATGATCTTATTCCCTTTTAAGTTTTATCAGTTTTCTGAACTATTTCTGTGGTAGTCAAATGAGATGCATACATATAGTCCACAACACCACCAACCTTTTGGTGTTGCTAGTGTAGCTGAATTTGGACAAAAATGTTCCTGGCAATTTAGTAGATGAAATTTTCCAGTGCATCGGGAAATGATTTTATGCTAGTTTTGTAGAGATGTAGCAGTTCTGTTTTCCAGGATATCTTGGTGATCTGTCAAATCTTTTAAATCATTATTCCAGTCAATTATATTGACTGAAGTGAAAGCAAGAATTAATCTTTTTTTTCCCCATACTTAACATTAAGATTTAATTTTATACCCTTGATTTACATTTCAGAACCAATTGCGTATTTTAATTTGTGTGAGTGAACCCTGAAGCCTTTACTCACTTGTGACTCTGTCATTAATTTTGCCTAACAAGTCTGTTGCATTTCTGGAAAGCATATTCACCAAGAACTGATTGGCGTTAACAGTCAAGCAAATGGTAGAGAAAGGAGTGATGTCTGGGTCTGGTTGTAGGCTCTGACCAGTTATGGTAGATGGCAGATGGATGCTGGTTTCCAGGTGATTGTTATCGTCTTCCTCAACAGATTTGGTTATAAACAGCCCTAGAAAAGTAGTGGAGAAAGTAAACTAGCCCACAAGCAGAGGATTGGTTTCACACGAAAATGGGAGGTCATTATTACGAGGAAATTAGCTAAATTATTTATTCAGCAAAGCAGGTAGGTAGCATATAACTCAGCATTTATGTGTTTCCCATTTACTCATTGCTTAGGCATAGCATGCACAAATGGTGTGGTGCAGTTGGTTCCCAACAAGCGTATCAACACCTGTAGTTGGCTTGTGAGGAGAAGCCCACTCCGTTAAACAAATGATAAGAGCCTCAGGCTCCTATGTGGGTGGTCTGGATGAGTGTGCCTGGCCATGTCCTGCTTTCCAATACCTGCAGAGATGTTGGCAGGGTAGGACAGGTGGCAGACCATGGAGCAGCAGGAGTCTTCTCTTAGGGGTTTTCTGAAGGCCGGCAACCTGAGGGTTTTGTCCCCAGCTGTAGAGGGGATGAAAAGGTTGGTTTGGACTCCATGGTTGGCAGTCTGGGAATGTGGAAACTCTTGGTTGGTTTTTGTCACTTCTTTGCTTCTCCCAGCTGTGGAAATTACTGAAATACTAGTTCTTGGACAGTAGTAAAATCAGCACAAGTTGGCAGTTTTAATCATAAGTGAGTAGTATTTTATTAAGCAAACACAGTAATGAAGAAAAGTTTTTTTTTACTTGGTTTTCTGAATTGAGCAGAAGTTATACATTGCAGTACAATGATTCCCTTGGCAGGAGAATTTACAAGTCTTTGCATTTTCTGTGTTCCACCTGGCACAGTGTGCGCTGTGCTGCACAGACCGATTGTGTTTTCTATAGTAAGTATTAGCCTGTATAATTAATTACACCGAGTCTTTAAAAAAAGCAACAACTTTAAACAGGAAAGTCTTCCTTTCACTGGAGTCTAGAGGAATGAAAATTAAGAAAACAAACCCTGAGGAATTTCTGTCCTTTGAGCTATCTGTCAATAGGTAGTAATCGATTTTCTGAAGTGTAACTCTGAAATGTCACTGTTCATCATTTAATAAAAATCATAGTCCCTGCAGTTCATCAGCAGCTGGCACTTAGATTGAATTCAGAACAAGTGTGAAGATTGCTGTAAGTAGATGACCAGAACTCTCTGTGTGTCTGTGTGTGTGTCTGTGTGTGTGTGTGTCTGTGTGTCTCTGTGTGCGCGTGTCTCTGTGTGCGCGTGTCTCTGTGTGCGTGTGTCTCTGTGTGTGTTGCTTTCTCTTCCTGAAACTGGTGTTTTAGTTGAACAGTAGAGGCGTGTGGTGGCTAAAGGCAAGCACTGCAAACTTAAACTTGCCTTTTTCTCACTCTCCTGCATGATCCTTTCTACTGGTTCTTTGTCCTGCAGCCCTGGCACTGATGGGTATTTGATATGGGAAAGGGTTAGCTGCCAAAGGTGTAGTCTGGCAATTCAGTTAGTATGGAGCTTTAAATTTGGGGATGCTGGTACTGTGCAGATTGCGAACCAGAGCTTGCAGGGGGACGTAGTCAGTGTGAGTTTGAGAATCACAGGTCAGTTACATGCTGACAGGACTCTGGTTCTGGTGGGGCAGCTGTACCTGTGGCTGGCCTCAGCTGGTCAGTGCTGTTTCCAGGGGATGTCACCTTCTACTCTGCTACAGAGAACAGCTAGGAGTTATCGCACAATCTCAGGTTTGAACTTTTGAGTGGTGGATACCAGGAGCAAGAGTCCTGCCCCTTGGAAGCAACAGCCCCAGGCACCAGTATGTGTTGGGGGCTGACTGGCTGGAAAGCAGCTTGGCAGAAAAGGTGTGGAGGTCCTGGTGGATACCAAACTGAACTTCAACCAGCACTGCTCCCTTTTGACAAAGAAAGTGAATTGTGTCCTGGTCTGCATTAGGCAAATTATTGACAGCAGGTGGGGAGAGGTGATCCTTATCCAGTTAGCACTGGTGAGTCCACATCTGGAGTGCTGGGTCCAGTTCTGGGATCCATAGTACAGGAGACATAGACTAGAGAGAGTCCAGCAAGGAATGATGAAGGGTCTGGAGCATCTCTGATGTGAGGAGAGGCTGAGAGAGCTGGGACTATTTAGCCTGGAGAAGGCTCACAGAGATTTCATAATGAGACTTCACAATGTCATAATACATTTATGAGATTTCATAAATGTATTTAAATACTTAAAGTACAAAGAGGACAAAGACAGGCTCTTTCCAGTGATGCCCACTGGCGGGTTGTCCAGGGAGGTTGTGGAGTCTCCATCCTTGGAGATACTCAAAAGCCATCTGGACGTGGTCCTAGGCAACCAGCTCTAGGAGTCACTGCTTCAGCAGAGGGATTGGACCAGATGACTTCCAGAGGTTCCTTCCAACCTTGACTACTCTGTGATTCTGTGATAGCACCAACAACACTCTTAAGCAGCTGAGCTGGGTGGATCGTAGGACTCCCTCTATGCCACCTTCTTTGCAGAAGGGCTGGTTTTTAAGAAAGCCTGTTCTGAAATAACAGTTCTCTGGTTTGTTCCTTAAATTTTGAAAAAGATACTCCATTCTGAATGAAAAAAGGACATACTCTAGGAGGTCCTGCTCTGGCAGGAGGGTTGGGCTATATGATCTTTCAAGATCCCTTCCAGCTCTTGTTATGCAAGGCTCTTGTCCTCCTTTTTGTAAGTGTTCTTTTTCCTTTACAGCCCAATTCTCAGTAGCTCCATTTCCAAGGCTCATGTAGCTAGTGTCATGTCCCATGGGCCTCCATGGAATAGCAGGCAAGCTGCTGAGATTAGCTGCTATACTAATAGGTCTTCAGCAGTATCATAACTCAGACTCAAGGCCAGAGACTTTTATCAACACAAGCCTACAGAGAGGGCTTTTGTTGTGAGCCACTGCATGTTTCCTCCTAGAGAGTTAACAGCCGCCTGGAAATGCACCTGGCCAAATGTGCTGCTTTTTATGCACGTGGGAGCAGCAGAGCTGTTAGCTTTCTCATTTTGGCTTGCAAGCTAATTTTTTATTAATTACAGGCCTATTTTTAATTTTTGTCAATAGAGCAGCAACATTAGAATTATTCTTTGACTGTTGGTGTCTGCTTTGTTTTTATCCCCCCATTGATTGCAAAGTGAAGAATGAAGCATTTTGCTTATCAATTTATTTCATATTTGTCGTTTTTGAAGTTCACAAAGAGCCTGATCTACTATTGTTTTAGTGCAGTTCTTGGAGACTGTAGGAGCCTTTCCAGGTCAGGGATGAAGATTTTTGAGGATGAAGATTTTTGAAGATTTTTGCTCCTCCTAAAGGAGGAGGAGCATTCCCATTTTAGGAGAGGATGAAATCCAAGCCTTCACACAGTTACACGATTACTCCCCAATTAAAGATATGTACAAGGGCTTAGGTAGAGAAACAGCTGCGTGTGTGATAAGTGGCTGAGACTTTGTTGAGCTGCAAAATGAGTGAAAATTTATTCTTTTAAAATTTGACCTGGAAAGTGGATGTAGACTTAGGTAGAAACCAATTCAACCAAGAGGGATATTCCTTCCTACAAAAGACATTTTGTTCTGTGGTTTTGGTACCTAAGGTGTGAGCAAAAAAGAAATACTTGAGAGAATAGGATTTCATATGCGTTGTAATAAATTTTAAAATGTTTAAGAAAGTTCAGAATCAAAGCTCATTGTTAATCAAAAGGCTGCAAAGGTTGACAGGCCAAAGTGTGCACAAACAATAGAAGGTTTCCATGATAACTGAAGACTTAAATTTGTCACTTCAGAATTTGTGTGTTCATACCCTCTTGTGGCTTCAGAGGGATTACATTTCCAAACCCCAGGTACACAGAAGTGACACTTGGTGCTATGTTTACTCTTTATTGTACAAGAAGTGTGTTTAGTTTAGCTCATGTAAAAAGTGCCAACACTCTGAAAATTGAGAAGAAATATTCTGGTACTTTTGCCTTTTTATTGCACCTAATTTATATGAGACGATGCTAATATCTGTAGCTAGCAAGTTGGGGCTTTTTCTGTTGTGTATTTTTTTTGCCTTCTACTACACGTTGCGTGAGCAGTGAACTCAGAAATTACTGTCTTGTTGGATTTAGGATTTACCATTTGTAGTACAAACAAAATACATATGAAGACTTAAAAGAATTTCATAAAAAATCTGAATTGCATGTATACACAGCTACCTTTTAACATTTAGGTCTTTCTAGATACCAAAGTATCTTTGCCACACCTGAGTAACATCAGACCCATTGAAAATAGGATAAAGTCAGGAGGGAGAAAATTAGCATCCTCAGGCTCTTCACAGAAGGCTGCTTCAACACATTATAAAAGTCACATAAGGCTTCTGCATCTGTATATAAGCAAGCAGAAACAGTGGTCTGCTGAAAGCACAAATGTTAGGAGTTACTCAGATACAAAGATATCCTCAAGCATATGGGCATCTGCCCCTAATGATTCCAACAAAAAAACCCAGCCAGACTGTCTTAAATCGAATGCAAACTGAGCATGACAATCTAAAAAGGGCTTTGAAGAGCAGAGTCTGCAACATAAAAGTATATGATGAACTGTGTATATATCTATCAAAAAGAGGATACCTATAAGAGCACTGGTGGACGCGCAGAGTCACCAGGCAGGACATCAGAAGGATGAGGAACCAGTTGATTTAATAATTGCAGGGGAATTTGGGCAGGTGCTGCATTGGATAACGAAAGTGAGAAGGTATCAGACTGCTGAGTTATCACAACAGAAGTGCTGAAAGAACCTGGAGAACTGAATACAGAGGTGTCACCATGTGTTGTGCAGAGCATAGCTAGTGCTCTGAAGAGGCAGTGCTGCTGACAGGAAACACGCCATGCACATGGATTTGTGAATCTGAGCACTGGATTTCACTTTTAAAACTCAATATTTTGGTGGAAAGCAATTGGTGATTTGAACAGGCTGGTGGTGACAGTCTTGGGAGGATATGGGCTCCCAAGGAAAGAGTTTCTCTCCTTATCTCACTGCTTTGCTTTGCTTCCAGGTGGACGGGCATGACAGTCCTTCCATTCCTGCTGTCCTATCTGCAGGCCCCTAACCTACCATCTAAGTCGCTCTTCCCCCAAAACATTCTTGATAAGGTATTCATCTTGAGCTTCCCTTTGATTTGTGAAAGTAGAGAAAAATAATGGGAAAAAATAGGTGCTTGGCCTTTTGGATATTTCATGAGAAGGTTGTATTATTTATAAATAATTTATGACTTTGAAGCTACACACTTTCTCCCCAGGTTATGTGTCTTGTGTAACTGAACTGTATGATTTACCTTAAATTGCCCATCTGCCATGCATCATGAATCTCTGTGCAGTGCTGTTTCTCCTCTCCTGTATGGCCTTTACTTGTGGATATGAGATTTGCATAAAATGATTTCTTCATGTAAATGCGATGGGGATGTGGCTCCGACATCTTGTTACGATATATATACCAATCCCCTCAAATTGAGCTAGCGCCTGTCTTGGTAATTGAATCTATTTGTTTGCTGCTGTAGTTTCATGAATTAGTGGCGAGCAGAAGCCATCCTTAACCTGAAGGCTTCTTTGAAAAAAACCCACCAGCAAGTGGGGTTTGGTGTTGTTGCAGCTCAGGCAGAGGCCGAGGAGAGAGCCAGGGGCTGAGGGGGAGGGCTCCCTGGGGACACTCCAGTTTATCTGCTCTGGCCCTGAAACAAGCAGCAGGCCTTCACGGGGAGAACCTGCCCAGGGCCTGCACAGCTGGCATAATTAAGTGATCTGTAAGCCAGAGAGATAAGGAGCCCTGCTATTTTGGTTGGTGTCATTCAGGCTAAAATGTGGAGCTTACTGGTGGTCCGTGAGATGTCAGGGTTTGTGAAGCTACTGCCTGAGAACGGAGCAACCAAAGCACCTCACAGAACTTTCCTGCATCTCTCCACTCATAGCAGTTTTAGCCTTGCATTTGGGATTTTTTTGTCCCCAATCACTATTTCTGACTGAACTTCATCACTCATGGTCTCTCCTCCCTGACCTTACTTTCCTTGTTCTGTTTGATTTGTCTTTCCAGCTCCTTTTGTAGCCATCTTTTCCCAGCTTCTGTGATCTTCCTGGCACCTCCTTGCCTCCTCTTTACCTGAAGCATGAATAAATGACATAATGAGGCACAGGCCAGTTGTCCCAATTACTTTGTGTATGTATGCATATGTATGACCTCACCCCCTCCTTTTTCTCTCATCTTTCTGTCCTTTTCTACAGCAGTCTCTGGAGGATGGGATTATCTTTTGATGTGCACTTAGCATGTTGACGCTGCTGTGGTATGAACAGCATTGACTAATGATGTACGTGTTTTAGAAAAACTAGAGCTGTATTGTAGTGTTCACCGGGGCCGATAATGCCCAGCGAATTAGCATGTAGCCTAGTTTGTTGTTGCCACCAACAAAGTATTTTCTTGCGTCCAGGTTATTGTATACTTTTGTATAAGTCGGAAAGGTAGGTAAAACACAGTCACTACAGCCTCTTGATAATTATTTAATGCATTTTATACTAATGTTCATGCATTCTGAATAATGGTTTACAAGAAAGATGTGCTAACTTAGTGGTGGTAGTGTTTTGATCAGGTATGTAGTCAGTGAAGAGACTGGAGTGTATTTTTTTTGAAGGCTTCTCCATCTTTTAATAATTACCAGATAGATAATATGAACATGCCAAATCCAACATGCTGATGATTACCTTCCAGGTTTTAGAGCGATGGAAATTATACGCTAGCAGTGTCTGAATGAGCTTCTGCTTTGGTAGTGTAATAAAGCATACAGTACTGGGCTCTCTGTAAACTCAGACCATTCTGTACTCAGCCATTGTGTAAACAGCCATGAATACGTCCCCTGTCTTTCAATGCAGAAAATAATGAAGATTAAGCTAAATTTACTTTAGGAGTACTCAAAGGACTATTGATGGCTTAGGAATGCTGGGTTATCAATAGTAGATGAACTGCTTTGCTGTTGTCACTTTGTAGAGGTGTCTTATGAATCATTTTCAGATAAAAGGTAAATGCTCTCACTGTCCAATTTTGCTCCTTTTAAATTGCTACATTTTTCAGCTTCGTGTGCAGATTTCCTGAAGCAAGCTCCCCGTGGTTGAGATGCAGGGTATTTTCTTAGTGAGACACCTCTTTTGAACTGCTCTGAACCGTGCTGTCTGATTAAAGGAGAGTCCGCTAAGATCATAGCATGCAATGACTGTCTGCAGTGCTCTCTGTTCCACAGGCAACTTAGTGCTGGTCTGTGCTGGGCCATTAGTAGGAAGGTAAAGAGAACTCATTTGGGTATTACTCTTAAACATATCACATACACTTGATGCCTTGCAGTTGGGTCAAGACTAATGGGGAAGAGAGCACTTTGTCTGTCGTGCCACTAGCCAGTTTATTTGTTGCTTTTTGCTTTATCTCACTTCTAAAGGGATAATTTGCAGCCCACAAATCCCTCTGTGATAAAGAGAGTTCTTTCCAGTATTTATTTTCTTCTAAAACACAGTTGGTATGGGATATTACAACAGAGGAACACGGAGACCATCTGTTTTTCATACTTAACCATACTACACATATCAATGAGACCGTGTAGGCAAAGGAGCAGTCTGACGTAGGAAGTCAGCCTTTGCATGAAGAAGAAAAAAGAGCGAAATGTGGTAGAAGCTGCCACAACAGTATTCCTGATTCTACAGGAAATCATCTAATCCCCAGTTAATATAAAATACTCATAAAATTACCAGAGCTTTTGAAATTGGTTTCTTTGTTTCAGAAGTAAGCTGTGCAGCCCCAAGGTAAGGAGTGGCATGAATTTACAAAGATATTGCTGCAGAAAGATCTCTGGAGATAGAAGGCAGTAACTTCACCTCTTCATTTGGCTCAAGAGCTGTGAACCAGATCACACATTATTGAAGAGTACTCTGCAGGACATGGGGAAAAACCTTTTGTAAGCTTATTCTGTTTGATTTATTCTGCGGTGTCATAAATTAGATACTGCTATTAATAATTTGTGTTTTATACTGATCATTTTTAGATGTTAAGAGGTGAAGCTCAAGTTCTCTTGCCCTTCTTTCAAAGTGCATATACCTTTTTGTGTTGTAACGTTTTGTAACTTTCATGTCTATGCAGTTGGACTTGTCTAGCCAAGGTGATGAGTGAAAAAAAAATTGCCTGAGACTTTAAGGGTGATTGGAGCACAGAACCTCCAGTTCACAGGTGTAAAACCAATAAATCATCTTTTATGGTTTGGGATGACTGCTGTATATTCTCTTGCCTTTCGTATCTGCACCCCCTGCTGTGATCTTCCCTTGAACTTGCTCTAGCCGATTATATGAAATTAAACTTTATTGGGACAACTGCATCAACCAGCAGTAAAGTCTCCCATACACTTTATTTGAGTAGCTAAGGGGCTGCTGTTGACATCCAAGTATGTTGCTGAGTTGCTTTAAAAACTACTTCCGTACTGGGTCATGGGAAAGGTTTTCAGCACAGTATTTTATCCTGATGCATCTATAATTCTAGCAGCAGCCATCAGTACCACTACTTCTGCAGCTTTTTCGATAGAGAACTAAATCTCACAGTCATTTTCCTGGGCTTTGCACACTAGTTCCATGAATTAAAGTGCACAAAGAGAATACAGCATAAGGGGAGTGATTGTGTACGTGCCAGTTCCTATGAAAATAATTACGGGCACACATGTCACTAGTGGACCCACCAGTGCTTGGGTGTGGGTACAGAGTGCATGTGACCCGTCAGGATCAGACTGGGGCAGACATCCCCCCACTTCTTATCTCTCTCTCCCTTGCAGCATGGTTTCTGCAAGAAAGGCACCTGGATGTGAGGTTCACAGGGAGCCCCCCACACACCTGCTTTGCTTGCCAGCCTCTGGAAACTTGGGGATGAGTGTAGTGATAAGAGCACCAGAGTATCTCTGACAGGGTTTGGACATTTGCTTGCTTAGATTAGTGTTTTTTCTCCTTCAGTCACAAGCCCCAAAAAGATATAGCCAAAAATCTTGCTTGCCTCTCATGCAGTTTGCCAGCCTTGTCCCTGTCTTGTCCAGCAGCAGCTGAGGTCATATATTCCATGCCCATGGTTGTACCTGGAGAGCACTAGCTGTGCTGGAGACAATGCAAAGACGGGAGGTGTCAACCACCTGCAGAGCTGTAGCTGACTCCTCACAGCCTCAGGAAGATGCTGAGTGGGAGAGATTTTGATGCAGACCTGTCTGGTTTTCCACTGGAAGTATGGACTCCATATGACAGACTTTTGAGCTGCCGGTGTGTCTAAGAAGGAAAATTTGAACAAAATTCACAGCTCGAGTAAATAGGTATAGTATCCTTAACAGGCACAGAGCATTATTGCTTCATATTTTGAAAGAACTATCCTGTAATATCAGCCCATTTTTTATTACTCTGCGGTTTTGTGCTATTGGTACCAGCAGAGCTGCGAAATGAGGTAAGGCAAGAGATGTGTTCTACCCCATTTGTCCCTGAAGTGTATGTTTTACTGCACTCCTTCATAGGCTTGGCTCTGGAGGGGAATGTGCTTTAGTGCTACAGATTCTTCTGCATAGTTCTGACGAAAGAGTCTCTTCTGACCTTCTCTTTTTTACTATATATGTTCCTTTCTTCTCCCATGTTGTCTGTCTTTTCCTAAGCCTTACTTTTGCCTCTTTTCCCCACTTTTACAACTCCCTGAGGTGTATTGGCCTCCACAGTTTCTCTTCCTATTTCAGCAATTTGTCCTTTTTCTCTTTTTGCCGATGTGCATGTATATAAATAGTCATTTGATTCTTTATTTTAGATATACTCAATCATCCCATCATCCTTACTCTGAGATTAGTGCTATATTAAAAAAAAAAAAAAGAGAAACTTCACAAATTACAGAATCACGGAATCTCAGGGGTTGAAAGGGACGCTGAAAGATCATCTAGTCCAACCCCCCTACCAGAGCAGGACAATGACAGGTGTCTGTATCACCATAGCCTTCCCATTTATAGAAGGGCCAGACTGAGATGCTGATATCCAGAAGGTCAGTGACTCTGTAGAAAATTAGCAACTGTTGAAGTAGATTTTTCGATTTTTAACAGGTAACCTCAGAGAGCAGTTCCACCAGCCTTGTATTGTACAAGGTCTGTCTGTCATGTTGTACTTTTTCCCAGATAGCAAAAGGAAGATAAGGTCCCCAGCGAGTTAGTAAGAATAATACTTTCATGCCAGGATAAAAAAAGTGAAAGGAAAAATGAGCTGCATAAGATTTGCCAGTGACATTTAAAGTCTAAATCTGAGTTTGTCTGAGTAATTTATCTTGGGGTATTTGCAGGAGAGAGAGCAGGAGAATATGAATGAGTGCATCTCCGTTATGTCTGAGCTTTCTGATAGATGAAGAGAATTTTTGGTGACTCCATCTGGCTCGGAGGTCTATCTGTGTGATCTCTTCTCTAGCAGATGGAAGATAACACTAGGAGGAGTCCTTTGATTATCAAAGCATGGGAATTACTCCAGTGCACCCTGAGACACTTTCAGAGTGACAGGTGATGTTTCTGGGATGTTAGAGAGAGCTCATTTTCCCCTACTGCACTGAACATGTATACACCAGATTTTCTTTGGCAATATTAAACCTATCCACCTTCTGTATGTGTTGATGGTGAGGAAAGAACTGAAAATACAGAGTATCTGTGTAGAGAACATAGCAAGTACAAAGGGATTGAAGGAAGAGGATATGGTTATCAACTTAATTAATAATTCTTTTGTAACGTGCTTGGATTCTTGCAGTTTCTATGAACTACTTTTTGAAACATAAAAGATGACTAGATTGACATTAATTGAAATCTTTCCTGAATGTAGAAGTTCTTTCTTAAAGAGTGTAGCCCATGACTGTTGGCTTTCTGCTGGCACAGGTTTGCAATATCCCATTGAGCAACCTCACACTTCTGTCAAGGCTTCTTGTTGCAACGTGTGGTGTTGCATGTGAACTTAGCAGCAGCCCTGCATCCAGACCTTTTTATTTTCTAGGAATAACATTAAGCTTATTCTTGAGAGTATCAGCAGTTAACTGATGGAGACAACAGCCTTCTGTGAACTGCCTATCATTTTGTCACATTACATCCAGATATCATTCAGACGGCAGCCATGTCAGTCCTTGTTTGGAGGAAGGACAAGAAAGGACTGTGCAGCCGTGGAAGTTAAGGTTCAGCAGAGTTTCCTCTGTGTGCTGAGGAGGACAATCTCTACACTTTTCTGCACTGGAACATGTTCTGGTCCACCTGTCATGTGGCATTTTTGGGGGATTGCTGTGTTTCCAACAGACAAAACTGGAGCACTGTGTTGATTTTTCAGCCTGTGCATGTTTTTCATCTGCTTTTCCTCACAGTTGCACATCACATAGAATAACTTGAAATATAGGTGTTTTCACCAGCTGTTTGCTGGTGAAAAGGCTGGAAGGCATGTTCCATGAGGTGCAGCTAAGGTCTTGGTGCTTGTCTGTTTTGGAGAAAAGGAGTCTGGGGAGTGACCTCATTGCTCTCTACAGCTTCCTGAAGAGGTGAAGGGGAGAAGGAGGTGCTGATCTCTTCTTGGTATCCAGAAGCATGATATTTGGGCATGGTTCAAAGCTGCACCAAGGGAGGTTCAGACTGGACATTGGGAAGCATTTCTTTACTGAGAGGGTGGTGAAACCCTGGAACAGGCTTTCTGGGGAAGCAGTCAATGCCCCTAGCCTGTCAGTGTTTAGGAGGCATTTGGGCAATGCCCTTAATAATAATAGTATTAGGACAGAATATACTATTTCAGTTGGAAGGGCCCTACAACGATCATCTAGTCCAGCTGCCTGACTAATTCAGGACTGACCAAGTTAAATAGTCTTTTCTATCCTAATATTTTACAGTCTGGACACTGACAGTGCATTGAAATTCACCTGTGCTAATGATACACATCAGACCATGATAACAAAAGCTGTTCCTGTGAGAGTATATTTGCCTCAGTCACTCTTCTCACTCTGGACAAGGTTAGGTGAAAGTCGTTTGAGGTAGCCCTTTCCTCCATGCAGACTGTGCCTTTCTCAACTTAGCCATGCATATCATTCCAGATCAGGATAGAGAGTTAGTGGTCTGAGTCACATCTCTGTGCAGATTCATAAAGATGTGTAGAGGTCATCTTTACTGATAGGAAACACTCATGTAAGGTGTCTTACTGTCCATCCATATGGGTTGTTACAATTGAACTCCTTCCTTTTGCCACATAACTGCTGTGACATTAATATATGTTTTCAAGCACTCCGTGCTTTATTCCCCGGAAACCTGGAGCAGATCAGGAACAGTCAGGTTTTGGGTGGGATTTCTAAAGTGGGATATAGGGTTGCTTTCTGTGGGGCTTCCCTGCATAATTCACAGGTATGTCTTGCTATCCATGCCGTCATTGCTTGTTTCCTTTCACCTCTTGCTCAGCCCCAGTTTTCAACATGAAATTCTTAATCACACCTCATGTAAGATGTTCAGGAAATGCCGTTACAGTAATCTCCCTCTTAGTCTCACCAGCACCAGACATTACAGAGGGGACGCTGTAAACATCTGAGGTTCCGAATGTCAAACCTCAAGATCCTGTTACCTGGAAGTTAGGACAGCTGCTGGATTACTCCACAAGCTTTGGTCAAAATGAACGTTTACTGCTTAAATATTTTCTGTGGTTTATTTTAATATTTATAAAGCTTCTTCCGCCTTAAGTAACTTTTGTAAACTTACTTTTCTATTAACACTCTAATGTGGCTGTAACTGGCATGTGAGTAATATATTTAATGGAGTTTCAGTTTTGGATATAGTTCCTTTGGTACTCTTTTTGTTTTTTTCCCTTTAGTATTCACATTGGCCACAAGAGGCACTTTCTGGGTTGGGTTTTTTTTTTGGCATAACATTCAGTTTTATTTCATAGTTGATAGCATTATTATTATTTTAACAAATAACATGATAAATTGTTACAGCAAGGCTGCAGTAGCAGCCAAAGCCCCAATGCTTTCTAATGGCACACTTTACCTCTGCTCTATTATCACTGCCCATTTAATTATTTGCAAGTTGATTACAGCTGCGTTTCTCAGGGGCTATGAAATATTCAGCAGCCCAGAGTAGCCTGGGGAGAATTGCAGTCTTTGCAGCTGAACACCTGCCCTCAAAGGCAAAGGGGAACCAAAAACTTGTGTGTAAAACTGATGGGGAAATTCCTTCTTTGCTTTAGCTTTCCCACAGTGCTGACTAGAGGTAATGCTAATTAAAACCTGCCACTTTGCTTCTGTTTGTGATTGCATGGGGGTAGAATAAGAATAGATATAAAACTTCTGCCTTTCTGCTATACTTGCCTGCCTACAGCAAAGAAGGAGAGAAATGTTGGTGTAATTGGTTGCCTGTGTGTTAGTGTGAGGCAGTTGGAATTCTGGGTGGAGTTGGGAAACAAGCTGTCTGTTAAGGACAAAAATTAACACTACCGGTTATGTTCTCACACTTGGTCTGTCTGTAGGACTAGCTAGCAATGACTGACTGAAATGTGCAATATTTTACCAAGTAGGAAACAGATAAGATTTTTATAAACAGGATACTTCATCATTAAAGTAAAGAAACAATTGCTTTGACCTTGACACTGAGTAAGGCCAGCATTGTGATAATTGAGAATGTAGCTAAGCAACAGTTCTCCAGGAGCTTGCACTGGCTTATTTTTAGTAGACTACACCAGAACAAGGGGGGGCTAAATGAGCAAAGCGACTGGTTAATGCTTAAAGAAATTACTTCTGTCTTTGTGCAAAAACTTTGAGATATAAAATACTCTTGTACCAATTTTAATTTGGGTTTACGTCAAAAGAAAGCAGTTGAATCAGTATATCCCTCTGTGGTCTGAATGAGTACATAGCCTGACAGTATCTATGATTTGTTAAGCTGCTTTAGAGACTCGACTCTCATCTCTTCTGAAAATTAACAGTCTAGAAGAAATGGCATATTCCTTCAGAAATAGTCTATTTTATATGTGTTTCAACTTAGTTTGGTGGTAATTCCATTTTCTAATTTTACTGGTTAGCTCTAACTTTGGTTTGAACTAGTTTTACAATATTGTAGCATGCTAGTTCCCTACAAAATTAACAGTGTGGGACCCTTTAAATCTGAAATAAACATCCACAGAAAGGAAAGGAGTTTCTTCTAGCTAAGTCAACTTACAGACCAAGTTAGTTTAATTTTTCACATGGAAAGAAAATCGGCCTGAGAAGTTTGACATTTTTATTACATAGGCATTGCAGGATTGATTACAACCACATGGCTACTCCATTATCCTGTAGCTAAAAGTATGTGTTGCAAGGCTGGTGCTAATGCTCTTTACCTCTCTCTGTTGCTAGTAAATCTCTCATCACTGACCTGATTGCTCTTTGTTTGGGTATCAAACCAATACAATTACTTACTAACAGTGAGTTTCTGCTCATAAAACACAAGCAGTTGCTTGTGTCAATGCAGGACAATACCCTAACTTTACATAGAGGAGCCTTTAATGTTGATTTAATCTATGAAATCCTTATCACTGGCAAAATAATTTAGGTCAGAGAACAAAAATGTCCTAATTGTCAGCCTAACTTCTTATCAGATTTTGGAAAGTTAGAGCATGGTAAGCAGGCAAAAAACAAGATGAAAATAAGTTGAAATACTTTATTAGTTATTCTCGGGTATTTTAAATACAGAACGGAAATCTTTCTCTAGTACTTTCCTCTGGATATGACTTGAAATTTGAAGAAACAGGAGATAAGTTATCTGTTACATTCTCATAGTATGGCATAATTGAATTCAGAATTGTGTTTTGGTTTTTTTCTAGGAGGAAACATTTGTCAATACAGTGGATCACTTGAACATCAAGCTCTACAAAGACTTCAAGGTAATGATTTATGCAACTACTCTTTGTTTCCTGTCGGTGGTCAACTTGGCTTCAGTTCAGTTTTGTGAAGACCCCTGTAATGTATGAAGGTGCCAGTGCTAAGCAATTAAACTGGGTAGCAGCAATGTTGCAAACAGCTTTTACAAAAGCTGTTGCTTACAGCTTCATGATCTATGATGTGCTGTGTGAGCTACCAGTGTGTATGTGTATGAAATAAAGACATGGTAGGTTTTGAAAATGCAGTTGTTGCTTTCATGTCTTAAAAAGCAGCATTACCAGTCCCAGATGAAAGATAAAGTCAGCTGGATATGGGTTTGGATGTGGCCATTCAGAAAGCCTTCCCTTACCCCTCAGCATCCTAGTCTTCTAGCTGGTTCTTTCTGGAGCTATGTGAGAGGCACCATGTGCTTGGCAGCACTGGCAACAGGCTTTCCTGCCCCAGATGATGGGAGTTGTTGGTCAATGGGTCTGGTTTGGTCAAGCAGAGCAATGACTGCCTCATTGGTAATTGCCATCTGTGCTCACTTTGCGAAGTTCTTAAAAGCTGATTCTGCTGTTGTGGTTGCTGTAGACACCAGAGATCTATACATCACATCTGTTTATTTCAAAGCCTGCTTTGAAAGTGTAGCAAATGATGTCTCTGGTGGTATGGACAGAAGCTAAATAACAAAATAGACAGCTGGAGGTTCCTATTTCGTGTTCAAGCTACAAAGCTATCCCACTGCAGAGAGTATAGAAAAGAATACTGTGGTTAGGAAGTCAGTCTGGGCATGCAGGCAGCAAGGCATATCTGGTGCCTTTGCGTGGAGACCAATGCCATCCAGTCTTCAGTATGTAGACTGGTGCTGCTTGCATTCATGTACTGGAAGTCCGTTGGGATTCGAGCAACATCAGATTTATATTGGGTTGACGCTTAAATAATTAACAGCTCCCAATAGCCGGCAGATGGTGAATTTTCAAGCACTGCAGTTATTTTTTATTCCAAGTATTCCAGCCCTTGCTGAGTGTCTTTTTCTAATATGTGATGACATGATACTGGGACAGATTTGGTTGTATGTAATGCACTCAGTTTGTGGCTGGGTTGAGAAACAGTGGGAAGATTTCAAGTTGCCTTTCGTAGTCCAATGATAGCTCTGAAAGACTCCATGGAATCAGTGCTTTGCTAATGCACACTGAGCAGGGGTCTTTACTTAAGGTGTGTTGATAGGACGTTAAGCAAAGAACCTTGAAGGTAACCACATTGCACTAGCTAACCTGGTGCATGTCCCTAGCTTTTCCTCAAGGAAAGTTGATTTACTCAGACAAGCTTACTGGTTTAACTTTGCTTTTGCAGAAGCTGATAGCACACCTCCATAACATACTCAATGGCTGCAACTTGTCTGACCAGGTGCCTCCTAAGGTACAGTGACTGGTTGTACAAGTTTCTGTGCATATGTTCCGAGTCCCTCTCCCTCTTTTTGTAATCTGTACATAGTATAGAGATACCTCAATCCCAAATCTCGAGCCCATGACAAAAACATAAATATAACTGACATATTATTGATGGAAACGTTGCTTCTTGGCAGTATTTATCTTTAACGTGAACACAGAAATCAATGAGCTTGACCAGACACCTTAAAAATAGAATGAATATAAAGTAAGTTTAACATTACAAATGCTTCTAGAGTCTTACCTTGTGGAAACCAGAGGATTATGACAGTTGTCTTTAAGTCTGTCAAAGATGAAGCGTTTTAGCTCTGAACTCTTAATTCTCTGTAAAAGATACTCATCTGGAAATGGAGCACCTCTGAAAGGTGAGGGGTTTTTTTCTTTCTTCTCTATTGAACGGCTCATCATTTTGGAAATTCAGTTTGCATTAAAGATATGTTGATGACTCTGCATGTCTAAAAGACCTGGATAACCTGAACTCTTGCACAGGAAATTGTGAACAGGTTATCATGCCTTGTAATCATCCATCAGTATTAGACAGACACATGGTGCCATCTGAGCACAGCTGTAGGTCCAGTGAACTTTCCCTCTATTTGAAAAAATTTGGGTAACTTAGAGCTAAAAAAGAATGATGGTTTTATTGAAGTTTTGGGATCTTTTAAATGTCTGGAGTTACTTCTTTCATCCCATTTATGATACAACCCAGAAATGGTTGAGTGAGGCTGGAATGTGAAACCTTTCAACCAGCTTTGTTGGTGGTGAAACAGTATCAAACTTTAGCCTGGTGATACAGGGTTTTTCACTGTGTAAGAAACTAAACCACCCCATGGATGACCTTACACCTATGGTTTAGAGAGTGGCTGAAGAAAGTACCTTCAGATGGACGCAGGGAGGGCACATGTGGCCAGTGACGAAGTGACTGGGCTGAGAACTTCTTTCAGTCAGGCTGCTGAAAGTCTCTCAATGTGAACCACATCTCCCGGCGCTGCATGAACACAAGGGTCTGCATATTTCACTGAGGAGTTCCTCCCTTGAGACTGGTATAGCTCTGCCATGTCAAGGTGAGAGATTGCAGCCAGTGTCAGTTTTGAGAGGCATAATTATTCATTTAAATAGTATAAAAAATGTAAGAAAGTGTGAGTTGGGTGGGTGTCATTGAAGTGTCCAAGGCAAAGCGGTCCTGTCACCCGAGGGCTGGCAGAAAGACACATTGTACAGTCATTTTCTTACAAGCAGAGGAACGGCAATTTCCTGTGGTAGCTGTTTTGGGGTGAAGGATGTTTGAGGGGTGAAGAGCAGAGCAGGGGTCTCTTGATCTCTCTGTAGCAGGACAGCTGAGGTGTTTGAAGGCCCTCCTCTGCAAACCTATGTCTTGTGCAGGACACGCAGGCATGGTTTGATATATGTGGTGGTTGTGTATGGGTTTTGCAGGGATCTGCCATATTCGCTGTGTCTCTGCTCTGTGATGCTGGCATGGCGGAGGCTCAAGGTGTGTGACTGAAGGAAGTGTGCAAGCCGTTGAGCCATAGGGGTTGGGAGAGGGTTTGTTGGCATGTGAACATGCATCAGGTCTGGGGGAAGGCTGTCAGGAGCCCAGCTGTGCTGGCAGTGGGAAAGGCAGGGAAAAGGGATGGAGAGGCGCTTCTCTCAGAGTCACTTCAGTGAACAGGACATAGGGTTTGATGATTAAAGCTCACAGTTTGCCTGTGTTGGAAGTCATTCAGGAAGTGCTGAATGCTGCTCTGCTTTTGGTTTCCATCCTGTCTGTTTCCCTAGCCTTCACATGTAAACAGTCCAGCAGCGCACCCAGGGGTTAGGGTTTGTATGTATTCAACATGAATAAAGAAAAAATACAAGCTTCAGCCTAAGCCTTCTTGTTTTTTTCTTGTGTGGGTTTCTGGTGGTTTTGAGTTCATGGCGGGGGAGTGTTTGTGGGTTTAGTTTCTTTTTTTCAGGAAAGCCCCCTCTCTTTAACACTTCACTTCTTTAAGTTGGTAAAAGCATTTTCCGTCTGTGTCAATGCTAATGGGCTCCACCATGTTGGCTAGTGGGAGCCTGAGGACATCTATCTCCACCGCTGTCACTCTGCACATCTGCAGGTTTCTTTCCTTGAGACATCAGGTTTTCCCTCTACTTTCTTTAGATTGCCCTTCCAGATGGCTGGCTCTCCTGCAGAAGTAAGCACCCCCAGGCAAAGGCACTCAGCTGCAGCTCCTCAATCTGAAAGGGTCATAAATACATGAAGTTTGTGCTTTTCATTACACTGATTGTAACAGGAGGAGCTGCCTTGTCAGCAAGCTCCCAAGGGGAGAATCTGCACTAAAAGGTCTGCATAACAACGGGATGGGTGAAAAAAACCCTTAGAGAGCAATGTCCCTGGGATGGATATTGGTGACTTGGAGTCAGTGATCTCATAGGTCATCCATGGGTCTGTCTGCAGCTTATCATCTTGCCTTTACCTCCTTGATTTTTCCTCCTTTAACGTTTGCGTGGCTGTACTACTGAGCCCAGATGCCTGTGGCTGTTGTGAGGCAACAAGCACCCACAGCTTGCCTCTTAACCCAAGGTAACCCAACTACCTTCTCATAGGTTTCCAGCACGAGGTCGATGATTGTGAGGAACATGGTATGAAGGCGATGTTTTTTAGATGAGGATCTGTAAAGCCCTCGATGAACCAGGAATGGAGGTGACACTTGCCATCAGCAGGGTCTAAGCATGGTCACCTGGCAGAGCCCAAGCTTTCTCCGTGCTGGAGGACATGGAGGTAGAAGAAAGGAGGTGGAGAAGCCAAGCTTGTGCAGGTCCAGCTTCAATAAGATGTGGGAAAACAAGTGAGCAATGATTCCTACTGGTTCAGTTCAGTGAATGGTGCATTTAGCAAAACCAGCCCTTCTCAGACATAATGTAAAGGAATTAAAGAGCTGTCTCATGAGAGGAATTAAGGTCATTTTATAGAGACCCATCCTGTTGAAGTGGAGCAATTCTAATGTTTCTGGGTTGGGTTTGCATCTGCAGGGCTGCAGTGTCAGTGTCAGACCAACAAACTACATGGACTGCAAAAATAAGCTACCATTGCAGAAATAACTAAGGTGATTGCAGAGCTGCATAAATGATTAATTTATCCTGATTTTGTTTTACTTTTGATTCCAGACCCTCTGCCAAAAAAAAAAAAGAAGGAAAGAAATCAGTCAATTGTAACAACAGATTTACTGTGCAGATGTGTGTGGAAACTACTCCAACAGAGTGAAAAATCAGTTGCTACTTTATCTCTGTAACATGAATATTTGACATTCGTAGCTAAGTATTTGCCAGACACTTTGCAGTCAGAATATCTATGCACATTTTAAGAGTACAGTAGTATTATTCTTCAAGTAGGATACACAGTGACATAGCAGTAATGCTTTCTTAATAACCCTCCTTTAAGCCTCAACTTAAAAAGCTTTTTTTTTTTGTCATTAGAATTACTCTACTTACTCTACATATTTGAGACAGACTTCATCGGCACAACTGCCTAACACGTGCTAGACACATATTGATTTTTTTGTCTTAGCCCAGTGTTTCTCCTGGGCATCATATTATTTATTCATAAAGCAGAAATGATGTCTGACAGGCAGTTAGAGGGGTGTAGAGCTGTAGTCCAGAAACAATGTGTAAAGCTTTGCAAGGACCCAGAGAAATCAATGTGCTGATGCTAAAGAGCAGCTTTTTAATTCTGAGCACACATTCTTGCAATCATTCAGTGTGAGAAAGGAAATTTAAATAACAAATAGTTACTGTTAAAACTGCAGGCCTAAATTTTCATTCATCTCTATTCCAATTATCTGAGCCAAGGTGGAAGTAGGCAGAGAAGGCAACTAGCCAAGCCCAGACACCTCTCAGCCATGAAGCAAGCTAACTTTAATTTGCACATTTGTATGTAGATTTCTGTTGGAAGTAAGATATTTTTTATCAATAAAGATTTAAAAATCAAACATTGTTCAGAGAGCCAAATATTCCTAAAATGTGCACGATTCATAACCACTTACTCGAGTGTTAGACTGATGTCTGTATGTCAGAGTAAAATAATAAATAGCTAGTATTTTTAGTATGTGAGTTGAAATATTTTGATAAGGTAGTCATTGTGATAGACCTGCTTGAAAAAAATTAGGCAAAAGGAGATTTGTTTTGGTTTTGGTCATTCAAAATTAGATCACAGCATACTGTTAAGCAGTATTTGCTGGTGGAAGGTATATTTTATTTCCCCAAATGTTTTGTTTTCTGAAAAGCAAAATGAAACAAACTCATGCGTATTCTCAGGGAAAAAAAATCTGCCCTTCTCTCAGCAAGGTAAGTGACTTCAATTGTTGAAGTATTATATTGGAAATGTGATAGATGTCTGAATATCTTGTCAAATCAGGGCACTATGGAATTTGTTTCTTGTTATTTAAAACACAGATAATGCAGTTGAAAAAATAGCACATCATCCTGTAATTAAATATTTCATCTTAATGTATAAACACAAGGGAGCTGAACTAAATTTGTTCTGTCATTTCTTGACTTTCTCTTTCAGTTTCTTTGGAAACTGAATGTTCCGTGATATATAGGGCTGGGAATTCCAAAATTTGCTTTGTATAATTTGAGGGAGGAGGGGAAATGTAAGAAAATAATTTATTTCTGCCCTATCTACATGAAAGTGACTGTCTTTCGCTTGGTTAATAAGAAGGTTGTGTTATTTACATTGAAACCAAAGGACACATTAACCTCCTAAAGCTAAAAAAGTTAACATGAATTCCTTAAACTGGTGTGCAGAACACCTTGTAATTGTTTTCCCCAGGGAAGGCTTTGACCTCTTCAATCATGAAGCATCACAATAAATGCAATTTTAAGTCACTGAACTGGACAGCATAATCTGCGTCCATCCAGAATATGTAAGTGCCTGAAGCATGCATACTTTTTATTTATTTTTTTTTTAACCAGGAAGTGGCCTTTTAAAAGAGGGAACAAATATGATACTTAATTGGGATCTTCTGGGAAATCAAATATATGAACTTTCACATTTTGTGCTCCGACATATGGCATCGGGAGAGCCCTACAACATTTTCAGATGACTGTCTTTCATGGATTTGAAAATCTAATTTCGCTTGACACGATCTGAAGAAAGTGTACCAAAAATTACATTTTTGGGAGCTATAGAACATGTTGCAGTGGGCACATTTTTTATGATTACTATCTGATGAGAACATGAAGTCTGAAAATACTTCATTTTTCTGAAATGAGTGCTTTTTGATTTGCTCTTGCCAGTACTTCCAAATGCTGCTATTAACTTGCAAAAGTTACTGTGTATTTACAAGTAGATTTTAAATAACAAATTTACTGCATAGTGTTAAGGATGTCTGAATGTTAAGCAGCAACTTTAAATGTCACTTTTCCAAACCATTAAACTCTAGCTGTAGTAATAATTCTTTTAATCTATTTAGATAGCTGATAGATGGTCAATTAATAAGATTTGTTCATCCAAAGCTCAACTACATCTCTCTGCTTCTCTGAACTCTCTTTTCTTAATTTAGTTCTGTCGTTACTGTTGCCAAGAGCTTAACTCTGCTTTTGACAGTAGGAAGTAGAACAATACCCAGCTCCAGATAAAGCACCAAAACATGAATGTGCACATCTTCTGCTTCACCATTGTGGAGTGCTCTTTGGGACACTCAGAATGTCTGCACCAGAGCTGGTCACCCAGTGTCTCTCTCTGGCCAGGGGAGTGAAGTACCTACTTTTAGGACATGGTCCATTGAACTTACTTTATTGTTCTATGAGTTAAATCTTGTAAGAGCCTTATAGGATATATATGGACCTGCTTCTGCAGGGAGGGTTGGACTAGATGATCTCTAAAGGTCCCTTCTAACCCCTACCATTCTGTGATTCTATAGGATACTGTAGTCTGAAGGGGGTATAGGTACCCAGTTTTGGGTAGAATTCAGCTTCAGGCTGAGATGCACGTTGAGTTCCTTCTGAGCAACTAGGTCCTCATGCAAACACAGCATCCCCTTTGGAATCAGTGGAGATGTCATCTCTGTAGCTGGTGTAGCCTGGAAAGCAGTGCTGCACTCCATGAGCCAGGCACTGCTCTGCCCTGGGATCACTCGCTACAGATGACTGACATGGCTGGATGGGACACAGTGTTCCTGTTATCAGGATGCTGGGACTGGGTGTGCTCTTCCAGCCTACAGTTATTTGAGACAGTGATGTATTAGCAAGCTAATATGTTACCTACTGACCCTCCTTTGGATGTTGGTTCTTTCTAGCTTTTAAAGGACATAGTGAAGAGCACTAAGCAAAAAAAGAAAAAAAAGAAATGAAGGGTGAGCTGTATTTTTTAACAGGAATTTTTTAGTTAAGGTTTATCTGAATACAACACAGCAAAAAGAATTCCCTTAGTTTTATGATGTTGTGTTCCTATAATTGCTTTCTTCTGATGGTTTGATGGAGCTTCTGATGAAAAGTGGTTGGTTGGGAAACTATGGTTAAAAAGGTTGTGTATGGGAAGATGTCTGTTGCTGTTTTCTGTTTGTCCTTTTTTTCCCCCCTAAAACAATAATTTACCTAATGTCAACATGTCCTTGGTGAAACACCTTTCCTCACCAAACAAACGGATCTTTTCAGAGGCACAGGAATAGCTTGGCAGGTACTAGTCCATCTCACGGGTCAGTTGGATGAAAGGCAAATGTGTTTTAAGACCAAGATTTGTTACTGAGCTCAAATGGACCCTAGTTGCTTCTGCTCTCATAACATTGTAAAATGGCTGAGCTAAGGAGACAAAAGAAAAAAATAGTAGCTGAATTATTTTCTAACAGAATTAAATAGCAAGTGTATATATGCAATCACTTTATAACAACTAAATTATCTGTGCAACACAGAAGTTTCCAACTGTGGCATACAGATAATTTAGGAGTCATTAGAAGATAGTAACTCATGAAAAGAACCAACTTAACTAATGATGTCGTGTTCTGAAAAAGTCATCTGGGAAGGATGTTGAATAAGGCATGCTTCTCCAAAGATGTCTGTGGACTGAGAGGTGTTTAGGAGACAGCTTATGGGCATGAAACAATGACACCTCTTAGTCCATTGTCAAACATGGTCCACATGTAGCTTGTGTAGCTTTTACTTTATTCAAACCTGATGTAAAAAGAGGTTTTTTTTTCTTGTAAGCATTTCAGTAGTAATCATCTATCTCTCTTATAAGAGTGTTAGTAAAAAGCAGCCTGATTTCCTATCCAAAGCCTTTTTGGCCCATCTGTCTACACATCCTTCTGGGTCATCTGCGATATCAACTTCATCACTGACCTGCCATGTACTCAAACCAGCATCTGTGAGCTCTATTTGTTGCTACTGCTGAAATTAAACATGAGCTGTGGGCAGACATCAACACACTTAACCTCATTTTCTCCTTTTAAATCCCGTCTTAAAATCATCTCTGCTATAATCCCTGCAAAAAAATAGGTTACCAATGTGTTACATCCACTACCTCTTGTGTTGGCTGATGCTGTCTCTTTGTTTACTCCTACTTCCTTGTCATACATATCTATTTATTGGCCATTCTTTTTAATGCTTAATTGTGACTCTTCGAGGCAAACCCCATTTTTTTATTCTGAGCAGTGTCCAGCGTACATGTATCCTGCTTGACCAACCTGATAGTCTTTTATGAGAGTATAGCTTTCTGGCTACTTGAGAGGAGAGCAGTGAATGTCATCTGCCTTGACTTCAGCAAGGCTTTTGACACTGTCTCCCATAGCATCCTCATCAGAAAGCTCAAGCAGTGTGGCTTGGATGAGTGGACAGTGAGGTGTATCAAGAGCTGGCTGAATGACAGAGCCCAGAGGGTGGTGATCAATGGCACAGAATCAAGTTGGAGGCCTGTGGCCAGTGGAGTTCCACAGGGACTGGTTCTGGGGTCAGTCTTGTTCAACATCTGCATCAGTGACCTGGGTGAGGGGACAGAGTGTACCCTCCGCAAGTTGGCTGATGACACCAAACTGGGAGGACTGGCTGATTCCTCAGAAGGCTGTGCTGCCATTCAGCAGGATCTCGACTGGCTTGAGAGTTGGGCAGAGAGGAACCTCATGAGGTTCAACAAGGACAAGTGCAGAGTCCTGTATCTGGGAAGGAACAACCCCATGCATCAGTACAGGCTGGGGGTTGACCTGCTGGAGAGCAGCTCTGCAGAGAGAGACCTGGGAGTCCTGATTGATAATAAACTAAACATGAGCCAGCAATGTACCCTTATGACCAAGAAGAATGTTGTGTTTTAGGTGCATCCAGGCACAAAAGACCACGATTAGACTTAAGTACCATAGATCCTGAAACTCTTGAAGACAAGGAGGGCTTTATTGCCACTTATGATCCTGAACAAAACAGACCAAGCTACTCAGGTTGGGGAAGAAAATGAAACCATATAATCCACCTGAAACTAAAATGTAACAAACCAAAATGTAACAAACCAAAATATCCAATGGAAAAATAATACAGAGTAGGGCAAATGATGGAGGTGCAACTAGCTCTTTAGTCATAGAATGGTAGGGTTGGAAGGATCTAGTCCAACCTCCCTGCAGAAGCAGGTCAACCTGGATCAGGTCACATAGGAACATGTCCAGGCGGGTCTTGAAGTCCTCCAAGGAAGGAGACTCCACAACCCCCCTGGGCAGCCTGTGCCAGCGCTCCGTCACCCTCACAGTAAAAGAAAGATCACCTTTCCCTCACCCCTTCTCTCTTCCCAGCCTCTAAGCCCTGAGCCCAGTGTCATTACCTCCCCCCCTTAAACAGTGCCAGAGTCAAAGAATGGATCTGCAGTCAGTCCATTCCTGATATCTCTTGCTGCTTATCACACAACTGAGTTGATGCTTGTTGCAGGGGAATTGGACTGGATGATCTCTAGAGGTCCCTTCCAACCTCTGCTGTTCGGTGATTCTATGGTCCTGGTGTGGGACCTTTAGGAGAAAATAACTTTGATGAATCAGTGCTTCACAACTTTCATGGGCTTTTTCAGGGGAAAATGCATGTTGTTATCATATGGCAAAGGTGAAAAAATGAAGGCATATATCCTTAATAAGGAATATTCTTAAAATATTTCTGTTGATTTTGAATATCTGAAATACAGATATCTGTTTTCGTAGGGTCTTGGAATGTTCTTTAGTATTTAATGTCACATCTCCCAGTGCTTCCATTTGAACATACGTTCAGCACTGCTGCAAATCAGGAGGTTGGAGATGGGAGGTTTGAGAATGGATGGGACATTTGCTCAGTGTTTTCCCAAGCATCCATAGGAGCTCTTTGCCAGAACCTGTGTCACCAGTTTGATCTTAACACTTCCTCAGATCTCCTGATGTAATGACTTTATACCTTCCATGTTATGGAACAAAGGCAACATCATCTCATGGGCCAGCAGTACTCAGAAAATGACTAATGTGGGAGCCTTCCCCTACACCTCTGCTCATGCACCTGTCCTTCATAGACCATGAGCTTTCACCATAACGATGTGATGTGTGCCTGGGCTGCAAGAGCAGGCTGAGGCAGAATTGCAAGCATTAGGAGCTGTGCTTGCAGGGCAGTGTGTGCTTTGGTGTATGTGGTAAAGCTCCATGTGCTGCCTCAGGTGCGTGAGTGGACCCAGATCGCTGCTGCTGTTGAGAGGGCATCAGCCTGGGCAGGTTGGCTTTGTTAGCACTGGGACCACAAAAGGGTCCTCCACATCTGCCACAGGTACAGAGGATTTTTACACCAGTACTATTAAAGTATTAATATAATTAGTTTGATTTTTTACCTAACATATTTTATTGCTGTTACTGCTCAGTAGTTTTCCTAAATTGTAAGTTAAACTTCAGTATCTACAAAAATTCAGTAATTGGAATAGAACATTTAGTAAAAAAATGTTTATTAAGGGACAAAAGTCTTCCTGTAGATTGCATATTTTATAAAAACTCTCCAGTGTGCTGTTGAAAGCATTTGCTTCCTTTTATTGAAATGTAGGACCTACTCACAATACATGCCAGTATACCATTTGGGATAGGAATATTGTAATTGCCACTGAATCTGTTTTTTAATGTCTCCATTGGCAAATCTGTGTGATGTACTCTTATTATACAGGGTTTGATAGTGTTCCCTTCCTGAAATCGTGCTACATCTCACTGTATGGCTTTTTTTGGTGTATGGGAACATCATGATTTTAAATGTCACGGTCTGTGACACTTCTGAGACAAGTAGCATATACCAAGGAGAACCAAGACTTCCTTTTCAACAGTATAGATTCTCTTTATGATGTCTTTAGATGAGACGTTGCTCTCTCTCAGTAAAGCAGGTACTCTTGGAGGTCCGAGCACTTTTGTGTCTTTGGCATGGAGTATCTCTATTTGGCATGATAGACAAGAGAAATGTATCTGTGACAGGTTGACTCATTTGATGATGGTGGATTGAGGCTGCTGGCATATATTCCCATGAAAGTTAGTGGAGTACATAAACATCATTTACATATCTTCTGTATTTGCAGGGTCTCTGTGTGTATGTGTACGTGTAATGCATTTCCAACTGGTGCTTGAACAAACGTAGACAGGAGTGCAGTGTAACACTTTTTACTGATGTGAAGGAGGTTGTAGAGTGAAAAGTTAAAATATACAAAGCTCAGTCTCTGAAACTATATGGAATATTACATTTCTTGCCTATAGTGCAAGTCACAGTGGATCTGGAAATAGAAGTAATTTAAAACCACAAAATCAGAAGTATTAGGTCAAGCTTTTCCAAACTGAATGAAAATATCTTTGAAAGAGAGGTCTCTAAGGGGCATCAAAGTTATTTTATTTTTGTTTCTCCAGAGGAGTGCAGCAGCTGTAGGGACTCCAGCTGAAGGGACTTACCTCCCCACGGCCACTGTCAGCAAAGCTGCTCATTACGAAGGCACTGGCTATAGCGTGGTTGCTGGGCTACTCTGCCATGCTTGTACCATCCGTTCAGTTTAAGCAGCCATCAAATCATTACAGCTTGGCCCAGTAGTGATTTGATTCCTCACTTATGTTAAGTACTGTGACTAAAACTTACTATATTATCTTCCAGCTGTTTTAGAGAGAAATTATAAATGAGCTGCTACTTGGGAGTTTTGATTATTGTTATTCAATTTATTCAGTGAAATATTCACATAGTACTTACCTGTTTTTTCTAAAGAAGGGGTTGAGCATTGTCCTCCTTGACATCACAAGGAATGGATGTGGGCTTGGGCTTTCAATCTTACCTCTGCATGTTCTTATATATATGAGACTGTAGCTTGTCTCAAAGCATGAAAACCTTTTAACGTGATGGCCATCCATTGGACAAAGAAAACTGCAAACATTCCATTGAGTGTAAACTTTCTTCAGAGCTACCAATGAAATTGTAAAGAGTTACTGAAGCTGTAGTCTGCAACTTGCTTTGAGGCATCTGAAGAAAAGAATGGGAAGAATCAGTCCTGTCAATATACCATCACCATGTTTCTATTTAGAGGCCTTTTAAGCATGCCTTTGCAAATAATTGCCTTAAAGCTTTTAATATTCTTATGCTAAAAGGAGCTGAGCAACATTTTCAGTTCTTATTCTTGGCATATATTCCTGCAGTCAACATCAGGCAGGAATCCCCCTCCAAATAAATGGGCTTTTTTGCCTTACAGTCTCTCATTCCAACTAAATTAGCAGTAGCAGATTTGAGTATAAACTATTTTTTGCTCTCGGCAAATTCCCTAATAATTGCCCTCTTCTAGTAAATACTTCACCATATCGGTGAGAGACATGAATTTTTAATTCTTCAAGCTCAGCAGCTGTCTTTTATTTCAGGACTGGTTCTGTTGGAAGAAGAGTTTGGTTTGTTTTATGGCAGGAGAGATCACTCTTAAAAACAAGTATAAGCATATAATTAGGACATTGCCTTATTAAGTTGCTGCCTTATAGTATGTGAAATTTGAAGCTCACTGAGCACTTTCCCCATTAGAGATCAATGTGGCCAGGTCTAGAAAGGCTGGGTTCTTTTTAAAATGCTTTTATTTTCCAGGTATTTATTAATATTGAGTAGAGGCTGATGCATGCTAGACTACATTTTTAGTATGGATTTAATTCCACCAGGAACCAGGGTAGTGAAACGTGCTGCATGGCAGCTGGCACAACAGCCTTTTTAATCAAATAATAGATTCCAGCTGGTGGGGAGTCAACTGCATTCTGAAACAGACGTGACTTAATGCAGATTTTCCATATTTCTCCAATAAATTGCATTACCTTTGCATATTAAGCAAATGTAAATAGAGGAGGGGAAGTGAAGGAAAACAAAATTTTCAGGTTTGCTAGAAATAAAAGTAATTATTGTAACCTCATAAGGTGAGTTAAACAAGGGGAAATAGGAAGTGTTGTGTTCTGTATGATAAATTACCGTGGATTCTTCTCATATATCACAAAATGATTTCTGGTGTGCAGGCGGGCTGGTGATTTCAAGGTTCATTTTCCATACTTTGTCCTTTAATACTGCATTTAGTGCTCTTCAGCTACTTACTACTGTCACTGTTACCAGAACTCATCCTCGTGTTAGTTGACAGTTTCTGCATAGTACTTGTCTAGCTAGAGTACATTACAGTGGTGTGAACAATTAACTACAGCAGCAAAGTGGAGTCTTTCTGCTGTCACTGAACTGAGTTTCAGACAGACCTTATTCAGTAATATCTTCTTCTCTGCTCTCACTGGAAGTGTAAAGATTTTGGTAGGATTGAGATAGTGAGGATCTTATCGATACATAGAGCTGAAACAATGTGATTGTGCTGCAAAGCCAAATGTAATGGTGACGGGAAGGTCAGAGCATATTGGAAAATGTCAACAGGTGCTGCATTTTCAGTGATTTTTCTTGTCAGCTTCTATCCCATGATCTAAGCTCAGCGGGTAGTCAGGACAAGCAACTCATTCATCACTTGGTGCTTACCAGGGCTTAGTTCCTGCTGTGGAAGGAAATAGTAAATGTTACAAAAAGAACATGTGGTGGCTAAGGCTTTTTTTCTTCTCCTAGTTTTTACCCTGTCTGGAAGTTAAAGCAATACATCAGCTGGTTGCCTTTCTGTTATTTTGCTGTTGGGTGTTCCTCACAGAACTGAGGTGAGTTTCAGCATTTCCCCATCAACATCAAGCAGAGTCTTGGTGGGAGCAGGTATCTTGCTATACTGTCTATAGACAAGAAACAAAAACCTATGAGGAAGTGATGACTCCTATCCCATTAGCTAAAGCTGCAAAGATTTCGTGTTTCACACAGTCCAGACTGAAAGTAGAGTACGAGGAAGTATGTCTGATGTGAGAAGGCGCTTTCTGAGCTGTGATCTGCACTCCCTGTCAGTCCCCCTGAAGTCACTTGTTTCAATCAGGAACTGCTACATGATAGTAAGATCAAAACCTTTAGACGCAATCAGACCTTTTCCTGACACCTGCTGAAAGTGTACTACAAGGTAAGTTTTCTCTTAAATAAAAAAGATTTATTTTTACTTAGTCTGTGCATTCAGAATTTCATCTTCAGCAAAAGTCCTATGGAAGAAGAATACTAAGGAGTATTTTTATGTATATGGCTGCAATTAACATAAATCTATTAATCCAGGCTAGCAAGAAAGTTTTTGCACTACCTTCTGAGAAGATGTGATCAGAAAAAAACAAAGCCAAATTGTTCTCATAATTCTGGGAGGTGTCTTGAAAGTAAAAACAAATATTCATATAGCTTTGATGTATTGCCTTTATTATTCTCATGGTGTTTCTGTAGTTATTGTCTATTTCTGACAACATTACAGTCTCTATTAGTTGAAACCTTTTGTGTTAGGTTTGATTTTGCTATATCAGCTGCCTTATGTAGCTTATTGATACCATAAATAAGTTAAAAATGGTGGAATGTGAAAAATGCAGAGAAAACTAAAAAAGTAATCTGAGATATGGCAGATAGTAATAGGAGTTTGGAGGAAATACTTAGGAAAGTTTCATATTGGAACTTATGAAAAGTTCGAGTAAGGTTTCTGTTGCTTATTGGAAGGTCAGGAGATGCACTGGAAGTCTGTTTGCATGCATCTGTGACTCGTCAAAACTCCAAATTTATTTTGGTGCAAGGTGCTAGATTTGAAACTTGATTTTTTTCATTATGGAAGCAAAACTGGGCCTTTTGGAAACATTAATGAAACAACATGGAGAAAAAATAATCCCAGAGCAGCCAAGTGTCTTTTGTCCAGGCGTTTTCCTGTAGCACCAAGAACCCAGCCTCAGGTCTCTTGCCTGACACATCCTGGACAAATGCTGTTTAATGCAAACAGTCAATGGGTTTTGGTGATGAACCTGTTATCTCCAGCTCTCTGTTAATCTGAAATCTTAACCCACAACTAGGAAATACTTGTAACATCACCTTTCTTAGGAAGTGACATATGACTGCAAAACATTTCCAGTGCCTCAGTTTCAAACACAATTTGATAATTTAGAGTCAGCTTTGGTGATTCAGACTAACCTGGGTGAACAGTGGATGTGTTCACATTTTCAGAAGGATACTGTGCAGTAACAGATGTTCTCTGTAGGTGCATGCTGGTGAATGTCAAACAGTTGAGGTTGTAATGACTAAGCTAAAGGTACAGGTTTATCTCCAGCCTTATTGGCTGGAATGGCAGTATACTTGTTTTCATTTGGGTGCATGGAGTTTTATGCACCACCTGCAAAGATTTCACCAACAATCTGGTGGTTTTATTGAAGTTGTGTCAGATTTTCAGGATTCATTTCAATGAAAAATGATAAATGAAGGGTCACAGATTATATATCGGTCATGTTGTTTGAGAAAGCAACTGTTTCAGAACTAATTAGTCTATTTATGAAATAACCTAATAAATTTTTAATGATTTGTTCGATTGTTAACAACAAATACTTGCTCTAATTACATGAGCAGAGCTCTCTTCACTTTGCATGGACAGAGTTATTTTTGTGTTGAAGTGTTTGTTGTATTCATGCCAAAAAACTCAACCAAAAAACCTCATTAAGATTTGATCCTTCAGACATGCATGTGCTTAACATGACTGCTCAAGTAATGTTGCTTTGGCAGTGTTGATTTCAATACTTTGATCATGAAATACCTCATGTAAGGGCAGCGGGGAGAGGGAAATTAATACAGCAGTGGTGTTGATCTGTATAAACAGTCATTAATGAGTACATGTTGCACCTTTCCCTGGAGGCAGAAAACCATGTTTCTGCTGACTTGATGAGTAAAATGAAAGTGCTCACCAAAGAGACTTATTGTTCTGAGATGCATTTTGCTGCTGCTGTCTTAGCCCAAGCTGAGACTTCATAGTGACTGTTTCTGTATTTTGCTGTGCACAAATATGTCTTGAGTGCTGCTACTCACTGTTCAGGCTGTTGCTCCTCTTCACCAGCTGTTATCTGCAACACCTTCAGCTCAGTTCCCTGAGCAAGACTAGGGATAGCACAAAAGCCTTTATAAAGGTAAACAAGAATATTACTTGAGTGTCTTTACAAATAACAGAAGATAATTTGTATGCCCACTGGAAAAGGAATGTTCACTACCTTGCAAGGAAGGAGAAGTACTTTCCCTTTAGGCTTTACTAGGCAGAAAAAAAATTAAAAGCCGACTGGAGCCTCTATCATGTTAGATACCAGCAAATCCTCAGCTGAGGTTTTTGCAATACAAAACAAGATCCCTGGTTTCTAGCAGGATATGGGTTAAGGCTTGTTTAAGAGAGGTATAGGGGAGTAGAAAGGAATAGCCATATAAAATTCATGAAGGGTGGGGAAAGGAGATGAAGATAACAAGGGTGGATTTCCATGATTGTTGCTCTTGAAGGATGGCTGGCAAACACTCCATCTGACAGCATTTCATATGCATTCCTGCCTTACCAACATCTCCTTTATAATTATAACAAGGTATTTGAATTTCTTCTGCACTGCTCCTGTGTGGAGTTCCTTCTGTATTGGCTTTCATGTTTATTTTCTCAAAGGACAAAAAAAATTTGCAGACTCCCCAAATAGTCTAAGAAGAAAAGCTATCCATTTATTTAATCTGGCTTTCAATATGCAGAAAGTTGCCTCCAAAAGAAAATGCTAATGTTTGGCTTTGGGCTTTCCTAGGAACACAAACAAACTGTTGTTTATTTTTTGTCTTTGGAGATTTTGTAGGTGTTTTTATTTCTTCCTTGTTCTTTCAAGCCTTTTTTTGCCACTTATCTAACATCTCACATAACTTTGATATTTGTCTTTGTGCAGTAGAGTAATTACATGAAGATTTGCAGGGCTTTCTATACTAGTAGACAGAATAGGAAGTTAAAAATCATCTGTTTTCCATTTGGTACCTATTTTGCAGTGCATGTTGAAAGGGACATATGCTGCTGCATGTGTGATGAGGCTGATTTCTGTCTTTGCCTTAGAGGAGTCATTCACACTGAGCTTCTGTTCTGATGAATTAAATGAAAAATTATGAATTTAGGTTCACAGTGGGCTCCCAGGAGACTGCTTTGTTACAGCACAGACTCCTTGCTCAAAGCTCTGTGAAACTCATGCAGACTCAGGTCCACCCCAGCCTGCTGCTGCCACTGTGTTCTCTTTTTTTGAGGATCATCCAAGGGAAGTTAGAGGTTATTGAAGACTTGAGGGGGCTCCAGTACTGCTTCAGGTATGGCCTTGTTGTAAAACTAAAATCAAGTCTTGGTAAAGAGACAAAAACGCACGTAGGTCAGACTATCTCAGTCTACCCAGAGTTTTGTTTCCTGAGGCTCCTAAGAGCACTCCCAGTGCCATTGTGTGTTGGAGACTCATGGAAATGGAGTAGCTGTAAAGGTGGATTTCTGAGTGGCTAAATGAATCATTGACTCCACAGCATTTGCAGATTGTCTTAAGTTGGGGATATTGCTGAGGGTGCGCTGTGGCCAACCACGTGGGCATTTTGACTGTCCACATATGAGCCTTAGTGAATGACATTGAAAGATTTCTTTTTAATGGACGTGTTAAACATGGGATACATTTAATTTTAGTATTGTCATTTAAAGTCATTTCTGATACAAATGATTTGCTGGCAAATGAGACGTTAAGCCAACCATAATTTGGGGCTCATCCAAGTTTCCATTCTTTTAAACGCAGCTGATCCAAGTGGTGGTTCAGCTGTGCACAGTGCTCTCCAGTACTTTAATGCTGATGAGCCGTTCTGATCATGATGATGAGTGCAATAGCTATACATTAATAATAAGTGCAAACTCCCTGTACATTAATAACAAAATGTGCCTGCTGTCACCTCCTTAAGAAATAAACCCCAATGTCATCGACCCTTGCTTTTATCTGCTGCAAGTGAAAACTGCTTTAACATGTATCTCAAAGTTGCCTATGGGTGTTTTTAGTGCAGAATGTAGTGTTACCCTTGAATATCTGAAAATTCCACAAGAATTTAATGTAAAAAAATAATAAAAAATCCGAAGTCTTCAGTTGGTGCTGGAAAGAAACTCAGAATAAAAGTGTATCATAATTTTTACAGCAGTCATAGTATATAAAATATTCTGGGCAAAATTTCCCAATTCAGGTCATTCACTGTCTACTGGTGTATTCACAAAAATACTCATCCCAGCTTTTCTAAAATGAGGAGGACAATAAAATTCCTGTGGAATCTAAATGTGTTGTGCATGTATAGTAGAAATGTCTGTCATGAAATTGTGTTACATTTAGGTTTATGATGACCCGTCTCTTCTTTTTACTTTGATTTTCCCCTGACTTGTAGTTACTGAAGTCCCCAAAGATTACAGGGGCAGAATGCTGAAAAGTGCTCTTTAATGCTTGACAGCAAGGCTCTGACAGTGTTACACACACATTTTAGGCACACTAACAGTTGAGGGATAATGCTGTATGCAGTATAGAGGGTTTGCAGAAGAAGTAAATGGGGATTTGCGGCTTATGATGGAGAGTATTGGATATAACAGTTTCAAAAATTAGATTAGGGAGTACATAATTTAAAACTATTTTTCAGTTGTGCTTTAAATTTAATGGCAAGGTTTTGTTTAAATGAGTTCTTGTGGTCTGAAAGGAGGAAAATCAATCAGCATGCACCTTATCATTTTTCTATATCCTTGGTAGAGATGCAATTAAATTCAGTCTGAAAGGTCACAGTGTGGGGTAGACATTAACCTCACACCAACCTTGCATGTGATACTGCCACTGAGAACAAGCTAATAAAGATATCAGTTGGAGCTGTACATTTGGTCCCTTTTTTTCAAATGTATCTGTGTACACACACACTTCTAATTACATCTTTGTGCATAATATTAACTGATATCTAGAATATTTGCAGTGCTGCTAATTAGGTTGTGAGCTAGTGTACAGTGGAATATACAGCAGAGTTCCACAGTTGGTGGCCAAAACCACTTAAACTCATTTGTTGATGTTAATGCAGCGATATGTCAATGAGACAGGGCTTTGTTTCATTTCCAGCAGCTGCAAAAAGTGGATTTAATTCCAAACTGCAATAGAGTTTCTGAATGCCATTTGTATTATACACATTTGCTCTAGAAAAGAGAAATGAAATTTCTTGTTGAGAATTGGACAAGTACTTTGTTGCTGAAGAGAATCTTGACCATTTTAACCTTTTAAATTGTGGGGAGATATTCCATTTTGGGATTGATTTGGAGGCTGTTTTCAAAGAGGAACCACATTTCTGGTATTAGCTACTAAAAAGACCCAGTACAATGTGACATTAACAGTAGCAATGCAGTTTCAGGGACAAGTTAGAGCAACATAGTATCCAGTGCTTCTTTTCCAGAGGCTAGCAGTGAAAGGATCATCACATTTTCCTTCTAAAAACATTTCTGCTCGTCCCTGGAAAGACATTTATTTTTATATGAGATTGGAGAGTTCCTAATGAATATATTGAACAATGCGGCATGAGAATGAGGAGTATAAAATTTACACTTCAAATTATAAAATAGAGTCAGGAGAAGTGTATTTGGGCAACTAACAACCTGTTAGGCCAAACTCTAGAGTATGTAATATTGTAGAGAAAATTTTGACCAAGATAATAAAGTCAGGGAATCAAACAGAAAATGGGATAAAAAAAAAAATAATAATGTTTTGTGCTACGAGTAGCTGTTTTGTCTTCTTCAGATCTTCTGCTGAAGAAAAGCAGTAGATATAATACATCTCAGTTTTTATAAAGAATTTGGACATGATACCCACATGGAGGTTTATCAGTATGGTAAGAGAAGGAGATTTATAGAAGAAATTTTAAGTAGGTGAATAATTGAGTAAAGAGAAGATGGCAACACTACCCTTGAAACAGAAGTGTTAGGCCAAAGGGAGGCTGCTAATTAACTTCCTCAAAAGAGATAAAATATGTTTAAAATCTTCCTATCATTGTCACAAATAAGCAGTAGTATGCTTCTGAATTTACAGAGGACTTAAAAAGTTAAGTGCCACTGATGTTTCAGAAGAGGATCATAGCATCATACAAGAAGGATTAGGTTTTCTTATGACTTAGTGTAACAGATATGGCTTGAAATGTAATTGTGTGAAGTGCAAGGCCATGCTTTGAGGGAGTAAGGGTCAATTTATTCTGTGAGCTGGGAACTCATCAGCTAAAAAACAGAAAAAAAACCCTATAACAGCTACATGAGGTCATCTAGGACCAGGATCTGAGATCTATAGCCTATTGTAGGTCTAGGATACTCTCCTTTCTAAGATTAAGCTACCAGCATGATGCTGTCATTAAGATGATAAATGCATGCCGAGAGGATAGCAAGTGAGGCTTTTGTATCAGTGAAAGAAAGTATTAACAACATATTTTGAAGTGTTATGAAAGCACAGTGAGAATAGTGTGTACCATTCACATTAAAGAAAGATGAGCTCAACCTGGAACAGGCTCACAGAGAGACTGTCAGGATGATCAGGGGGACGATGGATTGCGTGTTGAACCAGAAGGCGTTGTTCAACATTGTTCAACAAACCTTGTCTTGTTCAGATAATAAAGCGGAGGCTGAGATACTGCTGTCTTCAGAAGGGTAAATATACAGGAGGAGAGTAGGTTAAATGACAGAGCGGGCATCGGAAAAGTAAACGGACCATGAGTGAAGCAAGGCCAGGCAATAGAGGACTTCATGGTTATCTCTGAGGTTTGTGAACAGCCTTCTCCTGATGTAGCGGAGATAAAAATAAAGAGCAGCTCTAGCGTGAGTATCTTCAGCTGACAGAAGGGACTCAGGAGGTTTTTGCAGTCCTATGCTGCTGTATTTATTTAAGGTGTTTCTCTTGAGGAGTGGGATGTGCATGTGCCTCTCCACGTGGGCATGTTTTAATTAAATTGGTAGCTGCTTCCATGTGTTGGAAGCGTTCCCAGTGGTGTATGTGTCTGCACGCTGTGGGCAGCATGACAGAAGTTGTGTTCTTGTGAAAGCAGCTGCTGTGCAGTGGAAGAGGGCAACACTTAAGAGACAGCAAACTGCATCTCCTGATGGGATGGTTGTTAGTCATGTCTTATTCTGCAAAGGGAACTTCAGCAGTTTCACTGAATCATAGGAGGGTTGAGGTGGGAAGGGACATTTGGAGATCTGGTCCAAACTATTGCTCAGGCTGAGCCCCCTAAAGCTTGTTGCTCAGGCTTTTGAATATCTCCAAGGATGGATACTCTGCTACCTATGGAAGTTTCCCCATGGAAGTGAGCTGAAGTCATACAGACAGGCCTTACATGGGAAGATTTCCAGGAGATGCAGGAAGGTTTGGGGTTGGAGAGAGGTTTAGGTAGCTAAGCCATGGGAGGTGAGAGCAAGCCAAGTCCTGATTCGGTGTGTCGTCATATCCCACATTTACATAGTTACCAAAGGCAGTCTGGAGCTCTTAAATTGCCTCTTTGGTCAAGTTGACTTTCCATGCCAGGCACACTATGATTAAGTACCAGCTCTGCTGTGCCACCTTCCATCACTGTGCTGCCAAAAGCAGGTGTGTAAGTGCCCTTAGACACTGTATTTGTGCCATCAGTGCTCTAAGCCATGCATGGCTTCTCTGCTGCTTAGGTAGTGCCCTTGGGAGAGGACCTTGGACACGTGAAGGAGAGAACTTGAGCATGAGAGCACATAGCGGGTGGTTTGCCGACAACCATATGGGCAAGTCTGGTGGCAGCAGCTCTGCACCAGAGACACATTTGTGATGTTCAGGTCAAAGTGTGTATTGCTGCTTCTCCATTCTTGTCACTGCTCATCTTCCCTTCTTGCATGTGGTCCTCCAAGGGAGCTCTCTGTGGATTTCAGGAGAAGCATGTGTCACAATTTCTATTCTCCCTAATCTTGAAAAAGCAGAACTTAAGATTTAACAGGAAATCCAGCCATTTGTTTGATTCATTCATATGCTAATGTTCATGTTTCCTTATCTGTCATATAAATAAAGAGTGGAGATGACAGTTTATTCCACGTAGAGCACATAAAGCTTGCTTTTTCAGATTAGCCACAACAATGGTTTTTGGTAGTGGGGTTGTATCCTGAAGCATCTGCTTCATCTTTTTTCTTAAGATTATTCTCACCCAGTTTCCATGTTTACATTATATGTCCTTGACATAAGTGACTGTTTCTTCCACATATATTAAACACATTAATCAAGTTTTCATGGCTGAAGCAGGTTTAGTATGCATTTTTAGGAGAGCATTGGACAGATTTCACTGTTGTTATTCCAGGAATTTTACTTGCTGATTTACTATGCTTTGAGAGTAAGATTGTCTTTTGTGTCAGACATGCAGCATGGCAAGCCAACAAACGTGAGAATCCATACTGACTTGATGCCACAAACAAAAACACACTATTTTTTTTCCTTCTTCTAGTTCTGTGTAATAGCAACAGAAATGGCACATCTCCCACCTTCGTGTGAGTACATTCTGCTTTTCTGCAGTGAATCCAGAAAAGTTTGATATGGGCTTTCCCCAAGGGGACGGAGGAAGCTGTGGCACTGTCCACCAAACCCACCACTTCTCTCAGAGAAGCTGATTCACTGTCCAAATGAGCAAAAGGGCACAATTTTTTTTTTTTTTTTCCTGGCATGAAGACCTAGGAACATACTCAGGAACTAGACACTTCGCTGTCTAATTTTCTGGTTGACAGTGCCTTTTAAAATTGTATAACAGTTGTATTAATTTTTGTGTAGCAGAATAGTGATGGTTCAAGGATACTACTTATTCGATATTGAACTTGAACATGGGTTCATGAGTTTATTCACTTAATATCCCTTGAATTTAGTACAGGTGATGATCACTGCAAGCCTTATAGTTACCTCTTCTTGAGGAAAGCAGGAAGAAATACATGTACAGGCCATAAGAAGTCCTCAGCTGTTGTGGGCAAGCTCTGTTGTATAGATACTGTCTAGTTTCATCTGACATATATGTAGACAAAACCTCACTTCACTCCTTAATATGAATGTATTTGTTCATGTTTTTCCTAAAAAAAAAAGAAATTTGACATTGTGATTTTCTTTAATTATTTACAATTTTAACAGAATCTTTCTACTAAAAATGATCATGCCTTACATTTCAGTGTATTAACAATAATGTTACACTAGAGTCAGATGGAGGGGTGGTAATACTTAGTCCAGTCCACACATATTTTTCATTACCTTTGAAAACCTGTATAGAAATTCTGTGTTTGTAAGTTCCATACTAGGTTTTCAATATCATAGAATCATAGAATGGTAGGGTTGGAAGGGACCTTTAGAGATCATCTAGTCCAGCCCTCTGCAGAAGCAGGTTCACCTAGATCAAGTTGCATAGAAATGTGTCCAGGCAGGTCTTAAAGACCTCTAAGGAAGGAGACTCCACACTCTCCCTGGGCAGCCTGTGCCACTGCTCTATCACCCTCATAGAAAAATAGTTTTTTTCTTGTGTTTTAATGGAACTTTTTGTGTTCCAGCTTCATCCCATTACCCCTTGTCCTGCTGCTAGATACCATTGAAAAAAGGGATGCCCCAACCTCCTGACACCCACCAGTTAGATATTTGTAAATAGTAGGTCTCAGTGAATCTATTGAATGCGATCTGCATTCTGTCCTCATTCTGTCCCCACAGGAACTTTTTTCCCACTGGACATTCAAATGCTTATCCTTCATTCACATAAGTACTTATACAAATACTCAATAATTAATATTTAACATTCACATTACATTAAATAATGTGCTTACATTCCCATAAAGTATTGACATTTATCTCAATGCAAATGTAAAATGTTAATTACATGTGCTTGAATATTCTCACTGCAGCACTGTGTTAGGTTAAGGATGCTACTGGGTATCAGAGGGGAGCAGTGTTCCCAAAACTTCTTACCCCCATTCACTGCAAGAAAGCAGTTTAAAAGCCAAACAAGGAGATGAAAATATCTTTCACAGCTGTGACAGCACAACATATGTTGCTACTTTGTGTGAAAATGAGCAGAGACAATTTAAACTCTGCATTTGGCCAATTAGACTTATGGTGTCTTTTCTTTGACAATAAAGATGCCGTTGGCAAAATCTATCCAGAAAGGACAGAGTGGATGTTCCTGCAGAGACTGCCTAGTTTGTGCGGATGCTTCTGGCATACAGATATTTGTAGCAGATGTTTCCAATTAAATGTAATAATTCTGAAAAATAAATGAACTTTCTTCGGGATCTCTTCTATAAACATTGATGCGACAGCGGTCTCCTCAGGCTGGAAGGGCTCACAGCATTGGCGCTCCATCTGGAGGGGATGAAAAATTTAAAAGTGACACTTGGGCTCGAAAGCTGAAGGTCCAGGTCCTTGTATGGGGGGCAGAACAAGGAGAGCTTTTCTCTCAGTTTCTCTGCATTTCCTGGCTTTTCTCCTCCAGCAAGTCCTCCCTGAGCACCTGCTGAGGAAGGCAGCCTGGCTTCTGAGGCAGTGCTTGGGGACAGCAGTGATGCCTCTGCGTGTCCATCAGCACCTCACTGGGCTGTTATATCCAGGAGAGGCATGAATTTCTGCAGGTCAGTGCAGAAGGTCGTATTTAAGCCCATAGGTGAGCTTAGTGCTAAAATTAAAGAACATTTTCCTTGTGTGCTGGCACTTCTGAAGAGCAGAAACATTTTCAGCAACCTATGGAGAGCTGAACTTGGTGTACCTGTGCTATGGGACACCAGATTGGGTGGGGAGTTTTTTGGTAAGGATCTGTTCATGGCTTTGGGACTCTTGTCTGCTGTGCACAAGCAAACAGGAAACTGTACTGTTTAGAAAAAAGAAAAAAAGCAGAGTCTTTGTCAACTTTCACACAATTTCATGTGGCTTTATTTTAGCATAGCTACATTTCTGTCAAGTCCACATTGCTTTATTTTCTACCTTGTAGGTGTATTTCTTTTCATACTTCTAGCTAAATCTAAGTAGTTCTAATTTGAACTTGATTTAAGTATTTGTACTGGATTTTTTTGTTTTAGTTTGTTTTGTTGGGGTTTTTTGCAATGAACCAGTATTTTTGCTAGTTCTATTTATTAGTCTTATCATAGCTTTGTTGAAAGACACATCTTTGCTCTGATTTCACCTAGTTCTTCCTACACTCTGAAACTCTTATGTTTTTAGTTTTTTCACTTTTAGATTTCACTTTTTGGCAGTGTTTGCAAGCATCACTGGAGTTATTGATTTCCTTATATTTTTGTTCCCTTCAGAAGTTAAAGCCATGAATGAGATTATTTGAACTAGGCATGCTCTGCTTTAAGATTTCCAACAGTCTTCATGACAAAACCTGAAAGCCTTGTGGAGCTCCTGAGCATTTACCAGGCAGAAGCTGGGTCTCGCTGGATGTCACTGGTGCAAAGTTATCTTGAGATTTCTGGACTTCTGTTCCAGTGGAAAGGTATTAAGTCTTGTTTCGGGGCACTTTTTTCCTGAACTGTGTCTGGAAGACTGCTGGGCAGGGCTCCAACCTGACAATCTCAGGTGGCCATCCAGCCTAGTCACTGAGCACACTGATCTCAGTGCCTGACGGTTTAGCAGAGGTACCCATCTAACCTGCTTATCCTGAGTTGCCTCTGTCTTTCCAAGGGCTCAAAGATCGATCTTTCTTCTTTGTAGCTGCAAGAACCTCTTCCAGTACTCTAGGGAGTATGAACCTGCAGGAAAGATTTCCACACTGTTGACAGAGAAGTGATGAGCTGCTCCAGTGTCCAGAATCAGGTATCCTCAAGCAACAAGGATAGAATCATGGAATCATAGAATGGTAGGATTGGAATGGACCTATAGACATCATCCAGTCCAGTGTTGCATCTTTATATATTCTCCACATTCAACTCTCTGAAGCCTCTTTATCTGTAGGATTTGCAAGATGACTCTATGCTTGTGATGTCTCAGAGTCAAGGTCCCAATATGGAGCAGGGACCAACCTAGCCATGGAGAATAAAACTTCCTGGATGGTGCTGCAGCTGTTAGCTGTAGAAGCCACCAGGAACTAATCTTCCCTTGCATTCCTGTTTATTGCTACTGCCCTTTTATGCCACAAGGGTATTAGTGCAATTGCGATTCAGACCTTGTACAGGACCCATTGTACAGGATCCTGCCTGATGCTGTCCTTTGACACAAGCCTTCAGTTACTCCACACTTCTTCGTTTGTCTCGGCTTCACAGGCTGTAAAGGATCTGTGTAATGTTTCTTTAGAGAAAGTCCAGCTGACTGTGTATAATCTTAAGCCACTTCATTTTCCGGTACTTTACTTCACATTATCTGCTTTCGGTACTGAACTGCATGTTTAAGAGACAAAAACTTTAACACCACCAAATACTTCCTTCCAAAGCTCTTTTAAGGGAAGTGTTCACAAAGCAAACTTGCTTGCTATTTTTCACGTTTTTGAGAGTGTCTGTAATTTACCTCAGTCGGGAAAACAGAGAAGATAAGGTCTGTGCAGCGATATGAATCCTTCACGTTGCCCCTGTGCAGCTCTCTTTTGTTTTCCTGCATTCACCTGCCCTTCAGACACTATTAGTAAGAACATAAAATTATATGGAAGGAGTAGGGGTTTTGCTTTTGTCCTTTTTTTACACTTAAGGCATAACTGAGGACAGCAAGATGATGCTGAGACCAAATAATCATGTTTGTAACTCTTACAGGGCTGGCACCAAAAGAAGAATGAGATACGACAAGGTGTCTTGAGCAAACGGAAATGATAAAGCTGAAAACACAGATGTGAATGGTTCCTGTGAACTCCATCTGTATTGAAAAAGACTATGTCAAGAGCACGGTTTAAATTCTTTTGGTCGCATACATGCGTGGGACAAAATGTAGTTAAAACAATTCCTGTAAAAGCTTCATCCTGAGCAGGCAGATGTCTGGAGGAATAACTGAGAGACGCGGCACCGCAGGCTCATGGCAGGCAAAGCAGTGGTGCTTCTGCACGCTGGCTCGGGTTCTGTGCTTTTCCACCTGCACAAAGCCAAAGCATTTAATGATTTCCACAGAGCTGTATCACACAGTGATTTGTATAGACAAAAATAGGGTTTAAAGTGGTAAACATGATGGGAATGCGGTCTCTCAGATTATTTGCAGTGGTTTTCGCCATCCATTTTAACCAATTCTTGACCACTGTGCAACAAAGCCATGGTCATCTGAAATTATTTTCTAGGTGTTTTGAGAGATGCTTTTGCAGCATAGCTGAAGCATTAATGTAGTATTGTTTTGGCCTGGCTGGGGGATTTATGTTGTGTCAATTCAATGATGAGTCAAGCAGGCAATATCTGTTGCTGTGAGTGGTACTGCAAAGACTGCTAGAGGAGAGGGCTGGAACAGCCAGTGGGGGAAGGACGGGAATGCAGCTGCAGCAAAGGGATGGCAGAAGAACAGGAGAGAGCAGAAGTTGGAGATGGCAGGTCACAGGTAACGGCAGACCTTAACTGACCTTGTTATTGTGTCTGTTAACAGTGGGTTTGCACGTGTGGCTACACTGGGTGGTAGATACATACTTTATCTGGAGGCATAACTTTCAGCTGCTCATTCTTTTATGTTCTCCTCCACGTTAACATATTTACAGGGAACTTTTCTTGGTCTTAAGCTCATGAAACACAAGCAAAATAAGTTTGGAGGTTTTTCAGTTGGTTGTTTTTCAATCAGGATTTGGAATTAATGGAAATTTTCTGTGAAGGAAAAAAAAAACCCAAACTAAAACACACCACTCAAAACCCCACCAAAAAAAAGGGAGCATCATAGAGAGGCAAGCTGACTTTTCAGAGTGTATACAAGACTTGTACTTCTTCAAGACATATCTGCCAGCCCAGTTATAGATCTGCCTTATATTTCACATTCTCCATGTTTTCAATTCAGTTTTGAGGGGGCTATGTATGCAAGATAACCTGCCCTTGTTTGAGTTTATTTTCTCTTTGTTCCATAAAATTAGGAAAATGAAAAAAATCAAGAGACCCTCATTAGTTGGCCTAATTGGGATTATCATCTGTGATGCTTTCAGTGGCAGAGAATAGGAATTGTGTCCCCATGCTTTCCAAGCTGGTGTTCCTAGGAGATTTGTCTGAGCAAAGATTCAGGCCTTGACTCACTGTCACTTCTGGTGCCTAACACAGAGAGGATGCTAACAGCCACCTTAAAATATTATTTTTAAAGTGATGGAAAAAGAGAAGTAATATTTTGTCCCGTCCTCAGACAGCAAAAGCAAAGGCAGGGAGAGTACAGTTACCATTTTTTAACATTATTCTTGACACTCAGACAAAGCAAGGCTTTCCTAAACGTGCTGCATGATTAATTTTTTTCCTCTGCCCCACTGATTTCAAGTACAATGTTTCTACTCTTACAGTGTGTAAGGCACACTCATCTCCCCAGCTGTAAGATGGGCAGCACTTTAGTGCCTGGATTCCCACAGCAGTGGTAAGTGATCTTGTCTGAACTTGCTTTCCATCATCATGGGACTGTTGCTGGTGTCTCAGGGGCAGCAGTTAGGGTCCCCATGGGGCAGTTCACAGCTGGCTGCAGCTGCTCCAACTCTTCCCTTTTCCACATGAAAAAGGAGAAAAACTGTAATGAAATCCATTAACAACTGTTAGGAAGGAAACAAGCTAGGAAAGATGAATTTTAGTAGAACAAAAACTGTTTATACAAGGCTTCCTTCTGTGTTGCAGGAACAGATTGCTATGAAACACAGTGACCGACCTCTTTTCCCAGAGTGGTGCTGGATGGTTAAGCAACATAGTTAGGGGGCCCCAGGCCTGCACCCCCTCTGACACAGCATAGAGGGCCCCAGGAAGGCTGTGGCAGAGGGGCAGGCAAGCATGCTGCCTCATGGGCTGCTACTGTGCCCACCCTCAAAGGGTAGGAGGAGCTCTGTGAAATCTGAGGAAGAAGGAGGGGTGGGGGTTGTATCTGTTGGGCTGGAAGGGAGTACATGAGGACTTCATCTCCCCTTAGGCTTAACAGAAAATGTTTTTCTCACATCCCTGTCGGTCCATCTGGCTGCTTTGGTGTGGGAGAAAACACATGCTGAAGCCCATACAATTCCTATGAATTTAATGCAAATGGTGAAGAAGAATTTCAGGATTTGGTTGTGTGGTGGTTTTTTTTAAAGGTAGGCAAATGTGATCCTCTGTGGTGTGCAATTACATCTTCTGGCAAGGCTTGCTCGATTAAGCAAATTCTATCTCTGATCTCTCTTTTAAACAGTATTGCCTATACCAACTTATTGAACTGAGAAGCCTAAAGGAGCAAAAAAAGTCTTTTGTCCAACATGGAGACTGGAGGTGGTGAATAGGCTTCTGCTAGCCCCTGGCTGTCATGGGGGTCACATTCCAACACATTTCTGACTGGAAAATAAAAAAAAAAAACGTGTAATCCACAAGGTATTGGAGGATTCTGAGATTCCTTAAGCATCATGTTCAGTTCCCACTGGCTGTGTGATTTAAAAGGTTCTTTTGCAAAGTCAGAGACATACAAGTGTTCTGGGAAGTCCTCCTTGCCCGGGCGTGGGTCAGAGGAGTGATACTCTGTGCTCCCCATCCATCAAACCTCATCTACTGTAATGAAGGAAGGCCTCATGGCAGATGAAGGCTGCTCAGTGGTGGTCTGTCACATCAGCAGCTTTGATTTGGCATCGTCTGCTTTGTTGAGCTGTAGGCCTGGAGAAGCAGATATTGTCTTTCATGCAGCAAATGCTAGTGGAGTGGAGATGACTTATTCTTGATTCTTAAGGTAGTTTTCATTATGTTGTTAATAAAAGGAAACCCCACACCCAAAACATTCAGCTGCACTGTGTGATCAGGGCAAAACCTTTGTTAACAGATACTTTCAGACCTTTCAGAGAGCTCCTCTGGGGATCAGACATCTCTGGCTTACTGGGCTGCTTGACTCTCGGAAGCGTTTGTTGAAAGCATACTGAAAAATCAGGGCAGGGTCCAGTTTCTCATCAGCCTTGCATAAGCCTAACTTTATCAAACATTTGAGGCTCTTTTTAAGTTTCCTTATTTAATTACTCTCTAAATTCTTTCAGTCCAGCATCGTGAACCAAGTTTGAGTGAGGCTTCAAGTGTATGCCAGTCCTCTCATGGCACAAAGGAGAACAAAGTATCTGTCCTGGTTTCAACTGAGATAGAGTGAGTTTTCTTCCCAGTAACCGGTACAGGGCTGTGTTTTGGATTTAGTGTGAGAATCATGTTGAATAACACACTGATGTTTTAGTTGTTGCTAAGTAGCCTGTGTCCTAAACGGAAGGATTTTTCAGTTTTCTGCTCTGACAGCAACAAAGTGCACAAGAAGCTAGGAGGGAGCACAGCCAGCACAGCTGACCCCAACTAACCAACAAGCTGTTCCATACTATAGGATGTCATACCCTGTGTATAAACTGGGGGAAGTTGGCAGATTGCTGCTTGGACGTCTGTCAGTGAGTGGTGAGCAATTGTGTTGGGCATCACTTGGAGTTTTGGTTTGGTTTTTTTTACCTTGGGTTTTATTTTTTCATTTGTATTCCTTTTCATTGTAATTGTTAATTATATTTTATTATAATTAGATTTTATTTCATTTTAGTTTGTAAACTGTTCTTATCTCAACCCACGAGTTTTGCTTTTTCCAGTTCTCCTTCCCATCCCTCTGGGAGGAGGAGGAGGAGGAATGAGCAAGTGGCTGCATGGTGCTTAGGTGCTGGCGTTAAACCATGATAGTATCAAAGGACTACATAATATTAGATATAAAACCTTGTCTGACCTCTGACAGGTAGTGTGGAGCCTAGCCACAAAGCGTAAAGTTCCAAGACAACAATAGCAGAACAAAGCTGGAAATGCCTTCTCTTACTGATCTATTTTTCATCTGCTTTGGGAGCTCTGTGAATTTAAGGTGCCAGCAACTTCTTTAGGCTGTTTGATTGATTGTTGTTGTTGTTGTTTTTTTTATTTTATACTGGTAACACAGGTCAAACTTTGGATGGTATTATTAGATTTCAGGCCACTGCCATGTGAAGCCAGTGCACAGGCAGCCAACTGTCTGCTATGTCCTGTGGGTACTTACGAGGACAGCACAGACTTGGTTGTGTTAAGAAATGTTAGACATAATTAACCAACTCGATGTTTTAAATGGATTAAGGTTGCTAATCTTGTTTTTCCTGCTTTTTAAACCATTTTTCACTGTGAAATATATAGTAATAGAAGAGACCAAGACCAAAGAGACCAAGAACTGCTAGCTGACAGTCTGCATCCCATCCTGTTTTTCCTGAAATTAATCTTTCAGTATTAAACACTATCTCAATTCACTGTGGTTAAAAGAAGTTTCTTAGAGTGGTTTCTTTTGGGGTGTTTTTTTTTAATCTGTTCCTTGCTTTATGAATAAATAAATGGTACAGACTTCTTTAGCACTGATTCAGTGCTTAAATGTGCTTCCGACAGTTTCTGCTGAGCAGTAGCCCTGGTAAGAGGACTTGTATAGTTTGTGCAAATGCTTATACGGAGAAAATGACATCTTAATGTTTATTTTTCATATAATATGATTTACAGCATATGAACAGTTTTGTCTGGTATTCTTTTACTGAGTATGATGCTAGCAAGTCTGGCAGCAAAGGCGGGATAATTCAGACAGGTCTGACAGGATCAGGACTTGAAGATGCATGTCAGCCATAGGAGGGAGGCAGGATGGAGAGCAGCTAAGGCTGATGATGAAGTAGTGACTCAGGTGTCATTCTTCTCAACTACCACAGCTTGTCAACAAATGACAGGATGATGATATTGTCTCTTGCATTTATAATCTCAAGTTGAAATCATCAAATCCTGAACAGATTTGTATCTTCTCATGTCTGTTTTGACAATCGGCATGGTGTCACCTCCATTTCCAGAAACTCTACCTGCTAGTGTCCTATAGTCTGGCCAGTTATTTTGAGCACACTTTAATCAGATTTGACATTTAAAAAAAAATAATATTCCCTTGTGCATTTATAGTTTAGCAATTTGATTAAGATAATCAGATCTTGTCCATATATCCAAATAATGCAGGAGAGTTTTGCCTGGTTAGCTATGACAATACAGGATAATGGATTTGCACAGTTTTTTAACCAAATCTGGAAACATTTGAATGTCATGAGTCAGAAGGAGCTTTGACCTGAGATTTAATTAAGGAGTGGAAAATAGGAAAAGCAGGAGGATGCAGGAGCGAATTAAACAAAAAAGAAAATCCCTGGTCAATCAAGAGTTTATTCATGTTAAATAGTATTAAAAGTTCTTGTCACAGAATAGTCAGGCCTTATAAATGGGATAAATTCAAAAATTAGGAAGAGTGGACAATGAAAACTTAGTAATGGATTTCTTTTTTAATTTTTAGTAAAAATGAGCAAGCTGCAGGGAAGAATAAAAGACAAGCTGAAGTCAAAGGAAAAACATTTGTAGTCATCCATGTCCTAATGAGTAGCGTTAGGAAACCATATGTGAGTATTTAGTCTTTACTGTAGCAGATTGAATACATTTGGTCTCATCTGGACTCAACAAGCCCACATCTATCAAGTATTTGGGTGAAAAAAACAGTTGGAAATTCTGGTTACTACAAACAGAAACCAGAGAGCCATGCTGAAATGCTTGATAAATACTGGAAGCAGATGAGATGCTTTGCTGAATGTATAGTAGTTCATAATTACTGTAATGCTGCAAACCCACTTCTATTAAAAAAAAAAATTAAGAAAATTATTCTTGTAATATAGAATGTTAAACTTAGATTGTATCTCTGTAAGATGTTCACTTGACTGCTCAAAGAAGGGGCTTTAGACACATGCTTGATATGCCAAATTGAAATCCACATGGCCGTAAATCTTATGTAACTTCTATAAATTATGTACCTACCAGTCAAGAGCTTTTAGCAGAGAACATACCATACACCCAAATGATCTGTATCAGAGTGAAATACTTCAGTAAAATAGATGGCTGAAAATGGAATACAGCTCTCTTCAGCAGTGGCGGCAGCCCAGGAGATAACAAGTACTTCTCAGGACAGACAAGCTCCCAGACAGAGCAAAAGGTGATGCTTGATTGAGTGTAATTATGTGTTTAGTCCCTAGACCTCCTATAGATGAAGAAAACGTGGTGCCATCCAGCATTGGGTTCAGGCGGGTAGAAGGATCTGATAAGGTGCATGTACTGATGTTGTCATGCAGTCCTATAAATAAAACCGTCACAAGAAGTAACACTCTTAGAAAGGAGGAAGGAACAGCAGTGACAAGTTTGACTGGAAAAACTAAAATTGAGGAAAGTCTAGAATAAGCAGTGATATCAAATTGGCTTTCATCAACAGCTAATCCAAATTTAACAAAGATCTCTAGGGTTAAGGCTTCATTATCACCTCATGCAGGCTGAACACATCTGTCTTTGACTAGCTGAAGATTTGATGTAAAGCCTATTTAGAGAAGTAATTTACAAGTGTAATTTATCTGTGTGAACAGAAATGTTCATAATTTGGTTAAAGGTGTTTGCTTTACATTTGTAAAGATTGAATTTGTTCTCAGGATATTAAGATGACAGTGACTTAAGTCTCAGCATACTTTATTTGAGACAGAAACTCTTGGTCTTGTGTTTTCTGAAAACTAAATGTTGTATCCATCAGCCTTTTGACTGTAGATGTAAACTGGGAGTGTGAACATGTGTGTACTATAAAAGCCTGTGAACAAATCAAACTTTTCGGGTTGCGGCATACTATAAAATCTAACAATGCTTCTGCAACTCCAGAGACACATACTGCACCTTACTCTCACTGCTAGACTGCATGCTGGTTTCCTTCCTCACATGTTTTTATGGAAAAGAGCTCTGAATCTTCCATTCTGTTGTTCCTTAATCCATCCCTCCACTGAATGACAAAACTCTTTTGCCACCTAAACTGCCCTAAGCAATATCTTTGTGGTTTTGTACTCTTTGAGAGCTAAGGATGTGTGAGATAGAGGTGAAGGGCATCTCGGATGGTGTACATCCAAAGATACCGGAAGTTAATGGAATTACTGTGGGGTTACAGCACTGAAAATGAGGCCATCTTTGGTACTTTAAAAATAACTGGGAGAATAGTTTGAAAGTATTTCATGTAACACATAATACCTGGGTCTTTACATGCCATAGATGTGGAAAAAAAAGAGCAAGGCCTTTAAAAAATCAACATTGAATGGGATCACAAAGGTTGAGAGGAAAAAAAGGACATCCAAGGAAAAAATTAGTAGACTATGTCATATAAACCATACATATGTAAATTATAAATGTCTAGACATCTGCTGACCAATGTAAATACTATTTGAATTTCTACACAATAAGTACGTGAGCCCTTGTGTAAAGTCTAGAGGTGCAATTTGTTAGAGATGAAATGAGATGGCACAGGCAGACTACAGCACTCTGCTCCGCTCCAGACCTAAGATTTCCACAAGAAGCAACCATCATTACTGTTCTCAACTACCTCCAGGCCAAAGTATGCTGTGTATTAGACATTTTGCACTAGGCAGCCTGTTAATGCTACACTGCAGTTCCCAAACATTGCACAGTGGAGGAGGAAAATGGTACAAGACGACTAATGCTGAGGATCACTGATTTCTGTGGACTAGAAACTTAGGAGAAGCAGAATAGGGAGGAGGAATAAAGCTGGACTGTAGAACATTGCCCTTGATTATACTTGACCTGTTTTAGTTGAAGTAATTCTGCTTGCCTCTAGCAACAAGCATTTCCAATGTGTTTTACCATTAGATGTTTCATCCTTTACTAGTTATTGAATGGCATGTGTTGGCTGGCCTCCATGCAGTTCTCAATTAGGGCATCCTTTGACTCTGAATAGCTGTCTCGGCCCTTTTTTTTTAAAGAATATAAGTATATGTGGTTTTGAGATTACTTATGTAATTTTGCAGAGCAAAAAGACATCGCATTTGAGATCCATCAGCTACGATACTGACCCTGGATGCACCTCTTAAATATGTTTTAATGTTTGTGATGTTGTGTCAAAGAACATCTAGTTTTGTTTATTGCCATGGAGTTGTGGGGCTCTGCTGATATAAAGCAATCCTGATCCTGCTGAAGTCCATTTGGCAACATGTTAAGACAAATAGCTTGATCTTATTAATAGATAAAAGGAGAAAGTCTCCTTAAGAACTATTATTAAAGAACAAAATTAGAAGAGGTGGTTTCTCAGTTACAACTCTCCTCTCTCAGATTAATCCTGTGTACAAGATGCAGAGTCTTACTGGGCTGGCACTATCCACTGTCACTGCTGCTCAGTTCTCCTGAAAACAGTGTTGGAGTTGAGCCTCGGTGAAATGCTTTCAAACAAGTTATTTTCAAAAGGTGTTTATAATTTCCATCTAGAAATCTCCCTCTTATTTTGCTGTCTCATGTTACAAGCTCACATGCATTAATTTGGAAGTGGCGTGTCTGTGATAGTTACTCAAAATAACTCTTACCAGTTCCCCAAAAACTGTAACAGCAAAAATGAGCCCCAAGAGCTAGGGTGGCGATGATGGCTGCCTGGCCTCACTGACGATCCTCAAGCATGACCTGATAGGACCTGCTAAAAGGGTGAAATAGGGCCCTTGGGAGATTGCCAGCAAGTCACCAATTAATACTAATTGCGTGTAACACTGCTGTGGTTCATCAGGGACCCAGAATGTGTTCATAGCTGTGCTGCACCCTAGGGCTGTGTGTCCTTTAGTTTTTGCTTCTGGAAGAAAATGCATTGTTGCTTGCGGCTCAGTTCAGCCGTGGTGTTTTAAGATCTGAACTGTAATTGATGTGAAGGAACCTGAAACCTGAAGCTTGGACTGGGAATATTTCAGTTAAACTGTAAAACTGCAATTGGTTTCAGCAGGGATCAGCACTGACTTCTCTGGAGCTGGGCCAGATAGCTCCCCATTTTCTGATAGGAGAGAAAACAAAGTTACGTGAAATGCGTGCAACATGCACACGAGAGTCCTTTCAAAACAAGAAAAATACAGACATCTGATTTAAAAAGTGCTTTCTGCTGTGCATCTCTGAATTCCAAAGGGATCTTTGCAGAAAACTGGGATTTAAGATGCTGACGTCTTCCCTTCTTCCTAGTGACAGCTGTAAACATCTGCTGAGGTTGTCATTCACTGTCTCATCGTTCAGTCTCTTGTTAAGATCATGAAGCGTCACATCTCATTGGAAATTAAACTGGTAATGCCACAGGGAGGGAGCAAACTGCCAGCATGCTCAGAGACTCTCCGTATTGTAGTTTCTGAGAGGTGCAATAGCAGGCACTGCATCCGTGCTCTGTCCTGGGGAGAACTCCTCAGCAAGGAGGGGAGCTTTCCCAGCCAGTCTGGGAGGGCGAGCCGTGGCAGGTGGGATGTGTAAAGCATGCTGTCTTGTCATCGTGCTGCAATTTTGCCTCTGTGTCCTGCTCTCGAAAAGGCAGACAAGGCTCCAAGTCATAAATTGCATTTTGTGTAACTCCTCCCCTATTTCGGCTGCTTGCTCATGCAGCCACCCACGGATCTGAAACAAAAATGTGCGAGGCAAGGCAGGGAGCACTCTCAACAGTGCAGATTTCATTTCTCCTCTCAGCACTGGGATGCCTGTCCTGTGCCGACACCATCTCACTGCTCCCAAACATAACAAAGCTTTGGCTAATCACAAATACCTAAGCATTTTTCTCTCGTCCGTTCTCATCAGCCTGTACTCCAAGAAGAAGGGGGAAAAAAAACGCCAGTTGGGGGCTGCATATGAGCATGTCTTTGTGCCACTGTTGGTTCATTGGGCTGACAGAGGCGGCATTGTTCGCGGGTTGTGGCCGGCTTGGCAGCGGGAGAAGGTGGGGATCCGCGCTGCGCATACGGAATCGGCCGGGGGCAGAGGTCCAGAAAATCCTAAAGCTACATTAACGACAAGAGGGAGTTTTGTAGCACATACTGATAGCTTGTCCTGGTGTCACCTGCACAGTGCAAGTGGGGACCTGACCTTGGTAATCAAAGGTAATGCTTTTCTCTTTATAATAGCACAGTAGTGAGCGCTGCTATTCAGTTATTAATGAAAAAATGAGTGATATACAACCAGGGGGAGAAGTTCTGAAGTCCACCCTGCTCCTTAGGAAAATAAAGCTTCATGGTGGCATTGTGCTGAAGCTGAATGTTACTGAAGTTTGTCTGTTCCTCTTTATGTCCCTCTAGTTCACATTACCAGTAATGAGAAAATCTGTATGTCTTCCCATCAGAGGCAGAAAAGAATGTTTAGTCTCCTCCAGCTTTCTTACTTTGTAAGCCAAAAGCTACTATGTATATGCAATACTAAATGGATTTTACTAATAGAAATACATTAACATATAGCCATTAAGCAAGGTAAATACTTCTTCCTATTACCGGAGACAGTTCCTCTCCCCTGCAGGTACTCCCTGGGGTAGAAAACATCTTGTACAGTGGTAAAAAATAAACATTTGTTCCACACACCTCAGCAGAAAGAAAAATTGTTGTTGCATCTATTTTTTCAGCCTCTTTGTAGTAACTAAGATTATACAGATTGTGCTAAACAGATTTGATGTTATTGTGCAGATATTCCTCCTGTGTTCTTACTCCTTCGGTGATATTTTTAGTTGTTTTTAAATTACTATTATTTTTCTTATTTTAAAGTAAAGATATTTGTAGTCTGAATGCTTAACCAGGTCCATTTGCTGTTCTTCTTGCTGTCTGTCTCTTGTAATTGTTGACTGTATTTTTGAGAGTTTTTACTGCTATTTGAGGATGATAACAAACGTGGTCTTAAATATGCGTGCCTTGGAGCTGCGACTGTTCCTGTTGAGTGACCAGGCTGACATGCATTGGGGATTGTGGTTGGACATGCTTTTGGGGTTGTGGTTGGGACTCCCCAGCATGACTCCAGATTGGGTACTTAATGGCATAACTGGCATTTGAAAGATACTAAGGGGGACAGGGGTGATAAGGTTTTTTTTTAAGGGGAGATAAAGAAAAGGAGACTGTCATCTGTGCACTGAAGGGCCTTACTCTCTTCTGTCAGTGTGTGTATGTAGCAGCACTGTTCATTGCATGTAATTTAGGAGAGCACAGCTCTTACCTCCTGTTTGCCCAACGGCACGTAGCAGCCCCAGAGGACACATGCTGCTTTTGTGCTTCTGTTTGGTTTTAATCTTTAGGGAGCAACTGTTTCAAAGAATAAACACATTGCCTTGTAGGAGAAACTCCGGAAAACATCCTGCTAGTGACAGTGGCAGCCGCTGCCCATCATGCTGGATGTCCCTCTGCCAAGACCGGAGGGGCCTTGCTCGCCGGCCTGCCAAGGGCCAGCCTGCCAAGGGCCAGGAGCTGCAAGCTGTGTAACTGCTGGTTGGTAGTCACAGTGGGCTTGGGAGCAATAGTGGCCAGAGCAAAGAGCTTTTATCTATGGGGAGCCACGAGGCTTCTAACTGCTCACCCAAAATGTCATACCTGGGTTTATCCTTGCCCTTGGCCTGGGAGTTTATGGCATCTCCTTCCTGCAGGCATGTGAGCCCCTGTTTGCTGCCTCTGTGCAGGCTTTCCCCCACGCACAACTCACTGAAGGAGAGGGGCTTCTTGGCTGGGCAGCCGAGTGGGAGGGATGGTGTCGGACCTCACGTCTTGCTGTTAGGACATAAACATCTTAACAATGCCCTCTGCAGCAGGTGAGCATGTCCCAGACACCTGCTACAGTAAAGAAGGACATTTTAAAGTAACAATAATCATATTTAAGCCTGTTTTATTTTTTTAAAAAAATCTATCAAATTAGAGCTATTGATGGTCATTCCTTCCAGGAGAGAGAGAAGTGAGACTCTAGATTAGATTCTGCACATCTGAATGATTTTCTTGTACTTGTCAGGGACCAGCAAGTGTGGAAATTCCAAATAAGAGCTTGTCTACACAAGCAAAAAAAAAAAAATAGATCCAGAATAATTAAAAGCATTGCAATTCTTTCTTGTTTTTCAGTGGATGCCTTACTGTAGACACTCTTAACAGAAAATAAAAGTATATGTAGATAAATGTGGTTTTATGTTGAATCAAAATTGGTCATCGTTGTGAATACACTGCCTTACATCACTGTAGAGCCTATTACTTTTACTGCTGTGTTTTAGCTGGCAAAGTTTTATTCCCTGTTAGTTTAAAAAAAGTAATCCTGCTTAAAGTTAATTTGCTAAATGCTACATTCCTCATTTATACAGTGAATTTTTATAACCCATTTCCTCCAGAATATATGACACTAAGTGAGCAGGGTCAATTTAAAATAGATAGCTTTTGCTTACACAGTAAACTTTCATCTATTGTATATGTCTCTGTAAACAAAGAGATGCAGGAGAGTTTGTGATGGACGTAAGCACAGGGTAACTTCTTAACTGGTGCTTCATCCTTTTTTTTCAGCACAGAAGCTTTTACTTCCTCACTGGGAAAGCCTGTATGAAGACCTCTGTGGATGGTGTTGTAAGGTAAGAAATACACCCACTGAGAGCCACATTTTTTAAGTTCTTCTTAATTTTGCATTGCTAGAAATGTGAAAAGTTGCATCACTTTGCATCTGATTTCTTCTCAGAAAGACTTGCATATGGTGTTTTTATTGTTCAGTAGTAACAAATACAAGAGCAAAATTAACTGTTTACTGTGCAGATGATAATATGTCTTAAATGTTGTTGAATTTCACCTTCATGTGAAGTTTTGCATGTATGCTCTTTCTCTACACAAGCTTCAAACAGTGCCTGTGGGGAACTGGCCATGTTGTGTGTTTGATGTACCTCTTGGTGCAGCAGGTCCCAGTTGGCAGTATTTTATTCAGTTTTGAAGTGTTAAAACAGGAGACTCCCATGTGTTTTCTGATTCCTAAAAATGCTATCCCTTTGTGACCTTCCCCTGACAGCTTTAGTGTGACTTTTCCTTCTGCACTTCACTCTTCTCTTGGTGGGTAGCAGCCCCTATCATCTCTGCCCCCATTCAGACACAGTGTGCTTGAGGCTTTTATCTACAGGCTGATGATCAGCAAACAACATCATTCTTACTTCCTCTCCCAGGACCTACATCTGTCATGTTTTACTCTACCTCACACACCAAGTGAATAAATGAGCGATCAATAAATGAAGAATCTATTTGAAATAAAATGACTGGAAATTATCTCTTCTGATTTGGGGTCCTAAATGACAGATTTTCATGCAGCGCTGGGCAGATCACACAGCCTGCCTGGATATTGCAAAATCCAGCATTGTTAGTATAGTAGAGCTATACTGCTTGTTTCCTTAGTCTGCTTGTTTAGAGACACACGGAATATTCATCTTAATCATCTGTTTCCGCTGCATAGTAGGTACAGGAGGAAATACCAGAGAGCCCTGTCACTGGGAAAAATGCATCATTTGAATGTGCAATGTAAATATTTTAACTAACCAAATGTAAACACTATTTTGCCTTTAGGATGGGAAAAGACTGTGACAGTCAAAAATGAGCTGACATAAGAATGACCCTGTATAGATGAGATACAAAATTGTGTTCACACATTTTGGTAATCAAAACAGAGCCCTTAATGAATTGCTTGGTGTGAAAGGAATTGCAAACACAAACATTCCTGACACAAGACGACTGGAAGTCGCTGCTGTATAAATGTTAGAAGGGACTTTCAGGATTCATGAGGATCCAAGGTCCATGGGAGGGACCATGTGAGATGATAGAGATGGAAGATGTGAAATTGCGAGAGCTAGAGAGAGACTGGAAACCATGGAAGAAAATCTAAGTCTTAAATATGCTCTGAAGATCCATCCTGCTCTGTGCCTCTGGCTATGACTTGTCTTCACCATGCCAGGACAGTTCATTCACAAGTTTCCAAGGGTTAGAAGGTGGTAGAAGCAACAAAGATACTAGTTACACCAAGATGCATCTTATTTCATTCACAGATGTGATGTAGATTTTTCAGTTGGTGGATTTAAAGGAAAGAGTTCTTTAGGATCTTCAAGCAGTTGCTCATCAGCTCTGCCTACACGGACTTCATAAGTGCTTGAAGAGTTATGGTCAAGTGGTACTTGATAGAAATCAGATATGTGGTTTAACTTTTGGTGCTGAATAAGGCCCTGAAAAATAGTGCTATAGCATAGGATACAGAATCTTCCAGATACCTCTTGACTTTATCATGCAGTAGGTACCAAAAAATAGATAACCTAAATGGTCTTTGGGCACTCATCAGATTGCTAAGCAGAAGAAATGTATGGAGATGATTTCATTTACTATATGTTCTAGCCCAAAGATTGTTAATATCAGAAGATAAATAAACAACACAGAGGATTTGACTAGAGCGACTCCACTGTGAGAAACTAGTTAGATCTTATTCCTGTAGGCACCAGTCTGTGTAAATGCCCAAGCAAGTAAGCTTTCATTACTGGAATAGCTGCGGGATTTTTAAAGTTGATTTTTGCTTGTATTACCAACAATGAGTAATATATTAACATCTGCCTCACATTTGCTATTTCTTTATTCTAACAGCTGGAAATTTACATTTACACATAGGCCTCAGAGCTAAAAATGTCATTCCCTAGGTTAAAAGCCCATACTGTTTTTAGGAAAGGAGAACTGGAAACACAGGGAAAAGATAAACAGGGAGGGCAGCCCCCAGATGATAAATGCTTTCAGTTGGAGCACAGATTAATCATGTGTAGCATAGCCTAAGAGTGTGATTGTCTGCCATTACTACAGCAATTTAGCTGTAGCCAAATGAGCAAATTTGTTAAGAGTAGAAATTATCCAAAGAGAGCAGAATAAACCAAATGCTTAAGTCGTTGGTGAAGAGAAAAACACAACAGCGTTTTTTTCAGTATAGAAGAAATTAAGAGCATTGGTTTTGTGTGTGTGAGAGTTGTTTTGCACAGATGAGAATAACTTTCACATTATCCTTGAACAAAACTTCTATTGCTAGAAAATCCATTACTGCATGCAATAATTTCATGTAACTGTTCTCTTGAGTATAGATAAGCCACATCTTCTTTACCTCCCAGACAGATGTATCAATTTTCGTGGGAAAGCATGAATACATTCAAATGTAAGAGCTTCATTTTTTTCCTTTATGAGCAGGAGGCTCATATACTTTTGCTAAAGTGCTGTGCTTTTTTTGGTTGCTTTTGGTGTTTTTTGGTTTGATTTAAAAAACTAAAATTACTTGGTTTAGCACAGAAAAAAAGGAACAACTTACTTCATAGTGTTGAATTCATGGTGTCATTTTTCTAAAAGTATTATTTCAAGAAGGGATTTTTATGGCTGATGAGAGGGAGAATTTAAAAAGGAAGAGAAGTGCAGTTGAAAAATGTTTGGAATGACAGTGTAAACTTCAGGGAGGAAGGGAATCAGATAAAAGAATGTGTGAGAGTGGGAATAATAATGTGAGGAGGAACTGACTGTGCTGAAGATATCTTTTGGCCTAGGTTTTGAAAAGAATCCAGAATATGATCTACAATCTCTGTCTCTACCTGGGAGGAGAAGAGGGAGTTTTTCGACTTATGGGGTTGTTGCCCCAGCTGTGAAAATATTTTAAAATCTACTTCAAACTGGTTATTTATTGCAGTGTTAAAGTATAAATCATAGAATCATAGGATGGTAGGGGTTGGAAGGGACCTTTAGAGATCATCTAGTCCAAACCCCCTGCAGAAGCAGGTTCACCTAGATCAGGTCACATAGGAACATGTCCAGGCGGGTCTTGAAGACCTCCAAGGAAGGAGACTCCACAACCCAAGGCATGTCCCAACCTCCTGACACCCACCTTTTAGATATTTATAAATGTTAATAAGATCTCCCCTCAATCTCCTCTTCTCCAGACTAAACAGCCCCAGTTCCCACAGCCTTTCCTCATATGACAGATGTTCCAGTCCCCTGATCATCCCCTGTCCCTCTTGAGCTGGGGAGCCCAGAACTAGACACAGGACTCCAGATGAGGCCTCACCAGGGCAGAGTAGAGGAGGAGAAGAACCTGCCTCGACCTGATGGCCACACTGTTCTTGATGCATCCCAGGATGCCATTGGCCTTCTTGGCCACGAGGGCACATTGCTGGCTCATGTTTAGCTTATTATCAATCAGGACTCCCAGGTCTCTCTCTGCAGAGCTGCTCTTCAGCAGTTCGACCCCCAGCCTGTACTGGTGCATGGGGTTGTTCCTTCCTAGATGCAGGACTCTGCACTTGTCCTTGTAGATTGTTGTGGTCAGAAGAAAGAAACTGGAATCCATCCCAAAAAGTGAGGTGAAAGTATAATTTATACTTCCCTGAGAGGGAATGGGACCACTAGAACAGTCCGACTCATTGTCACTTCAATAAGAAACTGGTTTTTGGGAAGCTTCTTTGGATATAGCTGTTAAGTGAAGAAATCTTAAGGTTGAAATCTGCTAGGGGAACTTGGAAGCCTTCATCAGAGCCAGGAATTAATTATTAAATAGGGTGCATATTTTGAGTCTGAAAGCACCACTTGAGGCACGTGAGGACCATGGCATCTGAAACATCTCTGGCATACGCTTGAGAGCTGATTTGTGTGAGGCACTGCTTTTGTGGAAAGTGGATGAGCTACTCAGGAGCTCCCATGCCTACAGTTGCTTCAGAAGCCACTTTTTCATCCTGGTACAGAGTAGTCTGCAGTCTTTGCCTATTTAGTCATTTCTGTGTAACACAGACTTGAAATTCCTAGCTACATAACACCTACTCCAGATGCCATAGCCACAGCTTTCAGCATTAGGTAAATCTGTGAGATGGATTTATACTTCACTGTTGTCATCTGTCAGTAGCCGTAGACAATTCACTATCATCAGGCTAACTTGGTTTCCTAGTTCTGTTCTTGTGGCACAGCCAATTCCATTTCAGTGTGTATCAATTAAGGAGAGTATGCTCTAATAATATTTTACATTTACAGAGCACCTCTCATCCCAGAGTACTTTATAAATCATGTATATTCAACACCAGTGACCTTTCACAGTCCCTTGAGAGCCGGAAAGCAACCGTTTTACTAAAGCTATACAAACCATAGGAATTTTTTTCTCTGTAATGCTAGGGGGAATTTGTTAATTACAGAATGAATTACATGTTCCCTAAGCTGCAGGTTCGGTTTTTAAAGACCTTTATTGAACATTTCTTTGAGATGAGGTGCATGATCTTACATTTTGTGTACATCATGAACAAAGAGGTTATCTTTCCAAGACTGGACTCCTGCAAGCATTTCACTCTTGATTCTAAATGAATATAAAAGTATCACTACTTCTATACCTTGGCTGTCATTTTGTCTCTGAATTCTCACTTCTTCCTGCAGGATCTAGCCAAAATCCGCAGTTTTCATTCCTCCCTCAGATGCTGAGGATACTCCCATCTCAGCATGAGAGAAACAGCAAAATAGATACATCAGAAAATCTCTTTAATTTATTTTGAGGGATTAAAAAGATTTCAAAGGATCTTCTGGAGTGTCAAACTGGAGAAATTAAGTGTGGCTATGCAGTGGGCCAACATATGCAGAGAAGAGCAGAGCAAGGCTAAAGGAACAAGGAGGAGGAAGCTGATGGCGATGAATTAATTTTCATGGCATTCAGTGCCTCATCCCATAAATATTAAGAGGGCTGAAGCCTACTGAGATCAGTTGGCATCTGTCCCAGCAGCACTGCAGCCGTGGGGAATGGCAGCAGTTGATGAGGGAGCATGCGAGGTCTTTGATCTGCCGGGACATCCTTCTTGTGGTGTGTAGGGGCCCGGCTTACAGGCAGGACTACCTCCGTGGGGACAAGAGTCCCTCCATTTACTTGAAGAAAAAACTCCAGGAGAGTTATTTTCCTTCTTTTTAACGAACAAAGTAGATACGCAGCCTGGTCTACTACAGTATTTGGCAAACCAGCCATTCTGGGGGTTAATTTGGGACGTATTTAATATGTTGTTTTAAGCAGAAGGACAGCAACGTTTCTATTTTAGTTGTACAATTCAGTAAATGGATTACAAAACCACAGTTAACTGTGAATGCCATGGATGGTAACTCAGTTAATAGTAGATTAAAAGAATCTTTATGTTTCCAATGTATTGTTTTGCTATTTATCTCTCTTTGTAGCTTGTCTGGGTTTAATGTAGTTTATTCCATTTAAGGAGCATTACTGAGACAAACCCCATTAAAGCAGGCATTATAGTCCTTGTTTTGATTAGCACTCAAGGCCACTAGATAATGATACTTGGGAAAAAAAATCTCGTGTTTCTCATGGTCATTAGCACTCTGATCACCACCAACCTTCCTACAACAGTGTCGTTTCCTTTCTCTTCTTTAAATCCCAGAGACAACCGTGAATGCCTTTAATATGGTCTGTAACATTTGAACTGTAGCATTTATCTCAAGAATAACAATTCTTGTTCTCTCAGTTTTCATACTAGGAAGAAGTCAGTTCTTTGGATGTAAGACTTCTGGTCAAAACTATCTTTACTAGCTCATGTTTTGCAAAGTTATTTTATTGGGATGATTTTATTTCATCTTATTTTGTGATGAGGAGGCTTTCTAGACATTCAGATACATACATGTTCTTCTCAAACAACACCCTGACCAGAGAAAGACTTTTGCACCTCTCCTACCAAGATAGCGACCAATGTAGGACCATTTCAGTCCCAGATTGATACAGGCAATTAAAGTAATTTCTTCACATAACGTTTAAACCAGTGACATGTAATTCTGGGACAAAACCTCTCAGCACTTCTTTCCAACACTCATCTGCACTCAAAGGATGAGCAGCTGCTATTACGTGCTAATGTCTTTTGAGGGTGAGTGGACATTTAAGGACAAGTCATTAACTCTGTGCAAATGAGTGCATTTTCCATCCTAGTGTACAGAGTTGGCCTCACATGCTGTTGCCTTTACAGCTTTTAGTTTTATTAACCAAAAAGAAAAATGAGAAATGTTATGAATTTGATGAGTTGGGCTTAGCATCTTAAAAGATGGGGAATGTCCATAGATAATTGTCCACGCTCCACCTTACAGAGTGTGAAGTTTCAGGTCTCTAAGGGCAGAACGCTTACTGGCTGATAACAGTAACCCAACCAGCTCATTTTACCAGCATTGTCACACTTCACCTACTGTAAATGTACATCAGTGTACTGGATAAGAGGTGCTTACCCTACCATCTGTTCTTACTGACCAAAGTCGTCATGTGTTCTCGCTAACTTGCCAGCTCCAGGTGTGAGAGCCCAGCAGTCTCCTTAGATTGCTCATCAAAGCCTCAGAGCAGGCTGAATGCTTGTTTAGATGAATGTATTTGTATATAGAGATTAAAAACTGCTGCTTTTTGTTTCCTCTCTTCCTCCTGAAGAGGAAAAAAGTGCATTCATAAAATGGTATACCATACAGAGCTTTAGCTTTGGCTTGTAACTGCTGTGTTACTGCCATGTTTCTGGTTGTGGTTGTGATCCCCCAGTTCCTGCTCCGGTGTGCAGGGAACACACTGGGGATGAGTGGCCAGAAGTGACAACTGCATCATACTGCTTCTGCAAGCAGGGTTGGACTAGATGATCTCTAAAGGTCCCTTCCAACCCTACCATTCTGTGATTCTATGATATTAATTTATTGTGGTTTATTATTTATTATATTGTTGTTGGACTGTTTCATGTTTTTTCACAGATTGTTGGACTCCAAATGTTCTGAGCACAAAAGCCTCTTTTTTACCCTTTTATCGTATTGCAGCCTGAGCCACCTAATCTGTAATCCTTTGGTTTGGGCATTTTTTGATGAATTTTGCTCACTAGAGCATCCAGTTCTGCTCTATTCCTACTATTTGTTTTGTCTAGCCTTGCTCATAGTAGATAACTAATGTAGTAGTTAAAATACCATCATGTTAATGCTCTTTACTGGGGATGGAAACCTACTTGTCTCAGAAGCTGTTAAATGTGAACCAGGCTGAAGAATGAGCTTGAGATTGGAATAACACTGGATTAAGTATTCAACCAGTCACCACACATTTTTTCTGTTTCACTTAGATAGTTGTTGCAGCTAAATTACAAGACATCTCCCAATCCCTAAAGAACAGAAGACAACCAGATCACTGGAATATAGTCATAATAGAATCTGTTTTAAAAATATGTAAATCCTCACTTGTGAATTCCTGATAAACAGAGAATGAGTTCCCACAATTTATGATTTCTCCTTTTTTATTTTAATGTATATGTAATTTTAACTGTGAATGAGGCTTTACAAAAACAGAGGGACGCAGTCTTTGCCCTAAAGAGATTGTAGTGGATATTAGACACAACATATAACCAACGGTTTCAATAGACAAAGTAGGATTACACCAAGTAAAAATAGTTCATATTGTGTGTATATTTTATACATTGGGAATTTGTGATAATACAATTATTTGGAAAAGACCTGTTTGCCGTTGCTGAATGTGGTGATTAATAACAAAGCTCTGGAATAACAACATCATTAGTGTTTGCTGGTTTAAACCAGAAAACCTGAGACACTACTGACTAATCATTGCTTTCCTAAGGGCAATTTGATTGGAGAGCTGGATTTAATGGAGCAATATTCAGTGTCATATTTGACTTTCTAGATGCTGTGGCCTCCAAGGATCTTCATTCCGTTTTTAGACCCTTTTTTCATTTAGTGACATTGTTTGCCATCTGTGTTTTATTATACAATGCAGATAGAGCCTCTTGGAGGCTCTGTCAGGACTTCCACTCTCTTCACCATTGATTGTGGGTGCACAGTGGACTGAATTTTAAGTAATAGTGGCTGAATTTTAAGTAATAGTGGCTTACCCCATACATGTAGAACTCTTTTTCTACTATTTAGTTACATGGAAGTGTAATATTTTGTTTCTGGAAATAAGCTGTAATCATGCAGTACATCATTGTTTGTTTCTCAGCAGAAGAGGCAACCATCCTCACGTAAATACTGCATGTTCTTGTGTCAAATCCTCAGGCTTTAGTTTGACATTTGAATATCAAGACCTTTTGTTTAATGAGACTTGGGCTAACAAGCTGAGGTTTGGCCACTATTTCCAGAGCTCTGCTAACATCCTGCTGATCTCACCCCCACTACAGAAGAGAGGAGCAGGTAACACATTGACTATGGGAACAACATGGGCTTGGGGGAAAGGCAGGGGGCTGGAAACCTCCTCACCTTCTCAGCCCCTTTGGTGGGATGAGAGTTGGGTTTTTTATTTTCCCAGCAATTTGCTCAGGTGCGAAAGGGGGTTAGTGTACCTGCTCACCTACCCCACAGGATTCTGGTGTGGCTAATTAGTCAATATTTGCACAGCTCTGTAAAAATGCTTTAGAAGTGCCAATTATGAATTGTAATTATCTTGTGAAGAAGATTGTGAGTCTACGTTTGCATGTTGATTGAGGCCACAGGAGTAAGTCTTTCAAATAACAGCTCTTATTTAAATGCCTTACCTATTCCTTATCTCTTATTGTGTATATTTTTTTAGGGATGATGAGAAACATTAGTTTACCCTCAGGAAAGACCAGGTCTGACTGTTTTTAATAATGAGTTATGTACTTAATCACAGTAAGTAAATTTACAAACCAAGCAGGACACACTCAGAGATCGATTCTGTCTGTTCAGCAGATGGTTTTACACAATAGGCATCAGGACAAGCCTGCTGAGACTTTAAAACAAATACTTCTAAGTAACATTGCCATAAGCCTGTTAATACAGTGGCAATTCCTGTTTTAAACTCTGCAGAGCTCCTACTTTATTTATATCCCATCTATTTACTGAAGTGTAATAGATGTACGCTGGGAAGAGACTAAATCTCAGCAGATTTACACTGAAGGCTGACATTTAAGCATACTTTCACAAAATAGTGACTAATGCTTTGCAGTACCTGCAGGACACTCGGCTAGTTTTTTCATAGCAGCACACTGGCATTAAAGACAAAACAAGAATAGTCTACAAAAGAAATCCATGACTTGACTTACAATTTTTTAAATTCCGGGAATCTTCCTGTTGCAGCAAGAATTCTTTTGTGTTTTTCTTAAGATCCCTGCATTTTCTTGTAGCTTTATAAATATTGCTGATCTCTTTAAATGGATTTTTTTTTTAAAAGGCTTTATTGTTTATTCTACTTTTGTGTAAAACAGTTGGGCAATTAGTTGTCTGTAATACAGGTTTAATATTTTAGTGTGTATGTGAATGTTGCATTAAATAAAAAGAAGCCTAGAGTTGCATATAATCCCACAGAGGGGACCCTGTTCTGCCTGCAGTTATTTTATGACAGCAACTGGGAACAGAATTGGGCTAGAAGTTCCCTGCATACCTATCTCTTTGCAGTAACATAAAATTTTAATCGGGAAAAATTACAGGAAAGTTAATGCTTTGTTTAAAAATGTTCATGAGGGGAGAAAAACTTTTTTCCTCTGAATATAGATCCTTTTGATGGTTGCTAATCTGATGCTTACACTGGCATTCTGTAGCAGCGTAGAGATGTTTAAGGCAAGGTTGATATGAGCCCACACATTGATGCTTCAGTAGAGGAGCCTTAAATATTCATATGATGACCAGATTCATGTGGTTTTATTTCCTTCTTTTTATCTCTACCCAGAGTCCTAAGCAGCATCAGATAATTAAACATTATAGAGTCTGTGATAGCAAATGTTTCTGAATATCTGGACTTTAATTTTTTTGCCCTACCAGCTGTCAGGAGCGAGATGCTCTGGTATTGTTCTCCTTGTAGAGAAGTGTTCTGATATTAGATTAAAATGCTTCATCCCTGCCTAAATTCACAAGGCTTTGAGAGAAGGATTTGGTGCTAAGAGCATTCATCATTGTGTAGGAAATTGTAGAGGAAGGTGCTTTTATCTGTGTAACAATTAAGCAAGATGTTACTCATATGAGATTCAACTGCAAGTGAAAACAACTAAATTTAGACAAGTATCTGCAAGGCACATTCAAGTCTCTTTATAGTCATTGGAGATCAGAGCCCCCTTCAGCTGCCTATCCAATAAGAGATGGTGCCATTTGAGATGTCCTGGGACATTTCTCATAGTCTCTAACTGCTATTTGAGAAGCATGAGAGTTTTCTGTAGGTCCTGTGCCATGTTTGCCTACCAAATCCAGATGCAGGATTCATCTGAGTAAAGAGAGGGCACTGAATGCTCTTCTAAATGCCATAGGCTATGCCTCTTTGCCTCCAGCTGCCACTCCAGAAGGACACAAATCTCTTGAGTTCCTACCATTCTATGATTCTGTGATCAAGTTGTCCATCTCCATGGACATAGCTGCATAGCCTTCCAGATAGCTTGGATGTCCTTAGGCAACTCAAGTGATTCTAGCTGCCAACTGATTAGGCAACTAAATTACATCCCTGGGGGACTGTCAGCTGCATCCCTTGCAAAGCTCCATTGCCTGGTAGCCCTTAGGAGTGCAGGAGGCTCAGACATACCATTCACATGATGAGGCACATTGGGGCATCTCATGCATCTCATGATGGGTGGCTGACTCTCACCCATCACATCACATGTGTGCCATTTCACTGAGCTCACAGTACCACTGGGACTCATGTTGATAGGAAATGAAAAAAACTATGGAAGGGCTGAGAGGAAGAAAGGACAGAGAACTGTGTTTGCTGCCCATGTTACTGCTCTGCTGTGCTCTGTAAGTTGTCTGATGAGGCATACTGTGGATTTCACCCATGATCTCCCAGTCTTCCAGTCTCATTTGCAGAGCCACAGAACAGCAATGTGGGCAATCGAGCCAAGTCAGAAAGGGGCACCAGAGGGTAATCAGTGGCCCTGAGGGCTGATCACTGGGCAGAACCAACACAGTGGAATAAATTGTGCCTCCTGAAATGGGTCAAATGACTGTCCTTCTGAGACAGCAGTAGGTTCTGTATGGCAGCTGGCTCATTTTCTTCATCTGTTTGGTTCGACCTTTGATTTTTTCATTACCATTTTGCATTTTCCTTGCCTTTGCTTCACCTGCAGTTGCCAGCAGTACTGTCTTTGCCTATTAGCAGCATGTGCCAGCTGCTGTGCTTTTCTATGCGGATTTTGCTTGTGTTCTCGCCCCAAACCTTTTTGGTGCACGTCAGCATTTTATCTGTTTGCATGCACTAGGGAATGATAGGAGCCATGATCTATTTGGGTCAGTGCATGCCTGTGTATAACCATTCCAAAACGAGGGATTTTCTAAAAATAAATACTCCCTTACCAATCTGGTTCTCATTCTTGCCCACATAATATCTGTTAGCTTCCTTCTGCTTTTGTTTTAGACGTGTGAAACTAGGGTAAAGAGAGTGATGAGTTCTGTTGTCTTTGCTTTCTTCCAGACAAATTTGGTTTTCTCCTGTTCACTGAATAACTCATAGAAATACATAGCAAAGCAAGTAGTTTAGCAGCTGCCCCAAACCAAGGTCATATGTTACAAGTCAGATGAAAATTAAGAAAGGATTCCGTAAAAGGATGGTTATTTTTCTGAAAGTAGCACTTCGGTTTGGTGCCGTGTCTAAGTAAATGCAGAGCTGTATGACCTTTGCTCTTCAGGCAGCCAGTTCATCATAGTTGAGAAAATCTTTCAACAGCAAAAAAATTAATTTACGGTTGCTGCTATCAAATAAACCTGTAAATGTTTCAGCTTTCGATAGCTAATGGTCACCCTCTTGATTTGTGAATGGTTTCTTTGAAAACTGTATTGCTTTATAATAAAACTGTCTCCCTAAGCAATGGAAAAGAATTAATGAAAGGTTTGTTCACCATGTAGCATTAGGTTATCTTTTAAAATGAGCCACGTTCAGAGAGGTGTTACAGCAAGCCTGAACATGGCAAAGAACAAAGATAAAGTAGATGAAATCCAGACTGCTTGGTGAAGGAAAGTCAGACCTGTAAATTTATAATTATAAGTTGTATAATGGCTGGGGCATGTATTGTAGCTGTATATGTTCTTGAGCTGACTTATTATTATTACATGTATGTTTGTGTTTTGACTATTACTTAATGTTATTTGTCACATTTTAGGTAAGCAGGCCTGTAACTTAATTACTATCATTTCATTCTCTGAGAGAGTGTTTTCAGGTATTTATTGTCATCTGTTCTTTGTATTTCTGACATGCCTTGGCCTTTCTAACCACTTGGATATCCTAACATTAATGGGCCATAACCAAAGTAATCAATAGATGATACTATCAGTACTGGTAATTTTATAAGGAATTTGTGTGAGTGGTATATTATTATAGAAAAATAATTCAGGGAGGAAGAAGTAAAGCCAGACTGGCTATTGATTGTGTAAAGTGATGTGATGTTCTGCTGCTCTTGCCTACCAGCAATTGCTTCTCTGTCATTATGCTTTAGCAGCTCGTAACTCAAAGTAATAGCAAACCTTTTTGCAGGAGGCGTATTTGCCCTTCTCTCTGTAGTGCTACCCATATTGTGATGCTTCCTGCTAAAATAATGCTAATGATAGTAACATGGGAAAGCACAGAGGCAGGGGAAGTCTCGCAGCGTTAGTGATGCTTAAATTGCAGAAAAATTGATACCAAGAGGCAGCGAAAAGAATAGAGAAAGGGGGGGAAATCATTTTTTTTAGTCATTTGTTATTCAACAAATTCAAGTTTACAAGCTGTAGGCCAAATTCTGTCTTCTGATTCTTGTGTAGGTGCAAGAGGGATGTATTTTTATACGGGATCATGATTTATTCATGTTAAGGACATATTCTGTTTATACCAAGTTCAAAATTGCAAAGTGCTAGTTAGTAGATGACATTCAGACTCGAGATTTCCCTTTAAACAATGTGATATGGATTTTTTTGAAGTTCATTTCCCTTCACAGACAGTTTCCTCCCAAAAGTATCCAGCAGTCAGGAGAAAGAACCCAAACTGTGATAGGCAACTGCATTTGCTGGGTATGTAAATGCAGTGTTCATAGATAGCTTCATGGAGAGTTTGTTTCCCACAGTGTATGAACCAAAGATCTCCATTAAATCGAGAAGGGGAAGACCTGGTTTTCATTAGCTGTGAAGACTTTCAGAATTACATTAGTTGCAGTTCATTAGATCTTATAATTGTATTTGCTGTGTGTCATGATGAGGGAGTGAGGGGTTTGGGTGTGCATGGGGGGAACCCAGCTTGTAGATCATTCCCACAGGGCCCATGATTGGCCTCTGCTGCCTCAGTCCATCAAGATTAAGCCCAGAGTTTTGTATCTCCCTCTCTGCAGCAGGAGAGCAGGCAGATAAAATGCACCATGTGCCAGGACATCAGTGTAGGGGCAGGAAGCAGTTGATTTTTTTGCCCCGCTATCCCACACTGCTCCAGCTGGCAAGGTGGGCAGTTCCTGCACCTCAGTGCGGAGGTGAAGCTGCAGGATATACTGTACTGTCACAGGCAAATGGTGTTTTCATTTATCATGGCTCTCCTTCCAATGGAAGCTATGAAGTCTTCAGAGTGGCTGTAAACTCTTCAGAAGATATAGACAAGGAAGGAGTGGCTGTGCTATAGCTCTCTATGTTGGACAGTGTTTTGATTGTCTAGAGCTTAATGATGGTCACAATGGGGTGGAGTGTTAATGGGTAACAGTCAGGGGGAAGGTGAACAAGACAAATATGAGTGGGAGTCTGTTATAGACAACCCAACCAGGATGAAGAGGTACATGAAATATTCTATAAGCAGCTCAGAGAAATCTCACGATCACTAACCCTTGTTCTTGTGGAGGGCTTTGACTTAACAGATATCTGCTGGAATTACAATACAGAAGACAGGGAAAAGTCAAGGAGTGTGTGGAAATAACTTCCTCACACAGCTGATGAGGAAGACAGCTAAGGAAGGCACTCTGCTCTACTTCTTTGGGAACAGGGAAGTACTTCTGAGTGATGTGATGGTTGGAGGCTGTGTCAGGGACAGTGATTGTGAAATGATAGAGTTCTCAATTCTTGGAGAAGTAAGTAGAGAGGTCAGCAGAACTGCTACCTTAGACTTCTGGAGGGCAGACTTTGACCTGTTTAGGAAGTTGGTCACCACACTTCCTTAGGAGGCAGTCCTGAAGGGCAAAGGGTTTCAGGAAGGCTAGACATTTTCAAGAAGGAAATCTTAAAGGCACAGAAGCAGGCTGTCCCCACATGCCAAAAGACAAGCTGATGAGAAGACCAGACTAACTGAACAGAGAGCTTTGCTGGAACTCAGGAAAAAAAAAAAGGAGAGTACATGACCTTTGGAAGAAGGAGCAGGCAACCCTTAGAATCATAGAGTGATAGGGGTTGGAAGGGACCTTTAGAGATCATCGAGGGAGAAAATGTGAAGAGACGAAGCTCAACTAGAACTTAAGCCGTAAAAGACAATTAAAAATGTTTCTATAAATACATTGGCAACAAAAAGAGGGCTAAGAACAATCTCTTCATCTCTTATTGGATGCGAGAGGAACCATAGTGACTAAGGATGAGGAAAAGGCTGAGGTACTTAATGCCTTCTTTACCTTGGTCTTTAACAGTGAGACCAGTTATTCTCTTGAGTTCCCAGCCCTCTCAGCTAGAAGACAGGGACAGGGAACTGAATGAAGCCCCCATAATCCAAGGGGAAATAGTACACCACTTAGACACACACAAGTCTATCGAGTGGGATGGGATCCACCTGAAGGTGCTGAGGGAGCTGGCCAAAGTGCTTGCCAAGCCACTCTGCATCATCTACCAGCAGTTCTGGCTCACTGGGGAGGTCCAGCAGCAAATGTAACGTCCATCTACAAGAAGGAATGAAAAGGGAACCTGGAAACTACAGGCCTGTCAACCTGACCTTGGTGCCAAGGAAAGTTATGTAGCAGATCATTTTGAGTGCTGTGATGTAGCATGTACAGGACAACCAGGTGATCAGGCCCAGTCGGCATGGCTTTATGAAAGGCAAGTCCTATTTGACTGATGTCATCTCCTTCCATGACAAGGTTTAGTGGGTCTGGGAAGGTAGTGATTTTCCACAGCAGCTCCTGCAGTGCTGTGCTTACTGTTGGTATCACTATTATGACTACCGCTCGCACAGCATCAGGGCTGTCCCTCCAGCATTCCTTCCCCCACCTTCACCAATAGCTGTGGGTGAGCACAATCTTGGGAGGGACCACGGCCAGAACAGCTGACCCAGGCTGACCAAGGAGATATTCCATACCAGTCAGCTCAGTAATATAAACTGGGGGAGAGGGGCAGGAAGGAGAGGCAAGATTCATTTTTGGCCTTCCAAAAGCAACCACTACGCGTACTGAAGCCCTGCTTCTCGGGAGGTGGCCGGACATCGCTGCTGATGGGAAGTAGAGAGTAACAGCTTTATTTGCTTTTGCTTCGCTTCTCACCTGCACAGCTTTGCTGCTTCTTTATTAAACTGCTTTTAACTCAACCCACGAGACTCTCATCCTATTTTCTCCCCTTCCCTGGCTTGCTGAGGAGGTGAGTGATAGAGCAGTGTGGTGGGCACCTGGCATCCAGCTAGGGTCAAACTACCACACAAGGTGACTCAATGAATGAGATAAAGGCTGTGGATGTTGTCTAGCTGGATTTTAGTAAAGCCTTTGACACTTTCCCACAGCATCCTCCTGGAGAAACTGACTGGTCGTGACTTGGACAGATGTACCCTTCATCAGGTGGAAAACTGTCTGGATGACTGGGCCCAGAGAATGCTGGTGAATGGAGTTAAATCCAGTTGGTGTCCAATCACCAGTAGTGCTCCTTAGGGCTCAGTGTTGGAGCCTGTTCTGTTTAACATCTTCATCAACGATGTGGATGAGGGGATCAAGTGCACCCTCAGTGAGTTTGCAGATGTTGATCTGCCTAAGGGCAGAAAGGCTCTTCAGAGGGACCTGAACAGACTGGATCGATGGGCCAAGGCCAACTGTATGAGGTTCAACAAGGCCAAGTGCCAGGTCCTGCACTTGGGACAGGTTGGGCCACAACAACCCCATGCAATGCTACAGGCTTGGGGCAGAGTGGCTGGAAAAGGAGGAAAAGGATCTGGGGATGTTGGTCAATAGATGAATGTAAGCCAGTAGTGTGGCCAAGAAGGCCAATGGCATCCTGGCTTGTATCACAAATAGTGTGGCCAGCAGGACCAGGGAAATGATTGTCCCACCGAACTGAGGTTCTGGTGGTGGGGCTGCACCTGAAATACCGTGTTCAATTCTGGGCCCCTCACTGTAAAAAGGACATTGAATGTGTCCAGAGATTGGCAACGAAGATGGTGAAGGGTCTGGAGAACAAGCCTTATGAGGTATGGCTGAGGGAGTTGGGGCTGTCTACGAACATCGTTTAGTGGTGAATGTGGTAGTGCTACAGTAATAGTTGGATTTGATGATCTTAAAGGTCCTAAAGGACTCTGTGATAGGACAAAATGACATCATTATGCTACTGTAGGAAAGAAATTGCAACAAAATTTTGCAACAATGTAAGGCCACCTGGTCTGTCAGTGCTACTCCCACTGCACAAAGGCTTAGCCACATTTTCTCTTGTGATGTGTCAACCAAAGAAGTTACCTCAAAAGAGTGTGTCTGAAGACCTTTTGCAGCAGGTCACCACACATTAACCTCTCCTGCTTTTGTCCATAATTTGTGGGTATCTCCTTTCCTAATTCTAGGTGCCTGAAAATTCATGGGTCTGTAAGAGTAGACTAGGTGTCATCTAGTCTCTTCTACCTTTGAAGGTACTCTTCACAAGCAGAAGTGAGTCTTTAATGACTATGTGGAGCGTATAGGCAGACAATTTAGATTACTTTTGGATGACTGAAGTTAAGACAGCACATTCCCTCAAGGACCACAAGTTTGTCTTTCCAACTTGAAGGAGAAAAGGAAGATCATGTAGATGCAGCACTGGCTGGGATCACCAGGTGTCTGGGATCAGTTCTCATCTCCGCCAAAGAGCTGTTTAAAAACTGACGAATCCTTCTTTCTCTTGGACTTTTTTTTTTTTTCATGAAAAAAAGTTATTTACATAGGGATTCTGTCATGTGCTGCTTTGGTCTTGTCCAGGTAAAATGTAAACTCAGTCGCCCAGAGCAGGGACTGTTTCCAGCAATGAAGAAAGCCCTGCATATATGCACCAAATATAGAAGAACAGCTGCCATTCCTAAGGAAATACAAATGCTAAAGAGTTGAAAAATACTTTATTGAATCAATTAGAGTGAATAACAAGAAATTTGAGTTTGACATAGCTCTTCACCTCTACAAAGTATATCACAAGGTGAACACTGTTTTCTTAAAATTAGTCTGTCACTAAGTTAAATGACTGATTATTGCCTTTCTTGCTGTGGGATATTACACAACTCAATTCTCACTAATTCTTTTTGCTTCAACATTATTTAATCTTACATGTAACAGGCGCTTCTGATGTAATTTGTGCTCTGCCTCCAAGGACCATCACTCAGCTTCCCTCGTACACTTCTGTCTTCCAGACTTTTATATCTATAGATTTCATACTAGCATTGGCACTCAGCAGACTGGAATATTTAGATTTTAAAATCTTTTGCTTAGATTTTTGAAAATGTGAGTCGTTTTGATGTGCTTCATTACAGAGGGAATGCCCGCTCAAGGGCCATTAAAAGGATGTAGTGTCCTTACAGTTAGATCCATGGCATTTTTAAAATTTCTCAGTTTAGGTAGAGTTAATCTCACTGCAAGTACCAGAATTGTAGCAACCTAGAAGTTAAGTAACAATAGAAGTTATTTAGCCTTCTCCTGTGATGGTAACAGAAGTTAGATGTCTCAGATGGGATCCCACAGATAGCATCTAGGTGAAGAAAAGCCTGTATTTAAAGATGTAAACATACAGAAATTGAATCCTGCTCTAAGGAGGAGTCTTGCTTTTCTAAAATAACTTTTTTTAAGTCCCACTTCTTTAGCAACTTTTCATTGAGGCCAATCAGAGCATTGTGTTTTGCTGCTGCATATTTTTAAGTCTTCTGTATTTTTATAAGTTCAAAGCCCTTTGGAAATGGGAAGTATCCTCTGGAAAAGTACTATCTGTCCATTGTGTTTCATGGGCCTGATTCAAACACCAGTTTGAGAACAAGTACAATTGTCATGTATATTGGAAGTCTTTTAAGTCAGCTGACTGAGGCAATCTCTGTGCAGTATCTGTGACTGTCCACTTCCCAGGCTAGAGGGAATTTCTCTGTTATTTCCGTTATTACCTGAGTTAGCAAAAGGGTTGCCCCAAGTGCTGTTGCACCGCAAAGGCTGGAAGGGGACTTGACATGCTAGAATTACATAAACAGCAAAGTGCAATTATAAACAGGCTGTGTCTAATACAAAATAGCATCTAGTTCCAGGCAAAGCAAAGCTATCGGGAGGAGTTGTGTCAGAGACAGAAAACACTTCACAAAGACAGCTTTCATTTCTATATGCTCTGAAGTATGCAGTAATCGTGGTCTAATTACCTCACTGCAGCCAGAAAGCAATATGGGATATTGTGGGGGTGTGGGAAAGAGCATAATATGCTACAATTAAGCTGTAATCTTTGGCATGGTCACTCGTCAGATAAAGCTTTCTGCTGTTGCATTCAAGACAGTCATTATTTGGCTGCTAAAGCCTGGGGAAAATATGTGGTGGTGTTCCTAGGAGCTGTTTCACAAAGTCTTCATTATTGATTTCTTCTTCAGCAGCTGGGCAAGCCCAGCTGATGCTCTGCGTTTACGGTTTCTCTGTTTCTCCCTATTTGTGCTGAGGGGCGTTGTACTGCTGGGAGTGAAATGGGTGTGACACTACTACCCACTGTGGAATGAATTTGTGAGCTCTAAGTTAGTAGTTTAAAAACCTGTTTACTCAGAACCTGATCTATAATGGCAGATACCTTTGGCAGAGATTTGTGAGCCTGTGGCTTACACACAGAAGGACCTGGTGAATGTAGCAAACAAACGTGCTAACTACTTGAGAAGTTAGGGGAATAATTATGCACATGCAGTAACCCCAGGATGCAGGCTGTATTTCACTGGGATGTAATCATGTTCACACACAATTATTCTCACATTCCTTCGAAAATCCACTTTTACTGTCTGCTGAGAAAACCTCACTGGTGACATCTTTTATTTTCTAAAATTCTCCACCGTTTTATCCGCTGCCTCGGAGCAAGCTCTTGAATTCACACTCTTAATTGTTCATACTCCTGTCTGGATTCTTCCCACTTTCCTAAATGTCTTTCTGAGGAGAGGCAGCCTACAGTGCAGACGCATGTGGAATTGCTAAAATTCTAGGAGGGGTGGAGCGAAGAGAATGGAAAGAGAAGTCAGGTCAACTTTGAATGCGTTGACCTTTAGGTGATGTAGTCTGACAAGGCATGACTGGATTGATTGCAGTATGAATGCAGATTGTGGTGTAGATCAGCAGTTACTGCTGCAAAAGCCTTTTAAAATTTTTCTGCAATGCTAGAGATAGATGCTTTCAGACACTCAGTTTCTCTTTAGGAGATATTAAGACTTAGAAGGGGTTAAAAGTGACTGGTGGTTTGAGACTGTTCAGTTTTGTCTTAGATCTGCTTTTGTATTATAGAGACACACACACATCCTTTGATAAGCCAGCTGTCATTTCTGTAAAAGTAGATACAGTGGAGAATTAGATGAGAACCTCATTACTCTGCTGCTACACAAAGCAGAAACGTGAACTGTTTTGAAGGTTTACAGTATGGACAGTCTCTGCAAGGCTTGTCTGACAGCCTGCAACAGCACCACAGTCCATGTCAGTAATTCCTTCCAGCATCAGGCTTTCAGGAGCAGATCTTAATTATGTGCACATCTGGTCTCTTGCAGTAGTTCTTCCCTGCTTGGAATAAGATATTCTTGTTTAATCTGTTGTAGGGAAGGATTTGTTCTGATTTAGTGCACAGGAACCCCAAAAGTGAATTGCAAATAGGTACTGCATGAGAAGGGTGATCTTGCTGTTAAGATTTGTATAGTTCAGTACTGGATCTACATGTAAACAGCTAGAAGGCAAAACAAGGCAATGCAGACACGGACACAGTAATGTGAAATGTTCTTGCAGCTTTATTTTTACAGTGCATTTGCACAGACTTCACAATCTTGCTTCTGTTGCACTCGGGGAGGTTTAGAGGAATAACTTTTTCACTGAGAAGGTTATTAAACATTGGAATGGGCTGCCCAGGGAGGTGGTTGAGTCACCATCCCTGGAGATATTCAAAAGATGCATAGATAAGGTGCTGAGGGATATGGTTTAGTTTGGTGATGGGCCTGGCAGTGTGAGGTTAGGGGCTGGACTTAATGACTTTAAAGGTCTTTTCCAACTGTATAAATTCTGTGATTCTATGGTATTAGCAGAGATTTTACCAAGCAGGACCTCAGTCCAGGAAGCAGTCTTGTAGCCTGTTGCCTCCAGAAGGATTTAGTCACTATTGCTCTTATGTACCTTGCACCAATTTAAAGCAAGAGTCACAGAATCACACAGAACAGTAGAGATTGGAAGGTACCTCTAAAGGTCATTGGCAGTAAAAGAAAGATTAGGGTGAATGTGGGCCCGCTAATAAACACAGAGGGTGCCCTAGTGACCGAGGATGCAGAGAAGGCCGAACTGCCGAATGCCTTCTTTGCTTCAGTCTTTATGGCCAAGGCCAGCCCTTGGGAAGCCCAGTCCAGCAAGGATAGTAGGATGGCCTGGACAGCAGAGGACTTGCCCTGGGTGAAAGATGAAGAGGTTAAAGACTTGTTGGCCAAGCTTAAGGCTCATAAGTCAATGGGTCCTGATGGGATGCATCCGAGGGTGCTGAGGGAGCTGGCTGATGTGATTGCTAAGCCTGTCTCCATCATTTTTGAACAATCATGGAGGACAGGTGAGGTGCCTGGGGACTGGAGAAAGGCCAATGTCAATCCAGTCTTCAAAAAGGGCAGGAAGGACAACCCAGGAAACTACAGGCCAGTCAGCCTCACCTCCATCCTTGGAAAAGTGATGGAACAACTCATCCTGAATGTCATCACTAGAACATATGAAGGATAAGATGGTTATCAGGGGGAGACAACATGGTTTCACCAAGGGGAAATCCTGTTTGACCAACCTGATAGCCTTCCATGAGTGCATAACCGGCTGGCTAGATGAGGGGAGAGCAGCGGATGTCATCTACCTTGACTTCAGCAAGGCTTTTGACACTGTCTCCCTCAACATCCTCATCAGAAAGCTCAAGCAGTGTGGCTTGGATGAGTGGACAGTGAGGTGGATCGAGAGCTGCCTGAATGACAGAGCCCAGAGGGGGGTGATCAATGGCACAGAATTGAGTTGGAGACCTGTGGCCAGTGGAGTTCCACTGGGATCGGTTCTGGGGCCAATCTTGTTCAACATCTTCATTAACAACCTGGATGAGGGGACAGAGTGTACCCTCAGCAAGTTGGCTGATGACACCAAACTGGGAGGACTGGCTGATTCCCCAGAAGGCTGTGCTGCCATTCAGTGGGATCTCGACCGGCTTGAGAGTTGGGCAGAGAGGAACCTCGTGAGGTTCAACAAGGACAAATGCAGAGTTCTGCACCTGGGGAGGAACAACCCCATGCACCAGTACAGGCTGTGGAGTGAACTGCTGAAGAGCAGCTCTGCAGAGAGAGACCTGGGAGTCCTGATTGATAATAAACTAAACGTGAGCCAGCAATGTGCCCTCGTGGCCAAGGCCAATGGCATCCTGGGATGCATCAAGAAGAGTGTGGCCAGCAGGTCAAGGGAGGTTCTGCTCTCCCTCTACTCTGCCCTGGTGAGGCCTCATCTGGAGTCCTGTGTCCAGTTCTGGGCTCCTCAGCTCAAGAGGGACAGGGAAGTGCTGGAGAGAGTCCAGCACAGGGCCACCAAGATGATCAGGGGACTGGAGCATCTTTCATATGAGGAAAGACTGTGGGAACTGGGGCTGTTTAGTCTGGAGAAGAGGAGATTGAGGGGAGATCTTATTAACATTTATAAATATGTAAAGGGTGGGTGTCAGGAGGTTGGGACATCCCTTTTTTCTATAGTAGATAGTAACAGGACAAGGGGTAATGGGATGAAGCTGGAACACAAAATGTTCCACTTAAATATAAGAAAAAACTATTTCACTGTTCAGGTGAGGGAGCAGTGGCACAGGCTGCCCAGAGGGGTTGTGGAGTCTCCTTCCTTGGAGGTCTTCAAGACCCGCCTGGACATGTTCCTATGTGACATGATCTAGGTGAACCTGCTTCTGCAGGAGGATTGGACTAGATGATCTCTAAAGGTCCCTTCCAAGCCCTACCATTCTATGATTCTATGATCTAGTCCAACTCCCCAAAGGATAATGTTTGTGCATTCAGACTGTTCCATAGTATCATCTATTTTAATAGCAGTGCCTGAGAATTGTCAGAACTTTCTCTTTTTGATAAAATTTCAACATCTTTACACTGAATTTATTAGGTACTCATCCATAGTCATTGCTATTTTAATTCTTAATATAGTTTTTGTCACCTATAGCCAAGGTGATTGCCCATGCTGCAAACAACACTGGGAAATGGGAAAGAGACGAGAGCTGGGCACTGGTGAGAGAAGCTGGAGTGGTTAGAAAGCCTAGGATGTGTGTGATGGAGGAGTACTGAGAGAAGAGGAGCTGGAGCACAGGGAGGTCAAGGTCAAAAGGACCCACTGTTACCAGATTCTCACTCTTGAGATATGAAGAATCTGGATTTACCAGGTTAGAACAGCATAAAGCATAATTTTGGTTGCGGAAAAATGGATTTTTTTCCTCAACTAATGGAAAGCACAGCTCAGGAACTACTACTAGAGGACCGTACAGTCACCATTCCGTGGGGAGTAAAAAAGTTTAACATTATAGACTGTGCCATGCCATCTGGCTGCAGTACAGGACAGTTATTCACAACATGTTTAATTTACTGCTATGGATGTAACCTTAATGTTCAGAGCACAAATCCTGTCAACTTCTGCAGGCAGGCAGGACCTGCATGGGAGAAATGTGATACTAAATAACATAGTTGTGAAAAGTTTGGCCCAAGTATTTTGCACACACAGCGACAAATGCAGCCCTGATAGCATCACAAAATTTGAGTGTAACTCCGTATCAGTTTGTGCTGTCAGGAATTCACCAGCTGTGGCGAGCTACGGAAAGGAGACAGGCAGGAGCTGCCTCCAGCTGCTCTGCCGTTAAAGCATGCTGAGGACACGTGGTGGAAAAGGTTAGAAAACAGACTCATTTTGAAATAAAAACATTTAGAGAGATCTGTTTGGGTGAAGGAAGGGTGCTTTAAGTTCATTTCATTAACTCAGTTCACCATAGTGCTTCATTTTTCCTGTCAGCAGCATTATGTTTCCATGCATGCAGACAACAGTCCCGACAAACAGTTCTGGATTGAGTGAAGTGTGTCTGCCATGTCCTCCCTCTTCTCTAAATCAAACATGTAGTTTGGTGTGACCTCTAGTTGGTGCAGGAGCTGCGGTAATGGATTGCCTCCCCTCAGGTGTTTTCTTTAGGGCAGCCTGAGGATGTTATATACAAGTGAGATGCTCAGTCCTTGGGCACTTGCAGATAGATTGGGCCTGCTGATGCCTGAGCTGTGTCTGAAGTTGCAGAGGGAATTTTCTGGAGAGGGAGTAGGGCAATAGGACCTCCTTAGGTCTCCTGTAGGACTTCACAGAGAAAGTCTGTTTTCAGTATTTGGAGGAACAGAAGGTAAAAGGAACAGCATGCACAGATGTTACTCAGACCTGGAGGACTGTTTATGCCACTGCCTGTTTGTTGTAGCCCAGGTTTCTGTTCCATTTTTGTGTCTGAATGACAGGATCTGCAAGTGGATGTAGACCAAAGGGCATTAGTTTCATACTTTTCAGCTCCTGTCTCAGTTCCACATATCTTGCATTTGACCATTTTCCGGTTTAACACAGTTGTCTGGTGGCATGCTACTAGACAAAGAAAAATTTCCTACTCTACTCTTCCTCTCAGTTTGGGGTTGAGGGGATCTTCTCAACCGGGTGATATGACTGATCTGTTTTGCAGTTTAGCAGCAGATAACTCAAGGCACTGGAAACAGGAGGGGTGGGAAGGGAAGGAGGGCAGTAGGAGACCAAGCAGCCTGAGACAGAGCCCTGTAACCAAAGCTCAGCACGGAGGTGAGCATGTTAAGCTCCTGGGCAGCGTCCCTGTTAGCTGAATCCAGCCTGACAGCCCAGGATAGGGACTTGCGATCCCACAGCCATCCCTGATTCTCTCCTGTCCTGTCGCATTTGGCTTCTCACATTCAAAGTTGCTCAGTTGTCAAAACAATTTCTTCCCTTGCCTATGCTCCATCTATAATTCATTAAGAAAAGCAGAGGTGAAGCTGTTGGCTTTTACCACTCTTGTGCCTCTGGAAAGTATGGACTGAGCATAGTTTGCAACAGGACATGAATGGCCAGTTGTAAAACCAAGAAACTAAGGGGAAGGTGATGGGAGAGGGACATGCTGCCATCTCCTGCCAGGCCTCCCAGGCCACTGGGGCATGGCAGCTACCTCTCACAAAGCACATTCCCTACACATCACCGTCAGCTCAGGTGGACCTGTGCTCAGAAACCCCAGATCCTGGACCTGAAACATGCTGGATCCATCCATTCCCAGGCTTCAGAGAAGTTCAAGTCTCAGTCCAAGCTTTTGCTCACTAGTTGAAATTGTCATTCCATGTGCTTCCTAAAAGTGCATCCTGGATCTTATGTGCAAAACTGCATCACTCCAAACACAGTTTTTTATCCTTCAGTTTGGCAACAAATTTGCACTTCCATGTCCTACACTCCCATCAATGCTGATTCAGATTGAACTGCTTTAACGCTGCTTTATCCCTGAAACATTTGTAAGGAAAAATAACACAATGTTCACCACGAAAAGAGGAGTCGTGCAGCGAAATATTCGTCTTCTTGAAACTGCAAATGGAATTGTTCATTTAAGTGCAATTTTAAGGAAATGGCGACAGGCCTTAAGTACCATATGGGTTCCACTAATATCTCAAGAACAGGAGAAAGTTGCCACAAGAAGGAGAAATTTTATTCAGTACAGTGTAAGGATTAGTTTTCTGAACTGACAGTGTCTTTGAAACGCAAACACAGACTATGGTTTCCGTTTTGCCTTTGATGAAAAGAAATGTTTTCTTATTCAGGTTTTCCAAGCCTGTCTCTATTACTCCGTTTTGGAGTTCGACATCACCAGCTACTTGTGTGGAGATTTATGTGGAAAGGGTACAATGAAAGAAATCTTCGTCCTAAAAAGATCATCGCATATGAAAAAAGAAACCTTCAACAGTTCAATTGACTGTTATTCTGCCACAGCGATGCCCCTCTGGAAGGTCTGGCAGCCTTTCAAGGGTAGAGGTAGGACTTTTTTCAGGCCCGGCTGATGAAGGGCCCTGTGTGAGCTCAGTGTTTAGCCGCCGGGTTTGCTTTCAGATCGCACGGATCTCTGTCCCCGAAAGGAGAGACTCACCAGAGGGCAGCACTGTATCACTTTTTATTGCAAAAGCTGGCGTTAACCATTTCAGCTGTCTGAGAGCTTTCCGAAATTAGCTGCTTGTTGTTCCACGGTTATGATTGCAAATGAGTTTCTCTCCAAAGCTCGTCTCTGAAACATCTCCAAAATCCATTCCCTTAGGCATACATTAACATTTTAGTGTCTGGACATTCACCAAATGGAAGCAGAGGGAGTCCAGACAGTTGTATTTTCAATGTTATCTCTGTGCCAGGTTTCTGTCCAGGGCTGCTCAGGGCAGCTGGTGTGTGTTTGTCCAGCGTCAAGTATTTCAGCAGCTCTCCTGTTAAAGGTGTTAAAGGCACCGAGTGAATGCTATTTCAACCTCATAGTTTGGGAAGCATTAAGGAGTAGGAGTAAGCCCTCGGATGGCACTTGGTGAGAAGGGTTCACAAAGGGTGAATGTAGGCATGGGATTTTTTTGTATCATAGTTATATTTACTTCCATTTGTCCTGTATGCTGAGTAGCTTCTAGGTCCTTTAGCACTCATGCCAAATTCTTGCTGTTATTGGAGCTAAGAGGAGTCACAGATCACATCTTGCCTGCGCAGCTTCCCTGACGCAGGACTTCATCTGTCATCAGTCTCTCCCAGTTTATTACTCTGTTCTGCTTGCACAGGTAATTGCTGTCTCCGGCAGTTGCCTCCTCTGGTTCAAGTGCCACTGTACTTTTCCAGCCTTTTCCGACCTCTTTCTCTCAGTTTACAGTCAAAGCTTCTGAATTCTTGCTCTTTTGCTGTAGATTAACTACATCTTCTATCCTTGGTCATTCTCTTTGGTCCATTTGGCTTCTGCCTGGTAGGATGTGTAGCTTCATGTGTAGCTTCAGTCTTGCACTTCACTCCTGGCATTCACATGTAGGTTTCCTCAGTTCTCTCCCTCTGATCTCACTCCTTTTTAAGCTCAATCTCAACTCCATCTACTCCTGCTCATCTCAACACTTCCTAACTCTGTACTGAAGTCTTCAAAGATGCAGCTTTTCTATGAGGCCGCTCCCCATGCATCCTTAGCTTTCCTTAGCTCAAATACTTTTCTTTAAATGCCAGCAGCCTTAAGAATATATGTGTAGAATAAAAGAATAACTTTTCCTACCATATTAGCTTTTGGTACATTACTTACTCTTCTAAGAGAAATGTAGTATTGTTCTACAGAGTAGGTATAAAATTGTTAACTTAATAGTAGAAGTAATTTAAATTGTATCTTTAAAGACAATTTCATATCTCCTTAAAAAAAAAAAAGGTTACTACCTTTTAAGAAAAGAGAAAAATATTCTGAAATGCCTGTTTTTTTCCCTTATCTTTGCCTGATGTCTTGGGGGGAAAGAAAAAGAGGTTTCTGTTTTATTTGCATTCTGTCTTGTTGTTTCTTGGGCAAAACTAAGGAAGAAAAGACAACAAAAATGCTGAAAAAATATTTGATTCATTTTCTTCACTTTTCATTTTTATTTCATCCTTTTTTTTTCCAAGGAAGGAAAAAGTTGATTTTTTTAAAAAAAAGCAAAAGGATGGGAAAAGAGGAAGGGAAAAGATCTTTTATGAATATTTTTTTCAAAGCTTTAACAGGGCAGAAAATGTCCTTGAAGTTTTATAAAAAAGAAAAGATTAATAGAAAAATACTTTCTATTCAAACCCCTTAACAAAGGTTTGGAGCTAGTTAAGGCAGCCAGTGCAGTGTGCTTTGTAGCATTTTCTAATGGATTCCTCTACAGGAATCCATCCCAGTGCATGATGCCCTTGCACCTCATCAGAGAAGTCTTTGCAGGCATTACACCAAGTTTTTTCCTGACTAAGTCTGATTCCACTTCTCTTAAGGTCTTTCTATTTCATGGTCAGTGATGTGACTATGACTCAATGTAGAAATAACCTGAGTTTTGCTTTAAAATACGGATGAGGCAGGGCTGTATCCGATTCACATTTGCACTGTACATCACTTTTAGAGTGGTCTGCCATTGCTTTTAATGTTTAGTTGTAAAAGCTCTACCAAGATGACCACAGAGGCACGCTGCTTGGCAGCAGTGGTCTCCAAAGGGCAGTCGCTCTTTAGTATCAGTGCTCAAGGTTACCACCAGTAAGACATGTCTGTGCTTTGGCAAGGTGTGCAACACCTACTTTTCTCATTCTGGATATTTATGGGTTTAGAACAGTTACAGATTATCTGGCTGTCCTCTAACTTGGATATCTAGAAATATTTAACTGTAGTTTGAAGGTTGTTTTTCCAGGATTGGCAACTTTTTCTGTCTTTTGTTTCTTTCTTCCAAAGTTCTTGCAGTGCTATTAAATATCTGAAAGTATGTAGGTGGGCCTGCTTGAGCAGGGGGCTTTGACTAGATGATCTCTAGAGGTCCCTTCCAACCCCTACCATTCTGTGATTCTGTGGGGGGGAAAAAGCATGCTTTTATCCACCATAGATAAAGTAGTTCTTCTTGGAAGGTGTGTAGAAGTCTGATAAATAATAGAAACCAATGAGCCCATTTTTTGTAGGAACAGAAATGTTACTTGTAAGCACTACCCAGTCGTATAGCTTAGTTGTTAAGTTCATTCTGTTGACTTTTCCTTTGATGGGAATGGCTTTTTTCTGGAAATTAATCTTTTTTCCTCATAAAATTTTAAGAACAAAATGGTGACATGGTATTTTTTATACAGATATGATATTAGTACCTAATTGAATTTACTGTTACGAAGTATGCTTGTGCTACAAGGCAAACAAAGTATATGTACGTACATATTTCATGTATAAACATATAAATAAGAAAATACATGCATAAAATTAAAGTAAGTGTTAGTGGATTGACGTTATTCAATCAAATGTTTGTGCTACTTGTCCATTCCCAAAAGATAACTGCTTATTTCTTAGCCATTGTATTCTATTCCACTGCTTATCAATCTTGAAGTCTGGCTGAAAGCCTGTAAACAGACTTTTTGTAACCTGTTCCTAAATTACAGAGAAATTGATATCTCCAGCAGTGCAGAATGAATGACTTCTTTTTAATTTTGCTATGTCCACTAAGTATTACATTAAAAACTTGTATAAAATTTCAGACTGTATTGTGCACTAAAGCTTATATGTTGTAAATACCGTTTACTGGGGATATTTCTCCAGGAGCTGCCATGCTGTAGCAAAAACTGTTTATTCAGGTTCTACTTTTGTTATTCGTTGTTTTCTTAGGCTCAGGTGGCAATTAGGCATTATTAGGAGCAATTAGGTATTATTAGTTTCCAGACATGCTAGTAAGAAAATAAACATTTCACATAGAAATAAGTTTAGATCTGATCTGCTATGAGAAAGGTTTTTGTGGTATTCCTTCGAAGTGTGGCTGTACTTTAAGCACTGAATGATGTGCAGGCAGGAGACATTGAGGAGAAGAGGTGAACGCTTGCTGCAGCTGGTCTTGGCTTATTAACTTTGCAGAAATTTTAGCTGGTTTTGGAAGCTGAGTTTTCAAATAAGTTAAGTACACTACTACTTAATCACTACAAAGTAGACTACTTTGTGCCTTGAAATGAATTTATAAACTTCCTCAAAGTATGAGTGCAGAGATACAGTACTACCTTTAATTCATGTTGCAATGGTAGATAGGTAACAGCTTGTGTTAATATTTGACAAGGCTTGTTACATGTCACCCTCAGAAAGGTAGCTGAAAACCTCTTTGGCTGGCTTGTAGTTTAAACTGGGATTTTTTGTAAGATCTGAATTTGAAAATCTCTCCTGCCAGATTTGTAGCTGTCGGATTTGTTACCTTCAAAAACTGCATTTACCTCTAATAGTGTTTTTCTTTCTGCAGAATCAGAAGGCGCCCACAGCACAGATGCCAGCCTTCTCCAAGGGGTAACCTCTTCATCCCTGAGTGACGCCAGCTCCTGCTAGTACCATGGGGCCAGAGGGTGGTTTCATAGGCAGTGGACAGATCCACATCATCCTGTGGGGAAGTTTGGCAGCCATGACAGCACTCCTGTTCCTCACCTTCCTCATCTTTCTGTGCTCCAGCTGCAACAGGTAAGGCTCGGGATCTTAGCAGGCAGTAACGGTTCTTAGGTCAAGTACTGGGAGGACTGAAATAGATTTACTGATAACTGATTAGCAAGGAGTAATGAGGATTTGGGTCCAGAAATTAAAAAAAAATACAATATGAAATCTGTTTTCAGAGCAAACCTGAATTTGAACTGTTCTGTTCATTCTAAAGTATTCTTTTTATTTTCTTCTGCTATGGAGGAAAAGCACTGTTGTGTTTGCTAGGTGCTCTGTCCTAAGCTGAAGCCTGGAGCACAAGTGGACACTGACTGTTAGCAGATAACACTGTTAACTTGAAACTGAGGACATTAGGTAGGATAAACAGGACCAAAAAAGTATAGATAAAAAAGGAAAGGAAAATTATTTCTGTGTATTTGAGCTTTGCTTTGGCCATTCCTGAAGACTAGGGAATTGATCCTGCCTTTGAAGCCAGAATGAGTAAGAATCAAGCAGTGAATTACTAATTAATGTCTTGTACTCATGCCTTGTCCTTATTTTTTTTCTCCATAAGAGGGTTCAGTTTCACCGATAAAGGGACTTCTCCTAATTTTGCTTATTCACATTTCAAGGCCCCTTCAAGGCATATAGGCTAAGCCCCACTGATTGAACAGGGAAGCTGCCTTTCCACCAGATCAGGCCACTCAGACCCTCCTCAATGAGAAGCAGGACTGCTGTTGTCTGTATCGCTACATTTTGCCAGCATAGCTCAATCAGCCAAGTGTACAGGGGAAAAAAACCAACTACCCATAACTCAATACAGCAGCACAATCTTTGTTTTGGACCCTTACGCCTGTAGGAGCTTGTTCTTTCATGTTCTTTCAGCCATTCAACATTGAGAGTATTGAGGAAGCTGTTCAGCCATAAAATAATCTATATTGGCACAAGATATGTCTACAGTGGAAGACCTTGTTTTTCAGCAGGATTTCTCTAATGCCCACATCACAAAAAACAGTCATGGGACAGACCAAACCCCAGAATTTGGTTGAAGCCCTAAAAAGCATTAAGTTGGAACTTGTAATTTCATGTGATTCTGGATAAATGCTGTTTGTAAGCCATTAGGTGACATTTCAGCATCTTCCTATTGGTCACAGTTTCCTGTGATATTTGTGTAAAAATAGTGAAAGATTTATTTTTTTTCTTTTAAAGGTATAAAACTTATTTGAAAAATCCTTCAGCCCACAAGTCATTCGGTAGGTCAGGCTGTTTAGGCATAAATGCAATTATGTAAAATGTATGCCTATCTACTCTTCAGAAATGTTTGAGGACATGGAAAACTGAACACAATCTACTCTTTCTAAAATGTCAGAGTTGGAAAAACTTCCAAAAAGGAAAATAAGTATGTGTAGATTTTAACTCTGCTCTGAACTGGTGCAGCCTTACTTGCTCCATTTTCTTATTTCTCAATTAGGTAGAATTTTAACAATTACTAATGTGGGAAGTACAGATTTTAGAAGCAGCGCAGGTTTCTTATTGTCCATATTTTCTCACCTTTTTACTTGACTTTTCATCTAGGGGAAGGACTATTAGTACTTTAAGCCTATAGTTTACGACAGTAATTCAGCATAAGAGCTGTATTTCAAAAATGATAAAAACAGGAAACATGATCCATAATTTGAGTCCTGTGAAGTAGCCAGTGAATCAAGATTCATTTTAAAAGGAAGGCCTCTGCTGCTATGAAATTGGTAGTCCTTCTTGAACTGCTCATGCTTATTGTTAGTTAGAACTAGCATCCTGACTGGGAGTAGGCTGGATGGCTCTTGTGGGGCTTTTCCAGTTCTTCACAGGATAAGCACCTTTTCCTGATGCAGTTTAAGAAATTCCCCAGGTAGTCTGTCATCAAAAACATGTCTCTCATGTATCTCTGAGCATTGCAGGTATTAAATAAAGGATAATATTTTGATTACCATCAGTTACTCCATACTGTCTTCTGACACTGAAGGAGAAAAAGGTTTGTATGTGTTTGTTGTAACTCTTCAGATGTATTTATCACCACCCTGCCTTGATGGTGACCATACACAGTCATAAATTTCTGTTATTCTATTTTCAATGTTATTGTGAATCACAGTTCTGTTCCCTGCAGGGGTGTAAGGTCTGTTAATGATTGATTTGTATATTAGTGATAGCTTTAGTAACAGTTCATGTATCATTTTCATTAAGGGAAAAGAAGGCCAAACATCAGAATGGAGATCATGAAAATCTGATGAATGTGGTAAGTATTTGTTTCTTGGCAGCTTGTGTCTGTCTTGTGGTTGGCCTGTACCAAGCTCCTTGCAGAATACTGTAGATTAGAAAACATCTCAGAACTATGGAGATGGTTGAGAAAGGAATACTTTAAAAGTTGCAGAACAGGAAGGGGAGGAGAACATGTGTAGATCCCGATAACCTGCACTTTCTCAGTGCCCTTTCTGACACTGTTGTACTCCCAGTCTCTTGCCCTTCTCTCACTCCATTGGCAGCACCAGTGCAATGTACCCGTTGTCAGCTGCTGCCTTCTTGTGGGTAAAAGCCATGTAATTCATGACTATTACCATAAAGGTTGGAAGGGAGATCACTCTGGAAATTCTTGCATCTATTTGCTTTAACATCTGTAAACACAGGCACCTGAATTTTTGAGCGTAGTCGGTATGGTTTGACCTTCCCACCAATAAAACCTGTGAGTCAGAGCTCCCAAGATCAGAACTAAATTCATCACCTACTTATTTATACAAACATTTATTTTCATCCCATGATCACATCTCGCTAATTTGTGTTGCAGCCTTCTGACAAGGAGGTGTTCAGCCATTCGATCACAAGTTCTGCAACAGAGCCGCCGCCGAGCAGTGACCAGAACGGGGCACTCAGCAACGGCGATGGTGAGGAGCGCAGCCCCCACGGGTGTGACACCAGTGGCATCAGCCCCCTGCTCACAGCTCACACCTTAGCTGCACACGGGTTTCAGGGTTCTAGCCATCAGCTTTCCCAGCACACAGTCATGCTATTCCTCCGAGTACCGTGTGTTTCCCCCCTGCTCGCCTCTGGAGGTCTGATCCCAGATCAGATGCTGTTCCCAGGGCAGTGGCTGGGCATGCAGTGCCCTGGAGGGCTGTCAGTCTTCTCTTCACACAGGGCGTAAGTCACACAAAAATTACAGTCGAGTTTAAAAAGGCAGTGAGCACATTTACCTTGCTGTGAAGTCAGCAGTCCCTCCCATGGAGATGTTGGCCTTTTGGGCTGCATCTCCCTGCCAGGTATGTTCTGGCACAGCCCTGCACCTCAGCTCCCAGTCCTCTCTGCCAGCCAACACTGGGAAGGTGCCAGGGTCCTCCTCTGGGTGACCAAGCTATGCCTGCAGACTGACCAGGCCATCAGGCAAAGGCTGCAGCATTCTCTAATCTCAGCCAGCTATGGAATTGGGATGTGACCAGAAGGTGCAGTTGTACCTTGGAGCTTCACTCCTGGATGCTGTGGAAATATTTCAGGACCTCTTCTAAGGACTACAGCTTTGGATCACAGTCCTGTGCTGTGTGAGGCTGCCACTTGTATTTATGAATTTTAGAAAACAGGCAACATGAATAGGCGCTTTTTTTTTCCCCTTTCCTGAACACTCAAAATGATTCACAATGAAGTGGCACTGGAAAATATTTTACTCAGCTGCACCTAAAAATAAACTCAGTCTCAGCTTAGAGCCACTGAGAGCCAACTGTTGTCTCCACACAAGGCAGCAATACCATGGGCTGTTCTTGTCATCTTGTACCTCCTCATCTTTCTGTGCAGCCAGAAGCGAAGCTATTTGGTCTTTAACCCTCAGAGACAAGTATCCAAAGGCGTTTTTAAACTTTGTTTTTGCAGCTAATCACTGCTCCCATCTGTTAGCATACTGGTATGTAAGTGTGTGGCTTACCAGGGGACCTGATGTGCAAAGCCCTGCAGAAGGGAAGCATTTCTCTTTCCCACAAGTCACCATACATGCAGCTGTCGAAGCTGCTACTAAAAGGCATGCTGTCAACCAGCTGATAGTTTTCAGACTGTACAACAGTCCTTCTGAATAACAGGAATCAATGTTCTTTAATTTCTTATTTATGCTTTATGTGTTATTTTTGTTAATAGTTCCTTCTTTGGCTGTTTCTGTTAGCCTTTTGAGCAGGTGCAGGCCTATGGAAGCAGCACCATCAAATGATGGGTTTTTTCCTTTACCCAACCTGCCAACATTGTGTTTATCTATGCCAACTCCTTATCTACACCAACCATTTCTGTGTCACAACCAGAAGAGCACAGAAATGTGAGCTGTCATTACTTCTGATTATGTAGGCTGGTTCATCATATTCCCCAGGAAGTCTGCAGGTATCCTGGGTAGTGTAGACATCTTGAGTCCTAGTCAGGATGCAATAGGACACCTCCTCCTATTCCACCTGTGCCTTCCCAGTTGTATGCAGGAGTCAAGTGAAAGAAGAATGTTTTCCTTTTCTTCTCCTCCCATCTCCCATTCAGACAATGATTACCATCTTATATCTCCAGTTCCCTCCTGAGTTTTGCTGTCAGGGTGTGGCTCCTTGCAGGTGCTGACTGTGGGTCTGCATGGCCTGCACACAAGAGAAGGCAAAGTCCATGACAACCACCAAATCAAGGATACTGATTGCTTTGGCAACAGTGGATGTTATCATGACAAATGCACTGAAGGAAATAGAGGAGTGGGTTGATTTTGCTGAGAGAGTATCACAGAAACTCTTAAGTAAGCCATTCAGAAGTGATTTTTCAAATTAATGATGTCACCTAAAGTTACATACCATATACTACCTGAAACATGCTTTTATGTGCCTATGTGTACATTCCTGAATGCAGGCAGTTGTCATATGTGTGCACTGTAAGATGAAAAGTCCCATGGATTTTGGTCTCTAATACTCTCTAGCGACAGTGACATGTGACCCAATTCTGAGATTTAAAATAACATGTTCTGCCTAACACTACTTTCTGAAGTCTAGTCTTCTCTTTTGTGCATATGGCTGGCTCGTTAGTAGGTTGTCAGCCTACATTATGTGCTGCGAGACTAAGAGAAGTATGGCATAGGCTTCCAGTGAGGAGCTTCTGGTGTAGCATGCAGTGAGGCTGACTGCAGGGGGCTGAGCGAGGTGTGATTCAGACAAGAATTTGGCCAGCATGTTAAACAAGGTGAGGGCTGGGTAGGGGGGAGGCAAGAACACTTTCCTTTTTGATTCCAAAGGACAGGGAAATGGAAAGAGTAAAATATAATAAAGCTTCTTCTAAAGGCACTTGGTTCAAAGTCTCCGACCAGCATTCCCCACCTGAGGCTACTGAGAAGTCTGTAAGCATTCCATCTAAGAGAGAGCAGCTGAACATCCTTGCACACCTGCATCTGCCTGCACATCTGTTCACTGGGAATGCTGTCGCTGTGTAACGTGACTTGGAGGTGCAGAGAGTGTTTAAGATCATGTGTGAAAGATATTTTAGCAGTAGGGTATGGAAATCTCTGTAACTGAAACCTTCTGATGCATAAGAAAGTGTGACAACCACCAGACGTTTCCCAGTGTTAGTATTTGTATCCTTTCCAATGAGACACAAAACCAAAGTGATGTAGAGAGCCCCAGCTCACAGTAATAGTTACACATTTGTTTTAAATACATCTTTATCATTTTCTCTAGTGCTCTCAGAGGACAGCACGACTGCCTGTATCCAGCCTTATGAAGAAGTGCAGACGTCCATCTCTGATCTGCTAGATCCACAGGATAGTCTTGGAAAGTCTATAAAATGTCACCAGAGCCGGGAACTACCCAGTATTCCCCCTAACCCCACCATGGAAACCATCATCTCAGCTAGAAATGCAGAGAATTATCAAGGTCTTGGAATGGAAGGGCCTTACGAGGTCTTAAAAGACAGCTCCTCTCAGGAGAACATAGTTGAAGACTGCTTGTATGAAACTGTGAAGGAAATTAAAGATGTTGGAGCAGTAGCCAACATGGAAGGGAGCTGTACCAGCAAATCAAAGCCTCCGCTGACAGTTCCTGAAGGTCAGAATCAGATTCCTGAGCGCAGAATTGAATCAGCAGAATATGCATCTGTTGACCGAAATAAAAAGAGTCGCCAAAGTGCTAATTCAGAAAGCCCTCTTGACAACACACCAGAGGTAGAGGATGAGCTTCCCCCTCCAGTACCCATGAAACTTCTCGATGAAAATGAGAATGTGCAAGAAAAAGAAGTGGAAGAAGAAGTGACAGAAGGAGCAAGTAGACCAGAGAAGGTAAATACTGCAAATGCTTGTCAAAGAGCCAAATGATTATAGAGAACATATGGGTGGGAGAGAGAGGACCTTTTTCTTCTGAAATTAAAAAAAAAAAGCCAAGGGAAAAAAAACAAAACAAAACACAAAAGCTCAAGGTGATGCAAGACTGTAAAATGTGGACAAATGAAAATGTGCAGTGGTTTTCTTGCATTATAGGCATATGCTCATTCTATTCCAGCCTGTGTTTTGGAAGGCTTTTCCCAGATATTATCCAGACATTGCACAGGAGGCCTCTGCTTCTTTGTTTAATGGTATTGTACTTGTGGGAACTATTAAGATAGGTACACAGCATCTCTGTCAGCATCTGTGTCTTGTTCAGAATCCTCCCTTTGTTTTTTTCTAATGAAACTTTCATTTACGAACAGGAGGGGGGCCATTCTTGGTGGATGCCCTAATTTCAGATTGGCCTCCATTGTTGGGCCATGTTGACTTAGCTGTGTGTTAGGCATCTGCTCAGAGCGCATCTCTGTAGGAGGGAGAAGCAGAGATGGCAACTGTTGGCTTTTCTGTTTGTCACATTCTGTATGTCACACATAAACAGAGTAATGAATTTCTATGTGCTGAAGTCATGGCTAAAAGTTATGTTTTCTCAGCAGCTTATTCTTTCTCCCAGCCTCGGGACAAGTTAGTGGTGAACTCCGTGAAAAATAGAATGATGACATTTCCAACAAGTTATTTTCCAGTTTTCAGTTTTTCACCAGAAGTAATTTTAAGGATGCTTTCAGATCACTGCACAGAGTTTCATGAACCGTTGAGTTTGCATTCTTCAGGACTAGTTTAGATAACTTAATTGTGAGTGAAAGAACTATGATTTTAGCAGATTAGTATAATTTTGGTGCCAGAGTCATCAAGTAATAGTAGGTATTGATGGAAATTTCTAAAAAATCCTTAAGATGCCACGTGACATTGTAATGTAAACATTTACCTCAAAAATCAGAGCAGAGTTGAGGTATTGTTACTTGTTTCTGGTTATTCTCTTATTTAAAGTATTTCAGTAATCCGGGCAAAGGGCAGACAAATATCTTGTTAAATAATCAGCAAACCACATAACATAAAGCACAATAGCATTCAAGTAAATAAGCTGAAGACTACTCAGAAAAAATGTTTGTGTAGACTCTTCAGTGCATGTACTTATAAATAATGAGCTCGTTAAGTAAAAAAAATAAGATGTGGTTGTCAGCAATAATCCCCCCAACACTCTCCCCTCCCAAATTCGGGCCATATGTAATTTCTAATTAAACTTTTAGAGAAACAGCTTTCTGTCTCAGTGACATTTTTCCTACCAGGTGTGAAAAGACTTGCAGAAAATCATCGCATTTCCCAGGCACCAATACAAAGGAAAATCATTTGCTGCTCTGTAGCTCCCCAGCACACCGTGTATACAGTGTCAGTAACTGCAAGGAGTAGGAATTTATTAAAATGGTTCAGGTTTTGAAGGATTAAGAGATGACACACACAATCCCCTAAGTGCCAGAAAAAAAAGGTGTTTGTCTAATTAAAATTTATTCAGAGCTAAAGCCATCCTGAGCTAAAGCTTCGGCAGCATCAGATCACTCCCACGTTGGCTGCTAGGTACATGCATTATGCATCGAAGCGCGTGCCTGTCCTGTCCTTGAGAGCTACAGCTGCAGCAGAGTTGGAAATGGTAATTGATGGAATATATAAATGTCATTACTGTTGGCATTGTGTGGGGAGCTGGTTGCAGGATTGGTTTTCTGTTGTGATGATGATAATTTTTGCCCATTTTGCTGCTCCAAACATGGCAGAGCGACGCCTGTTTCTTCCCATGCGGCAACCAAAACCAAGATGCTTATGGAAATGCATGTTCTACTGATAGTATTTTTAGTTAAACTGACTTCATGGGTGTCTCTCTTTGCTCTGTGTCTTGTGAGGCTACTTTGCTGCCTTGCTTAGCGTGATGCCTGATTCCCATCCTGTCCTAACCGTGATGAAGAGAGAGGTTGGGCCTAAGTCACGCAAGTCTCTGACTACAATCAGGCTTTGCTTTAGTAGGGCACAAAGAAGGGACAGGCAGGGAGGCTGCTTGTGTCACTGATACTTGTACCTGCCAACAGACAGAGAACAGATCACGTCCAGGTTGTTTCAATCTCTCACCCTGTAAACCAGGACAGCCAGGATGATCCTCAGCCCATGCCAGCTCTTGAAGCACACTCATTTTGGAGAGACCTAGGTGGACCACACCAGAGACCATTCCAGTATATAACAGCAAGAAAAGTGTAAAAGATCCTTTCCAGAGCCAGATATACAATAAATGGGTGAAAATTAATTACCTAAATTGATTCTTGGCTGAGACACTGCCAAATCCTTTGAAAGTTTTTGGTGAAGAAAGGCACCTTTAATAGCACGATGCCTCTTACAGGCCTAAATCCCCTGCAAAAACGTGAGTGTAGTTCTTCTAATAAAACTGGAGAGGTAGAATAGTTTTTCTTCAGTTCTTCCTTTTTAATTTAAAAAAAAAAAAAAAAAAAGAAGGAGGTACAGATCTCCTTTTTCACTCAAGTCTTTCCAGAGTGAGCATTGGTAGAAATGCTCTCCATATGTATGTCTGGCTGCTGCCATCTGATTTCAGATTTGTGTGGCCTGAGGGTGGGCAAAGCATCTTACACAAATGCACCAGAGCACAGTTGTCTTGTTCTGGCGCCTGAGTCAGAAGCAGCAACTGAGCCAAAGAGCAAAATATCAAGTGTGGTCAAGGAACAAAATTAAAGTGGAAGGCAAATAAGAACTCACACTGTTTGTGTTGCTGCTGTTGAGGTTTCAAGCATACTAGATACAAAATGCTTAGGAGCATGTATTTTTTTTCAGTATCCAAGATGACAATAGGTTTCAAACTTGACGTGGCACTGGTTCCACCTTTAGAAGAAAGGACGCTAGGTCCCAGGGAAACAAGAACAGGATTGACAACACCCTGGGGCATTTGTCAATACTTGGGTGGGAAACTGTAGAAGGGGTCCTTACACATAGTGCTTATAGATACACTGGTAAGAGAAAATAACTTCACTCAGTATTTTTGCAAGCTCATGTTTGTTCTAATGCGTGAGGATGAAATTAGTAACTTAATCCTCAATAAAAAAAATAAGAAAGGCTAAACTGAGCTTTGCTGTAATGAAGCAGATCTAGTAAGGGGCCAAAACACCTTTGAACTACTTTTTCTCTTTTGGTGAACAAAAGAAACCACAGGTGAAAGAGCACATTCTCCAGGGTGGGAGAAAGAAGCAAGGGAGTTGTTAGGGGTGAGGGAAGCCCCCTAGGAAGCAGCAGGCAGACTTCAGTATGGTTTGGGTCAGGATCTTCCTCAGAAGTGCCCCAGGGGTTTGAAGCTTGGTATTTACCGGAAATAAAAACACCAAGAAAAATGAAAGTAGGAAAGCATCTGTTGTAATACACTTCTGTGGAAAAAAAAAACCAGAAGCCTCATGTGTATAATGTGTGCCTGGAAGTGTTATTTGATTGACCGTACTAAAACCAGCTCTACTTCTCCACCTTGATCTGCATGGGAGGAGGTCTGAAGTATTTTAGGTGGAGAATTTGTGTGAAACACCAAAAAATGTCCTCACAAACAGTGCTGGAAGGCTCCCTGTGAATCACTGTGGAGCAGGAGTCCAGCAAAGCCTTCTCACCCCAGGGAGGAGGAATCACAGGACTGCTGTGAGGCAGCCAGGATCTTTGTTGCCACAAAGGTCATAAGACAGTTTTCATAACAGCAAAATGCTTTTTCCCCCAATGGCTTCATGACCTAGTTTGTCTATGACACTTTTATGTGCTTGAAATCAGACCTCCATCCTTAGTGACTTTTCTATGTCCACTGGATCCAGCCAGATGTTGGGGGTTGAGCTGCCTGCCTCAGGGTGGGCTGCAGCGGATCTTTTCAACGTTCATGTGCTGAGGGATGTGAGGCAGTGCTGCTGTGCACCTCTGCACAGCTGTGTCCTTTCTTGGAGGAGGACACAGCACCTCTGGTGCAGCACTTCCAGGATACACTGGATGAAGGACAGTCATTGTCAGGAGGATGCCAATTGAGTATTATTCTTTTGTCATCTAAAAGCATATCTGAAAATCACATGGAAGGCCAAGTAGTGTGTCACAACAGCTGACTTTTAAGTGTTTGAAATCCTTTGCAGACTCTTTTATGCTTCATTAGATGTGTAAAGGCAGGGATACAGTGGAGCAGAGTTGGTTCTAACCATTATATTATTTGTACCCTTTTCAGGTCAGGACAAGAGCAGATACATTAAAAACCTCTACTAACCTCAGGGCTGTTATCTCCAGAGATGTACTCTGGATATATTAGCTCTGTAAAACAGAAGTAGTGAGCATATGACTATAAAATATAATGTATTGATTGTAATGGGAAGGTTTTATTATAGGTTTCACACTGTTGACTGGTAATAAGCCTTTTCTTTCTTCCTTCCTTTTTTACAGAGGCTTAGTTCTATGTCTTACAAGTCTCGAGAGGAAGATCCATCTCTTACAGAAGACGAGGTAAGTTTCTTGCATGAAATTCAATAAGTAACTAGAGACCTTTTTTCAGGCAGAAATTAGCATAAGCTGTGCATGATTAAGCAGGATCTAAGAAAGGTGAAATTCTTCTGAAGAGAAAATGAAAGCCATAGTTTCTCTGCACAGAGTTTGTATTGCCGCGTTCCTAAAATCAGAAGTATTCTGGCATAAGGCTACATCAGTCCAACAGGTTAAAAAGTGATGTCAGAAAATAACGAGAGGCCATAATTACTTAATCATTAGAGCAGCTTCTTGATTTGGGTGACAAGCTGTACTTGAGAATTAAAGTGTGTGGTGCAGTTGACATGCTGGAGGGAAGAGATACCATCCAGAGGCAGACTTCAAGAGGTGAGCCTGTGCAAACCTCATGAGGTTCAACAAGGCCAAGTGCAAGGTCCTGCACATGAGTCAGGACAATCCCATGCACAAATATAGGCTGGGCAGTGAGTGAACTGAGGGCAGCCCTGTGGGGGTGGAGTGGGGGTGTTGGTGGATAAAAAACTGACCATGAGACTTCAGTGTGTGCTTACAGCCCACAGAGCCAACCATATCCTGGGCTGCATCAAAAACAGCGTGGCCAGTGGGTCGAGGGAGGTGATTCTCACCCTCTACTGTGCCTTGGCGAGACCCACCTGGCTCTCAGGTCCCCAACATAAGAAGGACATGAACCTGTTGGACTGAGTCCAGAGGAGGGCCGTGAAGGAGGTCAGAGGGCTGGAGCACCTCTGCTATGCAGGCAAGCTGAGAGAGTTGAGGTTGTTCAGCCTGAAGAAGGCCGTGAGGAGACCTTATAGTAGCCTTCAGTACCTAAAGGGAGCCAACAAGAAAGCTGTAGAGGGACTTTTCACAAGGGTATGTAGTGATAGGACAAGAGGTAATGGTTTTAAACTGAAACAAGGTAGATTTATATTACAAGTAAGGAAGTTTTTATTCATTGTGAGAGTGGTGAGGCACTGGCACAGGTAGTCCGAAGAGGTTCTGTCCTTGGCAGGGGAATTGGAACTAGATGATCTTTAAAGGTCTCTTCCAACCCAAAGCATTCTGTGATTCTGTGAATCAGCAGCCTTTTGAAACATGCTCCACCTTCCCATGCAAAGTGTCTGAGGCTCGGGGAAATAAACAGAAGCCCAAGAAAAGTACATAACATAAACTGTTGTTTAAAATGCCTGTTAGTCAATTGAGGAGACTGAAACAAAGCTAGAAAAGTTAAACAGAAATAAGGTTGTTTGTGATCATCTGGCATGTACACCTGTGCAATTTATAAATACATTCTCTGGACTTAGAAATAAGCAAACACTTGTCAATGGGATGAGTGAGCTAGTGCTTTCTGTTGTGATTTAATGCTGGAAAAGGATAAAGTATGGATGAGCAGAAAAGCCATTTTTTGTTTGATTGGCTGAAATCAGTAAAAAGTAAGTTTTGCCATCTGCAATTGGATGTCTCTATAAAAATATACAACTAAAAACACAGAGCTAACAGAAATAATCCGGTTCATCTGCATCAGTCAGTGTTGCTTAATGGTAATGGACATTTCCATGTCAATCTACTACTTCAATTGGATTGATAAAAATCCAGAGTGGCCTTGTGTGCTTGGGAAAGACTTCAAATGTAACAGAGGAGCCATGCTGCAGTTGCAATATTAGGTACCAGCGAAGCAGTGCAGGGAATTTCAGAGGCCTGCCCTGTGCAAGGAGAAGTATCCACTTGGATGGGGAGAGGGAGTCAAGAGTGAGGACATGAGCAGAAGGACATGTGTGGATGGAGGCTTCTCCTTCACCTCTTCGTTAAGGGCCTCTTTTGTGTAGTTTTTTATGCACACGGCCTCCACAGAGGATATTTTTAGAGCTGGGAGTGAGACTCCAGCTCGCTCTTTTGTGTTTATAGTAGATGAGAGGTTTCAGTTTCTAGTCTTAAGCTCTGATACATAGTGACTAAGATGCAGCTCCTCTTTCTAGGCAGAGCTGAGTCAGCAGAATAGACCTTGCCTATTAACATCAGCACTATTTGATATTTTCTGGTGTAGGTAGCTTATCTCCTGATTTTTAATGTTCTCTTCACATGACTTGGTGCCTCCTTGGTCCAACAAATAACTACTCTCCTATCCAAGTGTCTCTAAAAACAGAAAAGTAGCTACTGCCATTAAAAGTAATAAGTTCTAAAACCCCAAGGACTAGTCAGAATCCTTCTCCTACATTACAGCAGCCTGGTCATCCCTTGGATGTCATTCTCCCCCTTGTGCCCAAGCTGGCTCTAGGACCACAGCAAAACTTGCAAGAGCTCCTGCTCACAAAGCCATTACCTTTTGTCCTAGGTCTAATTTGCCTGCAGGAAATTTATGTTCAAAGAATGTTCACATTTATAAACTTGTTTTACAAAGTGTTTTACATAGCATTATTTTCTGAAAGAAAATCATTTTATAAATGCATGTCAGAAAAGAATCTGTAAGAAATCCTCTTTGTTTTGGAGAGAAAGAACATGTTTTCATCACAAGATCCTGTCTTTTCCCGAGTCATGGAGGTGTTTGTAGTGGAAGGGGTATGGACTGGCAGACAAGCTTTATGCCATGCTTCAATACTGAGCAGGTGTCTTCTTTTCCTAGATCTCAGCCATGTACTCATCGGTGAGTAAGCCAGGACAGGCCATCAAGGCGCTGGATTCTCCATACACCTGTATTCAAGAAATTGCATCTCAGAGGTCCCCATCTGTTTGCAGCGGCCTCTATGCAAGCGTAAAGGACTTTGAAAACACCCTAAATATTACCACAGTGCCTCAGTCAGTGGACAGACCAAACGGGGAGCTGGAGCCTGACTATGAAGCTATCCAATCAGTGAGTCAAGAAGAGGACAGGACCTTGTCTGTGCCTAACACAAACTACACTGCTCTTTCAGGAGAGAATGACTATGAGAGCATAGGGGACTTGCAGCACCACAGGGATTTCACCAGACTTTAACTCCTCCGGCAGGCAAATTTCTCTGCTGGTATTTTCAAAGGAACATGTGAAACGTGGAGAAGAAAGTGCTTCTCATTTTGAGGTACAAAGCTAAGTAGAGAACAAAAGTTGTGAAGAAGCAGCCTGGGTTTCAGCCAGGGTGTGATACACGCTAGGTTATTCTGGGTGGGGGACAGAAGCTCACAGGAAAGGGTACGTCAGGTTAGAATGGCGGCCAGGACCACGTGAAGTCTTCTTTATTGTTAGCTCCAAGATGACCACTAATTTGGTAAGGAGTGCCCTGCTTGTTGTCCCAGGATTGGATACCAAAAAGACTGCCTTTATACAGAGCTAGCGTTTCATTTTAAGAGATTATTTTATGTCCCTTGCTTCAAAATGTTTTGCAAGCATCATTTTTCACTCAAGTTTGGGCATCCACAATGTTGAGCAAGTCACGGATCATTGTACCTCAACTCAGACTTACTTTGCAGGGCTGGGGAAGGTGTGCTCACTTCTATGTCTTTTGGGGACCTCATTCATTGCAACTAAAGTGCAAACAGCAGTACTTCACAAGGAACCTACTACTTGAATGAATTCTGTCAGCTTTGCTGTTGTTGGGTTTTTTTTAATGTCAAGGGATGTAGCATGTGACTTGCAATATTTGAGATGTGCACTGGTATTGGTAGGTTTTTGGTTCGATTACTTGTGAAACACCACTTTACAGTGGCGGGTGGCACCCTTGGCGTTCCTGCTCCGCTCCCCTCGTGTGCACACGTGCATCGACGCAGTCACAGAGCAGGAAACTGTCATGTTGCAAAATGAATGCGTTGACGTAATATTGAGTCTGACCTTAACGGCACTGAGTCATTTTTTTGAAGAATTTTGCCCTTTTTTAAGGCTTAAAGTATTTTAATATGTTTGTCTAATGTACTGTGTAGGACAATCTCTGTACTGTGTTGAGTGATATTTTTTATTTTTACAACCTATTTTTCATCTTCAAAATTTTTGTAGATTAACTTGCTGACTTATGTAACAGGAGGAACTCCATTCTTTCCTTGGGCTTTATTTGGTTTGCCTTTATGAGTTTTTTTCCTATTTCAGAAGGGTGTAAATGAACAATTGCCTCTCTTTTTTGTGTATGTCTTCTTGGGCAGGGATGTGGAACACGCCTTGCTGGTTTTAAATTCAAAATAGCAGAGCCTATGTAAAAGAACACTGCCACAGGGCGACACAAGAGGCAGAACTGGCAGTGGGATTTAGTCCGGGATAGCTGTTGGTTCTCCATGTTCCTCTGCTAAAAGGAGGAGGAGGGTGACCAAGAATTTCTTAGGGCTCTGATAAGCAGTTTGAAAGCCACTGGCGTTTCAAAGATACCAAGTTATTCTGTTACTGTTGAAAACAAAGTACAGCACTTGGATGAAATGAGCAGGTACTGGGCTGATACTTTTGTGTTCTTTAAGAATGGTACAATGAATAGTACAATAATAAAAGAATAGTTCAACTGTAGAGAACTGGCATTGTGTGATCTGCATTTGTACACATTTATGTGTACACATGTGCATATATACCAATGTATATAAGCATACACATGTAATGTGGTCACAAAGATAAATTATGGTCCAAATTGGTAACATTCACATACATTCACGTACATAATATCTGGCATGTGCTTGAAGAGTAGTTTACTTTTAATCTGACTTTAACAGCCAACTGAGGTTGGCTTGTTCTGTAGTAGCCAACACAGGTTGAGTTTCAGGTCAGTTGGTACTGGGTTTTGAGGTACCAGATTGAGTCCTTCTCAGATCACTTGCTAGTGCTCAACATTACTTGGTTCTGTAAAGAGCAAATGCAGATCTGGTTGCTCACACTTATTAGAAATAACTTCATAACTGAAAGCGTACTGATTTATGAGCTTGGCCTGTGACAGCTCTGAGAAGAAGGAAGTGTGCAGACAAACTCTGCCCACAGGGTGATCCAGACTTTCATGGATCCTGACCTCATGTGACAGTGCTTGATCTATGACTCTCTTCCTTTGAGGAGAAGCAGTTCTGACCAGCCAACATCCGTCTTGTTCTTGACCATGCTGCGACGCTTCCCCAGCTGGAGCAAACCCTTTGCTTCCACTTCACTGAAGTGCTTTTTAAAGCTGACTTTGGTTTGCCTTTGTGGAGTTTCTCTCTCAGAAAATGTTTCTATTTCTGTTCCCTTGAATGTGAATTCATGAAGTTTGCCTTTGACTCTTCTTTCTGCTTCACACTATGGCCAAAGATAAGATGCACCCTATTTCAGATCTTTTGTGCTAAGTCTGGAGAAATTACGAAGTCTTGAACTATGTGCTTGCTGTCTGTTCCTTGCTCAGGGGTATGGGTTTATATATGTAGTCCTCAGTCTGACTCCTGAAGCTCAGTGGCAGGCATACCTCAACTCCTGAAATTCCCAAATACATCTCAAGATGTCATTATCCCTTAAAGATTGTCTTATTACATGGATGGCTGCTTTTGGAGAAACAGGAGCAACAGGAGGTTTGTCAGGTTCACCAGATTAGATTTCAAGACCAGCATAAAGATAAGAGATAATGACAGTTAATGATAGCAAAGAATAACACTGAACTCTTGCTAGTAAAATGTTAAGGTGCAGAAGAAAATCAAACATCACTCTAGAACTGTCTCCATCAGGACCAGCAAATTGAAAGAGGAGGTTCTCTTTGTGGTCTTTCAGGGCAGGATCAAGAGTGTTGGTTTGGAGGATGGGATGCAACACTCAACTCCTTCCTTTCATTGCCCTGTTCTGACAGCCACTCCTTGAGACCCCCAAACTTCCATTTTCCATGGTGAAATAGCTCCTTTTTTGTTTTGTTTTGTTTCTATTTTTAACGTGCCTCATACAGCCTCACACTGGGAGTGGGTACTATGTCTGCAGTCTTGTGGTGCTGGCACATTCCTTCCCATTTAAATGACTCTCAGGCTGGTCACCACCTTTTCCTCGTCTGCCAGACCCTCAGCCACGTGGGGAAGGAGCCCGGATTTTGGATTGCTGCTTGCAGGATGTGTACCTGCCCTCAGCCATTGAGACCCCTGCACACTCGACTCTTGAGAGCTGCAAAAAAGAATCACTGCCCTGGACGAGGGTGCACAAGGGAGTCCATAACTCCCCTACAATCTCCATAGTAGAGTCTAATGCTAAAGAATAATGTTTTAGAATTCTGTCCAAGGTTCTTCAGTGAATAATTACATCTCTTGACAAAGAATGAAGCTTCTGTTTTAGTTCACTCTTCTCCAGAAGTAAGATCTGTTCCTTTACGGCCGTTGCCAGTGCTTCCTTTTCATTAAATCTGTTGGATAGAAAGATTTTTCCAACAGTAATCCCCAAATTAATCTGTCTGTAAAGAAAAAAGTCTCTTCTGCTTGTCTCTTCATTGCTATTTTTTTCTTTTTTTCACCATATCCCCTTGTCAGCATCCAAAATAAAGTATTTGATACCTGGTGATCTTTTCTGGGGAAGTGTCAACGGACTGTTTCTTTGCCTCCATTATTTGGCACAACTATATAATAAGATCACATCAAATTGCCACAGTAAGGTCAAGACAAACTGTAATGTGTGTGTAACTGCACTAGTGAAAAGGTCTTTTCTCATTGCCTTCCAGGAAGTGGTAGAAATAGGAAATGCAGTTTGGATGTCTCTTCTGTGAATCTGTGTCTCCCATGGGAGTTGTGCTTCTCATATACCTAAACCAGTTCTCATCACATACCTACACAAGTCACCTGTTTCTACCATGATAAATGCAGAATTGCTCCCTTAGTCACAGGCAGAAATAGATTCTTTACAGATACCTGTAGCACAGGCATGTACCCAATTACCATGGTTAGATCAGTTATAGTGCCTTTTTTACTAAGCAGCTAGTACTTCCATACTCTTTTCCATACTGTGTTTGTTTAACTGAAAAGTACAAAGAGGCAATCCCAAGACTTCCTTGTCTAAGTTGGAAACAGCTTGTAGAGACACGTTAAATGTATTGGACCTCAATTAGCCCTACAATAGCAATAGTGTATCACAAACATCCTCTGAAAAGCCCAGTAATGTAGCTATGATCACAAAGCTTGGCAATAAGAACTACTAGTCTTCATTTGAAGAACCTACATTTTTCAACAGTGAGTATTCAGAGAGGTGGTGGTCTTCGTTCATGTCACCTGTGAACAATTAGCTGCTTCAGTCTTTCTGTGAGTACCAACTGCAGGCTTGCTTACATGTAGCAGGGGAGGGATGAGTAGGTGTGGGGATTCATATTCATGAGCCACCCAGAGCTGGACAATCCCCACAGTAGCAACTGGCTGAGGACCAGCTGCCTTGCTCTCTAAGCCCTCGCCTCTTGTGCCTTCAGGGAATCCACCCTGCCGGGATTCTCCTGGGCTGCGTGCTTCTCCATGGCTCCCTGAGCAGCTCCTGTCTGCTGTCTTGATCACAGTTCTGTATATGCGGTGCTCTCTGTTCAACCTTTCAGTGGTGCTTTTATAAGATGCTGGATAAATGGTTTCAATGTGCTTTCCGAAAGCTGATGTGTAAAGCTGTGACACAGAGTGCTGTCTCTAGTACTGTCAGCTTCCCAGAACTTAGGACTTAGACTGACAGTGCTGCCCCTGTCTCTTGTTCATCTCACACGCAACCAGAATGGAGTTGTCATGCATAACAAGCCGAGACTGGGACACAGGTGTGTAAAAGCAGGCCAGGTGCCTTTGACTTAAGGCAGATAGAGACATGACTCTCATCTGTGCCATGTGGGATTGGAAACACCATAGAGCCCAGCTCAAGGGCTTTTTTCTGTCTCCTATTGTGGATATACATTTGCTTTCAATGTGACTGTATGAAATCTGTTTCTGCAACAAATGTTTTAATTTGGGCCACGCTACAATGAGGGCCTTTTGCTGATAGGCAAATTACCAGTTACTTCAGACAAGTGTTACTTATTTAGGTTGGAACATGCCCGAATAAGGTTGTTACGTGCCTCACAAGTAGCCTGGTGTGTGCGGTCTACTGCAGAACAGGAGAATGCAGAAAGATGCTCAGCCAGACAGATGCTCCTGCGGTGGTGTGCTGAAGACTTCCAAGGGCTCCTCTTCCTGGAAGCAGGGAGAATAATTGTTATTAATGTAATTTCATAATTTCATACTGTGGTGCTGAAGTTGGTTCGTAGCATCTCTTTAGGGATGGTCATGGCTGAAGACACTGACAGAGCTCCTTTTGGCCTCAAGAAAAAAAGATTTTTTTAATGCTGTGCTATCTAGCAACATATTTAGAGGTTTATGCCAAAGATAAATGCTATGGATGGAAAACCATAGAGACAAAAACACAGGGTTCTCTTTCTTCAAGGAAGGAGAACCCTTTCAATTGGGTCAGTATGAAAGACCCAGGCTTACAAAAAAGTATTAAACAACAAAAGTATTAAACAAATTAATTGCCTATGTGGTGATTTTACAGGAGTGCATTAGGGTGTCACATACACTTAGACACTGTTCTTTTCCTGTGGACAAAAGAAAGATGACAGCTTATTTGTAATACAAGGTTCCTATTGATTAATTGATGAAACTCACGTTACATGTAAGCCGTCTACACAATGATATATTTAAGTTAACTCTAGACAACCTGTCTCAGGTGGTGTAAGCAGAATCAGTGGAACAGTGTAATGCTTTACTTGATCTGACCTGCTCTCTGGCACTCCAATTTCCATAGCAATGTGTGGATTATCTTTGTCTTACACATGCGTTGGCCTGTGCTCAGTCTCTAGATAACATCAAACTTACAGTTGGGTTTTTTCAAGATGTGACGTTTTGTTTCTGGAGGTCTTCAGTTTCAAAGTGGCCAAAAGGACAGTCACCACAAACATGATAACAAAGTGCCTAGAAACAAAGACGTTTCTGTAAAGAGACTCGCCCTTACTGCACAGCAACTGGTCTACCATGTGTGGTAGTATCTAGCTTCCATTTATTGTTAATAGCATGGTCTGACAAACTTTCTGTCTCTGCAAATTCTGAATGGGACCTTTTTAATTTGCCTGTGAGATTCGGGAGCCTGGATATAAGTCAGATGTTTTGGGGAAATCATGTTCTGTCTTGCAGACTTCTGTGGAGGTCTTAACTTTCAAGGCAAGAAGTTCTTGCAAGCACTTGACTGATATGGAAAGATATATGTAAGAGGTGAACTGGTACATTTAAATGTATTAGTAAAATACCACCTAAGAGCACAAGAACCTTGTTTCTCACATGTCTGAAGATACTGGAATTTGGTCTTTATCTCTGAGGCTATTTGAGAACGATCTTGTAACTAGCCTCATCAGAATATCCTACCAGCAGATGAGCCTTTGAATGAGGATCTGGATCATTCTGCTGGCTCCTGAGTTTCCACACATACCACCTTCATGATTTCCAGTAGGGCATGTCTCTAATTCATGGCAATGACTACTTAGGAGTGGCCCTTTGGTTCACAGGCATGTCACCTGCTTCTGCTAGTCTTTCTAGATGAAAGTGTGCTAACAGCCCACCTGCAACCTCAGAAAAGAACATTTACTGTTGGGGCAAGACAGGTATAGCCTACTGCAACAGCTAGGAAGAGAGAGGTAAAAGGAACAATAGCTTCATTTCATTGCACTTCACCCGTGTCACAGCCTACCTGTTTAGAAAAATTTATACAGTAGAAGAGGTCACAGTTAAGGGACAAGTTGCTGAGAATCTCACAGGACGTGGATGCAATTGTTTGTTCTTAGTATTCCCTATACCCAGGAAGGCAGGACCAAATCCTCTTTGCCTCACCATGATGCAGTATGCTGATCTTTTATCAAGCCTCGGTTATGAGAAAGTAAATTCTAAATACACTGTTTTGTTCTATCATGAACCCAAAATAGACAAATGTAGACAAACTCAAATTGAAGTACCATGTGCAGATCTAGACTTGCACAGATGGTTTTTAGCAAAAAAAAAAGGAAAAAAAGCCCCACAGCAACCAACCCCAAAACTGTATTCCTTTATTGTAATAGAATTATTTGCATGAGACAAAGGTGCAGGATTGAACCCTAAGACAGAGTTTAGATGATTTAATTTGGTGCTAAATATTTTTGTTTGTGTTTTCAGTGAAATATATTTTCTCTATGTTAGTGAATTGATATGACTTCCATAGGAACAACAAAAATAGTCGGGTATATGCATAATTACCTCTAACAGCTATCACTAAAATCATGCATCAGTAGGAGTCACTTTCAATTGGGTGCTATAGGAGCTTCAGCATAAAATTGCTTTGTATATGGAACATTGCATACTTAGAACATAGTGGGTAACTATTTGTAATTACAGACACTTTAATGTATTTTATCCATTGTTTTATAACGGGAAAAAAACTCTTACTGGAATGGTTTTCCAGCAGTGTTTTCATTCTAGCAACAAACTTCTGTTTTCCAGACAACCATTTGGTTCTCTGGTCACTGATGCAGAACTGCAGAAGGTCCTCAAACCAGGATGAGTTTCTGAAAAGGGAGGATTAGAAGTGTCTCTGGGTATCTGCGTGTGGATACAGTTACATATGCTGCATGTGTAGTTCAGATCTGTAGGCAGTGAGAGCAGTTTGAAAAAACGACTGTAGTATGGAGACCTGGAGTCACTGCATGCAGACTTCTGAGATGGCTTTTGCTGAGGCTTGTTTGCTACATGATGGGTTATTTGGCTGGCTGCCTGTTTGAAATCAATATAGTTTTATTAACAGCACTGCAGACACTAAAATGCTGTAGCTTTGCAGAACGTGTATTCCATAAATTGTAGCTCGACGGTAATTGCAGGGCTTATTCTACTGTTAGAGCAGTTCAGATCCAACACTAAGTTGCGTTTTGTAAATTGATAAATGCCGTGAAATTCCTCTCAACATTTTGCAGTAGTATACACCAGTTGATGTAATTTAGTCACACCATTATTCCAAGGATCTTCATCTGATGTTTCTAGCCAATTCAGCTTTTGGCTGCTGAAAGCACAGTAGGTAATTATGGTTATTTACTGTAAATGTAGACAAGTTTTATGTAAATATTTTGGGGGGGGAAGAAAAAGCTACATAAACATATGAGGCAGTTATCTAAAAGTAAGAACATAGGTCAATAATATAAAGTCCAGGTTTTATTTATGTACACTAGTATCCTAATATTTACCTGTTTATATGCAGAAAAACAAACCCCTGAAGATTCTGTACTGTATTCTCTGAAAGCTTTTAAAAGATGCTCTGCTGTGTTCTCCAATAAATATATTTGCAAATAACTTTTGAATTTATTGGAAATCCATGTAAATTATGTCAAATGGAAAACGTTACATTGCAATGAAATTAGTTTCATTCAGTAATCCTCGCAAAATTCATTGGATTGAAATCTAGATATAAATTCAGTAGCCAGACAGAATAAAACACCGTAAATAAACTTTGACTCTTGCTTTCTTTTGTTTTTTTAACAAATCTTTTATTCAGTCCTTGCAGTCACTTCCTCTTGCAAGTCCTAAAATCTGCATTATTTCATAGAATTCTGTTTGTTCTGGGCATTTTGTGTTGTTTTCTTTAGCTGACAAGAACTACGAAGTCTTTGTGTTATGTAGCACCTTACTTCTCCCAAAGCCACAATCCTGTCAAAATTAAAGCATGCACAAACCAGCAGCTGTTTTAAGCTTCCTTTAGACTGAAGCAGGAACTCCCATGGCTTATCGTGGCACTGTGCTCTCCAATGCAGGTAAGAATATTGGACTTAAGCCTTCGAAAGTTGTGCAGCTTTCAGTGTTTTTAAAGGAGTGCAATTGCCAGCCATATGGATTATCTTCTGAAACTGCCATGGCAATTCATTCCCTTTTCTTTGCTAGAGATGCTCTCTAGGTAATGTTCCTGAGCCATTTGCTGCACTGCTTTGTCAATGACGAGACTATGGTTTGTGTAGAAATACTTTAAGAACATGCTGAAGAGTTGCAGAGGCAGCTGAGTTAGGACCACCACTGAATGTGTAACACAGATTCTGCGTGTACGTCTAACACAAGGAAATGTCATCTTTTAAGCGTGCCACTGGAACAAGCCTTCTTTGTATGCTACAGCATGACACTAGACTTAATCTGCTAGGACTTGCATTCTCCCTGAGTTGCACCTTCCTTCTCATTATCTTTAATTACAGATAAGAGAAGAGCAGCCTTACCCACTTAATACCAAGTAGGTACTGATGAACAGGTTCCTGGGAAATTCACAATGCAGCCACAGATTAATTATGCTGAGCTGGGAGGCTAAAAAAAATTAGACTTGCGCAGGCAAATGCTATCTGTTCACTGTCAAGGGGATGGCTCTTTAATGTTTGATAAGGTCACAGGTCAAATAGGGAACTTGTAAAAATGCTGTAAATTTAATGTGAAAAAATCGCTCCAGATCTGAGGGTTTAAAAGAAGGTTGCTTTTTGTTTAACATTCGTTCATGGGCCAAGAAGCTGCCAAAAATGTAATTTGATATCATTATTTTATGAAGTAACTGCTGAATATTACCTGCTACTGGCTGTTCTTCTGAAAAATGCATGCATTATTATTATCAAGAGAACTGCATCACAGATATTACATGGTTTTCACTCTTCAGTCCAAACAGTTGCTATCAGCCAACAAACTATGACAATGGTTAGCTTCAGGTTTGAGGCCAGCCACGCAGAACTATAAAAGTGACTGGCTGAAACACTGAACAGTTTGCCCAGCTTCTGGCTAATCGTGGGGCTGCATGCACACACTTCGGTATAGCAAATACGAGCATCTTTGTTCTCTACTGATCTTTGACATCACTCAAAAGTAAAGATTTAACCTGAAGCGAGCGTGGTGTGCCGTCAGGAGTATACTGCAGTGACACCTGGTGTTTGAAATAGAACTATTCCCTGTGAAGTGTGACTGTCAATTTACTTCTAATTGGGTACATATTCCCTCAAAGACTCTCAGTTCATCCTGTGTTCATGGAGCATAGCATTATATTGAACTAGAAAGCCTTGGAACTAAAAGGTGGCCTGACATTACTTGGTAGAAAATGTATCTGACAGATTTGTTTCAAAAGCCCAAAATTGCGGTGACATGATCTTTCATGAATGTCTGTTCTTCCTAGTGCTCCAGCTAATGCAATACTTTATCACTACTTCTTCTCAGCTGGTTATCACACAAATGAGATTGACTCTTTGTATAACTCACACAACTGGAATTCCCATGCAGCCTTTGTGGAAGACTGATAGGCAACAACAGAGAATTGTTTCCAGCAGCTCTGGCAGAAACCAGGAATCCCTTGTGTGTCACAGTGTTAGAAAGCACATTAGAACTACCATAGATACTTCTGAAATAGCCCCTAAAGATTATTGACCAAAATACTCAAGGTCTACTTATTTATAGATGTGACTGAAATGGAAATCAGATAATGCAATCAAGGATTATTAGGATAACGTAACAGTGAGTAGCATTATTATTAAAGATTATAGTCTGACACAAGGTGAAGAAAAAATAAGGGTTGCAATCTGTACATATAAGACTGATGGACAATTTCTATTATATAAAAGTTTTTTGTGAGCTATCTTGAGAAGCACATACACGCTCCACATTTACGTAGATAATCTTTGAAATCTGGCAAAGACAGAACTCTAATGCTACCATTGTGTTTTTTCCTTTGTCTCACAAAATTCTATTAAGGGTTTGGCTGAGCTACAAAAAACAGATTATCCTAAAAGTCCTTGTTTTCCTTCTTTAATTGTTCTGGGAAAAGGTGGAAGCCTGCAAAAAGAAAAAAAAAAAAAAAAAAGACATCCCCGAATCATTCTGTGATTCTGTGAATCTGAACTTCCTAAGGCTGTGATTGTGCCTCAAGACAAACAGAGCCAAGCCTTGTCCAGCAGGTACTCAAAGGCCAGCCCTCAAACTAGCATTCAGAGGTCTTTTTCCTTTCTCTCCTGCAGTTTATTTTCAGCAGCGAAGTACAAAGACAAAAAAGGTCTTGGCAAAATGAAGTCTGGATGGGATCTGTAAGGAGCAAACAGCTGCTGCTCCAAGTACTGTAATGTGTCTTGTAACCCAAGAACAGAACCAGCATTATGCTGGTTGAGGCCGAGGCTGTCAACAGGCTGTAGAAGAGAGTTATCAGTAGTTTGTCTTTAAAATATCTAGGAACTGATATGAAAAAGGCCCATACTAAAATTTAAGGTACAAATTCAAGCACTCAAAATTTCCACTTGTTCATATAAGTTCAATTCTTTCCCCAGTTCATTCACAGAATGGCTGATTGTCAAAGGAACTGCTGGATGTCATCTGGTCCATCCCCCCTGCTCAAGAAGGGACACCTAGATCTGGTTGCCCAGGACTATGTCCAGATGGCTTTTGAATATCTTCAAGGATGGAGACTCCACTTCATTCCCTGGACAAGCAGTGCCACTGGTGTTGGCACTGGGCACCACTGGAAAGAGCCTGGCTCTGTCCTCTCCGCCTCCTCCCTTCAGGTACTTACAGACATTTGTAAGATCCCCTTGAACCTTCTCTTCTCCAGGCTGAACAGTCCCAGCTGTCAGCTGGGACTTCATCATTCTGGTGGCCCTTTGCTGGACTCTCCATGGCTTCCAAATCCCTACTAGGTTCTCGTGGGTTCATTTGCAGTGCTCTCCAATACATGTGGTATGTAGAGGGCCTCTTAGCTTAGACACAGCCTGCTTTTGCAGCCCATGTTACCAGAACACACAGTTGGCTCTGGCACATAGCAAAACATTCTCTGAACTGCCTCGGGACACCTCCAGCCTTGGTCCTGTAAGTCTAGCACTAAACCCCAGTTAATGAGCCATCTTGGAGCCAAGCAAGTCTGTGCAGAGGGAACTGGTGTCTCTCCACCAGCACTGTGGTTTGGCCACCAACTAGGCAATTACCACATATAAAGGAGAGAATTAGGTGGTTTTGTTTAATATTATGTGTACATGTGTGTCAAAGGGTGAAGGGGAGAAGACAGAGAACACAGGTTTGATAGAATGTAACTTCCCTTTTCAAAGTTTTTCTTATGCCCTTTTCCACTTTGAATTTTTGAATTGTCCAAGCAATGGCCTATAGTGAAAACTGTCAGAAAACTTAAGATAGTATGAAAACGGGGGAAGAGCTTCCCTCTGAGAAAGATTTCTGGTTGGTTGTAGTCAGTTCACTGTGGGTCACAGGAGAGAGCGAGGAAGCAGAAAACTCTGTCCCTGGAAATGAGTGAGCTGGAGGCAACACCACCAGGAGTTGCTGCAGCAACAGAAACTCCATTCAAGAAGGGAAGATAGCCTGGGGGTTATCCTGCACCTTTCAGCCACAGAGGAAACAAAATTAAAACCAACATGATTATCCTTGTGCCTGAGGTGGCTGCACAGGCATGTTCTTAATAAATAAATAATTTTAGGTTAATCTCCATTTTGGACACAAGCAACTTTCCATTTGCTTTCTAAAACACAAAACAAAACAAAAACCTGTTAACATGTATAGAGGATACCTGTGAGGGTATTACAGGCCTAGATGCTTAACACAAACTAAGAGTTAAGTGTCTGGATCCACTGTACCACGAATGGAGCTAGGTGCCTTCAAAGAAGTCTCAAACAGGCAATGTACTGAGAACAAACTACTTGAAGTGGTCAGTGAGGAACGCAGAGGAGAATATTAAGAGTTTGCCAGCCCCTTCCAGGGACCAATGTAAGATAGGCAGGTACTTCCTGGTACTCATCTTTCACTGACAGAAACCATTCCAGTTTGTTCTGACAGCTTGCATCTTGAGACCTGTATGTTGGGTGAGATGATGACAACTACTATTAGTAGCATGAAAAAATTAGCCTGCAGAAATAGTTAGCACGTACTCTCTTCTGGAGAAGTGCAAGAATTGAACTCATTCAGAGACTAAGCAACCATGACTGTATCCGTATGGGGAGCACATGTCCTTCAGTTAAAAATGTCTCTCTATTTGTGCCTCCTTGTCCTCTTGGCAAATCAACATAAATCCATCGCTTTAAAGCATGAGAATGCTATCACAACAAAACAGGTTCTTGCTACTGCTACACTTGCTCTGTCAGACAGAGAGGACAGTACAAGAGAGGTGAACAAACTACAGGAATTTTCTTCAGACAGACTTTGCCTACATCTGCTTGACTCATACACTTTTTCTGAAGTACTTCTGAAGCATTTCTGTACCTGCTGAACAGATTCTGTAGCAAATGGATGAGAACAGAGGCAAAGCCCACAGTTCATGGTCTTTACTGTACTTACCATTTATACAACATATATCCACTTGTAATTACAGTTGGCAGCCAGTCACCAGTGAGGTTCCCCAGGACTTGGTGTTGGGGCCAGTTCTGTTAAGTATCTTTATCAACGATCTGGATGAGGGGATAGAGTGCACCCTCACTCAGTTTGTGGAGGACACCAGGTTGGATGGGAGTTTTGATCTGCTTGAGGGCAGGAAGGCTCTTCACAGGGACCTGGATGGGCTGGAGCGATGGGCCAAGGCCAACTGTAAAAGCTTCAACAAGGCCAAGTGCCGGGTCCTGCGCTCGGGCCACAACAACCCCAGGCTTGGGGCAGAGTGGCTGGAGAGCTGCTTGGCAGAAAAGGACCTGGAGGTGTTCATCAACAGCCAATTGAGTATAAGCCAGCAGTGTGTCCAGGTGGCCAAAAAGGCCAATGGCAGTCTAGCCTGTATCAGGAATAGTGTGACCAGCAGGACTAAGGAAGGGATTGTACCCCTGTACTGGGCACTAGTGAGGCAACACCTTGAATACTTTGTCCAGTTCTGGGCCCCTCACTACAAGAAAGACATTGAGGTGCTGGAGTGTTTCCAGAGATGGGCAACAAAGCTGGTGAAGGGTCTGGAGACCAGGCCTTATGAGGAGCGGCTGAGGGAGCTGGGGACGTTTAGCCTGGAGAAGAGGAAGCTGAGAGGAGACATGATCACTCTGTACAACTACCTGAAAGGAGGTTGTAGTGAGGTGGGGGTCAGTCTATTCTCCCAAGTAACAAGTGATAGGACAAGAGAAAAAGGCCTCAAGTTGCACCAGGGACAGTTTAGATTGGTGATTAGGAAAAATTATCTTCACTCAAAGGGTTATCAGATTGGAACAGGCTGCCCAGGGAAGTGGTTGAATCTCCATCCCTGTAGGGATTTAAAAGCCATGTAGATGTGGCACATAGGGACATGGTTTAGTGGTGGACGTGGCAGATCTTAAAGGTCTGTTCCAACCTAAACAATTCTGCGATTCTGTGAGCAGCCACTAGTGAACACCTTCTGGTCCTGCCCATTTTATTGTGAGTGATATTAGTGCTGCAGGGGATGTGTTCCCCACTCCACTGAGTGCAAAAGAAAGCATGCATCACAGAGACAATATTGGACCAGCATGGTCATCCAAGAAGACTGCCAAGTCTTCTGTTCCTAATAGGAAGAAGGTGATTACTGCAGGGTACAAGAAACTCCATTGTTTGTGTCTGATGGGGTGTAAGAGCCAGGAGCGGAGGGGAAAGGATAGGAGATGGAACACAGTCAGGATTAATATTAATTTCTAAGATCCAAAGCTAAATCTGTGATTAAAACTTCAGTCTTGGGTTCTGGCAGACTTGCAGGGCAGTATGACCCTTCATACAGATGTCTTAGAGTTCTGGAAGGTTTTAAGTTCAAAACAGTGACTTCAGCATTCAATAGCCCTGGCAAGCGTTAAGAGGAAAGCTTTGGCATGTGTTAAGGATCTCAAAAAGAGCGGTGAGGGAGATGGCTGCCAAAAGCTCTCCGTTTTGAACTCAGTTTCTCTCAGAAGCTCAGTTTCTATTGCTGTTCATTAAAGCTACTATTCCTACACCTGGGAAAAAAGAGAGGCAAAGGACAGGGAGAAGGTGAGATTCTTCATTTTGAACAACAATTCACTTCTTGCATTCTCACCCCTAGGGTTTTGGTGGTACATTCTTAAGTAAAATAATTCTTGACTACGTTTCACAACTCAAGTTTGGTTTAGGCAGTAAAAAAGGATTTTTTGGCAACTACAAACTGAAAACAATGCTCAGTGTTTCTTTAAAACAAACAATGTTCTTACTGTTTGTTAAGGGTGTTGGGGTTTTTTTTGTCCTCTGGTGCTATTTTGAGTTCTAGCATGTCTATTGTACACAGGCTGGAGCGCTCATTATGGTTGTTTACAACAATTTCCCTCATGTTGCCAGGCTCTTCTTCTATGAAGCATAATTTTGTAGGCAGTGTACAAAACAAGGCACAGTGTAAATAAACTGAGTATGTGTGAAAAGTGTTGGCTCAACACCCCTCAAAATTGTCCCTAGCCCTAAAACCACTGTGAGAACATGGAACACTCACAACAAGTAAAAATACAGTAGGTTCCTATTTGGAATCTGTGTTAAAAGGATTGTTTGTGTCAATATGGAATTGCAAAGATCTCTCTAATTTCAATGTCTTAAAGATAGGTTCTGGTGGTTACCCAGATTTCACTCTGGCTCTGCTGAGCTCACTGCGGTCACAGCTGTTGTTGCCACTGACACAACTGAGACCACTGACTTCAGGGCTGCAGACTTTTTTGTTGCAGTAACTAGAAACTGTTTCTGTGGGACTGCCATGCTACCTGGCCACATCTGGGAGCCAACAGGGGACAGAAGTGCTTCATACCACCCACTGTGCTTTTGTGTTCTCCTCAAAAGGCCTGTCTAGTTCACTCAAAGCCCACTTGGGAATGCCTTACGCTCACAGGACAAATCCAGTAGATTGCTGACTTTTAAACTTCCTGGGAGAGGGTTAAGAATACAACATCTCACTGTGATGTGGATTCCTTGGAGAACCAAGCAAAGAGTGAGGCAATGGGGAGTGCTCTTGTCATCTGTTCCCTCACTCTCAAGCTGGCTTGGTAGATGGCTACAGTACAGCATCTCCCCAGATGTGTGATCCACCACACACACGCCAGGCACTTCCACCAGTCCAGGCCTGCATAGTGATCCCCTCATCAGACACCACTTCTGCAAGGAAAATAAGCTTTAAGAACCTTTGTGTGAAGGTTAAAATAAGAAAAAAAATTCTCATCTCCACAGAAGAGTGGGAACAATGGAGGACTGGAAAAGAAGAATCTCCCCAGGCAAACAGCACACCATCAGTAAACCAGTTACTGGAAGTCATAGGAAGTAGCTCTCACGACATATCCCACAGGTGGTTCCCAGGAACCAAACCAGGCAGTTTATGTAGATCTTGAGCTGCATTTTTCTAGCTTCCCCCTGACTGCAGCTAGAGAATTGAGAAAGGTTCTGCAGGTGGCACATGTATCATTAGCTGCATCATTAGCTCTGACACGCTGCCAGGATTTGGGCTTTAAAGCACAGTGAAGTCAGTACTCATTAATGTAGTAACCTGCACTGAAGAAATCTGTCTCCTTGCTTCAGAAGACCAAGATGAGACCAAGGACAGTTCATGACACGGTTCACAATGTGCACACAGAAATTACTGACTGCTACTGCTCCCTGCCATCTCCCACCACTGTAATACTCGCCAGCAAGCACTGTTCCTTGGCTAGGATCACCCCCTGCTAGACATTTTTCACTGCATAAAGCAGGCCCTGGAAGGCACTGTAAGGAAGACAGCCATCTATGTACCCAACATAGCACCAAAGAGGGACAGCCTGTGGCTGGACAAACCTACTGCCAGGCTGTAAGGGAAGGCTGAGTTGCACCTGCTGCCAGCATTGCTGTTTTCCCATTGGTTTGCCCATCTTGTCACACACATTTGTACATGCTGTGCTGAAGGTCACATGTCATTCCCATTGTGCCTATCACCCACTTGTGCCTAGGGCTGTTAACTTAATCCTCCAACTAGGTGAGCCACTCAGTCACCACCTTGCAGACAGATAAATCCAAGGCAAAGCTAGCCTAGCAGGTTCCTACGAGTACTGCTAGCAGAAAACTCCAGTTAGGATGTCTAAGGTGTACTAAGGGCATCGTACACAATCTTGTATCAGAAGACCAATGTAGTGATTCTAAGCTGAACACTGGCGAATCAAGAAAAGCCCAAGGAACGATTGTACAGGCAACCTTAATCTGGCCTCCTTGTGAGCCTATGTCATATAAAACCTTTAATTACAGTCCTATGCTGTCTTTAACCACTAGCCCTTTGTTTGACCCAGTGCACAGAATGGACAATACTCACTTCATGAGCAGCTAGTCACTATTTTTTTTTTCTGCTTGCTGCTTAGCATGTGGCCCCATCTTTTGTTTACCACATGCTTCTCAAATGCAGCTATGAAAACCTAATGATTAAGTCCCTTGTTTGGTGCGTCTGCCTTGCCTATCATTAAAGCATTTGATTGTATCACAAACATTAATGGCATTTATTTCCCTAACTCCATGGCATACTTGTACTTGTGTATGGTACAACAAAGCTGAATTCAGTAACAGTGGAAAAGATAAAAACAAGCATGCAAAGAAGAATTATCCATAAGAGAACCATACATGAACTGCTGAGTATCTTCAGGTTAGAAGAGTGTAGTCTAGAAGGCATTCTCAACCAGTCTATCTGAAAAAGACTGCTACTTAATGGCTGTGTTATCCTGACAACTGACAGCTTTATTTCCTCTTACCTAGTGAGTATCTCAACAGAAAATTTGGTATGGGCATGCAAGTGTATATGTATCACACAAGAGAGATTTAAAAGAAAAATACTGCACAAAATGGGGTTTTTGTAAGAAAATGATCGTTAGAGCACTAAAGCACACAGTTATACTGTAAATTCTGCCTACTAGCTTCATGAACAAAATCAGGGGCCAGGAGACAGGAGCCTGTGTCATTCTCCAGTGTGCCCTTTTTCACACTTAGCTGTCACATGCTCATCCCTGCAAGCTTGGGCAAAGCCACTGAAATCCTCACAGCTACCACAGAGATATATAATATATAATCCTCTGGCTACCACAGAGATATATTTTCATTTCAGTGGTGTAAAAGTTCACCATGAAACACAGCTCTTGAAGTGATTATCCTTTACGTGCTAACATAAGCACCTTCTTCTTGGTGTTAGAGAAAAACCTGACTCAGATATGCAACCACAAACAGACAAGAACAGTGTCACGTATTTAAGCGCTAGGAAATTTGTTACAAGCCATTATTAAAACAGAATACTAAAGGAAAGTATTAACATAGTTTATACATTTCTCACTGGAATAGACAACAGAGTCCTCCAGGTAAGAGCTTTCTCAGCAAGAACACTAAACACTCAGATTTCTTTGAGAGCAGTTTCTGAGTGCCCAGAAGTAGTCATTGTGGGAATTACCTCTCCCTGAACCTGAAACAATTAGCTGGGCCCCCAAAATGGCTAAATAACTCAGAAATGGTGTTTTGGTAAAATGTGTGATCATGCAAGCCATCAGAAAGGAAGATCCCTCTCTATTTACCAGCTGCCAAACAGATAGTTAATAATGGTGTCTGGTTTTATGATGAGCTGGTGAAAAACTGTGTCCAGAACCTCTGAGAACAGGCGGTTGTAGTGCACCTTAGATTGCCTTATGAAAAACGTCAGCTGCACTGTGACACCTAACGTTAGAAAGAATTAGGGCTGGCACCAGCAGGATTTCCCACACAGAATATACACGTGCTATATGGAACACTGGCAAAGTAAATTCAAAACTTCACGGATACCTCGAATTTTCTGGAAGGATGCAGCAGACCTTGAGTTTCCTAGAGGTGTCAGAGGCATCGTGTGTCCTGCGTGGCAGATCTGCCCACATGCTGGATATAACTGACTTCAACTACCGAACAGGTGTTTTGTTTAGCTCAAATTACTGTATGTTTGTTCATGTTAGTCCAGTTTCCTCACCATAATTCTACATGTCTCCCCAAAAGCATGCTGTAATTTACTTTCAATACGGACTTTTCCATTCCTGTGGAAAGCTACAGGCAATGCTTTGCTTCTAGAGAAGAGGAAGCTTTCCAGGAAGGAATTGCAGTGAATTACTCGAGGAAGCCACTGGCTTGCCAGTTGGCTTGCTAGCCTGAGGATTTCAAAAGGGAGAAAGAAATCAATTCCTCCTCCTCCTTTTACTACTATGCCCAAAAAAACTTCTAACCACAGTGAGACATTGATTTTAAGTCTATCACTGAGTCATTCTCCAATTTTTTGAGTTGTAAGAGCTACCTCACTAGCAGTGACACAGTAAAAGAACTTTATTTCTCCAGGTACCACTTGATGTGGCAAAAGAATACAGTAAAACTGAGACTAATTTGCTGTGAATGGTGGTGCACTAGACCGTGAGATTGTGTGTCAGTAGAAAGCTGCATATGACACACAGATTACAGGCTATTTTTTATTGTCAAACTCAATCCTTCATCCAAATGAATACATTGTCAGAACCCTAATTATTTCTGTTAGAAACGCTGCAGCTTGTTAAAAAAGGGGCATAATGTCTGTAAATTCTTGATCATTGCCTTACAATTCCAAGACATTTGTGAAATATTCCATCTTTTAATTTAAAACCTGTTTCTTTCTAGGTGGGCTCTGACTACAGAATCATCAGTCATTATACAGTATTATCCCTCTGATGAACCATGCTCTGGTTTTGGGTTTTTTTAGCTCTGGCCCCAAAATAATGCCATTAGTTTCTTCCTCATTATCTCCTGTTCCTTGTAACTGCTGACAGGCAAACTGGAAGATCCTGCCTTTCATTCAACCATCTTGCTCTTTTCCAGCAGGGAGAATTTTGAACAGATTCAGTACCAATCCTTCTGGCTTCATCTCGTGCTACCAGGTTTCATGAACAGGTTTTACAATTCTTCATTGTCAAGCAAATGTTCTGTGCATGCATTGGAAGCCGCTTCCCTGACTGCAACTCTGAATGGAATTCAGGTTTGATGAATGGAAAGATTTCAACAGGCCCATCCCCTCTTGATGCACATGTACATGCAAAACTTGTAGCTTAATTATGCTTTGAGGGAACAACTGCAACAAATAATATCTCTTGCCAACGGCTGGCATCTTGAGGCCAGGTCAGTGTACCAGAAACATGGCTAAAACTCAAAGACTAAACATCTGTATTTTTTTTACCTCGGACAGAAATGCTGACAGCTAAAAGATGTTTTAGGTGCAGTATGACCTGTGCTGGAAGCTATGTAAATACGGAAGATGATGTGATCCTAGCAGAACACAGTTCAAAACAAGTATGTTTGTCAGGTTTACCTCAGTAGCAATGACCAGGGTCATGCTACAGGAAAATGTCTGAGTAAAAAAACAAAATACAGTTTTTTAACAATTCAATGACATGATTATAAATGTCACTGTGCAAGATCTGCCTTATCCTTGGAAACACTCAAGATCAGGCTGGATGGGGCTCTGAGCAACCTGATCTAGTCAAAGTTGGCCCTGCTGACTACGTAGCTAGATGACCTTTAAAGGTCCCTTCCAACACAAACCATTCTATCAGTACAACCTCAGGCAAGCAGTGATGCAGTGAGGCAATCTCATGTTGCTTTGTGACGGTTCCCACATTGCCTTTAGTCAAACCTTGCCCTAGATTTAACAGCCCAAGGACACGGTATCAAGAACACCAGGTGGAAGGGATCCATGGGCCACAGCTCAGGTGGATCTGCACTTGTAGTAAGAGAAGTGACAGCAATTCTCCCAGGCAGGCTGGGACACGTTCTTCATGCAAGCGTAGCACAGCACTGACGTAACTTCCCTGCAAGGGTTTTACGCCCTGACTGGTCCGCTGGATTCATCAGTAGGAACTCGCACCTCAGAGGCAGTGCAGACCTTTCAAATGCAGGTAAAGATACTGAGTAGGACAGATCTTTAGAGACTGGCCTAGAAGAAGGCTCTGAAATACTAAATTATATCCTTTGCTGTGCATGGATTGGGAGTACAACAGGTAACTGAGAGTGACTCAGAAACTACCATCAAGGTCTATTTAGGGTTTTTTCAGCACTCCTTAATTCTTTATACTTCTCTTACCAATTTTAAGTCTGTGCTGGTGGATCTGCATCTTCTGTGAACTAAAAGCTTGGAATTCTTTTGCTTTTATTCTTTTGAGAAGGTCGGTTTAGTAAATTCCTTTAGTTTAGTAAGGAATTCACTATGCTCATCCATCTTCTTAAACCAAAGCCAGCTTTGGAGATTAACTGCTGCTCCCCCAGAGTGATTAAAAGAGAAGTCTACAGCTTGACCTGGCAGCAACACACAGCCTTTGGGGTCTGTTTGCTTCCTGAAATTTAACCTAGTATTTTTGAAGGGTTTATAATTTTTGGTCTTGTACATCAAGATAACATAATACTCTTTGTCTCCAGAAATTTTTGGCAAGGAGAAAGAGGCTGACCATCTTTCTTCGAGAAAATTTCAACTCTGACATCCCAGGATCCTGCTTTGTTATACAAAGTTGTGTTCAATGCATTGACAAAAGTAATGTGATAAACATCAACATATTGTTTATCCATGTGGTATTTCTTACCAGCATGAATGAAAATAGACCTCAAATTGCAAATATTCCTTCAAAAAATGTTAACTCCTGGTTTTACTTCTCCATTACTAGCCAGTTCTATAAATTGAAATAAACGAGCAACATAAGGCCTTGTTTCCACAAGGGATTTCTCTAGATGAACCCATTTCCATGATTTAGGTGATGATAATGGGGATGCCCTACTCCAGGTGGAGTAAGAGAACTACAAAAACAGAAGATCTTTTCAGCCTAGATCATCACACCATACAATTGTAACCCACTAGAAAAATCTCACCTCTATGACTGTTTTGCTGTGAGAAGTATAAAATAGGGATAAATTTGTGAATTATTTTCTTTTTAAATGTAAGCTATTCAGAACCACTGAGCTCTGACTACACAAGAACACTTCATCTGTTAAATGTCTTTATTTCAGAAAATAAACGTATCTTAAGACTGGGGGCCAGAAGAACTTTAAAACTCAAATGTTCCAGTGGTCAGAGAAGACTAGGGACTACAAGTACATAAGGAAATCTCTGGAAGTGGCAACAAACAATGTGGCTCATGCCTATGACCTTAACTGGAATATCAGAAACTAAGATGGATGTCTCTAATGTTTCTGGATTTCATTGCATTTATTTTGAGATTACATCATAAAAAACAAATACTCGTCTATTTCTAATACCTCTCTGAGTAACTCAGACAAAACTGAAGCATCTGTCTAGAGCAGTAGGATTATTTTGTTATGTTGCAACAGAATTGAGAGAAACCTTTACAACACAGCAACACAGATCATTTGAAGATAAATTATTCCACTTTAAAAAGCATACTTGGCACAAATACTTCAGTCAGACTTAACAGCTAAATGAGGTCTGTATGTGTTACCTGCTAAAAGGTGAAGAGGTTAATGGAGACATTGGCATGAAAAAATAAAAGGAGCTGCTGATCTGATAGCACATAACGTTTTCCTGTTCTCCATTCTGTAATTCTTGCAGCCAAACAAGACATACGGTCACCAGTAGGACACATAACTGGGACCTCCCTACTTGAAAGCCACCAGGTTTTTTTGGTCAACTGAAGAAAAATTTCTGTTAACCTTGCCGAGAAAGTTTTATTCGTTGCTACCATGAAGAGAGAGATAACGTATTGATGTGTGCAATGTATTCACCCTAAAAAAAACCTGAGTGATGGGGCAGGGAGGAGGGGGTTGCATTCAAGGATTAAAACCACAAACAGACACGTTTATGTATCTCAAAGCAGTAACGTAAGAAGAAAGAGAAGTTCTGAATTTAAACCCTTTAGAAGGGGAGGGAGAATCAAATAGCAATGGAAAACAGAACTACTAAGGTATTATCCATTCAAAAGCAAGAACACACATGAAAATGACTACTAAATCTATTGTCACAAATGTCTTTGAGATCAGTGAAGCGGAGATATTTAGTGAGTTGGCATTGCTCAAAACCCGCTAATCTCCATGAGCAGACTGAGATTCAAAGCAGACCAGAGAGCAACCCTTTGTTCATCATAATAAAGAATTTGCTGTATTCAAATGAAGTCATAGCTAAGTGGATGCATGCCAGTGCAGCACCAGTGTTCCAAAAGAAAGGCAAGCTAGGAAATTATAGACCCTTCATCTCAATGTCTGCAATTTGCAAAATAAAAAGTACAACCCAAGAGTAAGTTTGCAAAATGCATGTGCAAGCTGAGTATCATTCTCTGTAATCTAGTTGCAGATTACTAGCAGAGATAGGTGGTGTCAGTTAGCTAATCTCCCTTTTGACAGAACTATACTACACTTTATTTATTAAACTTCAAATACTCATTAATTCATTTGGCAGGCTGCTCACCTAATGTTCTGTGGCAGAAGAGGTTAATTCTCCTCTAAGATGAGGGTCTCCTCGAAAATCAGTTTCTGCTAATCTGTAAGAAGAACTTTATGCTACTGTAGGAAAATAATAATCCAGGTCCTGCGTTTCCTAAATTTGGCTTTTGCAGACAGCTGAAATTGTGAGCAGCACGAGGAGCAATGTGACCATAGAAAGAGACACAGAAAGAGAACAATCCAAACTTTCTCTTCAGGACACTTAACCTGTGTCATGTATAACTATCCCAAGCCTCTTTCACAAGGGTGTAATGTCAGCTTTATTGCCCACTTCTCCTCTGGCCCAGTAAACTGCCTGTGAAGAGGAGTTGTGTTCAAGGGAACATTGTGAGGAAATAAATATTAGAGACCAAATTCACGGTTTCATCAACATTTCTGTCATCCACTGCCCCAGAGCTACTCATCCACTCCCACTTGATTCCCCAGCCCCCTACTCCTCTTTTGCAGTCCTTCCTCTGTGCCCATCGCTATCCTCTGCCATTCCTCTTGCTCTTTTTCAATGTTGTTTCCCCGAGCTGCTTCACTCTGCCTTTGTTTTTTTGCTTTGAGACTTGTGTTTAAGTAACATGTTCCAAATTACTAACTTGGACACAGTAGTAGATGTTTCATTAAACTGCTGATCAAGTAAAACTCATACCATCTACACCAGACTTCTGCATTGGGTTTGCACCTTTTGACCAAACACTTCTAACTCCAAAAGGAGGGAAAGCCTCCAGGGCTTGGGTTGGCTTTGCCTTATGCTCCTCTCTTCCCTCTGGCTCCCAGACTTCCCACCATCCTGCTGCTCTGTTCCTCCCACAGCAAAGCCTGCAGTAGCGGTTCATTCATATTTGAAAAAAAGAAAAAAAAAAAGTTTATACACAAATAAGTTTGTTTTATAAACACGGGAAAAGAACTCTTTGTATTTAGTAACACTTTCAATATCCACATGTAAACCAAACATGGAAACCAAAAACTGATGAAAAGAGAAATTCAAGGCAAAACGTAACACTTGAAAAAATCATGAAGAAAGACTTAGACACTCTAATTTCAAAATTCAGGTTTTCAATTTTACAACCTCTTCCCTCTCACGACCTAAGCCCTAAACCACCAGGCAGAGGAAAAAGAAATGCAGCATGTAGAATTTTAGAGCTTTTGCTGTTTCCCAGGGGGGCTGCTGCAGTTCAAGAACTGAACTTCCCACAGCTATTAGCTACAACCTTGACTACATTTTATATTAAGTGTACTCTATTCAAAGCCCACAATGTTTTAACATGCTCACATTTGTATTATATCTCTAAAACAGGTTAACTGCAGTAAAAATTGCCTCTATGTAATTAAAATTCTAAGTTGCCAGTTAATCGATATGATGCGTGATCGGGCCAAGTTTCAGTCATTGCATTTGCTGATTTCTCAGGCATCAAGTTTCCAAACTTCTTTTTCCCCTGAGGAAGACACAGAGGTTTTGTATGTTTTTTTTTAAGGAACAATCTTCCGATTTCAGCAGTGGGGGCTTTATGGTGCATATTTATAGCCAGCTCTAAAAGTAGTTACTGCAGAGACTGTATCTCGTGAGGAGAAACGAGCAGAGTTAAAAGAAGGCGGTCCTGCAGAGGCGGGGTGGGCCGGAGCCAAGAGCAGAGCCTGGCCTCCCGCCCCCGCGTAGGAAATACGCAGTTACTAATACCGGCGGGCCAGCACCCTGAGGCGGGCCAGCACCCTGAGGCAGCCCAGGGCGGGCGCCTGCCCCCCGCTCTGAAGAGCCGTCCTTGCTGCCTCCCCTCCCGGCCGCTGCCGGACCCCCGCCACCCGGCCCGCGGCACCGCGGGAGCCCCCGCCTCCCCTTCAGCGCGGAGGGCGCTGCTCGCCGCTGTGTGCGCCATCCCCGCGTTGCTGCGCAACGAGCGCCCCGGCGGCGGCACCAGGGCCGGGCCGGGCCGGACCGCGCCACGCAGGGGCGGAGGGCGGGCTAGCCGGTCGGCGGGCATGGCGGACCCCGCTGACAGGGCCGCACATGTTTACGGGCCGCGCTCTGCCGGCAGCACGAGGAATCTGAAGCAAAAGCTGAACAGGATCGCGGGCGGGAGCATGGAGCAAGGGCCGTGGGAGCTCGCCAGGCTCTCACGCAGGCGGAGGCTGCGGGGCGGGCAGCCGGCGGGTGGGGCGGTGTAGAAAGTGTGCTCAGCCGCAGCTCACCTTCGGCATGAGAGCAAAGGGCGTGTTCCTGGGGGTGAAAAAGCCGTTTTCCAAACGACCCTGCTTAATCTGTGCCTTTACGTCTCCACGCAGTCGGGGGAGATAGGGTTTTTGATTGATTGTGGTGTTCTTAATGAGAGCAAGGTGGGAGAACAGGGGCAGATCCTTCCCGAAAAGCGACGCGAGAAAAGCAGAAGAAACAGTCCAGAGTTGCTTTCCCCAGGCTTTTTTTTTAATTAAAGAAGAATGACCCATCAAAACTGTTAAGTTTCCTGGAGTGAGAACTTCCACTTGACTGGAAGGAGCATTTACAGAGAAACTTCCCTCTGGGAGTGTCCCTGAAAAAAAATCAACACCCCCCACCCCCCAAAATAAGTTTTAATGAATTCTCTGTACTCACTAGAAAATAAGAACGTGAATAATATGTATAACATGGAATATGATTACTACATCTCTAGCTACTCTCCCGTCTTTCAGATGATCAATGAAAAAAATAAGGTGTGGGTGATCCTCAAGCTACTTGGCTCTCTGGTATTTCCCTTAAATTTTGGTTAGAGTGGTATTAAGGAACATTTAGGGTTAACGTCAGTGCAGCATGCAAGCTCAACAGATGCAGAGTGCCATTTCAAAGCAGAGTATTCATCATTAAGAATTTATGCAAATAAAACTACTATCTTAGGTAGCGAGATGGTCAAAATTGTACCTGTTGTTTAATTTATTGGAGTAAATATTTTTATTGCTGGTGTTGACTGACAGCTTATATAGGCTTTTTTCCTCACTTCCACAAGATTTACAAGGGTGTTTCCATGTCAAAAGTGAGTCTATAAGTACTCTTTTATGGGATCCTGTACTAATTATGTTTTCCTGAGTGCCTGATCTTTTTCATTTTGAAAGGAAGAACAGATTCAGCTTTGACTTTAAGAATCCGAGTTCTTTGACACTTGACTGAGAAAGGGGAAGTTGACATGCCAGTCTTGCATTTTTTCTTGATACATGTTTAACTTACAGAGGAAGTTCCACCTAAATTAAGACAAGTAATTAAGATGTGACACTTACTTAAAATATTATCTCAATTATCATCTTGTTTTTCTATATCCTTCTAATATCTTTTTAGGGGTTGTTACTCACACACATTGCTGTCACCATGCATGAATAAGCACAAAACTTTCAAAGTCCCACAAACAGGGTAGGGTTTTTTGTGTAAAAAAACCCCAGACTATGTACATCCAGTTATTATGTGCTCAAACATGTGCATTGCAGAGGCCTCCCTGTGTTTTCTGTGTTTCTACCCTCAGTGTAGACTCGGTTTGGGTTTTGGTTTTGTCCTGCACTGCTTTTGCTAAGAAAAGAGTGGGGTTTCTTTCCTTCACTCTGGGCTAGTTAAGTAGGAAAATGTTAGGTTTTGGTGGTTTTTTATTTTCAAATTTATTCCTTTGTCATCCTCAAAGGAAAGCACTTTGAGGAAAAAAGAGAACTGTAACAATTCTGTTAATACTAGCATTAAACTATGCACTCACCTCTCTTTCTGAGAAATAAAGCCTTTTAAGAGACATAAACATGTAAATTGTGTGAAATTACGTTTTTAGGACTTTGGGGAGGTGTTTTAAGAGAAGCAGTATAGTTGCAGCTGATGCTAATTCTCTCATAGTCCAAGGAAGTGCTATCCAGAATGCTTTTTCGTGGCTGTAAGGTTACTGAGACCCGGTAAACGTTTCGGAGCAGTAGCGGCAAAGAGTATGGCTGGTGAGTTTCGGCGCTTCATTCCAAGGCGCGGCTGGCACCGGAGCCTCCTTCAGGCAGAAGGCGTAGCCTTGTCTGAGGGGTAGCATTTCGCTGCACAAGAGCCAGACGAAGACGTGACCTCCTGCTCCCCGCGCAGTTGATGAGTGGGGCAGAGGCGTGTCACAGAAGTGACGGTTTCGCTTACTGAGAAGGGGGTCGGAAGGTTGCCACCTCTCCTTTTGAGCAGCATCTGGTAGACAATTTTCTGCCTAATATTGTCAATCATTCCCTTGTTCTTGAAGGTGCCTGACTGTCCTCCCAGCTGGAGTGAGAACTTCAATGATCACTATAAAGCAAAACAAATGCAAAGTTTACAAAGGGGGTGTGGAGAAGGCAGGTCCCCACATAAAGAAGCTGGCAGGGGCTCAAATGCCTGGGATTATGAGCAGAGCAGAACACACACATGGTTAGTGTGCATGCTGGCTTGAATACTAAAGTTAAACAAATACGTTTGTTGCACTCTAAAAAGTGAACGACTACTCCAATAGGTTATGGTTTGGTTTGGGTTTTTTTTTAATAAAAAAGTGGTGATTAAACAAGCAGAGAACTGAGGAGTTCTTTGCTTCCTATTGCTGCTAGGCTTTTTACAGGCAAGGAACTGAAGCATAGCATCAGTCTGGGAGGAGGTTAGAGCTGAAGGGATCTTGCTTCTGGTGATAAAAAAGCTGGCATTCATGGACAAGAGGAAAGATTATTCAGAGACTAAAGAGACTAAATCGAGAAAGATATTATTTTCTTACAGGCACATCAGAAAAAATACCCCAAGAAAAAAACTAAAAAGCAGAGCTAGCCAAGGCAGGATTCTGGGTGGTCCAGCAAAATGCATACTGCAACATATCCACCTGCTCCTGCGAGGCAAACTAAAGCACGCCCATACTAGCACTTATTAGCCATGGTTAGTGCTTGTCACTGCTGGCAGCTGTGTTGCTGACTGAACGTGCTTGGTGGAAGCAGTCCTGAGGCCAGCAAGCGAGGATGTTGCAGAGTGGTGCCTCCCTGAGTGTTCTGGAAGAATCTCTGCATTTTGAAGCAAAAGGAAGTCTCTCCCCAACGGGGTGTCAGGCCAGCTTTGCCTGCAGTCACGATCACAGGAGAGAGTAGCAGTAGCTGAATGGAACAAAATGTCAAACAGATCAGTAAATATATTAAAAATGAGAGGCATACTTAACTGAGAGATGGACTGTATAAAATGTTTGTACACAGTAGATACCATAAGAAAACTCCTGTAGACATTAATCAGTATAGACTATGCCAAGGAAAGCTAGATTTTTTTTTTTCCCATGGCCAGTGCACAGAACAGCCCAGTGGATTTGCTGAAAGAAGCTAGATAATAATTGAGATGAACTGCAAAGCCCTCACTGTCATTCACCTTCCCAGATTGTTCTAGAACAACTTCTGGGGGGAGTTATACATGCTTATATATACTTATCATTTGAATTCTCTCATGTCTGGAGAGAGAGGCATTTCTTTTTTGGAAACGTGAACCGTTTGCTAAGGTTAGAGGCAAAGAACCATCTGAAACACTTATGCTGTGTTGGAAAGCTGTGTACACAGAGGGAGTGCAAATGTGCACATTAACTTTTAATAAGCTTGGAAATCATTGACATGTAAACAGCTATTATTACAGCCAGAGCCTGTACTCTCGTTAGAGACATATTATGCTGTAGTACAATCGGGTGATATCTCTGTTTAGCTAAGTGATACCATATTACTCCGTATATTACAAGAATTTACTCCACGTCAGGACGTGGCTATGGGCCAGAATTGCTCAGCGGTTCACTCCGAGAGTGCTAAAACTGAGTTTCAGGGGGAAAATGTTGACGGTTGATAGTGGATTGTGGCTTGTGTTTGACTCTTAACCGTGAAGAGAACTGAATCGGGGACTCCCTGACCATCATTAGGAAACGTTCTCCATAATTTCACTCCCCTGGGAAGCACTGAAAGGGCAGTATGGGCTCAGCTCCATTCATGCTGCAAGTCAGACTGGAAGAAATGGAGCAAATAGTCACTTCTATCTTTTGTTTGCATCAAATATTGTGAGAGAAGTTATTCTTACTAGAGCTCCAATCTGGCTTGCCTGAGAAGTGCTAGAAATCTTTAACCAATCTGTTGTAGACTTGTCAACACGGGCTTCTGGTTGCATTTGATAACCCAGCAGGAGTAAAAAGCATTAGCAGCTCAGATTACTAATAAAAAGTCGGTATTTTTCTCTAAACCCCTTCCTGGAATAGCCCTGCCCATCAGCCCAGTGAACCCCGGACTGCCATTCCTTCCATTCCTTTATCCTTCCTGACTCCAAAGCTATTTTGGCTCCTCTCCCTCCACCAGAATTTAGTCACGCTGTTTCCCTGTCACCCTGCCCAGCTTTTCCAGGGCTCACCTACTGTCCTGCTCTGCTTTGAGAGGAGAGAAGAAGCTGCATCCTGGAGGAAGGAGCAGCCTCCTGCAGGCAGGCAGCAGGCAGGTGTGGGACGTTTTACATGTCCCATAGAACCTGTCAGAGCCTCTCTTCTCTGCCTCCTGCAACCATGCTCCCAAAACAGAGAACCTAGATAGGAATTTTTGAAACGATTGTCTCCAAACTGACAACTAAAAGCCTGATTATTGGTTAACAATCTCTGCTTTTATATTCACCCACCAAAACCTCAGGGCAAGGTGCATCAAGTCGGCTGTGTCTTACAGCGGGACCCACAACTAACCTGATGAAATGGCTGAATGTAGAGTTCAAATAGAGGCTGAAGCGTGAGCTGTCGTGGAAGTTAACAGACGTGCCTGTGCAAGCCCAAATATCCTTTATCATCACTATTTTCTACAAGAGATCCTTTGGTTTTCATTCTGTTACTTGCACATTTGGTGCATGTAATTTCTAAATTTGGTTCCGGTTTTGCTACAGTTAAAACATCCAGACGTTTGACAAGCTCAAGGAAGTCTCTCAGCATGTGTGCCAGTACATTACAGATAAGGATAGGGCCTTCAGTGATGTGATTGTAATTCAGGTAACTGTGAACACAGACTGCTGCAAAAGATCACAAAATTCAGTTTAGGTGATACTCTACCAATACAAAATATTTTCAATAATTTTAATACCAGGAGGCAGTGGAGTGATTTCATCTCCATGCCTTTGAGGCACAAGTATGAAGGAACTGAGAATACCATTTAAATTCTTGGTGGAATTCATTTTTAAGGCAAAACTTAAACATAATTTTATTGTCAAAGCTAAACCTTATTTCTGAAGAGTCAGGGTAGAATAAAACTAAAAAGCATTTATCTTTTTTTTTTATCTTTCCTTCTACAAATCTGTTTTTTATGCAACATCAGCTTTAAAAAACCATGACTCCATCAGGTACCGAGAACTTCGCCACTTACACAGTTGCAGGAAAAAGGATGGGACATCTCGTAGTGGTGTATACTGGGGGGCTTGACTGCTGTCCTGCTGTGAGATGGGCTGACCCGATACTGCAGTGCAGCTGCTCAAGGCATGGCAAAATATCTGGAAACGTCACTTTTAGATGGCTCGGGAAATACTGCAGGAAGGCCTGATCCACCAGGATTTGCCAGCAACTCTGTTGCTGATCTTGCCCAGAGATGCAGAGTCTCTGGAAAACTTACATGAATTGAAACAGTTGAGTTGAGAAAATGGAAACAACTTCCATAGTTTAACATGAAAAATAACTTTGTTATTATTCTTTAAGAATGGGTACTGTATTATCTACAATTACTTGCATAGAAAGCACCACATGCTGTATTCCAAAATGAATAAATATCATTACTTTTTGACAGGGACAAATTAGCCTAGCGTTAAAGATGAAGCTTAGACCCGTGCTGACATGTGTACATTTGGTAAGTTGGCACGTTTCTGAAACACAACATGTGGGGAGAAAGGTGCTGAACACTGAAATTACTCTAATTTGCTTACAAATGGAAAAGAATATTTATATGGCTCAAAAATAATATGTAAATGCAGACCTAACACTTATAGAGGATGCAGTTAGGAAAAGCCTGTGACAACCTTAAGTAAAACTCAACCTCAGGAGGCTTTAATAAATGGTACAGAAGCCTATAATAAATTGTAAATGGTGATTGCAATAACTTAAAACACAGTTTGGAAACTATGTTAATTTAAAAAACTTTCGAGAAAGGTATTTTAAAGCTTAAAGCGCAGAAGTACTGCAATTTAAACTGGAAATTATTTCCCTAACCACCTTGGCTAATTTTCTCCTCAACAGGGTGTAGACAGCTCTGCTTCAGTTTCTGATCTCCAAAAAAACCCAGTTTCTTCTCAGCTTTTTTTTTCCAAAAGTTCCATTCTTTCCCCATTTATGCTTTTTGGGGAGCGATGAAATAGTTTCATTTCGCCCAGGCCTGAGACGTCTGGCGGCCTGTGTCGCCTGCCGCGGCTGCCAGGCACGCCGGCCCTCGTGCCGCTCTAACGGCCTCAGCGCCTACGAGTGGCGGGCGGGGCTGTACCGGCAGGGACGGGACGGCCCGGCCCGGCCCGGCACCCCACTCCCCCGCGGACCCCCGGCCTACGCACGGCGAGGCGGGTGGCCGCCGCCGCTCCGCAGGGACACCCGCCCTCGGCTGCGGGCGGAGGCAGCGCGGCCCCGCCGCCCCGCCTGGCAGATCTGCGGTCGGCGGGAATCCAGTCCGGGTTTTGGTGCCGGGAACCGGCGGCGGCGAGGAAGGGCGAGCGGGAGCGGACCCCGCGCCGCGCCCGACAGCCGGGCCGGGCGGCCAGGCCGGGAGAGGTAGGCGGCGAGAGCAGGTGGGCGAGCAGCGGCGCGGCCGCGCCGGCACCGGGCCCGCCTCGCCTCGCCCGCGGGCCCCCATGGCCGCGGCGCGGCCGCCGCACACACCCACCGCCGTCCCTCGGTGAGCGCCGCCGCCGCCCCTTGGGCTCGGCGCTGCCGTTGCGCGCCCGCGGCGGGGCCGCTGCCCGCAGCCGGGGCTGAGCGAGCCGGGCCGGGCCGGGCCGGGCGGAGGCACTATGCAGGCGCGGCGCTTGGCCAAGCGTTCCAGCATGGGCAACCGCCGCCTGAGCGCGGGGCCGCCGGCCGCACAGGCGGACGGGGTCCGGCCCCCCAAGCCCGAAAGCGCCTGGAGGCCCCCCCGGCGGGAGGGCTCTGCCGCGGCGTTGGAGGAGGAGGACGAAGACGAGGACGTGGTGGTGGAGGTGGAAGAGGAAGAAGAGGAGGAGGAGGGCGGCCTGGGGAGCCCACCCCCGACTCTGACCGGCCACGGCAAGGGCTCCCTCCGGGGGAGCCTGAAGGTGCGTCCCGGGAGGCCGGGGAGGGGAGCAGGGCGGTGGCGGCAGCCGCCCAAGCCGGGCTCGGAACCGGTGCAGGGGCCCGGGCGGAGGTGTCGGGCCGGCGGGGCAGGTCGGGCCGGCCGGTGCCCCGGGCCGGGCCGGGCCGAGCCGGGAAACCCATGGGGGGGGCCGCTGCGGGCCGCCTCGGCCCGCCTTGGCCGGGCAGCCTGCGGCTGGCGGCGGGGCGGCCCCCGGCGTGGCTGGGGAGCAGCGGGTGCGGGCGGGCCCGCGCTCAACAAGTTCTGGAGGAAGCGGGTGCCGCTGCGGCCCGCCGGGCGGGCGGCGGCGATCTGGCTGCGGGGTTTCTGAAACCTCGGGGCGGGCAGCTGCGCGGCTGAGAGGAGGCGTGTACGGAGAGGCACCGGTATCTGAAATACTTTGAGTATTGAAGATGAAGACTTTGCTGGATGAAGTGCGCGGCAGCCGGGCTGCAAGCGGAATGGTGTAGGGTTTTCAACCTGGCCGTTCGCATAGAGGTTTTTTCAAGACTTGAGTCGCACCTCCGGGGTGTGTAGGTTACGCGATGCTGGGCCGGAGGGCTCCCGCAAAGGAAAGTGGCTGTGGTAGGGAGTCCTGCGACTTCTGAAAAGTTTCTGAATCCACTAGTCCCGTGCAGATTCAAATCCTGCCAAAGTGTGCTCGTCTATTCCTCTAAATGTGATGTGCTCTGGAGCAACCGACTGCACACACTCTTGGACTGAGATTCCATAGATTCAGGCTTAATTATATTTATCATTAGGGATGTTCTGTATAACCCAGATAGTGGAAGTAAACCTGTGTGTGGATCTGGAGGATTCGTGTGATAGATGTGCACTGGTCATGGAAGATAAATGTATATGAGAGTTTAAAGTCTGAATTTAGATTGATAGGATTTTTTTCAAAATCCAGATGTTGATTCTCATTCTCAACCCCTGATCAGGGTTGGCCTAACAGTAGTGCCATATTGCTGTTGTGGTTTTCCCTGTATCCACAGTAGGAAAAAAAAAGGAAACAAAACCAAACCACCACCAATGAAAAAATCACTAAAGGAAAGTAGAGATGTGGTTATGGTCTGTCTGGGTTACACCATCCATGCTACTGAGGTCTGACATGCTTGGACAACTTCATTGCTGCAAAACCTTTTGACTGGCACCTTAATGGGCTTCTGGTCCCATCAATCTCTCTATTGTACTGAAATTCTAGTGGTAGAGGAGGCTTAGAGAAACTTCTCCTGTGCACTTACTAGGAAAAAAGTGGGAAATTCTCAAACGGAGCACAGTAATCTGAAATTTCAACTGAGTTTCATAGGTATGATCTGCATATAATGTCAGTTACCGGAGTTAACTGTTCTTTTCGCCAACCCTCAACTTGCTTTCAAGAAGTAGGTCTGTTAATATAAGTAAAGGTTGCTCCCATTCCTGCCTTGGACTTAAGATTATATACACATATAAGAATAATGTGTTTCCATGTATTTACTTCACTGAGTGGAGTAATGAGTATTAATCTACTTTTAGTGTACATTAATAGACTCAAGTGCTCTTCCATAACCAGGTGCAGGTATTTACCCTCTTTGGAAGAGTGATTCTAACCCTCATAACCTGCTTGTTTTTTCCTTTCACTATTTATACTATAAACTAAGAAAACTGTTATAATCAATCTAGATAATGCTTGAGGGTCAGAAGACACTGCAGGGGGATTTGGACAGGCTGTCTTGATGGACCAGTTGTTTGAGGTTTAACAGGGCCAAGTGCCGAGTGTTGCACTTGAACCACAACAACCCCATGAAACACTGCAGACTGGGGGGTGAGCAGCTGGAAAGCTGTCCAGCAGAAAAGGACTTCAAGGTGTTGATTGACAGCCGTCTGAGTATGAGCCAGCAGTCTGCCCAGGTGGCCAAGAAGCCCAATGACATCCTGGCTTGTATCAGAAATAGTGTGGCCAGCAGGACCAAGGAAGTGATTGTCCCTCTGTACTCCGTGCTGGTGAGGCCACATCTTGAGTACTATGTCCAGTTCTGGACCCTTCGCTATAAGAACGGCATTGAGGTGCTGGAAGCATGTCCAGAGATGGGCAACACAACTAGTGAAGGGTCTGGAAAACAAGTCTTACGAGTGGCTGAGGGAGCTGAGGATGTTCCGCCTGTAGAAGAGAAGGCTGAGGAGAGACATGATCACTCTCTACAACTACCTGAAAGGAGGTTGTGGTGTGGTGGGGGTTGATCTCTTCTCCCAAATAACAAGTGATAGGACAAGAAGAAGTGGGCTCAAGTTGTGCCAGGGGAGATTTAGATTGGATATTAGGGACAACTTCTTCATTGAGAAGGTTTTTAAACAGTGGAACAGGCTGCCCAGGGAGATAATGGAGTCACCATCCCTGTAGATATTTAAGAGGTGTGTAGATGTGGCACTTAGGGACACAGTTGCCAGTGTTACGTTAGTGGTTGGGCTTGATGGTCTTAAAGCTCTTTTCCAACCATAATTATCTATGGGTCTATCTAAGGGTTCTTCCAAGTAAATTAAAGCAACAGATTTAACACGAGAGGAGTGGCCATAAAATTAATGCTGAGATGCAACTGCAGAACTGTGGGAGGGTAATAGGACTGGCACATTTTGGCTGTGGTTTGTCAAATGGGATTTCTGCCAAATGGAGAACTGGCATGTGATCAGCAGCATTTCACTCCTGGACCTGACCTTCCGAGTTAGGGTCCAGGAGCAAAAAGAATTGCAGGGGTCTCCACTAGTGAGAGGATATAAATTGTCACAGTGTGCAATATGATTCAGACCAAGAGATGTCCTGAAGAGCTTCGAAACTTAATTGTACTTGAAAGTAAAGTAGTCTTGGTGCTGGTTTTGCAGTATACACTATCCAAATAATGCAATTAAAAAGCAGCATGCAATGTTTTGGTGTGTGGTATTGATACAGATGATGCACTTGTACACTTGATGGCTGTGCCCTTGGGTGGATTGGATTTTTAAAGCTAGAGGTTTAACAGGCTCTTCGCAGTCACTTCCTTGGAGCCCAATGTGATAGATGGATGAGTGCATCATAAGGTCTGCAATGGAATGAATATTTTTAAACAATGCCCGTGAGTAGGTCTGCTAGTCAAAATGAAAAAAAGTACCTGTACCATCAGGTCTTATAGCCATGTTGTCTCCAATCACAGGGAAGCGTGCTGGTTGCACAGCCCTCACTCTTAAGCATGGAGGGATAGAGGAAGAAATATTTTATGAAGACAAATCTTATTTCTCTAGTTTCTGAAGTCTTGGAAGGAGAGAAGAGTCATGACAAAACAGGAATGTGCGAGAGACTGTTGGTCATGGGGAAGATGCAGAAATTACTTACGTTGCTGTAGCCACAAAAGTGTCCAAGTAGAGGACACTGGAGAACACTTTTGCTGTTCTTTTCCCTCTGCTCGTCTAACACAACACTGGAAGAGGCATGAACACACTGTGTTTTGCTGGTGGGTAATGACAGGATAGCCAGAGGGACTTTTGAAAGCCTGTAAAGTCTTGTTCAGCAGTGCTTGTGTTTCTTATTTTGTTGTAACTAGTTCATTCATCTGTATATGGAAACAAAGAACACGGAGGTGCTGATTATACAGATGCATTTTGCATGTAAAACTCTTCTATTACAACCCATACTTGCTGCTTTTGCTGCATCTAAATTTCCAGCCATTTGAAATCAGATGAAAAAGAATAAATAACATAATTACCAGTACTTTGTCTTGAAGCATGGATTAATTTGCAGTCCTCTTTATTTCATCTTTTGTATGGAGCTTGGTTCAGATACCCCAGGCAGCCACATTAGTGCCACACTGGGCTTAATTCAGTCCCTGGAAATGGCTGGTTTTGGTGATATGGAGAGATGGTTATGAAGCAGGGTCCATTAGCAGTCTGTGATGCTGAGTTTATCTGATCCTTTGTGAGCAAACCTCACTGCATGTTGCAGAGCTACACAAATTGCCTGCAAAACACTAAAGCACTATGATTGAGCATTTGATCTGGTGATGAACATGGGCTTGTGGTGACTTGCTAACATGGTGTAATCTTTTCTCTACTGTTATAAATAGTGAAGGGATTATTGCTTTCTTCTGTTTAGCCCAGTTGCCACTTCCAGTGTGTTACCTGTCCCCAGGCTCAAAGTATGGACACGGGACATTTCTGATTCAGATAAGTATGGGGGCTGCTTGTGTTCCTCAAGCATTATGTTTCCATGATCTCTGCACTTCATCTTACCATAAGCATCCGTGAAATTATCAATTCCAGATATTTGCTTGTGTGTGAGCACTTCTTAGTAGTTCAGAAGGATGAATTTCCTGCACTTGGAATTGTTCCTGGAAATATGCAGCTCCCAAAATCATGGTAAATGAGCAGATTTAAGAGTCTGAAAATTAAAGGCCCAAGCAAGCTGTGTTGTGACACTTGAGGAATATGAAAGCCCGAGCTGCAAAAGCAAGGCATCAACTTCATGAACGTTGGGCTCAGTTTTGCCCATCTTGCAAAGTGGAATTTGCAACAAGTACAAAGTACGGTGTGCATGCAAGTCTGTGCCAGAGGTTTCAGAGCAGGGATGGCAGACATAGGTAGGAGTCCAGGTTAATACAGGATAAAAGTATGCTTTAGGACATGATTTTTGGTGTTTGTTTTGTTTGAGGTGAGGATTTTTTGCGCTTTTTTTTTTTTAAGATAGAGACATCTGTGTGATGGATACATCTCTGAATCTGTGGGATTTAAATCAGTCTTCAAACTTTGTCTGGAAGAAATCAATTGCCTGTTGTTCATTTGTGGTGTTTGACTGTGTTGAATTAGTTCTCTGCTCCTTTGCTCCTTTTCTGTGCATTCTTTCTGAAGCCAGGAATTCATTGCTTACCATCCTTTAAATCAAACTTTTGGGTTCATCTTTACTGTTTGAATAGACTGTAGGCTCGTACTGGTCAAAATAAACTTCTTTTTTTGCTTGATGTATTATTTCATTTAGCTTTCATATGTGTGTGCAAATATATTTTAATGCGCAAATTGCAAAATCCAAACTTCAAATACCAGATTTGCTTAGTGATGGAGGATTCTAAGACACATTAGGAACTTGCATGCAGTCCTAAGAGTAAACTGAAATGTTCCCTTTCAGACTGATGTATCATTATTTTTATATATACTACTAGTTACTAGAGCACCAGAACTCATGTTCTAATCTAAACAGCAGGATGCTGTTAGGCCAGGCTGTGTACAGACTCAGAACAAGCATGATGCTGCTCTACTGTCTTTTGTGAAGTTGAAGAGTAACACAAGAGATAATGAATGGATACAGGTGGACTATGGGGAACAACTAAAGGGTGAGACAAGTGAGGCAGACAAACATTGGCAGCTTAGCTGTATTTTTGTAGGTAAGTAAACTTAATTAATTTTTAAATTTCAAACTTTGTTCAGTTTCTTACAGTCCTGGAGTGAAAACTTGGCTAATGAGGTTGGTTGGAAACTGCAGAGTTTGATGTGGGATTTTTTTTTCTTCCTTGATAAAAGTTTTAAAAAATTATACATGATATGGATTACTGGAGACAGAGCTGGAGGTAGTGAGATTGTAAAATGCTATTTTTTCTTCACTCTTCCATAATAAAGAGTGAATAGGAATAATTTGCTGAGGATTTTTTATGTAATTTTTTGTTTGTTGTTGTTTGTTGGACACAGACCAAGCCCTTTTCCCTTAAGAGGAATTGTATTAGAAAACTGTCATTGTGAGAATAAAGAGGTATGGTGGAGCCACTAATAGTTTTGAGCCTTATTTGCTAGAATGTTTTCACTCTAGAATGACTTCAGCTGAGAATGACAAGTTGGCTGCCTTCAGGTATGGAGTATGTTCTGGTGGATAGAGATGTGTTGCTTGGTCGTTATTAGAGAATCACAGAATGGCTGAGGTAGAAAAGGACCTCTGGAGGTCATCTTGTCTACCCCAGCGATAAAGTAGGGACACCCACAGCAGGCTGCCCACAACCATGTCCAGATGGCTTTTGAAGATCTCTAAGGAAGGAGACTCCACAACGTTCTGGGACAACCAGTGCCAGTGCTTGGTCACGCTCACAGTGAAAAAAGTCTGGGTGCCCATTGCCTCTGATCCTGATACTGGAAAGAGCCTGGCACCACTGAAAAGAACCTGGCTCTGTTCTCTTTTCTCCCTCCCTTCAGTATTTATAGACATTTGTAGGATCCCCTTGAGCCTTCTCTTCTCCAGAGCTGAAGTCTCAGCTCTCAGCCTTTCCTCAGAGGAGAGGTGCTCCAGCCTTCATCATCCTGGTGTCCCTTTGCTGGATTCTCTCCAGTATGTCTGTGTCTCTTCTGTACTGAGGATCCCAGAACTGAAGGCAGTACTCCAGGTGTGACCTCACCAGTGCTGCCGCAAGTGCAGAGTGCTATCTCAAGTTCAGGTTGATGTCCACCAGGACCCCCATGCCTTTTCAGCAAAGCTGCTTTTCTTTCTGACTGGATGACCCCTAGCATGTACTGGCTCCTGGGGCTCTTCCCTCCTAGGAGCCAGACTTCCCATTTCCCTTTGTTGAACTTCATGAGGTTGCTGTTGGCTCATTTCTCGGTGTTGGCATAAACTATCTGCTGTATCAGCCACTCATCCCAGCTTTGTGTCATCTTCAAAGTGTGTTGAAGATGCACTCTGCCCCATCATCTGGATGTGGTATTGACCTCAGGGGTACACCACATTTACTGATTTCCAACTAGAGACTTTGTGCCATGGATCACCACCCTCTGGGCCCATTTGTTCAGACAATTTGCAGCTCACCTCACTGCCTGCTTATTCAGCCCATGCATCAACAGCTTGACCGAGAATGCTGTGGGAGATGGCATGAAAAGCCTTCCTGAAGTCTGGATGGAGAATATCTGTTGCATTGCCCTCATTTACCAGGCCAGTCATTTCATCCTTGAAGTTTATCAGGCTAGCCAAGCGTGGCTTCCCCTTGGTGAAGCCATGCTGACAACTTACCATGATTTTCTCGTCCTTCATATGCTTGAAAATGGATTCTAGGATTAGCTGCTCCATGGTCTTCCTGAGAATCACAAGGTATGGCTGACCAGCCTGTAGTTGCCTGAATCCTCCTTCTTGAACTTAAAGTGACATGCTTTTGCATCTAGAAACTAAGTATTGAGAAGGTGTTTTCTGTGGTTTGGTAATTAATATTTGTAATGTATCCTGTGACAGGTGCAAATGCACCCTGTGCTCTTTCAATATTGCTTCTGATGCAAGATTATGGAGAAGTATAACAGTCCTGTAGACAAGTTTTGGACCCTCGAGTCCTCCTCTGTGTTTTACTAGCTGCTAGATTAGAAATTCCAGAGGTATGAGAGAAGCAGTGAGATCTTAGCAGACTGTGGTATAAATCTATGCCTCAGACTATGCCACTTGGCCATCTCAAAGATGGCAGCGTTGCTGCTTGAGTAGGAGGGAGCATGCTGGTCCTGGCTGGTGTCTGCTCTGTAAGTACAGCTGTGGATTGAGCAATGGTGGTTTGGTTTTGTTTGTCTCAGAATCAGCGTGCTCATTGGCTTTGTAATACTTTAAAGTGAAGTATTGAATTGCTTATTTCTAAAAATAGTGAGCAGCTTGACCACTCCTGCTGCTTGAGGCCAGTCCAAAAAGACTACAGAAGGATGGTAGGCTAAGAGAGAAACTCCTGTGAATGTTTTTGTTTACTTGGGAAAATTGAACAGGAAATAGTGAATAAAAAGACTGTTCATTACCTCCTATGGTAGTCAGCTTAAATTTCATGAAGTTGTGTTGACGTTTTCCACCGTATCATGTTGCTGAAAGAGTATGTAGGAATTCAGTGTTATCGCTGTTGCTGAACAGTCTGTGATGGGATCACTTTCACCACTCTTGACACCTTGCCAAAGTTTCCAGTCCCAAACGATGATTGCAGTGACATTTATCTCATTGTACTAAAAAGTACATGTGTGGGTGGTATTTGTTGTTTGACAACAAAACTAATGAAGACAGGAAACTGAACAACTCCTGTTACTTGAACTTTGGATAAAAATACAGATCTTTTCATTGATGTTTTTTGCAAAACATAATCAAATTTCCTTCAAATTCTGACCCATGTGAAGCGGATGGAAAAGTCCTGCTAGTTTAAGCAGTTTTGGGATTTCAGCCCAATTATGTCACCACAAAGGTGGTTACACAATTTAGTCTCCTAAAACCTTTCAACAGTGGTTGTAATAATTTTTAAGTGTTGCTTCAGACTATAGAAGGCCATTATAATTGCTGTACACAGAATAGAGGGAAGGTTAAAATGCCTCAATGATTACATTACTGAAGTGTGAAATTGTGTAGCTCATCATTTTACTGTCTTTAATGTATTTTTTTAACATAGCAGATAAAAGGTTACTTGAATTTCAGATAGACAATACAATTATGACCAGCAGTCATAAGACTGGATGGTTACTTAATTATTTTTTTTCTGCTTCAGCAGATAAAGTGGCTAATGCCTGCATCATACTGACATAAAGGACAAATTGTACCATCATGTTCTGTAATCTGGACTTTGTAAAGTTGGCGAGCTAAACATTGAGCCAACCTGATCTTTTGTGTATACATGAATATCCCTTTGAAATGGTGGAAAGAACTCTCTTTGGATCAAAAATGCTTTTGACTTCCTATTTGTCCTATTTTTTTAATGTAATTGTGACAAATGTAAGTATTACCAAAGGAAAAAAAACACAGAATCTCAAGGGCTGGAAGGGATTTCAAAAGATCATTGAGTCCAACCCCCCTGCCAAAGCAAGATCTCCTAGAGTAGGTCACACAGGAACTCATCCAGATGGGTTTTGAATGTCTCCAGAGATGGAGACTCAACAACTCATCTGGACAGCTGGTTTCAGTGATCTGTCACTCTCACAGTGAAGAAATTCTTCCTTGTGTTTCTTTGGAACCTCTTATGTTCCAACTTGTACCCGTTGCCCTGTCATTGGACATCATTGAGAAGAGCCTGGCTCCATCCTACTGCCACCCACCCTTTATGTATTTGTAAATATTAACAAGGTCACCCCTCAGTCGCCTCCAAGCTGAAGAAACCCAGCTCCCTCAGTCGTTTATCATAAGGGAGATGCTATCATAAGGGACTAGAGCATCTTCCTTATGAGGGAAGGCAGTGGGAAGTGGGGCTTTTCAGACTGGGGGAGAGTAAAGGGGGAATCTCATTAACACAAGTATTTTAAAAGTGTATATCAAGAGAATGAGGCGGCATTGTGTTGTGTCCACAGGTAAGACAAGGGGTAATAGAAAGAAGCTGGAACAAGAGGGTTTTTTTGATGCCCAGGGAGGTTGTGGAGTCTCCTGAGAGGTTTTCAAAACCCACCTGGACACATTCCTGTGTGACCTGATCTAGGTGAACCTGCTTTAGCAGGGAGATTGGACTAGATGATCTCTAAAGGTCCTTTCCAACCCCTACCATTCTGTGATTCCATGATAGAGGGCTGGTTTCTGAAGTGATTGAGGAACTGAAGGTTGTTTGGCCTCCATAGGTTCTTCCATTATTTTCTGGGATAATGAGATTAAACTTTGTGATACGACTTCTCTGAGTAGTCAGACCCAAAAATCATCATCTTTTTTGGCATCTTTCCCAATCTGAACAGGAAGACTGTGAAATGTTTTTGTCTGGAGCTGAACGTAGACTTGGGAGAATCTCTTAACAGGGGGCAACAGTCTTCTAAAGGAACAGGTTTTTTACTTCCAGGCTTGAGACCAGTTAAAGGAAATAGGATGTGTGAACTTAATTCTGATCTTGTAATATCTCCTCCAGGTTCTTAGCTTCAGGGATCAGCACTGGCCCCTGAAGCTTTCATTCACAGGGACAATTTAATTCAAAAATTACAACAGTTGAATAAATCTGTGAACAACCCTGGTTTAATTTTACTGAAATCCCATCATTTAAACAAACAAGCAAGAGCAAAGCCTATTCCCAGGATGTTAAGGCAAATAAATTACATTCCATACTCTTTTAAATGATGTAGGTTGAGCAGCACCTTAACAAGGGAGGACTGCTTCAGAAGTCAGACAGTTGCTTCTCAGCCTAGAAATCTCACACTTCTCTGTACCTTGTTTGCAAGAGATCTTGAAAATAAAACTAATCTGTTTTTCTTTTCACCAGATTTATTTAGCTATGTATCTAGCCATACACAGGGGGAGACCTTTCAAATGCAGATGAACCAATCAAGGGTTTCTTACTGAGCAGCAGTAAGGCAGAATTTCTAACATCATTTACTAAGTGTAGTGAGTTCCCCTCTGCCTTTTGTATGATTTGTTTTTTTGATAGCTGTGTTTGCTTGATCCTAAATGAGACAATAGAGAAATGAATCATAGAATCATAGGGGTTGGAAAGGACCTTTAGAGATCATATAGTCCAACTCCCCTGCAGAAGCAGGTTCACCTAGATCAGGTCGCATAGGAACAGGTCTAGGCAGGTCTTGAAGATCTCCAAGGAAGGAGACTCCACAACCCCTCTGGGCAGCCTGTGCCACTGCTCCCTCACCGTCACAGTGAAATAGTTTTTTCTTATATTTGAGTGGAACTTTTTGTGTTCCAGCTTCATCCCATTACCCCTTGTCCTGTTGCTAGCTACTATAGAAAAAAGGGATGTCCCAACCTCCTGACACTCACCCTTTAGATATTTGTAAATGTTAATAAGATCTCCCCTCAATCTCCTCTTGTCCAGACTAAACAGCCCAGTTCCCACAGTCTTTCCTCGTATGAAAGATGTTCCATTCCCCTGATCATCTTGATGGCCTTGTGCTGGTCTCTCTCCAGTTGTTCTCTGTCCCTCTTGCGCTGAGGAGCCCAGAACTGGACTCAGGACTCCAGATGAGGCCACATTGCTGGCTCATGGTTAGTTTATTATCAATCAGGACTCCCAGGTCTCTCTCTGCAGAGCTGCTCTTCAGCAGTTCGACCCCCAGCCTGTACTGGTGCATGGGGTTGTTCCTTCCCAGATGCAGGACTCTGCACTTGTCCTTATTGAACCTCATGAGATTCCTCTCTGCCCAACTCTCAAGCTGGTCGAGATCCCGCTGAATGGCAGCACAGCCTTCTGGGGAATCAGCCAGTCCTCCCAGTTTGGTGTCATCAGCCAACTTGCTGAGGGTACACTCTGTCCCCTCATCCAGGTTGTTGAAGGTGTTGAACAAGACTGGCTCCAGAACCAGTCCCTGTGGAACTCCACTGACCACAGGCCTCCAACACGATTCTGTGCCATTGATCACCCCCCTCTGGGCTCTGTCATTCAGGCAGCTCTCGATCCACCTCACTGTCCACTCATCCAAGCCACACTGCCTGAGCTTTCTGATGAGGATGTTGTGGGAGACAGTGTCAAAAGCCTTGCTGAAGTCAAGGTAGATGACATCCGCTGCTCTCCCCTCATCTAGCCAGCCGGTTATGCACTCATAGAAGGCTATCAGGTTGGTCAAACAGATTTCCCCTTGGTGAAGCCATGTTGACTCCCCCTAATAACCATCTTTTCCTTCATATGTTCTAGTGATAACATTCAGCATGAGTTGTTCCATCACCTTTCCAGGGTTGGAGGTGAGGCTGACCGGCCTGTAGTTTCCTGGGTCGTCCTTCCTGCCCTTTTTGAAGACTGGGGTGACACTGGCCTTTCTCCAGTCCTCAGGCACATCGCCTGTCCTTCATGAATGTTCAAAAATGATGGAGAGAGGCTTAGCAATCACATCGTCCAGTTCCCTGAGCACTCTAGGATGCATCCCATCAGGACCCATTGACTTATGTGCCTTAAGCTTGGCCAACAAGTCTTTAATCTCTTAGTCTTTCACCCAGGGCAAGTCCTCTGCTGTCCAGGCCATCCTACTATCCTTGCTGGACTGGGCTTCCCAAGGGCCGGCCTTGGCCATAAAGACTGAAGCAAAGAAGGCATTCAGTACTTCGGCCTTCTCTGCATCCTTGGAGTGATGGTATTTCTCCCTTCTGCTTTAAACTGCTGCCATCCTTACTAATGCTAGACCAGCAAATGGAAAGAGAAACCACTGCAGCTTCTCATACATCTTCAGCGATGCTCTTGAATGGTTGAAATTAAAGATATTTTATTTGTACGTGAGTTTTGGGAACTACACAGCAGATTGATATATCTGTTCATAAGACAGTCCATATACAAGACTATATTAAGGTACTTAAATTTTAAGCTGTTGTGTACAACATCTTCATGTAGCCAGAATCAAAATTAGAGGCAGCAACGACAGTAGATACTTTCCCACTGGCTTCTAGGAATCTCTTTGCATTTATTGCCAGTAGGAAAACTTGTCATTGCAGAGAAACTAGATGTTCGCAGGAATACCATAGAAAATACTCTGATGTGATGTTTCAGAGTGTCAGCCAGTGCAGTAAAAACACCTGATTTGATGGTGCTCTCTATTTGCAGCCTTTAATTACAATCAGTAATGTAACAAATAAAACCAAAAATGTTTGAACTTCCCTGTTACCCCATGTTAGTATGCTTGTTTTTATCTCCAAATCAATTTTTTTTTAACTTTCCCAGAGGTAGCCAGCAAGACCCAGGTGTGTCCTCCTCTTCTGTCCTTGGCCAGCCCCCACCATATGTTTCCAGTCCCTCTCCTGTCCTGTACATGGCCACAGCTTTCCCTGATGGCACCGGGCATTGTTCGTGCTGCTTTTGCTGCCGGAGAGGCAAAAGGAGGCTACTGCCTGGCAGGCACCTTGCTTGCTCGCACAGCCAGGCACGTACGTTGCTGTTCAAATGCGATAATTGGTTTAGTTAATTTTAAACTCACTTTTTCTGAAACCAATAATTGAGGAGGCAATTATAGCTGTCCATTCCTGACCAGCCAAGTCCTTTTTAGCCTGGTGGAGTACCCAAGCGCTCAATGGTGAGCGTGTTTAGTGAAGCTTGAAGTGCAGCAGCAAGAATAAAAAAATGAACCTGTTTTTTGCAAATATCATCCTCCACTTTCTTTCTGTATAAGGCTTTCCATGGTAGATTCTGAATTTTTAGATGTTTAGAGGCAGTGTGTTTCTCAGGGACTTATTTTATTTAAGAAAACAAAAACAGGGCTGAAAGCTTTCTGCTGAGACTGCTGTGCCTGGGGACCACCGTCCACTTGAACCCAGCTAGCCGAATTCATGAAACAGTGACTCCCAAGTCATCTGCTTGCATGCACAGCATATCCAGAATGCAAAACACAGAATTACTTCTTTGAGAATTAAACATTGCATGCAAATTTTGAAGGTGCACACATGATATAATTAGTATAATGTTTGGTAATTGGTACTAATTGATGTCTGATTATCTTAGAAGTCATGTCATGTACTTTTCTGTAAGGGGCCTACTATAGCTGTGTATGGGATGGGAAAGCAAACTACCATACTTTCACATCTTCATCCTGTTGTTTGTGTGGTAGGGAGGAAAAGGCTCAAACATCTCATTTGTTTAGACCTGAAAATGGTGTATGGGAAGGGCTATGGATTCCCAGTGTTCCTTGCTGCGTCTCCCTGTAGTCTTAGTAACACCTCTGTCTAGTTTTAGTAATGTCGATGCTTTTTGTGCCAGTTAGTGCGGACTTTCAGATGTCACAAGTTGGTCATCATTTATTTTATTTGAGGTACAACAGGTACCTGGATGCCACCAGATTTTCCAGTGTGGCAGTGAAAATTTCTGTCATTCATCTGAGTAGATGCTGTATACTTCAGAAACACTCAAAGCTGGTGCTAGGGTACATGGTTCTTGTAGATGAGTTATATTTAGCCAGATAAGCGCTGATGTATCCATGTCGATGAAAGAGTAGAAACGTCTTGCTGACTCCAGTTCTTGCTGCTTAACACCATATTGTGAATCCAGGCAACATAGATGTTTAGACTTCTATTTTAATATCTAGAAAATATGTTCTATGGGTGGTTTTGTATATTCAGTCAAACTATGAAGACTTTGTCCTAGCCTGGCTGAAAATGAATACTATGATAGTATATGTTAATGCATATAATGTGTTGTAAAGAATGCTTACAGTGACCTTAAAATGCATTATCTTCATATTGTTAGGGAGCAGCAGTTTACAAATGCTTAGAGTGATTAGATTGATGTGGTTTATGTATAATGAGCAACTGCTGGTGAAGTGAATAATTAAATGCAAAGTATATTTGAAAATGTAATAATACATTGAAATTCAGGGCAGATTATCTCCAAGCATCATTACGAGAATCTGTCTAACCTCTTTGTATGCCAGTATGAATAGAGATTTCTAGTGAAATAGAAATTCAGTGCATTCTTTCCTTACAGTCAGGATGCTGGTTCGGAATGGCAAAAATTAGAGCCTTTTTACAGAAAAGGGAACTTGAATAGGAAATACTGTATAAAGTAGTATGAATAGAGCAAAACCTTTGTCCTTCTGTGGATTTAATTTAAATATTCTTTACTTACATGATTGTCTTAGTATAAAGTTCGGTGATTCTCATTGCTGCTTGCTATATTTTGCTGTGAACTTTATTCCTCAATACTTTCTTATTCAGAAAAATGGCATATCTCTGTCCCTAGAGCATAGCCTAACTGTTTCATCTGGCCTGAAAAGTCTTGCAGTTATTGAGCTCTTGTTTGACTGAACTTTTGAAATACACGTAATGTTAAATATGTACATTTTATTTTTGTTTCCTGTTAATACACTAGGCTGAAATAGACTGATTTCTTCTTTTGCTTCCACCATTGAGCTGTACATGTGTTCTGTAGTGGATCAAAAATGTTGTTAAAGCCTGATTTAAAAAAAAAAAATCCTGGGACTTTGTTTTCTTACCAGATGGAAGATTTATTGGCAGTCCCAAACACTTAGCATGCTTACATCTATTTCAGAAAATGGAAAGAAATGGTCACAAAGTCCCAATGAAAAAAATTGTTCATAAAAACCAACGGAGTTATACAGCAGATTGACTGATCCTAAACCATCTTGTAGTTACTGGTGTTTTATGAAGGCAATGGTTACAAGCTGGAACAGAAGAGGTTCCAAAGAAACAGAAGGAAAAACTTCAGTGTGAGGGTGACAGAGCACCGGAATGGACTGCCCAGAAGGGTTGTGGAGTCTCCTTCTCTGGAAACATTCAAGACCCACCCGGATGAGTTCCTGTGTGGTAGGGGTGTTGAACTAGATGATCCTTCAAGGCCCTTTCCAACCCTTCAGATTCTGTGATTCTGTTTAATCAAAAGAGTGTTCTGATGGAATCAGACCAACTGATTGCATAATAAATCAGATGGAAATGAAAAATCCTCATTCTGAACTGTGTCTTCTTTAATAGCTATGTAGTGTTAATATTGTACACCAGTACTCACAATTCAATTAAAATTATTTAACTGTTGACAATGCAAAATTTTCCAGAATTGGAGCAATGTGTTGCGTGACTCTTGTTTGGATGGGATTTTTTTGTATGTGTTTTTTAATTAGTGTGTTCCTTCCCGACTTCTGCTTCCCTCCATCCTGGAAAGCAGTCAGTTGTGGCTTCTGAGGGTTCTTGTTGGTTTTGTAATGAAGGGACACTGGGGTTCAGTCCAGTTATGGTGGCCTGTAGCTGAGGTAAAGGAAGTATAGCTTTATGGGTTGATGTAGAAAAGGAAATATGTATAAAAATGAAAACATGGAAATGACATTAGGATTCTTAATATAAATTGGGGATTTTTTTTTAAGCACCTAGTTTCCCAAAGCATATTCCCACTAGTATGGGTTTTTTTTATAGGGGATTTTGGATGCACTCAACTTTTGTACAGATACCTCTCTCCATCCTCATAACATGTTTTTTTAGAGGTACTTATATTGCTGCTGTTGTGAAATGAGTGCTGTATGAACAAAACATAATGGCATAAAATAGGTCATAGTTGCAAGATTATTTAATTTACTTAGGCCTCTAAGATTCAAACTGTTCATGGGGGGGACTTTTTCAAACATCTGAGTTCTTCCGAAATACCAGTAGACAACATGAGGAGAAGTAGGAGTTAGCTGGTGTCCCCCTAGATTATCAGGGGAGGCTGCTAGGTTCTTTCACTGCTGTCCAGCTGTCTGACAGCATGACACAAGACTGACTCCTGCTGAGACTCTGTTTGCTGACTTGCTTCTTGGCAGGCAGATGCAATCCCATGTGTAGCCACATCTTCTTCACCTGATGTAAATTGGTGTAGCTTTGTTGAGAGCGCTGCATTGAGTCCCAGGGTTGGAGGCAGAGGTGCTCAGAGTGATGCTCTGCACTGAGCAGCTGCCTTCTGCTTTGCCACATCCAGTTCCCACTGCTTGACTCCTTGTCAGTAAATCAGTCCGAGTTGTTTATGAAACCATCTGCAAAGCAACCATGGTATGTGATGTGGCAATTCTTTCAGTTTTCTTTCTATGCCATCTATCTGTGTAGACCATTAAGGCCTGTTAAGAATGACATCTGTGCTCGTGGTGTGCCCACCTGGATCCACAGGTGCTGCACAAAACTACAGACGTTGGAAGGAACACAGATGGGAATCAGTTTTTACGTTTGAAGGCATATTTCTGTACATTTGCTTCACATACAGGTAAATGGTGATAATATTCTTGGGAGTTTATTACTTCCCATTGTATAGGATACAGGTATCTTAATGCCTGTTAAATGCTAGCAAACTATTTGAAAATAAATAAATTTAGGTTTTAAGCAGCAATGCACTAGAAGTAAGGGAAAATGCTGAAGACCAGTGAGGTTGTACTCAAGAGCAGACATAGAAATTTAAGCCTCTTCATTTGCATATAAATATGCTAGGTCTACTTATTCCAGCATTGCTGATCCTTTGACCAGTGGTCCAATACCTGAGCTGTCTGATCAATAGTTTTTTTGCTGTTCAGGTCAAAATCCAAGCTGAAATTTAACTGAAATTAGAGAAGTGTGAAATTTGACTGCGATATGAGCAACTTGTCAGGATGTGCATTTGAGCATAACAAAAACTGACTGCAGATAACTTAAGGCCTAAACTGTGGGGGGAAAAAAAGCAGCCTGCACATCCTCTGTAAAGAATAAAGGAAATTTCACTAAATTCCTCAAAATTTGTGTAGATGTTCAGCATGCTTTAATTTGGGCAGGACTTCCATTGCAACATATGGCCTTCATTGGGGTGTGTGGAATTCAAAACTAGCAACTTGGTTATGACAAGATACTAGCAAATACAAGTTTCTATAGGCAAGTCAAGGTGGAAAGCTATTAATCTACTTCTGAAAATACTAACTGTGGTAATCATTAAGCTGTCATGTGGAGTATTAAACTTTGTGACTTAATAATGAATCAAACAAGAATTTGAACTTACAAGCAAAACCCGCAACCTAAATATATACCATTATCTTGACAACTTCAAAACAGAAACTAAAATGATTTCCTGTTTTTGTTTAATAAAGTTTCTGCTCAGAAACCAAAGGAAGGAATGACTTTCAGTTTTTGCAGGAACATTACCCAGCTTTGGGATTGAAGTGGCACCTGTCTCAGACAGCCAAAGTGGGGCTGCCACACTTGATGAGCAAGAAATGTTTCAAAATGAGCAAGGGAAAATCACTCTGTGACCCAGCACACACTTTTGAAGAAGTTAATGGAAGTAGCTGTGCTGTGAGGTGTTGAAAACTCAGAGGCGAATGTATGGCAAGAGCAGTGCATGCTGAGAAAGCAGTGGAAGGGGTAAAGCCAGACGAGACTTCAGTCATTGGGCAGCCTGTTGTAAAATGGCTTATATGAGTGATGATTAATCAGGAAATTATACAAATTATACTGGAGACAGTAAGGTGGCAAATAGAGAGATATCATGACAAGAAAAGCCAGACTAATAGGGAACAACCTAATAATGGAATTTGAGAACATCTGAGGAGAAAAGTGAAGTATTGGAAGTAAGCTGAAATGAATTATTGTTCTGGTGTTGACACCTATCTATGAGACAAGCTGCATCTCCTTGGACTAGACCTTCCATGAAACTTTTGCTGAAACATGTTACGGACTTAGAGGACCACCAGAAGTCTCAAAGTAGTTGAAAGAATATGAAGCATCTTTAATAAAAGAAAAAGTTCCAGATAAGATATGACAGAACAGTGAAGTTATCTGGAAACAGTTAAGTTATACTGGAAATTGTCTGTGTTATCTCCAGACTGTGAGTGATGGTGAGGCAAAGCTTGAAAGCAGAAGGCTCTTGGTAGTTAATCAATGTCACAAAACAAAAATCTTGATCAGTCACGTGACTCTGGTCCTCAGTGCTCCCTACATCAATGGCTGCTTGTGTAGGTGGTTGGATTTCTAGCAAAAGATCCTGTACTCTTCCAGGCAGGGCAAGTGCCTCAGGTGGAAGTGGTTCCTGTAGGCATGGATGAATTAGAATAGAAAAACTGCCCAGAGAGTGGTCACCAAGGGAAACTCTGAAACTATGCTTTCTCTTAGGATCACCTACTTTTAAATCAGAAAGGATTCTTTATCTGCAGCTGCTCTCAAGGGAAAGTTTAGAAAAAAGTTAATATTTCCAAATGTCTGTTGAAAACTGCAGGAGAGGAAGAGGGTTAGTCTAAGTGTTGGATTTGATCATCTGTTTCTGGCTGTTTAGCCAAAGGACCTGAATCTCTTGGCAGCAGCTCTGCAACCTGAGCACTTGCTTCTGTGTGTTTTGTTATTCTTCAATTCCATGTGCTTGCATGGGGCTGGCTATTAATTATGTCTCATTGACACATGAAAAGTTGTTACTTGAATATATTGCAACTGGAGGTGAATATTTTATATATATATCTATATATATGTATATACTATCCATTATCACAGTACAAGTATTCTGCTCTTTACATTTTAGACTTTGTTTGTACAGTTGTAGTCTCAGTCTGCAACCTATTTTGGTCTGTAAAGAACACTTAATAATGTATGGTGCAATATGTTTGCTGAAACTGAGTAAAATATTACAGTTCCAGTGTACATCGAGGAATGTTTTTTCCTTTGGTGAAATAATGAATTTGTTTGGTTTAATTAATAATAATAATCTCAATGAATATCATATTTGGTAGGGAAGAAGAGCTGCTGCCCCTCACCTGTCCTCGCAATGCTTTCTCTGCTAATGGTTGTGCAGAGCAAGGAGGGAACTGCGGGGTCCTGCCTCATACATGTGTGTGCCAGCACCCCCCCATACACAGCAGATGTAGCTGCTCTAGCCCTGCACAGCACCGTCCTCTGCACTGGATAGGGTGGTAATCCTGGGAAGAGAGGAAAAGATCTGTGGTCTTGCAATGGAAGACCATATAGCAATGAAGAGAATGGAATTAAAGGCATACATGTATCTTCGGTATTATATAATATCTAGGGGATGGATTTTGGAGTTGGCTGTTTTGAGCCTTTTTGACAAAAACTGAAGGCCACTCACTCAGCATCTGTTAAGATCCTCAGGCCCTCAGAAAAGTCTACTGTAAATCCAAGGTTTTTTTAGGAAAAAAATAATTAATTCATAATTAAATTGATATTGTTTATGTGTCTCCTCCTAATTCTGTGTGATTACATGCTGACTGTTTTGTCTTCAGTGCAGATTTTCTTGGTAATGTATCATCTGTTCGTGTGTGAAGAAATCTAAAATGACCAATTCTTTCTACTTTTTACATTAATAAATTAAGAATTCTAGTTTTCTTCTTGAAGCAACTTCTAAAAGCCTGTGCTGATTTTGGCTGGGATAGAGTAAATTTTCTTAATAGTAGCTACTATGGGGCTGAGCTTTGGATTTGTGCTGAAAAGAGTGTTGATAGCACAGAGGTGTTTCAGTTACTGCTGAGCAGTGCTTACACAGTCAAGGCCTTTTCTGATCCTCACCCACCCTACCAGCAAGTGGGTTGGGGATGCACAGGACAGCCAGCCCCAACTGCCCAAAGGGATATCCCAAACCTCATGATGTTATGCTCACCGTATAAAGCTGGGGGAAAGAAGGAGGGAAGATGTTTGCAGTGATGGCACGTGTCTTCCCAAGTAACCGTTACACACGATGGAGCCCTGATACACTGGAGATGGCTGAGCACCTGCCTGACTATAAGAAGCAGTGAATGAATTCTTGTCTTGCTTCACTTGTGAGCAGCTTTTGCTTTCCTTGCTGAGTTGTTTTTATCTCAGATCACAAGTTTTCTCGCTTTTTCTCTTCCTATTCTCTCCCAATCCCACCCTGGGGCTGTGAAGTAAGTGGCTGTGTGGGGATTAGTTCCTGAGGTCAAACCATAACAAAACCCTTCTATGGAAACACTAGGATGAAACAATCAAGCCATCCATCTTAAGTATTTATGCAATGACATATATTTTACAGAACAAAGCAAAATTACCTTGGCAAGGTTGTCTTTCCTGTGAACTTAAAATAGTTCTCAGCATTTTTATACCTGCTAAGGTTTGAAAGCTATGAACAATGAGATTGCTGAGGAGAAGAATATATTTTTGTTTATTTTTATGCATAAATATATAAACACACATTCATTAATTTTTTTTTAATTATGAAAAGGAGGACTAGTAAGCTGGAAGAGTTTACATGGAAGTTTCAGCTTGTTGGTATTGTTACAGAGGGAGGGAGACACATCTCCACTGCAAAGAACGATAACTTACAAGTATCTAAAAAAACAGTTTAAAAGTCCTACACCTCTGGATTTCTCTGAGGTGGTGTGTGTGGAGGTTTCTCTGCTTGAGATGGGACAAGCAGCCATTTTGTTGGGACATACTTTGTCTGTTTGTCTGTTTGAGTTTGGTGGGGGCCTAGTTGCCACCCTAGTACATATCCTGGACTTACGTCCAGTTAGCAGTTGAAGCTTTTGATATTAAAAGCACAGTTATCTAGAAATAACTCTGTTAGCATATGCTTCTGGTAGGCTTTATTTCTTCCATGTGTGTTCATAGGGATGCAAGGAAGCTAGCAGGTTGAAGGGCTGGAGGAGTTTGGCTGCAGGGCAAGAGGCTTGTGACAGCCTGTGAGATAGGTCAGCCCTTGTGAAACTGAGGAACCCTGGCTAGCCAGGGAATGGTATTTCAGAGGAAAATAGATTCTGGGCTTTGTTTTACTTGCTGGGAAGGTGGAGTGGCTTAGTTCTGTTGGCTTTCCATGCTTTTCACTGCAATTCTGTAATAATTTGCTTTTTAAACGTGAACACAATGTATTTCAGGAGAGGTAGTGTATTTGATAAGGTTCCTGTTTGCTTGGGACATCATTGCTTATGGGAGGGACTGAAGATCTGGGAAGTGCTGTCAGTCAAAGAGAACCTGACACTGCTTCTCTAAATGTCTCTGCTCCTCACCACTGACCATCAGTGGTGGAGCTGTCTTGCTCTTTGGGGAGATCCCACCAGCATCTCTTTCTCCCCCTTGCCTTCTGGCATCCAAGTTGGATCACAATGAATTACTGTTATGCTCACTGAGAAACTTTCTTTACAAATAAAACTGTTAAAGAGCCAAGACGGCTGTCATAAGTGCTTTAATTTCTTGGTTGCCATTTATCTGGATAAATTCAACCTTACTGGAATTTTAGGAGAAAGGCAGCTAGGGCTTCTTTTTTATAGTTATGCAGCACAGATGTGTTGCGTATAATATGCTTTCTGATATTCAAGTACCATTTAATTTAGCATTAAGAGATGACTGATGGATTTATCAAATGGACAAGAATTGCTTATTTTCCAGGGTAGTCTTCAACACTGTTGGGAAATTAATGGCATTTTGAGAATTTGTGGAAGTTATAAATGCTATTCTTTGATTCAAAGAACTAATTAGAAATAGATGCCTGTGGGTATTGGGTTCCCCCCCCCCTTCTACATTTTAGGAGAATTAGACAAAAATTTTATAATTGCTTTTAATTTTACAGGCAGCCAGTATCAAGCGTGAAATGACCTTCCCTGCATTTCAACAGGAGGATGTAAAAAGCGACATCAGTCAAAAACTGCCAGACCAACAGTTTCTCCTGTTCACCACAAAGGAGGAAGATTTAAAAACAGCAGAGACCAAAAAAACAAACAGAGCTCATGAGTATGAAAAGGAAAACACTCGTTCTGTTTGTCTTCTGGAACAGAAGCGCAAGGTTGTTTCGTCAAATATTGATGTGCCTCCAGCAAGGTAAGGAAAGTTGAGGTTTTTTGTTGTTTTGTTTCATGCTTTTTTTTTCCCCGGTGTGGTTTTTTTTTTTTTTTAATGGGATATTAGGGGCAAATTTGGTAAGCAGTGCAATGAACTGATGAGACTGGTATTCGTGTCCAAGCAGCCCAAAGTAAATCACAGTTCTGTTACTTGAGAAATCTGCTAGAAAATTGAAAACACTAGTAGCAGAAACTGAAACCATCTGCAGTGTAGGACTTTATGTTGCTTTTGCAATCTTTTTGCTTTTCTAACATGCTGCAACTGAGAAGAGGACCTGTCTTAACAGTAAGAGATTGTTGACCCAGCTTCACCCCGAGAAGTAATCTTCTAAATTAGACAGAGAATATTCTTACCTGCTAGCAATTTTATTTTTAAAATTTTATTTACTTACTGTCATAGCTGCAGCCACTTTATACTCATTGGAGCATGCAGTGACTTACACTGCATAGTGAGGATGTACTTACTATCTTATGTTCTGTTATATCCCTGTATAGATATATAGCCAGGTCATAAAGAAATTAATTAATCAAATTAGTACAAAATAGACATTTGGAGATTTTGGTATTAGTTTTTAATACCCTATTCCTTGAGAGCCTGGTATGAATGTATCTTCAGCATCCACATCATTGTAATTAAACTTTGAATTATAGACTATTTATAGGGAATTAGTTTGAGAAAAGTAATTGTTCTTTAGTCTGAGACTTGACATATATCATAGTAAGAAATTAAAGGTTTATTTGCCTAGAGTTCTTTTCCTTACTGATATTTCAGTGGAATAGTAGAGGGGAAACTTAGGTTTTCATACTAGCTAGTGATTTAAAGAGAAGGGTTTTGAATATACAAAATCTAGAACCTTGAACTTCAGGGAAGGACTTCACTGCTTTGAGAGAGAACGATAATGTCTCCTCTAGGAAATTCTGAACATTAATATTAAAGAAGCATATTCAGTAATGCTAAACAGACTCGTATCAGCAGTGAAATACTGGCAACAATTTAGGTATTCTCTGTTTCAAGAAGATGATGGTGACTTCATGTTGGCATCAGTCTGTCTGCAAAGATTTTTTTCTCATAACTTGCCTGATGAATTCACTTGCACCTAGTATTCAGTGAAACACCTTCTGAGTTTATAGGGCCACTTAAAAAAATATGTAGTGGAACTGGATGTTTTGTTCTTTTCAGTTTGTTTGCTTTCTAAAAACTGATGTAAGCCATCAAGTTCTGCCACATCATCCAGATGTCATTTTCCTCTGTCTCTCATAGACAACAGTTTTGAAAACTGCCAGGTTCACAAGCATTTTGACAATCTGTCCCACCACTATATTGTAAAAATATATGCATTAAAAGCTTTAAAATACCAGGATACTTACTTGAGATTCTCACCAGTAATCAAACCTTGTAATGGCTGAGTGCCCTTCTCATTCATGCTCAAGTGTCTCAAAGCAAATAGGATCATGAGAAAATTCAGGACAGCAGGGACCTCAGGAAGTCACCTTATCCAACCTCCTGCTCAAACCATATGTTAACATTTCCATTTTACAATTCAGACAGTCAGGGTACAGGATTTAAGTGCCTTTTTGTGTGGCTTCATGCAGATAATCCACCTGAAGAAGGAGTCTGGCTCTTCTTTTCTGTAGTTGCAAGATCATTCCCCCTTGGAGGGATGGACAAAGGTCCTTAATGCCTTGTAAAGACTAATTGTGGCACCAGTTGTGAACACAAGATACCTAAGATGATAGGAAATATGTTCATTTGCAAAGTTGTTGTCGTGGTTTTGTCCAGCCGGGAACAAAGAGCCACGAGGGTGCTCGCTCACTCCTTCCCCTCCCGGCGGAGCGGGGAGGGGAACCAGAGAAAAAAGGGGAAAAACCCGCGTAGGTTGAAATAAGAACGGTTTAATAGAACAACAATAAGAAGAAACAAGTTCAGGAAAAAACCAGTTTTAACGGTAAATGAGGGGATATACAAAATGAATGGTGCGTGCCGCAGCTGCTCACCACCCGGGACCCGACACGACCGCGCCCGACCTGCAGCCGAGCCCCCCGCTCCCGTAACCCCGCCCCCGGCTAGCTCCCTGCCTATGTGTACTGGGCATGATGTCAGTATGGTATCGAATACCTGTTGGCCAGCCCGGCTCAGCTGCACATGCTGTGCCCCTTCCTACTTCCTCATCAAAGTTTACTCTGTCCTAGCCCAAACCAGGACAGTTGTCTTCTAAAATTGTACATTGTTCCTGTATTTTATTGTGAACAGATAAATGGTCAGGTTGAGTTGATGCATGCAGGTTGGGCTGGTGCATTAGTAGAATTAGGGAATGAAGTAGAAAAGCTATTGAGTTTAGCATTGTTAACATGATAAACATTTCCATTGCTATTGCTACATTTTTGAGGATAACTGTAAGTTTCAGTTTTAATTGGAGGTGATTTCTCGGGCCAGTAAAAACAGTAAAACCTTTGCTTAGAGCTGTTATTAAATATCTGTTGTTGTAATGAGGGAAGTGCAGAGTCCATCTTCCTCTTCCGTGCAGTTTGATCTCTTTAAGTCATTCTTCCAGAAGAGAAATGCTATGGAAACAAAGCTTGCTATTTACATTGTTTTAAAACCTATGGAGATCTGAGAAGGTTGTCCTCTTTACTTCAGATGCCAAGGTAAAGAGTAATGTTAAACTTTGCAGTTTATAATACTGCAGAATCCGTACTAACAAGAGCATAGGATATCTGCATAAGAGCTCTGAAAAAGTGTATACAGAAGAGCTGGTAACATGGGCAAATATCAGCAAGTTGACCACAAAACGGAACAAAGCCTGTCCCATCCTACGTGTTTTAAAGGATCTCAATGAATAAGAATGAAAATTTTCTTGAAACACTGTATGCAAAATAACATAACAGTTCAGAATACACTGGAATAATAACTGTTGCTTCTGAGACATTCAGCCACAGGGCTTTCATTAGTACTTACAGGCTCTGAAATTTTAGAAATGTGACATTACCTTAACTGAGTCCCTGGTGTTTTGGGTGATGGGTACTCAAGGTGCACTGAAATTACAGTAGATGGAACTGGTGCCTGTCTCACCTGCACAAACAGGAAAGCGGAAAACCAACGGAATTTGTGGACAATTCCAAATTTTGTTTGCTAATGAAATCTAGAAAGAAGGGATAGAACTAATTAATTAATTAATACAACAACAAAGCAACCTGAACCCACACCTTCCACACTCCAGGCAAATGCATAACTGTTAATTAGATCTAGTTATCCTAACAGTTATGTACTTGCAGAGAAGGTGGGAGATGTGGATTCGAGTTCTTTTGTTATTGTATTTGGAGTAAGGACATGGACTGGGGTCTCTGGTGCATAAGGGAGTTCTCTTAATCATCACAGTCCTGACATATTGAAGGTGCTTCATAGGGCAATATTTTAAAGTAACAGTGTCAGACTAAATGTAACAGACCTGAAAAAAGTATTTTACTGCATGCAGGAGAATTTTAATACTGAGTTTAAATGAAATTTTAAAGTTCATTGCTTACTTCTATTTCATCTTGTAAAAATACTGCAGACCTTTTTTTCTACACTATATGCTGCACTGGAATAGTTTTTGGATTAAAATAGGAGACTATGACACTTTCTTACTGATTTTTATATTCTGGAATGCAAAAATAATTGAGAGGTTAGCAGCATAAAATCTTTCTCCCTTCGGATTTCTTCATGTGGTTGTTTTAAACAAAATTCTATTAATTAAATAGCTTTCCTACTTCTGAAACTCAGATGAGTATAAATGACAATTCAGCTTGAGTAGATGTATTATTTAATATAATAAAGAAATTTTAATTCCTTGCTTTTCTGTAAAGTTTAAATTTATTAGTAGTTTTGGTACATAGACTACCATCTTGGAGGAAGGGGTCTGACCATTTGACTATAAATTCAGTTATCTCTGAGATATAACTGTACAATGGAGGGGAATATGTGAGAACAAACACAGCGCAGATCCCTAGGATCTGTGTAATGAAAAGTCATTTTCTAAAAAGAGAGTAGTGTCACTGAGGGACTAATCATCTCCTCTTGTTGGTAGAAGCAAGCACAGGTCTACCAGTGTTTTGGGCAGCTACATCTGTAAAGGTCATATGTAATCAAAGATGATATCCTCAGCAGGCAGCAGCATGGAATTTAACAGAGCCTTTTTGTTCATTTATATTTTCATCAGTTACCATAACACACACTTACTCCCAAAGCGAGTTAACAAGAAAAATGAGAAAAAGCCTGAACTGCTGCTACTGCGGGTGTGAGGATATGAGTCGCAATGTAGGGACCCAGTGCAGGTCAGGCATGCGGGGAACAGCTTCTGGCTCTTGGAGGAAGAGGATGGAAGGGTAAGCGATGGAGAGCATGGGATCAACTTACCGTTTTGTGAGTAAAATGTGAGAATAAATGTCTGGAAATGGTGATGGCATTAAAAGTCCTTTCAAACAGAAGTGTTTTGACCAGCTGTAGCTGGCAACTGTTCAAAGCTTATATGCATCAATGTCAGAAATTATGTCCTTACTGGTGTCCTAGAAAAGAGTAGCTGGAAATATATGATAGGTTAGAGAGTTAAAGAAAGAACTAGGCAGTCATTTCTCCTACCTCTCTGATGGGTGGTAGTGTTTGAATAGCTTTGCTTTTGTTAACCATCTAATACATGACCTCAGAATATTGTGGAATCTCTATTATCCCCTTGCCATATCATTCTCCTTTTCCCCAGTCCTCCTGTACCCTATCTTCTCTGAAAAAAATAATCTAAACCTTCTAACTGCCTTTTTCTAGATTGTTTGTGCTCTTGAAGTAGAAGCCAAAGCTAAACCTCAGCTGCTTAAGCACTTCGTATAGTGTGAAAATAGCTATTGTGCAATAAAACCTTCTAGTTCCTCTGCTCTTCGGGCTCACGTCTATTAAACAGTGACATTTGCCATGACAATAACGTAATTGGATTTTGCTATCTCCTGTTTTTCTTCTCTATTTAAATAAAAGTTGCTCAGTTACTGTAAAACTTATTTTTATTCATGTACCTATACTTTATCTACTAATTAGTTTATAATTTAATGGAAGAATACGTGATATAATCAAAATAAAAAATGAAATGTCTCCGGGAAGTGTCTCCTCTGTTACCTCTTTAAGTCCTTCCAGAATAACTACAGAAGACTGGGGCAAAATTAATTGCAGCTATGTTTTCTGACCATTATAAAAAAACAGTGTAGGCAGTGGTACATTTTCAATCCTAAATGATTTTTTTGCCTGATCTCTTCATGAATGTTGCTCTGGGCAGCCTTCTGATTTGAGAGTGTATTGTTGATCCTGTTGTAAGGCCTTGTGGGCATGGCTGATTATGCACCATGCATTTCAATTGAAACATTTGCATATTTTCATAGCCAAAACTCTCCAGGAGTCTGACTCCACGATCAAAAGCAGTATCTATATAACTATAGTATCCTCACTAGGAGGACTTCCCAGTCTCCTTGCAGAGGGAAGAACCTGAAAATCAAGTTACGCTTTTCTGTTTATCCAGAGGTGGTGTTTGCTCAGAGATTGTCTTCTTTTATTCTTCTACATCTGTTTTAGTAGACTCCTCCGTTCTCCTTGAGGGAGCTTCTTTCCTGTATCTCTTACAATTTTGGCAGAGGAGATTGATGGGGCAAATTCAGCAGGCCATGTAGTATTTGTTGGCTGCTGAGGCTTTTTAGTCAATTTAGATGAAAACAAAAGGCTGAGAGACCAGTAAATCTTGCTTCAGATTTACTGACTGTAGCTCTGCAAGTTTCTGAGCTCTCTCACTTTCCTTCTAGCCCAAAAGCATTTCACTGAGGTTTTCTTCCAAGTTTTTTCACAAACTTAAGAAACTGTCATTTCTTAAGTTTCATTTCCTATGCAGCCATGATAGTTAGAACCTCTGAAAACAGTTGTTCATCAAGAAGAGTGTGGCCAGCAGGTCAAGGGAGGTTCTTCTCCCCCTCTACTCTGCCCTGATGAGGCCTCATCTGGAGTCCTGTGTCCAGTTCTGGGCTCCTCAGCTTAAGAGGGACAGAGAACTGCTGGAGAGAGTCCAGCACAGGGCCACCAAGATGATCAAGGGTATGGAACATCTTTCATACGAGGAAAGACTGCGGGAACTGGGGCTGTTTAGTATGGAGAAGAGGAGATTGAGGGGAGATCGTATTAACATTTATAAATATCTAAAGGGTGGGTGTCAGGAGGTTGGGGCATCCCTTTTTTCTATAGTAGCTAGCAACAGGACAAGGGGTAATGGGATGAAGCTGGAACACAAAAAATTCCACTTAAATATAAGAAAAAACTATTTCACTGTGAGGGTGAGGGAGCAGTGGAATAGGCTGCCCAGAGGGGTTGTGGAATCTCCTTCCTTGGAGGTCTTCAAAACACACCTGGACATGTTCCTATGCAACCCGATCTAGGTGAACCTGCTTCTGCAGGGGGATTGGAATAGATGATCTCTGAAGGTCCCTTCCAACCCCTACCATTCTATGATTCTATTATTCTAATGAGAATTACTCCCAGAGTCATTCCCATATTTCACAGCTTCTGTAAAAGTGTCAGTGGTTGGCAATATTCTGCTTTTCCAAATGTCCACACCATCAAATTGGTCAAGTAGTAAATCGTTGCTTTGTTTTGTTAGACTTCTGTAGTTAAATATTTGTGCAGCTTGGTTGGATTTCACCCAAGCAGTCATTAGAGCTGGTAAACTGCTAGTCATGGTCTGCTACAAAAAGGTATGGTGCCTTCTAGGATCTGACTCTTCATAGGAAAAAGAGGCTTGTCTGAAGAGCAATCAGGAAATCTATCTGTTAGCACATTTTAAAGTATAAAGTTACCTATTTCGTGATGCTGTTTTCTAATACTAAATTTTCTTTGTGTTCTAGAAGGACTGTATATATGCTTTAAGTTCTAAATGCTTTTGATCTGCCTGCATGATGCAAAAGTGCCAGAGCAAGAACTTCTTTGAAAATTGAAAAGCGTAGATTGCAAATAGTAACTCTGCAGGTAGCTACCACAGAGCAAAACCAGGATTCCCAAAGTCACTTTCTCATTAAACTGGAATGTCATTTTGCAGATTACTTGCCTGGGTATGGTGTTTGTTGCCACGATAGCTGAACCAGCTTCTCACGATGCTGAGACAGATGACAGGGTTTGCAATAGCCTGCAAATTGTTAGAGACTCACCTTTCAAGTGGTGAGATGGACCAAGTCTCAAGAGTGCTGGGGAAGAGAGGGCACATTCAGTACGACTGTCCTATTCAAAAGGTGTCTGACCATAGAGATAGTTTAGCTTGCGATAAATAAGGTGGAAATTCATAGATGGGTGGTACAGACTTGGGTGTCAAAGAGAGACACGGGATATGTTGAATAGGATCATTCGTTGAAAAACATGTAACATTCCCTGCTGTAGTAAATTAACTCTGAAAGTGTTTGTAACGTATCTTTATTTTTCAAGGGACTTTTGTCAGTTCTCTTGTTTCTCTCCTTGGTGTTGTACTGTGTGCATATCTGAGAGTTTTGAGATATCTTGTACTTACTACTGACATCTCCATGTTCAGTCAGGTTGCAGCTTGTAGAGGATCCAATTATATGACTAACATGATTTATTTTTTCATCACTAGTCTTAGATACCCCAGCTAGCCTATCCCGCAGGATTTTTCCAATGTAATATTCTTGTTTAAAAGTGAATTTTAGATGAGTTACTGTTACTCTTGAAATATTTCTTTCCCAGTGCTAGTTAAAGCAGAGAGAATACCAATCTCATGAATGAACCAAAATGCTTTTTCTGTTCTTTACTCGTAATTTTTTTGCGTTTCATAGTGATTTTCACACGGTTTGGCATTATGGCAACTTCATATTGTTGTGGTCTTTGAGCCTGGTTTACTGTACTTCATCCTATGAGAGCAGGATGTGATGTAAGAGTGATGGACCTAGCAAGAGTATGGGTAAACTTAGTTCTCATGAATAAGTAGCTTTCTGTTTGGTGGGGCATTTTGTAGCAACTGGTTGTTCACACAGACTTCTTAGTTCATTGTTCCTGGATTTCCATAATTTTCACCTTTAACCCTGTCTTCTGATGTGTACAGTAGTGTTCATATTAGGAGAGAGAGCTTCTAACACCAGCTGGTGACTTTAGCCATTTGGATTTTTGTCTAATGTTATTGTTTGGTTTTTTTTAACTGTGGCCTTGCAATGGTGTTCCCAGGGCAATTAAATGTGCTAGTGCTAAGTAATTCTACTGCTTGACTTTGGGAGTCTGTATTATTTTAGTTAATTATTATTTTCAAGGGAAGGTTTTTCTTGTCTGTGTATATACATAAATACACACATATTTGTATATATACACATATAAATAAGTTTCTCATTTCTCTAGAAGATCCTGTATTCAAAGCACTGCTGAGTAATATATACCTTAATCTGCAGATCATAAGAGTCGTTACACTCGGAAAAGATCTTTAAGATCATCAGGAGTCCAACCACTGTATAAGTGCTCTTTAAAATCTTCCACTGGCAGCCAAGACAAAGAGCTAAATAATTTTATCTGTGTGATGGAAGTTGCCAACTGACAGCAATCTCATTACTAAGCAAATTTCAATGAATTCCTTTAATGTGTCACAGAGGAAAAATGTGTCCTTAATCTGCAGCGACCATTAGGAGCTGGTTCTTGAAGAGCTGCATTCAGTCAGCATTACTGCTTTATCTGTTAGCCATTGATATGAATGCTAGCTTGTTCTCAGCTCTTCAGTTCTCCTTAAAAACAGAGTGTAATTTCAAAACACTCTTCAGCAGCAGGCAATATTCAGTAAGAGTAATTTGTTTGTGGTTTGTGTTAGCTGTGGCACAGAAAAAATTCCTCTTGAAATGCCATCTGTGCTGAGAAAAAAGAAAAAAGTCAATGGGTATGTAGTTTATAACTTGTTTATCTGTGCAACGTGCAAGAATGGTCTACCCTGTATATGGTTACCTAGATTACATACATCACAGCTGTGTTCATAGTTATAGTTTTATTTAAACTCTATAATAAAATATTGTAGTTCATGCAGTGGTGTTGGAAGTTGTATCATTATGGTCAGCAAAGACACGAAGCCCGTGAAGTTGTATCATTGATTGTGGTTTGTAAAACGTTTTAGAAGTTTCCGTCTTTACTCCTTTAGCATCATCTCCATGAAAAACATTCATTTTACACATTTTAGATAAAAAAGGAAGTAGAAAGTGTAACTTTTTTCCATTTATAGCAATACACTTGTATTATGTATGCAAGGGGTTTTTGGTGTTTTGTTTGTATCCCTAAAATGACTGCACCACAGTGAAACTCACCTATTTTTTGTGTGATACATAAAGTGTATAATTGGTTTATATAGATAAAAGGCTATTAATTTCTATAAGAAAGATTATCTAATCTCTGTTATATATATGATGGTTTATATGCATCACACACTCGTTTTTGAGACACCAAGAGCACTGTCAAAGAATGGAGCACTTAACTTTCAAATAATCAATATCTAGATTAGAATATGTACATAAATTAGATTTTTCTAACACGTATTTGAAGCAGAACCACATCTTGATGTGGTTTTGGTAGTCTGTTTAGTTTAATATCATAGAATCATAGAATGGCAGGCGTTGGAAGGGACCTTTAGAGATCATCTAGTCCAATCCACCTGCAGAAGCAGGTCTACCTGGATCAGGCCGCACAGGAACGCATCCAGGCAGGTATTGAAGACCTTCAAGGAAGGAGACTGCACAACCCCTCTGGGCAGCCTGTGCCAGGGCTCCCTCACCCTCACAGTAAAATAGTATTTTCTTATGTTTAAGAGATCCTGCTGAATGGCAGCACAGCCTTCTGGGGAATCAACCAGTCCTCCCAAATTGGTGTCATCAGCCAACTTGCTGAGGGTACACTCTGTCCCCTCATCCAGGTTGTTGATGAAGACATTGAACAAGACTGGCCTCAGAACCGATCTCTGTGGATCTCTACTGACTAGAGGCCTCCAACTCGATTCTGTGCCATTGATCACCCCCCTCTGGGCTCTGTCATTCAGGCAGCTCTCGATCCACCTCAGTGTCCACTCATCCAAACCACAGTGCCTGAGCTTTTTGATGAGGATGTTATGGGAGACAGTGTCGAAAGCCTTGCTGAAGTCAAGGTAGTTAAGCTCTAATTCTGCCATTTTTACTCCCTGATCGTTTTGTGACACTGGTGAAACAGAAGTGTTTTGAGATAGACAAGTTCTGCATGAAGCAGCTACAGTTTTTGATAAATTTCGAGTCTTTTCAAATAAAATATCCTTTGACTTTGTTCCCAAAACAGCACTCAATATACTGCACTACATGTGTACTGCGTATGACCTGCAGTATGACTTTTGTTTCCTGTGGACAACCTAGTTCCATGCCTGGCTGAATGGCTGCTTTCTAGAAGTCTGCAAGAGTTAACCTGAGTGCAGTGTTTTTTTTAATATATAGTGAATGACTAGTTCACAGTTTTCTTGAGCCAATAATAAAAATAATTTTTGTTTTTCAGGTTCACTAGACACACACACTGTGCAAGGAGTTTCACAGCTTTGCATGGTTCTATATTTTAAATTCTGCCACTAGACTTTCTGCTTGTGATCTAATACTGTGTCTGACAGGTGACTTCAAGCCATCAGTGCTTTGTACCCAATGAACAGAGCAAAGGTAGTAGCATCTTCAGTGGATCAGAAAGAAACTTCTGCTATTAGTGGTTCCAGCAAAGTACGTCCCAAAGTACCTTGCTCTTCAATCCATAAACATGATATGAGATAAGAAATTTTGCTCAAAATATTTAACATTCCTAAGTAAATGCATGTTTATGCTTTGTTTCTAGATGTTAGTTTTATATAGAACTTCACTCTCATTTTAGGGTTAAACGTTCACTGTTAGTGGCTGTGTATGTGAAACTGTTTGATAACCACATCTTCAAAATAGCCTCTGAAGGAAAAAGTATAGAATAGCATTGTCAGCATGTAGTAGTAGAATGTTTCTTTTATTTAACTATACATTGCATTAAATTCTAGGTACCTGAGAGCTGTCCTGCCTTCTCTCCAGAAGCATAGTGGAGGCCCACATGTGGCTAGATACCTGAGCTCTGTTGTCCTGTGGAAATAATTTTCCTTTGCAGCATCAACAATTGGCATACTGCACGGAGGCTGCTACTGTGTTGACATATGGATGGTTTTAGTAATAACACTATTCTAGTAAACGGAGTCAATAGCCAATTGGTGCTTCTAATAAGTTATTCTTAGATGGAAATGCTATTGCTCCTCATTTGATTTGGTCTGTTACACAGAACTTAATGTCTTGGCCATTTCTTTGAGGAAGGACAGAGGTGGATATTTACACCAGCAACAGATACACTGTCATAGTCAATAGTGAAGTACAGCTTGTGTTTAGGTAGTGCTTTTCCCCAGGAAAAGCCTTCCTGAAAACTTTTTCATTTTTACTTAATCTTGTATATGAAGGACATTCTTCATCCCTTACTGTGCTCCCAGACTTAAGCTCCCTGCTGTGTCTGGCTGCTTTTCCCCTTTATCTTAATTTGGAACATCTCTTTTGTTTTCACTGTAAGTGTTTGATTGGTTCCTCTCTTAAAGCTGAGACAGGCAGTGAAGTAAGTTTTAAAAAAAGGCATTTAGGACTTTTCTGTACAGACACACAGTGCCACGTACCACTTGGAGTGGGAAGCACTGTGTGCGTGTTGGCTTGGTGTTAGGAGATTCCTGACCTGGGTAGATGAGGAGGGAAAAAATGATGAAGAGAATGTGCTGGGCCTATTTTGATATTTCTTTCTAATAAAAAGTGTGAAAAACGGGTTTTTGCCACTTCTTGATAAGTCTGTGCTGATGATTTAGAAAGAATATTTTGGCTGCTTTTTCCGTGAGGACTGCATCCTGAAGTCATGGACCTTTGTTTTGTTAATGTCCTCTTGGATTAAATGATTTGGCCTTCACTCTACCCTCTCTAAATCAGAGAGAGTGGAACTATTAGTATGGGACACGCTTTTGCTATATGTTGTTTCTTGATGTTTCTTAGTTTATTTTACATAATAGTTGTTGTTTTTGTAGAGCTGACTAGGCCCTTGGCTCCAAGACTACAGATATGTAATTCTCATAGTAAGTGCAGAGTACCTTTTAAATACTTTTTATGTGTATATACATACATGCACAGAATGAGAGGGTAAGCATGTGTTTGTGTGTACCCATTTCTAATATCCTGCAAAATATCTCGCTGATATTTAACCTTTCTAAATTAGTGTTTCTGCTTCTAGTACCTAGCCAGAGTACTTTTAGATGCCAGGAATAATAACAACAGCAACAGTAAAAATTTAATACATGTTGAAAGCCCTTTAAATCATCTCACATAAAAAGGCCTGTGGTTAACACTTATTTATACTTTGTGGTGTATATTTTACTATGATGATGACAGAAATTCAAAGTGTGACAAAGGGAGATACATTACTATCTCTTGCAGATCTCTGAAGAAAATATGTGCAGGAGAATGTAGCAGTTGTGTCTTTTTATGATGTTTTGATCTGAGTAAGAAGCTTGGAGAGAAAATGTACATTGAATGTGTAATATGGATCTTACCAAAATAAGCTAGATATGTACTTCACTTACAATAAATCATTAACATTAAAGCAGTGCAAACCCAAGGTTTCATATCTTAAATTAAGACATAATGTGTAACATTAATAAACATGGCTTGTGTTGGTCCTACAGATAGAAACTTTGAAATACATTATGCAGCAGATGTTCATAGTTATCTTCAAAGGGTTTTTTTTCTTGTTTCTTGGGGTTTCTTGTTTTTTTCTTGTTTCTTGGGGTTATTTTGGCAACCTTTTGTGCAGATATCCAGACTGTTCACAGTATTGATTGAGTTTGCCTGTCATTATTAAGGCAGAGGAGTTGGAGAGGCAACATAACTGTGGTGAAGAGCTGGATTTATGAGCCATGGAAAAATGTAGTTGCTGTGAAAGAAATCATGAGGCATCAGAGAATGTCCCATGTACCAGCACTGCCCACTGCAGCTGAAACTTCCTTCTGCCAGACATGGATGGAGGCCTTGGCAGCAGCTGTCTGTCAGCCTCATGGTTGCAGCTGAGGCTCTGCAGCAGTACATGCTGTCCTCATTTCATTCCTGAAATCCCCCCCAAGACGGAGAGGCTTGTTTGGGTACAGCTGAGGATACCCTCGCTCCCAGGTAGGTTATAGTTTGTGTCTGGTAAAATACAACTCTTCAAAGGAGCTCTTGATTCATCACAGTCCTTCAGTGCCATCTGTGCCTTTTAAAATACTGTTGACTCTATCGTTACTTGACTCTCTGTAGTCCTAGGGGTGTGGCTTTATTACCTGCCATCATATATATTAGAAACAGGAAATATGGAAGATAAAATATTTAGTCAGACATCAGAACTGAGGGCAGCCTGTCCTTCTGTCGATCTCGACATTGGGGGACAAATATTAAACTGTTGAGTGTTATGTTATTCTGTGCGTCCTACCCACTTTTTAAAAGTAAAGTTTGTTCAAGCTAAATGTATCCCTTGATGTCATGGGAACTTACATAGTGTCTGGCCTAGATTGCCCTCCAGCTTAGTAAAATCTCCTGTTGACTCACTGTGCTATACAGCTTCCCACCTACCCATCTATTGCAGTATATTCCTCCCACTTCTTCTCACTGTGGTGTTCCTTCTGTGGCTATGCCTCTGCTCCAGCCATCCCTTAAAAATACCAGCAGCTCTTCAAACCTCACCTTCTTTCAAATACTCATTTTTCACAACTGGACTTGGAAAACCTTCCCTTCAGTTACAATGAGGAATAAGTTTTTCTTCCGCCACAAATAATACACTTCCAAATACTCTGAAATGACTCTCTCCTCATACTTCTGTAATGTGCTCTCTGAACAATGTTTGGGGTAAATTGTGTTGTACTGAATTAAGGAATTACATGGCTAAAAGCCCCTGTTCTCATATTATGCACTGAGTGTATTCCCGTGACTGGAAAATATCCAGTTAACCTTTGCTTTCCCTACCACATTAAGAAAGGACACTCCTGAGAACAGTTCAAGCTTGTGGAGGGAAGGAAGTAGCTGGGAGAAAGCAAATCTGACTAAGTACATGAACCCAATAATAATTTTTTTCACTATTTTTTTGAGAACTTAGGAACATTTATTTGATAAGCTTGTTTTATCCAATTTTTGTTTGGGGAAAAGAGACAAGTTCAAAGTCTGCTTTACTTAGAATCATAGGATCATAGAATGGTAGGGGTTGGAAGGGACCTTTAGAGATCGTGTAGTCCAATCGCCCTTCAGAAGCAGGGTCACCTAGATCAGGTTGCATAGGAACATGTCCAGGTGTGTCTTGAAGACCTCCAAGGAAGGAGACTCCACAACCCCTCTGGGCAGCCTGTTCCACTGCTCCCTCACCCTCACAGTGAAATAGTTTTTTTCTTATGTTTAAGTGGAACTTTATGTGTTCCAGCTCCATCCCATTACCCCTTGTCCTGTTGCTAGCTACTATAGAAAAAAGGGATGTCCCAACCTCCTGACACCCACCCTTTAGATATTTGTAAATGTTAATAAGATCTCCCCTCAATCTCCTCCAGACTAAACAGCCCCAGTTCCTGCAGCCTTTCCTTGTATGAAAGATGTTCCAGTCCCCTGATAATCTTGGTGGCCCTGTGCCGGACTCTCTCCAGCAGTTCTCTGTCCCTCTTGAGCTGAGGAGCCCAGAACTGGACACAATACTCCAGATGAGACTTCACCAGGGCAGAGTAGAGGGGGAGAAGAACCTCCCTTGACCTGCTGATCACACTCTTCTTGATGCATCAAATATCTTCATTTCTGTATTCTAGCCAAAAGTTACAAACTTTCGTAAGCAAGGGCAGATGTATATACATCCTAGGATATGTTTCTACACAACAGTAAATCACCAACAGGATAATTGAAATTTGCTGAGTAATGCCTATGGTGAATTTACAAACAACATGCACATTATTTTCTTTATATAAGCAGTGAGGGACAAATTACTACCAGTTTCTGGAAAAAGTACAACCTAAAAACAACATGACTTGGAAGAAGCTTATCTTTCTAGTTAAAAAGCCAAATCCAAACAAACAGAACAAAAAACCTGAGAAAACCCAAAACAAAACCAACCAAACAAAAACCTGAAACCAAAAACCTACAAGCTAAGTGACCACAAAAACCCCAGAGAACAAGTGGCCTGCGAGCAGATGGCTAACTTCTGTTCCTAAACCAGTTTTGTATATATATATTATTAAGTCTGATGAGTTGTTTTCAAGGATAGTTTACACTGTACTGGAGCCCAAAATGCCAACAGTTATCTCTACACCATTACGGAAACCCATTCATAGGAATATGGAGGCCCCATTATGCAAGTTCGACACATACATGAATGAATACTTGTAGTAGAAATGTTTTATGGGACTGAGAGCACCCTGTTTCTTTCCTGCATACAAACCTAGACCCTTTTTAGGCTATCAGAAAGCTTTCTGTGTTACTCAGTAGGGTAGCTACCTCTAGAAGACAAGAACTGGGGATCAAGTAAACAATGCCAAGCTGCATACACGAGTTGTTCTTGCAACTAGTGTAGCTCTGCATGACCATATTGGCTTTGCTACCATACATCCTTCTTAATTCATTTCAATGAAAATAAGACCATCATCTGCAATACCCAACATGCATAGAAGTAGTCACGGGATTTATAAAAGACGTTGCAGAAACTACACTGTAATTGGTAAAGATTTGTTTATTTCCTTGAAACTTCTATGTATGGATGTGCATAGAGTAAATTCTTATTAAGAATTTATCTTGATGGAAAAACTGGGTGTACTGTCATTACATCACAGCCTTGTTGATAGAGAGAATTGCTATTTTTTTAAAGGAAAATATTTGAACAGATTTTAACAACTTTAAACTTGTATCATGTTCTGTTTAAAAAACATGCTGAATACTTTCCCAAACTCTTATCTTTTAGGAGATGCAAGACTACATGTTTTTTTTTTCTGGTATATTGCCAGATTTCTCATATCATCATCTATGCCAAGTAATTGCTCATTTATTATACTGATAGCTTAAATACCATTGCCTCAGAGGCGTATTTAAAAGATATGATGGGTAGTGGCATATTTTGGTTTGTAGCACTGGAATGGCAAAAAGACAGGTGGAAGGTCCTCCATGGGTCATAGAGCTCTTCACTTGCCTCCTGCAAAATCAGTTGTATGTATCCCTTTTGAGAAGTGTTTGTTTAATCTGTCCTTAGAAGTTTGGACTTACTGACATGTCATCATTCAGAAGGGCAATCAGTTCCAAGGTTTAAATATTTTTACTGTTAGAAATTTTTTTCCAGTTACAGATAAAACCTCCCTCATTGCTTTTTGCATCCATTGCTTCTTTTGCAAGCATGGAGAGCATGCTTTCAGTGAGCATGGAGAACAATATATACCTCTTTTTTTTAATATTTTCTCTTCTGTCCTTTTACATTGTGGAAGACAATCTCTTTTGGTACATGGAAGGGACATCTTTAATCGAAGCTCTGTCTAGTACAAGTTGTACAAGTAAAGTTGAAAATTAATATCTCACAGGTGAATATCCCATTTCATCGTGTCACAGATGTTCAGACACTGCCTTTTGCAGAGGACAAGGGATTGAGACGGTCTCCAAGAAACTGGGGATCAGTTTTGAAATGGGATGGGATAAGAATGGGACTGACACTGGTCAGCAGACATGCATGGTGTCAGAAACCCTTGAGCTTGTCACAAGCAGCAACCAAAGATACCTGTGGTTTCTGTGTCACTCATGAGGAATCTGTGGATTTTGCCCTTTAAGCATCAACATTTTCTGTGACTTTATTATTATCCCCCTCTCCCCACTCCTCCCCCCACCTTCTCAGTTTTTGACATAGAAGGTAAAAGAGTGGTGAAGATTAGAGGAGCTCTACTGCTGGTCGAGTACCTTTATGAGGTTAGTGAGTAGGATAACTGAGGCTGGTGGCAGTTTCATGTGGTAATAGAAGTAACATGTTCTGAAAAAACAAATCCAACATTTGTTTTCTGGGAAGGGAAGCGTCATATTTTCCACATTAATGCATTGTATGGGCTCAGCGTTGGACCTGACCCAGTCTGCTGTAGTTCATGTGTGGCTGGAAGCCCAGAAATGCCACTCTTGTCATACTGTTCCTTTTGCCCACATCTCCTTCCCTCTGTGCTCCGCAAAGTTCGTGTAGCCTCCTGACAGCAGAGTGCTGCTAGAGGCAGGGAGGCTTGGTTTGAAGATTTGGTGTTCTGATTGCAGTTTGTTTACAGCAGGTATAAAACAGATGCATTGTTTTAAACTCTAAAGGAAGGGGGCGATTGGCAACTGTCCATACATGTGGCTTTGAAACTTGATTAGTATTTATTTGAGTAGTGATGCACTAGATAGGTTTTGACAAACTCCAGATTACAAAACAGTGGTGATGGAGGATTAATTCCATGTAAGTGTTTGTAGATATATGTGTATAGTATATATAATGCTGTATACCAGTGCCTGTACACCAATGCATGCAGCATGGGGAATAAACAGGAAGAGCTGTATATAGGCAAGGGGCTATTGCAGAGACATGGTGGAACAGCTCACATGACTGGAATGGGATCATGAATGGCTATGTCCTTTTTAGGAAAGACAGGCCAGCCAGGAGAGGTGGTGGAGTTGCTGTTTATGTGAAAGAGCAGTTGGAATGTACTGAATTCCATCCAGGTGAGGGGCAAGTTGAGAATTTGTGGGTTATAATTAAGGGCCAGCCTAGGATGTGTGACACTGCTGTGGGTGTCTTATTACAGGCCACCTGATCAGGATGGCAAGTTGATGAGGCCTGGGCAGCTGGGAGCAGCCTCAAAATCCCAGGCCCTGGTCCTCATGGGGGATTTCAGCTACCCAGACATCTGCTGGAAGGCCCACAGTGCTAGTCACAGTCCAGGAGGCTCCTTCAGTGCATCCATGGTAACCTCTTGATGCAAATGTTGAATATGCCACCTAGGAGAGGAGCACCGCTGGATCTTGTACACACAAACAAGCAGGGTCTGGTTGAAGCGGAGAAGGTTGAGGGTGGCCTTGGCTGCAGCCACCATGGGATGGTGGGAGTTCAGGATCTTGTGCAGTAGGAACAGAATACCAAGTAGGATCACAACCCTGGACTTTAGCTGGGTCGACTTTGGCCTTTCCAAGCAATTGCTAGAGGACATCTTGTGGACAGGGTATTAGAGGATAAAGGGGCCTAAGATAGTTGGTCTCTGTTCAAAGATCAGTTTTTCCAGGCTCAGGATCAGAGCATCCCAGCAGGTAAGAAATCAAGCAGGGGAGCCAGGAGACTCACATGGTTAAACAGGGAACCGTTGGACAAACTCAAGTGGAAGAAGAGAGTCTGTAGATCATGGAAGCAAGAGATGGCCCCTTGGGATGAATATAAGGCTGTTGTCAGAGGATGTAGGGAGGCAACTAGGAAAGCTAAAGCCTCACTGGAGTTGTACCTTGCAAGGCAGGCCAAGGACAAGAAGAAGGGCTTCTTCAATAACATCGCAGACAAAACTAACACTAGAGGCAACATAGGCCCACTGTTGAATGAGGCAGGTGCCCTGGTGACAGAGGATACAGAGCAGGCAGTTACTGAATGCCTTCTTTGTCTTTTTCTGTACTGCTGGAGACTGTCCCTGGGAGCCCCAGACTCCAGAGGAAGTCAGGTTAAAGAAGGAGTTTTGTTTGTTTGATGAGGACTGGGTTAAGGCTCAGTTAAGCAGTGTGGATGTACATAAATCCATGGGACCCGATGCACCTGTGGGTGCTGAGGGAGCTGGCAGAAGTCATTGCTAAACCATTCTCCATCATCTTCAGAAAGTCATGGAGAGCAAGAGAGGTGCCTGAGGACTGGAGGAGAGCAAATGTCACTCCAGGCTTCAAAAAGGCAAGAAGGAGGAGCTGGGTAACTACAGACCAGTCATCCTCATCTCCATCCCTGGAGAGGTGATGGAACAACTTATCCTGGGTGCTGTGTCCAGGCATTTAAAGAACAAGAAGGTCATTGTAAGCAGTCAACATGGTTTCACCAAGGAGAAGTCATGTTTGACCAACCTGATAGCCTTTTATGAAGATGTAACCAGGTGGATAGATGGTGGTAGTGCAGTGGATGTGGTTTATCTTGATTTCAGTAAAGCATTTGACATCATCTCCCACAGCATCCTTGGAGCAAAACTGAGAAAGTATGGGCTGGATGATCAGGTAGTGAGGTGGACAGTTAACTAGTTGAAGGGAAGAAGGCAGCGAGTTGTGATCAATGGGGCAGGGCCTAGTTGGAAGCCTGTATCTAGTGGAGTCTCTCAGGGGTTGGTGCTGGGACCAGTACTGTTCAATATATTCATTAATGATCTTGATGAGGGAACAGAGGGTACTGTCAGCAAGTTTGCTGATGATACTAAACTGGGAGGAGTGGCTGACATACCAGAGGGCTGTGCTGCCATTCAATGAGACCTGGACAGGCTGGAGAGTTGGGTGGGGAGAAATCTAATGAAATTCAACAAGGGCAAGTGTAGAGTCTGTACCTGGGAAAAAATAACCCCATGTACCAGTACAGGTTGGGGAATGAACTCTTAGAGAGTAGTGTAGGGGAAAGGGACTTGGGGGTATGGTAGACAGCAGGATGAGCATGAGCCAGCAATGTGCCCTCATGGCCAGGAAGGCCAATGACATCCTGGGATGCATCAAGAAGAGTGTGGCCAGCAGGTCGAGGGAGGCTCTTCTCCACCTCTACTCTGTCCTGGTGAGGCCTCATCTGGAGTCCTGTGTCCAGTTCTGGGCTCCCCAGCTCAAGAGGTACAGAGAACTTCTGGAGAGAGTCCAACACAGGGCCACCAAGATGATGGAGTGGAGCATCTCCCTTATGATGAAAGGCTGAGAGAGCTGGGGCTCTTTAGCTTGGAGAAGAGGAGACTGAGGGGTGACCTCATTAAAGTTTACAAATATAAAGGGTAGGTGTCAGGAGGATGGAGCCAGGCTGTTCTCAGTGATGTCAAATGCTAGAACAAGGGGCAACGGGTATAAAATGGAAAACAAGGGGTTCCAAAGAAACAAGAGGAAGAATTTCTTCACTGTGAGGGTGATGGGGCACTGGAATAGGCTGCCCAGATGCGTTGTTGAGTCTCCTTCTCTGGGGACATTCAAAACCTACCTGGACAGGTTCCTGTGTGACCTACTCAAGGTGATCTGCTCTGACAGGGGGATTGGACTGGATGATCTCTTGAGGTCTCTTCCCACTCCCTTAAGATTCTGTGATTCTCTCTGTGATAAAATATACATGCATACCTGTAGAGCCTTGTAAATATTAACTCAAAAAGTCTGTGGTTCAGGTGACTCTCAGAGGTAATTTCTATTTTCCCTTCACCTCCCAAGGATAATTTAAGAATTTTCTGTGCACAGGGAGGTGACAGTTTATTTTTGAGAAATAAAAATAATTACTCAAATGGTGATACCTTCAAAGTTTACTAAGTCTGCTTCAGTGTGTGCAGGATAGCAACTGTGCTGACAATAAAAATAGTAATGCTTAGTACAGCATTTTTGTTTCATTGCTGTACAGACACTAACATGTTCTAAAGTAACAGAGAGCAGTAAGCAAAACTGCTTTGAAGATGTTCAAGAAGTGATATAGCAGGAGGAAGTGGCTGCCTAGCAAAGCAGGGGCTCTACCAGGATTAGAAGTGGAGACTTCCTGACTGCCAGCCCTGCCCTCCTTCTAACTCCTGACAACCAGCTTCTGTTTCTAACTTTTATTTCCCATTTGTATTTCCCATCTGAGCTCCCTTATTTGAAGTCTCAGCTTGAAGTCAAGTTGAAAAACAGGGAAAACCCTCTTACCTAAACTGAAACCAAAATACCTTCTCCTCCATATAAAAGCTTACCCCCTCCTTGCAAAAGAAAAAATCATACGTGATTTGTATGCCTAATGGCCTTAAAAAAAATTCCATGGTTTCTCTTCAGTTGTTAAAATGCTTTTTCTATTCTCATATTTGAGTTGAAAGGATGGTCAGAAGCATGCATTCTTAAAATGTCATTTATTTAATTAAAACCTTTTGTCTTTTAGTGATAAAGCTATAAAGCTTGACTTTTTAAGATGCTGAACACTCAGACTTGTTGTCCAGGATGTGTTGCAGTAAGGCCTGTGCATACTTTTGTCAAACTGGTTATCATCTGCTTTTTTTAAATGTTGGGGTAAATTGTCTAGATGGGCATAGCAGAGTTGTTAACTTTAGTAGTGAATTCCAAGTGTTTGTCCTGCTGCATATAGAAGTTTTAGGTTATTGTCAGTCTCTGATCAGACCATATGAGGTATTAACAACAAATTTAATAGTGCTCTGGGGATGAAGAAATGAGATTTTAGTTTTTTCTTTTGTTTTAAAGCCAATTTCACAACCAACTTGGTCTTCAAACTGAAGAATATGTTTCACAGCAGTAGAGATTTTAAAAGGAATAAAAGTATCAGTGATTCTTTTTTTGTAGCTTACCTTATGAAGAGCACAGCCTCTGTGATACCAACCCTTTTAACTTACTTATCCCAAATAGAAAAGTGTATAGTGCAAGAGAGGTGTATTTTTCAGATAAGAAAATACATATTCATGAATTTGATACTCTCTATGGTTCAGGCTACAGGAATGAGCTGGGTGGCTCCTCTGCTGCTAGAAGGGAGGGCATTCAAAGCACCTGTGCTATTTTCAGCAGCTACACACTTATCAACCTAAGTCTCATTAAGAATTACTTAGGAATGGGATTTAGGCTCACAAGTCACTCTGGCTCCTGAGGAAAACCTCAAGGGAAGTAGATTCCATGTAATCTCTTAGCTCCAGTGATTAATTGAATCAGGTTTGTTTGCTTTCAGTTAAATAAAAAATAACAAGGGAAACACCAGTGGATGTTGATAATCTTTGAAGTCTGACAGTGGTCGTAGAAGAGGTTACAGCTGCCAGAGACAATTTTGGCTAAGTTAGCACTGAAATGCATTACAGAATGAGATGCAAGCAGTCTTGCTGAGAGAATATGCAGCTGCTTGTCTCCAAGGAGCATGAGGTGCTGGCCACTTTCTACATTTGACACTGCAGCCTTTGAAAATCCTTGTGTGCTTGTAGGAGAAAGGTGGGAGCTCGGACTTCACTTTTTCTTTCAAATAGGTTTTTTTTTAATGAGATCTTAGAGTAAGATCTCTAAGATGACATTTAGTCGTTATTAAGTGCACATAAAATCTTTCAGTATAACATACAGAAACAAATTAATTATTTTTCTAGATATAGAGGTCAAACTGCTGAACAGATTTAGTTATAACGCTTCAGATAAGTAACCTCCCTGTCCTGCTGAGTCAGATTGAAAGTCACAAATGTTTGAGACATTTGGGTGAATTTTTGAGTTAGTGAATTTGAGACAGTTGAGTGAATTTGTTTGAGAAGGCTTTTAGAGGAGGTTAAAAAGGTGGGATAGCTTTTAAACTTTGAGTTTGTGATTCACCAGTAATTGTTACCGATCACATGTTAAGTAAATTGTGGCTTTAGGACTGTTGTCACTGAATGGTAAGAAGTACCTAGGGAGGAGGAGAAGGAGGGGGAGGAAGCAGTGCCCATAGCCAGCCAAAAGGTGTGGAGGTACTACCAGAAGCCCAAAAGACAGGAGCCCAAAAGGTGTGGAGGTGCTAACCCCCTACTCCTGGATCTTTTTAAACTATCCTTTAAAAAGCTGTAAATAAGTTAGGCTTGCTGTCTCCGTTTATATATGTATATATTAGTAGTGGCATTGAAACAATTCCTAGAAAAGAGGTTTTGATAGATTTTTTCAGAATAACTTTTATGGAATGACATTGTTTTTTTTTAAAAACCCACTAATAACAGGTAATTAAAGTACACTTATGACTTTGACTTTCCAAGTGGGAATCATTTTGTGCATCTTTTGAAAGCAGCAGTAATACAAGTCTTCTGTATCAATAGAGTTTTTCCATATTGTAACTCTTCATTTACATATTTTCTGCTCGAAGAGGATTATCTAGCACTAAAGACTAAAATTTTGTGCCATTATTCACTAAATTGCATTAAATCTTTCTGCTGGTGTGTGCAGATGGAGAGAAGATGGGGAAAAGCTCAAGTAAAAGGTTTTTTTCTAAATGAAAACCTAAAATTACTTTTTTTTTTAATCACAAGCATTATTAACACATTTTGTTAGCATCTTCTGGGGCAAAGTAACAGCACAGAGAGATTACATGTTCTATTGTTTCACCTAAACTTTCCGTTTAGCCTTTGTCCAGATTATTGGAAGCATATAATCTGGGGGAAAGGGGAGGGGGGAGAGAGAGATTGAAGCTGTTTTAACATTGTAGGAAGAGCAAATATGGAAGGATAAGCATGTATCCTCAAACTGTGGTAGAATGAAGCCACTCAGTTTGGATTTAAAGGCTAATTGCCAAAGACTTTGATGGTAAAATAGGAGATTTACAAACAGTTCTTCATAATACAAAGCCTGCTTGCAAGATTTAAAATCTGCACTTGGATCTAAATGGATGTTTTTCCCTTGTATTTGTCTGCCAAAATTTTAGTTTCTGAAATCTTGAGCATATCAACATGCAGCTGTTTACATAGAAGGCTACGCAGGATTCCTTGGTGTGGAAGGAGATTCAAGGAAGAGATGAAGTGTTTGTGCAGGTGTTGCTTTACTGCATCCTGTATTTGAACATGTCCCAAAACCCCACAGAAATTCCCCTTCTGAGGGTGTCAGGCCTTGTGCTTACTGTACGCTCCTGTGATACAAATCTCTACTGTTCAGCTTACCACTCACCAAAAGGACATTGAACTGCTGCCTCTGATAGAATGCCTGCAATCCTTTGCTTTGGACCTGGTATTTTATAGCAGCATTTGCCTGTGCAATGCTGTGGATCAAGTATGGTTTTGTTAATGCATTTGTTTTTCTCTGGGCACATGCATTTTCATTTTCTTAATCTCATATCTGAAAATGTATTTGGGATTTGTATTAGTTTGAAATAATGAGGCTTCTTGATCATTCACAGAAAAATTACTTTGCAATTCATGAGCAATGACCCTCCTCTGTTTTGTTTTTATGTTAGTATCTGAAAAAGGCCCTAGTCCAGGAATGACACCACTGTACTAGACATTAAAAACACTATGCAAAGTCCTAACATGCTGTAACTTAAAAAAATCCTCTGCAGTCTGGCTTTTTACTCTTCTACTTCCACACCAGTCAGGTCATGTCAGGTTATAACAGTCCTTCTCCCCCTGCAACCCCTCTCATCATGTCATCTGGCTAGTTTTTTCCAAGTGCTCTTCAGACATTTCTAGCACTTTCAGAATATCTGTCTGTGTTCCCCTCTGAGATTAGCAGCTGTGCCTTCTTGGTGGCTGGAAGAACTCTCCTACTGTGTTGCACCTTTTATCTTGGCTTAGGCCACGTGATACTGACTTCTGAATGCCTCAAGTCCTGAATTACTGTCAAGTGCATTGTTTCTGCATCTTGTCCTGTTTGGTTTCTTCTCACTTTCTTTTTCCTGTGTATCTGAAAAGCTGTAATCTTGTTCTTCAGAAGCCTGTTAATTCTCCTGTATGCCGCTGTCTGTAAAGCTCTTCAGACCTTACCAACTATCTACTTTGTGCCTTTTTTTTCCTCCAAACAGTGGATATTATATAGCCCGGTGCAACAGGCAACATTAAGCCTAGAAGGTCTAGTAATTTGGAATTATAACTGGCCAGCTTGTAAACCTCCTGCAGCCACATTCTCTAACTCTCACCCAGATTAGAAAACCTGGTCCCTTGATTTTGTTATTAACTGCAAGGCAAGAGGTGAATCTGCACATTAAAAGTACATTACTTAGCTTTGGGTATGTCAACTTAGATAGCTTTTTATAAAGGCTTTTAGAAGTGGACAGAAAAGAAGTAGGGGGTTTTTTTGTGGTTTATGAGGAATACATAATGATAGGGCTTAAAACTTTTCTTAGACTGTATTTCTTCTCTGTTACATTCTCAGAAGAGGGTGTATATAGTATGCACTTATTCAATATGAAGAAAGAAACCTGATCTTTGCATGGGCTGTTTACAGACCAGTAGATGCTATGAGACCAAGAGGTGTTCTCTTTTGTTTCGTTATGCTGACTGGATCAGACAACTGAGCTATGCTTTCTACTGCAGTAGAATATAATTTATAAACTTATTCAGTGAAATAATAACTTGAATTATTGAAGGCTGTGGAATAGACCCAAATGAGCTTGTTAATGCTTACTGTACTTGCTGAAGTTACTACACTTGTCATGGATCTGGGCTAGCATATTCATAAGAGTAAACAATGCAGCTGCTGTTTGTGTTCATGGATAGTTGGGAAAACACTTTAGATTTCTGCAGGTTCGAATAAAAATTGTTGTCCACGCTTTTCATTCCAATACATTATTTCTGTCTGTGGGCTTTTTATTAACTCTTCAGTTTGTTAACTTACCTTTTTTAATAGGTTCTGACCGTGTTGCACATTTTTTTGTATCTGTGCCTTAAGTGTCTGATAGCTAACTGAAACAGGGTTAGAGAAATGAGACATTTCAACATCATTTTCTTTTACAGTCACATCAGTTTGAGACCTGATTTTGAGAGTGTTTTTGCCAGCTAAAGGTCATGAAGTTGCATGCTTGATGAAAATCAAGTAAAAGCATTGAGCAGTCCTTTGAAAAGTATTTCTGGATGTTATTGAAAAGCATGTCTCTGATGCTTTTTTTTTAGAGTAATTTTTGAGCTGGACTGATAAATATGCAGCTTGATTCTTTTCCAAATAGAAAGATGTATCTTTTGTGTTTGTGCTGGAGTTGCGACAGATCTAACAGGACAAATCCCATGGTTTCAGTGGCAGGTCCTTCAGCTTCTCTACCTTCTGCCTAGGTATATAATGACCTTTTTTTGAAAAGTTGTGTGAAAAAGTAGCAGAAGTCATATGTGAGGAGGAGGAAACAGTGTGAGCATGCACCAGCAGCTTTGCAAGCATGATGTCATTCTAATTTGCACTGCTAGGCAATGAGCTCATCTGGGAGGGGCCTTGCAGATTTACAGCTGTGCCAATTCATCTCTGGTTTGATTAACATTCTCCAAGCTCCCTCCTTGAACTAAACAACCAGCGTTGTGTTATGAATTATTTAAATACCTATGAGAGCTTTTACTAAATAAAATCAAGCATCAGTGCAAAACAAAAAAGAGTGAACTCTACTTTGCTTCCACAATATTGTTAGCAAATGGCATGTCCACCATAAGCAATTGGGTTTTCTTCTCCCCCCATTCCTGCTCCTTAACGTTTTTGTGCTACTAGTCTTTGACAACAGAGTTGCCCATTGATGGAAGGTAGATGTTTAGACCCACTGTGTATATTTGTGTTTCTTGTTTAAATATAGTGTAGCATTGACTGTTATTCTACTCAGTAACTAGGTTTTCATTTCTAATATGAATCTAATTATAAAACTTTGACTGTTAGAAAAAAAGAACATGTTTTTATGTTTCAAGAGGCCACATTTAGACTCATCAGTGATTTTTTTTGTAAATAATCCATCACAAAATGTCTGAGAAGTAAAGCAGTTTTCCCTTCACTGTTTTCAGGAATTTGTCTGCATTTGATATCAGATAATCAGGATTTTTGATACACAAATTAAAAATAAATAAATAAATTCTGCTTTCCCTATGAAGGAAGTTGGCCTCTAAAACAGCTGAAGATTCAGTCGTTTATTTTGGTATTTTTTTCACAGAAACTGTGCCATTTTGGAAACAGGTCAGAGCAGCTGTTTAAAAATCAAATAAAGTACTTGTGAACAGTTGCTGCTGTACTCTGCCTCCTGCATTGCTGCTGGCAAGAGGTCTTAGTGGATTTTTATGCTTTCATTCAGTCAAATTCATCTCAGAAATGCATTTACAAGATTTTTCCAAATACTAAGATACTAGGTTGAGATGCTGAAATGGTGAGAGCAAAATTTTGGCTAGCATCTGGAAAATAATCTCTAAGAACCACAACGTAGGATAAATGTTCAACTTTATTTTGGTTTCTTATATGTACCTGGTACCTTCATCTTCAGTGCAACACCATCTGAGACAAGGATGTGGCAAAATTCTCTTGTTTCTAAAGCCTCAGTCATTGCTAGTACCTGTGACAGCTTTATAGTGTTATTCACTTCTGATGTGTAAGGTACTTTAGCCACTTCCTTTAGACGCATCTGTCTTAGTAACTCTGTGATACTGTGATACAAATCCAGTGAAATCTGAAATTCAGTAGGGATTTGGTTTATGACACCCGATTAATTAATCACATTGCCCCGTTTCAGGTTTGGGTTTGACGTCTGGGGAGAGTCTGGCCAAACACTCTGAAAGTGAACAAACAACTGGATATTCTGCCAGGGAATAATACTGAAAGAACTTGTTACCGGAGAAAGTAACTGAATCTAAAGGCCATTTGTTAGTAAGTTCACCAAAAAGGGGCTCCAAAAGAAAATCATCACTTCTAAAAATCACTGCAGCTAGTTGGAGTTTCTGAAGGGAAAAGAATAATATTCTCTGTATACAGTACTACAGACAGGTTTTTAATAAAGAAAACCTTCTCTTGCAATAGAAGATGTAGGACTTTGTGTAATTCCTGTAGTCTCAGATGAAGAAGGAGGTTGTTTTATCTTATGAAAATATTCTCGAGGCATGGGCAGCAGGTAACAGCTCTTCAGTGACTATGAAGTGCTTCAGCTGGGAGCCTGCTAGTGCTCTCTGTCCTTCACCTACTCCAGGAGCATTAGGGAGGGAAGTCTGGAATAAAGCAACTTGGCTTGCGGTTGAAGTGCCTGCTTCCTTATCATCAGCTTTATCTGCAACAAATTGAGTACCATACTAGCTTGTATACTTTCAAAATAATAATCTTTCAATTTCACCACGTCAATGGGACTAGTGCCAAAATATGCTTATTCAGAGGTGAACTCAACATACTTTCAGCATTAACAGCCCAGCATGTCCCTCTGAATGTGTGCCATAATGTTGAGTAAACACTGTTCAGTTTCCAGTATTTTACAGCACTTAATGTACAGCTGTGCTCAGGGATAAACCTAATCTTTGAGACAAGTAGATTGCAGAGACAAAAGCAAAAATAAGCCTGCTACACAAACTTTGAAGTGTTGAGAAGAACTCACATTTTGGTTTTGTTGAAGTAAAGCTTAATTAATTGGTTTGAAAAGTTGCCTTGAAGTGCTGTTGGGTGTGCTACTGGTTCCAGGAGTAATTTACGGAGAGGAATCTGCTCTGGGTTTCACTGATGAATTGACGTCACCAGCTGATAGCGATAGTGTAGCTGATACTGATTTTACCATACTTTCTGGGATCTCCTGGAAAGAACTAAATATCACAGGGTAGTAGGGTGTATCTTAATTTTAAGAACGTAGTTATGATTAAGCTTGTCAGTCAACAGCAAGTATAATGGTAAAAGTTGTTGATTAAATGCAGGAGATTTCTTATTCTGAAAAACTTTATAAGAATGGGATCTTCCTTTCAGATGGTAGAATGGAAGTATCTTGTGTAAGCTGTCATTTTGGTCAGGATATCTCCTCAATACAGAGGCCAGTTGACTTAGAGATCACTTCATCTTACCAAGAAGGAAGCACCAAGTGGGCGATGGAGTTGGCTGAACATCCAGTGCTGCGTTACCAGCCATCAGGTATTTGGGGTGCCTGTGTGGAGCTCTGGATGTGACCGGAGAAGTGCTGAGACCTTGCTCTGGGAACAGCAGCTAACCGCCAGGGGATGGATATATGCTAGGACATCTTGAAGATGCTAGATACCTAAATTTAGGCTTAACAACCTTAACATTTCTGGTAATGGCTGGTCTCTTTGCTCTACTAATTATTGTGCCAGGTTTCTGATGACAGCGGTAGAAGTTCTAGGCACATAGTCTACTTGTATATGTAGGGAAAGATCTTTTAAGCTGGAGCTCAATCCCACTCTCCATCGGCCAGCGTTGCATATTTTTCTGACCCGTCCTTTCACTGAAGACCAGTGTTGTATATCCCAATTTTTTTGGTTTAAAAATCCTCAAAAAGAAGTTTAAAAACACCATATATTGTGTATGGCAGTGGTTTGTAAAATATACTGATGCTTTAAAGAGAAACTGTTTTAAAATGCAAAAAGGCTTCTGTGAAAGCAGTATTTCTTACCAGAAACCCATATGTCCCTTTACAGGTCCTACAGGTGGAGCCGCACTGGGTGTTGCACCAAGAAGCACACAGTTCTAGTCACAGAGGTTAAAATGTGGGGTTTTTACCATGGGAACCTGGAGGGGAGATATAATGCTGCCTTCCTACTGGCTCTGGAAGGTATACAACATTGGTTTCAAGTTGCAACGAAAACGCATCCCTTGATTAGGGTAGTTAGGGAAGCATATAGAAACGACAAATCAAGTGCAATTGCAAGTGGCTTGTGTGAGAGTGAGAATAATCAGTGCTCTGAACAGAACCTTTTTTGTTCCCAGGAAACAGAATGAATTAGCTGGAGACACTATTTTACTACATTTAAAAACTTAAACACAGGATGGATATCCTACATTTTTAACCAAAACTGCTTGAATATTTATTTATTTTCTGTTGTTTGCTGTGTTTTTTTAAGATACTGATGACTGTAAGTGTGTTGAGAGAAGATGAGTGTGAGGGTGGAAGGAGGGAAACCACCACTTGGTTTTGTATATTAACAAACTCAACAGAATGTGGTTTAATATTCTGGGATGGATTTTGATTTCCTGAGGTGAGGACAAGGTTTCCAGGTTCCTGTGGATGTAGGAGCTTTGCCTGAGAGATGAGGGATGAAATTTTGAACTTCCTGACTTGGTAATCCTGATTTGCCATGCTAATGTTGAGCAGCAAGACCATTGTGCTGCCTTCTCCCCAGCACCAAACATCCTACCTGTTGGGACCTGTGATGGCTAATTTGGAGCTGACTTGTGTATATATAATGCTAAGAAGATACATGACTAGGTGTTATATGTAATACAACTGTTTTGTTGTGCCATACAGGTATATTTTAACTCACACTCTTGTTTGGTTGTTATTTCAGGAGCTTTAATTTTGAAAACAATTATTTAAAAGTGGCCCAATGTGCCCATTTAGAATCATAGAATGATAGGGGTTGGAAGGGACCTTTAGAGATCATCTAGTCCAACCCCCCTTCTCTAGTACACAGTTTCCAGAACTGAGTTTTAAATTAATGGGAACGTGTTTTTTTTTTTTTTTTTTTCTGGTTTGGCAATGTAAGGCAATTTATCCACATAGCCTATTGCTTAATCTTGCATTTCATTTTCCTAAATAAATAAATAAATACATAAAATTGAAGTAATTCATCATGTTCTCTTTCATAGAGGTAAAGTCATAATACAGATGCATTTTAGTCCTATAATAAATGCCAAGCGGCCGTTTTCTGAGAGGATAAAGATTCTGTTCTAGAGAAGAAAACCTTTTGAGTTTTGGTGAGATTCTTGGCATGAACTGAATTTTACAGGAATTAGACCCATGGTATTTGTGGCAAGTATAAGGAAAAAAAGAAACCTCATTTTCATTAGCTGACGATTTGATTTTTCTAATCTTAGGACTTGTCAAAGGATTTCATGCAGCACCCTAGTGGTACCTTGCTTTTTGGTTGTAAATGTATCCACAAGACTTGGAATAGCCAGTCATACACAAAACCATTGTTTTAGCACGTTTGGCTTAAAAACAGCAGAGGAAAAAAGGATCACTTGGATAAAGAAGCCAGGTACTTGCAGAAACTTTATGTTGAGTCTTTTGTGTTCCCTGCTGGGAGTTTCTCCAGTGGAAAATTAATGGAAATTAAATCAAGTAGCAACTCACTAGAGCTGTCAGCTGATTTTTGAGTAGAGCAGGTATTTATTTTCTCCTTCCACCAATAACTGTATTCTTGTCACTGCTATAAATGAATTTTTAAAAGCATTATATAATCAATTGCTGTTGCACATTAACAAGCTGTGGTTCAACTTGTTAAACTTCCCTTGTTAAATTATGTCTCACCTAAGAGAAGAAAAAGGCAGCATATAACCATAGAACCATAGAGTTGGCTTTTTTGGAAATGACCTTTAAGATCATGAAATTGAACCAGTAACTTAGCACTGCCAAGCCCACCACTAAACCACGTCCTCATCTACGTGCCCTTTAAGTACCTTCAGGGATGGTGACTCCACCACCTTCCTGGGCAGCCTGTTCTATTGTCTAACAGTTCTTGAAATTTAACTCTATGAAATATTTCTGGAGTGCAAATATAGAGGCTAAAAAGGATACTCTTTTTATCATGTCTGGTTTTTGCTTAGTAGAGAGGACTGTGGACTACAGAAAAAAAATCTGAGCTAATGAATCCTCCCAACAGTTTAACATGGGAAAACACAGTATATAAGTGTGCTGAAATGCTCCGGTCTCTACACACAGCTTTGCTATGTCATGTTCTAAGGCATGGCTTGAAGGTGCATGATTTTCTTCTGATAAAATAGTAAAAATCACAACTTTCATAGGGAAAAAAAAAAGTGGAAAACAGATACTTACTGTAAAGCTTGATTGAAGAGTACAGTTAAAATTCTGGTTGCACAAAGCTTCTCAAAATGTACATTTTTTACAAACTTCTGTTAATAAAAGGTGAAGCTGAAGATGGGCTCAGGTTAAAAAAGATAAATATTGACTCCACAGATTTTGTCCCTGCACTTTAGTGTTGGGAACAGACCTTATTCAGATCACTGCCAGAAGTCATTAGAGCAAGTCTCTCTCTCATAGCTGTCTCTCTCTTTCTATTTTTTGAAGCAAATACCCCTTTTCAGAACTGACATGATAATAATCTTCAGCCCACTCATAACAACTCAGAAATACTAGCTCTTACTAATGCAAACATTTTGCAGTTAGAGAACCTATTCCATATACTATAGAAATACTGTTTGTGTTGTATTTGGTGAGAGCATAGCCTTTGCAAGAGTATATGCTCAGCTCTGAGTTACCTACAAACATATTTGTGAAGGACACTTTTAAAATATTACATGTTTCTTTGACTCTAGTAAGTCTTCTGTGGTTTTGTTGTGGTTTTTTTTTAATAATGGTGATTTTTTAAAAAATTGACTGAGAAAGAAACTGTTTACTCTTGACAAATAAAAAAGGAGGCTAATAAAAAAACCCCAAAGGCACTGCCTACTTTTTTGATTACCACATTTGGATTATTCAAAATCTTGGCTGTTCATTTTGGCAGTAATAACTGCATCAGAATTGCTCTAGATATTCAGACTTTCCTGTGTAACTCAGATGCCCTTTAGGCTAAAATGTGAAATCAGTTCTACACACGCCTGATTCAAGAGTGATGTGTGAAACTGTGGATGATGTTGTCTGATTGTAACAATTGATTGCAACAAGTTTTTGGTTTCTTTTTAAAAAGTTACTGCCTTAATATTTTCTGAAAAACTGGTCCTTCCAAGTTGCTAAGTTTTGTGCCTCAAACTACTGATTACTCCAGAAAAAAGCATGAACATACATATAACAACATCATTTTAGTTTGCTTATGTTTTCATGAAGTATTTTGGAAAGATGATATTTTTGATAGGTCTTCCACTGTGTAGTGTTTTGGATGGTTCACATGCACTCCTATGAGTCTGGATACCAAAAGTAACATTGTCTGCTGGGGTCGACAGCATGTGAATATGTTTAAACAGCCCTAACACATGTAGCTTTATGCTACAGTTATCTTTTCTCACATAAATAGATAAATCTTTCGCTGTGTCTCAGATATGTTGCTTGGGAGTGAGGTAAGCTGGAGGAAGGTGTGAGTTACAATAATTGGTCAAAACTTTTTTCTCTTTTCCTTTTTTTCCCCATATATTTTGACTGTGTGCTTGCACCTACCACTACAAGTCTGTGTTTTCTAATTATTCTTTTTTTGGGTAATGCATGGGTGTTATTGGGGTGTATGTTTGTCTAAATGCCATTTAATCTAGGACAAACGTTTGCATTTACCAACAAGGTCTTTTTCTGGGCAGAAGCACAGAAACCAAACCAGTTCAAACCAATGAGTGTCATGCATCACAGTGCCAGGGCATCCTGACAGACAGGGAGGAGCAGATTTCTCTTTCTTCTCCTGGGCCAAAGTCTCTGCTTCATCATCAGGCATCAGCCCGGATGGAGAATTGGGCAAAACAGAATGGTCAAGGCTGAAGCTTTTGCTTTTTTAGCCCTCCCTCTGGGATTTTTTTTGCTGGGTTTTTGCTTTGGAAGAGTAGGACTTTGCAATCCCAGAGGTGACATAATATGTCGTACCACCAAGACTCCATGTGCAGCTTGTCATGATCCAGATACAGCAGTGTAGAGTCACACAAACGTCATCTTTATTTAAAGGAGGAGAGCCTTTTAAATACAAAGTGAGGGTGCCAACACCCTTGGCTATCCTAAGGCAAGCAGTCAAAGCCAGCAGGGGAACCACAGATGTATGTGTTGTGTGTATCAGCCTTGCTCATTGGTTGGTTGGTGTATCCCTTGTGGCACAGCATCACTTCAGTGTGGCAGTAAGCAGAGAGGGCAGGGAGGAGAGCAGTCTTACAGAAACCATCACAATCTGAATCTACCCTTGAGTTTATTTTCAGGTCTACAAAACATGACCCTGGTTGCAAAGCAAAAAAAACCATGGGTTACTGTTTTCATAATATTTTTGCTTGTGAAAGGTTTCTTACAGGCTGTGACATTATAAATGCTTGCTTCAGAATGATTTATCATGCTCTGCATGTTGCTGTTTATAGCTGAATACCTGTTTGTGGTTTAACCTGGCAGGCAGCTAAACACCACACAGCTGCTCTCTCATTCCACACCCCACAGTTGAATGGAGGAGAAAATTGTGGAGGAGAAAGGGCAATTCGTGGATTGAGACAAAGACAGTTTAATAGGATAGAAAAAGAAAGGGAAATAATAATAATGATAAATTAGAATATATAAACCAAGTGATGCACAATGCAATCGTTCATCACAAAATGGCCAATGCTGAGTGAGTTTGTGAGCAGTGGCCCCCTGGCCAGCTTTTCTCCCTCATTTATATACAGAGCATGATGTCCTGTGGTACAGAACATCCTTTTGATCAGTTTGGGTCAGCTGTCCTGGCTGTGTCTCCTCCCAGATTCTTGTACCCTCCAGCCTACTTGTTGGTGGAGTGGGTTGAAAAAGTGAAAAGTCTTTGACTTAATTTAAACACTACACAGCAACAGCGTTACCAACATTATTCTCATCCTGAATCCAATCCACAGCACTTTACCAGCGACTAGGAAGAGGAGTAACTTTATCCCAGCTAAACCCAGGATAATCATCTACAGACACAAATACCTGTGACTGAATTTTAGTCGCATTAGAATTTAATTATTTTCTTTTTAAGACAGCCCTTTAACATGAAGGACAAATATGCACCTGATGCATGATTCTTTATTTTATTTTATATGAAATTAATTAATCAAAAATTAATCTATAAGGTCCTATGCAGGGGGATGGAAGATGAGACATAGGACAAACAAAATAATTGTGAATAGTAGAATGATGCTCTCCTAATGTTCTGTTGCAGTGGTTTAGCCCTGGCTGGATGCCAGGTGCCCACCAAGTCATAATATCACTTCTCCTAAACTGGACAGGGGAGAGAGAAATACGATGAGAGGTTTGTGAGTTAAGGACGGGGAGATCACTCAGCAGTTAGTATCATGGGCAAAACAGACTCAACTTGGGGAGAAAAGGGTTTGGTTTATTAATAACAATCAAAGCAGATTAGGGAAATGAGAAATAAAAAACAAATCTTAAAAACACTGCCCTTCACCCCTCCTTATTCCCAGGACTCTCCTTCCTTCCCCTCCAATGGCACAGAGGTTGAGGGACAGGGGTTACAGTCAGTTCATTACAGATGGACTTTGCTGCTGCTTCCTCTCAGGGGGAGGCCTCCTCACACTTCCCACTGCTATACTGTGGGATCCTTCCCATGGGAGACAGTCCTTCATGAACTTCTCCAGCATAGGTCCTTCCCATGGGCTACAGTTCCTCACAAACTGCTCCAGCATGAGGCCTCCCACAGGGGCAGCCCCTCACACCCTGCCCCAGCATGGGTCATCCACTGGGAGAACAGTCCTTTAGGTACCAACTGCTCCAGCCTGAGTCCTTCATCGGGATCACAAGCCCTGACAGCAAACCTACTCTGGCATGGGCTCCTCTCTCCATGGACTCCCAGGTCCTGCCAGGAACATACTCCAACATGGGCTTCCCACGGAGTCACAGCGTCCTTCAGGCATCCACGTGCTCCAGCATGGGGTCCTCCACAGGCTGCAAGTGGATCTCTGGTCCCCGGCGGCCTCCATGGCTGCAAGGGCACAGCTGCCTCACCATGGTCTTCACAGGTCACAGGGGAGTCTTTCTTCCAGTGCCTAGGCACCTCCTCCCCCTCCTTCTCCACTGACCTTGGTGTCTGTGGAGGTGTTGTTCTCACATTCTCACTCCCCGTTGCTGCTGCAGTTTTGCATCTGCCCAGCAACTTCTTCCCCTTCTCAAATATGTTAATCACAGAGGCATTGCCACTATTGCTTATTGGCTCAGCCTTGGTCCCACTTAGCGGCAGGTCCATCTTAGAATTGGGGCATTAGCCCTATCAGCTACAGAGGAAGCTTCTGGTAGCATTTTGTTTAAAAGAGCCACCCCTGTAACCACCCGCTACCAAAACCTGGCCAAAACCACTACAGCTGTGCATGTGCATATAATTGTGCTCTCTCCTTTTTCCCACTTTAATTGTATCCATTATCAAAAGATTGGTAGAACTTCCAGGTGTTGCACTTAATGCGGGTTCTGCCTTGTATTTTTTTTCACTATTAACAGTCATCCCTGAAGTCCAGAAGGGCCACTTTTCTCTCCAAATTGTGTGTCATGAATGTTACTTTAATCTGTTTTAGTTGATGAAGCTGTGAGTCCCATCATTCTTGAAGTCACATCTCAAGCTGTTTGATGGGTTTTCCCTTTCTTCCCTATGGAGTAGTGCCTGAAGCACACCAGTTTTTGGGCGGATTTCCTCTCTGTGAATAATACTTCTCTGATAATGCAAACTGAGGAGTGATTTGAATCTCCTGCTGAAGCTGCAGGCACAATGATCAGGGTTACAAGAGTTAACAGTTTATTTCGCTGAAAAAAAAGGAAGAGTTTTAGGTAATTTCCAAAATGTTCAACATCATCAATAACAGGATGGTAAGCAGCAGTGGTCTGAGGTCGTATTTTTATCCACAAGCTATCATTATCAGAGAATCGCAGAATGGTAGAGTTGGAAGGGACCTCTAGAGATTATCTAGTCCAACCCCCCCTGCTCAAGCAGATCCACCTAGATCAGGTCACACAGGAACGTGTCCAGGTGGGTTTTGAAAACCTCCAGAGAAGGAGACTCCACAACATCCCTGGACATCCTGTGCCAGTTCCCTTTCAGTCTCCTCTTCTCCAGGCTGAACGGTCCCAGATCCCGCAGCCTTTCCTCATAAGCAAGATGTTCCAGTCCAGTACAGTTATGCTTCTGCCGTAACATGCTTCAGCTCACACCATTCCCTACCAGAGCTTGCTCCTGCCAAGGTAAAACCTGACTCCTGAGGTTTGAGCAAAGTTCTTTAGCATTAGCCAAAGGAAGAACTTCACAAATTGAAGATGGCACAGTCTGCTAAAATAAGCTTGTGCTTCTTTACAGCATGTTTTAAAGAAAAGCTCACGAAGTAGAGAAGCTTCAGTCCAGGTGGAGTGCAGGGAGTGTTTAGACTGCTTAGGGACCTATGCTTCTGAGGCAACCATGTGTCATAGGTGCCCTCAAGTTCAGGAACTGCAGCGCCTGGTGAAAGAGCTGCAGGAAACTGTGAGTAGGCTCTGTAGTATTAGAGGGGAAGAAGTGGAGAAAGACGGAGGCTTCCACAATCAGGTGCAAGCCTCCAATGAATCTAACAAGCCTTGGACCCTGGTAACAAAAAAAAGAAGGACAAAGGCTCGTCTTCAAAGCCCTCCCTCCAGAGTGCTCACTACAAACAAGTATGAGGCACTGGCGATGAGAGACTTTGATGAGCAAGCTCCAATAGGGGAAAACCCATCAACCCACCAAACAACCCATCAGTTGCTCCACCTGCCGTAGGTAATGGACATTGCAGGAAGAGGCGACGGGTACTTCTTGTGGGTGACTCGCTGCTAAGGGGCACTGAGAGACCCATCTGTGGAGCAGGTAGGGAGTCAAGAGAGGTGTGCTGCCTGCCTGGGGCCAAGATCAGGGATGTAGCTGGGAGAGTGCCATGGCTCATTGGGGATGCAGGTGGCTACCCGTTACTTGTGTTCCATGTAGGTAAGAATGATGTCATGAGGCATGACATCTCCAGGATCCAAGTGGATTTTAAATCCTTGGGGGAGCAGGTAAAAGGTAGAGGGGCTCAGGTTATTTTCTCCTCTGTCCTGTTCACTGGTGATAAAGGAGGAATCTGCAATGGAAAAATCAGCCAAGTGAACTCCTGGCTGAGAGGCTGATGCCGGCAGGAAGGCTTTGGGTACTTTGATGATGGGTCCTTCCTTGGGGACTACAGCATGACAGGACAGGATGCGATTCATCTCTCCCATAAGGGCAGTGGAATATTTGGCAGTAGGCTAGCAAACTTAATAAAGAGGTCTTTAAACTAAGGGACTTGGGGGGGGTGGGGAGAGAAGTAAAATAGCACACGCTGTCCCCTCTAGCTGGGAAACAGGGCAGGACGGGGAATGCAATTATAGGTGCCCTTTGTCTGCACACTGGGCTGAGATACAGAAGGCTGACCACCCTGAGGAAGAGCCAAACTGGGGAGGAACCTCCTGCACCCATGCAGGGAAACCTGTGTTTTTGAGTAAGCCCCTGCCACTGCCTCTGCACCAATGCATGCAGCCTGGGGAATAAGCAGGAGGAACTGGAGATGTGGGTGCGAATGCGGGACTACAACCTCATTGCGGTCACAGAGACGTGGTGGGACAGCTGCCATGACTGGAGCACAGCCATGGAGGGTTATGTATTGTTCAGGAAAGACAGACTGACAAGGCATGGAGGTGGAGTAGCTCTCTATGTGAGGGAGCAATTAATGTGTACTGAACTGTGCCTGGGTGGGGATGAGGAGCAGGTAGAGTGCTTATGGGTAAAAATTAATGGGCAGGTCAAGGCAGGTGATATTGTTGTAGGAGTTTGCCTCAGGCCACCTGATCAGGAGGAGGAGGTGTATGAGGCCTTCTACGAACAGCTATGAACCCCATGCACCAGTACAGGCTGGGAATCAAACTGCTGAAGAGCAGCTCTGCAGAGAGAGACCTGGGAGTCCTGATTGATAATAAACTGAACATGAGCCAGCAATGTACCCTCACGGCCAAGAAGGCCAATGACATCAAGAACAGTGTGGCCAGAAGGTCAAGGGATGTTCCCTTCTGGAGTCCTGTGTCCAGTTCTGACTTCCTGAGCTCAAGACGGACAGAGAACTTCTGGAGAGAGTCCAGCGCAGGGCCACCAAGATGATCAGGGGAATGGAGCATCTTTTATATGAGGAAAGGCTGCAGGAACTGGGGCTGTTTAGTCTAGTGAAGAGGAGGTTGAAGGGAGATCTTATTAACATTTACAAATATCTAAAGGATGGGTGTCAGGAGGCTGGGACATCCCTTTTTTCTGTTATATCTAGCAACAGGACAAGGAGTAATGGGATGAAGCTGGAACACAAGAAGTTCCACTTAAACATAAGAAGAAACTATTTCACTGTTCAGGTGAGGGAGCAGTGGCACAGGCTGCCCAGAGGGGTTGTCGAGTCTCCTTCCTTGGACGTCTTCAGTACCCACTTGGACATGTTCCTATGCGACCTGATCTACGTGGAGCTGCTTCTGCAGGGGGGTTGGACTAGATGACCTCTAAAGGTTTCTTCCAACCCCTACTATTCTGTGACTCTATGAGTCTAAGTTATATAAGGTCTTGGCACTGGAGGTGAAATAGGGCAAAGATTAGCCTAAGGAAGCTGGAGGATTCAATGACTTTCTGAGTAGTGCTGAGGAGGGGAAGAGAATCAAGGGTGGGTGGGTGTGTAAGAAGAGATTATTGAAGTGGAGTAAGAGAGAAATAATACGATTCATCTATTTTGAAGATCCAAGAGGGGACAGTAGAGAAGAGAATGCAGTTAGGCTGTGCCATCAGCTCCACTGGGAACTCACAACTGCTTTGCAGTTTTTATGTCTATATTGAGGTGTGCAAAGGAGAGAGAATAAATTCAATTGCCTTAATTTTTCTTTGGGGGAAAAAAACCCCAGAAATTATGGCTATTCTAAAGACAGCTTATTTCTTAAAAACAGTTTTTGAAAGACGGTGGGACTCTGCAAAGATAGTGTTTTGCTGCAGTGCTCCAGCTTGCAGAAAACATGGTGTATCTGCAAGAGAGTAATCTGCCTCTGGAAGTGGTTGTGTTTGAGGTGTAAGCAGGTGAATGCTGCTTTCAGACAGCAAGTCACGGAGAAGTAAGTAATTCTTCATGAAGGCTGCAGCTCTACTGTCTGAAGTAGCTCACATCCTAACTGGAGGCTCCCAGGAGAGCAAGGAGGTGACTCTGGTTGTCCCATGCTGCAGAGAGGACTCAGTGAATGTTAAGCAGACACCAGAACTTGACTGCCAGCTTCTCACAGGCTGAAACTACTCCTTTTCATGTCTTTTATTAAAATATGTATTTATTTGTTAGTGGCTTTATTTATCTTCATCTTTGAAGTTTCATTAGATTATAGTAGGACCTTTTTTGTCCCAGAAATTATCTGATTGCTGTAGAAAAAATGAGGTGTACTAGGGAAAGTCCAATGTCAAAAAAAAGAGGACAGGAAAACAGTAGCAGAGCATCACAAGACAGAGGGACTAAGCTGACTGTGGAGAAGTTGAGGAAGAGAGAATGTTTGAATTTATGGAAATTACAGACTGTCTGTCTGACAGTATGCAAAAAGGCATTTGCAATTCCCTTTGGTGCTCCAAGCCTACATTTCTAGTGGGTACAATTTTAAGACTAAACTAATAAAAATACTCCTCCGAGACTTCCCTCTGTTTAGAAGAAAAGAGGTGCCTTTCACTGTGTTATGTGTGGAAAATAATTATTTAAATAATTTTAGCAAAAACTTTAAATGTCAACGCCTCTTTGATGCTATCGTTTGTTATCATGGAGCATTGCACGTGCTCAGATGCTTCTAGGTTTGTTGCATGAAGACAAAGAAGTTAGACTGTTAGGCCAGTGCTGATAGTATGGAAATAAAAAAACAAAATATGGAAAATGTTGTGCATTGTTGACTAATGGTGGAAAATAATGCACTTCTTTATATGAGAATAGGAAGTTTTCTGTAATGGAAAATGACAGCTTGTCTGTGTTACCTTTAGTACATAGAAGGAGAAATAAGGTTAGTGGTATCAACTGTAATATGGACATTTTATAACCGTTCAGTAAGACTTGAGTAAATTTTTACTATGTGCGTTGGTGGGTTAATACAGAATACAACTTCTGGGGTCAGTATGAAAGGTGGTGAAGACGATATTTTCAAGACTAAGGAGATTCTTTTCATCACGCTAAATTTTTTGCTGTGATATCTTCAGGTGACTGTTAGTGTTGTTCACGTATCTCTCCATATCAGGTATAACTTTGTGAAAGTAAATGGTTGGATAATATGAGCATAATATTTGTTAAAACATCATTTTCCTAGACAAAAGCCAAACCAAAAACATGTTCTCAGATGTTATTTAAAAATCTACAAGAGCAAGTATCACGTAACTGAGTCTGTACAACAATGTTCTGGCTTCATAAACAGTTACCCAGACAAATACATTTATTACCAAGGAGAGTGTTTACATCTAACAGAACAAACTGGAGAACAAGCTGGACCTTTCAGTTTCCTCTTCATACACACAGACCACAGTTCAGTTTATTTCTTGTAATGAATATAAAGGCTGAATTTTGGGCAAGAGCACTGAAGATAACAGTAGAGTTAAGCCAGATGCATTCTTCTGCTAACATGTATTATGTCAGTAGTTTCATTCTTTTAAAAGCAAAGTTTTCAAGTAATTAAAAATAAAAAATTACAAAAAGCCCCACCTCTGGACTCACAGAACAAACATTACAGCACAATTAATGTTTAATGTTAAAAGCATATTGGAAAAACATTTCAATTGGGAGTACCTATAAATATTTGCAATACTTCCTGTCACTTTTAATTCATCTAAATTGACCATCTTTTTATGCTTTATCAAAATGCTTTACCAAAAATCAGATAAGTTTTGGAAGACTTCTTCATCTATTTTTGTAGTATCTGCACACTTTTACAAAGTTCTGCTTTTATTTCATTTGAAATATAAAAATCTATTTTGGTTACCTTTTCCTAGAATGATATTACAGATCGTAAGTAAACTACTTAGAAACAAATTGCAAAGTATGACTTGCAGACTGGGTTTACCCAAATCTCCCACCATCCTGATGGGACCAGAGGTGATGATTGCTGCCATCAGCTTTTTCTCCATCCTCTCTCACTTGGAAGGTGTTTTCTGTGTTGCCACTTGCAGATTATTAAATAAAAATCTTCCCTGCTCTCAAATGGTTTGTTATGCCCCCCCACTTACTTGACGGTATGACCTGTATTTTTTTATGATTCGATACCACTCTTGTTGTAGTCGTTTCAGTTACAGGGTCAGAGTCCAACTTCAAGTGAATTTGTTCCACCCAGATTAGTGTGTGTATTTAAAAAACAGACATATTAAAAATACTTTTTTTTCATTGCTCTCTCTCCATAAGAGGACAATGCCTTCCTTTCCCTCCAAGAAAGGCATAAAGTGTGCAAAATCAGAATTTTCAAATTTCTTGAGGGCTTGCACGACTTCCCAGTGGCTTTAAAGAGAATCTGTTGTGTATCCATACTTGTCATGAATCACCGCTTGTTTGCTGCTTGTTTCTAAATGCTAGGGCTATTTATAAATTAATCTATTAATTGATTATGAAGGGGTCCAAAATAAAATGCTTTAGCTTAAGGTCTGATCTAGGTACAATAATGTGGTGTAGTGTTAAGTGAACTATAGCAACATGCTTGATGGTCTGTAAGGTAAAGTAATACAAAGCAGTAGTGCATAGTACTGTTTTCCTTACCATGGCTAATCTTTTAACTCTGTGTTATTCTAACAAGCATGATCAACAGCAATGTTGCCAGATTTGTGCATAAAACATCACTCTTTGCACTGTGACACACATGCCCTTGGTGTGTTTTGAAAGCGCAACTTTAGGTCTAGTTTTGTGATTTTTAACTCATAATTGGATGCGGGATGCTTAACAAATAATGCTGACACAAATGAAACAATAATGACTCATCTGCCACTACTGCTTATTGCAAACGTTTGTCAGGAAATTGTACCCTAAAGAGAACATCCTGAGTTGGAAAATACGGAAGCAGTTTTGTTTATGGACTCAAGAGGGGCCTTCCATGGAGGATTATTTTAAAGTCATCATCAGTGGGATTGTTAAGGAGGACAGTAAAGTAGTTCGTGTCAAATAATGAAGATATGTGTATAGTAGCAGAGTCTAGTGTCTGACACCAGTGAACTGTTGCTCTCTATAATAGTCTAGATGGTCCAGGCTTTCTCATTTTCTTGTATAAATCATTCCGGTTTATTTGATACCTAAATATTCTTGTGGAGAGTACAGTTATTTCTGCCTGGGCTCTCTGGGACAGTCACATGCATGCCTTGTACAGCACACATGCTCTTGGGCAGCTCTGCCCTTTCCATGTACCGACTGTGCAGACAGCCTGTTCAGCCGCAGGAAGCTGGCAGCCCCACGGAGGCTTTGGCCTGGTTGTGCTGTGCCAGTCACCTTTGGCTTGTGCCCAGTCCTACTCTGGAGGCACAGAAATGCTTTGGAGGCATTTCCTTATTGCACATGCATCTCCTCAAATGGTTTGGCAAATTTTAGCCAGTTTATAGTGTTTGGTTTTATGTCCACCGTTTAAAAAATATCTTCAGATCTTCAGTATTGGAAGATCTAGAGCCTTTTGTTTGTGGTTTGTTTGTGGGTTCCATCTCAAAAGCTTGAAGCAGCTTTTTTCATATTGGTTTTACTCACATCAAGATGAGACAGACTCGTAGGATGATCAAGGAAATGGAAGGAGAACCCTTCTAAAGAGCCATACCTGAGTGCTCTCGTATATAGCACATTTGAATAGACAGTATAACTTTGAACTAGCTATCACAGGTACTGTTGTCAATGTAGCCTTGCAAAACTGGTCCAAGGACATGGTAATGAAGGGGAGATGGGAGTGGAGAGGACAAGACAAGCTAGCTCTAAGCCTTCCCTGTTTTGAAACAGTTTTCTGTCCTTTAGAAACTTGTACAGTTACAAGGTGAACCTTAGTCTTTGTCTCTTGCATCGCTGCAATAGCATGGAAGATCTTGGAAGATGCTTTACAGGAATGAGACGTATTGGCTCATGTATGCCATAGAATCTATGGCTTAACATTTGGAAATTCCACTCTTTGGGCTGTAACATCACACCTTGGTGAGAAGCAAAGAGTTATCTCAGAGGTGTTTCTACCCTCTAGTCTCCAGATCTCTTTCGGCAGTACTGGCAGCTGTAGACAGGCTTGTTCAGAATTTGTGTCTTTTTTTCTTCCCAATTCTGTTTACATCCAGATTGAAAAAATAAATCAGAAAGCTCAAAAAGACTGACGTGTAAATAGTAACAAGAAATGGAAACTGGCCTCATGGGTCATGGCTAACCATTTCAGTGAAGTGCTCACCGTCCTGTTCACATTAGTAGTTATATGTTGCAACAGGACAGTAACCTTGTGGTGAGCGGAAAAGGTGATAAATGTAGTGTCCACTTGCAGGCTTTTTCAAATGTTTCATCAATATATATTTTATTAGAAAAAACGTACAATTCTAATATGTTGGAGGAAAAAGCAGGTAAATATTATTTTTTGTTTGACTTAGAGCAGATTTTCCTAGCTAAATTGTACTGAAGTTATCCATATAAATGTGTAGGCACTGATGTTAAAAAATGTATTTTGGGAATGTTTTAATGAAATTCATAGAAGGTGGGAATCATAGTGTTTACAATAGATCAATGAGAAGGAAGAAGAGCAAAAGGTTTTTGGCCTTGTATTTGGTATTTTGGGTTGGGAAAGACAAAATTGCTGTGGCATCTGCTGTAAGGGTATCTTCAGCTAATCACTGGTAAAATAATTATTCTCAAAGATTATGGAAGATTTACCCAAAACACATGTCTTACAAAAGGCTCAGTGAGAGCACTGTGAAGAACAGATGTCATAGTAGTATTTGGGTGGCTGTGAGTGCGGGGCTGGTTGAGGGCTGCGGGCAGTGCTGCTCTTCAGCAGTCAGCTTTGTAGCAGGCATGCCAGTGACCTGGCGAGGCAAGGTGTCCTACTCGCTCTGTCTGTTATAGGTGGCACTGGCTGTCCCCTTAGCATATCACAGCACTTCTTGTCACCATTCCTGTTAGACTTGGTGAGCTGGGACCTTCAGAGTTTTTTCCATCTTTTTCTTTTGTCGGCATGGTAATTTACACTGTGTTGAACAGCACTCCTTGGATGTTGGATCAAGCAGCCCAGCCTCTTTCTGTGAAGAAAGTATCACTCAGAAGTTTGCAATTTTCTTTCTGTAAACAGTACCCTGTTGAAGTGATCCTGTTTATGAAAGTCTATGTGCCTGTGAACAAGCTAAAACAGTAGCTGAGAAAAAAAAGAGATGAACATGACTATATTGGATAGCATTCGGAATAACTGGTCTACTGCTTCAAGGTGCTATTGAGACTTGCTTCATAGAGACTGAGTTATTAATTGCATCAGCAAGTGAACTTCAAAGTAGAGATGGAATTGAAAATCTTTTAAGGTTTATGGGTGACCATAAAGGATAACTGATCTCTGCAGATTTCTCTTGTTCCTTTCTGAATTTAATTTTTCCTTAGCACTCATAATCTATCAATTGATTGCCATTTATTTGATTGCTCTGTTTTGAAGCAGCCAATTTCTGTGTCACGTTCCTACTTCAGCTTCTCTCGTGGCCGAAGGGCTCTTTGACAGATCTCTTGATATGTTACAGCTGTTTGAAAAGTAAAATTATTCACGGGATCAACTTTTTCAATGTATAGAATAAATTGTTCCTGTAAGCTGCAGCTTATCTCTCAATGTTGAATTTGGCTTGCTTAACTGTTCCCATTTATGCAGAGCGTTTTAGAACTGTAGACCGTATCACTGGCCAATAATGAGAGCAGTGTTTTGCTAAGCACTTGTTTTACTTCCTCTTCGTCGTCACCCCCAGCACACTGTACTCTATATTTTATGAATCACAAAGTGAGATCTAGGGTTCAATCCTGTTCCCATTTGGATAGATTTGAAATTTCAATTGCCTTTAAGGAAGGCAGAGAAGTTGCTTAGGAAGTGATGATGAAAAGGCTTCTATGAAAAGCATTTTCCATCTGTTTTGCAGGCTTTGCCTTAAGCAAACTTTTCTGGGGAGTCTTAGAGGGCAAAGCAGCTGCAGTGGGATCAGTGGCAGCAGAGTGTGTGTGTGGGATGTGTTTACACCAGACAACAGAAATCACAGCAATTTGTCATCCCTTTTGTTGCTGGTGCAGCTCTTTCAGCCTTCCCTATAGCAGTCTGGTGTGGTGGTAACCTGCAGAGCAGCCACGGTAGCATTGACTGGATTGTAGCCCCGTAGGGAAGACAGGGACACTCGGAAAGGGTGCTCTAGGTGCTCTTGGGCTCACACCTCGCTTAGGAAGCCATCTGCCATCCTGGGGCTTGAGGAGAGGGCAGAGATGGCAGAGGGAGAGGCAGGTGAGACTCCTGTGTATGGGAAAGTATATCACCCAGCCTTTGGAATCAAATACCACTTTTCTTGGTTATCTAAATCTGTTAAATGGTTGTAAAAACAAGTACATTATTTTCTGTCAAGTTTTAATGCTTTTAATAGTAAGGGCCAGAAAAATACCTGTTTTTACAGGGTCCTCTTTTTGCTTAGCAGGGGAAAAGTGATGCATTGTCTGATGCACATTAGAATAAACATGCTTGCATTGCACACTTCTCCTCATCCTGAGAACCATTCTGTGTCTCTCATCTGGTATGACTAATTTGCATAGACTTTTTATTCTGTTCAAATCATTATGGTCAAGATAGAATTTTAGTACCTGCATTACTGATGACTCTATCAACTCTTCTCAGGTTCTAACTCACCCACCAAACTTCCAAAGGTCCTTTGAATAACTGAATTGCAGGATCTGACAGCTTGACCAGGAGAGGATGGAAGAGCTTTGAGGTGGTTTGATACATTTTTCTTTTTTTCTTGAGAAGTTCAAGTATGTGCATTTTTAGAAGAAATTTGTATAGTAAAGTTTTTAATAATAATTAACTTCTAGTAGCTGTCAGTGTCCAAAAAAATGGCTTGTGCATAGCAAGGACAGCAAAGATAGGCAAAGAAAGGCCAATTATTCTATATATGAACTAGTCTGGAAATGTCACAAAGGTAGTGTGGAAAAAGTTAATTTTATGTTTGGCCATGATAAGCAAGGGCAGAAATCCCCAGCTTCTAATTAGTGCATTGTATTGTTATATCTCTGCTTCAGATATCAAACACCAGTTCTCTTTTTAGATATGCAAATAGTAATGCTCCCTTACGAAATAACCTTTGAAAATACTTCCCTTTGCTTTTTGCTTTAATGTGGAAAGTTACAGCTTTTACCAAAGAGTGCTGAGGACCTCAAACTGTTTAGATGGATAATTCTCTCTATAATTTTTGCTCTTCTCTTTGGCAAGTAGTTAATTTTTAATCTTCATAATCAACAACTAAGCATAACAGCAACAAGCAAGATCATTTATTTATCTGTACTGTCAGTATGTTAGATGGTAACCAAGTATTATTGCAAATGTAAGGTACTTTATGGATTAATAATAACTTTCTGCACAATATTTTAGATTTTTACTCAGGACAGAAGAATGTGGTTACTTTAGATGTTACTTTAGGAGTCAAAGCCACCTGAATGGCTTTCCTTGCTGGTTGTAGGAAGTTGCCTTTGCCAGTAATAATGAATTGAAGAAACCAAAAAGCTTTTTATTTTGTGTGTGGAATGTAATTTAGGATTTTTCCTTCTTCAGAAGTATTTCTCTTATTACAAGTGCGCTGATTAAAATGATTCATTATATGATGAATCATATTTTTCATGTACAGAAGCCTGTAACAACATGTTTGTAAGTATGACATCAGTGTGATGTAGCTATAATCAAGTCATCAGAGTAAGACTTCAGAGGTCTCTCTAAGAGCATTCAGAAGGATAAGTATAGGATGGAGGGAGCAATTTAAATATACTGTTATTTTGTCCTAACTGTAGTATATTAATGCATGGATATTTATATGATGCTTCCATAAGAAAAGATCAAGGTGTTTTGTGAACCACTGTCATGAGCCATTCTTTTAGTGGAGGTCAGTAGCCAGCTAAGGGAGCATGTTAGCATTTTTGTGCTTGACTGCCACTATTCTTAGCAATTTTAGTTACAGTTTTAAAGTTTATTTATTTTTTACTGTGTTCCTCTGGTGAGGATAACAATTAAAAAAAAAGTAAGCACATGCCTCTTCCAAAACAAAGCAAAATGTAAGCCTTTTAATAAATCTGAATGTTTAGGACATATGGGCTTCAGGTGCTTATTGTTTAGAAAGTAAGATAAGGAGAGGCAACAGTGTGGGAACAGCAGTGTGATGTGGCTCTGGACAAGAAGGCTGAATCTGTGACCACCAATTTGTGTAGCCAACCCTTGCTTGAAGTAATTGAAAATAACTTTCCCCTTCCCTTCTCCCCAGGCTCATATATCCAGTGGTGGAGTTTTTACCCCCTTGCAGCCTGGTTCTGTTTGCTGCAAGAATCTGCTTCCCCCAGTCCCCCCTCTCTTCTTCAGGATGGGAGTAGAGCCCTAGTGCAGAAATGCTGCCTGACCTGCGCTCACCTCGTGTTGGGGCAGCTCCGGAGCGCAGGATGGCACTTCTCATACAGGGATCCTGTGCATCATTGCTCTGAGCATCAGTGCACTGGAGTTTGGAGGTTGCTGATCAGGGAATTAACTGAAAGCATTGGAGTTGTGGGCAGATAAAATAAATCTCTCTGGGTTTTATTTCTGCTTTGCTTAAAATGAACTTACTTGTCCTTTTGAATAAGGTCAATTTTATCAATAACCACTTTCTCTCATAACATTCTCCAAGACCCTTAAAATACACTTGAGTAAAGTACTGACCTAAGATGCAGTCTTTACAAGAGGAGGAACTGCAGGCTTTTTTATCTAAGCCTGGGAAACAATAAAGAAGACTTCAAAATTAGAATAAAACATGTATTTCTAAGGATTTTAGAGAGAGAGTTTAAAAAAACAAAGTTCCAACCATAGATGATGTGGCTGATAGAAGAAAAAACAGAGGTATGGTATAAGTGTATCCAGATAGGAAAAACAGTAGGGAGTGCGAAGGTGACAGTGGCCAGAGAGAGACCTGTGTACCTTTCCTGAAAGGAGGTCAGAAAGATGTCCCCCAGCCAGAGAGCTGTGAGCAGGGAGGAATCGCACCAAGAGCTTAAACAGTAGATTCAGTCCTGTAAGGAAACATGGGCCTTCCAGGAGTCAACTGTTGGCTGAGGATAAGGGGTGGTAGGACATCACATATTGTGTTGATTTGAGACTCTTGCATAGCCTTGGGCTTGTCTTGGACCCTCTTTTACTCATCTTTTGGAGCTTAAACCCAGCCTTTCCTGGCAGAGAGATCTGACTGGGGAAGATGTGATAATTTCTCAGCACTCCTAAATATTTATCAAAAAAGCAGTAAATTCATTAGTAAAACCAAGGAAAGGATTGAGCAAGAGTGAGGGTAGTAACTAAGTTTAATTTGAGCTTATCTATTAAATGAAAATAACTGGGCTTGCTGGGTTAGAGTATTACAGAGATCAAGTGAAACCATCCTTCCCACTGAGGAAGCCAGGAGACATGGAGTGGTAGTAAAAGATCTGTCCCCAGGGTCCGCTAACTTCTGCTGCTTGTGCCTCCACTGGTTCGTTATAATTCAACTGTTGGTGTGTGTTTGGGTTTATAAAGACTTGGTCTCAAATGCAAACTGGGCTGACACAAACACATCCATCAAGAAGTTGGGAGATGGCATTTGGAGACTGGGATGTGGGACTAGAGGAAAGAAGATATCTTTATAACTGATGCAGTAGATGATCTTACAACTGATTTATATTTCATTACACCTAATAACAGTATAAGCAACATCAGGGATTATAACTTCAGTCTTTAGAAAATCACCTTGGCAATTGTGAAATAAATGGTTTCTGAACAGTCAGTGTGTAACGGATGAGTTATTCTCTCCTCTGAGTGCAAATACTGTTGAACAGCTGTGTGCAGGTTCGGCTTTCCAGCTGAGAAAACTGGACAAAACTGGGGCAGTCTTAAGGCATTGACTCACACGTGATGTTGACTAAATGCAGATGGCTTAAGTGGTTCCTGTCTTCAGTTTTATGCTTTGCCTCTCTCTTGAAGGCTACAGTTGCTGCAGCGGTGCTGGCTGAGTGATATATGAAATATGTGTGTTTACATTTATGAGCCAAACTGTAAAAAATGTGTTTGAGAGCACAGTCACATAAGCCAATGCTTGTAACTGCTAAAATTCTTGTGGCTGGGAAGTATGAGCAGAGTGTTCCTTGTGTACTGAATGTAGCTGAGGAGCATTAAGTAGTAAAATTTATTGTATTTCAAAATGGGCAGAGAAAATATGGAAGTTTTATTTATTTGGACTTTTCATATTGAAAACTTGTTAAATTGGATCAGGTAGGAAAAAGTGTTCCAGTAATTGCAAGAGTGTGGTTTAGCATGGCTAGAAAAGGCAAGAATTCTCATGACTGTCCTTTGCTTATCTGGGAAATCATTCATCTTAGGCACAGCTGCCAATGCAGGCAATTTTGCAGCATTATTGACAAAATTATTGGGAGCAAAGGTTAGTTTTTCAGAGCAGCAATCTGAGTCATTGTAGAGGGGGAAAAAAAACCCATACAGAAGAGCTAGAAGAAGTTAAAATTATAGACTATTTAGAGAAACTTTGGAATTATCTCAGGATCCAGACCCTGACATCTTGACACCAACTTGTCAAATGCTTGCAACAACTGCTGTAGTATGATTTTGCAACTCTGCAGAGGCCTGGGCAGGAGCACATAAGTCTTGTTGCCACACATACACAGAAGAGCCTAATGAAAAGCTGGTTGCAAGCACTGTGGATCAGCTTCTCTGGTGTATCAGGAACCTGTGGTTATTTTGTCCTGATATGTTGCAGAAATGCAAATATTAGTGGTTCATCCATAGCGCAGGATAAAGGAGCAGAGACAGTTGGTGTAGTCTTGCAGGACTGGACTATAGTGCAGCAGATCCTTCTCAGACAGTGGATTTTCATACTGAGATATTAGGCAATTGGAAAATCATCTGGCAAGATTGATGAGTAGCATCTCCATGTCACCCCTGAGGAAAGATCTGAGCCCAGAGGAATTTGGCATTCAGAAAGAAATACTCCTGTGCAGGTGAGAGGACCTGATGAGTGACAGATTCAGGTATTAGCTGATTATAGCAGATATCTAAGACGCTTACAGTTCTCAATGATGACCATATGGCTGCTGTGCTTTTTGCAAAAGCCTTGGCTGAAGGAAAGGAGAGTTTCTATGGATATAATCAGAACGCAGCAGGAACCGTCATCAGCGTTTCAGTTCCAGGCACTAATGCGTTGCAAAAGACAGTCATGAGAGCTAAGCTGTTGTGCAGTATGGGAGAGTGTTTGTTGGCATCTGTGTGGGTCCTTGCATCAGCTGGAAAGCAGCTGTGAACTGTTTCGTGGACACATTTGAGGTTTGCTCACTAAAATATCAAGAGGCTTTGACTGTAGTATAGTTTCCAGTTAATGAGCCTTCCACCTGATGGGTGAAACAGGATTCTAGAAAGGGGACTGCAACCAGCATATCCTGTTCCTCTTGGTGACTTACCAGTCAACAGTTGATGGGAAACATCAGATAGCTGAACACTTCTCATAGTGGGCTTTAAATAAAGACTGAATCTGATCAGTTAAATAGAGCTCTTGGCAAGGCACAGAGGAAATTCTAGAATCCCCACGATACAGAATAGAGGAGAGGGAAATGTACTTTTGTAAAAACAAATATAACTTGATCTCTAGTAAATGAGAAGATAGTCTTGGATGATCAGTCATATGTTTGAAAGCAAATGTTTACAGGAAGCTGCGTGCCTTGATTTTGCTGTCTAACAAGGATGGAAAGCAAAATTCTGCTAAGCTTAGTGGGTTTAGTAGTTTTATTTTCACTCTTCAGAATTTTTTCATTGTCAGGAATAGAGTTACTTTTTTGGGGAAAAAAAAAGCTAGCATATGCATTTTTTATAGACAAAGAAAATCCTACATTGTCTAAAAAACCCCATAACTCCTTGAGCAATGGGTCACTGAAGCCTGGCTTCTGGAGAAGTCCGTTCTCCAAATCTCCTCTTCCCTTCCCTAGAAAGCTGGTTGCCTCCTTTTATCTTATTACCCATTCTCCAAGCCCTGCCAAAAAAATATTCTGGGTTTGTTTTGGGGTTCCCCCCCCCCCCCGGTTTCTGCCAATTTGCTAATTATTTTAAATAATTGCATTATAATCTGACCAGCTAAAATTTAAGATCAGTCTTTTGTAAAGAGTACAGATAGGTTAACAGTGTTAAGCAGAATCAACAAAGAAAAGGTCACAACCTTTATCTCCAGTTCATAGTTCTTCCTCTCGCTACAGAGAGTAGTGTGTGTTACTAGTAGCCTTACCAGTGGATGTCTTCGTCTGAGAAAAAAAAAATCTTAAGTACACACTTAGGTCTAAAGATACAGAAGAGCTGATATTCTGAAATAAAAAAGTCTAACATATGGGGGCTCCCATTAATCCTGGCAATTTTATGTGAAGATACGTTTTCTTTTACTATTTTGCTATTTACACTGAGCTGGTTTTGCTTTTGCTATTTACACTGAGCTGGTTTGCTTAAAATAGCCTTTTGCTATTTTAATGCTCAGGTTGCCAGAAGACAAAAGCTTTGAGAACTCTGCTCTACAACTTGGTCTTCTTACTGTGCTGTGGTGGCTTAGGGCTTGGGCTGGTATTAAAAAAAAGAAAACAACCTAAACAAATATTTGCTGATATGTTTCCTGCCTCCCATTTACTGTGTTTCAGAAAATCTTCAGAAGAGCTGGACATGGATAAAGTAACAGCAGCCATGGTTCTCACCAGTTTATCCACCAGCCCTTTGGTCCGCAGCCCTCCTGTCCGACCCAACGGTAAGCCTTCAGAGCAGTGCCCGAGCAGGGGCTGCAGTGAGGGGTGCCAGCACTGTGTATGTGGGGACTTGGTTCCAGGAGTTGTGGCCATGGTGGATGACAGGGTGAGTGGCTGTCTTCTGGCAGTGACCCATGCATGCTGGCGATCATACCGAGCTTTGCTCTCACCTAGTAAAGGTCTTTGGTGCACCATTGTCAGAAATTAGAAGAAACCTTGTCCATGACTGTAGAGTGGCTCCACACAAAACAGGAGATGCCCCATTTCATAGATGGGTGATGAGTGCTGTGAAGGTCTCCTGAAGTGCTAATTTTCCAAACAGCTTATTTGTATTTGCACATAAGCGGTAAATGTGACAGCAATTGTTCTTGTCCCCACCCCATGGAAATCAGATCTGATTTTACCCAATACTACAGTGAGGTAAAGAACTTCCAGGTCGCGGGTTAATAGTAATAATGAGATTGCTAATGAAATGTAATTAACCCATGTGAGCTTTACCAGAGTTAGAAGGCATTTTAAAAAGTGTTACATTTAAAGGAATGCTTTAACTTAGGACATCCATATTAGGATGTCTCAGCATTGTTTGTATGACCGTCTTTTCTTATCTACATGTAACTGTTAAATAGATACTAGATGTTCTCCTACTGTAAATAACTGGAGAACTTTGAGACTACTTACAGATGTGAATTAATAAGGAAATAGTCTTTGCATTTCCTCATGGAAGCATTGGTGATCCATTGAGTGATCCTTGGAAAAAAAAAAACTTGTACCAAATTTCCCAGCTTGTTTTTCTGTTTCTTTCCAGAAAATGGAAGTTTTACCCATTTACCTGGAATTCTAGCCATAAACACCCATGGCTCCTGTTTTTGTGCTTTGCACTGCTGAAAACCAGCAGTATTTATGGAGGTTTCCCAGGGCTCATCACTCCTCAGTGACTGTCCTCCCTTGGGGCTGGAGGTTGCCAGCCCCCACAGAAGGCCAGTGGAAGGGTACTTGATCTCCATCAGCTCAGGTCACAACTGAAAACACAGACAAAGATGGGTTTGTGCTCATTTGGAGTGGCCGAGGCAAGCATGTGTCCCATGTTCCATCCCCAGTCACAGGGAGCTGCTCTGGTGTGGGACAGGCAGTATCTGTCCCCGTAGTCAGTTTGAGCAGATGACATTTGTCAGAAGCGGCACATGCTAGCTAGCAGCTGTCATGAGAAAGATCTTCCAAACAAGCCCTTTTGAATTGCTAATAGATAAATAGTAGCTGTTAACTGCCTTTGATATTTCTTCATGCAGTCTGAGTGTTCTTTGATACTCCTTCACATAGCTTGTCTGTTTGTTTCCTGAAATCTGGGAAGACTAGCCTTAAAAATTAATTCACGTGCTTTCAGTAGTCAGACAAGATTTTGAAGCTGTTGTTGGGCACCTTCTTCCTGAATACCTTAGTTTTGCCTGAGTGAAGTCTTACTAAAGATGTAAATAAAAGCATAAAGATTCAATAATTTAAAGCTTATTTGCTGTTGCAAAGCTAGGCTCTGTTTGTAGTAATGCAAGCTGCAAATGTACTAATGAATAATTCTTTCTACATCCTTTTCCAAAAAAGGGCAGTAAGTAGCAGTGTAATTAACATTTGTTTCAGCAAATGAATTTTTCCTAGAAGTAAAAAAAAAAAAAAAAACAAAAGAACTAGCATTAATATTAAATTCTGATCTGTACTGGAATTACTGGGGATAAACACCCATGTAGATGGGATCAGAGTTTGGGCCTTTTTTCCATAAGGCTGAATAATACTTGGTCTGGTTCTCTTTCATGCAACTCCAGCAATGTGAAAAGAGACCCAAAACAAGAGTAAGTTGCATTTATTTATATTTTAAACTTCTTTACATGGACAGATTTGTTAGTATTAATGAGAACTACTGCTTGGTACTTTCCTGTTGTCAGCCTCTTTCAGTCTTCTCCATAGTACTTGAAAAATGTTCTTGATTTATATCTCCTTCTCAACAAGGTGAGGAGAAGCTGTAAACCCTGAGAATACAAAGTACCACCATAAATGTGTCAGAAAGTAGTAGTTGAACGAGTGCTGTTTCCTTTTGCTTTTCTGAAGAAATGGAAATTGTAAGCTATGCTAAGGTCACAAGTAGATACCAGATGTACACTTTGGCTTTGGGACAAGGCTCAATTACAAATCCTTAAAAGAAACAAAACCCACCTCCAGTCACATGAAGACTGTAATTGAGAACCAAAACATGACATGTTCGTATGGTAACTTATTAGCTACCAGAAATGTATATGTTCTTTTCTAAAGAGGAATTTGGAAGGGGAGGTGGTGTGTGATCCTGTTTATGCTCTGTGGTCCTGACGATTAAATGCAGGCACTTGGCTGTTGCCTATGCAAGGGGATATTTTTATGCATGTGCTTACATGATGGAGCACTGCATTCTGTTTTGTGAGCAGCTGATGTTAATGATTAAGGGTTTTATCCAAAACCAACTGAATTGGGAAAGGGAAAAAAAAATTTGTTGATTTTGTGCTAAGCTTTTGGTAGCGGGTGGTAGGCATTATTTTCTTGCTGATGTCATTAGATAAGTTTATCTGTAAGAAATCAAGAAGGAATGAAGGAGTGACTTCTGCAGAACTCTTCAAGGCAGGTGCTGGCTTGAAAAGAATCCTGTCTCACACTTAAATAACATTGCACAAACAGATAAGATGTTACTTGCTTGCCAGCTCCAAAGTTGGGCACCTATGGTGCGTTGGGAAAAGCTTCCAATGCCTGAGTTAGGGAGAAACTGCACCTAAACCACTCTTGCACATGAGCCTGAGCCCTGTGAGAGCCTTGCTTCTGACAGAGCCACCTGTGGTTGCATCACTGGATGTGCTGGGGCCATACCTTTGCTGAGCTAATGACCTACATACTCCTGCCCAAAGTTCTTTAGGGTTTGGGAAGAGTGACATGCCAGTATCTTAATGTCCCAAAGCCTCAGCATGTGAAGATGGCTCAAGCCATGCTTCAGACTGCGAAAGCAGTCTGTGTTATTGTCCTGGGTTTGGTGGGAATGGGGTTAACTCTCCCCACACGCAGCAAGGTGCTGTGGCCAGGCTACTCAATCCCATGCTGACATCACTCTCAGTAATCATGGCAGCTGTGGGGCCTTGGGAACTGCAGCTGTTCCATCGGGCTGCAGGCACTGAGCAGTGACATCAGGTATTGCCTATTCTCTGTATGCCTTGGCTGTCATTAGAACTGCTTATTCTCTGTGTTGTTCTAGTAAATTGTGCTTATCTCAACCCACAAACTTCTACAGTTTCCTCTTGATTCTCTCCCCCATGCTACTGAGGTGGGGAGGAGTGAGTAACTGTGTGGTTGGGTTATCATCAGCTGGGTTTAAACCACGACAGTTGTAGAGTAACCTGTTGGTTTGAGTGTCTGCTTGCCACGTAATGTCAGGGGAACTGCAGCGCTGAGGAAGGGAGTCTTCCAGCAGGTAAGTGTGCAGTATCTATGTGTCTCTCTTCTGAAACCAAATACATAATGATAGACTTGCATGAAGATGGGATATCCTTCCAAGGATATGTACCACCTCATTTAGAGATTCAGATTAGGCTGGGATGTGTGCGTTGGGAGATTCAGAGAAGATGGAGTGTAATTATGGTTTTCTTTGGTGTTTTAGTCATGGTTTTGTAGATCTGCTTAGTGTCCTGGGGCACAGAGTGTATGTCCCCCTCCCAGGACAACTCTCATGTTGGCCAGGAGATGGCTTGGAGCTTGCTGATGCTTCCCCCAGAGCTGTGTTCCTGTTGAAAGTTGAGGGCATATTTGAGCATTTTCCCATAATCATGCTTGCAGTATCTGACTGCTTATTGTGGTTTATGCTCCAGAACAGGTTGTTTTTCCAAACCCATAATTTCTTTTTCAGAAAAATACTTTGTTTTTTAAAAATTCTGAAAAGTCAAGTGTGGAATATATAATTTGTGTGCAGCGGGACAGCTGTGGTTGTCCTCTCTACATCCAGTGCTTTTGCTTTCCTTTATACAATGTTCAGTAACTTACAATATGGAGTCTAAGCCTTAGGTAAAAGAGCTGCTTAGCCCTAACACACAATACTATGATAATGATGGCTGTTGTTGTTCTTGACAGAATCTCTAAATGGATCTTGGAAAGAAGGAGGATTTGTGCCTTCTAGTACCAGCAGCAGTGGATACTGGAGCTGGAATGCTCCCAGTGACCAGTCCAACCCATCCACCCCATCTCCACCTCTGTCAGCTGACAGCTTCAAAGCTTTTCGGACACCTTCCCAGCCAGATGATGGTATTGATGATGCTGAAACAAGCAACCTTCTCTTTGATGAACCTATTCCTAGGAAGAGGAAGGTTAGCCTCACATTAAATTCCATACCCATGGGAAGATAGGATGTCAGTAGCCTTGTTTTACTGTGAAAAAGTAACAGGTTATCCACAGAGCCCTGTATGTGTATCCTTGCTTGGCACCCAGTTAACATAGGTACTTAGCCTAATCACTATGTCTTGTTCAACGTAGTCACCTGCTGCACATTCATGCTACCATCAGCACCACATATTTACTGGCAGATGGTGAGGTTCTACAGAGCCTCCTGCTCAGAGAAACACTGGAGTGATTTCCAGAAGGTGTTGCCTCTGGCCATTCAAGGGATTTCTGTCCTACTTTGGCAAATTCTTTGTATGCAGGATGCAACAGGCAGCCTTTACATGTCATCACAAAGACTGGATATGGCCTTAATACTTTTTGTTCCCTGAAAGTGCTATTTGCCTGACAACACGTCAGATACCTTAATACTGTGAAGCTTTCTTTGCACAAACATATGGAGTGAAAAAAAGGAGAGAGAGGGATCAAACCTGATGGCTTTTGATACAGTATTAGCAATGGCCAAATTTATCCTTGGTAGGGGTGCAAAAGCAGACTAAATAAAACACAGCATAAAAAAAAAGTCCAAAACTAACCCCAAAAAAGCACCATTATGCAAGCAAGCTCCTCTTGAAGAAAAAGAAAACAAAGAGATGGCATTAGTCCAAATTTCCTTCCCTCTTAACAGGACAGATTTTGCATAGCAAGATAAAAAAAAGGACTTTTTATAAGGAAAAAACCCAGAGAATTTATTCCACTCAGTGACTTTCTTTCTGGCTCAGCCTGAGACAGTTAATTGCTTCATCACCAGAAGGTTTAATAATTGTTTAAACCCAGTCAGATTTGTCCTTTTGCTCCAAAATTAGCTTATTTGCCAACCCACACTGTTGTGCCCTTGTTTATGGGAAAGAGGTGTAAAATGTCTGTGGTTCTTGCTAAAAAGGAAAAAAAATATTTTGGACCATACCTTTGTTATAATAAATTAGAAGTTAGAGCTAAAGGCAGAGATATTCTGAGGAGTGTGGGGCAGGAGGAGTAGGAGTGCAGAAGTGTTCTGGTTTGCCTTTTAAGCTAAAGTTGAGCTTATTAGCATTGCTCATATTGCTCATCTGCGATGAGGCAGATGGATTTGCAGCTGCCATCTTTATTGTTTTTTAAGTTGTGTTCGAATATTTCTGTTTATGTACCCACAACAGATCTATTAAACTGTCTCTTCTGGTTCACGGGGATTTTGCTCTGTATGACAAATGTTTAATTTAGATAAATAATAACATTACCAGCCAACTTTTGCTTTATAAATGAGCTGTGTCTCCCACAGGTTTTTTTATCCTGGCCCCAGCATGGAACTTAGATCTGTGTATAGCTTTGGACCTTTAGAAGCTGAAATAAAAATGTTCAGGTTATTTCTTCTCCAGGGCAGCACAAATCAGAAGGAGTAAAGCTGGACAGAGAGTAATTCGTAAACTTACTTTTACTTGTAGAAGTTTCATCCGTGTTGTGTTTGGAAAATGTCATGCTAGCAACCACTTCCCATTAAGAAAGTTGTTTGCCTAACAGTTTCCACTAATGTAATTATTCCTCATCAAACCTTTTATGTTGCATTATTTTCTTAAACAAAACATTAAGCCTGATTAGGCAATTTTTGGACTATGCAGAAATGAGAGCAGAGTTCCTGTTTTCTGTTCCTACTGTGTGAGATTTCGTTTGGTTATATTAAAATGCATCAGAGTTTTCCTGACTCCTCACCAAACCCACAGTGGAGGTAAGAGATTGGTTTTACCATCAAGCTGGAGACTGATGTTGAACCATTCTTTGTTCATGAAGATGCATATGGTGTTCATGATGTCATATTGGGATTCCTAAGATGTAAATGATAAGCATGGTCTTCGTCTTTTCGGTTGGGGAGTTTTCAAGCTGATGATAGTACTTGATATTCTATTATGAAAGTAAGACATGTATCCTTCAGGATTGCTAGATAGATTATATTTAATTTTAGGAAAAATGAGTTCTCTATCTGTTGGAATGGTAGTTGAATTATCAGATTAAAAAAAAAATACAGAGGGAATTTATATGCAATTTATTCCAAAGTAGGAGGTTTTAATACAAACAATATGGTCAGGTACCTCAGATCTTCAAGCCTTTAGCATCAGTACTTTGAAACAGGAGATGTTTGACTGCCAGGTAACTGTGAGAACATGCTACAATCAACTTGTCTTTTAAAAAGCCCATCATCTGAGAGGTTTTTTAAATGTGTTCTAATCATCATCTTTCTAGCAAATGCTGAAACTCACCATCTAGTAGTATGCAGGTCCAAATTGAAGAAAGCACCCTGTCAGCTTTTGTTCAAGACACAGTGAAGCATGTACTTAACTTTCTTTTTTTTTAATCAAGAATTATAGGAATACATTAAATTAATCTTACATGTAACTAAAATTATAGGATAATAATACAGTGTTTTTAAGCTTTTCCTCATTTTTTTCTTTAATAATGTGCTCTATAATAATAGCAAAAATGATTTTTAACTAGTAAAATTATTTAGAGAGGTTTTTTAAATTTTAAAATTAAAGTAGGTTTCATTTTGGGGTAAAATTATCATTTAGAAAATGTATATAGTTCTGCAACATCTGTGTTGTTTGTTACTGCATACTATGCTTTAACACTGTTTTTCTCCAGAGTCTTCAAAATATTGAAGATTGGGCTAATTATAGCCCTGTTGGCTGTGCTCTAAATCAATGATAACTCAGTTTAGGCCAATGAAGTTGTATGAAAGAATATGACAAGAATATTAAAATAACATTTTACACCTATTCTTTTAAAACCATTGAACTCTGACAGATGGCTTCTCATTCTTTTGTCCCAGTAAGAGTCACAGCAGCTTCTGAAAAAAGTAAAAGCAGGGTTTGCCAGTTCATGGGTGACTGTTGTCATAGCAGAAGCCATGGTTTTCTGGCACAATATTTTTATATTTTACAACATTAATGGGCAGAAATATTCATAAGAGCTTGCTTTAGGAAGATCTTAATTTAAGAAGATGCCTTGCATTAAGTGAGAAGTCCACATCGGTTGTTCTTTGAAGGGCCTCAGAGAAGTGTGCGACCTGATCTAGGTGACCCTGCTTCTGCAGGGGACTTGGACTAGATGATCTCTAAAGGTCCCTTCCAACCCCTACCATTCTATGATTCTATGAAGTGTGGGAAGTTTTATCATCTGCCTCTTTTAGTGGGGAGACAGAAACTGGAACCTGCAAATGAAAAAGCTATACCAAAGAGCAGAGAGAGGTAAAGTTTTGTCATAAGCTGCTCCTGTAGCTTTTCACTAGGATTCTGCTGAGTTCAGTAGAATGACACCATTGACAGAGACTCGTACATCATTGTAAATTCGGAGTCAGAGACTCTGAACCTTCGCAGTTATTTCTAACTGTATCTTTCTTTTGGCTAGTTTGGTTCTCTTTCTGTCTTTTATACAACTAATGTTGCTTTGCTCATCATTTTCAGAACTCCATGAAGGTTATGTTCAAATGCCTGTGGAAGAACTGTGGAAAAGTACTGAGCACAGCTGCAGGGATTCAGAAACATATACGGACCGTTCACCTTGGGTAAGAGAGCAATCTCTTTTGAAGTCTGAAGGATTTGATATAGAAGGAGATTGGTCACACTTGTGTGGGGAGAGGAACTGGATTGTCCTTGCCTTTTCTGTCTCAGGTCCCTAGGTTTCTGAGGAAATTGTGGAGTAGTGTGTAAAGGTGAACAAGGCACTTTCTTTCCTGAACTTGTGGGAAGTTTACTAGAAGGTCAAATGCAGCTCTAGGTCACACTGCACTTCCCTAACGGTCTCACAACTCAGTGGCATTGGCTTTGTATGTGCTATCTGCACGTCACATCCAGGCTGTCGCTGTGTGAGAGACAGCAAGTTTCAGGATCTTGCATGAATACTTTCCAGCCTTGTTTTAGATCAGATCAGATGCTTGTGCTAGGTCTAAGTCAAATTAATGCCAAAAATCCTCCCCCACCCCACAAAATCCAAGAAACCTAAGAAAAAGAAACTCAGCTGCAATTCCATGTGCACATTATTTGGACTAGAAGCAAAAGTGAATGAATCTCATATGACACAAGCTTGTTTCAGAGCTTTAGTTTTCAACTGAAATCTCCTGTGCAATTCACTGAATATATGAGACAACCTGTCTGTCTCATATACAGTTATAGTGATCCCAACTTGTGGTCTTCACTTTTAGGTATGTGGAAATGCACCTCTGTTGTGTAAGTCTTTGCTACTCAATGCTTAAAAATCAAAGTGGCCATGAGGAAGTTGTCTGATGTGGAGCTCAGAAGAGTCTTTCAAAGTAATTACTGTTGGGCTTAAAGAGTGAATCTATCAGATACAGAGTAAATCTCTCAAAATGCAGTTACGAATGCTGCCTTGTCCTGTATGTTGTGGGGACATCCTTTTTGTGGCATGAGGGAGGGAGAAGTAAACAGCAGAATCTCCGGGAATTTAGAGTTTGTAGATTTGCTGAAGAGAGAAGTTCTGGTGAGTGAGCAGCGGCGGTCTGATGGATAGTGCTTCTGGTAGAGCCTTTCACACCTGTTGAACCCATGCTTTCTCAATGAGTTCTTACTGTGTGAGGTGTAAGGACCACAGGTAGAGGTATATGAGCAAACAGGCTGAAGAACTGGCATGGGGCTGTTTTTGAGATGCATGCCTGGAAAAGGAGAGGCTCAGTGTTCAGCCCTAATGCAGGCAGGACACTTAGGGCTCTGAGGTTTCCCAGGAAGATTCAGGAGCAGCTGTGAGTTACCTTTGTATAGCACGTGGATTATGAATGGACTAAAATAGTGGTCTGGTTTGGAGTTTAAAATAACATGTAGCCTACTGGGAACTACTGCTTTGACTGGGCTGCTTCACTCCTGGCGCCTGTGACACTAGCAGATAGTGCCAGGGATGCAGGGACCATTAAGCCTTTTACATCTCCACTTCTGTAAGACTGCTTCTGGCGAGCAGAGTCAGTAAGTCCTGCCCTGGCAAGGTAGCCCACGTATGCCCTTTCCCTACCTGTGTCCGAGCCAGTTGCATGGTGAGACACTTTTCTACAAGCTTCTTCTGGTATACCAAGGAAAGTTACGGTGAAGTTCTGCCATAACTGCATTTGGTTTAATTAAGTAAACTATGATTAGATTACATACTGCTTGCTGTAATGTTCTTGAACTGCATCTTGCCTGTGTTTGTTATCTTTACCTGACTTCCTGTGGCTGCTCTGTCATTTCTGAAGTCAAAGTGCATTGAGATTCTTGTTAACTTCAACAGATAGAAATGAGAATTTAAGCCAAAGCATAGAAGTTAAACATCTACTCCAAGGTCCAAGAATTATTCAAGAATTACACAGAGAGAGAAAAAAAATCAAATTCTTACTTGTTTTCCCTTCAGACTAGATGGTTTTCTTTTCCTCTCCCACTTCCCTGCAGCCAGAAGGCTGATAAAGTAGGTGAGGTTGAAACTGGGAATACTAATTTATTGACAGCATTAATGGATTTGCTCAAACATCTAGAACTTAAAATTTACCTTGGGCTTCTCACTTTCATTTAATCAGTCTTTCATTCTTTGTTTTGATACAGACGTGTAGGAGAGTCTGACTACAGTGATGGAGAGGAGGATTTTTACTATACAGAAATCAGGCTCAACACAGACTCGGTAGCTGATGGCTTAAGCAGTCTTTCCCCAGTCTCTCCATCTTTAGCATCTCCTCCTTCCTTTCCCACCCAAGATGCAATCCGTCCTGAAACTTCCTGTGCCAAAACCGAGACTAAATTGATGACACCTCTGAGCCGCTCAGCTCCTACCAACCTCTACCTCGTACACACGGACCACGCTTACCAGGTAACACTAGTGAGAATGGCCTCTCTCCTTTACTCTGATGTCATCAATGGGTAAAGAAATGTCACATCTCAAAGTCTGGGTTTTAAAAAGCCAACCCTAGAGTTAATGGTTTGAAAGGTTCCCTGAACATCACATTTAAATCTAGATGTCTGTCTGAGCGAGTAATTTGCTGATTTGTGCTCCTGCTGTGGATTTTGGGGTGGTATGTATCCAGCAGACAGGTACATAGCTCAGGCTGGGAAGAGTTGCTCTGTGTATCCCACTGCCTACATCAGATCCAAAAACTGCTGTTCCAGAAACTTCCAATTAAGTTCGGACAGAAAACATTCATTTTAGAAGTGCACTACAATTTGGCATGTTTGATCTCACCGGATGAGAAGAATAGAGTCTTTGAAGTAGTGTGGCCCATGACCTGAGTATGCACTGGAGAACTGAACTCTGTTAGAATTATCAGATGCAGTAACTTTCATATACAGTATTGTGCAGATGAAACTTTGTTTGTATCTGGAGCAGACTCCCTAAAAGGGCAGAAGGAACCACAGAGAATTCACAGACTTGTTTTAGACCCTCATGCATGGTGGAAAGCATGGCATCTCAGATGGGAGTTGGTGGCATACCAGCCTGAGGACTGATTAAGACTTTCTTCTCAGTTTAGCTTAAGCCCTGCCTCTCTGAGTGGAGTTGAATGAAAAGCTGGTTTGGGGTCTGATCTCATTTTCATTAAAGCATTTTGGTATTTCACAAATACGATAATAAACTTTGCTGATAATGAGCTTGGGAGATGTCAGCAGCAAAGGGATTTATATATCTCATTTACATGACTGGGTGATCTTAAGAGTAATAGGTTTTGGATGCAATTCAGTGGCAGAACATGCAAAGTCCTGCACAGAATCTCAGAATCATTATGGTTGGAACCTTAGGAACTAATGAGATTTTTCTGCTATAAATTAGAGTGGTTAGAAAATTACTTGAAGAGGAAACCTGTGTTCATTAATCAAGCACAGAATGACTGTGAGCCAAGAAACATAGAGCTGTAAAAGGGGGGTGGGAAGAAGAGTTGTCAGCTTTCTTGGTAAGAGACAAGGATTTTTAATGCCATTGTGCAAGACGCCTGGATAACTTCAACTGAGATCCTGAGTAGAATTTTGGTCAATCAAGTTCAAGAATGATGGTCTTCAATTAGAAAAGGTAGAAAGAAGATGATCAGGGGTGAAGAGAGGGAAGGACATAGAGGGCTCTTCCAGCCCAGGGAGTAACAGCTTGGGCAAAGTAAGGGCAAGGAGAGAGTGGGATTGTGAGCTGGGAAGAAAGTGAGAGGACAAACATGAGAGGAGGAGAGAGCGAGTGCTTACCATTTCAGATATAAAGACAATGTTGGCACAAATAAGTATAAATTATCTGTGAATATCTTTCATCTGGAGATTAGGTGGAGGTCTCTAAACAAAGGGGGATCAGGGTGTAGAAACTCTTCAGTTCATTGTAATGTGCTTGCCTGCCTTATGGAAGAGATTATCTAAGATGTTAGCCTGAAAAAGGTGACTGTGCTTGATAAGCAAAGATGCACATCTGGGAAACACATGACAACTGATTGACTGTCTAAATCCAATCATGTCTGATGTAGGTATTTAGGCACTGAGAAAAAAGAATTGAGCACCACGATATTTTAAGTAACTGCAAATTACAGCGATTTTAAACTTGACGTTTCATTACAAAACTAGTGCTGACTCCTGTTAAATGTAGCTCCAGAGGAACTCCAGGTGGGCCCTTGGAACCTCTAGGATTTCCCTTTTGGCTTTATTTGAATATGTGAGGAAGTCACCATGCTGAGCTGGCTTTGAGCAGATATCCTGGTGGGATGCTGAGTGGGGGCAGTGCTGCCTTGCTGCCCACTCAGCTGCCTCCAGTCATTCACTCCCTCCCTTTTGAACAGGGCTGTGACGTAGCACAACTGATACAGTCCAAAGCTGCCAAGTTTTTCCCTGATGCCTTTCAGTGAGGCTTTTCTGGTTGATAGAGCTCAGTGGCACTTGCTTTGTGTGTCTGTGTGCATTCTCTTGGAGCTGTCAGTAGGCTCAGCAGTCCCCAGAGCGTTGCTGCCATAGACAGAGGCATCCAGTGGTCTCCGTTTCTTTTCCTTGGAGAGACTCCAGGGGATTGCTTCAGTACTTGTTTACTCTGCTTGTCTTTAATGGGGACTATCAGGTAGTAGTTTGCTGTCACTCCTCTCTGCCTGGCAGCTCAGGGAAGCACTCTCTTCCCTGGAGTGGTAAGACAACTTCAGCAGCCTCAAACACAAACACTACTTAAGTATGTGTATTGTGTTATTGTCAGATGCAGGCAACTGAAAGGCAGAAGTAAAAACTCATTTTTAATAGCAATTTCTTTAAAAGTTTAAACTGAAGAGCTTTTGTCGTGGTTTGGCCCAGCTAGCACAGCAGCACCACAACAGTCTCTTGCTTGGTGCCCCCATTCACCCCCACCCTCGTTAGGATGGCAGAGGACCCAGCAAAATGGGAGTGAAAAGATAAGCAAGGTTGTTGTGGATCAAGATAAGGGCAGGAAGGGCTCGCTGCCAATTATGGTTCTGGGCAAAAACAGACTCCAGTACTCGACTTAGAGAGGAAAGTAGGAAAGTTTATTCTACAAGAAACAGAATGGAATAAAAGCAAAAAGGGAGTAGGATGATGAGAAAATTACAACCAGCACTTTAAGATCTCCCTCCCCCATCCCTCCTTTCTTCCTGGGCCCAGCTCACTGCTCCCAATATCTCTACCTCCTTCCCCCTCAATGGCTCAGGGGGGCAGGGAATGGGGGATGTGGTCAGTCTCTCACAGATGGGCTCTGCCGCTTCTGTCTTCTCAGATGAGGATGACTCTTGGCATTCTTCCCCTGCTCCAACACGGGGTTCCTCCCCTGGGACACTGTCTTTAACGAACTTCTCTGGTGTGGGTTGTTACCAGTAGCTGCAGCTTCTGCCGATACAGGGTCCCTCACACGGGACGCAGTCCTTGGTGAATATTTCTAGCGCAGGTTCTTTGCCACAGTTACAGTTTCTGCAGATAAGGGGTCCCTCCCTCGGGACAAGGCCTCTTCTGGGCACAAGTTTAATGAGCTCCTTTGTCGTGGGTTCCTTCCCACAGTTACAGCTGTGGATATTGGGTCCCTCCTTTGGGACACGGCCTCCCCTGGCCATGGTTTTAATGAAGAAAATCACTGCCCCTGTCTTGAGGTCTGCAGTGAAGTGGTTGGGTCCCTCCCATGGGACACGGCCTCCTCTGGCCATAATCACTGTCCCTGGCTCGGGGCCTTTAATGAAGTGAATCGCTGCCCCTGGTCCGGGGCCACCTGTAGCAAAATGAGTCTCTGCCCCTGATATGGGGTCATTATCAAAATGAGTCTCTACCACTGATGCAGGGTCTTTAAAGAAATGAAAATAAATCTCAGCTTCAGCAGTTCTCTCCATAGAATGCAGGGGAATCTCTACTACAGCACACCTTCTCGTCTCTTTCATCACTGACCTTGGAGTCCGCATGGTTGTTTCACTGTTCCTACTCCTTGCACCATCACCAGCCAGAAGAAGAGACAGAAGGAGGAAGAAACCTCCTCTTCCGGCTTCTTCTTAAAAAGTGATCATGGAGGTGTCTAATTGGCTCAGCCCCAGCAGTGGGCCTGGCTCAGAGCTTGGGAGAGTTTCGAGCAACTTCTTACAGGAGCCATCTTCACAGCCCCTTCCCCCTTACCAGAAATAATTGTCATGTCAAACCATGACAGTTTGTTTTTTGTGGTGAAAGCTTGAAATTCAAGAGTCAGAGGGAGCCTGAATTGATGGTGGCTGCTCATGCTCCTGCTTAGGTAGGTAGAGTAACTGCAAAGGTGTGAATTTCCTGACTCTGTAGACTAAATAGGATCCAAAAAGGGGCAGAGAAGAATTCCTGAGGGATGATAGCCCAGTGAGAAAACCAGAGGGAAGGGACAAGATGAAGGATGATCAACAGTCTGAGCTCACATTATCGGGTACTGTACCCTAAAACAGCACTAGGTGTTACAGCCCTGATGGGAAGAACATAAAGAGTTCAAGGGGCCCAGGGTTCCTTCAAATATTTGCTTTAGTTTAGCCTTTTAATAGCAATGTTTTGAATCCTAAGGAAGATTTTCAGCTGCTTGTTTTTAATAGCAAAGATTGTTTTAATTGGGATGATTCTTAACAACATTTACCTGATAAATGAGAAATGGCCGTCCCTTACTGTTGATCGTTAACCCTATTGTCCAAGACGCTTCGCTCTCCAGGCTTCAGTTGGTCTGACCAGCTGACATCAGTGTAAATACTGCCTTGTTTATCTACTGTGGAACAGGCCATCATTTGTAATACATTTTGCTGCTAGCTGGCATTATTTTATAAGTTGTTTGTATACAAAGTTTGATTTTGTGTGGTTTTTTATCAGACTTAGTTTTTAAGTTTTTTGCATGGATTCTTGTGAGAGTATCGTCTTTCTCTAAACCAGGTTTTTAAGAACAGTGATATGTGAATATGTCTCTCCTTACTGGCTTATCCATGATTATCCCTCTCATAAGGGTAAAAATGCCTGTCACCATGCAGTTATTTTCCACCTCAGAAACTCGACGATTTACAGTTTCAAGGAGTGAAAGATCCCTTGAAATGCTTTGGAAGAGGAATGGTTCTTCTTACTGGAATAATATTTTCTTTTCACACAGGCCACTCCTCCGGTCAACATTCCAGGGTCAGCAAAATTCACTCCCAATGGCAGTAGCTTTAGCATCTCTTGGCAGTCACCTCCAGTTACCTTCACCGGCATTCCAGTAAGTGAACACAGAAAAAGAAAGAAAGAAAGAAAACTCATAAATTTTTTAGAACCTCTTGTTTTGTTCCACAGTGTCTCATTGTAGAAGTAAGTCTGACATAACAGATACATAACAGAAAAAAAAGCAAATTAAATATATGCCTCAGTTTGCCAGCATGGCCAATTCTAACACTTTTGCCAGTCCCTTTAACTCAGGACTGTTTGGGCTTTTGTTGGCATCAGTGTCTACAAGCAAAGAGTTGGGTCTGTAGTATATATTTTTGAAACTATATGATTACCATATAGATGAGTGCAGAACCTGGCACTATATGCTCCTTCTTGTGCCACTAAGAGATTTCTTACAAAACTAGATGGAAAATCAGTGAGGTGATGGTTATGCTAACAGACTAGTTGGATTCAAGCAGTAGGGCTGTTACCTAAATGAACTCTGAAGATGAACCATATTTGAAAGGCAACTGAAGATGAAATGCAAAATATGATTCTAGGAGGCTACATATACGTAGCCCCTATAGATAGCAGAAAATTATTGTTTTATAGAGAAAGTACATTCAATATATCATAGAATCACAGAATGGTAGGAGTTGGAAGAAACCTTTCTTTAGAGATCATCGAGTCCAACCGCCCTGCTGTAGTAGGTCTACCTAGATCAGGTCACACAGGAACACATCCAGACGGGTCTTAAAAACCTCCAGAGAAGGAGACTCCACACCCTCCCTTGGCAGCCTGTGCCAGGGCTCCCTCACCCTCACAGTGAAATAGTTTTTCCTTACGTTTAAGTGGAACTTTTTGTGTTCCAGCTTCATCCCATTATCCCTTGTCCTGTCACTAGATATAACAGAAAAAAGGGATGTCCCTACCTCCTGACACCCACCATTTAGATATTTGTAAATGTTAATGAGATCTCTCCCTCAGTCTCCTCTTCTCTAGACTAAACAGCACCAGTTCCCACAGCCTTTCCTCATAAGAAGGATGTTCCTTTCCCCGATCATCTTGGTGGTCCTTTGCTGGACTCTCTTCAGAAGTTCTCTGTGCCTCTTGAGCTGAGGAGCCCAGAACTGGACACAGTACTCCAGATGAGCATTTTGATATTAATACCTATTGCAGCTAATACAGGAAGATGTATTAGATGTATGTAATAGATGTAAAGTCAACTCTGGGCCTTTCTTCAAAAAAACTAGTCTACAATGCCTAATTTCATCAGCAGGGCTGCAGAAATGAGACATTTGCTCATACATAGATTTCCAGTAGTCCTGAAGGTAAAGCAATGTAGGTGTGGATACTGTAGGGGGAGTTAAAATCTTTGTGAAAAGTTCGAAGGGATTAGGCTTCTAAGTGGTGAATACTGAAGGGAAATGCAAAACACTATTTATGAGGAGTGGAAAATCTTCTGTATAATAAATAGGAATAAATATTAACATCATGTATCCTAATTTTTATTGGGAAGCATTTTTCAGTATAAATTGATATTCTTTAATCATAAACCTTTTTGAGATCATAACATCTCATTTAATATTGCACTTTATGAATTTATGAATTTTTAAAGTGTGTTGTATAAGACACATCGCTCATCCAAACAACCACACAGCTTTTTTTCTCCCAACAGTGAATATTAGACATGGTGATAAAAGATAGTATTTCCCCCCCTTCACCAAGTGAATCTCCGAAGCTTCTTACTGTCAACCTTTGGCAAATCTTGGAGATTTTCTGCAGGGGCTGTGGCATCCTGCAGGGCTGATAAAGAATGAAAGTGGCTGAATCAATTACACTGCACTCTGCCAATGAATATTTATTAAATTCCATCAAGGAACAACTAACAGTGAAAGACATCATGCTGGCAGCAATTTCAACAAGAGTGCCTTGACGGATAGTGCTATCCATAAAGTTCCTTGAGAATTTGATTTCCCAACAATGGGGTTGATACCGAGTAATTATGAAACTGGATCCTTTTGTGGAGCAGCAGAAATTGGTGCCAGGAGTGTTGGGAATCTAAAAATGCAATTAGCCCCATTGTAAATCAGACACTTAAAAGGACAGGATTAGACCTGTATGCATTGAGTTTACTTGTTCGAGCAACAACGTTGATCTGTGGCTATAGAGTTGAGAGTTCTTGAAAGAATTTAAGAAATGCCAAATCACTTTCAAGGACTGTATGAAGGTATCCATGATTTAAGTACAATTTTAAAATAATCCCAATACAGAAACCTGGGGAAGCCCAGATGGTGGCAGTTATAAACCACTCAGGGAACCATATGAACTGCCGTTGTATCTCTAGCAACCTTTATAAGGCTGTTTAGCCAAAAAAAACCCCCTTGCTTCTAAGTTTGCACACATTTGACTATTCTGTCGTCAGTGAGATCATTTATGAATTACAAAGGCTTGCCTGCAGTCGAAAATTATGTGTGGTAATTGAGGATGCAAATGCAAAGTGATGTTAAGTAACTTTGTTAAATGAACGGTTCATTACTCCTGTTTCGAAGTAAATTAGGTATTGCCTTACAAAAACAGGGCTCTGTCAGTTCCCACCCTTACAATGAGTGTTACTGTTTTAGGAATGTTATAGTGTAGGGGACTTCTTCCTTCTCTTATAAGGTTTATTTAAGACCAGACTGTGTGACAGAGCCAGCATAATATAAACTCATGCAATTGAGTCCATGGTCCCTGAGATTAGATACATGTCTGCAGCAGCCAATGGAACTTCAGAGAGTAAGTCCAAACTGTTACTTGTTGCCTGATACTTAATATTTAATCAAGCAATTTTCTAAAATGACTTTGGGATACTTTTTTTTGGCCTGGACAAGCCACTCAGCAGAAAAGGATTAGGTACAGATTTGCAAAATTGCATAGGTTACACATTTCTTCACGCTACTAGTGATGGGGGAATGGGCCATTCTGAACTTGACCCATTAGAGGGCTGTTGAGTCCTGCTTTGGAGCAGGGTTCTTTCTAGACAGTTTCTAGCAGTTAAGCCCACAAGAGATAGGAAGTGTCAGAATAGCCTTCTTTTGTGGGTTTTTTTGACTCCCCAATAATTCCCATGGACATGGACTTTTGATGACACTGAGCACTCCCTGCTTGCTGTCCTGGAAACTAGTGTCTTCAGACAAACATCGTGGCCTAAGTCCTCACTCTGGGGCAGTGTTTGGCAGAGCAGCACTGAGAGGCCTGTGTGAATGTGAGTGTGCTCATCAGCGAGTTCCTGAATGCCTCAGAACGAGCCATATGTCTGGCTGGATCAGTCAGGATTCAGTACATGGCTGCCTTAGGCTCAGAGGCATTCACAGCATCTAACCCCTGGCACTACATCATCTGAAGGTCTTGTAGTCATAAAGGAGGAGAATTTGGGGAACCTTCAAAGTCCTTATACTTTGTGCTCTGAATCACATGTAGATTAGATTCATGGGGCAAGTGGGAAATACACTTTTTCATGCCATTTTCCCAAGATAACTTTGCAGGTGCAAGAGAAGGTTGAGTGTTGGCGTAGCTATGAGTCATTGCTAGGTGCAATTCTCTACATGTAGCAGAAGGGTCAAGTTAATGTTTTCTCCACCACTTAAGACTGGACTAGGAGGAAAAAAAATAAGGCACAGCATGGGGATGTACGAAGAGGATTCATTTAAATGATGCAAGTAGGATGGAGTCTGTATCTCTTGGTACTGGAGGACTTAATATAATGACCATATGGTTCCAATTTTATGTAATGTAGGATAAAAGTCTTCTTGAATGCCAGCGTTATCACCACTATGCAATACTGATTTTTACCTGACCCAAAAAGGTTGAACAGGACAGAACACTGATAATCTGATGTTTACAGATCACAAATCTTCTCTGTAATCACATTTTGCCGCAGGAGGTATAACTGGAAACGAGGGTCCTTGCTTCTAACAATCATTGTTGTTTCACATAAACTCTCTGCTTTAGACATGACTTTGAATGTGCAGAGCCTCAGCGGGCAAGTATTGCCTTCTCTTGCTGTCCTCTTAATGTTGCATACAAGGGAGTACAGCTATCTGGTGGTGTTTAGACCTGCTACAAAGTGTATCAAAATACACTGAAGCTCAACTTGACTGCAGTTTATCTGCCTTGGTGTGCCAACCCATGGAAACCATCGTGCAGGGACCCTGTCTGGAGAGGGGAGACATGGTCTGCATGCAACAATTATTGCTCAAGCCTCGTCTGTCTTTGGAGGCACTCAGAATAATTGTTTACAATGTAGGAGGCCATCAAAGTACTTGTTTCTTCAGTGATCACCACGGAATATGTTGAGTATCAATTAGTAGTGGTAGACATCAAAATGTTCCAGGTTTTAAAATGTTTAGGAACCCTAGCAGAATTGAGTGGAGATCTCTGGTTGCTGGTAATAACTGGAAAACCATGCAGTGTGTGATAATTGCCAAAGCATTATTGCTTTGCATTTTATCTTCTGTGTTTCCGTCGTTGTTGGATAAAAAAAGAGAAGTGGTTGATAAAAGATAAGAAAAAAAGTAGACCGTCTGACCTCAGTATTCTGGAGCGACAGGACAGAAGGAGCTAGTGTGGTCTCTCAGTGTTTAAAACATGGCTTACAGTAGGCAGGCAGGCAGAGAGGACATTTTTCTCTAGTTTTGCAGATACATTTAATGTATCAGTAATTGTCTAAACTTGTTCAGAGTGAGAGCTGCACATGAAGTTAAATCAGAAATTTCTGTCGTTAACAGCCAAGAGAAAAAGTTGAAAGAGTGCATGCCTGCACTCCATTACAGGTGTTATTGTTTTGCTGCTGTGGAGTAGCTGTAAAATAGACATTATCTGTAAAAGACATATTTGTAAAAGAAAAGTACATGCAGTAACTCTCATCAAGTCAGGTCAGTTCCCATTCTTACAGATATTATGAGACTTAAAAAGGGCAGGAGTGAAAAGCCATGGCAACGCAGGGAACTGTGATGGTGTCTGCAGTTCCTGTCTGCGAGAGGCAGTGACTCCATGCACATGATGCCCAAATGAGGCTTACTACACTCTGTACATAACAAAAATAAGTCTTCTCAAAAACCAGTGAATGTTTTCTGGTGTTCCAGGTGTAGCATGGTTGTGGCATTCACCCAGGAGCAAAATAAGACCATAGAAAGAAATATTTTAGGAACTGTCTAAGGCCAAGTCTTATGCTGCATGATTATTTGGGCAATGAATAAGGAGCAACACATGAGATCCCTCTATTTCATCAGGGGTTGTTGGTATTTAGCTTAGCACAGGATGGAGTTTACTTTGCCAGTTATTTTCTCTGCTTAAATTGGAGGAAGTTTTCACAGGAGCTATTCAGAGTTCTTAAATAAGAATGAATGCGTTTTCTGTATTTCCCCAAACCTACAATGCTGCTGATCTGTATTCTGGTTTGCTCTGTTAGGGTGACTGGCAGTACAGGGAAGCAAAATGGAGCTAATGCAGTGTACCTAATGGACGTCTTTCTAAATAGACCTGCAACTTATGTTTGTGTGTTGTTAGATAACCTTTCCTGGGTATCTTTGCCACTATGTGTCATGAATTTTCCAGGAAAAGTGTTTATACTGCATTCATACGTGTATGTTCTTCATAAACACCTTTTTTGTCTGTATTGACAGGTTTCACCAACTCATAATCGTCCTGCAGGGAGTGGAGAGCAGAAACAGTCCCACACGGTTCTTTCATCACCGCCTAGAGTAGCGTTTGGCTTGAGGTATGGGACCATTAGCTCCTGCTGACAGACCAGCAGCCTCAGAACCTGGAGGGCATTTAGTAAATAAGATGTCAGTGCCCAAAGAAATAGAAAAACCACACCACCAACCGTGATTGCAGTTGTCAGTCAGTTTCTTACTAGAATGCTTCAGAGTAAGTGTTCTGGACCTATTTTTGCTTTTCATTACCTTCAAAGGTAACTGTTTGAGAGAAAAGTGAGTTGTTGCAAAGTGAAAAAGGCAAGACTTTGAAGCAAAACTGCAGGCTTTATGCCAGGTTTGTCTGCAGTTCAGGTGGAGATCTAAATTGCCCTGTAAAGCAGCGCTGCTCAGATTCACTGCTCCAGCTGAAGCAGCCTGAACTGCATTACGTGGCTTTGCTTTTTTCCCCAAAAGGCTGTGCTGATGTGTCTGTTCATCACCATTCAGTCAATGTGGTATTTAGCTTCAATTGATTTATAAGTAACTATATCTTACAGTGAATTAGACCAAAGGGAAGCTTTTTATGTCTTGTCTTCCTAGACGAAAGCTACATTCACATCCATTACAACTAACTGATGCATGACCAAAGTCTGCCTTAAAAGTGTACAGTTATGTTAAAAAAAATTGAACTTCGATGCTAAATTTCTTACAGTAAAGAAACTTCTTGTTTCTCACAGTCTTAAAATGAGACAATGTGCCCTAAAATGAGACAAAAGGAAGATTTAATGTTTTCCATTTTCTTCATAATTCTTGGATCACTGCACGTGCTACAAACCAAACTTGGGATTGTCCCAGTTCACGGATTGTTCCTGTTGACGAATGTTGAGTAATGAAAAATGTGTCTGGGTATGCAAGAGGGGAAGGAATCCCCAGGCAATTCCCATGTGTGCCATGCAGCATTTAATATAGGTGTTAAACAACTCTGCACAGTTATTTGATGTAAAGATGTCAGGACAGATGGCAGTGCTGTACTGAGCACAGGGTTACTACTTCTCGTGCCTTTGCTCCTCAGGTTTGCTGGCTTGCTGTCTGTGGAATTAAAAAAAAAGTTCCTTTTTTACAGTTACTTTCATAATTTTCTAAGTTTTTGAATGTTTGAGTGTGGTTAAAAGATGGAAAACGTGACAGTCATTATAGCTGTAAAAGCAGTGCCTGCCTTGCTGACTTTGGGGATGACAAGTGAAGGAGCACAAATGAGGGCAAGGGTTAAAACTTCTTTTCAATCACTTGTTTTTCAGTCAGTGAGCTCAGACCAAACCATGCAGGGAGGACTGGCAGGCTTAGGACCTGGTAGCTTCTCTGCAGTTTTGCATAGCTGCTGCCTACTGGTAGTCACGGTTTGCTGCTCAGGGCTATGCAAAATAGTTGTACCTCAGGTCTACAGCAAGGAGGGCTCCGGCCTGAAGTGACCTGGGCAGTACTGGAGCATGGCCATGACAGCCCACTGCGGCCTGGCACTTACCATGGCTAAAGCACCATTTATCTGGATGGGGTTTAGTCACTGGCTGGAGTCAGGGCTGTGCACTCCTGGGGTCATCCCTGGAGCAGGGGAGCAGGCTCGGCAGGTGCTGAGGGGAAAGATGGCCCCTCAGAGCTGTGGAGGCACGGCCATAGGTCTGTCTGCTCTGTCAGCTCCCAGCTGACCTAAAAACAACCCAAATCTCTTTGAAAAGCTGAGGATTTTTTGCCTGCTGCACTCACTGAGATTGTTCTGATCTTCGGGGTGATAAAGAAGAGCTCTGAAGGCATCTCCTTAATGAGCTTCCCTTTCTCTCTGACAGGAAGCCTAGAGGGGAGGGGAAAAAGTGTCGGAAGGTCTATGGGATGGAGAACAGAGATATGTGGTGTACTGCCTGCCGATGGAAGAAAGCCTGCCAAAGGTTCATCGACTAAAGATTGAAATCATACAGAGGATTTGGGGCTTGGGGGAGAACAACAGAAGAACCAGATTGCTGCAGTTGCACTGTATCACTTCCCTTTTTGCCTCCAATGATGTGACGTTGGGGGATTTGGTTTTTTTGGAGTGTTTTGTTTTTTTAAAGAGCTTTGTATTTCAAAGTGAAGCACTTGTAGCCAAGGAGGAGCACTAATCAAAACCTGTGTGGAGCAATAGAGGAAAAAAATAAAAGGAAAAAAAAAAAGCAAAACCAAGAACATACAACAAAATACTGTCTTACTAAGTATGGAAACCAGAGCAGCTATTAGTGTTTTTCTGTAAAAGAAAGGAAAAAGTTAATTTTTTTGCTAACTCTGTGAGCTACTTGCTCCTTAGGATCATTTTTAACCATTTCATCTCTTTGCTGTGAACGTCTGTATTTGCAAAACTGAACGTTTTTTCTTTTCCTGAAACGAAGATCTCTTTTTGAAAGCTTTCTAATAAACACTTCAGAGTTGTATAAGCTACAGTTTTCTCAACAAAAGCTGTACTGAGACTGGAGACTGCTAAATAACTCTCCTGATACGAATGATCATATTATATTTTTGGAAATGAGATGTGGGGAGGAGTTGGGATTTTTGGTTGTTTGTTTGTTTATAGGAGAAGAGCAAAGCCTGAATTTGCAAGAAGGACAAGCAGTGCTCCTGGAAGATTTTTAAACCAGGCACAGATCAGTGGAGTGGAACAAAGCAATTTAAGTACCAAATTGGATTTTGATCCTCCAGAGGAAGAAAAGCGGCAATGGAAAGTCACCAGCAGATATTGCCAGAATGAGACATCGAGGGAAGAAATCCAGCGATGCTTAATTGAAACCCCTAAGAATATAAGGGGGTCCAGTAGCTTTTCTTGCTGCTCTCCTGTTTCTGAGGGAGGATGAACAGTTAGACCAGCACATCTGCTGCTGTGGGAGGCCTATAACGAACTGGTAAATGCAGCCACTAGGATTGTATCTAATACCTTATTCAGGGACATGATCCAGCCCAGCAGTTCTGCTCTTGCTTCCTTTTCTCTTATTTAAGAGGTTGTTAAGGTTATGGTTTGTTCCACCTTTTTTTTTCCCTCATTAAAGTTGCTGAGATGTGATGCAAAAAATTGGTAGAGAAAAAGAAAATATCCACTTTCCACAACATCACCTTAGAAAAAGAAGTACAGCAGCAAAGGAGCATCGTTTTTATGGTAAAATCTATTTCTTAACTCATTTTGATAGACATTAACAAGTTTCTATACTTGCAGTACTTGGATAGATTCGGGTTCTTTAGTTTCTCTGTCTATTAGAAAATACACACCAGAATGCGACAAGTTGGTGTTCTGCTTGACTTGTATCAAACTACCATTAATTAACAATTATTTCATTACAAAAATAAAGTAAGGATTTGCTAGGATATGAATGTATACAGTTAAACTACACTTGCCTGTTAAACAAAACAAGACTTCTTAAGAAAATCAAACAGAAACACAGAAGCAAAACTTTCCCTATTAATAGAGGCGCAGAGGCCCATGAATTCCTGGGTTGTTTTTCTTCATAGCATTTGACATGAGACAAGATTTCTTTATTTGTTTTCTTCTTTTTTGTTTAATTGTCTAAGCTGGTTCATTCTCACTGAAATAAGGAGACTCTAGGTATCTAAACAGCTTTCTAAAATCTGATCCAAACTTCACTTGATAGCTTTATTAAATGTGCAGCACTGCTCATGTCAACCTAAAAGCACAAAATAACAGTGCAGTCGTTAAGAATATATGCTATGAAGTAAAATGTACTGTATGAGCTCCCAAAGGTTGTAATTTGACTTCCTTTGAACAAGTTAACTGTGCAATGAGGCGCCTAATTGGAGCATGCTCTTTCTGTGGCTGTTTACAAATGGCATCATTTCCACGCACAGGCAGCTTGGCATGCTCACATGCAGGGAGGCACTTACTGGATTCTTTTGCCCAATTGCATTCTCCCAGTCATTTAAACAAAAATCAAAGAAAACAGACTCTGAAATCTAGTAAGATCCTGAAATAGATACACATGAGTGTGTTTATTAACATTTATATAGAGATATGTTAAACTTTATATTATATAGTCTTGTATATCTCTATATAAAGTCTGTGATCACCACAGAGGAGAAAGATTGTTTTCTTTAGACATATAAAAAACAGGACAGTAAAGGTCAGTGGACATATGTAGCCACTGTATTATCTTCTTTCCTCTTAGTAAATTGTGGGACACGTGTTTTCTTTGAGTGTTGTCTTTTTTAATTTTCTTTAGTAAAATACCTCATAGTAACTCACAGTCATTTCATCTTCAGACACTGAGCTTTTTGATGATGTAGTTACTTTGGTAGAATTTTTAAAATTTGAGACTTTTCCAAGATACTGCTGCCAACTTGCCCCCCCCCCCCCCCTTTTTACAGGCACTCCAAGACTAATTATACAGCGTTCCATAATTAATTTGACTATTGCTAGACTGACAGTATTTGCCTGTATATTTGTGTTCCCTTCCTTTTATGTTTTCCCTTTTTGCTTTGGAGGATTTTTTTTTTAATAATGTATCAGATTGTATATTGTTTCTATAATATCGTGGCATTGTGAGCACCTTCCCTGAGGGCACTTTACGAATTACTGTAGTAAGTTTATTGTTTATAAATATCTGGATGGAAGAATGGTTTTGTCGCCAGACCAGATTGCCCTCTGGTACAAATTTGATGTGGAATTACATACGGGCACAAAAGCCACAGATCATCAAAACAGGAGAGAAAGTTGGTGTTAACAGAACAGAGAACAGAAGATACTTGGTAAATCCTGCAGGACAAAGATAAATTACCAGTATTTTTACCTTTAATCAGCAGTTGATATTAAATCAGTTTTGCATCTTATGGCTGTGGCATTTTGATTGAAAACCAGGCACTCCCTGCGTTACCATGTCTGAGCCACAGCCAACGATGGCCGGGCAGCACGGCCCTCAGGGCCTCTCACCACTTGCTTCATGCTTTGAACTCAGTTGACTTCAAGTCACGCAAGCACTTTGGGGCCTGACAAGATCCCCTTCACCCTCCTGCACATCCAACAAGAACCAAAATGTCCCTGCACTGGCAGTACTGAGCGTAAGCTGGAATAACCTCTTTTGTTTCTTGGTCTGTTGCTTGGGTGTCGCTTTAAGCTGCATTGCTGTCCTGCTGACACACGCTTCATCTCACACTTCTGCACCATCTCACACTTCTGCACCAGTCTCTCAGAAAGAGTCAGATTTTGTTGTTTTCCCATGGAAGAGCAGCCTGAATGCGGTGGTCATTTATCATCACTAGTAATGCCATTTCCCTTGTTTTGGGTTTCTCTTCAGGAGGTCAGTCATTGTCTCTGACCACCTGGAAAAACCAGAACAGCCTGAGTGCATCGCGCCATCTCTGTACGCCTCAGCGATTTGGACGTGGCTTCATTTATGTCAAGAGCCAGAACTTCCCCGAGATATAAAAATGGATCTATTTTATTGTGTTTACCACTTAGTAATGTGTACTTACCACTCATTTTATTGTGTTTAACCACTTAGTAGTATTGATGCTGGTAAGAGAAATTGGTAACACAAAGTGTCAGATTGGAGATCAACTGTATAAATCCCAAATGTGTTTCTTCAGGAGTTTTCTTGCTATAACAAACATTATCCCACCCTTGAAAAGGTCTGGAAAAGGAGATCATTTTAGAGGTGGGAGATTGGAATGCCCATTTAAAAAAAATGTGATTCTGCACCAACTATTCCTGTATGCAGCTACTTGACCTTACAAACTCAGATCATCTTAGTCATAAAATGATTTCCACCTAAAACAATGTGCCTGATTCTCTAGTGCCTTGCACAAATGTAACGGGATACACAAGATGCAAAGTCAGCAAAAACTCTTCCATGCCAATTTCCAGGTGTACACTTATTTAACCAGTACCAGTCATCAGCTAGCAGGTATCTGTTGTCATGTAAGCCAGACCTGTGAGCCCTGCTTGTGTGAATTGAATAGGCTGAGCAGAATGCCTGTCCTTTGAATTACTTTTTGCAGATCATTAGCCTGGTATGAATGGTAGCTAGCTAATGATCTGTAGATTTTTTGCACTGATTCACTATCACTGACATCACTTTCTTCATTCCTTCTCCCCTTCATTTTTAATGATATGACTAGGTAGGCAATGTAACAGGAGGCACAGCTTTAACCAAAACTTCTTGTGGAACCTGCACGTAAGAACAGATTCCAGCTCCATGCGATATCCCAGATGTCCTTGTCACTGACCTTTTTTTTTTCTTCATTCATTCTGATACAGTGAATCGGGATGGTTTTCTATTTCTTGCTGTGGTCTGGGACCAGCTAGACTAGCCCTGCCAAGAATTCAGGACAATCTCTGTAATTCTGGCAATACAAAGTGATTCCTTGTCTTCCCGTGCTTGTAAATATGTTGAAGCACCATCTTGGAAACGGGGCAGGAAATTAGAAGCTTGGTAGCCATGGGCAGTAATGTAAGAGGTTGCCAGTGAGGCTTGCTTCTGCTGCTTCAAATTTCAGTCGTCTGTAAGGAAAGAGTTGTGCTGTGCCTTCCCTTAGAAATATTTTAATCTGCAAGCATTTGCAGAGTCTCATCTTGGTTTCATATTTACACTTCATTCAATCTTGCTGTAAGGTGGTAGGACTGGAACTGAGGCCTGTATGGAGTATGGGGTTTCGTCTGCGTTTCTCAGGATTTTTCAGGTAGATAACTGCGCTGCTGCAAAGCATCCTATCATAGGTTTTTGTTCTAGTATAAGTTCAAGAGAGTTCTAGGGCACCTAGGTAGGTAGAAAGTGAGTCATGAGCAGAAATTAATCAAGCTGAGGATTTATACATCCTGTGTCTGCATCGATGTGGAGCCTGAAAAGCTTTAAGATGGCAAAAGGCCAATGTGTAGTTGATAGTGCCCCCTTGAACTGTTTTTTTCCATCTAGACTGAAGTGCTTTCACACTGACCATACCCTCACTTCTACCCAAATGCAAAATTAAAGAAGATGTGTCTCTTCACTTACAACTTGTGGAGTTTATTCCTCAGTATGAAAAAACACTAATCACGTGCTTTGTGCTTCACACAGACCATTTTTAATAGCAGTCCAGAAGACCCTGAAAACACAAATCAGTCTGTTTCTGAGGCACCAAGCAAGATAAAATATGGTTTGCTCCTGTGCTTGCTCATACTCACAGCAAGGGTTCATTTGGCTAGTCAGCTGATGAAATGTAAGAGATTAGCTAAATTTAGTAACAAGGCAGCATTCTGCTGGTTTTTCAACACGTCTGAACACCAAGAATTTTTTTTCCTTCTGTGTTTGAATGTGAATGTGACATCTCTAAAATACCCTTGAGAGAAATTAATTTTAGCAGTACAAATGCTGTGTCAGCTTTCCTATTACTCGGGCATATAAACAATATTATATTAACGAGATAGGGATTCAGTATTGAATACGAATTCTTGATATAATTCATTGCTAAAGATGGACTTGAACATTTTAAAATGTTTGAATGTTAGTGTTTACTAATTTGCCAGTCCTCTTTAAAAATTCAGGTCTGACTTTGGAGTCTTTATTTTACTGTGTTATACCCTGCAGCAATTAGTATATGATGTGTAATGGTCAGATAGACAAAAGTTACTGAAATGTTTGTAAAAAGCTGCCTTGGGAAGATGGGGGGCAGGGGAGAGACAAAAAAAAAAAGTAAGACAGAATTCCTCAGGGAACATAAGGGCACTGTAAAGGCAGGATATAGGTTTATTCAAATGAAAGATGGCTAAGAGGGATTTTTTCTATTCTAGGCAAATTTTTAAAAAGCAATATGTCACTACTTAAATTGTTAAAATTAGAACAAAGTACTAATTAGTGAATGTGGTCTTACTTAATGCTATAGATAATAAGTTCCAAATAGGGAAAAAAAGATGATAGAAAAATATAGAAGATTACCTTGAACCATAACCTAATTATAATGTAAATCTATACATGTCTATAAATCTTTCCAAGATGTGGTGTAGATAGAAAGGTTTCTTGTTTATATAGTTGCTTGGTCAAAGCATACTTTGACTGTAATTGGATTACCAAATTACTTCAGCAAGCAAAAAAATAATATGTTGCTGTGATATCCAGGAGGTGTTGAATACTCCACTTTTCAAGGGCTAATTCTACACGAAATTAAAAGAAAACATGTCACAGCTTTTTTTTTTTTTTGCTTCATGTCTGCAGCTTCGTTAAGCCCAAGGTTTTACTGAACTACTAGTATTATATACTACTAGTATACTGAACTTAACTAGTGTTTTGAAGGAATACATGGGCAAATGCTCAATTTTTTCTTTATTTGTACAAAAAAAATTGGTTTTGGTATGTAATAGTTTTTACTTTCCACTTTTTTCCTGTGTCCAGGGACTCCGTTCTGCAAATTCCTATGTACTAGGACCTAAAAATGTAAACAGCACCTGGCATCAGAATTTTTAGTATCTGTACTAATTAATTCTAACAGCGATGACAACAAATCTTTCAGGGAAGGAGTACAGGTAATCTGTAGCACAGCAGCTTTGGCTGGGCAGAGGTAGAACTGCTAGTGTGCCAATAATGACACACAGGCTCATTTTCATTAGAGCACTCACCTACGTGTTGAGCTGCATTTGCAGAGTTTTGTCAATGAGACTGTCCATGTTTTTAAAGTTTGGCACACATTACAGCCTCCTGAAACCAGACCTTGGCAAGGGCAGATACTCTTAGAGCACTGTTTGGAATATGCACTTTGTAAGACAATCTAGCCTTTTTCTGATTTTATGCAATGTATCTTGGAATTAGAAAACCAGGCAAATTTAGAGAATTATTTTTTAGATATTTTTTACATTGCAAAGAGAAGGTGAGAAGACAAGTTTAACTGTGTGAAGGCATTGCTTAGGTTTGTAAAAGGTGTCTGTTTGCCATTGAGCTCAAAGGAGCTTATTTGAGCACATCAGCAAGAAAACACATGATGAGCAGGTCGTGTCATATAATGTGTGGAGTTCTGTGTGCATTCCCTGTACACTCAATGCTCCTCTGGGCACCTGGAGGCATAAGAGCTCCAAGTGTGCAAGGAAATAAAGATCTAAAACCTTTAGCATTGCTATGCTCTTAAGCCACAAATGATGTTGTCTATGTGTAATTTTTAGTGTTAAAGAAAATAGACAGTAGCCTTATTAACAAGGTGCAATACTTACAAAAGGGCTAAATCATGGAAACAAGTGATGTGTGTTCGTTTGTACATCACTGTGAAATGTGCACTCTTTTAAAACTGACTCATATGGCACTGGGATCTTATTACCTCTCTTGAAATGATAATGTCAGTATAATTTTAGTGAAAATGGGATTTGGGATTTCCTAAGAACCAAAAGGAGGAGAGGAGGAATTGTAAATCACATAGAATAGTAGTATGTTGGTTTATGTGGCAGAAGTAACTTAAAACACCCTCACAAAGCCATAAAAATTCTGGATTTCTGAAAGAAATAATATCTTGCCCTTGGTTACACACGAAGTTTGATCTGAAGTTTCCCGGGATGTCATGAAAATGTCTGCTTTAGTGCTTGCTTTTGTCTCTTACATTTCATTACTGGGTTTTATTTGTTTGCATTCTGATTGCAAAGACATTCCTAAATTACCAGTACTTGGGTTGAAATTATATTCTTTCAAAAATAGCTTTTAAAATGGAGACATTTCTTCATCATGCTGTACCAACTGAATGAGGTCATACAACATGATCGGCTCTTACATGGAGAGTTCATGCAAGCAGAAGGTTAAATAGGAAAAGATTACGTTGAGAGTTTGTTGTTCACTTAACGAAACCAGTCTGAACAATCAGGCTAAAAGCTCTGCTCACATATTTCTTCTGTCTGCATCATGAGGTCAACAAAATGCAGGTTACCACATATGGTGTATCTTGGTACCTTACACCTTTTTTGTTGTTGTTGTTAAATAATAACATTCACACTATTTTCCCATCTGTCTTAATAGTTTTATCTTATGCTTAGAGCCCAGAATTAAGTGAAAGACAGAAATACTTAGATCTGTTAACGGAAGGCTAAGTGGTCATTTCCATGTTTGACTGACCTCTAGCCAAGGGCCAAAAGACACACTCACATTTAGAGTCATGAGTCGAAAGAGGCTTGAGCCAGTCAGATAAGACCCGAAATGAAATTGTACACAATTGGATCCCAGTAAGAGGAAACCAGTCTTAAGCAGTCAGTTACAGAAGTGGGGTTTTTTTATTATTATTATTATTATTATTACAAGCCTGATAAAAACTTTTTGTCCACAATTAAAACCAGAATGCAGATAGCATTGTAACAGGCTGAGCCCTCAAAGCATTGCAGGTTTTCACAGGAGAGTTGCAACTATTGCCATGAAAAAATGCATTGAGCAGGGTTGCTCACACTGGTGGTGGCTGCAGAACGAAGGCTCTTGGGTTTGTGACTATTGCTGCTGTACTTGGGAGCGTGAAGTTGTGTATCTCCCTTTCTGAGTTCTTGGGAAGCCAGTTTTGCTGTTGGGCTTTGTGAGAGGGGTAGATGCAAAGTGAGGCACAGCTGCGTGGCTGCTGGAAGGTGTCGGCTCAGTGTCAGTAATACCCAAGTGGCAGTACCTCAGATGTGTCACTTAGGGACACACGGTATTCAGCTTGTAATCCATCCTACTGACACCAGGCCCGGGGAGAAGGAGGTTTCTCAGAATGGGGTCCAAGATAGCCAACCTGTTAATGTGCAGTCAGCTGGAGCAAGTGCCTCATTTGCTGTGTCCAGGTTGAGGGAGGTGGTTATCTGCATTCATTCCTGACAGTACAAACAATGCTTTTGAAGGGTATTCTTTCTTTCAGAGATTAAAATAAAGCTGGTGGAGAACTTTGACATTACAGAAGGTCACTGAAAAAATGACAGGATTGTCAGAGCTGAAATCAGAAGTCGTGGTTTTCCTCCTCTCAGAGCCCTAAAACCAGGCCCATGTGAATTTGACTTCCAGGTAGAGGAGGCTTTTTCCAGCTCTTTCCCAACTCTCCTGCTTCTTAAGTGAGAGTTTTATTAGTAGACTTCGATAAAGGGAGCATTGCCCCATCACTTCCCAGTGGCATTTCTAACGTGGCACCAGCCACCCTGAATTTGCAAGGAACCAGATGTCCTCTCTGTTAGTCACAGGCTTTTGGGAGTATTGTTTTAGACTTAGATTTCTACATTTCACCTAACACTGTAGTTCCACAGGAGGTTAAATGGGCATAAACTTATGCTGCTGTCATAAAAACTGTTCCTGTCCCCTAGCAGAGGCATTCCTAGAGAGAAATATCCCAGGTTATGCTGGATTGATCCACTCCTAAAAGCGGAGGGCTGTATAAAATTCCTAAAGGCTAGATCAGTGTAGGGCTTTCTGGGTTTGTACTTCTGCTTTTCATATAGCAGGCATGAGAACAGAGCCTTTATCCCATCCTGTCTTGGCTGGGATCTTGTTAAGTGCCTGGAATTGCATGCAGACAGCTAGCTCAAGAGACCCCCACTCATGGCTGGTTGCTTAGCACTCCTACACCACCATTAAAACAGCATTGATTATGAAATGGAATGGAGTCTATAGTGGAAAAAAGAGGAGTTAGATCAATATTCCTACAGGCAATGAATCTTAAGACTACATCTTAACTGTGCCGTGGTTTTGCTAAGCAGGTATTGGGGACATAAAGGGATGTGCAGAGGAGCCTGTTCAATGTGACTCGGGGTGATCTCGGGCCATGCAACATTCACTGAGGGGTGGGGAGATGTGATCCCTGCATGACATCTCAGGGCCACAGAAAACCAGGCTGTACTTCCTCTCCAGGGATGGCAGCAAATTGGAGAGACCCTCAGCTGCTTTGCTAGTGCAGTTCTTCAGCCTGTTTTTGTTATAGCATCCGTTTGTAGCAATGGGAGCACCAGGGAGCAGGTGAGAGTTTGGCGGGTGATGGAAGGAAGGAAGGAAACTGTCATCACCCATCCCACTACAGGGCTCTGAAAAAAGTAATTATGTTTTCTTGTCATCTAGTACTCATATACTATTTTGTATAAGAAAAGTATTTCCATCACAGAAGGGGGTGAATTTAGCATAAGTTAAGCAGCTGTAGGGAAGCAAAGGCCCAATTGCCTAGTTTTTATGAATGTGGGATTTCTAATACACTCTGCTTGCATAAGACTGCAGTATTTAGCTCCATGCATCCTTTTGTCATGCTTCAGTCACAACAGGGAAATATGTGCTCACATTTCTTGTTCTTGCTTTGTTTTCTATCAAGTACTGGTTTGGGAAATACAAAGTAGATTCAAATTCTTTTTTCCTGAATTATTATTTTTGGAACCAGAGCATTTCCACAGAACTCAGTGAATTTCAGTTTGCTCTGCATTGCACTTTATGTATCTTTTCATTCGTTGGGCCATGTATACAAAACAATAAAGGTTTTGTTAATTTAGTTTTAACTAGAAAATAACCATGAAGCTAAGATGTTCTTGTAAAAATGCAAGATCCATAAATACAGCAATTAAACTATTTAGGTTAGAGACGTTTTCAATGATACATTGAGACACATTACAGCTTTTGAAATTAGTGTTTAGTAAATTCAATACATTAATGGATAGGATGGTTTGAAATGGAATGTGGATGGATAAGCAGGAGACAAAGTTCTAGACACTGGATTTACTTTTGTATAAAACCTACCTTAGTTTAATTGACATGGGTCTTCAAAAAATTAGTCTGAACTAGTTTGAAAAAGTAGAAAGCTATTTAATAAACCAGGTTAAAATGGGAAGAGCTCACCGAGAAGCTTAACTGAATTACCAAAGACATTTTTTCAAGAGAGTTCTTTAGTACGGTGATTCAGTGCTCGGTGTGTGGGTTTGTGTTCTGCTTTAAACAGTAGCTTTCCAAACTCTTGTGCTTACAGGCCCACTTCTGGGTTGACAGTGCCATTTCCATTTATTTTTTTCTTGTCTTCAGCCTCTCTTAATTTTGAGACCTAGTGTCCAAAAGACAATTGTCTTGTTCCTAAATGAGCTAATGAAGAACTTGTCTTCCCTCTTGTTTTGGTGTTAAAGTTGCAGCCCTAATACTATTCCATGTAGTTTAGTTTAAGAATTTTTAGATACCAGTTTCAATGCTTTAAACAGAGAACAGCTTCTTACCCCAGCACAGAACTCCTTCAAACCTTATGGAGTACATTGAAAAATAAAGACCTTTTCTACTTTTACTTTGTTCAAACTCTTTATTCCAAATCACACCTAGAAAAGTCGAAGTCTGCAGTTGCTGGGAGAGAAAGCACATAGCAGTAAAGGAGAGGGAGAGATGGTGATGCTTTCGTTTTCTTCCCAGGCTGGATCCTCCCTGGGCTTCCCTCTCCCAGGCTGATGAGCACGTATGTGCACAAACCACACACAGCTCTGAAGTCCTTGACACCAGTATGTGAAATCCCTGCAAAATTGCTTTGTCGGTCACTTCCTAGAGTCCCCACTTCCTTCTAAGAGACTTCCAGACATTCATAGAATCATAGAATCTTAGAATGGTAGGGTTGGAAGGGACCTTTAGAGATCATCTAGTCCAAGCCCCCTGCAGAAGCAGGTTCACCTAGATCAGGCCGCATAGGAACATGTCCAGGTGGGTCTTGAAGACCTGCAAGGAAGCAGACTCCACAACCCCTCTGGGCAGCCTGTGCCACTGCTCCGTCACCCTCACAGTGAAATAGTTTTTTCTTATGTTTAAGTGGAACTTTTTGTGTTCCAGCTTCATCCCATTACCCCTTGTCCTGTTGCTAGATACTATAGAAAAAAGGGATGTCCCAACCTCCTGACGTCTACCCTTTAGATGGGTGTCATTCTGCTTGTTCATTTCCACAGCCACAGGTAAAAGTAAAAGCTAAGCACTGCTCCGACAGCAGGAATACAGTCTCACCTTGAGCTGCAAATATGCCATTTTTAATCAACTTTCACCTACAGAAGATGTGCCAGATCCAGGTGTTTCCGCCTACTGCGAAGCTGTTGGGTCCTTCCAGGGACTGGCAGGAGTCCCCAGAGCATGGCAGGCACATGCATCCCGCATGACACTTGAGCACCACATTCCCTGTGCTGAAGGGGAAGCGGAGGATTAATGTTCGCTGTGCATCCTACCATGAGGAGGAGTGCTGCACAGCACTACTCAGGTCTTGAGAATTTGGAAAAATCAAGCTTAAAACCTTTGCACTAAGCATGAGATGTCACTGAAAACTCAGCCCTTGGTGGCTGAGAAGCAAGAGCAGCGGCAGGCCTGCTCCAAGGTGGCAGTCAGAAATACATGCTTGCATTTGAAACTTTAAACAAAGACTGATGAATTACTATTTTCTAAGCACTAGCTTCTGAGTTTTATTAATGCACTAAAGCAGCTTTGGGCAGAGTAACTTTTTCTAAAAAATGAGAAGAAATATTGTTTTTTTTCAAGTTAGTCAAGTAATTCAGGTAATGAATAGTTTGATTTTGGACACTGGGTTTTAAGAATGAGTAAATATCATCCTTTTGCACTTTTTATTGTTTGTATGGAAAAAAAAAATACCTTTCATGTTTTTTCATTTCCCAGTGAATCATCAGTTCACTACCTATGAGCAGTGTTTCTTCACTTAGGTTGCAAAATATGCTTTGAGAAATGACTTGTTCTCCATGGGAATCCTGACTATCTCACTGTATTTTTTCTAGCTTCAAAAATATTATTGTGCAGTTTTCATAGATACAGCTAAATAAAGATGGCAAGGAAGAATCTAAGTCATTAGATAAGTGTGTTGACCACTTTTTTTTTCCTAAGTAAAAATTAAGAACATGAAGAACTATGAAGGTGAAATATCAAGAACAAAGTCAATTCATTGCTGAATTAAATATTTATAGAACACCTCGATTAGTAAAAAGCAGTGATCTTTGTTAAAGTTACATTTAGTAGCAAACTGCTGTGTTGTAGTAAATGTCATAATTGAGAAAGCAGTTTTTCTTCAGAAAAAGCACAAATGGAAAACAAGATCAAAAATAGATCATTTAAACAAGGTTTTCTCTTGTGTTTAAGCCCATGCTGCCTGGTACATTACTGTTGTGCATCCAGACGTGCTCAGGACAATACACACTCCTCATGGGGAGCAGCTAGTTTCCAAAGTGTAAACTGAAATAAAAGCAAAAGTGAGCAAACTCATAATTTTCTAAACACTAGCTCAGCTATTGCCCAAAAATTGCCCAGCTATTGCGCTGCTGAACTAGAATTTGAATCACATTTTCATCCCGCTCACACACCACAGGCAAAGCCAGGTTGCTCTTGGCTTGTGCGTTTGTCTTACAGGGCTTACACGTGTAAATAAGCCTCAGAGCAGGGTAGGCCAGTTCTCACATGGACACGGTTCAACTGGAATCTCTGGATATCCCCAAATTTATGATACTTATATTACAGAACCAATAGTCTTTGAATTTAAAACTACTTAATCCCCTTAAAATTATCCCAAAAAAGAAGCTGATATTTTATTTGGGAAATGCCATTCAGGGACTGTTAGCTCCCAAGCTGTGTGCTTAACTGCTCTCCTGTAGCTTTGTCACATTTTTGTTGGATACAGATGGCAATTAAACCGCATAGCAAAGAACATTCCTTTGATCTTTGTCAGTGAATGTATACACGCAAACTATGCATTTTTATACAGCTGCATACTGTATCTTGAATCAACCCCAACCTTTTCCCCCAGGTTAGCAACCCCCAAACTTGAAGAGCTGAAGGTGCTCCTTCAGCAGATATTTGTCTCCTGTATTGTTTCAGCTCTCCAAAGACGTGAGATGCGGGACGGAGGTGGGCTGAGCTGTAGGGCCCCAGGAGCTGTGGCTGAGGCAGGGTCCTGGCATGCTCTGGGTGACCAGTTTGGGTTCTTGGGCCCAGCATGGGCAAGCAGAGGGACAGGCCCAGCCAGAGCTGCTGCTTCTGTTCTGGCACCTCTTGCCCTTCTTTCTGCTCAGTGTCTCACATGCTTGGGCAGCAGAGCAGGACCAGCAGCTTCCTTTCACACAGGCTCAGTCAGAGTTTGCAGCAGCACCAGAACAAGCTATGCCAAGGAAGAGGCCACTGCAAACTGGGCTTATGGCCACAATCCTCCCCCTTGGGACAGCCTTCTGAGCCACCTCTTGCAGCACACACTGAGGAGGCATGGCTGGCTCCTAGGGGTTGTGGTCTGGGGCACAGGCCTGCTGCCTCCAGGGACACAGTGCTCCGATCACTCAGTCCTTGACTGGGCTTTGGGGATGGGATGTGTGAGAAATGAAGGATCAGACCTTGCTTTTAGTGTACCATCTGTTAGGAGGGAATAGGGAAGATGCAAAATGGATGTCTTGCTCTTGTAGCTGGTGTAATTAGAGGAAGGAAAAAGGTACTGCGTGCAACATTCACACTTAAATTTTGGGTTGTTGCTGTAATGCGTATTAGCCCAGTCTGGTCAGCCAATGAAGTGTGTTTCTTAACAGTTTATCCTGCAGGAAGAGAGACCAAAAAAAAAAAAAAAAAAAGAAGGATTAAGAATATCCTTGCTTTAGAGTAAAACAAGCCTAGAATCAACAACAAAGAAAGGTTTTGTTAACATGTGAACTATTTAAATACCTGATGACAGTACGAAGGCGGTAGTATTCTTGTCTATCTAGAGATGTGCACTCATCTAGGTTGTGTTTAACTGAAAAATATTTTAACAGTATGTATCTGATGAGCTAAGGCCTTGAATTATATATTCTTTACAAGAATTAGTGTGGAAGTTAATGTTTTCCCATTAATTGAGCTACCTGACCATGCTAGCTGTCCCTTTGTGTAATATTTCCACTACTCCAGAGTGTTTAGGGTTGTTGGGTTTTTTGCTTGTTTGTTTGTTTTTTAAACACTGTTCTTTTTTAAAAATCTGCAGTGCTTTTTTGTATGTTGGTCGACAGAAAACCACGTCCCTTCCCAGGGCCTCTCCCACGGCATCCGCAGAACCCAGTGACTTGAGCAAAACGCTTGAGGGCAGGTGCTGAGCAGTGGTGTCTGCCATAGCTGTGACCGTGCTCCCAGCCCTAGGGGGTGAGGTAGGGGTGCTCAGTGGGGTACAGGCGGCTCTGGTGGGTCTCTGGTGCCAGGATGCAGTCTGGAACAGCACCAGAAGGACACTGCTGCATTGCTCTGCGGGCCACAGCAGGCCCTGGGGCCTGGCCTATGCCCTGGAACCACAGCTCTGGCTGCGGCCCTCAGGCCCTCACTGTCGCTCCCTGTCACAGAGTTAACTTTTTAAACTGAGAAAGAGCTTCCAACTCTGGCACTAATGGAAATACTGAATGCTTTTAATATATCTATATATATATATATTTGGAAAGTATTTGGGAAAAAAAAAGTGTTTTGTCTTTTTTTACACAACTTTTAGCCAAATGAAAGTACTCTGATTCTTACTTGTGTGGATGCCTGTCCACCTGTAAATAAACTCATCTATTCAGGTACATAAACCTGAAGAAAAAACAAAGACTGTTGACTGGCTATGCGCTTTGCTAGCCCTTGGCTTCTTTGTACATAAGAGGTAACTGTTTAAATGGTGGGTGGGGGGTTTATTTAATTGCTGTTCCTCTAAAGAAAGAAGAAGAAGAAAAAAAAGCTTTTGACTTTGTTTTGTCTTTTCTGAGTTAATACAAAGATTTTTCTAACTTTTTACTGCAGAAATGGATAAATACCTGGTGCTATATGAATTTGAGTCAAACTGGCCATAGCAGACACACCAGTTAGAATGCACTTTTCCTATGGCACACAATGTATTTTCTCAGAAGGGGCTTTCAAAGGACCATCAAATGTTTACATTTCTTCTTACTGCCCCGATAGTTTTGGATATTGAAATAACTCCCAAAACCAGAGGAAGTCACTATCCATTACTGATCCATTGAGGACAAATCCTTACATTTAGGTATCTATAACAGGTTTGTACAAACGCCATTTTAGAGATAGTCGCAATATTGGGCTTTCATACTTCGTAATGCTTTGATGTGACAATAAATATGCTGTTGCTAACTAGTCTAACCTCATTGTAGGCCTGTAACTTCCTGTTTATGGTTATGTCATGAGTTGCACTGGCTTGAATTCAGCCAAATACGGACTGTTCAGCTGAACTATTCCGACTGTTACGATGTCCACAAAACATTAATGAAATGCACTTGTACCTGACTACCGCGGAGTATGTCAAATTACCCATGTAATAAAACCCTTGTGTACAACTTCTGCGGCTCACTATGTGAACTTTAGTTCTTTTACAGCCATGAATGTCAGCGCATCCATTAAGGACACCAGCTTGAGTCAGTTATGGCCTTTGTGTCAACTTCATTGCAAACAGGACTTCCCTTTGGTCACCTTACACATGAGCTAAGAGACACCAGGCAGGAATGCGGCCCTTGAAGTGACAGGTTTGGCCCAGTGAATTTTAAGCGCAGTCTTTAGCTAGCAACTGTGGTCTCTCACTAGCAGGCTCAGCTAGAAGGCTTGTTGGTCTTCCTGATGCGCCTAAGCTAGCAACACATTTGCCTGGCAGTGGAGGAGAGGCCTCCCTCTGAACAACGGGGAGCACTCCTGGTGGGCAAAGCTTCCTTTCAGCAGGGTATGCCTTCCTCATGGCAAAGCTAATGAGCCTGCTGCTTTAAACTCGCCAAGTCAGAGAGACATCCCTGAAACAGGGAGGGAGGAGTTTCTTAAAAATAAATTTCTAAAAACATTAAAAAAAAAAGGATAAACTAGTACCATTTCTGTCCAAGTTCGCAACTCCCCTTCAAGCCTTGTTAGGGCATATTTAGACTTTCCTTTGGCTAACGCATACCTACCCACTGCTGCAAAACCAACTCCAATATAAATAGCAAGGCTATTAAATTTAATGAGCGGTTTAATCACTCTCCTGTTGGTATTTTCCTCCCTTCCAGCAACACCTCCTCACCACACACACACACGCGCGGTCATCCATCTCCAGGAAAGATGATCTCCAACCTAACCCGTTTGCAAAGCCAGGGACAACCCGTGCCGGGCGCAGAGCCCAGGGCTGTCCCTGCCGCCAGCCGTGGCAACGCCAGCCGGGCTCGTCCCACGGGGCGCTCAGCGAGCAGCCGCTGACCCTGCAGGACCAGGCACCGCGCTCCCCGCGCCTTCCGTGCCGGGAGCCGGCTCTCTGCCTGCCACCTGCCTGACGCACACCTACCGCTGCCATGGGGAAGGGAACGAACCCTGCAGCTGATTCCTCTAGAAGGAAAAAGGATTCCAAGTCACAGAATGAGCGAGGAAGCCTTCCACTAATTAAATGCCACTTTAAGAGATAACGATCTATGCCGTAATTGAGGTTTCTGAAGGCAAACAAATGGACTGTTAGAGTTCTCATTACACAAACAACACGTCTTCTACCTTTGTAGTTAAGGAAAGGGGATTTCGTTTTTAGCCCCAAATTCACTACCTTACACTCCCACACAGACTTTGTTTCTTATTGAGTCAGTTTTAAGAAGCATCTAGCTTAGGTGCATTTGGTTTAGAAATAATTCACACCCTCACGTACTTCCTGTAGAAAATTTTGACAGAATGATTCCTTCTCTGCCTGCCTTAACTTCCTCTAACCTCATTTCTTTTAGCTAAGTTCACTAAATTCAAATGTGGGCTTCAAATACTCTCAGCTGCGAGAAAACAATGTTTTTGTTAAAACGTCCTGTGCACTTGGTACTTCAGATGCCACCACCGTCTGGTTTTATGCCACTGCCTTTGAGACCTGTTCTCAAACATGGTGTTACACAATCATTTTGTTACGATCTTGCTTCTTCTGTGAGGCCCTGGTGGAAATCTACTACACCAAAAGGCATTTTTTAGCCTTCAAGATACTGCATTGGCAATTACAACAATGATGTTGTTCTGGTGCCCTTAATTGAACGCATTATTTTCCAGTTTATTTGCTTAAAATGACGTTTTTCTCCCTCTCCCACCCACTCTTTTTTATTATGCCAAGAAAAATATTTAGGTTGTAATAATTGCCATGTTAGTTTGAAGGCTCAGCTGCATTTCTCTCTTTGGCTAACAAAATAAAAAGCAAATATTATAGTAAGATTTATGTTCTAAACTTATCTTTGGAAACAAGAAAGAGAGAGAAAGAATTTGCACCTTCCTGAATGATATTGTCCTGTGTTATCCCCAGATGACACCACCATGAACACAAGCAGCTTTTTTTTTTTTTTCACAATTTTGGGGGCAGGCAGGGGGATGAAGGAGAATTTTCAAGCCCAGTTGTTTCAGTGCAAGGCAACCGACAAGCACATTTCTCCTTACTCTTCATCTCATCTTCACCTTGTGGTCGCTATTCACTCTGGTGCAGTGTCTCACTGAAACGACTTCATTGCTTTTTGACAGACTGGAAAAACACAAAACAAAACTTGTGGATGTGGAGAAAGTGAGGAACCACTGAGGATGACTTGTTAAAATGAGCAAGCTTGTTTTTAACCAGCCTTACGGCACAGCTCCAGGTGTCTGCATCTGACTCTGCAGATGACTGGTCCTCCAAACTTTGACACCATTTTTTTTTTTTCAGTAATATGTGAACGTTCCTTTTGGCTGGAAGCAGACTTACCCTTCCTTCCTTCCTTCCTTCCTTCCTTCCTTCCTTCCTTCCTTCCTTCCTTCCTTCCTTCCTTCCCAGATTTTTTAACTGTTGGCTTTGCAGGCTTTTAGCTTTCCTTCATAATACTATAAGCAGCATTTTCAATATATATGTATTATTAACATATACATATAATAATATATGTGTGTGTGTGTGTGCACATGTGTATATGGTTCAGAGACTGCTCTCACAAAACCAGTTTTCAAAATGAGAACATGCAGGAAAAGGGCAAATAACTAGCAAACAATATCTTTTAGGAGAGATGAGATTAGAAACGTGCAAGCTAAAATTTGGCTACATACACCTGTTACTGAAAGCTCACCAGTTTTACTGAAACAGGTGGGAATTGGTTTTCTTAATTCCTTCACTGGAGGTGCAAACTTATCCAGTGCTGACCTCTCGTGGTAGACAGGGAGTCTGCAGCTGCCAAAAATAGCGGGCAAAAGTCAACAGCGTGGTGTGGCTAGAGAAAAAACGGTAGGCTGACTCTCCAGACCGGGGCGGGGAACTGAGACGACACAAAGACCACATCCCCGGGGGCAGCCCCCACCCCCGCTTTAAATTTTAACTCTTGAGCATTCAGACTTCTTCATCTTACACAACACTAAGGAGTGCAAAATCTATCAGGTAAAAACAGTTTATAAATTTTGAGGAGTTACTTAAACTCTTCTCAAAGTTTTAGGAACAGGTGTAGCTGGGAAGCGCTGGAGTAACAAATCTCTTAGGTCTTTGCAGATCAGAGCTGTGTTTGTGTCATTTTACCACAAACACTGAGTGTCCTCGCTGTGTACAAGGTGTGGAGCATCCCTCTCTCATTCCTTATGGTTGAGTGCATTTGACTGACTGGTGGGTGGGAGCCCACGTCTCCTGCCTTGCTTCTGAGATCGTTCACATTGCCCTGTTTCCCACCAGTGTGCTACAGCAGGACCCCGACACAGTGACACGTATGTGCTACACTCCTCTGAGCACTTGGCCATATCACTCACATCACTTTGCCCGTTCTATTTAGGCAGCAGGGGATCAGGAGATAAGCTGACAAGTGGAAACCCAAATGTTTTTAATAACGTCCCTCATTAGTGGGCCAGTTTAAGGTCACAGGAAGCAGACACCGCTAGCTCTGCTCTGCCAGGAGCCAACTGTCAAAGCCTGAGGGCTGTGGCAAGGAGGAGAAAATGAATCACCTTCTCAGCCTGCTCTGAAGTCCAGCTGCACTGAGCACCCTCTCACTGTGTGACACTTGTATGTGTGACACTGAGTCCGCTCCCTGGGATCCCCTCAGCCCCCCTCTCTCCAGCCAGGGCAGGGCACTCTTTACCCCGGGAGTAGCCAGGCTCTCACTGAGAACCTGGTTAAGTGTTCAGTAAAAAGAGTGAGCTGACTCCCTTCTCAGGAGAGGGAACAGATGAGTTCCTCCAGCCTTGTTCTTCTAGCCACGTCAGAAAAAGCTCTATACACAAAGCAGGCCTTCTCACTCATAACACCCTTGGAAATGGGAGGATGCCAAGGCTGCCTTCATCTTCCCACACAGCTGGAACTGCTGCTCAAGCACAAATACCTTCTAGCTCAAGCTCCTGTGCTTTAAAGTCTCACCTGCTCACAGGGAGCAAGCCACCCACTTGACAGGAATCACTGCCAGACAGGCTTTTGAGGCCTTTTTAAGCCATCAGCACTACTTCTAACCACCTCAGAGCAGAAACCAGCTCTTAATTTTTGCCTTTATTTTTCCCCTTTTCTGTCCCTTGCAAGTTCCCTGCTCTGGTGTGTATTAGTATCACCACCGTTATTTCCTGTCATGCCTGAGGTATGAAGTTAGTAAAGTGGTGACTCACACAACCAAGTTTAGCCTGAGCTTTTAGCCAGGACTGACCAGGCTTTGTGAAGTGCTGCAGTGTGGAGGTTTCTGTTAGGAGACTCACAGAACGTCCTCTTTAGAAAGGATTGGTTCCTTCCTTCTGGTCATGGACCTCTTGACCTGTGGAACCAAACAGGATACAGAATACAGGGTGGAAGAAGGAAAGAAAATGTCTTTACTTCTACAGCTTTGGTAAAAAATCAGAAATTTCCAAACAATATCTGCAAAATCCCACTCCCAAGCTGCTCTTTTGCTTGGGTTGCCTCTTTAAATGTTTACGTTTTCTCCCAGAATGGGGGTCTGGAGTTTTGACATTTCAGGTCAAAGTAACACCATGAGACTCGCTACCTGGGGTCACTTTTCAGAGCTTCTCCCTCCACCATCTCTGTTGCTTCCCAAAGTTATCAACAAAATGAGAAGTACAGTCCCTCACTGAAGATGTTTCATATTTAGAATGGGCACTTGATAAAGATGTATCCTGCACTGCGCTGCTACAAGACGTGGAGGGAGGCAGACCCAGTGTAGTGTCAGGGCAGGGGAGCTAGGAAGCTATCAGAGGAAAGCAAGATGAAAGTGGAAGGAAAATGAAGTGGGTGATAAAATAATTCTGTTATATAGGGAGAAAGCCAGAAGGATCAAAGGATCTCTTTTATTTGCGTTTTATCCTCATTTCTGTTCCTCACAGTTTCCTTCCTCTGCTGTATATTATTATCACCTCTAATATAAAACTTTCTGGTTGTTTGCAATTATCCCCCCTTTAATCTCATGCTATGCTCTTTCCCTTTGATCCCCTGCAGTGCAAGCCTTCTTACCATATGACTGATTGTGTGACTGCTGCATATATATGTAAAAACATGTATGTTTTCGACCCACTTTCCCCATTGTGTCTCCAGCTTAAGTCTATAAAGTCCAGGCAAAGTTGTGTGTCCTTCACAAAATCCTTTCTGCCTCCCTCGGTTAGGGTGGATTCAGCTCCAAATAAAAGTGTCACAAATGGAAAGCTCCTTCTAGCATCTTTGTTTCGTTTTTGCACGTAAGTTACAGCTATAATTTTATAGAACAAGAACACAAGCTACAGAGATGGGCCCCTAATTGTGCCCTTCATGTGCCCTAAGATGAGTTCAATGAGAAGAGACAAGACTGTCACTGGCAGACCCTTGATTCTTTCTCTGCTTTACAACTTTAAAAAGACCCCACCAAGCACCTTCTGCTGCTCCCTTCCTCTATCAGCCTCTCCCGGGTCCACTGCTTCCCCCGTCCCCTGCAAACTGTGCCCGACACCAGGGCTGCGATGCTAGTGAAGAAGGCTGGGATCTGAGGGCTACAAGAGCCCAGAGCTGACAGGGAACAGGGCAGTGTTGGTCAGGAAGTCAGTAGGGAAAATGCTCCTTCTCCAAAGTACAAGTCAGTGCTTCCTTCTCTATTGGGAAAGAGGATGCAGAGCAGAGCTGCCCAGCCCAGCCCATCTCGGCTCTGGCCCATGGGCAGCTGCTTGCTCACAGGGCTGGAGGCCTGCTCTCTGTTTCCTCTCCTTCTCACGTGTATGATGCACACTGACCCTTGTTAGCAAAAAAGTCTCACCATCTTCAAAGGGAAGCAGCCAACTATATTTCTGAAAGCTATAAGGAATGTCAAAAAATACTGAAGCCCACATAATATTTAAGCAGTTTGTAGCATGGCTGTGGTTAATTAAACCTTTGGATTTATAAAGGAACGTAGACTCATAGAACACAGAGGAAAATTCCATCTTTACCTTCTTCACACAGGCTGGATTCCTGCCAAACACCTATAACAAGCTCAGGGGAGGGGAAAAAAAAGAGCCACTGAAAGGAACCTCAGAAATAAGCTGGGATTGCGCCTAAACTGGGAGCCACAGAAAGGGGCTAGGATTGCACCTGAACTGGGAGCCACAGAAAGGGGCTGGGAATGCACCTAAACTGGGAGCCACTGAAAGGAGCTAGGATTGCACCTAAACTGGGAGCCACAGAAAGGAGCTGGGATTGCGCCTAAACTGGGAGCCACAGAAAGGAGCTAGGATTGCACCTAAACTGGGAGCCACTGAAAGGAGCTGGGAAAGATCTAAACTGGGAGCCATAAAAAGGAGCTGGGAAAGCATCTAAATTGGAACTCTCATCCTAACCTACACAGATCTTCCACAAAGCAACACACCTTCCAGAAAACACAAGCTTTTATTCTCCTTGGCTATAAAAAGCATCTGCTCTTTGTGTCCTCCAGAGTATTGGTTCTCCCTCCAGATTCATTCTCCATCATTCCTTGACTTCTACTTCCACAGCTACAAACTCCCATTCATGCTCTCTTCTCTACCTCCTTCCTTTATGAAGTTGAGAGCTATTTGAGATTTTAAAAGAGCAACAAGCAGTTTCATTCCCCTTTCCTTCCTGTGAGTTTTGTACCGATAAGCACAGAACAAAGGCTCTGCAGAGATGAGAATGACAAAATGTATTTAGATTTTTTGCTTTAAGCTCTTGCACAGGCAGCATTGTCTCTCTGGAATTAAATGGGACCACAGTTGTTTCTTACGCTGCTCTACATTCAAATAACTCCACTAGCAGAAACGCAAGATGCAGCAGCACCTCATTTTCTAGTATTCTTAGATCACAAAGTGTCCTTGAACACCTTTCTGCTGCCACTTTCACAGACCACACTGCAGAAAGACAAAGGATTTGCATATATTATTGAGTCAAAAGAGAGACTTCAAGATGTTGCTGCCTCACCCCCTTGACATGCCCTACTCTCCTCAGCACACTGGCACATCCCAGAGGATGCAGCACAGATCTTAAAATCTCAAACAACGGTGAGTTTACTGATGCCCCCTGTGCTTTGCCCTGGAGATGAGTGTGTGTTCCCCTCTCAAAACTCTGCTTCACTTGATTGATATTGTTGGAGGTTCTAACATCAAGAAGCAGAAACTGGATCTTGCTACACAGAACTGAGAAGAACTGTGCCAAAACACCTTTGGCAGCTGTGAGTATCAACACCCACTTATCATGCTGCCTTTTTCTACCCTCCCTTCAGTAAGGTGCTTTAGTCAGGATCCTGAAATAAGCACCTTCAGGGATTGTTTTCCATTCTCGTGGTCCTCCTTTGAACTCCAGCCAGCCTGTGCCTTCCCAAAACATTAACAACTGTGGTAATAAATACACCTGATAAGAGTTCACAGAACATTAACATCAGCAGGCCAACAAATGGCTGCAAGTGTTGGAGTGTTACATGCAGGGATATATAACAGACAGTGGAGTCCTTTAAGACCTCCAAAGGGCAGCTGCCCTCCTGGGGAGCTTGGAGGGACACAGCTGCCATGAATTGACTCAAGGAGCTGGATGCCCAGCTCAGAGACTTCAAAGGCCTCAGCTTGGGGAGAGGATTGTGCTGTTTGCTTGTGATTCCAGTTTCTTATGATTGACTTGAAGAAAGAGAGTAAATAAGTAAGTAAAGGATTCTATTGGTTTGGTTTTGCTGGGTAATGGTAATTAGAAAATTTCCTAGAAACAACATTTGTATGTGTCACCACTGAATTAATAGTGGTAGCAGTTAGTAGGCTGGTATGGTGTGTGGTCAGTCTGCTGATTCACAACATGAACAAGAAGTTGTGGATGGGCTGCAGGGCCAGAGACAGAATATGTGGAGCACTGATAAAATATGGGTGTAAAGGTACTGTTTGTCTGATGTGGTGATATGCCTGCCATTCAGGGAAGGAAGATACACCAGAGGTAACTTCTGATTCTGCTCTCACGAGAGGTGAATTCTGGGGTTCTCTGTTTAGCTTTCCCTGCCTTGGCAGCACAGGGTAGAAGGGCTCTCTCAGGCTGTCCTAGTAGCTCAGATTTCTGGGTGTCAGAACTCTGTAGGCAGCCTCCTGCTGCCAGAAGCCCCCAGTGGCAGTATGCAGGGGAATCCCTCTGTGGCCTGCTCTCCCAGAGTGAGCTGCACTCCAGTTCCCTGTGTGTGGTGTCCCCCACCATAAGGAGAGAGAAGTAGACTCCTGTATACTGAGGTCTGTCTCAGGTTTTGATGTTTTCTCTTCTGATCTTAAGGTGTGATCTTGAGTCTGTGTGGTGTGTGCTTCATCAGGAGTCAGGTTTCAGGAGCATATGTAAGGGCTCTTTTTTTTTTTTTTTAATAGCCTAAAGACTCCAGGCTGTGCTCAGTCTGTTCAAATGCTGTTTTCTCTCAGAGGCCCACAGCCTGCATTTCAGTACAGAATGTTTCAGATACACAAAGGCTACCCACCATCTTCTTGCTGAACTTCATCTTACCCACCCTGCAAACCAAGCTCTGGTGGGAATGGTGTAGTGTGTCCAGGGGATACAGATGCTGGGTGGAAGCTGGCCAGAGCACAGGGCCACGACTCTTCCCCCAGAAGTAACCTGGAGTAACAGAGAGGTGCTGGCAACTGCAATCCCAAAATTGAGAAAGGAGACCTTGGGGTGTGTGGTGTTCACCAGCTGACTTCAAACACTGTGTCAGAGCACAGATACGAAGGCTATGGGGGAGAAGGATGCACATAGACTTTAGAGGAAACACTTGTTTACCATAGCACTTTGTCCAGACAGATGGGAAGAATTACTGAATTCTTGCTGTCGTGGTCATAACTGTAGGTTTTGCTGGGAGAGAGCAGCTCTCTTAAGGCAAAGACAGCAGTACTAGAAAAGCAACTTTTCCAACAGAGGCACCATCAGCAGCGAGGTCATCTGAACAGAAGCTGATACTCCTCCTGACAGAAGATGAAAGTACAGGTTTTGTATGGAGAAAGCTGACTTCTGTTTCAATTTCACACTAACGTTTCCCTGTCATTTGGTCTGTTTCAGGCTAAACTCAACCCCAGCTCTGATTCTGAGGCTCCAGTTTGATTCTGAGCTAACGCAGAACTTGGGGCTGCACCAATTTCCTATTTCCCAACAGAGCTCCTCTGCTTGCACTGCAGAGAGCAAGAACTCAGTTAGTGGAGGGGAAGATTGACATCAGGGGAGAATCAAGCTGGAAGTGATGTTTCTGTCTAGGAAAACTATGGTAGAGGTCAATTCAGTTTATAGTAGTGCTGTTCCATAAACATTTGAATGCTTTCTTTCCTGACCAAAACTTTCAGTTGAGTCTGGGTGTCCTGAGTCTGTATTAAGGCTCATAAATAAGAGGACGATTGTCAAACACATTATGTTTTACAGTTGCTTTAAAACTTGAACCAAAACAATTTATAGGGAATCACAACTATGAAGACATTTATTTTTCCTAGAAAAAAAAAAAATAAGTATTTGACCAGTGAATCGATCATCTTAATTCAAACATGGCTTGTTGGAACACACTGGAAACAAACTGGATGAGTTTGGTAGTGACCTGTTAGTGTCAGACCCACAAGACATTTCTGGGAGATGTAGTCTGATATACTTAATCCTTTTTCCTCTCTGGGATGGTTCTTGTTAAGATGTTGTGGGATTTTTTTTTTCCCTTTGATGTAACCCACATTTTGGCTGGAACAGAATGTTGCAGCAGCAGGAGACCCACGACTGTTCTGAATGGGGATGTAGGTCTGAGGTCTATAGTGATGAATATACATCTCCATGTGGAACAAAGCTGAAAGGAACTGTGTTGAATTGCAAAACATCAAAATGAAACTTTCCACATGCAAATGTGTATATATTTTGGGAAGGGGGGTAGTGGTGTCATATTTGTCAGTCCTCATCCTAAACAATACCATAGTCTTGAAATATGAGAACTTAATCATTCGGATTTCTTGTTCAGCAAAACACCTGCAACTTATACTGAGGTTAGCCCAAGGAGAAGTTTCTAAAAAGACTCAGAACAGCAACAAAGCTCTAACCAAGTGCTGGATCGTGCAGCCAAGCAGTAGGGTGGAAGATATCTTCTCTCCTATACCATGCCCTGCTAGGAAGCAGCAAGTGATGCTTTCTGTGGACAGACCTTCAGATGTTTCTCATTGTCAGAGTTTCCAATTTAAAACTAGACTTTAAAAATATCTGGTGAAGATATCTGGTGGCAACTTTTTCTGATCTGCCGCTGTTAAAAGACAATTCAATTTGAGGAATTAAATCGACATGGAAGGCAATGCATGCTGCTAGAGGGCAAGTGACGGCTCAGATGAATGGGACTTGGGTTAGATTGTTGAGGTAATCACAACTAGTACTCTGAGAACACTTTTGTTCCGTTGTGCCACCTATGTCAGTGTAGCTCACATCTTTGTGCAAGTCTCTGTTTGCTCTAGGCAGGTAAAACTAGAGGCATCTTTAGGTTTGATGCTACTTTTTGAAAGGCTGGTGCTTGTTGGTCTGCTGTAAACTTCTGAGCCCTTCCAGCGCACTTCGTTACATCTCTGTCACACCTTGGCACAAGCTGAGGTAGGAAATTGAAGAATGGGCTTGTAGGGACAGCAGCCACAGGAAAAGAACAGGCAAAAGGATAGTCTGTGCTCATCACAGAGCTGTGCTTAGATGCAGTGGAGATGTTTTATCTTAAGCTGGCAATGACTTTTGCTTCTTTGATCTAACAATGTACAGCTGAAGGAACTGTAACAAGAGACATTTCAAAACTGGAGGAATTTTAGCATAGTGTTTTCTAAAGTACCTCAAAGTTATCTGAGACATGATCAAACAGTCCCTGGTATGGGAGGGAAAAGGACTGTAAAGTTGTGGACAGCTAATGAGCATCTTGTGTGGAGCAAAAGGGAGGGAGAGGAAGAACTTCCCAAATGATTAAAAAACAAAAAAGAAAGGAAGTGAAGCCAGTGAAATGCTTGGCTTAGATGGCCAAAACTTTTTAAGGGTCTTCCTGATAAACTCTGTGAAGCACTGACATAAAACAGCACCATAAAATAGACATGCAAGAGCTTTGCTGAAAGTGCCTTAAAGTGTTCTTCTCTTTTCTTCAGCCTTTCTGTACTTGTTGTGACTTAACTCCAGCCAGCAATGAAGCCCCACACAGCCACTTGCTCCCTGCTTTCCGTGGGATAGAAGTGTAAAAAGGGTAAAAGTGAGGAAAAAGTCATGAGCTGAGATAAAGACAGTTTAATAGGTAAAGCAAAAGCTGCTCACAGCAAAACAAGAAATTCATTTGCTGCTTTCTATGGTCAGGCAGGTGCTCAGCCATCTCCAGTGTATCAGGGCTCCATCGTGTGTAACGGTTACTTGGGAAGACACGTGCCATCACTGCAAACATCTTCCCTCCTTCTTTCCCCCAGCTTTATACGGTGAGCATAACATCATGAGGTTTGGGATATCCCTTTGGGCAGTTGGGATTGGCTGTCCTGTGCACCCCCAGCCCACTTGCTGGTAGGGTGGGTGAGGATCAGAAAAGGCCTTGAGTGTGTAAGCACTGCTCAGCAGTAACTGAAACACCTCTGTGCTATCAACACTCTTTTCAGTACAAATCCAAAGCACAGTCCCATGCAAGCTGCTATGAAAAAAATCACCTCTAATTCAGTTCACTCCAGCCCAGTGTTCCTTTAGCCATGTTCCATCCCCTTCAGCTGCACTGCTGGGTGCAGTAGCTCATGCCTCCCCATACACACCATAAGTGTCCAGAGAAACACCTTGATAGGTTCAGCACAAAAAAAGTGGGACGGCAGAGGTTAATAGTGCCTGAAAAAATGGATTGTTCCAAAGGGCTGGTGGCTTGGGTAGCTTCTGCAGGGGGTTTGGACTAGATGATCTCTAAAGGTCCCTTTCAACCCCTACCATTCTATGTAAAGAAACACTGTTTCTGTAACGGACAGAAGGTATCCACTCAGGCCTGAAAGGTGAGAAGCAAGTGAATAAAAAAAGATAAAGCCACAATTCTACTGCTTTGTTTATTTCTATTCAGAGCCTAATACAGCAACTTCTCCACTGAAAATACAAGCTGTGGCAAGTGCCTTGGGAACTGAGAAACACAGATGTTTTCTTTTAGAAGTGGTTTTCATGTGACATTCCAAAGGTGAAGTGCACTTTTAGCTACTTAGCTTTAAAAATAGGCTATACAAAATCCCACTTGAATTTTCTGAAAGACTTCATTTAAGTTCACACACAGAGTTTTCTACTGTTCTCATGTTTGACTACTGGAATTGTATGGGCAAATGTAAGCATTTTTCTGTATTCCACAGTTCTCTGGAAGGGCTGAAATTAAAAAGGGAAATACACAATTACGGGGCTGTGGATTCCTGTAGGTCAGAGCCTTCTGACACTTGCAAAGCCAAGCACAGAAAGCTTTCCACTTAAAAGTGCTGCCAAAGCAGTGACAGCTCCTTTTGGAAGCACTGCAGATGTCTTTGGGTCAAGCCCGGATGTATGATAAACAGTAGGATCAACAAGCATTTCAAAAGAAGCTTGTCCTCCATGCTGATAAGGAAAACCTAGAACCTTTGAGAGCCAGTTTACAGAAGCACAATGGCTGGAGCTGTTCAAGGACACCACTGTCACTGAAATGGTGCACAGTTGTGGCTGCTTGATGGGAATTGGGAGCACATACTGGCATCCATCGCCTTTGGTGAGAAAAGGGTTACTCCATGTCACTCAGCTCGTCTCTTTGTGGACTCACAGTAACTCTGTACTTCTAATTACTGCATTTAAGCGCTCTGGTACCACTGCAAATTTAACACCTAAATCCCAGAGGCACCTGTGGAAATTTCACACAGAATCACAGAATGGTAGGTGTTGGAAGGGACCTTTAGAGATCATCTCATCCAACCCACCTGCAGAAGCATAGGAAACCATTCAGGTGGGTCTTGAAGATTTCCAGAGGAGACTCCACACCCTCCCTGGGCAGCCTGTGCCAGGGCTCCCTCACCCTCACAGTAAAGAAGTTTTTCCTTATGTTTAAGTGGAATTTTTTGTGTTCCAGCTTTTATCTGTTACTCCTTGACCTATCAATGCGCACTACAGAAAAAAGTGTCACCCCATCCTCCTGACATACACTTTTAAAATACTTGTAAGTTTTAATGAGGTCCCCCCTCAGGCTCCTCCAGGATGAACAGCCCCAGTTCCTGCAGCCTTTCCTCATATGAAAGATGTTCCAGTCCCCTGATCATCTTGGTGGCCCTGCACTGGACTCTCTCCAAAAGTTCTCTGTCCCTCTTGAGCTGGGGAGCTCAGAACTGGACACAGTACTCCAGATGAGACCTCACCAGGGCAGAGTAGAGGGGGAGCAGAACCTCCCTTGACCTGCTGGCCACACTCTTCTTGATGCATCCCAGGATGCCATTGGCCTTCTTGGCCACGAGGGCACATTGCTGGCTCATGGTTAGTTTATTATCAATCGGGACTCCCAGGTCTCTCTCTGCAGAGCTGCTCTTCAGCAGTTCGACCCCCAGCCTGTACTGGTGCATGGGGTTGTTCTTTCCCAGATGCAGGACTCTGCACTTGTCCTTGTTGAACCTCATGAGACTCCTCTCTGCCTAATTCTCAAGCCGGTCGAGATCCCGCTGAATGGCAGCACAGCCTTCTGGGGAATCAGCCAGTTCTCCCAGTTTGGTGTCATCAGCCAACTTGCTGAGGGTACACTCTGTCCCCTCATCCAGGTCATTGATGAAGACATTGAACAAGACTGGCCTCAGAATTGATCCCTGTGGAAGCCCACTGGCCACAGGCCTCCAACTCAATTTCAAATTAATTCATCAAAAGAGTATATGAATTCACCGTGTAATCTGCACAAGCCTGGGTTAGCAGCTCCTAATCCCACACACATCCAACTTCATGCTGGAAACAGCTCTCTTCCTTTTATGCACATGGATGTTTTTCCTTAATATCTGTGTTTTTCCTATGTTAAAAAGACCTGTCTTAAGAGTGTGGCAGATGAGCTTGTTTCTTGATTTTACAGACTTATCCACTGCACAGCTTACCTGCTCTTCTACAGACAGTTTTGGAGTATGGGGCTACTGCTTTGAGGAACCCTGAAGTCAGCGAGGCACTTAGTCCAGTGTCTCAAACTCCACATTCACATGGCCTAACAGGAGAGAGGAGCAAAATCTCATGGACTTCAAAGACGAGCTGCCTCAGAAGTGAGGACTTGCACTTGCTGTCATGTTTTTAAGGATGACAGTTCTAAGATGCACACGGGTCCCTGTGTTCTGTTTCCAGGTTTACCTGGACATCACCGTTTTCAGATGTGGCAACCTGTGAATCGGACAAATTAAAAGTGCTTGCAGTTCAGTGCACAGCCAGCCTTCTTGCCTGAACAGCCATCAGCCAACCCTAAATATGGTCTCAGCCCTGTGAAACTGTCAGTAATTGCTTCCAGTCTTCACTGATGTGACAGCTCACAATGCAGTACTGCTTGGCTTTTCCCTGCTGCTCTGCTCAGACTGTTTGCTAAAAGGGCAGCACTAGGCGAGGCCTCTACTTTCCTCTGGTCTTCCTTCCGTTCCCTCTTTCTGCTCTTACTATTACAAAACATACTCTCTAGCACTGAAGGAACACACTTGGTCCTACAAAACAACTGTGGTGAGACTTTGCAAGCAACCTAAATAGGTGACCACAGACAGTGTTTAGGGAGAAGCCAGGGTATTTGGGGAGGGAGGGGAATGGAAGCTGGAATTTATGTTGTTATGTTGTTTTACAGCTGCTATGTCCCTAAGCTTAGTGACTGAATAGCTGAAGCAGCATGCTGAAGGAAACAGGCTCCCAACTTCTTCCTTCTCTCTCCAATTGATGTCAGTCTCTCACAGACAGACACTGGCAGGCTTAGCAGTAACATTGGAGGCCTGAACACACCCAGCTGACACAACTCTCACTGCCAGAGGTTACAGGCTTCTAGTAAGAGAAGAAAACATGAAGTTTATGAAGCTTCTTTCTCCCTTTACCTTGCAGCTCATATTTCACATCCTAGAGGAAGCGCATGGTTTTCTGACAAACAAAAGACTACTCACACAGATACAGCTGAAATCTGCATTTTGTTACTTAGATCACTATCTACTCTCTAATGAAGAAACCAAGTAAGCAGCTCCATGTACCCTATGTGTTCCACCAGCTTGAGACCCTCTGAACAGATCCTGCAGAGGACCAAGTCTGTCTAGTGGAGGACAATGAAGCACTCAATGAAGCTGAGATTCGTGGCCGTGCTTCATACTGGTTACCTGATTATCAAAACCTGAAACAGCAGCATTGTGAATGTGTGGCCTGGAAACTCAACAGAGATGGTTTGTGTTGTATCTCAAGATCTCCTATTACTTACCCTGGCTGCTTCGCCTCACTATTTGGTCCCCAGCCTTCCACTTGAAAATGGGGAATTACCTCCCTTATAAATAATTTCAGTGACGTCTGTATTAGCAGCCTGAACATGTTCAGTGCCTGTCCTCTGACTCTAAGGGCCAGTGGCACTGCCCAGCTTGTGTCCATGTGGCAGCATTCTCCTTCTCTGCTAAAACATGTGTCCGTGCTGCCTGCTGGGAACAGTGGCTGGCTTGTGCAAAGGCATTGCCCCAGGAGCACCAGCTGCACAAACTAAAGCCATCCCAAGCAGCACGCTGCCAGCGTGAACAGCCACTCATCAGTCACCACTTGTGCCCTGTTTAGCTCATTATTTTTGTGACAAAATAAAAAAAAAGGGGGAAGTGCTTTTCATTTTTTTGCTTACTAACGAGAACAGAGTTATGAAACGTGAGTTCTTCGAATACAGACTTAGGCAAATGTGCAACATAAAGCACAGCACAGAGTGTCATGGGGACACAAGGAGCAAGTCCTTCCCAAAACACACAGCATGATCTGCATTTTAGGAGGCTTTAGGACATCGTTTTAGCAACAACTAAAAAAGCCTGAAGTAACCACACCTGGCAGCCCAACTCTTTATTTACTGGGAACTGTAAAATGAACTCTGGAGGCAATGTTATGTTCTTAAAGAGTCCTTGTCAAATTAAAAACAATAGAAAACACACTTGCATTTCGAACTCGTTTGTCTTCTGCTGTTGTATGTCACATAGACTGCAAAACAGATGCGATTAGGTTTTGGTGGTTTTTTTCCCTTTGCCTGGTGTGCTGGCAAACTTCAGGGCTATTTTGGGGGATCTTCCACGCAGAAACAGGAAGGAGAAAACATTTTTGAAAGTGTGATTGTAAAACCACAAAATACTGGGTTGGGAACTTGGCCACTTGTCCCCAAAGCTGCCCTTACTTCAAACCAAAAGTAACTAAACTCTCTACACACCCCACCCTTATCCCAGTAACCGCCTCCTCAACTATAGACAACCTTAAAGCAGTCTTTAAAAAAACCTGTCACTGCTGGATGGACTGTGCCATACGGTGAATAAAGAGGTTATTCCTTTCCCAACATCCACAATCCTTAAACCTATTTCCTCATCTCCTTTTTCCACAACATAAACAGAACAAAGGAAACTTCTGCCCTCCTAACTTCTGGCTTCACTAGCGGCTGCTGGAGCATACAGATCTCTGATGGGGCAAGCCATCCTTACGCGGAGCCCCGCTGCCCTCTTCTCTCTGCCCTCTGGCGAGTCTCTCCCGGCAAATCAGTACCGCATTCCGGCGCCTGGGAACGCCGGCTCCCCAGCCGCGCAGCGCTCAGCTCACACGCGGCTCTCAGCGGGGACACGCTGCACCTCCGTGCCCCGTGAGCCCAGCCCCGCTCCGCAGGCGCTACTCGCAGCCCACAGCACCCTCCCGAGAGCTGCAGGCACCGTGAAAGGAGAGACAGCCGCCATGACCGGATCGAAATGGGAAGAGAGGTATTTTTACATAAAGAGAGTATCTCAAAGGACATCAGTACTGCGTTTGGTCAAATGCTGGTCCCACGGTGGGTTTTCTTCCTGTGGGATTCTGCCATCGTTCGGTGAGCAGAACAGGCAAGGGCCACTTGGTCAGTGCCAGTTTCTCTTCTTTCTGCCTCTGTGTATCCCCTTATATGCCAGACTCTGCTCTACACAGAGAATTATTCATCAACGTTGCTCAGGGCCTCAGCACAGTAACTCACCAACATTCATGTATATGTTGTTACACACCTTTTGGAGGAAGGGGGCAAGTTTTCACACCATCATTACTTACTCTAGGGATAAAGGACTCAGGGTGTTGCTATAGGAAAGTTTCCTCCCGTGGCAGAAGAAGATGAAGACATTACTTCTCTCTTGGCCCCCATTTCCAGCTGCCCAATCCCACCCTTGCAGTACAGTTCACTGCCTCCATATCAGCACTGATGTTGCTGCCATTTATGAGATTGGCCTGTAAATCACCTGCACTGCAGGCTCACAAATATTTTCAGTGATATCCAATGATAGCACAACAGGCAATGCGTTCAAGCTGGAACACAAGAGGTTCCAAAGAAACGTAGGAAAAACTTCTTCACTCTGAGGGTGATGGAGCATTGGAACGGGCTGCCCAGATGGATTGTGGAGTCTCCTCTGGAGACATTCAAAACCCTACTGGATGAGTTCCTGTGTGACCTACTCCAGGAGGTCTTGCTATGGCAGGGGGTTGGACTAGATGATCTTTTGAGATCCCTTCCAGCCCTTAAGATTCTGTGTGTGCGTGAGATAGAGCTGGGAACTGCTGTGCAGAGGCAGGGAGCAGCGTACAGGCAGGCATGATGTGGGGAAACAATTTAGCTTTGGTATCACTGTACATGCTCATTTAACTAAACCTTAAAGCTAGTAAAGAATATGATGAAGAAGGAACACAGTACTTTGTATTCTAAGACAGTCCCAAGTTCTATTTTGCTTACTTTTTCAGAGTATTTGGGGGATTTTTTTTCACTCTGTTGGAACTAGAACTCTGGTGACAGCTGTAGCTGTGATATGACAGGCTGGACATCCAAGCAATGGAGCACACACCTGCTAGTGGCCAGCATGGTGGAGTTTAAGCTGCTGCCCACCTGTGTATAGCAGCTCTGTGACTACAGTTCTATTAAGTGCTGTTTAACTTTGCTCCTGAGACCATCTATCTTGTTTCCCTCCATCATGTTGATCACTAGATGTGTTCCAGTTTCTGCGAAACTGCAACAGGAGCTGGCTGGATAACAGTGCCCAGCTACAGCTCGTCCCCAGAGCTCCATCCACTTCATGCACTGAGGAAGAGTGGCATCCTGTGGACAAAAAAACCCACATGGCCATGTCATTGAAACCTACAACGTGATGAATATATGCAGAAGGATAAATTGAGTCCTGTGGCATAATTCTGAAGGTTGTATTAAAAGCAAAGAGGGGACATGCATCCCATCACCTGAATTCATTTATGTTACTGCATTATCATTAGCAGGCTTGATGAACACTGTAACTCCACAACATATCCTTCTGCCACTTGAGCTGGAGCACTAGCTTCTGTCAGTGGCAAATTGCCATCTTTCATGCAGATGGAGTGGTGTGGGGATTTGATGGTTTCTCACTGTTATTTTTTGACAGCAGAGGAATTGCAAATCGTGGGTGCAGCTACACATTTTCCTGCCTTGCTGGTCTATCAGCATGGCGTCATCCCATTCCCCTCAACTCTGCAGTAACGACCAGCACCCCTCTCCCCGCAGTCACCTTCCTTGCCTTTATTTTGGGCAGGGATGAGGAGAGACTGAGCAAGGCGGCTGCGGTGAGCCTGGGGCCTCCTCCCTCGGCTGAGTGCTCAGTCGGCAGCCTGCGAGGGAATGCGCCCTCCGCCACCACGACTGGGAGGGTAGTGGCAGCCGATGATGAGTAGCCTTGCTGCCTTTACTGTTCCCAGGCTCATCTTAGATTCCTCCCCTTCAAGCCGCTGCTCGGGAACCTTGTGTTACGCTTCTGCTGCTCTGCTTGCGTCCCCATCCACCCCAGCGCGCCCCATGCTGCGGTCCCTCCAGCGGCTGAAGGAGGGGACTTGCAGCATCCTCTGCCTACACCGGGTCTCGCCCGCCGTCCGTCCGCTTCCCGGCCGCCGCGGCTGCCGCTTGCCGCCCGCGTCGTCCCGCCGCCCGCTCCCGCCCGCCTTCCCGCCGCGCCGGCCTCCCCTCAGCGCCTCCTCTGCCGCCACAGCCCCGCTTCGTCCCCTTTCACACAGGAAAGGCTCCCCGCCGGCTCAGCCCGCTGTCGCTTCCCTGCGCTATTAAACATAAATAAATCTAACGGGCGGCGCGCTGACTAAATTTAGACTTCGCCATTCCCCCGCCCCGTCCTCCCGAAGCAGCACTGCGTGGCGCGAAGGAAATCTCAGACCGCGGCGTTCTGGCCTGACTTCTCGCGGCCCCTCAGCGGGCCGTGCCGGGCCGTGCCGTGCTAGGGCCCCGCCGCGCCCGCCGCCCCCGCGCCCCACTGAGGAGGACGTGTTGCCATGGCGGCAGCGGCCGCCAAGTCGCGGCCTCTCGGCCTCTCTCCTTCCTGCTCGCTGTTGCGCGGGAACGGCGGCGGGCCGGCCCGACCCTGCCCTCCCCCAGAAAGCTTCTCCAAGGAGGGAAAACGTGAGAGAACAGGAGAGCCGATATGGGGAAATCCTTGCCTTTCGCCCCAGAGGATGCGGTGTTATCCCAGACGCAAGCTCTGGGGGCGGTCTGAGCGGGCACAATCCCGAGGGCAACTCAGGTCCAAGCCACCAGTTTTCCCCGTCCCTGGGCAGGATGGCAGTGACAGCCTGCTTTTTCCAAGGGGAGGCTGGTTTTCCCCAGGAGATTTCCATGTCCCTGTATAAAACACACAGGTACCATCCCAGGGCGTGCTGTACAGTCAGGCACCAGAAAGTCTTAGCCAACATAATAGCATGTGCTGCATCAGGGAGAGGGTCAGTTGCCCGTGTCTGAGCCACTTTTGGAAATGCTTCCAAAATATTAAACCATTAAACCATTCAAGTTTTTCCTGAAATACTTGTATTTCATGGAAAACCAGGTGATTAGTGCCTCTTTGAAGGTTCCACTGCTGAGTAGGGGTGGGGGATCAGGTTGTAGTCAGGCTGGTCTGAAATAAAAACTGCTATTCAAGGATGTCTCTATTTTTTTATACATAAGCAACACTTCAGTCACGAGTCAGACCAGAAACTCCAGCGGCACTGTTAACTCTGCTCTTTTTGCTTGCAACTTTGGTACTGAAATCTTCCACGGAAATGGAGTACAAAGTGTTCTTACAAACATCAGGGCTGTTGAAATTATATATTACATCATTTAACTTTAAAAAATCAAGACCATTAAACGTAGGCATCAACAGTCTAAGGCTAGTGTGTGCGTAACTGCATACATTATGTCATTTCTTATTTCAGGAAATTTAAAGAAACCCACTGTACCCAAAATGATTCACTCCTCCAGCCTGGCACCCAGATTTAACTGAGTGCAGAAGAGTAACACATCCTACACATTCCCTGCAAACTTGTTTAAAAATCAACTTCAGGAATCCAGGGATGGGCAGCACTCTGCCACAGCCAAACTATATACACATATTGCCTTGTGCTGGAGCCCACTTGGCTGCGTAATTGTACAAACTTGTTTGATATTTTGCTTATTATGTTGCTGCTAAGAACTCTCACCCAAATTGACTAGTTTCAGACAGTTGCTTTCCAAGCACGTGTGAAGATTAAAAACCCCTTAAGGTTCCATTTATGGGCTATTAATTATATTATTATTATCATTTATGTAATACCCTTCTGTGCTAAGTACTTGCTACTCTGTGTGCTTAAGGAGCTTACTGGATGGATTCCAAAGCAAGGATGTTGCAAAGCAGGAGAGGAAAGAAAAAGCCAGCTGCTTCTTAGAGGAAGGTGGCACGTTATGTAGGGCTTGTGAAGGAAGGTGTTGTATTTAAGCATGTAAAAGGTGTAAAGCATAAGAAGAAGGGACAGTAGATGGGTTTCATGTGTGTGCAAAGTCAAGTCGCTGAGAACAAGAAGCTAAATTCATGATGGAGATTTAAAAGGTGCCAGCAGTTCCCTTGAAGCACGTTAGCTTTTTAACTGCTTTGAAACCTAATAGCATCCACAGGTTTGAAATAAGTGACCTGTTCCCTCCTGAGATACCCAGCATCATCAAACCCAGCTGGCATCTCCCCAAAAATAGCTGTAGGAAAAGCTCAGGAGAGAGCCACAAGTTAACCCCGAGGGACTTAGGCTCAGATTCTTAAAGGTAATTAGGTGCCTTTAAATACAAGTTAGACATCTAAATCTTTGAGGCTCAGGGTCTTACTTAACTAACTCTGGACTGGAGGAAGTCTCCTTTACTGATTCACAGCCATGAACTCTTTCCTGGATTTGGATCCCGATCTGTTTTGAGGAAACTGAACAGGGCAGTTTATTTTACCGTCATGCCAGTTAGGCTGGCATGGTGGGGACTCCAATAGTCTCCAGGAAACATGGGATAGAAACGTGAGTTGGGTAGGAAATGCAATAATCATTGGTCTCTTGTGCGGGAAAAAAACCCCACAAAACAACTCTTGCTTTTGGTCAGCACTGAGGTTTGCCTAACGTAAGAAAGCCAGTGAAAGTAGGGAGAGAAAGGCCTAATTTATCATGCACTCATTTCACACTCGTATTCTTATATTCTGGGAGTATAGGAAAGTTGCTTTTATTCATCTCAGGCGTAAATCACAGCCAAAATAGTTTACATTATCTGTGGGAATCCTATGGGGTTTTTTTAATTGATTCCTTGAAATATTTGTACACAATCTTTGGTTTGGGTCACCAGCAGGTATTGCATTCACAGAATCACACAATCTTAAGGGTTGGAAGGGGCCTCAAAGGATCATCTAGTCCAACATCCCTGCCAGAGCAGGACCACCTAGAGTAGGTCACACAGGAACTCAGCCAGGCAGGTCTTGCATGTCTTCAGAGGAGACTCCACAACCCATCTGGGCAGCCCGTTCCAGTGCCCCATCACCCTCAGAGTGAAGAAGTTTTTCCTTATGTTTCTTTGGAACCTCTTGTGTTCCAGCTTGGACCCATTGCCCCTTGTCCTATCATTGGACATCGAGAACAGCCTGGGTCCATCCTCCTGCCATTCACCCTTTACATATTTGTAAACATTAATGAGGTGACCCCTCAGTCTCCTCCAAGCTAAATAGCCCCAGCTCCCTCAGCCTTTCATCATAAGGGAGGTGCTCCACTCCATCATCTTGGTGGCCCTGTGCTGAACTCTCTCCAGCAGCTCCCTGTCCTTCTTGAACTGAGAGGCCCAGAACTAGATGCAAGATTCTACACACAAGTCTTGAGGGGTTCAAAAGAAATCCTAGTGTATATTTTCTGACAGTTACATTACTTGAAATATAGTCATATATTTGCTGCTGTATAATGTTTAGCTTTTAATAAATGACCTTTTCTCTTTGTCTCTCTCTGTCTCTTTTCCATCCCTGCAGCCTACTGTCATAAAACTACAGCTTGTCTCTTTAGGAGTTTTGGCATTCATTGTTTAGACATTTTTGGGGGTATAACAGTCAATATTTATGAACCCTTTCCTGCTATAACATTATGAGGTAAATAAAGAAGAGCTAAATCTGAAAGCATCAAAGCTCATTTTTGTACAGTGTGAGAAATTCATTGTAATAGAAATGTTTCTGTGGTTTAAGATCCAGAGGAAATTGTTTTCTTTAGAGTCCCCTGAAGCATTTACAGCCTAAACATTTTGCAGCAGTAAATGACATGCCAGCTAGAAATGAAACGTACAAGCGTTTGTTTCTTTTCAGTTGCTGATGAAGTGAGATTCTGGAAAATTGATCTAATTCTTGGTATTTCTATTTTTAATAACTCAGGAGAAAACAGAACAAGCCACCTCCTAAATAACAATGCATTGAACAAATTCACCCCCTTTTCCACAAATAAAAGAGATGTCAAGAGGGAGTGTGAATGACACCCCTTTTTCTCGCTGAGCTTCCTGTGGACCGTCTCCTCCCAAAGGACTGCATCCTTTCACATCACCTTACCTAGTTTCCACATGGTTGTACAGCTTTCATCTTCCTGCCCCTTCTCCCATCTTCTTTCTGTCTGAAAAGCCTTTGCACCCTTCCACACCTTGCTAGACTAGTGCTGTGGATTTGTACTCATACTGTGCACAAGGGAATGGCCCGAGGGCCTTAACAGTTACTAGGGATGACATCAAGGCCAGGTTATTGCAGCTGAAGAGTCAGGAAAGACCACAACTGTAGTAGGAGAGTTATTGTATCTTGAAAACTGTGTAGAGCAGTCGTAAATACTCCCACACAGTAGCTGCTGTGCAGGGAGTGTTCACTCTTACGTGCTATAGGGGCTGCTGGAATGAGTTAAAGGAATTCAAGGGCTGCTAAAACAGCCTCAGTTCTTGATGTGTGCGGAGCCCCTAGAATCCAAGCAGAAAAAGAGCTGGCAAGGTGTGTTAAGTCACCTTCCCCCATCTGTGCCTTTGAGAGGTGATACAGCTCAGCATTTGGTGTCTCATTATCCAAGTTAGCAGATGTGGTATAGATCTAAAGGGTTTTCATAGCAGGAAGTGGTAGGTGGAGACATCCTAAGGGCTGGAGCAAGGCTGAGACACGGCTGCCAGGAAACTTGGGTGGGAGGAGGAGGCAAGAACATGCCTGGCAAGAGAGCCTTCCCAGGGATGGACACAGCTGAGAGACAGGGTAATGGAGAGGGTGGGACTGAGCAGCAGTGGCTGGGGTGGGCTTTGTCCAGCGCTCCATTTAAGGCCAGATGTGGAACTCAGCTCCCTCCCTTGTGTCGTAGAGAAATGGGAGATGTGTGAATTTCCTCTCTCACTCCTCCCAGCCTTTCCCCTCTTTCCAAGTAGAAGAAGAAAATGTATGGATTGAGTGCATTATTTCCTTAAAGCCAAAACAACCTTTTCATGCCTCCCAGTGTTGCTTTCACAGTGTTTCTTGTTTGTGCTGTTGTTACCAGCAAAAACAGTCTGAGGAGCTCCAGTCTCTGCTGGAGCAGAAAAACCTTGTTCTGAACTGGGATCTGGCCTTCAGCTCAGAGATGGAAAGTGAGTGTCAGATGATGCGCGTGGAAATTCCAGCTGCGTTGCCTTCGTTATAGGATCTAACACTGTGTTTGTCTCTGCAGCCAGCTCGGAGGGAGCATCACTAGGAGGCCTGCTGGCACCTGCCAAGGACCAAGTTGGCTGGAGCAGCTCGCAGCCACTGCTGCCCACAAGGGTATGGGGAAGGAGTTTAGGGTGCAACCTGGTCAGAGGCCATGCTCCCACTAAATCTGGTTGGTTACCAACTTCTCACTAATAATTAGGTCCTGGTTTTACTGGGAGATCTTGCAGCAGTAATTGAGAGGTCTGCCTGTGGGCTAAAACAGCTCTTGGAAAGCTGCAAGTAAGAACTTGATACAAAGCACTGGTATAGGAGAAAAAGAAGAATCCCAGACAGGAGCTGTAGAATTGCACGTAACTTGACATTGTCAGTTCTGTCCGGGAGCTCACAGGCTGGTATTGCAAGTAACATGGAGGCAGAGGTGGCTTTACTGGAACTGGAACACAAGGGCATGGCAGCTATGGGCTCAGAGGCAGTTGTGTAAATCCACACGAGCACAGCAATCTTTGACCTTGACTGTAAGCAGTTCCTAACGCCTGTTACTCATCAAAAGGCCAAGATTAGACAGTTGTTTAAGGCTTTTCTTTTTTTTTTTTTTTTCCCTGAACAAGTTATATCCATCTGGGTTTGCTCTTGTTGTTCTGGAAGCAGTAACAAAAAATATTTGTCATATAAACATATTTTCGACAGACTTCAGAAAGGTAGTTTGTGTTTAAAAAAGAAACCCCAAACCAAACCACTTTTCACTTTGTCTGTGCAGACAGGCTCTCCCAAAGCAGTCGGAGCAGAGAAGATAAAGAAGCGAGGGAAACAAGTTTGCCTACTGGAACCTGAGACATCATTTCTAAATCCTTTTGCAAAAACAAAACTGAAAGCACAGGAACTTCAAAATGCTGAAGGGACTGTTTTCGTCTAGGAAAGTATGCTCAGGTCTCTTAGCGGAAAAATGATTCATTCGACTTACAGTAGGAAAAGGGGATGATTTCCTTTGTTTAAGACTCCGTGGAGAATTCCTTATTTGGAAACCGTGTGCAGTTCCCTGTATTTGAGAGAATCTGTTTACTGCTTCCTAAGGGTGTGTTTCTAACTGTGAGAACTGCCTAGATTTTAGTGACAGAGGACTTTCTTCTCACTAGGAATGCAGCCTACCAAGCTCCTCCGGCTTCTTCTCTCTCCAGCTGAACATTTGTCTTTCATTTGGCTATGGAATGTAGGTATCTCTTTGGAGAATAAAGATGGAATGACTGTCTTGGTGTTACATCCTCCTTTGGTCCTAAACTTCAAGTAGGCAGATAGTAGTTTTAGCCATTTTTTCTGAAACAGCAGGTGGTTTGATTAGGAAAGTACAGGACGTAGCAATTGATGAGAAGTTATGCAGCTGGAATAAATTGTCTCCGTGTAAAAGTCTGTATTTACTGTGGCTCCAAGAGTGTTTTGCATTCATTCACCAAAGCAACAGCATAGGATTTTGCAGCATGGGCCTTTTATGCATGGCAGCAAACTAGAAAATGTCCAAGTGACTGGGAAAATTCCTTAGGATTCATGTTTTGAGTTAATGCTTAATCAGACTTTGCAAAAGCTGAAACAGGAGTCAGATCAGACACAAAATCCCTATTATAACATGGGTAATAACGTTATAGCACCATAACTAGTGGCTTTGTTTTCAAAGTAGGCTGTAAAATGTGCGCGGGGTTGAAATACAGTGTATGTAATTAGATTTTCCTGCAAAGCTTGTTTCTGGAGGGCTAATATTCTCAGCTGCTCTGGGTCAAAAAGAGAAAGAAAAGAAAATAGAGAAAAGCTATAGAGGAAACACATCAGAGCTCCAAGCAGAAGGAAGAAAGCTACGTTTGTGTTTTGCATGGTCTCATTCACCTGTACGTACTTCTGACTTCACCATTTGTGCAGTATCAGAGTGCAGCTGCATCTCACTGCTCACCAAAGAGCTGTTGGGGTCAGTGTGGAACAACTGACTTGGCCAGAATTGAACCAAATGTTCTTGTGGGGTTTTCTTGAGCGTTATGTTGTTTGCTTGGATGGCTGTGGCCATCCTTGGAGGAGATCTGCATGCCCAGGAGCCAGCTGCTGGAACCTGGGTTAGCTTGCAAGGGCAGAGGGAAGTCATGCAGGTAAGCAGACTAGCGCAGGATTTCTCCTGCTAGTACAATAGTCATGGTCAGACATCCTCTCCAGACCTAAGGAGTTTATGGGACAGGAGAAATTACAGGTCTTCATCTTGTTCTGGTAACAATTTACCTGCAAAAATTAAGCTATAGGCCTTATTCCCACATTATAAATGTGGTCAGTAGCTGCATCTAAGACAGACACAGTATGTAGGCTGCACGTACTGCTTCCAGGCAAGTTTCTCGTAGCAAAATGGAGAGCCATTCCTGAAACAGCCAGGGGCCATCCGGTACTGTCAGGCCCCTGCCCCCCCAGGACTGGAGTTGTCATCCTCAGCGAAGGAGCAGGAAGGAAAAGGCAATAAATAACAGGAAAAAAAAAAAAGTCACATGTAATTTTTTTTTTTTTTTTTGTCTTTACCTCTAAACCTGAACTTTCTCCTGATGGAAGTAATGCAGCAGCCCAGGATTTCAAAGGGAGGAGAGACATAAAATCTTTATTATGGGTGGCCTTAGCTCTTGCTTTCCTCCTTTTCAGTGGGCTGTTGCAACCTTGTGTTTTTTAACTGTGTGCCTATCAGCTCAGATAAACCAAATGGAGTGTGTGTACTGCTGCAGAGAAATGTGACAAATAGCCTGCAACCTCACAATCCCTGGAGCCCCGTGCTGCAGGCCCACCCCAACGTTTGGCAGCCAGGCAGAGGAAGGCTGTGCCCAGCCATGCTAGGGGGCACAGTTGGCCATTTTCACTCTGTAGTTAGAATATAGATAGATTTCCTAGATTCCTCCTTACAGTAGCATTAAAAACCCCTGAAACTTTGCAGTGTCTTAGTGATACTTCAGCAGCCTGCTGCTTACACTAAGCAAGTCTCTTCATTATTAGTTCTTCCAACATTTCATGCTTTCTCCCAGATTTGGCCCTTTGAACCACTTTTGTGGTTGTGTTGGCTTTTAATGACAGCTATTATTTTCCTTCCAAAGAAATCACATACATGACTTTGGTGCAAAAATCTCACAGTGAAAATCAGTCCCATGTCTTTTATGAGTTTGTAGTTTTGGCAGTATTGGTGACTCTGGAAGAGATCAGAGACTCTCAAGTCTTTAATATCCAACTGTTAATTAGATTCTGCCTCAATTAAATCTAAATAAAGATTTTCTGTCTGAGCTAGTTAGCTCTGTTAAGACTGTTTAGCCATCAAATAAACCTGCTTTGCTCTTATACCCAAACAGCCTGTATTGTGAAGATTTAGTAAAGCCTCTAGGACCATTCTTTGAGCTTTACAACTCAAAAAAAAAAATCTATACTTGAACTGTCAAGTTTTTATCAAATCCACATGAACCCAAGCAGACACTACTTCTCACAAAATAAGGGACATGTTGGGTTTGCATGGCAAGGTTTTGGTAGTGAGGGGGGTACCGGAGTGGCTTCTGTGAAGAATTGATAGGAGCTTCCCCAGTGTCTCCAAGATGGACCCACCACTGGCCAAGGCTGAGCCCATCAGCGTTGGTGGTAGTGCCTCTGGGATAACAGATTTTAACAGGGAGAAAGAGTTTCTGTGCAACAGCAATTGCAGCCAGAGAGAGGAGTGAGAATACGTGTGAGACACAGCTCTGCAGTCACCAAGGTGGTCAGCAAAGGAGGAGAGCAGGAGGTGCTTGAGGCGTTGGAGCAGAGATTCCCCTGCAGCCCGTGGTGCAGCCCATGGTGAGGCAGGCTCTGCCCCTGCAGCCATGGAGGCCACGGGGGAACAGAGATCTACTTGTAGCCTGAGGAAGACTCCACACTGGAGCAGGTGGATGCACGAGAAAGTCTGTGACCGCATGGAGAGCCCACACTAGAGCAGGCTTCTGGCAGGACCCGTGACCCTATGGACAGAGAGGAGTCCACACCAGAGCAGGTTTGCTGTCAGTACCTGTGACCCCGTGAGGGACTCATGCTGGAGCAGTCTGTTCCTGAAGGACTTTACCCCATGGAAGGGATTCACACTGCGGCAGTTTGTGAAGAACTGTGGGAAGGACTTAGACTGAAGATGTTCAGGAAGACTGTCTCCCATGGGAAGGACCCCACACTGGAGCAGGGCAAGTGTGAGGAGGCCTGCTCTGAGGAGGAAGGACCAGCAGAGATCACGTGAGACAAACTGACTGTAACTCGCATTCCCCATCCTCCTATGCGACAGGGAGGAAAGGAGATAGAGAAACTGAGAGTAAACCGAGCCCAAGAAGGAGGCAAGGGTGAAGGGAAGGTATTGTAAGATTTAACTTTTGTTTATCATTACCCTACTCTAACTCATTTTGCAACAAATTAAACTAATTTCCCTAAGTCAGATATGTTTTGCCCATGATGGAAACTGATGACTCTGTCCTTATCTTGGCCCACAAGCCTTTCATTATGTTTTCTGTCCACTGTCCAACTGAGGAGGGGAGTGATAGAGTGGCTTTGGTGGGCACCTGGCCTCCAGCCAAGGTCAACCCACCACATTGTTTTCCAAATTTAACAGCACTTCAAACAGAAGACCTTTTTTTAGCCAGTTGTAATCTGAAGTGAGAAACATGAGATGACAATTAAGGCTGTCCGACCTGTAGGAACAAACATACTGTCATAATGCTCCTCAAGTACCCCAGAAATAGCCCCAAGTCAGTTATTTTCAGTGCACATATGTATCAGTGTGCTGTATTAGATCTGCTCATTTGGTCAAAGTTAGAAGAGTTAATTATTTGTCAGTTTGGGCCAGTAGCTCTGACACCTGCTCAACACTTTCCTCAGTGTTCATATGGTCTTTGTCTTCAGCCTCACATGCCACCTTGAGATGGAAACATTACACACTGACCCAAGGAACAAGTACAAAGAAATAATATGACATTTCCTGACAAGTTGGCTTTAACAGTTGCTGTGAGCATTCAGAACATGAGTACATTTACTTGCTACCAGCTGTCATTGTTTTCTCCTTAGTCTTGCATCATAGTACTTTTCCCCCCATGAAATCATAAACTCCATTGTGTCAGTTAAGATTGTGCAGGGATTCCACCTTTTATTTTCTTCACCATTGATAATCCCAATGGTTGCAAAGAAAAAAGAAGAAATTGTATTTGATAAGACACTGGAGTTTAAAGAGAAAAGGGAACGCTTGAAGCATGGCTTGTGATGTAGAGAGGCCTGACTCGCTGTGCCTGCTCAGTCCTGCACGCAGCTACGCAGGCACTGTGATGGTAGGGAAGCCACGGAAGGAAGCATACAAGTAAGTTTTACGACAGTTTTTAGGGTTTCTATTTCTCTATACACATTTTTCATATTAGCTGTTGCTAATTCTTAGGTTAAAATAAGGTGGTTGGATAAACACATTCCTGGGATTTCAGTAGAGGACCTGTTTGGCATTTCAAGTCACTTCTCTGAGAGGCACTCACCTGTGACAGATTACTGGGACTACTAATTTACGTCTCAGCCTGTTTTACATTAGCTTGTCCTTTCCTGACTCCAATAACCATTTGTTTATTTAGTTTGTGGCAGATGTGCCAAGCTCAAGGATTAGAAAAAAATGGAGGCCTTCTCCTCCCCACACACCCCCCGGTCAGGTGCCTCCCCACTGCGGTTATTTACTTTGGAAAACATTGTTAGGTTCTTTTATTTGCTCTCTGGTTTCTGTGCTGGAGGGTGGATCTGACTCACATTTTCCAAGTGCTCTGTGAGCTGTGGGGCTTATTTTTTCTTTAGAATGGTCCCGTTCTATTGCAGTCACTCTATTCCTGCGACTCCAGTCTTCAGAAGGAAAACCTGTTATAGAGTGAGCTTTGACAAAGTCCACAGAAGCTGGCACCTCCCCTGTGTGCACTACTTTACTGAGATGGAGAGTTCAGAAGGGGTATGTGGTGGTCTGTTTGTTGCGAGATGAGATCTTCACTGTTGTGTCAAAAGATTATGTTCTAACCAGAAGCAAGAAAATTGCAGCTAGTACGTGATTCCAGTTATCATGTGATCCTTGGAAAAAACCAAGCCCATGCTGCCCTGTCACGAAGCCAGCAATTCCCAAACAGTAATTCATAACGAGGGCAGGCCAAAAGGGCTACCAGCATCCAACTGAAACCGCTCACGCAGAACGAGCCTTGCGGAAGATGAAGGTAGCTCTCTAATTCTCAGAACTTACAGCTCCCACTTGTATTAACTCCGTGAAGTGTGACTCCACAGCTCAGTGGTACGTGGCCTTTTTCACCTTGAGAGGTATGTTCTCCGGTGGCTGCCCTCTGCCACATTGCACCCAGCCCGTTCAGTGAAGCAGGACCGTCCCCTCCGGCCCCTCCAGCCTGAGCAGCCTCATTTATTCAGGAACTGTTACACTTACTGCTCTTACAGCCCTGGCTACAGAGCTATTATTCTCTAAAGAATCTGAGGGTGAAAACTTTTGTCTAAGTGTACACAGTGGATTTCCACCCCCTCAGATGAAACCCCCTCAGAGAATTACAGAAAGCTCTGCAAGAGCTGCGCAGCTCTTAGGCTACAGCTCCATGAGACGTGTTTTAAGGTACCCAGTAGAGATGAAACTTTTGCAGGCACAGAACCCAAAGCATTAAACCATCACAAATCCATTAGAAGAGAAAGTTTAGAGATGTAACTGTAATTGCTAAATCATTTATTGTTTTCCATTTGCTACACTGATCCAGTTCAAAATAATTTCAGGTATTGTTTTGTCCTCCTCCAACACAAAGCCACGGGTGCGCACTCTAACGTGGTTATGCTGTAGAGCTGTGGCATTAGGAGTATGAGCCCCTATGCTTCTTGGCATTTAAAGCAGGATTAGAACTAGAAACATGAACAAGAGCACATTAAACCCAGGCAGTCAGGTAGAGCCATTTCATTAAACAGGAGCTGCCAGTTTTAACGTCATGTGTTGTATTTGTGAGCATTCTAAGATAGAGCATTTAGAAAATCTGTGGAGCCCCACATATCCTCTAGGAAATATCCATCAGCTAAACTGTTTAGAGGTTAACAAACACGTCTTAGCACCCTGTGGTGCTAAAGTACTGAAAATATTTAACACATCTTAACAAATAGTGAGAGGATTTTGCAGATGAATGAAAAATAGAAAGAACAAATTAATAATATTCTGAAATTCAGCAACACTGCACATTAAGTAACTTAAATATCTGTAAATGTACCATAAATGTAATAAAGACTAGATGCAAACATAGGGGGTTTATTTCTTTAAAAGCAGAAGCAGTGAATCTAGATCTTAGTGGTATACAAGGGGCAAATCAGAAAAACCTGTTGCATGCAAACTTGCCTCCTGCCTTTTAGCCTCCTCTTTCTAAACCCTTCTAAAAGGGTTTGCCTGTGTGGACATACACATGCAGATGGGTACAGTGACATGTTTGCTGTGACTGCATGTTGAAGATCATTTACCATCTTGTTAGCTGAGTCATCATACCTGCGCCTGCCTCTAAGCCAGTGCAATAAAATTGCTCAATTTTTTGATGTCCCGTGATTAACCTTCTTAAAATGCCTGTGGTAGTTGTGAATAAATTGTATTCACCTCTGCCTCGTGGTGGCACTGAGCGAGTCTCATTGCAATGTGTTTTGCCCACTGCATGGGTAACAGCAGGGGTGAAGGCTGGAAGCCATGACTCCCACACGTTGAGTATTGACCAAAGAAACCAGAATATGACCCCTGGGTGCTGAGGCCTGTAGGTGCTGTGCAGTTATGTTTGGCGCAGACATGCCTGCTGATGCTGCTGAGCACGCCTGCCTTGGAACACCCAGCATACACACTCCAGTGGAGGCTAAAGGCAACAGCAGAACTGTCCCAGGGTATCTTAAGAGGGTACAGTAGAACTGGTGCCTTTAGCCTTGTGACTGCAAAAGTTACCATCTGCCTTTCCCCGGAACCAGCAGAACAGAGTGAACTATGGATTCCTGCCTGAGCTGTCCCCGCTCCCAGCTCTCCACATGAGCTCAACCCATTGAGAGGGGTGAGTTGATGCTACTTGTCAGGTGGCTGCAGCACCGCCATGAAGCTGTTGTAGCCTGATGCTCTCTCTGCTTCCCCAGACAACACGAGCTCTCTGCTAACCTTAGCTATGTCCACCACCACCTCAGTGTGATCTGAGACGACTCATCTGCCATCTCCAAACCCCTTAGCATAGGCTGGGCAGCTTGTTTCAGAGCCAGGATTAGAGCTCCTGATCGCCATCCTGATCTGGCTTATGCCTGGACTTGGGTCTGTTGTGCCAAACTGCGTTGTGGCTGTAGACTGGGGAAGCTCAAAAGACAGGCAGTCGTTTCACTGCAACACAGGTAAGGATGTAGATCTCTGAAAGCATGTTTTAATCCTTTGATCTAAGAGTCTGGTATTTTTTCTGCAGAACATACCATTAGTGCCAACGTCAATGTACATTATAAACCTCAAGTTTTCTGCTTGCAGCAGTTACAGCATACTTACTCTACAGTTGGAGAACAGAAGCTGATAAGCCAACCATTCCAGTGCTGGCTACTGAAAAGCTGAAGTGGCAAGATGTAAATGTTCAGGCCAATTTCCATCTTCTCTTGTCTATAATGCCACTGCTTTCTAAATCTGTTCACATCTCATTTGAAACAAAGACTAGTATTTTTTTATGAAGTTTAAGCCTTTTTAAGCATCCTTCAAAAGCAAATTTTTAGGTCTTCAGCAGAATACCCACTGTCCGTCCTGGGAGATGGGGACAAGATCATTAGCAGGTAACAGCAGTGCACACAACTGGCAGACTATTTTAAACTCACTGTTGTATTGTCTACTTTAGAAAATAGTTTCTAAAATTGACACGGAAACTCTGATAGAGCCTGTGGTGAAACTGATATGTCCAGCCCTTTAAACAAAGTTATACATCGGAAGCTCCAATAAATACATGTGCTTTTATGCACATGGTTAACACATGCTCTAGGGAAACGGAGCCTCTCATCCAGATTTGGAGAGACACAGCCCTTTGTCACTGCTGATACATCTTTATAACAATACAATTAGGAAAACACCAGCGTTTCAGAACCTAGCATTTCAGTTTCTATTGCTTTTAATGGTATTATAGCCAAAACCTAGAAAAGTGCACTAGGAAGTTTGAAGCTTTGCTCCAATAATTAAAGCATTCTGAGATGTCAGAGAGAGCCCTTGCTTTTCTTTTACAAGCACTGGGCAGGTCATAAATAAAGCATGAGAAAAACAAAGGCAGTAAAATTGTGCCAGTCCCCAAAGCACCTTAAGGTTAATTTAATTCTCAGAAGGGTTTTCCCAGTGAAGGGAAATTGCTTGTGTAAAGTAAGATGCAAAGCAAATTGATATTGGCAGCATTCAGTTTGCCTGTGTATCTTATGCAATGTGTTTTATTTTGCTTAATCACAATTTTCTATAATGAGTGAGAGTGATCATGTCTCCTCTCAGCCTCCTCTTCCCCAGACTAAACAACCCCAGCTCCCTCAGATGCTTCTCATAAGACTTGTTCTCCAGACCCTTCACTGGCTTTGTTGCCCATCTCTGGACATGCTCCAGCACCTCAATGTCCTTGTAGCGAGTGGCCCAGAACTGGACCCAGTATTCAAGGTGCAGCCTCACCAGTTGCAAGTACAAGGAGACAGTCACCTCTTTGGTCCCACAGGTCACATTATTTCTGATACCAGCCAGGATGCCATCAGTCTTCTTGGCCACACTGCTGGCTCATATTCAGCCTGCTGTCAATTAACACCCGCAGGTCCTTTTCCAAAAGACAGCTCTCAAGCCACTCTGCCCCAAGCCTCCACCATTGCCTGGGGTTCTTGTGGCCCAAGTGCAGGACCCAGCACTTGGCCTTATTGAACCTCATGCTATTGGCCTTGGCCCATCACTCCAGCTGTCCAGGTCCATCTGAAGAGCCTTCCTGCCCTCAAGCAGGTCTACACACCCACCTAGATAGGTGTAATCAGTAAGTTTACAGGAGGTGCACTCAGTTCCCTCATCTAGATAATTGACAAAGGTGTTAAACAAAACAGGCTCCAGCACCAAGTCCTGGGGAACATCTCTGGTGACAGGCTGCCAACTGGATTTATCTTCATTCACTACAACTCCCCGGGCACGGCCACTCAGATTGGTTTTAACCCTCAACTTGAAAAGGAATTAAGAGCAAAAAATTATAGATTTTTCCTTCAATTTTAACTTAGTATTCCAGGACTGTGCTGTTCCATAGTGCACTTTCTAGAAGAAATGTTGAGACTGTGCATGTGTAAGCTTCTTCATTAGGCATTTTATAAGCAGGTATGATAAACTTGGCATGAAACTAACAGCTAAATATAATTTTACAGCTACTTTTATAGTTTTCTGAGAGCTAAAGTTTGTGCAGACTTGCTTTAATTATCTAATTAAAAAACAATCCATAATGCCAACCAGCTATCAGTTGACATTATCTGTGTATGTCAGCACTAGTTTGTTTTACTGAGCTTTTGCTTAACTCATGACTCCCTTTAATTGTTATACCCTATGAATCTATCAAAGGTGAATAACACACTTTCTCACATAATAGATATTCTGATAGTTTCTGCATATTACTGTGTTAAGAATCTAATCATAAGCAGCAGCCACTTCTAAAGAAAGTCTGATCTAAAGAATTGGATGCCAATCTGAAGATTTCCCTGGCAGAGGTACCACTGCCTGAGTTTTTGCAGAGCTCTTTGCCACGGCTGACTCATACACACGTGCAAGTTGCTATACCACGTTGTTTGGTGAAAAGAAAAATAAAGGATAGAAGTGTCCCACTCTTTGGCCCAGCTAACTAACAAAAACCTGGAGTCCTGTGGATTGCTGAAGACAGCTGTCCATTAGCTTTTCCATGCATTCCTGCATACTTAACAAACCCTGCTCCCCTCAAGAGAGAGCAGGACAGAACATTGCTCTAGATACCAGCATTTAGCTGGTAGCAAACCTTTTCCTTTCTCGAACTTGCACACCTGATGCTGTTGAGAGTCTTCACTAGGGCGCTCTTACAGCTTTCAGCTCCTCTGCTCTTTTGCCTCACAAACGTTCAGAAAGCAATAGACGCATCAAGTGAAATTGTTATCTGACCAAAAACAACGTGAGCTTTAGCTCCAGATCAGACACCTACATTTAGGTGTCTGCCTGTCTAACAGGCTCAGTGCAGTCTATGGAGTGATTCTGTTTACCCTAAAAGAAACTCTCGATAGCTTGCCTGCTAAATGACTTCCTAGTCTACATCTGAGCTAAGCTTCCAATGCAGTCAGCACGGTGATCACCACCCCACTGACTCCAAGAGACACACACCTCAGATGGAGACACCGCATAGGTTTCTTAGCACTAAACCCTATCCCATTGAATCAATTCAGTACTTCAGTTCTCGAAAGCATCTACATAGGACTGGCATCTACCATGCAGGATCTGAGTTACCCATACACTTTCTCACCAGCAGCTGAAGACAAAGTGAGATACCCTAAAGCACCTGAAATTGGGCAGCTAAATTGAACCTTAGCTCCCTCCATCTGAAAGGGGTTTGTTTTATAGGTACTAGAGAAGCATAAGCGTGAAACAGGTGAGGTACACATAGCCAATGAAGGTCATATGCAATCGATTGCTGGTGTTAAGCCTTGCCTATGCCTTTCTTTGGGTGGGAGAGCGTGCCCATGTTAAGGGCAGAGGCTGCAAGTGTTTCATATTCATCATCGTAAATTAAGACCAGCAGCTACGTTCCCCAATTCTAATGAAACTTGACTATTAGTCAAAGAAACAATTAGTTTCTTTTTCCATTAATTAAAAATGCTGCCTGCGTGCCTGCTCTTTGTTCATTTTACTTAAGTTTATTGTTTGTTAAGAAGCTTGGCCCACTTCCAGAAGGAAGCTTTGATGCCTCTCCTGATGGCCCAACCCAGAGAACCACATGGAATTTTTATTCCTCATTTCTGTCTTAGTGGCAGCAGTCAGAAAGAAATAACGTCCAGCTAAAACTTGGAAAGAATGACAACCAGGAGAAGGTTTTAGGGGGAGAAAAATCAAACTATGTGGAAAACATCGGCAAGGTCTGTTGACAATTTAAACATCATTCTGCAGACAGCACTGACCTGAGGCTGTCACAAAGACATTTCATTTCTCAGAGGATTGGTTTTGATTAATATGAAAGTGCATATTAAGCTAATTAAGCACAGAGGGGTGAAACTATTTGAAAACAGCCTAGCACAAGACAAAAGTTCAATACCACGCTGGGGACAATAAGAGGAAGGCCTGCCATACTGGCTCAGATTGAGGATAGGGATATTTCCTTATGTCAGGCTCTCCAACAGCGGCCAAAGGCAGTTGCATGGGCACAAGCATGAGAGCAACGTGGTACATGCCACACTTCCCTGAGAGCAACAGCAGCTCAGGGGCTGGAGTGGGTGAGAAGACACCCAAGAGAGGAGCATGGAAGTATGATTCACAACATAGGTAGCTTGAACATCAATACTGGCACTCACCAGAAAATGAGGCTAAAGATAAAAGAATTTTTAGAGGAACTTGACCAAGGTAATTTCTAAAAACAAAAAGGTGAAGGGAAAACATTGGTTCTTGCTGCTCCTTCATTTTGACACAGACAGCTGGGTCCATGCGGGTTCCCACAAATTAAATCTCATGCATATACTTCACTTTTTGACAGGGACCTAAACAAATGGGTTCTGAAGAGGTGCTTGAAAGGGAATGAAGAAGGATTTCAGGGAGATATTTATCGCTGAAAAAGAACTAATTGTCCAATTAAAATTCACTCTTAAAGCGACTTAAAAAGAAGGCTCTCTAACACTCTTTGACACAATCTAACTTAACTGCAATCACCGTGTGTTTTTCTTTCCCTCTCATTTTCCAAAGTGCTATTCAATATGGCAATTTAATAAAAATTAAATCTGAGAATTCTTTGTGCCAATCGGAAGAAAACAGATTAAAATCTATGCAACAGCTATCTGCATGAGTGAATATTTTACACAAATGCAAATACAGGAAAGCTGTTCTTAATGGAAAACCTTACACGGCTGAAAGGAGTTATTTCCATTCAAGATATTTCACAATGAAAGAGAATACCAGCAAGAACTCCACTAAAGCAGTGACAAAGAAAAAAAACCCCACAGCATTTCTCTTTTAAAATGTAAGTAACATCATCTCTACCATAATTCATAAATTGATTTCAAAATAGGACGCTCAACCTGAGGTCTGCCAGCCAGCCTACTTAGAAAGTATTTAGAAAGGAAAGGTTTTCACTGCATCCTTTAACTGATTTCTGTAACTATTTTTATTAGTAAACTTTTTTTTTTTTGTAGTGTATTAAAGCCTTTGCAAGCTCTTAAGCAGGCCCCCAAACTCTGGATGACTCAAGGTAGTAAACGGGAGTTCAGCATTTGAGTCTGTATACTGAATTTCTTTTGAACTGGCCAATACCTGAGCATACTCAGTGATAAGTATCACTCCATCAGGCTCCTGGATATTTACAGAAATTAAGGACCATACTCAAGTGCTTTAAAGAATCAGGCCTATAAACTGAAGTTAAACTTCAGGAAACATTTGATTAAGCTCTTTTAAATCAAAGAACCAGCAGTTTAAGAAGTTAAAACGAATGATCTAGAATAAAATATTTGTTTCAGATTGTTTGTAACTGATAAGAGTAGTAAATCTGTATAAGAATGGGCACGACCAGAGCAACTAAAAGCAACATATGATGAAGGGATGAGCAGCCAAAGCATATCTAATTAATATAATTTGGACTGTTGCTGCAAAATTTCATGGGAATATTAAAAAAACATTTGGGTTTAAGTGCTACAATTCTATTAAGAAATGAAACAGTTCAAGATCAAAGTGATTGTTTTCAGAAGGTCTCCTTATACAGTGGCAGCCACCTTTCACAGGTTTATATGGGAATCACAGATCAAGGTCTATAGGTTCAAAAATGTGACAACTAAAATGCTTTTCTGTGCAGGCACAAAAATTCACCTCTGCCACATCCAGAGATGCATAACTAAACTGAAGCCACCATGGCTTAACTGGGCATGCCTTGCTGGAGCAGGCTGGGGTGCAGGGGCTATGCCACAGGTTCTGAGTGCCTAAATAAACCCCATATTGCTCTTCCCTGAACTGAAAATCTGTCAGCAGCAGGACTCTCAGCAACTGTGACAGTCAAATATGAAGTTCATCTCCCAGATTCACATCAGATCCATTGATAAGAAGCTGTCATGGTTTTGTGAGGAGCCTCTTTGCCTTGGTAACACAGGGAGGGGGCTGCAGTGGAGGCCTAGTAAAGAGTTCTTGGACTTTCCCCTGGCTCTGAGGTTGGGATATCACTTAAATATCACTATTTAAGGATGGGAATTTGAAGTGTTTGAGGGAGATGGAAGGGAAGGGCAAAATGGAGGCAACCATGCAGACCCTGCAGCCAGGAAAAGACAGAGCAGCAATGTTAGACCAGAGACATCCTTGTAGCCTGCGATGAGACATAGAGACCTTGTGATAGAGCTGGAGACTCCGGGTCAGAGGGAGCGAGCAGTTTATACTCCAATCCAGGGAAGATGAACTGCGGTTTCAGCGCCCTGTCAGAGTGGGCCATGAAGGGCTGCTGGTGTGTGGGAGACCCCAAGCTGGAGCAAGGGAGGGCTGGCGAGGAGCACTTGACCTCAGGAGTGTGATAAGTTGCAAGAGACGTCAGGAAAGGACTGACTGCAGATTCCATTCCCTGCCCCCAGTACTGCTTTTATAGGGGAAAGAGGTAATGACACTGGGCTCAGTGCTCCGAGCCCTGGAAGATCGAAGGGGTGAGGGACAGGTGATCTCAAAGAGCTGGTGGCATTTCCATCATTCACCCTACTCTGTATTATTTTTCCATTGGATATTTCTGATTGTTATGTTTTAGTTTGAGGCAGATTAAATTAGGTTTCATTTTCTTCCCCAAGCTGAGTAGCCTTGTCTGTTTTGTCAGGGACCATAAGCAGCAACTAAGACCCTCTCTGTTCTTCAGGAGTTCTGAAGTCTAGGGTACTTCAGTTTGATCATGGTTTTTTGTCCCTGTCTGGGCCTAAACCACAACAGAAGCAAAAATAGCGCTTGTCCTCTTTAATCCAAGTTCAACCTTAGCCTAATGTCTTTTGGGCAAAGACTTGTGATGCTGGTGGGTAAGAAACAATTCTACAATTAATTCAACATCTGTTTGCCACTTTCTTTGAAACCTAATAGATGGGCCACATCAAGTGAGAAAAAAAAGAACACACTTTGTGCATACTCTGACTGAAGCACTTTGTGATATATTGTAAACAATTATTGAAAAGGAAAAAAAGACAGATGTAAGGGGAAATTATCTTTAAATTACACCCCCATATAACTGTGCAGGTAGGAACCAATTGTGACTTTGTTTTGATTCCTATCCCCCACACATGTCCCTTTCAGCCTTCTCCCACCCAAACTCTGTTGGCCTGACAAAAGATAAGCTTGCTTCCCAGGGCTGTAGGTGTTTTGCCTTCTGACTGCATTATCACAGTGTGATCGCTGAATGTTTATATAACCTGGTTGCTAAAGTTTCCCCACTTTGCATGATCAAAGTTTGACCAGTGATTTTTGTGAACACTACAATAATTAAAAGCCTGGTTTCTGAGCTAACCCTTGGCTTCAAGTCTAATTTCATCAAAAAGGAACTCAATGAAGTGTTCTGCAACATAAGGCTGGGTAAGTGGAGGTGAATGAGAGTTCTGTTTCAAAAGTGACCTTCTAATCAAAATTAACCCTCTGATGTGAATGCATTTACTTTAGTTTTGACTAATAATACTGGAAAGTGATGCTTTTTCTTTTTCCAAGCAGAGACTTAACAAGTGACCATGTCTGCACCTTGGCTCTGCAAGAGATACAGGATAGTTCAAGTCTCTGAAAAGCCTTCCTACCCTCAAGTAGATCAGCATTCCTGTCCAGCTTACTGGGCAAACTTACTGTAAATTTACTGAGGGTGCCTTTGACCCCTTCATCCAGAAAAGTTCTAATAGGAGCTAGATGAAGGGTCATCTTTGTTTCTCCCAGCACTAGTCACAGAGGGTCACAGTTCTTTCAGCAACAAAAGACTTGGAAAACTAAATCACCTTTGCTTTCTCATCCCTTTGGCTTTGGTTGTTATTTAACATGCAGATAGGGCACAAGGTATTCAACAATACCAGCAGAAACACCCAGCCCTAGTGGGGAGTTTTTGTTTAGATTATTGTTGTATATTTTTTTTGTTTGTTTTTTGGGTTTTTTTTGGGGGGTTGTTTGTTTGTTTTTAAGGGGATGGGTTCTTTTTGTTTGATTTTAGTTTTGTTTTCTAAACTGAGCAGAGTAATAAATTGCTCTTCCTTTCACAAGGTGAAAAACATGGATCCAAATGTGAAAGTTTAAATTTTAATGAGTGTGATGCAATATTTCAGAACAATGTTTCATTCAAGTCTGTAATCAAGTTTATATATTTAGCAAGGAAACAAAAAACTTTAGAAAACAGCTCAAACAAAAAAAGAACTTTCCACTGATGAAAACTGTCAATGCAACAAAAAGGCAAAAGATTGTGGAGACATAACAAACTAAATTCATCTTTTATAGTTTCAAGCACTGTGAGTCAGAAGGCAACTCAATCAAGTCCTTTTTTTAAAGCAAGTTCATTCAGCCTCAGTGAGAAGAGAGTAAAGGGTGTGGAAAGACTAGAAAAAGCAGCTGTAATTGTTTTACAGTTTGTTGGAAAACAAACAAACAAAATGTGACAAATATGTAGGAAAGTGGACATGGATAAATTTTAAGAAAATAATTTATTATTCTGAAAAAAGACACCCCAGTACTGTAAATTCTAAACAAGCGCAACCTGAGTAACAGCAGTTGTCCTTTTCTTACCGATTCCCTCATTATTTCTTTTAAATTGCAATGATCTGACAAGGCTGATTTGCACTTTACTTGGATATAACAACAGTAGTAGCAAACTGATAAAGCTTAAGAGTAAAGTAGCTTATTAGCACTGGCAGCTTAGCCAGCAAACACCATAAAAAGGATTTACATCAGAAACTGAATCCCCGCCCTTTGCTTTTCCACTGACAACAGCAGAAGATACAGGGCCCCAACAAATCAATCACATCAGTCTCTGACTGACAAGAAGCATGAGTGGTACAGACTTGCTATAAAATCTGTCAATATTGAGCCTGTCATACCTATCACCTACGTAGCACGTGATCTCTACTCGAAGGTAAGACGGAGTTGAGCATCAAATTTGAAAAGCTGAACATACACTACCTCTTAGGACAGTTCAATAAGTATCTGAAGCCTCAAGAAGTGTCATAATCCTCCCAACACTATTTAAAGAAGGGCATAAACAGCAAGCTTGAAGAACAGCCCTGTCCCTGGGAAGAAAGGGGTACACTGGATGTACTCACCTTTTCTCCCTGAGATGATGCCCAGGAGAAAGCCACACACTGCAGAGGACAAGTGTTGCAAGAAGGATGTGGCCAACCTTTTTCACAAGGCTGTCTGGCAATGTTTGTGTCCTAGTAGCTCCAGCCTGATTTCTTCCACTTCATTTGCCCAAAAGACCGGCTGCACCTCTACTACAGCTGCATTCTGTACCATGTTTTATTCACATAGTTGAGCCTGAAGGTACACACTTCAGCATGGAACCACCAGAGACTGCTTCGAGGTAAAGTGGATGGTACATTAATATTAAATGCAATAACAAGATACCACTTTGACCACCCTGAACATCAAGCGGTTAAATGTTCGGGAACAACCTTTATTTTAGCACCTGTAAAACACTCTGAAGTTTTTTGGGTTTGTTTTTTTTCCCTTGAAAAAACTCTGAAGAGTGTAAAAAAATACCAAGTTTCAAATATGTGCTTACCAAACAAGCTAAACGTGATATGAGGAGTTTGATGTTCGATTTGGTGCAGGAAGAGCAGCTGAAAGAGGTGGAGAGCTGCTGCATTTCAAAGTGAAATTCTGAGCTAGCCTCCCTACAGGAACAAAGGCAGGCAATCTGAGATCAGGCTGCTTATCTAAGCAACAACTGCAAGATGAAAGACAAAGCCCTTGCTGCATGTGAAAAGGTACTGCCTATTTTATCTTTTATACATCAGTTGCATCAAGTACTGACTACACACGGTGTCAAATAGTGGATTCTCAAATGCTTACGACAACAAAAAACCTTGTAAGCCCAGAATTTAAGTCAGTTTAAAAACCAAGCCTGACCTTCATGTGGCAGGTTGCAGACTTCACGCTGCAATGTACTAACAAAGCCCTTATATACTGTTAAAAGGGATGTGGTGTAAGCTCAGACTCCAAATATCTAAGTGCCCCAGCACAAAAGTTCAAATTCCAACAGGGTTGACTCAGTCCTTCCTCCTTCCAAAGTACATAAATCTAATTCCATGCAGTTTTACTCTGACAGGAATTCTTAAAAGCAGGGGTCCTCCTCCCTGCTGTACCGAAGCCGAGGGTTCCCTCTCCTGTGATATTTTCTGCTGTTTCCTGCCATTCTTTATGAGTGAACTGACTGGTGGGCTCCATGGTTACGTGCTGACGTTCGACATGTTGCTTGGAGAGCCAAGGACAAGTTACAGAAATACAAGTAACTTGCGGTAATTTATATAGTTACTGCAACGTAGTTCCAAATACCGGTCACGTAAACAAACCCTAAACAAAAGCTTTAGATGGTTTCACCTACAGTGTTTAAGAAGAGTAGCATCAAATCCAAAATTATAAGCTATTGTTTGTTTGCCTACCAACGATTTATTAAGTATTCTCGCATGCTAGCGATCTTCAGGATACACTAAATGTGCAGGGAACTTACAGTCAGGGTTGTCTACCCGACATCCATGCTGCATTCGCTTTAAATTTTAACTGTAGCTCCCCTACCCTCAGTATGTGCAGGAAAAGCCAGTCAGGTTCATTAACATCAGTAAAAGCAAAGCAGCATCACCAAAACCCCCCCACCTAGCCCAGCAGGAGATACTCATGTTTAAAAAAAAAAAACCACCAAATTTTTTTTCCCCTGTTGTTTAAAATTTTTAACTCAGATTGACATTGAGAGGAAAAAAAAAAATTCAAGTGTGTTCTGCAACTACAAGCTCATGTTGAGCAGACCCAGCCCCTCTGACTCCACTGGGGTTCTTCCCACAGAACTCCTTTCCAGAGTTTTTGTGACAAGGGAGAGGTCTGTGGATCTAGAGGTACAACAACTTGAGACGCATAATAGAAGTAGAGAAAAGGTAATTATGAGCTGAACTGAATCACTACAGCCTGTGAAGAGAAAAATATGACTATCTCATGCAAGATAAACAGGTAGAAGAACAGTTGGTTGAGATTTCAGCCTGTGATGATAAAGGAATGAGTCATCATCCATCACAATGAATACACTCTAAAGTTAAATCATTTGATGTGGTAACTTAAAACCACATACGATTTTAGATTCTTTTCTAAACCTACATCAAAGAAGAGGAACTTGCAATAATTTTCTTTAAACCCCACAGATTTACATAGGTACTCCAGTACTTTGGCCTCTTGAATATCATCTTTCTTAGTACTTCTGGAGCTTTATGAAGTATCTCAGCAAAAAGGAAAAAAGAGACAACAACATAAATGGGGTAAGATATGAGGCAAAAGAGCCTCCAGTGATTGCCCAGCAGGCCACAGCACAAATGGGCAACAAAAGGGCTTTTAAAAAGCCTCATCAAATGCTGTAACCAGACAACATCACTTTGGTAGCACTGTTATTAAACCCCTGCAAAAACGAACAACTGCCCATGTAATGAGATTGCACTTTTAACAACTGAAATGGTATGCAAGCAGCAAAATCACCATAGCAGCTCAGACTGACTGGTGGCCTCTTAATACTGCTACTTAGGGTTCCAGACTGAAATGCTTCAGATGAAGGTGCAAGAAATTTCAGGGAAGTCTGCTTCCAGTATGAATATATATATATATGTTCCTTTTCTGCAGATTAACAGGTGTGGGTTTTTTTTTCCTCTCCAAGTGCACACGAGCCGCCATACTCTTTTCTGCATCTCCTAGACAGTAAAAAACATAATTCAAGGGTGAATTCAGGGCAGAGTAATACCTCTTAACAGAAAAAAGAGTTACTAACAACTTCTTTGTGAATAATATATATTTACATCTTGCTGCTTCTTGAAAATGAGCAGATCTTCTAAAGTTGTAAATTATGGTAGAGGTTTGACAGTAGAGATGACTTTGAGATTACAGCTCCAGTAGTTCTGAAAGTATATCATTAAATCCAACATAATTAAACACAGCAATGGCAATTTTTCCAGTGACCTGGACTTCTAAGAAAGATGACAAAAGCACACAGGCACATTAGTACTGTATCCTATGACCGCAGTAGCCTGATTTTAAGGGGATGCAGGGAATAACTTGCAGAAAAATGGCACAAAATTCAAAGAGTGTGTGCAGGTCAGTCACCAAATGAGCGTTAAGAAAAATAGTTACTAAGATCTTTCAGTTAAAGCCGCACATCAGAAATGTACTTTGTGTGCAGGTCACTCACCAAATCAGCGTTAAGAAAAATAGTTACTAGGATCTTTCAGTTAAAGCCGCACATCAGAAATGTACTTCCTGCATTTCTATGACAAGAAACACAGGAAAAAACATTCCCAGGTAGGATTTATTTTGTGACACTTCCTCAGTGATGACATTTTGCAATGTTATACCAGAAGGAGGAACTCTGGGCTTGTTTGAACAAGATGTGACTTAGGGAGACCATATCTCAGGAGAATGCAGTGCATGCTGACTGATAAAGGAACCCTGCCCAGCTGGAGGCATTTTAAGAGCTGGCAGCAGCAGGATGCAGGTACCATTTCCTATCAAGCTGACAGCTTTGGCATTCAGTGTCAATGAAATCTCTGAACTGAATTAGTACTGTGCCTCTACTGTACACATTTGCTAAAGAGATTCGCTGAGGTGCTGTAATCACTTGTATGGTAAAAAAACATAACACCCTCTTAATTTGGTTTGAAAATAATTTGGGCTATTTCTCAGCATAAGTTTGGTGCCATTTGACAATTAATCCTGTAGGTATTTTCAAGTTAAAGGGCTAGAAAGAGGCTCGCTGCTTAAAAGTTTGGTGTTAGATCTGTCCTTAAGGGCCAGCATTTCAACAGTTAAGGGGTTTACAGCAACATCAGCTCATCCTCTATGCAAAGATAAGCATCTTTTCCCATTCCTGATGAATGCAGACAGACTTCAGGTCCATTAAGAAAGCTGCTAGAGACCACTTTATTCAGCATTGGCATTTTTCATGACCATCCTACAAGCTTTGCACTTCATCTTCTGCTTGTTGTTCCAATGTTAATTCTTATCTAATTAGATTCAATCGCTGAATTTTAACAAACATTTCTTCTCCCGCTGCTCCTTTCTAGCTACAAAATTAACATCATTCTGTGGAATCTTAAGCTCTTTTCCTAATGTACTTAACACAAAACAAAATCATTTACATAAATACAACAAGAAATATCACATTACCATATAATACTCGATTGAGGAGCTGAAAATATATTTGAGTCTTTAAACAAGACTGAACGGTCTGAGACACCATTCAGATAATTTTAAAGGCATTGCAGAAGTTCGTTTACTGGCCTGCAAGTTGTTTTCCAGGCTCTCCCGAACCCAGAGCTCTTGTCCCCCTCAGGATGATTTTCTTACGTGCTTTACCTACCAATCAATTTTAAAGCTGTGCAGAGCCAGCTAATAGGAAACGCTAAATCAGACCCAGGCCTTAGTCTTCAGAATGCCCTAGTATCAAGATGTACAAGCAGACTTACCTATTCAGCACAGGGAACTCACTGTTTGCTCTACAGAAAATTCCAAGTTTTCAAATTCTTGGGAGAACTGACAAAGGGCTGATCACTGTTTAACTGAAGGAACCCATTTGTGCATAATCTACCAAAATTAACACTTCAGAAGGTAACAGAAGCCAAAGGATCAGTTCAAACATACATCCAGCCATTCAGCCAAGGAGCTTTTAAAAACCCAGGTGAAAACACTTTTTCCAAAAAATCCAAGGTTGGTGGGGCTGCAGAGATGGAACAAATCACCAGAAAAAAATCTTTGGTATGGGTGCACACAGCACAACTGCATTTCTGAGGGAATCCAATCCTTCTGGTATGCACCAGACTGTCTAAAGCACCCCTTCTTAAGTGATCTGCTCAATGTTGCACTGAAGTTTGTCTGAAATCCAGTTTTAGGTAACCGGGATTAACGGGGATGATGGTTTTTGGACAACAGTTATATTAAAAGTGATCTGATTTATAAGCCAAGTTTTAAATATAATCTTAAAATAAAGTCTAATAAAAGATCTATGTCAGAAGCAGAAATTAAGTTGTCTGTTAACAGTTATCCAGCCAAAGAAATCTCTCTGCATCAACTTGAGGATGGTGAAGAGGCAGGGCACAGATAAAATAGATAGAATGAAATAGTTATTTTTTACATTTATTTGCAGCATGGTAACTTAAAAGACTGGTGCACACAGTATTATTAGAAGTTTTGAGATTATGTTTACATAACCAATATGTTAGTGAGAAATGACTTATGTCTGTATTCTGAAGTGGCTAATGCAATCCAGTTCAGGTAAGCAAGACATTATGTATAGCTTATTTTAAACATTCACTTCAAATTGCAATAATGTTAAATACAAAGTACTTGTTAAGCCAATTTTATTAGCCAGTTTAAGTCATAGGATCCTTCTAGCACATTTTTACCTACTTGCACATCAGAGTATTTTTAAATCCTCAGTGAATTATATATGGGACCTTCAACATCTCAAAATGTTCAGCACAGCAACGTCCTTGCCCCTGGATATCAAACCTGTATTTTCTTTATTACAAAAGACTTATTTCATTACAGGTTTTTTTAAAGGATATTACATGAAAACCAACTTATTTCTTTTGATCCATTATGTCAGTGTTTTAATCTTTACCATACTGTTTAGAGAAACACAGTAACGTGCTATTAAAACACATAAAAGGCAAACCTTGGTTCTAAGGAGCAAACATTTATCAAATAAAAAACGGGTAACAGATTGCATAGTGAAGAGGGACGCTAACAGGAAGGTATGGTACCTACAGGAAACTACTCAGTGGTACTACCTCTGCAGAGCCTGAACCACATTCTGGAGACATTGAATACACTCAAAATGGGCTTCTTGCATAGCTTCTTCATCAGAAGGTTGTTGCCAGATTGTGCTAGAGAGAAACACAGTGAGTTGTCCAAAACATTCAAGTAGTAAACTAGAGGAATTGTTAACAGTTCAAATCTACAAGCCTTCTTCTTATCACATTGCACTCAACATTTTTCTCCTTTTCCACCTTTTGGCACAAGTTTTTTGGGCTGGTGGTGGTGTCAAACTATCTAGCTTTCATTTCTCTTACTAATTTCCAAAGCCATTTGAGTATAACAGAGTTCAAAGGAACAGCAAAGAAGATACGGTTCTTGCAAAGTGAATTCCGCATCTGCCTGGAGCCAGCAGACTACAGAAATATTTTAGAGTAGGTGGGAGACTTGTGTTACTGAGCGGCAAGAACAAGAAAAGTCAAGTGAAACAAAGCAAGCAAATGACAGAGATTGGCCTCATTAAAGAAAATCCTATTAAAAGCCTTACCAACTTAAAGCTTGACAAAGAAAGCATCTTCTGCTAAGAACTTTACTGCTGTGACCCGCAACTAGAAGCCTACCTGCAAGACCAGCGTCCTGGCTCCAAACTTTTCTTCACTGGCAATGCTTAGTCTCTTCAGAAGGAAGAGGGGCATGTAGTGACACCCAAAAACTCCATTTGCAGGAGTATGTGCATCTCAAAAATAACAGGGTATATACTATGAGGACCAGTAACTTCCTGCAACTCTAAGACGTAAGAGTGCATCATTGTCTTGGCAATCGAGTATCATTTCTGAGTTTCAAAAATTATTTTACTAGAAGCTGGTCTGCAAACTGAACTATGACAATGCCCCACAAAACTGAAAAAAAACCTGTCATTTTTCCTGCAAGATGCGTTTGACACTACAAATGAAAAATGCTTGCAATTGCACTGTAGTAACACCGGTGTAAGACAAATCCATTTTAAGCTGTCTTCCTTATATCACATCTACTTTGACAGGGACTTCTAATCAAAGTGAATCCATTTATTGATTTGATTTTGTCCTGCACTACAGTGCCCTGCCAGAGAGTGCTCTGTATGCTTATTTCTAAAAAGATAACTGACACTGCTTGAAGAGACCAGAACACAAACAAATGCCCACAGAAAGGGGGAAACCCCAACAGCAGAACTCTGCTTTTTACAACACACATGATCCTTTTCGTGAAACTACTTGTGTGATACTGCACCGAACAAGCAAATCTCAGACATTTGGTGCCATCAGTACTTCATCAGAAGGCAAAATTAAGGACTGTGTGCCTTAATTAAGGAAAATAGTTTAGGGGCATTAGTCTTTCTCCAAAGAGCTAGTATCGCATTTCAGTAGTCACCCCTCTCCCTTCTGATCCTGCCAAGGGCAATTACATGCAACTTCTAAAAGCCAGCAGATAAGTATTAACAAGGAAATGATGATTGTCACAATGCAACAGAATATTAAGGCCAGTGAATAATAACTGAATATTTATAAATAACACTAGTTTCTATTAAAGCCTGCTTTTCAAAATATAACCAGAACAAAAGCACAACAATTCTGTAGTGTACCAAGTGTATATTTCAATTTACTGTATGCAATCTAACAACAAATTTGGTCATAATTTACCAGATATACATAAATGACTTAAGTAGTAAAAGAAGATTTAGTTCCAAGAGAATAAGTTCATATCTTGAGGAAAAAAAACCCAAAAACAAACAAAAAATGGAAAATACATTAAGAATGTATAGCCAGGTCCAGTTTCTAAGCATTAAGTGAGCAGTATTCTAATAAAGCAGATTTAGGTGAATTTCAGATATATATATATTTATATATATAGACAGATCTACCAATTGTAAACTATGGTTTTAAAGGGGATAAATGGGATGGAAAAATCTTTATGCTATACTTACATATTCACAAAGCAGAACATTACTTTAATGTTTAAAATACTTTTTGATTCATATCATCTTTGCTCAGCTAATTTCTACTTTGGACCCCACCAGAATTACACATTACTCATTTCAGTCTAGAACAATGAGAATAAATGTATTCTTCAGTGTAAAAAAAGGCATCCCACCCACCCCACCCTTTCACAAAAAACTAATTGTCTGTCAGGTTTACAATGATGTGGAAACTACCAATGAAACAAGTGGACGATAAAAAAAAGCATTTTAATTCCCATATAACTGTAGTTCAAACTTATCTCAGCTTCAATCAGCAAAAACAATGTCTTGACACGTTACTGTCCTATCGATGTGAAGGACAACAGTAAAGCTTGTCTCTTTAAATACATACCAACTTGGATCGGATGGAGCACCATTAAGATTCTGTCCGTCAAAGCATAGTTCAAAGTCATCCTCACAACTAGCATAATTTAGTTACCCAATATAAAATAAGGAAAAATATATTCATTTTAAAATTTAACAAAGCTGAAAAATACGGTGACCCTCAATTGGTTTTTATACAGTACTATCACACTGGCCTAGCTATGTGTCATGATAAATGCTCTGCATATTTACTTGTTGTGACATACATAGATGTATTGTTCCAATGATTGCCTGAATTGATTTGCCTTAGGCTAGGCAACACACAGGAGTTTAAGATGAAGGTGTAATGCCCTCCCCTCCCTAAGAAAGAGGCCTGAAATCATTGGTACAGTATTGTAAGCTTAGGAAAAAAATCCACATGGCTACAAAAATTCAAGTTTCAATGCCTCCTAGAAAATTTGAAGTAAAGAGCGTAGGGAGCATATCACCCTGAAAAGCAGACAACTCAAAAGAGCATTATTTTGCTTTGGACTTACTGTTTTTCTTTAAAAAAAAAATCCAGCAAATGAAGTCAACAAGTTAAATGTAGTTGGTTACATTAAACACTAGCAACAACCCAGGAAGTACAAAAGAATAAAAAATAGTTTGTGTTCATTTTAATGACGAACCATGGGCACAACAGCCTAGTGTCCAATTCACATCACAAACTAGCCAAAAACCGGACAAGTAAGAAATTACCAACCAAAAAGTTGTTTAATATGACACTTTCTCCATTCCTTGAATTTTTATTCTGTGGGGCTGAGGTATACACCAGGGAAGTCAAAAAAGTCTGAGAGGAGGGGGACCTTAGAGGAAGGAGGAAACATTATTACATCAAATACCCTTCAGCACAACTATTTCTTTTTGACTAAATGCCAGAAGAGTTACCCATGCCCTGATCAGTCCGTTATTTTCATTATTGGTCATTTCTTCTGCGAGATCATTTTGGAAATGACAAACCGCTAACAACATTCTTGAAAATTCAAAACTGTGAAGAAATATACGCTAAATTAATGCCATTATTAACTTCTCCAGTGCTTATCACCCATACCACCTGCCAGCATAGACTCTAAAGTTTTAAAACCATATTGAAATATGGTGTTGGCATTACCTGTGATGCATATTTAAATGACTGGCTTTCAACCTATCAGAGTACGGGAGAGGTAAGGTTTGTATGGCAAAGACATACTTGTGGAAACAAGAGCCACTAGCCCCAATTAGCTTCACTGGTTCACTGACAAAGTACAAGTGGATTTGGGAAAGCCGTCTTTGTACTTCCATACCAAGTTGCAGTTTTCTTCATTCATATTAACAGACACATGAATGTGTTAACATAAGTACAGTTACTACTATGTCTGAATAGGACCCAAGTAGCTATATCCTATAAATAATAAAAAATACATTTTTCTTTTGATAACTGACTGTAGATGTGAGGACTCTGTATAATTCAACCAAATGGTTGTATGCTGTACAGTCCTGTGCAAATATAATAAAAAAATTAATAATCCTTTTTTGCTATAAGGCTTTGACCCTACATTTTTCACAGCAACACAACTACCATCCAGCCTGTACCATATTTTGCAAGCCTTCAGTCCAAAAACTCCAATAGTCAATCCACGTAGTGTCCGTCGGCAGCCTTCTGAAGCCATATTGCTCCGTCAGTCATCCAAAGGCATACAAACTTCTGCAGATTCATCCCACCGAGACTGGTCGTTCTGTTCTTCCACATCGTCACCAAGCTCCTCGTCACCTTCTCCCACTTCATTTTCCTCGTATTCTTCATCCCGAGGGAAATCTGTGTCCTGCACCTGGTCTGTTCCCTCTTGCCCTCCAGGCTGAGATTTATCTGCACAGTCTACACAAACTCCATAACGTCGTGATCCATGTCTTATTCCAACACTGGCTGCTAGCATGAAAATCTTCTTACACACCATACATTTATACTTTTTATCCTTTTTATGCACCTATGGAAGAGAGATTTTAACAGCTCAACTCACACATTCCAGGTTACATTTGCACATAAAACTACAAATAATACTAACCAACCAATACAAAAATATTTTTTCTTTGCCTCTTCCAAGAATACCCCCACAGTGCTGATAGAGACATACTACTAGAGATCCATCCTACCTACAGGAGCTATTGCCCACAGCCAAACTACCTGCTTACTGTTCAGCAGGCAGCTCAATAGCTGCCTGTGCCATGGGCAGGTGAGCACTCATTTTACAACTATTCCACAGAACAAGGCTGAAAGGCAGTGAGAAGAGTATAAGCACTTACATTGCACATAGCATTGTATCTCATTTAGAAAACTGCCTTTACAATTTTAAATCCTTAGATACATTAAGAACGAGCTGAAGTTATTAAATTTGGTGGAATTCTAAGAGCAAGATTTTCCTTCCACAACACCTGCCTTGCAACACAACCAAACCATCATCTTTCCAGGTCCCTTTGGTGAATTCTGTGTCCTCTTCTGTGAGTGAGCTTGTGTGTAAAATTATAAGGCTTGTTGACTAAATAGAAAATTTAATTTTGAATTTGGGAGTATGTTACTCATACAAGTAACTGAATTCAGTAATCACATAATAATTGTCATCTTGGAAAAAATTAAAGTTACAGACTCCTATCTGATGATCCCACAACAGCCTACAAGCATGTACTTAAGTATCTCATTTAAGGTCACACTGAAAAAGTTGCCATCTTGGCCAAAACAGAAACTATCAACCAGATGAGGGGAAAAAAATTACATCAAGATACAAATAGTTACTTGAGTCTTGCTGTATAATCTGTACAGCTGATATTGCCTGTTCTTTCATCAGCCTCTAGACTATGACATTTCACACAAAGCAAAATGTTTTAGGTGCTTGTTGAAGGGGTGTGCCTGCCCCCATCTGCTTGTGTGTTCTACCTCTGACAGTGAGAGCACTTCAGTTAGAACACAGGCCTGGGCTGAGCTCACTCTAGCTATATTCACACTGTCTAACTCCATCACTTTTCCTGGAAGGTAAAGTATCTTCAGCTAAAAGAGCTGGTCAGATACAGCAGGACAGAAACCTGAAGTCCCACTCTACCCTTCCTGGTAGACTGACTGATAGCAACAGCAAGTCGCTGTTGCTATATTCTCTGGTAAAGCAAGGACACTGGTGGCATCACCACCATTAAGGTGATAATAACCTGACCTCCCCGGCCCAGCCACGGAGTTAACCCATGCCATCATCACATCCATCACTGCAGTCACCTACACATACTACAGAACAAAATGTCCTTGCGACTCTGTAACATCATAAATACTCTTGTATTATGCCCTTCAGGCACTAGGTCTTCACCAGGTGATATGGGAGGAAGAGAAATGGCAGCAGTAGCAGTGTGGAAAGATGTGTATCTAGAATGAGAAGTCCAGTGGAACACAACAAAGATGTTGGTTCTAAAATTTACCTAGGAGCTATTAACATATACCTTTCCTACTAGTGGAGCAGTTTCAAGGACACTGAAAATTACTACCTTGGTCTTACAAACAGCTTCTAGAATTATATCCTGATATGACTCAGGTTATCATTTCCTTTTAATAATATTACTGGCTAATAGCAAATTCATTTCACGATAGCACAAGCTAGAAGGGGAAGTTAGTAAGACTTCACAACAAAAGCTCTTTTCCACACATGTATTCAAACTTGGAAGCTCACAATCACTTTTTCTACTTACTGAGGAACAAAACACCAAGTGTGAGGCGGCTATGGAGAATAACAGAACACCTTTGGGAGGAAGCAGGTGGTCTACTGGTTCTCAAAGGACTGAGGAAAGCCACCACAACAGAGAGCTAAAAGTTCAGTTTACCTCACTATGTGTACTAATCTATTTTGACTATCTGCAAAACATGTTGCAAAAAGACTTAAAAAAAAAAATTAGAAAAAAAAAGTTACTACCTTATCACTAATATGATCTTGCTTTTATTACTCCCCTAAAATACACCTTGATTTTATACAGTAAATAGTAGCCTTAATTTCCTTACAGACTAGCTACAAAGTACCTCTGAAATACTCAACAGAGATAATACTTTCTTTGGATCTTCGGACGAGTAGTGCTCAACTCAAATCCTGAGTTATGCAACATGCACAGGACACAGTAAGCTAAACTGCTGATTACGATAGTGATCCAGTGCAAGCCAGAAGGACATTTACTTTCTGCATTTCAAATATTTTTAATTATTTCCTAAATATTTAAAGAAATTCTATAGCTTTGTCTAGTTGTTAAATTCAAGTATTTCAGAACTACTCCACGATATTGTGCAATTGCTGATTAACACGGTGTCCTTGCAGAAAATGATGATGCAGCATTACAGAGCAAGAACATGAGCCATTCTATTGCAGTAACATTAAGCCAAAATTATTTTTGATTATCTACAGAATACTTACATATACCACATCTCTTTATCATGTCACTTTGAAAATCATCTTGCAATGATCCCTATAAGAATTCCAGCAACTGTCTTAATTTATACTGCATGTTACATTAAGAATTTGTTATTACAAAGAGATGTTTATCCTCATCTGTTTTAGATGAAGAGAAAACAATTTCCATTATGGCAACAGAGATAAGAGTGTTTCTCCCAAGTACCAAAACATCCAAAAAAACCCATAAAACCCCACTCATACATGTGCATACACACACACACACACACTTGAGGTTACCTACCAAGGAATGTCTCTTTACATGCTCTCTTCGGGTAAACAGTTTCCCACATATGTCACAACTGAAAGATCTCACGCCTGTGTGAATGAGCAAGTGTCTCTTTAGTGTTCTTCTGTATTTGGCTACATAATTACAGTGTGGACACTTCAACTTGTTCATGATTAAAGCAGAGGAATCGCCTACAAGATAATAAGCCATTGGGAGAAAAGATGATGAAACAAAGGAAAACTATTTCAATACGTTCTGCCTGGTGCACAAAAACAAACAGGTGCCAAAACAATAAAGCATCCACATGACTTCTCATCTGCCACATCAGAACAATACCTGCCTGCAGAAACCACAAATAATGGTAGGTTCTGCATGTATGATCTTGCTAGAAAGACACCTACTCGTAACCATGTAATTTTTACTACACAGATGCAGGATCAATTCATTGAAAAGCAGTCTTATTTTATGAATCAGAGTAAGCTAGCTCTACAAGTTAGCAGTATTCCATTTTCTAGAGGTCACTGACACCAGAAAACACTTTATTCTGGATTAGAAAACATCTACGTCTGCAGTGTTTAGATAGTTACAATCCTCTCTCCCAGTATTCTAATTAGAATTGTGTAAAGAAAGTGCCTGCCAAGATCTGACTCTACAAACAAATAAAAAAGAAAGTATAACTAAGCAAGAACAAATATTGACAAATGGAGTAGGATAGTAAGAGGTAGCATGATTTTGAAATAGCTAAAAAGGAAAGTCACTGGTTCAGATCTTAGATATTCTCTCCCCAAAGTCTATTTTGGTCTAATAGTAGAAACAGAGTAGAAAAAAAACCTTCTGAAAGTAGCAATATCCCACTTCCTCCTTATGATGGAAGAGAGGTATTTACATATCCTTGGAGAAGGATAACGTAGCTTGCTCAAAGGATATGTGCAAAACAGGTTTACTACAACTGTCCATTACTGTGTGAAACAGAAATGCACAGGATGTTGTGTCAGTTAGGCAGAAGGCCACACAGGAATACAAGGATTATTTTGAAAACAGGATACTGACTCAATTTACTACAGGCAAGATAACTTACAGATATGATCATAACCATCTAGAAGCATCCCAAAAGGACTGGCTATGGCTACATGAGTATAGGCATAAGTGTTTCTAATATTCATACTAGTAGGAAGAAAGTAAAAGTAATCGCGTAATACATGCATGGGCCCGTATGCCTGTATCTAAAATGCCTCCTACCAGCTTCAAAAGTTCAGTTTTGCTAATATGCAAAAGTTAGCCTTGGTATACTGGAGCATTCATTTTAACTGCATGTCAACACAGTCTTACACACAAACAGGGGTATGACAGACAGGCAGACATAAGGGCTCTAAGATTTATGAGAATGTAATAGTTTAACAGGCATACTTTCTAAGACCCAAGTTATAATCCCCTGCCTGCTAGTGAAGTTCACTTTCTCATGACCATAATTTCTTCCACTGTAAAAACCAAAATACTTAGAAGTAAACCATAAACCACATCCCAGTAATAAGTCAAAGTTATGGAGAAGAGGTAGGCATTACTACCACCCAATCCCTAAGATCCTCTTTTTACTGAAGACTTTATGCATTTTAAGGATTTAGCAGTAGCTATTTCCGATGTGGTGGTTTTTTTGGTATGTTCTCAGGCAGAAAAATAATTGCAGATAATTGCTTGCTTGAACTATTAAGAAAGGCATATAAGTTGTGAAAGGGGAGGTTATGTAATGTAAGTTTGACTGAAGAGATCTTTAGTGATCGCTGCATTGAATCCAAAACCTTTACTGCAATGAAGCTATTATTTTTAATAGTGAGAAAGAAGCATGCTCCAAATGCTCCAACATCTACTTTTAAACTTATATTCAATGCTGTATCTTCATCATCCAAATATTCAATTTCAAAGCCTATTTGGCTGTAGTTAGCTTACTAAGCAGGAGAGGGGTGTGGAAGAGCTCTCAAATTGTTTAAAACTTCAGGTATCTTCATGTTCAGGCACAAAATAAGAGTTGATATAAATCACATTCTGTTTTTACTTTTCCATACGCTTGAATTCCCATTTCTCCCTCCAAGGAGGTACTCCTATTTACACTATCCAGAAAGGCGAATTATATGGAAGATTATGTAAACACTTAATCTTATAAATCTCTAAACAAATTAATCAAATATTACAAGCAGTGACACAGCAGATAAAGAACCCCTATCAGAGGGGAAAAAAAACCCATCCTCTCCATCAGATATACTTGCCATTTTCCCAGGCGTCTTTTGGCCAAGATTCTGGCAGCAGTCCATACTTGAAGTCACTTGAAGTACCCGGTAGCAGTCCATACTTAAAGTCACTTGAAGTACCCGGCAGCAGTCCATACTTGAAGTCAGTTGAAGTACCGGGCAGCAGACCGTACTTGAAGTCACTTGAAGTACCTATTACAGACACACTTACTTTAGCTTCCCAGGTTTCATCAGCCATATTGTTTAGCAGAACATTTATCCATTTTAAGCCATGACAAAAATGGTTACAAACCTTAAAGTAGTAATTATAATATATTTTTTTCACATCACCTTCAATCCTGAAACGAAATTAGATGTTTGAACTACTCCCCACAGCACCATTTCTTCTCCCCATTCTGAGAAAAAAAAAAAAATCAAAGCCTTTTTCATACTACAGGAACTTTAACGATAAGGATATTTATTCCCTCACTATCACCACAACAGGGCTAAAAAGTTTTCTACTCGATTCTCTTTGCAACTGCTTTGTGCAGTGACTCCATCTGGTCTACCACAAGCAGTTTAGTTGGTGTAAAAGTAAACATTTCCTATCAGAGGCATGATTTCCTTATTGTCTTAAAATATTTCAGTGGTATATAAACTACTTTAAATATCTTTATTTATATAAAGTATCCTACAGCTATGTCTAAATCCTTCTTTTGAATAATCATCTTCATTACTCTACAACCACATCAATTCAAGAGACCATAATTACTTGGAACATACCAGCTTAAAAGCCTAGTTTGCATATTTACATTTGGTCTTTAGACAAACTCTTCATGCAGTTTGCATGGTTTTGTAGCTTTTTTCCTCTTCAAAAGAACAAAATCATTCAGAATTGAACAGCGTCTTAACTGCAAAAGATCTTTGCTTGTTTAATTCTATACTTCTGTAACAAGTAAGAGTTGCATGAGTCAATATGGAATCACTGTTACACAGTATAGAGAAGAAAACGATAAAGAGTACACAAGCAAGCTGCACTAGGCCTTTGACAAAACTGTGCTTGTGGGGCAGACTCTACTGGGAAGAGTGCAAATCAATCTTCCCCCTCAAATCTCCAAGACAGGAGTGTTGGAAAACATGAATTCATAGATCTATTACTTCCCTCACAGGCACAGAGTTGTTAAATAAACAGACTGCAGTGGAAACTGGCAGATTTCCTTTTATTTGTCTGGATGGTGCCCATGTCCTCATACTGGATTCCCAGCGTCCCTGTTGTGAAAAGCCTTGAGAAGCGCTTCCTAGAACATAAATACATTTATACTTTCCAGTCTGAGATCGTACTTTTTAATAATCCAAAGATTTTTCTTCCACTGTCCTTATCCTGCTCATTCTAAGGATTTTACTAGGAAAGGAAACACCCTCACAGTGTAAACCAGAATGTCGTGCAGCTAGCAGTAAGCTGAGTACTGAAACACTTGCAGCTTACTGCTAACTGGGAACAAGTGCAGACTACAAATCCTCACAAGCATTAGATATATACGGAAGTTTAATTTACTGCTCAGGTGTTACAGTTGGAAGTAGCGGTTTCTTCTGCAACAAAAGACAACAGGAAATCAATGAACAAAATAGGAAGATTTTAATTCTATCCTATTTCTTAGGCAATGGCAAATGATAAGCAAAGCTATATCACACAACTATGCAAATTAAGTATTGCAGTGGAGCTTTTAAAAAGCTGAGCTTGAGTGGATGAAGGAAGAGAAATCCCAGTATTTTAGCTCATCCATCTAGCTATTTTGGGATAGCAAGGAAGAAGGTGGAAGGGAATAAATCTCTCCTTTAAGAAACAAAGTAATGAGGAAAATATTTTTTAATTACTGACTCCAATAGCTGCTGTTATGTCCAAAACAGGAAAGAACTCCTTAAACTAATTCAGAGCTATGGACTCCAGCAAGATCACAACTGCTCAAGGAATAGAACACAGATACCCTATAGACATGCCAACTACACATTCCTTTGAGGTGAGCAGTAAATCTTCTTTTTGGAATACACAAGAAAGGGTCAGTGAGGAAGCACCGTTGTCATCTTTTCTCTTGCCCAGAACTGTACTAGATCACCAAATTAAAGCAGGCTTCTGAATCTAGCAGAAATAAAAAATTAAAAGTAAACCAACTTTTATAACCTGTTAAAAAGAATCTTTTCCTTATAGGTTTCCTCTCTAATAGAACTATCCTGTCTCTAGTTGATGAGCAGCAGATCAGCAGACCAAGCCTTTACTGCTCACAGATGTGACGTTTATGCTGTGTATAGGCAATGCTGCATAGCTTCTTCCAAATTAAGCATCAAAAACACTGACCGTAAGTAACAGCTGTACCAAGCTGAGCACATCTACAATACTATCACTTTGACAGTTCTTCTTGATCTAAGAGAACATAAGTGGAGTTTCCTTATGAACATTTATGCTCACAGCTGGTATTGAAGTTGAGGGAAGTTCAGAGCTCAAATCCCTACATAGGTCTAGATCACAGAATGGTAGGGGCTTGAAGGGACCTTTAGAGATCATCTAGTCCAACACCCCTGCAGAAGCAGGGTCACCTAGATCAGGTTGCATAGGAACATGTCCAGGAGGGTCTTGAAGACGTCCAAGAAAGGAGACCCCACAACCCCTCTGGGCAGCAGTTCCACTGCACCCTCATTTGAACAGTGAAAGTTTTTTCTTACATTTAAGTGGAACTTTTTGTGTTCCAACTTCATTCCATCTTAGCATAAGGCTCAGCATGGAGCCAAACAAACTTCAGAGCTGTAGTCTACTGTAGATACTAGCTACTGAATCTACCTCTAATTTGAAGAGAAGACCTGCTATAACATGAAAGAACACTGGCATAGATAGTGCAAGAGATAAACAGACACTTGAGTCTCTGCACAGTATAGGACTAAGCAGATCATAATTAAACCTAGTACTTATTCTTAGAATAATTCGTTGACCTAGAAAATCTGCTTTCTAGATTAAGCACACATACAACATGTTCAAAACAACAAAAAACATTTTTAATGTCTAATGCCTCATCTATACAAGAAAGATGAATTACATGTAGCCTGGGAACTGGAAGTACAATACCAAACCTCTACTAGTTTCCTCACACAGACATATAGTCAGATAAGCTCTCACTGTAACTAAGAATGTTACACACACCTTAGGCTCACATCTCCCATTCCTCCTCCCACCCAGGCTACCGCCTCCTGAAACCTGCTTCCAAAACTGCAGATACAGTCATGATCTAACCTATTCATGTCAAATTAAACCCAAACGATTTCAATAGGAGACTGATAGCAGCTACATATACATCTGTACTGGTAGAATGGGGGTGCAGTGCAAAGGGAGAAATATAAACAGCCAGGAAAAATATCATTAAAAAAAAAAAAGAGGGTAATTAGAAGGAATAATGTTCTGTATCTTGGACCACAACTTTCCTCTGACTTAAGGATAACTTTTTACAGTTTACTGAATTCCTAAAAGACATGTAAGTTAATAATTCAAGTGTCAATTATCCTCCAAAATCTATCCACTCTTCTACCATGCATGGTGCAGAAGCTTCTATCTAGAACCTGATCCTAAAAATAAAAATCAGAATACAAACAAGCTGATTGACTATAAACACCAAAGTTCAAGACGTTAATCTGAGAAGAGGTAAACATATTCTGAATACAACGAACTGGTTGTGTAGACTTTTACAAAACTAAAAAATACTTTATGAAAAGATTTCATGTTTTACTGTGTTTGCTCTCAGGAAAATGGATAACCAAACAGACACATTGATTTTCAGTTTCAAAGTCAAGATGTAGGGGAGCATTGCCAGAAAGTGAGAACATATCCAAGCAGAAACATTCTTAGTTGGCCAAGTTTTGCTCTTTTTCTGCAATCAGAAATACACGGATTTTTTGGGGGAAGAAAAGGAGATACTAATGACTAGAGGATGATCGAGGAGATTAATGAGAAGATCAATGACAGAAGCCATTGAACAGGTCACTATAGAAAGGGATATGGGCATACGGTGCACTGAGGGAGAAGACAAAACTTAGCATTAGTTACAGTTGTCCGTAATGAATGTGACTTCTGTTTCCTTTAGACATAGTAACACTAAAAGTAGTGCCAAAAGAAGAGAAAAGGTAATATTGGTGGTTTCTTTACCAGATTTTCTAACATTGACTGCTCATTCAGACCAATTAAAAGCAAGAGAAGCAATGAGGCCATAGCTCTCAAGAACTTCAAAGAAAGCATTGGTAATCTAATGATACAACCTGCATTGCTCTTAGCTGGATCTGTTGCTTATGTTAGGTAACGTGACATAAAAAACCAGCACTGCCAAGACTGACATACAAGACATGTGAGGGAAAGAAGATATATTGTACTCCATTCACTCCTAGCATATTACTCACATTTTTAACCTTGCTTCTGAAAAAGGGGCAAAGCACATTACTTCTCAATTGCCTCTTGCAACAGAAGGCTTGGACAAAGACATTTTGCCAATGCAATCTTACTCATACTCACTGTTCACAACCACTCTTAATTTTCACTATTTCTCGTTCATGATTTTTGCCTTCACTATGAAGGCAGATCTTTCACCAAGTAACCCTGACAAACAACCATCAATTGATGCCAAACATATAATCTATTTGCATTTTCAACTTGCTTGCCACACCTTCCCTGAAAAACACCTCCCTGAGAAAGTGATGCCATTCTCACTAGAATGCTGTTGTGCTGATCTCTGCCCGCAAAGTCTACATCATTGAAACACAAGATAGTAAGTGGTTTCTTCATCCTGATCATTTATTTGTGAGGGAGTTAATGATCTCAGAGACTATGACAGACTCTAACAAAACCTTGGGTCCAAAGGGATCCCTGAAAGTGACCTAGTTCAACCTCCTGCTCACAGCAGGGCTAACTTCAGAGCTGGACTGTATGTTGCTTTAGTCCTTGCCAATTTTTAAGTACCTATATGTTCTGGTTTAGCAAGGAGCAGCTTTTGGCTTAGTAACAGGGGGAGCGGGTTGCAGTGAAGACCCGGTAAAGAGTTTGCGGACCCTCCCCCGGCTCCTGGGTTCACACCCACCTCCGGCCCGGCTGGGCCAATCTGGCGCCTCTGCGATCACTATTTAGGGGACGGGAATTTGAAATGCGAGGCAGGAGGTGTAAGAGGGATACAAGATGGAGGCGACCACGCGGACCCTTCAGCCAGAGGAGGAAGGAAGGAGGAGCAGTAGACCGGAGACCCTTCTGCAAGCCGTGGCGAGAATGCAAGCTGTGCCCCTGAAACCTGTGGAGATCCGTGGCAGGACTGAGAGCCACCAGCAGCTCCATGTGAGTGAGCCCGGACGGGCGAGGGACTGTGTGGGGAGACGGCCATGGCCCAGGCCGTGTTGGAGAGCCTGCACGTCGCAGAGCAGCCCCACACGAGAGGCAGAGAGGAGCTGCAGCCTTTGGAATGGGTGCACGTCGGAGCAGCCCGTGCAGGGCTGCCATGTGTGTGAGTTACCCCACGGACTCGCAGGGAGGACTGGTGTGGAGTTCACCCGTCCTGAGGAGGGACAGACGGCAGAAACTATTGGGAGCAGACTGACTGAGACCTCCACTGCCTGCCCCCCCGAACCGTTCAGGGGGGGGCAAGGTAAAAACCCCGGGATCAGGGCTCTGAGCCCGGGAAGAGGGGAGGTGTGGCGGGAAGGTGTTCTTAAAAAGGCTGGTTGGACTCTTCATTGACGTATTCCTCTGTGTTGTTTCGTTTTGGTTATGTTTTGGGTTTTTGTGGGTATGTTTTAGTTGATGTTGCATTAAATTATTTTCTGTTTTTTTTTCTTCCCCAAACCGAGTAGCCTGGTCTGTTTTGTCCTGAACCTTAAGCGGCAATTAAGCCCTCCCTGCCCTTGAGCAATTCTCAGCCTCTTCGGTACTTGAGGCTAATCGTGGTCTTTGTTCCCTGATGGGCCTAAACCACGACACTATAAGAATGGGAGATTCCACTTACCTTCTAATCAATCTGTTACAACACAACTGCTCTCATGGTCTACAGTTTTATTCATAAACAACTCTAATTTCCTTAGTTGCAATTTGCAACAACTGACTCTTGTTTTTTTTTACTGTGCAACTTGTAAAAGCATCTGGGTTTATTTTCTCTATAAATGCCTTAAGATGGCAGAAGACCACAGGTAGATCCCTCAGCCTTCTCCATACTAAATAAATTCAGTCTGTCATTACACACTGTCCCCCTAACCACTGTAGTGCTCTTTCACTGGACTCTGTCCAGCTTGCTGGCATCCTTCTTGTACTGGGCTGCCCTAAACTGGGAACAAGTTTTCAAATCTGATCTTGCCACTCATGAATATCCCTTCACTCAGCCTGCTGACAATGTTCTTGCTAACACTATCACTATGAGGTCTGCCTTTATCACTCCTATGATGCAGCACTGACTTCTGTTCAGCTTGCTGCCAAAGACCCCCCTGGTTCTCTTCCAGAGTTTAACTAGACAGACACTCAGCACTCCGCTTGTAATGATGCACAGGGTGGTTACTACCACATTCAGAACTTGACATTTGTCTTTGCACAGCATCTTGGGTGTTCCTGTTGGCCAATTCCTACAGACTGTTGAGGTCCATCTGAACAATAGCCCAGCCCTGCCCTCTAGCTTATCAACCATCCACACCAGTTTGATGTTATCTGCCAAGTTGCTGACAGCATCTGTCCTACCATCTGATCACCAAAGATGTTAAACAGTATGAGAGTCAGTAAGCTATTTTCAGGAAAATATCCCTTCTTGACTTCACTGTCAAGAAAATACTTTATCCATACACTTCTGGACTATTTTGTGAGCTCAAAGCCAGATGATGCAATATTGCAAAAAAATCAATTTAAGATGGACCTCAAGAGCTTCCTCAACTAACATATTCAAGAGAATTCATAGACTTGCTAACATGAATATTTCCCATGTCCTTTTTCATCAAGTCTTGCATTTAAAACATTAATATAAACAGTAATTTCAAGGAGATATACCCCTGAAAGGCTGCATGAAAATCCTAGAGACTGACTGTGACTTAGGATTAAGATCCTCCAACACAGTACAAAACCATCAACCAAATTAACTGTCTTGGCATTATGTTCTGCTCCTATTTTCTTCCTAACTCTGAAAAGCAACTATAGAACACAATCAAGGAAGTAACTTTGACTTGTACTTAAAGTTGCCAGTTTCTCCCTAAACAGGGAGTAAAAACTCATCCAATTCCGCTTATTCCCATTTTGGCTTTACTAGGTAGAGAACCCTAGAGCTATCAGCTTCTTTCTGCATCAGCATTAGAGAACTGCTATTGTGATCAAAGATCACTGATTTCACTGTATAGGTCTTCATTTGTATTTATTCTTTTGTAAAGGTGTTAGCACATCTACCATTGCTGTGTAGAGATTGTTTTGGTCCAAACAACTTTTTATGCTACAAGAATTTAAAGAAAATGCTAATGAGATCTTTATTTCACTTTAGCTTCTCTAATTGTGGGCATTCTTAGAAGCAGTAGCATAACTGACCAAACCCTTGTTTTGAACTTGCGTTACAGTATCATTAATTCAAGGTTTACTTTGCCAAAGCCTAACTTTGTCCAGGAATAAATGCTGAAAAAATACTGTCTTTACAATCGGCTTTGAAGAAAATGAGAAGTACAAAACAGAGGCATAAATCTGTAAAAATATCAAAACAAAAAATAAAACCCCCATCCCTCCCAAAACACAAATGGCAAAACAAAAGCCAACAAAAAACATACCACACCAAAAAAACCAAAGAAAACCAACAAACCAGATACTTTCTTGGGTACCCTGCATAGTAAGACAAAAAAACCATAACTAGTGTTATGTTTTCCTTAGAGACTAACACGAAACACTACACCCGAAAGGGAACAACTCAAGTCACAAGCAGGCATACATGTAAAAAATTAGAACTTTGCACAGCTCATACTTTTGTTACACATGATCTGACCACAAATGACAACTGCTGCTTAACAATACAGGTTTTTTTCCAGCTTTAGATCACGTCCCCTCAAACTCTCCTGAGCCCTGGGAATATCAGAAGTGACTGACTAAAGTTCTGCATTTGTGGCTACATTTTCACTGTACAAATGGCAACTCTAATCTTGCTAACTCCCCACTCCATTGTTCCCAGTATGACAGGGTGAAGTCTGTAACTAACAAAGCTGCACTGATGAAAGCTAGCGGTTAAAGTGAAATTGTCTGTGAAAGCTGTACTGCTACCAAAGCATGTGCACTGCAAGTACCACAAGGAGCTTTAGGGTAAACACATAGTATAAGCTTGCTGTGCTAGTCCACATTTAGTATAAGCTTCCTATACTATGAACACATTTCTAATTGGATGTATTTACTGATACCTGCCAGAAACCAGCACAAGTAAGAAATGCTGCCTGCCTGCCACTCTCCTCCACTCCAAGAAACAACTCTAGGTCTGTACACAAGAATTCCAAAATGTATACAAAGAATAAATGGTTGGATAGTGAGCAAAATGACTCAGCAAAGACAGAGAATCTGAAGGAAGAGTCTTTTAGTCAAACAACATACCACCTAAAATCTGTTCTACTTAGCCACCAAAAAAAAAAAAAGCCCGAAAAAAAATCAGAAACCAAAGTACCCCAAACCCACACAATACACTAAGACTTTTAAGCCCAAAGTAACTGAACAGCAATCGATCTGTTTATACTTCTAAAAACTCTTACATGAGAAAGTCACTCTAGCTATGGGTACTCTCACAGCGAGTTATGGTTGTACAAGTCAATAGAACAGGCCTACCAATGCACAAAACCTGCATGTTAAATAAGAAACCTAACATTTTCTTGTACCATATGTCAGTGAAGACACAAAGGATATTTTTAAAATCCTTTAGCTGTCTTTTAGCTTCATAAATACCATATGAGAACAGAAAAGTATGTGAAGACGAGCACATAGGAGTTAAGAGGGCTTTGGATAAAAACAAGACTTTACTTTCTAGGGCAATTACCGTCTGGAAAAAGCTTATTAAAGCAAGTTGCATCCTAATCTTCAAGATGGTTCAGAAAAGCTCCAAACTACCCTGAAAATCAACTACAATCCAAAAGGAACTGATATATTTGGAGGAAAACCACTTTCGCTGCTCAACAGTGATAAAATTAATTAGATTTGACTTACTGAGCTACATTTTTTACAATCAAGAGGGAAACTACCTGAAGAAATAGCACAGCTAACTTATGTGGCTGGAGTTACGCACCACAAATGGATCAAGAAGATTCGTTTTCTTTATTCATGCAGTTGGTGTCACCATCTTCACCAGTTCATAAATAAGGTAGCCAGAAAGACCAAATCAGCACTTTAGATTGATAGTTTTTCAAAAATGAATGTATTGCTTGCATTTCATTTGCACCAAGACAAAAAGAGTTTCAGGCAGAAAAGATCTGTAAGCACCACACAAGCCTTCTTTTCCCAAACCCATACACCCTGCTTTTTTAAAAACAAAAGAAAACACCCACCCAAACCACACTAGATCCAACAAAACAGTAATTTGCACAATATTGCTTAAAGTTGCAAGGTCAGTGACTCACCATGAGAATGCGAGGATATACCTCACAAGATACACCTGGAAGGAGTAAATTTAATGAATAGGGAAGAGATTGACCCTTGAACATTGTACTCTCTTACAGATGACTTCTAAAACCCTGTGAAGCTTTCAATACTAAGTTATGTAGAGAATGGAGCAAATAAAGAGGTTAAGCAATTTTGATCTTTCAATCAGGGTATCAGCTGGAGAGCTCAGGAAGATCTGACAGTCACAGAAACATGGAAAATCAGGGAAAAGCAAAAAATTGTAATTTTCCTATTTTACTTCTTAACATTTGTAACTCCCAGTCAGGTAGGGTTTATCCCCACAATAAATATATACCTGTCCAGGTAAGCCCATAAATGTTGATTTCTTCAAATACAAAGTTACCTTTCTTTATTCTAAAGTGCTGACGAAGTTGTGTTGTGCTGCTCCCTCAGTCATGAGAAAAGCTCTGACCAGTGCTACGTTTCTGTTAAGAGCTTTAGCTGCTGCTTGTAACTTTCTGAAAAGTAGTTGCTTCTACAGCAAGCTGAATTAAACTCCTCAAGAACCCCCTATAAAATCCCTTGGGAGTCCTCTTGATCAACAAAAGGGCTGGTTTTCATCCTGTCCTTCTTACCCTTTCCCCTCATCCACACCCTACCCACAATGTGACACAGCATTATCTAGCCTGAAAATCATCCAGTGGTAGCTTCATAAAGCCATTGGGATATCACATACAAGTCTCCTTAAGAATCAACATGGTCAGCTCTGTAAAGCATAAGCAATACTTCACAGTTGTGTTCTGAAGCCTGAGGATAGGATACTTGGACTCCAAAAACCAGGCCCAAATTAAAAACACATTCAAGGATAAAAAGCTATAAACAGACATTAAGACTATGATGAATTAGAATAACTGAGCTTTTATGAACTGGAAACTAAGAGATGCTGACTGTACTATTGTTTTCATCATGGTAAATTGTTAATTGTAGGATGCATCATGGCTGTAAACAGTAGACATTTTTAGCAGATTATCAACTAGAAAAGAAAATAGTAAGACAGGCAGTAACTAGCTGTGTTTCTTCACACTCCGTTTTAATGACTATAGCTATAACTGGAGAAGGCTTGAAAACTCCACTAAGAGTAGATAAATGAAGATGGTACTACATGCAATTTAAAATTCATTTCCACCTTGTGGAGTTTTGTTTTTTTTTTTAAGTCCAAACGTGCTACTTTTACAACAAAGGTGTTAAATACAAATTTATTGGCAATGCAGGGTGAGAAGGAGGAGACGCTGACAATATCCTTATGGATACCTGTAGGGAAACTCACATTTGGCAAAAAGCAGTTTAACATGTTTGCTTTACTGGGACAAGAAGGATAGCAGATAATCAACAGTAAATGCTTTCTGAACTATCTAATACTAGCCTAGCAGTACCCATCTGGAAAGTCTATTTACTGTGGAACTCAAGGGACTGGCTTTTGGGAGAGATTTTTGTAGTGAGAGAAGTATTCTTAAACAGGCTTGCCTTCCACCATGTCCATGATATTTATTTCCCCTCATAAAACACCAGACAACTCAAAACCATAATCGAGGACACAGTAACTCACTTTGCATGTATGTGGTCATCTCATACCCACAGCTGGTGTGGGTTATCCTCATCAGCAAAACATAGCATAACAAAGCCTAACAGTAGAAGCTCATTGATTCCCTTTAAGCAACTAGAAGGACAGTGCACTTCTTAGCTTTCATCATAAGAATTTACTATTCCTTTTCCTTCTCACAGCATTGTCTTAGATGTATTCCAGAAGATATTTTCTTACGCATTTTTAACACCTAGTGCCTATTATTTTTGGTAGTTTTTAATCTCTCTGAGAAATGTAATCCACAATTAAAAAGTTACTGTATAACCTGTAGGTTACCCTACAACTTATTCTTGTCATTCTTCCAATTCTCTGCTCCACCTTTTCTTAGAAGGAACAATTGAAAGAAGAGCATTTAAGAGCAGAATCTACTTGTAGAGTGGATAAACAGAAAGCCAGTAGTAGATAAGAAAGAACACTGAATGCTAAAGCACAGACTACAGGTGACCAAAGCCCTACTTCCAACATCTCTTCTTGTTTCAAACAATGTGCATAGCACATTCCAAAAGAGTTTTAACATTGACAGCAAATGTAATTATGTACTTGGGACCACTTATGTCATTCTCTGAAAGTATCAAGGACATTATTAGTTGACACTACTTTACAGTTCAATAAAATAAACTCCCCCAAAACAACCACAGAACTTTCAATGCTTTTGAGCAGACACCACCGCACAAATTGAGTGCCATTTTGATCTTTTCATCAAAACACTGCATGCGTGTGTTCTGTAATTTAATTATTTAGCACAACCAGTTCATGGTGCTTCTGTCAAAAAAACCCTGAACAACCAAGAACTAAGTTTGTTTAATCATGGCTGCACTGTCCACATCCTTCATTATTTCTTCAGGAAAGCTACACAGCATATATTTATATTCTGCAGAATGCAAACAAGTACTTATTTCTGTTGCTGAGGATATAATTTAGTATTACACACTGTGATATTTCCAACAGTAAAAGAGGTTAAGTATCTACTCCATATACATCAGAAAGAGAAATCATATGCTAAATTGTGAGAGAAATCTGATGTTTGTGTAACTAATATCCAAGTCCTTGGCTTTTGCTCCAGATCCTCTGCTGCCCTTTCCTGCCACTGCAACCAAGTACTTATTAGCAAGTAGCATACCATAGCCCAGCACAGGCAGATTTGTTGTGGAGAATCTGAAAATGTTTTATTTACAGCTAGATCTAATCTGGTGCTGTGGACCCCAAGGCCTGTTGGCAGTTGGCACACAATTCACACTCATTTCAGCCAGAAGAAACCCTGAACAGTCTATAAAAGCTGAGACAGTAAGAGAAGATCAGGAAATGCACTTTACAAGTGCACAGCCCCACACTGAACCACAAAGCTAGTGTAGACCTACCCACTGAGTTCGGAGATGAAGAGTGGAGATAAGCAACCCCTCTGAAGTGTTTACAGAATGAATGTTAGCTCCTCAGCACAGCTTCCCTTCCAGGGCTGCTCCTATTGTGCCACACTATTTCTGAACAATATGGATGTATCTGCTGCTGCTCCTGTGCCAGATGTACCTGTCCATAGCTTCAGTCTGCATTGCTCTGTATTATGGTGGTGCTCGTGTATGTACCAGTATGGCACAGCATATCTCCTCTGCTGCCTTGCTGTTTGTCTGGTGCCTCCTGGCAGCTCCACAGCCGCCACCACGACACAGACAGGCATCCATCCATCCACAGCACCAGGGAGAAGCACTGCACGGCCCCAGGAGAAATGGCCTGGCCCTGATGTTACTGAAAGGATTTCTTTCAGCCTTGTTTTTAAACAAGTCTAGGGGTACAGGAAGAAACTAGAGCCACCCTTCACTCCACCAAAATAACTATCGGTTCCTAAAGCCTCCCAGAATTTGGGTTGCCTTCAGACCTATTTATTCACTGAATATAAAATACCCAGAAACAATCTATACCCACAGGTGTGCATGTTAGGGTTTTATGCTTTTGGTGGTGGGTTTTGGCATTTTTTTTTTCACCACTCTTAATTCTAGTCCTTGAACCTGGGAAGCAGAGGATACCCAGAGCCCCTGATGTCCGAAAGGGACATATATTTTCAAATGTTTTAGAAATAGACACATTTAAAGAACTTTGTTCCAGCTATGCCTAAAATCCATCTTTAATTTGAATCCTAAATTGGGGTAAATTTTCAATACTGCTAGTTCATCTAAAAATTATGAGGTAAATGGCAGTAGTCCAAATACATACTTGAACTACTCATACAGTGTAATGATAGTAATTTAAAAAAAAAAAAACAGTCTGATGTTCATTACATTGCCCTACATCACACTTCGTTAAGTCTGTAATTCTTTGTGTGACTAAATATGCTTGCTAAACAAATACAGTCTTATTGTAGCATTTACATTAAGCATAGATCCTTAAGGAAAATATATTCTCTCTACTATGTCATTTAAGAATCTCTTTGCCACTTGTTTCACAAGTTTAAGTGATTCTATTACACTATTCAGGATTACTCCATTTTGTAGCTTCCCAGATATATTTAAAATAAATAGCAGCAGAAAGCTGTCATCTGAGTGACATTTGGGTGACGGAGATGACCTCAAAAATCTTTTGCTAGTGTAGGGAAGGAAATTGTAAAGGCCCTTCCTCTCTGTGCAACCAGCTAATATACTTAACCACCAGTTACCACTCCTTGACTTTGTGCCTAATAGGGGCTACAGATTAAATGTAAATGTTAGAATTTTAGTTTTTACCAGCTGGTAAAGACCTCCAACTCAAGAGTCAAATGCAAACAGCATGTTAGAAACTGCACGGCACAGCACTACTCCCTTCTCCAGCTGACAACATGCTGTCATGCCAAAAGGTGGAGAATCTGATCACCAATTTAGTAACTTGACTGCTGTGCTGACTTTTCCAAAAGATCCTATCCAACATATCTTTAAAAAAAAGTTAGTCTTGTACTTATTAATTATTTTTTTTTCAACTGATATGATTGACATTACACAATACTTACCTGCTTCTTCTTTAATAAATGACAAATCTTCTTCTGGGTACGGGATTGACGGTTGCAACACTGAACAATCTTCTGAGTTCTCTTCAGTATTAGGTGGTATATTATAAATAAATCTCTTTGCAGTTTGGTTTTTCCTTCTTGCTTTTCCAGGTTCTTGAACTGATTGTCCCTGTGCGCCCATGTCGTTCCATACGAAAACTTTTCCCTCACCTTGAGATTCATTTTCAGCCATTTCAGGTGAGCTGTCCTGGACCCAACTGCAGTCATTCATTTGGTAGCTTTCCATTTGGCCCTCATCAATAGAGTAACCATCGTTCTCAGTTTTTATGCTACTTGCCAAGTTGGTAAGGTTTCGCGTTGCCCAGAAGCTGGCAACTTTCTGATCCCTTGGAGACAAACCATCCCTACTAACAGATCTTCTGTTGTAATCCACTACAACGGTCTCTGGAGCTTCTGATTTTATACTTATGTTTAAGGCATCTTTAATGAAGTTGCGGCAGGATTGGACAACCTCCGTCATTTGAAGGTAGCTGGCTACCGACATCACTTCGATGGCATTTTGGCTCGTAAGCACGAGGTTACCAGAATATAAGAAGTCCAAGATGACAGAAAAACCTTGAACAGCAACAACATCTAAATAGGTAACAGTGGTTTGGTTACGGCTTTCTTTGTTTGTAAAGCAATACAGAGTCTTAAAGAAGCGGCTGCCTGCAACCAGGATGTTCTTGTGAGCTCTGAAGACCCTCCCGCTCACCACAATATTAACATCACAAAGAATGCCTTTCTTCCTCTGCTCGTTGAGCTCTTGCAGGAGCTGATAGCAGTAAGAGTTCTCATTTGGCCTGCTGTTAAAATCACAGTATCCTTCATTATTCAGTTCTGATGGTAACTCTGACTCCTGCAATTAAAAAAAAAACACAACCATAATTAGCTCCTAATGAATACTCTCCTTAGTCTTCCAACATTATAATAAGGATATGAGAATAAACTTAAGTTCACAATGTTACTCAAACTATTATTTTTTATTTATGTTCCTGGTCATAAAAGCAGACAGAAATATATAATTTAAAAAGTATTTCTGAAAACTATGAATCACAACCTCATTCAGCACCCTCCGCCCCCAAATTTAAAACAAAAACAAAACTAGCAGAACTGCCTTGAAGGCAAAGGAAGTGAAATTTTAGCCAAAAGTAATGAAATATTTAGTTGAGTGTGAAGTACTTGTTTTCCCTAACTCGCATACATTCAAGATGTAAGAGTCTCCTTCGAAAGATTTAAGTAGAGGGTTCTCATATCCAACCCCCTGTTCTTCCCTAGAATTCTCAACTAAAACAGATTAAGTGGAACCTTGACAACCAATTCAACACTTTCTCACGCAGAGAGATGAATGTATAAAGATTAGGTCTCTATCTCCCAATCTAACTGCCTTGTATGTTTTAAAGAAATCATATTAAGGAAGTAGTTATAATAACAGATACATTTCTTATGCAGTTCTACAAAATAAGCATTTCTTCTTTATTTTCTAATTACAGCAGGTTTAGGATTAAATAGCTGTATTATATGACAAGCAGACAGAATACTGCAGGTGACCAAAACTGAAGCTTCCATTATGTTATTGAGTGCATAACCGGCTGGCTAGATGAGGGAGATCAGCAAATGTCATCTACCTTGACTTCAGCAAGGCTTTGGACACTTGTCTCCCACTCTCTCGGTTCTGGGGCCAGTCTTGTTCAACATCTTCATCAGCAACCTGGATGAGGGGACAGAGTGTACCCTCAGCAAGTGCCCTGATGACATCAAACTGGGAGGACTGGCTGATTCCCCAGAAGGCTGTGCTGCCATTCAGTGGGATCTCAGCTGGTTTGAGAGTTGGGCAGAGAGGAAACTCATGAGGTTCAACAAGGACAAATGCAGAGTCCTGCATCTGGGAAGGAACAACCCCACACACCAGTACAGGCTGGGGGTCGAACTGCTTAAGAGCAGCTCTGCAGAGAGAGACCTGGGAGTCCTGATTGATAAGAAACTGAACATGAGCCAGCAATGTGCCCTCGTGGCCAAGAAGGCCAATGGCATCCTGGGATGCATCAAGAAGAGTGTGGCCAGCAGGTCAAGGGAGGTTCTTCTCCCCCTCTACTCTGTCCTGCTGGGGCTTCATCTGGAGTCCTGTGTCCAGTTCCGGGCTCCTCAGCTCAAGAGGAAGTGCTGGAGAGAGTCCAGTGCAGGGCCATCAAGATGATCAGGTGTATGGAACATCTTTCCTATGAGGAAAGGCTGCGGGAACTGGGGCTGTTTAGTCTGGAGGAGACTGAGGGGAGATCTTATTAACATTTACAAATATCTAAAGGGTGGGTATCAGGAGGTTGGGACATCCCTTTTTTCTATAGTAGACAGTAACAGGACAAGGGGTAATGGGATGAAGCTGGAACTCAAAAAGTTCCACTTAAACATATGAAAAAACTATTTCAATGTTCAGGTGAGGGAGCAGTGGCACAGGCTGCCCAGGGGGGTTGTGGAGTCTCCTTCCTTGGAGGTCTTCAAAACCCTCCTGGACATGTTCCTATGCGACCTGATCCAGGCGACCCTGCTTCTGCGGGGCGTTGGACGAGATGATCTCCAAAGGTCTCTTCCAACCCTACCATTCTATGATTCTATGGTTAAGATTTTTTTGAAGCAAGGTTCATTGAAACTTTCCAGTAGCAAGACCTTTAACTGGTACATATTTACTATGCAGACATTAGTCTCTTTACAATCTTTTCAAGACATGATCTCCAATGTGGCTGCAAAAACTTTGCTAAAAGTATTAACAGACAATCCAGCACCAATAAATTAGTTGTTACTAAAGATTAGTTGAGACAATTAGAGGCTGGTTAGTAACAACAGATCCAAAATGGATTTTGGAGCATTTAGAAAACTTAGAACTGATGTTTAGACAATGATGATTCAGAGCTGCAACAATGATTCTCCTAGCAGCAGCCAGGAGAAAACAGACTGGCATATTTGAGAGCACACGTATGTTGATTGAGACATGCTGCCATCAACAGTAGTGATGATGACAGTCTCCTGTATACTGGATCTCTCTCTTCTTTCCTAGCAAATAAGAATAGTTCAAAACTGGCTGGCTCCAACATGGTTTAGGATGAGAGAAGATCAGATTTTGCAAATGATATCATCATTATCTAATTTCCTACAAGAACTCACAGATTTGGGGGCTAGAGGTATTACTAAAGCTCAATGTTACAGGTCAAAATCAGCATTAACAAAGTAATGTTAATGCTGTTGTGAGCCTATAATTTACACTGGGCAGAAAAAGTACTACCCTTACTTTGGAACTATGGCAGAAACCACCTATATATTTTAAAAAAAGTCCATTTCCACCACACAGGAATTAGTGCATTCATTCAGCACTTACCTCAAGTTACAATCCCAGTGTGGAACACTGAGATGACAACTGAGGCTCTAACTACATCCTCTAAAATGGTAAATGATGCCCAGCATAATCTAAATATAAACTGTACCATTTCAGCATCTCCTGCAGAGAAATTTCAGCTTGCTGTCATATTTAACTTGCTTCTAAATTTCTACCTTTCTCGGAAAAACACTTCAGTGAAAAGGCAAAAATGAAGCAATTAGGCTTTTATGTGAAAACAATCAACCGATCATTGTCCAACCTTGGCTTAATTTACCTGCACACTCTGTCATAACTCAGACACTCCCTCAGAGCTCTGAAACAGAAAATATGTCCCAAATGTGTGACAGCCAAGTCTACTACTCTTTAAGTTCTCAGCAGATTTTAGATTTGGACTAGCTTCCTGTCACTCCAGCAACAGAGTTTCAAAACACCAATTACTGACTGTGGATCAGATCAAGATGAAAATTATCATACCCTACAGCATTGTCACTCTAGTCAAAGTCAATCATCAGTGACTTTCACCTCACACAGTAAATGTTAGGTAGCTACGGTGATAGCTGACAAATTCATACTCTGAGAACATGTTATCAACGTTACATAAAATTTTAAAATAATGTGCAGAGGTTCTTTCCTGCTTACAAACATCTGATTTAAGAATGGAGACAGAATACATTTTAACCGAGGAGGTGCACGCAGCCAATCAAGCAAACAAACAAACAAACAAAAGAGATAACTTGAGATTTGCAAACTATTTTTTGTTTTCCTAAGACAATGAGAAGACCCTGCAGCAAAGGGAGCTGCAGGTCACAAATGTGCTGATGTCTTCCTTATGAGGAGGCTAGAAGGCAGAGTGAAAATACAAGACATTACACAACTCATTTGAAGACTATCGCTGTATATGCTGGGGGAAAGAGATGGGTGTTACAGCTTTACACAGTTCAATAGGAGGTAGAGTGCAGAAAATAATTACAGAAAAATTTAAAACGTGTATTTTCAACCTTATGTTACGTATGTTGTGCATATGACACATTATCATACAGGTACTGGATTTTTTTTAAATGAGAATCACAAACTAATATTTGCTTAGATCTCAACTGTATTTTCAAAATACTAACCAAATATTCCCATCATGTAAGTTCTCAACACCAAACCACCTTATCCTTTAGTAAAAACTGATAAGAAATCTCATAAAATCAGGGCTATTTGAGTTTTCTTTGTGGAATCTACAGCATTATAAGCTTAAAAAGCTGCTCTCTGTAGGTGAGATCAAGAAGTTGTCTAACAGAACAGAGTCTGCTGAAGGAAACTAATCTGGTGCTCACTTTGAATTAGACTCATCTAAATGTACACAAAGATAAACGTACATATGTTTCATATGTACAATTCACTAATTAAACTTGCCTAAAATCTAATAAATTAGAGCAGAAGTGGATGATCAGAAACTGCTACTAGAAACTTGCTTTTTCTCCTGCTGTGCCATCAGCATAGTCTGTCTCCTGGGAGCAACAACAGTGAGGGGAGGAAGAAGAAAAAAAACCTAACCAAAACCCCAAACCAATGTAACCATAAATTCCATCCGAGTTGCATGTATATGAAAAGTAGTTATGCCACATTTTTGTAATCCCTTCCCTACTACCACAGCTTACTCTAGAGCAGTTCCACCTACAGTTCCCCCTACAGCAGTTCCCTCACAAATTAATTATTATTCTGAAAATGGATCCTCTAACCAAAGTAAGCTATCAGGAACTTCTGAAGCATATGCAGCTACAGAGGAAAATTATCTCAAAGTATGGTCCCTATCAGCTGCACACATGATGCTCCGCTGCTGTTTTACATGCCACAGCACTGCTCATAGAAAAACTCAGTCAATTCATACTGTTCCATTAAGTGCCTAACATCCAATGGATTAGTTCGAGGTCTGGTAAAAACACTACATAAAAGGGCAGTAATTGATACTCTTTACTCTGAAGGCCTGACTTCCTCCTCAACTTTTTCTTGGTCTGCAAAGAGGAATTCAAGAAGTTAACTTAGACTACTGTAATGTAACTCTTACATCTGAAGCACAATTTCTATTCATCACTGCTCACATAAAGCAAACAATTACAGTGCACATGAAAAAAAAAATAATACATCAAACATCTTCCTCCTTTTGGAGGGCTTCTGCTTTAAACCAACGTGCCTGCTAGCCTGGAGAAAGCTTTCCTGGCAGCATTTCCAAAGCTCAGCTTCAAATTATGCCCAGAGAGAAAATGTTTTAAGAAGGTGGTTTGAGTGGAGGAACCCCTTACCAGGCAAGAAAGGTGCATCTTATGCATCTAAATTCATCACAGAATTATTTTTTCTATGTGACAGTTTTCCAGTAAGTGTCTTATTTCTTAAGGTTTTTGCAACAACACTGTCCATTTATTAAGAAAACAAAGTTAGTTTCAAGATAATTGTATCCTTCCTTAAGCTTTAATATGAAGATGGATTATTTTGAAAACTAGAATAGTCAAGCACCGATTGACAGCTCAATATCCCTGAATTACAGCAGCTGCAACCACTTGTGATGTATTTTGGCATTCCAAATTAAATGTATCCCAAAAATAAACTGAAATCATCACTTCGTAAGTGTAACATCCAACAGACATACAGAAATTTCCACTGCTTTACTGTCTCAACACCTACAATTTCCTTCTTGCACTTGAACAGTGGCTCTGTGCCATGTTTATTAGCAGCTACTAAACATGCCCTGCAGTTGAAGCTTGTCAAGTCAAGAATACACGTGTGTTGTGTCTTAAGACAAAAGGCTAAAAGATCCCTCCTAAGCTCCATTAAATCTATATGTCTTTGCTGCCTCATTCTATATATGTTGGAAATATGGTCAGAGTACAAATTTCTGTTTCAAGTACCTGGTATCACGGCATTAAGGAAAAATGTGGCTATTGTTTTGGTATTAAGTATATGTATAAAGAGAAATTAAAGTGCATTTAAAAGTGTGAAAGGATATGGAAATTAAACAAAGCAGAAAGAAAACAAGGGATTCTTAGTCAGATGTTTGATAAAGTTAGCAAAACCCAGAAGTACACTGCAAAGAAAATTATACTGACTCTCACAAAACTGCAATTCCCTTCCCTTATATGAAGTTTTTAATTGAAATCTAACTGCACAGGATGCATCCAGCACTGTTTTCTACTTGAAAACACTGATCTAGCAGATTATTTTGTCCAAACAAAAGAACCACTGACACATCTCACCTATCCTATTGTTTCATTTATTATTACTGTTACTACAAATATTTTTTCTTAAACTATCAGTAGTATAAAAGTAGATATTAACTTTTAGAAAGATTCCTTTGACTATGAAAGGTCAATCTTCAAATAAATACTTACATTAACTTTTAGGCTGCTACGACAAACAAATCAATACCCTTCCACCTTCCAACAAATCAATACCCTTCCACCTTCCCAATATTTCTTAGTCTTACAGACAGATTGGGGATACAGACAACAAAGGAAAAAATAGTAGGCTTAGTTGGAAAACCTGCTAGGAATATATTTTATTCACACATGACTTACAAGAAAACTTCCAAGTGTGGCACAAATTACCAACATGTAGTGACACAGGCAGCTACAGTGACAGGACATATCTCTCCAGGTTAATCATTCACAGCTCAGAAGTTAAAAGTAGGCAACAAGATGCTAAGGAATATACTGCAACATTAAACAAAAGGAACATTTTCAAAGATATAAAGAGGTAAGAAAAAAAGTTTCTAAGTCAGAAATAAGTTATTTTAAACAAGTTTGGCTAAATACTGTGGAGTGAATAGCAAGCCTCAGATTGGAAGAAAATGATACTGAAATGTCTGTAACAGTAGCTACCTCAGACATACTGAAAAAGCAATATTACTCATTTTGAAAGTAAATGTTGCATTTTATATAAAAAATGCCATTTTGAATAACTGATATTGAGGAAATTTCCTTTCAACCCTGCAGCAGTTTAACAGAAAACCTGCATTTCTTTTCCAACTAGCTCCAGGAAAATCTACATTCACCTAACATTTTATCTGTCATCCTGATATCCTGCCCGAACATTAGAATAGTAGCTCTTGTCCAAGGTACCCTGACCTCCTTAAAGCACTGAAATAAACTCATTCTAACTATTGCACTACAACTCGAATTCCAGACACATCTATACCACCAATGTGGATATTTTACGTAAAAATGAGCTCTAAACCGTAAAAAACAGAGTGACTGGGGATTAATTTCAACTATCAGCTCAAGTTCAGCCTAACAGTTCAAGTACTAGCCTAAACTGAAGCACATTAGCTTGTGCCTGCTGGCAAATTTAACGACAGCTAGACAATCCGAGTGAACTTCTGCAGAGCAGATATCCTTTAGAGGAAAGGCTGCAGAAGGCTGGTGATTCAAGATGAGTATTCTCTAGGAGCTTTTCATCCACATACGTTCTAGAGTCAGTCCCACCTTATTCACAAGAACAGCCAAAAAAACACAGTAATTCTAAGTTCAGCAGGGAGCTTGAAGCATTTCGCTACCCCTAATGCATTAGAGGAAAGTTGGCATATTAACATGGCTTTCAGGAAACCACATGTTTATCTCAAACATACGCCAAGCAATTACAGACCTCTTGCTGAGGAACCCACTCTAAAGCAACACAATCGGGAAGTAGATATAAGTGAGGTATAGACTACACAGAGTTACTCGATTAGTGTACGGAGACTGCACCGTTAAGAGCAGCAGACCAATTACAATCTCATGGAGGCGCACAGTTTCACACGCAGTCGTTGGCCGGACACTACCCTCCCCTCTCTGGTACCGCAGGAGGAAGTTGTAACGAGTGTTTTTAAATCAGTGCTGCAACACTGGTGTTAGTACGCAACTTCTTCCCACATTGCCGGCTAGTCTTCGGGGGATGACAAACTAATGAAAATGGCCCTCGCTACCTCCGAGCGGCTAACGTTAACCCGGTACTACCAGAAGCGATAGCTGGTACAGAAGAGCCGCGCTGGCATCGCCGCGCTGCCCGAATCCAGCGGGAGTCATCTCGAATGGAAACGCGGGCTCGCCTCCCGCTCCGGCGTACGAAAGCGGCGCGGCGTGCACAGCCCGCGGGCAACAACAAACACAGGAAGACATTTAAAGAACTTCACACACGTGGGCATAAAAAACAATGCCGACCCACGGGAAGGACGCGGCCGGCCTCTTCCCCGCGCCGGACCCTGCCGAGGCCGATCCCCCTGCCGACACCCGCCCCAGCCCGGGCGCCGCCCCGCCGCCTCCACTACCTGCTCGGCGCTGACGGGCTCGTTGAGGCGATGCTCGGCGGAGAGGTGGTGCCGCAGGAGCAGGGTTCGTTTGTAGTTGCGGGTGCCCTTGCAGAGCTCGTCGTGCCCCCCGGGCAGGGCCCCGCCGGCCATGATCAGTTCGGGAGGAGCGGCGGCGGCGGCCGCGGCGGTGCACCAGGCGCAGGACATGAGGCCGGTCTCCTGGCAGTAGTAGAGCCATGGGAACTCCTTGAGCCAGGAGCCCTGGAAGGAGATGTGCAGCTTCTGCAGCAAGGACTTGGGCCTGGCTAGCGGGAAGTGCTTGATGCTTTCCCCCTCCCCCGCGCCCACGCTGCTGCCCTCCGCCTCGTCCCCGCCGTCGCCCCCCGACCGCCTGCTGCTGCTGCAGCTGCCGCCCTCGGCGCCGCTGCCGTCGCCCAAGCTGCCCGCTTCGCCGTCTTCCTCGTCGTCGCTGCTGTCACTCAGGGAGCCCCCGTCCTGGACCAGTTCCTTCCCCTCCAGCAGGCCCTCCGTCTCCAGGCCCTCCGCGCCCTCCAGCTCCATCTCCTCGTCCGCCCCCCGCCCATTGAAGTGCTTCCGCGGCCAGGCCGAGGCTTCGCAGCCATTGTTGGCCGCGGAGGGGGCGGCGAGGAGCCCCCCCCCGCCGCCCCGGAAGGCCAGTGTCCGGCGGTTTCTCTCGGCGAACATGGGGCCAGCGGCGGGGGGCGAGACGGCGTCCTGAGGCAGCAGCAGCTCCTTCTCGGCGGTGGCGGCGTCCAGCTCCTCGGCCTCCAGTCCCTCCAGCTCCGCTTCCTCGTCCGCCCCGCGCCCATTCGGCGGCTCGGGGTCCTGCCGGTCCCAGGCTTCTGCCGCGCCGCCGCCGGCCCCACCGCCGGCCGCCGCCGCCGCCGCGGTGACCAGGCCGCCGCCGCGGAACGCGAGCGTCCGCCGGTTCATCTCCGCGAACATGGCGCGCGCGCGCCCCTCGCCCGCCGCCGCGCGCCCCTGGCCCGCCGCTCCCCGCCCGGCCGAGGGCTCTGCCCGCGGGAACGGGGACAGGAGGCGCCGGCTGCCGTGCGGGAAGGGCGGGGGCGGCGGCCGAGAGAAACGCAGTCCGGCCACTCCGCTCCACCCCCCCGCCCCGGCTCCGGCCTAGATCGCTGCCGCAGGCTCCCCCACAATGGATCCCGCTCGGCGGCGCTTCCGTCCCAACAGGCCCCGGATCAGGTCGAATGGCAAATGAACAACGGACTGCTCCCACAATGCACCGGGAGAGCCACCGCAGGGGAGGGGGAGCGCGAGCGGGGGGCGGGCAGGCGGGGGGCCGGCGGGGCGGGCGCGACAGCTGGGGCGCGTCACGCGCCCCTGCGCCGCCCGCCCGCCCCGCCGCGCCGCGCGCGCGCCCCGCCCCGCCCCGCTCGCCCGACAGCGGGGGAGGAGGGGGCGACCCCCTCCCTCCTCTCCCTTTCACCCTATCCCCGCATTCGCGCGGGCCTCGAGGGATGAGCGACGGCCGCGGGGCGGGGGCGGCGGCGCGGCCGCGCCTCGCGGGGCCGGCCGCCGTGAAGTCCGCGCGGCGGCGGGCGGCGCGCGGTGGTACCGTTAGGCGCGGCGCAGCGCAGGCGCGGGCTGCCGGGCGGCGCGTGCCGCGTGCGCGCTGCCCGCACGTGCCGGCTGGGCGGGTGCCGCCGTGGGGCGAAGGCTCGAGGCGCGGCGGCGGCGTTGCCGTCGTTCGGCCCCGCACGGAGAGCGGTACGGCACCCCGCGCGCCCGCCTCGGCGTGCGGAGCGCAAGAAACACCGTAACCTTGTACTTTGAGATGGAAAACGCTTTAGTACTGGGAGAACCAAAAGGGAAACTGGACCAAATGGTGCCCAGGCGCTGCTCCGCTGCCGACGGGTAGACCGATGGGAAGACAATACCTGCAAAAACAATGACTTTCCCTAAAGCTTATTGTCTGCCCTGCTGCCTTGCTGACGTTAAAGGCACAGAATATCCCTTTCCTTGGTTAGAGTCCCCTGCCCAGCTGGTTTACCTCCCAGCCTCTCTGGCACCCCTAGTCTGGAGGAACAGAGAAAAGAATGGCCTCGGTGCTGTGCAAGCACTGTTAAGCCATCACAAAACCCAGTCCCAAACAGGCTGCTGTGAAGAAAATGAACTCCATCCCACTCAGACCCAGTACAGCAGAGAACAAAGTATCATCGAGGGAGGGATGTGCAGTCTTCCAGATGAAAGTGGGCAGGGTTGTCAATGTCATGTAATGCAGATGCATATATTCAATGGTAAAAAGAAATACGTCCCTCTGTGTCTTGGCCCAGAAACATGCAGGGATCTGGGAGAGCTGACTTTAACTCAAGCTTTGACAAGACTTTGCAAGAATACTATAAAGGCTATAAATACTACTGTAAACAAGAATACTTTCATCCTTCCAAAGAGACACTTGAGAAAATAGGACATTTGGTGGAAACTTATATTCTGAAAAGATTAGAAAAATGTTTGTTGGGTTGTAGCAGGGAGAGGAGGGAAGAGCTGGTCATGGAAAAACAGAGAAACTGTAAAAGGCAGTATCAGATTTCCAGGAGAGGAGGAAAGGTGGTCTAAATTTAGGCAAGGGAGCACAGTAGTGATGGGAGACAAATTTGGAATTTGCTGTGCCCTACTGGGGCACAGGGTGGAGATAGCGATTCAGATCTGGGTCCATTGGAGCAAAGGGTTCCCATGATACAGCCTCTGCAAAATAGAAACTTGACCCGTATTTCACATCGGTTTAGGTTTTACAATGTATCAATGTGTCTGCATTCCTGTCGCTCTTGATCCTTGCCTGTCAGTGCTTGTCAGCTGACTGGCGCCTCAGCACTTAGCAGCGTTAGAATTTCTTGCCTGTTTGATATCGTTTTTAAATAAATGTGTTGCGGATTGTTTCTCACTCTGTTTAAACTAGAGCAGGTTGTCGTGAGCGTGTACAGAAAGTTCACAGTAAGAATCCCTGCTGGGATTCATACTTAAGGAGCAGGCTGCCTGCACCCAGGACTGATATGTTTAAAGCATACCCAGTAGACATCCAGGTGGGGTAAGATCCATGGGAGAAACAGTAGGGTAATGAGCTATAAAGTTCCTGTTCTCAAGTGCAAAGAAGCGTTCTTCAGTTGCAGCTGGTAACCTAGAGTGCTAATGAATTGATGCAGAATCATGAAATAATTTCGATTGGGGGAAGCCTCCAGAGTTCACTGAGTTCTGAGCAGGGCCAGCCTCAAAATCACGGTAGGTTTCTGAGGGACACCTCAGATTCTCTTGGACTGTTTGCTGAGAAGACCTTTGGTAAATACCTCCTCCTGAATCCCCTCGATAAGCTTTTGCTTTGTCAGCTGGCTACAAGGGATTCCACTGCTGTGCAGCACATTCAAGAAAGGGAGTATAACGGAATCGTTGTGGCTAATTTAATTGGTCTGCAATGGCTCTGTCACACCAGAATTGAGGTTGTATTGGTCTATTTGCTAGTTCCATTTTACTATCTTCATAGACATGTCTCCCCAGATGACTTTTGCTTAACCCTGTTTGTCATTGAGTGGTTTGCAAAAATTTTCAAACCACTTGATCTTCACTGCAGAAGTTCTTGTTTTCAGGCTGCTTTGTTGCAAATGAGGTTTTATGTTATATTCATAATGGGACTAAATATTTCAAAAAACTTCCTGAGATCCTGTACCAAAAGTGCATTTATTTTTTAGAAAAGTTTATTTGCTGTTCCTTTGTCAGCTGTTTTCACTTCCCCTCTCAAGCCCACATGCTACTAAGGCTCATAGTTGAAAAATAGTCATTGATAAATGCCTCATGGTAGTTAGTTAACATACCTTTTCCACCACCGTCTCTTGAATCACTAGTGTTATTGCTGAAGTTCATATATTTGAGCAACAGCTAGAATCTCTCTCCTTTTCTGTACTTTGATGGGACAGTTTAGAAATGAAATCTTTAGTGGTTACCCATCCTGTAGATAGCAGGAACTGTTTTATTCAGGCTGAAATCTCGTTCTTCAGATACAACCTGCAGCTTCCTTAATTCTCTGATACTCCTTTGATTCTTTCCGCCTCTTCAGTTTTACAGAAAGACATAAAAATCTTATTGGGGAACAATCTTAAACTGATTTGGCTTCCTGCTAATGAAAGCTAGTGCCTCACACTGGGGAGAGGAACTAATAATCGATACATCATGATACATGTACTGCTGCAACATGGTGTTTTACTCCAAATCTAGAATAACTGAAATATAAACTGTGCAGTTGCCAGTCACCAGTAGTACTTTGTGTGGAGGACACACCCTAGGAAGGCATCACTTGTCACTTACTTTGAATTGTTTAATTAAAAATAATTATGCATAATGCTGTGAAAGGGAGTGAACATGGCATAAAATCCTGTTTGTCACTCCACCTGTATATGTATCTGGAGGGAATGGTTTGTAGAACTCCTTTTTCTGTGAGTGTCACCACTTCTCAATTCCATATTTAATGCTACTTAGAGTCCATTCTAACAAAACATTTGTTTGTGTAGTCTGCTGAATTAGGGTTTCATTGAACAAAATGCTGGCTCCTACACAAAGAATAGGATCTTCTGCTTTTAGATGATAAAGCCTGTTGTGCAATATTCTGAGGATTCAATTCTCGTATCATACCTGAGGTAGGGTATCCTGTTGATTAGGGGTAGTATATTATCAATAGGGAAAGTGGGCTTGTTACACACATCCGGTATCTCATTTTGTTGCAGCTGAGTCTGATCTGACTCTTACAAAAGTGAGTGAGAAATAGACCTTACCATGAAAGACATCCTACAATTCCAGTGCATACCAGTCAGCATTTTCAGCAAAGCACGACTGATGCTAACAGCGCATTATATCTGGAAATATTTGTGTCCATAAATTCCTACTGTGATCAACATTTTCATGATGAGGCTGACTCTTCCTAGATAGCTTTTGAAACGGATGGGTGGTTGTCCTGTCCCTATTGCACATCTCTGCAATGGATGCTCATACAGTAAGGAAGATTTGAATTTTTTTTCAAAGGGTTTCACTCGATGTGGTTTTTGTTTTATGGGAAATATATATTCCCAGGCATATGAAAGTTTCAGTTAAAATACTTCTGCATATTAAAGGATTTTGGAAGCTAGAAGTTCACTTGTAGGAGAGGAGGCTCTTTTGACCCTCGATGGAAAGCATTACTCTGTACAAATGGATGATCTGCTGTGAAGATCACAAAGCAGAGGGATTGTGTTGGACTCAGAGCTTTATTACTGAGGCAGGATCAAGCACACGCTTGTTCTGATGTACCAAAAGTGGAAAAAGATCATAGATGAAAATAAATAGTATAAGTTGTCACTTTGTAATATGAATTGTGCTGCTCCACAGAACAAGTGCCAGGAAGAGAATACAATGATCGAAGCTCACGAGGAAAGGCTCAGAGACCTTGATGCCATCTCTAGGGGAGGTTATGCTTATGCTGCATGCTCAGGTGCTGTTGAAGTGGACATACTGATGTAGATTTAGTGGCATGAATTCAGCCTAGGAAGTGCTGAGTGCCTTGGGAAGGCTTGTGTGGTGAGATTTCATTGCTGTCCAGCCTGGCACAGGCACATCTGTTTATGTCGCAATCCTTGCTCCTGGATAACAATTAGACTTTTGAAAGTGTAATTCCCAATAATAGAAACTCACCCATCTGTAAAGTGTCAGCAGAACGTTTGGACTGCAGTCAGTAGCTGTTTCTGTAGTAAATTGAATTAAAGTTGAGTTTTTGCAGTTATACCTCTTGGAGTACCTTGTAAGTGGTATTTGAAAGATAAATGCCAACCTTTTTCAGGTCAATTACTTAATTTTGCACAATCACACCTTGTGACCTTAGATAGGTTAGGAAGGTATTATGAATTAACACCATCTATCATCTGGAAACTATTCTCTTCATGCTCTTTGCACATGGAGAGTGTTTGATAGTGTGCCTTAACCTAGCCCATACTGAGTATGTGATAATGTGCTTTAACCTAGCCCGCTGTGGAAGAATTTTCAGCATCATTGCATTATCTTTGTATTTGCTGCAGAATAAAATACACGTGGAGAGGTGTAAGGTGCTACAGCTTGTGCACACTTGTAAAGCTATGGACAGACATGGTGTTCCAGATCTAACTCTGCCATCTGAAGATTTTGCCAGTTTGCACCTACACACTACCTCTTTGACACAGCAGTTGCTTCTGCTGTAGCTCTTCTGTTAAATGAGTTTGTTTAAGAGCACTTTCATTTGCTTCAGGCAAAGTGAGCAGGTTGGTTTTAAACCCTCTTGGTTGACTAATCCATCTGACTTGTTGGAATCAGACAAGGGAGCACTCACTTAATTCCTTCTGCCAACAGAGCTGCGGGGGTGGAAGCTCTCAGCAGAGGAGTGGTAAGAAAAAACTAGAAGAACAATAATGTCACCAGCTGGCACACCTGTCTGGGAGCTGAGTTCCAGCACATGACTTAGTCCTGGGTGTGCTGTGGGTATTACAGCTCTTTCAAACATGTCTGTGCCTTTTCTGTTAGACATTCCTGGCTTAATTATCTTTTATACCAAGTACTTTTGTATACTTTGGCAATACAAAACAATTTGAAAGCATCCACATGTGTTAAAGCCGTCTTATTTATCAAAACAATGTGAACAGGTCTAACAGGTGAGTATCAATTACTAGTCTTACAGAATTAAGTTAATAATTTTCTTGTCTAGAAGCTGAGCTATTTCATTAAAGGATGCCAGATGCACTGGGAGCCCTGGATGTGGGGTAGCACTGCTGCTCCTCAGCCAAGGGATGGTCTGTTTCAGGGCTGTATCACACTGTTTTTGTGCTAGAGGGAAGTTCACATCATGCAGTGGGCTCCAGCCGTCATTCCTGGTTTGCATATTTTCTCATGGTCACCGTATGTGTGACTCCCATCGCTCTTAAACCTAAAGGGTTACAGTTGCACACAGGCCTCTGAGAAATGTTTTGCCTACCTGGGTGTGAACAGATGTTGTCACCTTCTTTCCAGATATGTCCTTACTAGTGTAGAGTCTTATGCTCTGGGTGTACCATCACCTGACATGAAAGGCTCCTTTTATGGACACCACTACTATCTTTATCAAACTGTTTCTGTGTGGCAAATTCATTGCAGTCTGTGTTCAACTTTCTATTTTTCAGCTATTTTCCTAATCTCTTTAGCTTGTATTTTCTTCTGTTTTCGGGTTGGATCTTCTGGACATCCTTACCAAGAGACTGTGCTTTATCCACTGCTGTTCTTGTACTTTGCATAGTTGATTTTTTGTTGTAGTTTGTTTGTTTTTTCTACACATGGACAGCACTGCTATTTGTTTTAGTCAGTCACCTGCAGCCTAAATGAAAAATGGGTTTTTTTCCTAGCAAAGTACTTGAGCATTTGTTTACCTCTAGGTAAGTCTGTTTTTGTGGGCTTCCATGAAGAAAGGACATAGGGTTTTACTAAAGAATTTATTTTTTTTTTCTGACATAGGACTGGAAGAGCTGACTGAAGTGTGCTGCAGGAGGTAAAATTCTGCTCACTCCTTGGGGCCAAGTGCTCAGGCGATGAAGGGATTTTTTTTTTTCTGTATTTCTATGGCTACAGCTATGGCCAGTTTAGTCTTGGCAAATGCAATGCACTTCTTAGTTCCAGCACTCTTTTAAAGTAATTTAGCCTCATGTACGTAACATTTGTTAGTCTTTATCATCCTTTTGTCTGTCTTTAGGTTTGGGCAGCTACTCTGAATGGAGCTCAGCTCTGAAAGCCACTGGATTTCAACATTTACTTGACTGAAAAAAGTAATACATTCTTGTTATTTCATGTATTTTGTTTCTTTGAAGGTTCTCTCTAGTAGTCCTGTATTTTTCAGTCTGCAGCTAAGGACTGATGTGCTTTATCAGGGAGTGAACAAGCTGTGAAAGATACACTCTGTTCAGGAAGGGAATGAAGCTTCTCTTCTGGGTATTTGAAAGCCTGCACTTTCCCCATGACTTTGATCAGTGCCTGTTCAGTCAGGTTACAGCCTACTCCCAGTGGCTGACTTCAGAATCCAATTTAACCCTCTCTTTTTAGCCTGCTTTCTATCTCTTGTTTTTCTAGATGATCTTATACATTTGCCTTATTTCTAAGTCTGCCACTGGGCTGATGGTACTCTGTTTGTCTAAAGCTACCAAAGTTAATAGAAAGCATCTGTCTCCATTAAACCTTCCTCATAGTAATTACCAAGCAGATATTACAGTTATCATGAACTGCAGATTTCAACTGAGCGGAGTTAGTCCATGCTTAGTTAGTCCAGAGTTAGTGGTGAACAGGAATGAGACTTGAAACTTTAGCTTATTCAAATGTCCTCTTGTGGGACAACGTTTCTGAATCCTTGTCCTGGGAGGAAGTAACACAAACTGATTTGTTGTGGTACTCATTGAAAATTCTGCAATGCTCTGCAGCAGCCATAATCTACATTTGCTGGAGGGAATTTAAGGGATTCCTAAACTTTTTAAAAGGATATCTTTAATCACTCAGAATAATAAAATTTGAACCAAGATGCGTTAAAGTGAGTGAAATTTATCAGCAAATTGCTAATGCCAGGTCAGTACTCAAATGTTATTACCAGTGTACTCGCAATAGGATGTTGCAATTTCTGCTCTTGACAGTGCTAGACATGGTCATTTAAAGATTTTTTTTCTAGCAATCTTTGTTGGGCAATGCAGCGTGAGTCAGGCCAGGCAGGGACCAAGGGGAAGAGATTCAACTTCAAAGCAGGTCCCAAGGGAAGGAGAGGCAGTGCTGGCCGAAGGCATTGCCTTCAGGAAGAGCTTTCTCAAGGTCACCAGCTGCACTATCTCTGAGCTGGCCCTGAGCCCAGGCAGTCAAACTCTTGGGAGGATGGGTGTGGGCTCAGGGCTCTGATAATCCATTTTGTCCTTACTCAGGTCTCCTGCCCGCTTCATCAGCCATTCTTTGACCATTTTTTTCTTTTCCCAAAGCAGGCTAGTGCAAGCAAGGGAAGGAATCCACAGCACACTGATTATTTTTTATAGACTTTGTGCCATTCGTCTCTCTAATGTACATTTCCCCATACCATCAAGCCCTCATCCAAGCCAACATGCTTCTCTCCACAGAGTGCTGCATGGGTTCCCACATCCAGTGCCAGCCAGTGACATTATACCTATTGCATTCCCCTATCCAAATTATAATGGGAGTAATACCCATGGCCATCTTGTATACCCTGTTTAGGCCCTTGGAAATTGTTGCTTAAACGTTGGTGGCGGTTCCCTTCCCTTCACTAATGTTGTGGACCTGGTGCGTGTCTCAGCAGCATAAGCACCTCTGGTGCCCACCTGAAGTATTCTTGCTCAACATCCTTTATTTTCCTCTTCCCCCAGTTTGTGGCATGGACAGGCTGTTGTCCTCATCTACTGAATCTTAACAGCCATATATTGCTGTGGGGAGCATTGTTCTTGCCAATGGGTGTTTCAGAAAGGCATGTCTGTTTTCACTAGGGAAAAAAAAAGAAACCAAACAAAAAACTCCCACATTTTTATAATATTGCTAAAATGTGAACGCTAGTGCTTTGTAAAATCCTGCTTCAGTCAGTAAAACTTCAGGACTACCTCAGTGTAATGACTTGGGCTTTTCCGGAGTTTTAAGTAAACTGGAAAATAATTAATTGTCTATGATTAATTGTTTTTGTGTGTGAGAGAGTGGATGAAGGTATAATACTATTGACATTAACTGGAAGTGGCAACTTGACTTTCTGTCAGCATGTTCTGTGGGTTGGACTAGATGATCTTCTGAGGTCCCTTCCAGCCCTTGAGATTCTGTGATTAAATGTTCCTAGAAATTAGGCATATATTCTAACTGTGTTAACTATGTTAGAGTAAATAAAAGAAAACCCTGCAGACAGGTCTGTGCCCATGGGTTTTAAAAGTTACCAAAAGTTGGCACCTTTGTAGTGTTTTAATTTAATCTAAGCAGGCTGCATTTTCAAAACCAGGTGCTAATGCTAAAGCACTTAGCACTTGTCACCCCACTACATCAACACATTCAGCAGTTTTCAAGGATATGACAAAATGGTATCAGCAAGATAGAAGAGGTGCCCTCAGAAAGGTTTTTTTTTTAAAAGAATTTATATGTCCACTGTTGTTTCCTTTGAGTGAATGTACAAAACCCACAGGACATTCAGTCTGAAGATTGGGAGCAATTCTGGGTTTCTTGCTGATGCCCAAATAAGAGCTCAGGAAGCTGCCAATGTTTCATTATCTCTGGCTAGAAGATGCCTGTATCGGCACATCTGTCATGCCTTGTTCTTATATTCCTTACACCTCTTGGTTAAACAGCAGCTACACACTCCTTCTGCAGGAGATTCTTGGCACCAGGAGAATCCATACAGTATGGGAAGGTTGTATCTGCTCTCCATAACAGTAGCAGTTCTCTTAAGTATGCCTGACAGATATTTTGGGGCTTTTTTTTTGCATCGACTTATGAATATTGATTGAAACGTAGGATCTCAGTCTTTGTCATTAGAATGCACTACCATCAGGGAACTGTTCTTGAGAACAGTGGTTGCCAAACTTTTTTGATAGAGTACTCCTACCACTAAAAAGTTTGAGTATGCATCCCTAATATTCATATGCTTTTTTAAAAATAAGTTCCATACATGTACTACTGTCCTAATATATTATGTACCTTGTAGAACATACACAAAAAGAAATATAGGATAAGATAGGATAAACACCTTTTCAATTTTATTTGTTTCCTCATTAAGAGCACAAAATATATTTTCTTGCTGCATCCCAACGGATTATCTTGCACATCTCTTGGGTGCACATATTTCTCTTTCAGAACCAGTGATCTAGAAGGTGGGATAAAGCTCAAGGCGTAAAAACAAGACAAATATCAAGAAAAAGTATTTACTCTTTGGCCTTAGTGTACTCTGTACAGGAGGTTAAAGACTTTCAAAGTGTGATCCAAGACTATGGAATGCATTCCCTCAGGAGCTAAGACTATCACAAACATCATCATCATCCAAATGTAAACAAGATTTCTTTAACCTACCTTTATGACATAAACACACTGCAACACATACATTAAAGAAAAGCACCCAAATTATCAAAGCAAATCATTCTACAAACCTCTCCCCTGGGGCACAGGAAGGGAGAATAAACAATGGGTTGCTTAATGCACTACTGGAAAGCAACTGGGTATTGCTGCAATGGGGTGAGAATGTGAATAGAGTAGCATACGATAGAAAACTATTATTTGTTAGTGCTATTCGATTAAAAAGCTCCACCAATGTAAATTAAATGTTTGTTGCAGGTCAACAGGCATTATATATTAATTTTTTAATTGGTTACTATTTGTTTAGGGTTCTTCTATTGTTTTCCTCCTTCCGCAGTGGCATCCTGACTGTGGAGCTGTGAGTAAATTACTATAAATTGACTCCAGCTGCATCTGGCTGTAAAATAAGTGAATTTCTTGAGCTCACTTCAAGAGGTTTTCTTGGGTCATATTTCAGTAAAGCTGGATTGCTTTGTTAGTACAGCTCTATAGTTCAGCCTTTAAATTACTTGCTTCTAAAACTGGTTCAAAGAAGTATTCTAAGTCAGAAAGACAGTTAATAATCGAGACAGCTAATCCCAAACTTTCCTGGAGGTACACTGCAGTTTTACCTGAAAGGTGCCATTTATTTAATCCTTGGTGCCTGGCTAACTCTCCTAGTTATTGTGTAAGTTGAGATGAACCTGGAGTCAAGACTTTCTCTGCCCCAGTGTCCTTTGTACAAGGGAAGGTACTAGAAAAGACTGGCTGCACACTCCCACCTTCTAGTGAATTTATCATTCACCCAGGATCTTGTTTCCAGATGCATGTAGGAATGGGAAGAGACTAATTTCGTACTTTATTCACTGCTTTCATGATTACGACAAGAAAGCGGTCTAGGTTTTAGAAGTGATTAGGTCTGACTGGAAACTTGTGGTTTACCTTCAAAATTGTAGTTTCTGACAAAGAAAAAAAAAGATTTTTTTTTTAGGCACTTTTAAAATTTTGTCATGATTTGGCTGTTCACTGTGGCACAGTGCTTTTTGACCACCCTGGCTCGTAATGTTATGGGAGATGTAGTTTGACCAGCTTGCCACACCTGAATAAGGCATCTTTACTTGAAACAACAAGCTCTTTCAAGTTGTAGAGCTACACCACAACAGGAAAAGAAAGTTTAACATTGAGAAGACTGTAAGCAAAGAGCATCTTCCTTATGAGGAAAAGCTGTGGGAACTGGGCCTGTTTAGTCTAGAGAAGAGGAGACTGAGGGGGGATCTCATTAATATTTACAAGTATATAAATAGTGGATGCCAGGAGGTTGGGACATCCCTTTCTTCTGTTGTATCTAGTGACAGGACAAGGGGTAATGGGATGAAGCTGGAACACAAAAAGTTCCATTTAAACATAAGAAAAAACTATTTTACTATGAGGGTGAGGGAGCAGTGGCACAGGCTGCCCAGAGAGGTTGTGGAGACTCCTTCCTTGGAGGTCTTCAAGACCCATCTGGACATGTTCCTGAGCAACCTGATCTAGGTGGACCTGCTTCTGCAGAGAGTTGGACTAGGTGATCTCTAAAGGTCCCTTCCAACCCCTACCATTCTATGATTCTATGATTTTTAGCCTTGTTTCAACACCATTCTCTACCATGATGTTTCCTAATCAAAAGCTTTGGAATTTGCGTTTGTGTTTCTCCAGGGTATACCTTAAAATAATACCTTTAAAGGGTCAAATGCAGTTACTGATATCTTTGTGGGAGAGTAACCACTGGTGAAAACCACAAAAAACTTGGTTGACTAGTATAACAGTAAGTAAAACTGCAGCAGAATTTACATCTCTTAATAGATTCAGAAAATCACACAGTGTCTTGTGTTGGAAGAGACCTTCATAGATCATCTAGTCCAACCTCCCTGTGACATGCAGGGACATCTTTCACTAGATCAGATTGCTCAAAGCCCCATCCAGTCTGACCTTGAATACTTTCAGTGATGGGGCACCCACAACTTCTCTGGGCAACCACCCTCATAATAAAAAGTTTCTTCCTTAAATCCCTTCCTTATAAACCTACCTTTTTTCAGTTTAAAAAAAGTTGCTGCATGTCCTATCACTTACAGGCCCTGGTAAAAAGTCTCTCACTGCCTACTTTATAAGACCATTTCAAGTATTTAAAGGTTGCAATAAGTTCTCCCAAGAGCCCACTCTTCTACAGAACCTCTCCTGAACAACCCCAGCTCCCTCAGCCTTTCTTCACAGGACAGGTATGCTAGACCTCTGATAATTTTCATGGCCCTTCTCTCAACCAGCTTTAAGAAGCTTACCTATTGCTGAAGTCTGTTTCTTCATGATTACTAAGTGCCGGCTTCATGTATGAAAGGGTGTAATGTCAATTTTATTTGGGATCATAAACCAGGATGAAAATGGATACTGACACTTCCTAATTTCCTGAGGAAAGGGGATTCTGAATTTAGGTTGATGTAAAACAAGATCTTCCTCAATGAGTTTTGCATAAACCTATCACTTTCTCAGGTATGAAATCCTTCTTCTGAACCTGATCTGAGTATGAAGTAGGGCATTTTAGCAACATTCCCATAAGATTTTGTGTAATAGCTCAGTACGTATAGTAGCAACTTGCATCTTGTCCATTGTTTTATAAGTAATGCATATTTTGTATTGAAGCCAGTATTTTAAATTCACAACAGACTTGGAAGTCACAAACAAATGTTCATGTGGGAAAAAAAAATGCAGGATTAATTCTGTTAGTATGAACTATTTGAATCTTGAATATATTAAACCTCATTTCTGAACAACTGTTAACTTTGAAAGTAAAAGGTTAAAGTAAAAAGTAAGCTGTGGTGTGATGGCAAGTAGACTGAAAGATCTGTGACTAGAAACATGAGTTTCTAGTATTTCTAGAAGTGTGTCTGAAGAAATTAGTGAATATTATTGAGAGTTACCATATTGCTGAAATGGCTGTTACAGACACATCTATTTTTTTTCTTTTCTGAAATTCTTGGCCAAAGCATCACCAATACCCTTCTTTGGTCATATTTCTCAATTAACAAATGCACTTGATGATTCTTCTGTGCTTTTGAGGGAATTAATTAATTCATGCTTGTGCAATGTTTTCAAGATAGAACTACCTACTGTAAACTCCAGTAACCCATGACTGCTCCTTAAAATCTAATCAAAATTATATTTGGCACAAGTAATCTGTACATGACACTCACTAGTAGTAGGATTTTATACAGTGGTAAATTTTGCTTCAGACTTCTGGAAAGGAATCATTGCTGAATGTTCTTGTAAATCTAGTATAAGTCTGGTTATATCCTCATCTTAAAAAACCATGATGTTGTCAGAAAAACAAAGTTTCTTACTCTTGCTCCCTTACCTACCTGTAAAGGAGATTTCACACTTATTACCAGAAGGCTTTTGGCCAATGTGTGGCAACCCAGTAAACACAGATGTAGACTCAGTCCTTTGAACTGTGACTAAAGGCAACTGTTGTTGGAGCTGGAAGCACCGGCACAGGAATGTTGGAATGTTACATGGCCTGGAGTGCCTGTTAAACCAAGTAGTGCTAAAGGGGAGAAGAAGACAGACCTTTTAGGTACTCGCTGCTCCCCTTCCCATCCAAATACATGACATCCCTGGATGTTATTGTTGATGATCATAATAAATAATATTATTATGGGCCTGCTATCATACTCAGGAGAAATAAAATTGCAAATTTGAGTATCCTGTTCCAATTATACACTCAGTGAAATAAATATAGGCAGATGTTCACATTACTGCTGAGATAAGCTGAGATACAAACATTGATCTCTGTGTGGGTGTTCTTAATCTTTAGTGAATGTGAAACACCTTCATCACTTAGAGTGTGAACTCACAAAGTTACTGTGATGTTCTGATGTGACAGGACAAGGGGTAACAGGCACAAGCTGGAGCACAGGAAGTTCCACTTGAATATGAGAAACTCCTTTCCTGTGAGGGTGACGGAGCCCCGACATAAGCTGCCCAGGAAAGGTGTGGAGTCTCCTCTGGAAGTTTTCAAAACCAGTCTGGGCCAGTTCCTGTGTGACCTGATCTAGGTGGATGTGCTATAGCAGTGGTATTGGACTAGATGGTCTCTAGAGGTCTGTTCCAACCATTCTATGATTTTTAATCAATGTCCCAGTCTGTATCATCAGATAAAGCACACATGCTGCTGCTGTTCACATGGTTTACATCAAGTTTTCAGGTCTGTGTCTATAAAAGTGACCATGATGTTCCACCACAGTAGCTACAGATGACTTGCCAATGCTGGTCTGGTTAGCCACAGAGCTGTGGCTGTTCAGGTCAGCAAGCTTCCAGTCAGCAGCGACAACCTGGTTCTGAGTGGGGAGGGTGTTCCTCAAAGCCTTCTCCAGTGCCGGATGATTGGGTTACATAATTCACCCAGAAGTTCTGGAGATGCTGTTAACTCTTTCAACATTTCAGAACAGTGGTGTTGTACTTCTCTAAGGTTATCACCCTGCACTGAAGTTGGGAATTAGCATGGATAAAAATCTCACAACTTGCATTAAATGTCTTCAGTCTGTCACATTGCCAGAAAACCCACATGACTGCATCAGGAAAACTCACCTTTAGACATTGTTTCTCATTGCTGATATGTTCTTTTCATGTCATATATGTCGAATTTAAATCCTTGCAGGTAATCAGGGTAGCTAAATGCAGGATCAGATTAGCTTCCTGTTCTGGATCCATATAGGACAGCAGAGAGAACAAAGGTGTGATGAGCCTTCAGAGTATGTCAGAAAACACCGGAGGACTAGGAACCTTCTGCCCTGGGATCAGCAAGGGTAGCCAGTCTCTCTTACAACACCTAATGAACACTAGCTTGCATGGATGTTTTCTGCAGAAGTCCTATCAGATATTGTGACATTGGGCAGACACTAGTTGCTGTGCAGTTCAGTTAAGGTGAGTGCTTGCTAGCCTGGTATAATCTGCAAAGAGGTGATTCCCCTTTGGAAGGAAGAAGGCAAGAGCTCAGCTGGAAAGAATATCTCTTGCCTAATCCTTTTTTTCACTGTGGACTCTTGCAAAATGTCTTCAGCAAAGTTGGCAAATCATGTTTTATCTGTGGCATTCAGCTGCTGGTCTGCACTGAGAGTGTGTGGCCTGCAGGGTTGCAGACTAAATGCCACATCTCTTCAGGAAGAGTTTTGGCCATTGAATCAAGCCACATTTGGTTTAGCTCCTTTTAGGTGATACTTTTCCTACCACAGGCAGGAAAAACTGTATTAAATACTTCATCAACCCCACAGTCATAGCATTTCCCGCAATTAATATGGTGACCTGAGATAGGTCCATTTCCCCTGGGCTGTTGTGGAGTTTGTGTGTCTTAATGCTGTAACTCTTTGTCTTCAGTCTTCTTGTTTCACATTCTGGCATCTGTGACACTCCTTAGCATTGTCTGGTTTCTGCTTTTCATCTTGCTCACACCTTTGGTTGTTGAATGGAGCTGGAGAAAGTCCAGACTTCTCTCAAGTGCCTGATTCTTCAAATCAAATCTAACTTTGCAGGTTTGGCTTTGGCTTTTATTTTTGGCTAATGTAGTGATAACCAGGATTGCTAATGACAATACTTGTTATATTCACTACTTTTTTTTACCTTTCTTTTCCAAGGTCTTTCTTTTGGTTTTAGTCTCCTGTTGAGCAGATGCATTTTGCTGCAATTTTAACTGTTATTCATCCTTCAGTGTCTGATCTTTTGTCCCGTTTGTGGCCTGTGCCACATAATTTGTCCTTGGTATTTTACTGGGTTGTCCTGTCTCATATCTAGTGTTACTGTGTCAATAAGGCAATCATAAATCACCTACAATTGCCTAAGAAATTATTCTAATAAAGTCTTCATCAGGCAGAGTCAGGATAACTGTCTTGGTGACAGCCTATCCCTTGCAAGGAATCTTGGCACAAAGACCTTTGTCAGGAACTGCACCCCAGCTGCTCAAACAGTTGAGAGAGTCCCTAGACACCTTGTTCTTGTGGCCAGCTCAGTTAAAATGCGAAGATGAACCTGACCATGTGTCCTGTGGCTGTTTTTCTTCTCCATGGACAATAAATCATTTTACACCTTCTCTTTTTTCAGGGTCTTGCCATTTACAAAATTTAAAATTTCTTTACTCTGTGCATCTGAGTCTCTCCTGCCTTGTCTTTATCTTCCACACAGTGGAATGATGAGCTCCTACGTTCCCAAGAATCCATCGTAGGCCAAACAACCATTGCATAATCTTCCTTCCTTTTCAGGTTAGAGACTTCAAAATTTTCAATCTTTTTTCCATGCTTTGTTCTCTTGGAGATCTCTTTGAGCAAGACTTTATTTCAAAATGTTTTGCCAAAAACATGATTGCATCTTGTTTATAGTTCTTCCTTAAATAAATTTCTCATTTATTCATATCCTTCTCAATCTTTCAACTGCTACCATCCATCATGGGCTGCTTATGCTCACCTCCTTAGCTGGATAATATCTTTTTTTATAGGGCCCATCTTATGTTTATGCCTGATCTTTCTGAATGGCCTGCACTGGCAAAGTTTTCTCTGTGCAGTTATGTTCTCTCTATTTTCTTCCCTTCACATACATTCCTCTGTGTGTAACTCACTCCAGATATTCCTTAGGCTATTTTATAGCCTGCTGGCACATGAGTATTCCTTTCTTTTCTCATTCATATGAGCCTTTTGCATCTTTTAAGTTATTTTTCACAAAACATCTGTCTTCCCTAAAATGTGCATGCTATACTGTTCTTATATGATTAGTGGTTGTAGCACCACCATCCACAATACATTTATACTGTGACTATCCTGTACGTGAAGTAAGATGTTTGTGTGACTTGCAAAGGCTTTGGTTTTCAAGATTGTAAGAATCAAGCTGTGGTCCATTGCCTACCTCTGCCATTATCAGTAGGATTTTCCCCATGTGTAATTACAGAATGGGAAATTGTCAAATTGTGTGGTCCAAGCCACTGCTCAATGAGGGGGTCAGCAAGAGTGGGTGTCGCAGGACTCCTGAGGTACACCCCTAGGAATTGTTTTCCACCTGAGTTCTGCATCTCTCATCACAGCGCTGTGAGCCCAGGTTGTGACAAGGGGCAAATCTGTATCCATCGGTGAAAGTACTTTTTTTTTAGTACATTAATGCACACAAGATTGCATTCTGTTCTTTGCTCTAACTTCTTCAAGTCATGCTTAGTCATAGCAAAATTTTATCCATTTGCTATTCATTTACTGCTTGTACATTGTCCAGAAATATCCTGACTGGCATATGATACATTCACACACACTGACGGATAATGCACAGGGCCTACAGGACACCCATGCTCTGCTGGAGCAGTATATGGTGTCAGACAGAACTCTCTAGGGCACCTTGAGGGCAGTAAATTACTTATTTAGGCAACTAAATTGAGTCTCTATTGATGAACCCACGTTTTCCAATCCTTACAACTAGCTGAAGTGACTACAAACATATTTTTTCCCAAAATAATTGTTTTTTTTCCCTACTCTAAAAGGTATTACTGGTCTATATTCAGCATGCTTAGATTGTTTTTTGCAAAGTCTGAACTGTAACTGCAGATACCACATCAGTCTCTGAAGTTTTTGCAGAAAATAGTTTTAGTCTTGCAAATGTAACAGCCACAGGGAACTGTGTGCTCCTCATCTGAGCTTGTTTCCAGGCTGCAGGCAAGTCTTTATCCTGCTTCTGGCAAAACAGTTGTCTTTTGAAGCCTCTCCTTAAGCTTTCACTTTTGCTCTGTGTATGCCATGTATCAATCTGTGGTTTGCTAATTTAAACAGCCATTTGTTTATCTCCTTTGTCCTCCAGAATTTGCTCTTGGTCTTTTGCCAGGCTCCAGAACACACATGCCTATTTTGTGGGGGAAAAAGAAGAAAACAACAAACCCAAGTTTAAGTCAAGAGATTTGTCTTTATTCTCTCTGACTTATTGCTACAGATGACATAGATCTTCTGAGGCCACTGAATCAAGTACCTAGTCTGTTGTAAAGGACCTGAAAGTGTTTGCTTCTTGTATTTTTTTAAAATGTATATATATATATATATGTTATAGAAATATATTTATATATATGTTTGTATCCTGAGTTCAGTCTTTGTTCAGTATATTTGAGGGTGCGTCATGTCAAAGTGTTCTCTCCCTACATCTGCATTTGTGGTTAATCCTTTCTCCTCACTATATGATGAGAGAAGGGGTGACACTGTTTTAAATAGAAATTGTGACCAATTCATTTCTCTCAGTGGCAGTAGCCTTTTTGCTGCTCTGAGCTGTTTTAGTGAGCTATAGCTATGGTTTGTCTGGCTGCTCTTCTCTCACCATGAGATACCTGATGTGCAACTGAGGATGAAACACTGTCTTCTGCATCCTGTGAACTGTCCTGGCTGAGATTTTGAGGTAATCCTCCACTACAACTCCCTCCAAGCAAATTCTACAGCTTCATTACTCAGTAACTGACAAAGTCTATGTGGTTGTTACCAGGGCTGTATGAATGGTCTGTGTTTTGTAAAGGCAACACTGTCTATCACTAGCACTAGGAATTTGAGACCTTTTATTTTAAAGACCCAAAAATCATCTTAGGAAAATACATCAGTGACAACTGTGATGGCTGAGAAAGGCCATGTCAGGGAGTAAAATAGATACTATAGAGATTAAGTGGCTGGATTTATTCAGTGTGGTCTTCACTGTTGATAAAGGTTGTGAGAGCTTCTTGTTGCAAGGTGTCTGTGCACAGTAGTAAAACACCAAGATCCATGACCTAACTGCTCTCCATGTGAGAAAAATAAACTCTTGACTCAGAAAACAGGTCAGATTTAGATCTGTATGGGTTCCTGGAGGGCTGAAAGTGTGAAGCAGGTGTTTTTTGTCACAGATCGTAAAGATGCTGAAAATGTCTAGAGAAAATCTGGCTCCTATGAGAGTGGGTCTGGGGTGTTTTATTACTGAAGGTTTGATTGTGCATTTACTCAGCCAGGCTTTACTACTATTACTATTACTTCCGAAGAATTAATCCTGATCTACTCCCACACATGTGACAGCAGAAACAACATTTTCTGCAATTTCTGAACTAATAAGGTATTCCTGAACAGATTAATAGATATGATTTGATACTGAGGAGCTAAGGTTTGCTTGTGCAATAGCAACACTTCCCATTCTCATTCTCATTCTCATTCTCATTCTCATTCTCATTCTCATTCTCATTCTCATTCTCAATCTCATTCCCTATCTTATTACATGGGAAAGTAATTGTTATTCCTATTTTGTAGGTAAGAAAAAGGAGACAGAGATTCAGCAACAGCAACCTGCCAAAGGTGAAGCTGACAATTGTTGAGCGAGTTTGAAATAAGAGCTTATTTCTCATGAATTCTGAGTCATTGCACATACAGACACTATATATCAGGACGTGGCTCTGCTCTCATTAAAACTGTGGTAACCACACACTAACCACCCCATTTCAGGTCTGATGTGAACTCACAGTTGTATTTCTGTTGAATTACCCAGAACAGTAATGTTAATGCCACATGCAGGAGGACAGATTACACCTGATCGGGGAGGGGAAGTCTTTAGGGGCAAAACTGATTTTTCAAACTTCTTTTGAACATACTTGAACTGGCAGAAAGATTTTGCACCAATTCAACACCTTTTGCCAGATGGCTGTGATGCATTTCATCTGGCAGCAGGAGCCTTCTCAGTGGAATTAGCACTGCATGGAGTCACGGCTGAGTTTGACACCCGTGGAAGCCTCTTTGATGGTGTTTCCCGTCTGTTTCTCCACCACCATGCAACATACAACTTGCCACCATTTCTAGGGAAGCACAATTGTGTGATCATCTCTATGTCTGCGTGTCCCTCCCATTTTAACATCTTTCAGTCTACTGATAGCCTTGACCATGTTTAATACAAAGGTATATGTCTCAATACAAAATTCTGTTCCTGCATATCCAGTATAAATAAGTCACCAGGAGAGCAGAGAACTGAGTTGGACTGAGTACAAGGCCAGTCCTAGTGATTTCTGACCCTGATGGTTGGGTTACACTGCTGAGCTTGACAGAGAGTGTGTGGCTGGCAACCATGTATACAAAATATCCTCAAGATAAAGAACTTCAGTAATTACACTACCAATTTAACCTGTTGGGAAAGAAGTGAGATAATGTGTTGGATCCATGTTTGTGGGGTTTTTTTTAAATAACATTTGTGGGTTATAATATTATCATTATTTTTTTACAAATTGTCTGTCTTTCCACAGGTCTTAGTTTTAACTTGTAACATCTCCCCCCATTTTGAGGTCAGAAGGTGCTTAAACTGGCTAACTGTATGTACCAAATTGTAAGCCAAATTAGCTAACCTATTTACTCTGGAAAAAGAAGTTCTCGGGAACCTCTAGTGATGAAAATCATGTGCTGTCAACTGATTATGTGTTCTGTCTCCAAGCATAATGCATTGAGGTGTTTTGGTTTTTTTTCTGTAGAACAGAGACAGACTATATTTTGAGAGGGAAAAAAAATGAAGGTTGAGAGAGAGATTTTGGGTTACCTCCTTCACACAGCATACATGCTATTTTAGGGTTTCTCCAGGAATAATGTCATACTGGAGACAACAATCCTCTCACTATTCAGCTCCTAAGCAGAAAGAGACAGGTAGACTAACATCAAGTAGATGTGGCCCATGGCCCTAGTACTTAATTATTGTGCATGTCAACAGTAACACATAGAGCAGAAGTTCCCTGACTTTTGCATGAAAGGAAGAATATCAGACTTTACTCTGGCTCTCCTTCAGACCTGAGCTGGGGCTCTTCAAACTCTCTGCGGCTTTAAAAGCATAGCTTCCCTTCTGCCAGTTGCTGTTAGTCTTCAATCTTAGTCGAAAATACAATATACAAAATTCAGAGCTCCAAATGCTGCTGATACTTCAATGGGGAGGGTTACTATGGCCGGGAAAGAAGGAAGAGAGAGAGAGGGAAAGGAGAGTAGTGACAGAAGAAGGGCAGAAGGAAGACCAGTTCACTATTATCTAGGTTACAAAGGCAAGTGCTTAGAAGAGGAAATTATTTGTCTGCTTGTGCCATTGTAATTATCTCCCCTCCATGCATGCTTAGGTTGGTATTGTCATTAATGTCAGAACCGTAATTACAGTAAGTAGCTCATGTATTCACTGACAGAACAACACAAAATGAGTTTAAAAGAGAAAAACACTGCAGTTGCACAAATCTGATATTTCCTAACTTCTAAGTGCCTGAATTTGCCATTCAAACAACATTATTTTTAAATAGCCTGGACTTTACTAAGACAATGCAGCTTATAAAGAAGAAGGCAGAGAAGTCCCTCAAGTACAGTGCCAGGAAGCTTCACAGCCAAAGCAGTGGCAGCTGGAGGTGGGGGTTTGAGGCTGTTTTCAGTGTGTCAAAGATTGATGCATTTACAGAGTAAGACATCACATCAGTGGCAGAAGAGGCACAACCAGGTTCACCCTGGCTATCCTAACAGGTAATTAAAGCTCTCTTCTGACATGGAGTTCAAGTCTGTGGACTACACAAACACTTCAAAACACAGCCACTAACTCCTAAACCTGGCAGGACTATATAAGTTCCAGCAGCTGTGGCCACAATGCCAAATGGATGAAGTCTATCTAGATCTCTCCGTAAAGTTTCCCTACCCTCAAGCAGATCGACACTTCCACCCAGCTTGGTGTCATCTGCAAACTTACTAAGGGTGCACTCTATCCTCTCATCCAGATCATTAATAAAGGTGTTGAACAGGAGTGGCCCCAGTACTGAGCCCTGGGGGACTCCACTTGTGACCAGCCACCAAATGGATTTAACTCCATTGATCACAACTCTTTGGACTCAACCATGGAACCAGTTTTTCACCCAGGAAAATGTCTGCCCATCCAAGCCAAGAACAGCCAATTTCCCTAAGAGAACGCTGTGGGAAAGAGTGTCAAATGCTTTACTAAAATCAAGGTAGATGACATCCACAGCCTTTCCTTCATCCAACAAGCAGGTCACCCTGTCATAGAAGGAGATGAGGTTTGTTAAACAGGACCTGCTCCTCACAAACCCATGCTGGCTGGGCCTTATCATCTGGTTGTCCTGCATGTACTGCTTTTTTCCCCCCCTTCCCACAGAGCCCTTCTTACAGGATTTGCTAAAAGGAGCAGGCAGTTTCTTTTTCTGTAGTTAAAAGATATATGGGCTTTAGTGTGAGGAGAAAAAGAAATCTAGTTAAAACTATGTATTCTTATTCATCGTGTCATTCCTGAGATTTGATCCCACAATGTGTTGATAAAGACAGTTTGGAACAGACTGCTGTTCCATCAAGCCATTAATGCATCCAAGTAACTTTAAGGGGAAGGGCAATCCTGGAGGTCAAATGCATGCTAATGAGGGACAGCATTTAGGAAACCAACCAGTTCACAGAGAGAAATCAAATTAATTGTAACAATAAAAGGTCTTTATGGTGAAAGGTCAAGACAGAAAAATACCTGCCGGGGAGGATATAACAAAGACATAATAATATGACATTAAACATAATATTGTTTCTAATAATCACATCATAACATTAGGACATATTATGTTGGAATATGACTTAAGACATACTAAAAAGGCATGGTAACAAATAACAAAGATAGAGTCACAATCTTCTGAGTAGGATCCAGTGAAAGAAAATCAGAAATAGGCATAAATTAAAATACGAGAAATTCTGTTTAAATTTAGGAAAGACCTTTTTTTTACTCTGGAGGTGATCAAACCCTGGCACCGATTGCCCAGAGAGGTTGTGGAGCCTCCATCCTTGGAGATATTCAAAACCCAAACAGGCATAGTGCTGGGAAACTGGTTCTGAGTGACTCTTCTTTGGGCAGAGGTTTGGACTGGATGTGATTCTGTGGCTCTGTGAAATTCATTTCCAAAGCACACCAAATGTGGCAGACTTGACAGCATTGTCTCTAGTAACAGCCAAATCATCATCATACTGAGAGTCTAGGAGCTACAGGTTGAATGCTAGAAAGCATCAGTGCACACTGGAAATCCTGCATTGATGATGGGATATAATACTTTAAATATGAAGAATCACAGTAAATGATAGGTCAAAGATCTCTTCTCTACTGTAGGATCTGATCACAGAAAAATGATAGATCTATGTGCTGGCTAAAACATATGTCCACAACAGCAGTGGAAATCTGTGCCTTTGCCACTGTCCTTGACTTCAGTATTTGTACACACAACTAGTTTTTCTGCTTAACCATTCACAAAACACAACCAGTGAAACAAACCAAACTGTTTTAAAAAAAAAGAGAAAAAGATGTTGCTATGGCATATTGTGCTTAAAATGCTACATGTGTGTTGTCCCAGTGACTTCTCTGGTGCAGCTCTGGGGAAGTTCTGCAGTGTTTCAATAACTGCAGTTCATGAGGCAAACCCATCATTAGTTAAGGAACCTGGAACCTTTGAGGACATTTTTAATGATGCATTTTAATGAATGTCATTGTAATGGAGCATAAATGAAGGAGTAAAATCGGTGTATCCTCATTTTTCACACTGTATGTTCTCAGGCTGAAAATTCTCTTTCTTGCTATATTTCAATGAGGTTTAAATTCCTTTCTGTACCTTGTCTCACCCTTGCATCATTCCTTAGATACCAGAGCATCCTATGAAATCTGATTCTGTTGGTTTCAGTCCTTGACTGGGCATGTAAGGGCTGAATGGACAGGCAGGGCAACTACAAAGGCTGGGATCATGTTGGGGAGACAAGAAGAGGCAGAGCATTTCAGGTTTTGCTGTTATTCTATCCACTTTTTTTTCTTTCTTTCTTTGCATGAGAAGCACCAATACTTTTTACATTTAAAGACTTAAATTTTGCACGGTTTACTTGACACTGAAAGTGGCAAAGGGCCCACTTGTTAATCCTAGATAGTTAAACAGCAGCATTAATAATAACATACTCGTCTATCATAGAAAACCCTTCTTTATCTCTACATTGAGCTTTATGGTGGCTCTATTCTGAGTACATTTACCTCAGTCTTTCCATTACTCTTGCATGTTAATCTAGCAGAATTGTCAGATATTAACCATCATGTTCAGATACATTACTGAGACAAAGCCTATTAAAATAATCAGTGTTCGATCTGGAAACTCCAGCTGCCAGCATTTGGAGGTAGGAGGCTACACTTACTGAACACAGTGACATTTGAATCGTATCATTAATATTTATGGACTGTTAGTATTTATTTTGTGCTGAAAGAGCCTAGTTCTAGTCTGGTATCTGTGCTAATTCAGATGAACTCTGGTGAAATAAATAGCAATGGCAGGGTAGCATCTGTACAAGGTCAGAGCCACTGTGAGAGGAGGAGCCTGTGGCTGAGGCACGGGACTGAGATTCAGAAAATCAGAGATCCTGAGTAAGTTCAATATACAGTCCAATCCAGAAAAGCAATCAGATGCCTAATGTGCAACCCAGGTGGAATATGGCCACCTAGGCCCAGGTGACAGTAAACTTGCCTTGTCCAGCAGTACCTACCTAGACATACAGGTGTCTTTGCCTGTAAAGCTTCTCAGCTGCTGCAATAACTTCTTACTTCCTGAGCACCCTTCAGCTAGTCTGTGCTGGTCATTTCATTGCTATGTCATTTCCAGCTTTGGACTCCTTGAACTGTGCTTCCATTTGAAGGGACCACTCTGATAGGTGATTATGCCTAACCTATTTTGGGAGGTTGGACTAGATGATCTCTAAAGGTCCTTTCCAACCCCTACCATTCTATGATTCTATCCTATGATTCAAATACAAACTTATATTAACCCAGACTGATGGCTTGGAGACAGCAGCAAGGACAGACATTCATTTTAAAATGTATTCTGATATAGTGCTGGCGCTGGTGACAGTAGAGCTCCTTTTCTATCAAGCACCTTGGTCTACAATTAATCCTTTTCCCACAGGGTAGCAGACTACAAACATGAAGCTCTAGGGCACAAGCTTCTGTTTATGTTACTTGGTCAGAATAGAAGTCCTGCTTGTTTAAACCTTACACATCAGATATCCCACCCAGCTTTGTTTCACAGATCCTACCAGTACATCTCACACACACATCACACAGGCCACTTTCTAACTGGCCTGGTCAGTTTTCCTATTTGCAGAGACTACTTAAGCTACTGTGGCTTTTTTGGCCAGTAAATGTGATATTTGATGTATCAGCGGTGCCAAATGCAATAACTCCATGTCTGCATAGCCAGTGCACTCCGAGACCTGTTCATGTGCAGCAGTCTTCTTCCAGGGGCAGCTGGTTTTTAAAAATCCCCATAAAGTGACAATCCCAAGAGTACACCTGCACTGCAAACTGCTGAAACCAAGGAACCACAGACCCCTGTGACAGGACTCCAAGGAATATCCCTGACAGACAACTTCAGCAGTTACAGAGAGAAAACCTGGAAGAGAATGTGCTACTTCAAATGCATGCATGTGCACTTATTTTCTAATTTGCTAAGGTTTAAGATTATGCAGATATATAGAAGTGGTTTAGCCTGGAGTTAAAGAGGCTGTGGAGGCAGTTCAAACATGAAAGAGTGTGTTGTTTTGGCTTCTTTGTTTAGAAAAATAATTAAGGTGGGTTTTTTTGTTGGTTTTTTTTCTGGAAATACATGCAGCAGCAATGATAAAGACTGGCACCTTCCTCTACAGAACTTGCAAATGGCCATCTGAGAAACGAGTGCTCTCCCCTGACTCCCTTGACTAAATGCTTGTCCAGGCTATTGAGAGACAGGCATGGATGGAGAATATTAAGACTGATCACTGCTGCAGAGCTCTGCCAGTTAAATGGCCATCAGAGCTTAGGAAACAGAAGATTGCTCTGTACTGCAGTAAGTGCAACAGGAAGGACACACCTTGGAAATGTCACTCATGATCTTCAACTGTATTAGCAAAATTTGGCTTATTTATTTACTATAAATGTCCATGCATGTTTAAATCCTGTAGAGTAAGACCCATGTCTTTGCACATGGCCTGAAGTTCTCCTAAATAACAGGTAATCCAAGAACAGACCGGGCATTACATACCATTATCCCTAATTGCATAACCAATTAAATTATCATCTTAAAAACTAACATTTAGTGGCCAAGCTTTCAGAGTTCATCAGCAATTTCACATTCTTTGGGAGAAGTAACTTCTACATCCTGACTTGAGTGGAGTTGGGAGGTTGGGAACTCCACCCACTGGTGACCTACATTTTGGCTGTCTAGTCCCTTTCCTTGCAAGGCCTACTTACCAAGCAATGCCACTAATAAAATACTGAGCTGGCATCCAACACTGGTAACCACACACAAAACAGCTCAGTTTGGGAGCTTCTTGCCAAAATAAGCACATCCTCACCCACACTGGACTGTCTGTCTGGAGGCATGGGCAGTTAAATATTTCTCTGGAAGATGTTTTTTCTTGCTGGAAGGTAATAGGTCCCTATTTCCATATTGATGTATTTCCAAACTCTGACAGTCCTCTTAGTGTTGAAATCCCTGTTCTGCAATACACGTTGAAAAGCTTGGCCTTTGGATCTGTTTTTTTCCTTATGCAGAACTAGGTGGATCTTTGAAGGAAGAGAACTCATAGAAAACCAAGTTGACCAGGTCTGAATCAAAGCAAAACAAAGCCAAGTTGCTCCCGACTTTGGGCTTTGGTGTACTCTTGTCACGGGTTTGTAAGGAGTCACTTTTGCTTGGTAACAGGGGAAGGCGACTGCAGTACAGACCCAGTAGAGAGACTTTCGCCTTGCTCTGGGTTTTGGAACCAACTCAGGGGCAGCTGTGCCAATCTGGTGCCTCTGTGATCACTATTCAAGGACGGGAATTTGAGGTGTGTGAGAGCAAGTGTAGGAGTGGTACAAGATGGAGGTGACCATGAGGACCCCACAGTCAGAGAAGGAGGGAGGAAGGAAGAAGGAGCACCAGACCAGAGACCCCTCTGCAACCCATGGTGAGAACACAGGCTGTACACTTGCAACCCATGGAGGGCCATGGCAGGACTGAGAGCCACCAGCAGCTCTGGGTCAGTGCGCCTGGATGGACAGGAGACTGTGTGAGGAGACGGCCATGGTGCAGGCCATGGTGGAGAGCCTGTGGGCCGCAGAACAGACCCACACAACAGATGGAGGAGCTGCAGCTTTTGGGATGAATGCACATTGGAGCAGCCTGTGCAGAACTGCTCGGTGTGTGAGGTACCCTGCACTGGAGCAGAAGCTGGCAAGAAGCCTGTCTGCCTTGAAGAGATACAAATGGCAGGAGCCATTGGGAAGAGACTGACTGAAACAGCCATTCCCTGCCTCCCTGAGCCATTCATGGGGGAAGGAGAAAAAGACACTGTGATCAGGGCTCTGAGCCTGGGAAGAGGGGAGGGGTGAGGAGAAGGTGGTCTTAAAGTGCTGGTTGTACCCTTCATCATTGTACCGCTTAGTGTTGCTATATGTTTGTTATGTTTTGGGGTTTATGGTTATGCTTTAGTTGGTGTTGCATTAAATTATTTTCTGTTTTCCTCCCCAAGCTGAGTAGCCTGGTCTATTTTGTCCTGGACCATAAGCAGCAATTAAGCCCTCCCTGCCCTTTAGGAGTTCTAGGTCTGTGGTACTTAAGTCTAATTGCAGTCTTTTGTCCCTGGATGGACTTAAACCATGACAACTCTACTTGCTCTTTGACCTTTGGCTTTACTGCCACTCGAGGGCTTTGTCACAGAATCATCCTCAGTCTCCTCTTCTCCAGTATGAACAGCCCCAGTTCCTGCAGCCTTACCTCGTAAGAAAAATTCTCCAGTATATCATCTTGGAGACTCTGTGCTGGACTCTCTCCAGAAGTTCTCTGTCCCTCTGTCCCAGAACTGGACACAGTACTCCAGATGAAGCCCCAGCAGGACAGAGTAGAGGGGGAGAAGAACGTCCCTTGACCTGCTGGCCACTCTTCTTGATGCATCCCAGGATGCCATTGGCCTTTTTGGCCACAAGGGCACATTGCTGGCTCATGTTCAGTTTATTATCAATCAGGACTCCCAGGTCTCTCTCTGCAGAGCTGCTCTTCAGCAGTATGACCCCCAGCCTGTACTGGTGCATGGGGCTGCTCCTTCCCAGATACAGGACTCTGCACTTGTCCTTGTTGAACCTCATGAGTTTCCTCTCTGCCCAACTCTCAAGCCGGTCGAGATCCCACTGAATGGCAGCACAGCCTTCTGGGGAATCAGCCAGTCCTCCCAGTTTGGTGTCATCAGCCAACTTGCCGAGGGTACACTGTGTCCCCTCATCCAGGTCGTTGATGAAGATGTTGAACAAGACTGGCCCCAGAATGGACCTCTGTAGAGGCCCACTGGCCACAGCCCTCCAACTTGACTTGGCTTCATTGATCACCACCCTTCCTTGTCCAGCCCCGAGGAGATAGCAAATGTCAAAGTGAAGATGGCCAAAGCTGTTCACATGGATCTATTGCTTCAGCTGTCTGCAAGGACAGGCTGCCATCACTTATCAGGCTGATAAATTCTGCACAGCTCCACGAGACATCTTACGTTCTTTTTGGAACGAACTGAAGTGCAGATTTGCAAATAATTTATACAAACATATGCCTGTGCTTGCAGTAAATAAACCATTTCAGAGCCACGGCAGGCAACTGGCTGCTCAAAGTCATGAAGTTTGGTGAAGCAGAGTGGGAATGGGTTCCAGTCAGGCATGCTGGATATGTTGAATGGAGTGTGCGTGTGTGAGGGTGAGTGGGTTTGTGCAACATCTGGCATTTCTGTGTTCTCTGTTTTCTGTTTAAGGGCTGGGTGAGAATTGGCCAGGATTTGTAAATAATTTTTAGAGTGCTGACTGTGGGTGGAGTAGGAGAGTAGAAATGGGGGAGTGGAAGTCCTGGTGCATGGAATTCTCAGGTGGATGGGTAGATGAGTGGAGAGACATGCAATTCTGGGGAGAAGGGATAAAATGTGCTGGAGGCTGATAGAGAAGGGCTGTAGCTGGGTCCTTCTGAAGGATAGATATATGCAGTCAATTTGTGATTGTTTTAGAAGAACAAGAGAGCTGAAGGAAACTTTTTTGGGGAAAGAGGAGACTGGGGTTCCTCTGACAAGAGGAGCTGCACTGGTGGCAGATGAGAAGATTTTCAGGTCCATCTGCACTTGGTTCTCCATGGGGTGCCAGCATTCCTTTCTCTGACTGCTCCAGAGGGAGCAGGAGAGCAGTGTGTTTTCAACATTTTCTTTCCCTCCACAAGATAAAAGAAGGAAAGGAAAAAATAAGGTCCTAAGGAAAAAAAAAAGTGTAGTGTTAAAAAATGCCACTAAGGATCATCATTTTCACTTTTTTTGCCATTAATTTTTTTTCTTGCTTTAAAAGAACCCCAATTGTTTAACTGACCCCCATAAGGAAATGGAATTTCTGTTCTTTATAAAAACCTGATGTGCTGACATTTTCCATCCCAATTTAGAATTTAAACAGCCACAGTGAGGAAACTCAGTGTATTTTATTCATCAAAGAACAGAGACTATTTTGAGGGAGGGGGTGAGGGAGGCCATGGTTTCATGTTACATTTTCTTTGTGAGCAGTCCAGCCCTGGATGTGTTTTCTTTTGGGTTTGTTTTTGAGGTGTTTTAACCCAGTTAAAAGATCAGTTCACTGATCCGGTATACTGGGCAGCCCTGTACGCAGCCGGTGTTGGCACAACTGCGAGGGCAGCATGATAACAGTGTGGGGGTGGGAACAGGCAGCTCTGGACAGAGCTATCAGCCAGCTTTGTTGGAGAAGGAAAAATAACATGAAACTGCAATGCTGTATGTTTTTCACCTATGGGTAAAATGCAGACATTTTCAGAAATAAATATGGTGAGTGGTTAGCAATATTCATTAACAGTGTACAAAAGCAGAGGCTAGGAGGAGAGGAAGAATCTAACTGATCCTGAAGGAAGGAACTCAAGCCTATTATCTAGTTATGTTGCTGTTCACTGGTTTGGGCTGTGGCTATATGTTTTAGCAAATACAGAGTTCAGCTGAAGAAAGAAGACCTTTTTTTAAAAGGTAATCACTCTTATGAGCTCAGGATTCTTGTAATAAACAGACTTCAGTATCCCATGTCATTTTGGGAACCTAGATTTGAATTGGCTTTAAATCTATAATCGTGCTCCCAGGAGATGATGGTCTGAAACCATGTTCCTTTATTTACTGTGACTTCAATTCTATCCAAACTGATCCAAGTCAGGTAGCTGCAATGATTTGTGCTGCTCACTGTTGATACAGTTAGAGACCATGAATGCATGTTGAATAGCAACATTTTTAATAGCTAGGAGAACAGGTTTCTTGCATGCATCAGTTAATTAAAGGACAAGTTATAAAGGCAACTGAGCATGAATTACAGTAAGGGTAAGTTCCTGCTGTCTGAGTCACTCAGAGATGGTGGATTCAAAGAGCTCTTGTGCACTGCAGAACGTAGTTAGTCAGGGACTGGAGGGCTGCCTGAAGTGAAATAAGGCAGCTAGGACTTGCCAAGGAGTAAGGATATCTGAGTCACGTCTCTTTACCCTGATGTGGCCTCAGAGGCTCAATCTAAGCTGGAGCACCCAGGCTTGCTTTCACCTTTCTTGCAAAGAGCTGCAGGTTAGCTGCTAGCACAAATATGCAGGCTAAATGTGAGATGAGGTGTGCTTCAGCAAGTCCTCAGTCTGTATACCTGAAAGACAAAGACTCACAAATATGCTGTAATGGTTTCAGCTGCTGCTCAGCTGAACTGGGAGCCAGAGCAGGTGATCCTCAGACTGCAGGCTCCAGGGACTACCCATGTCCTATGCCAGCTGACATTCCCACTGAATAGCAGCATTTCTCAGAGGATCCTGTTTGTCTTATGGTACTCCTGTGACTTGAGGGTAGAAGAAACAAGTTCTTGAGAAGTAAGGAGTTGGCTTAAGCAGTTACGTGCAGGTGGATTTGATGCCATCTGAGTCCGTGAATGGAAAAAGGAGAAGAACAACAAATAGCAATAAGAATCTGAAACATTTAAAGCATATTTTACTCCTCTAAAGGTGCTGAAAAGAATAGAGGAAGAGCCACGAAGAGTTCCTACTGCATTTTGGACAGTTATTGGTATTTTAAAAGTAACCAGAAATTTCAAAGAAGAGGAACTTGAAAATCTAATCTAAGAAAATAAAAATTACCACACCATCAGTACCGAATGATTCCCTTCAACTCCAGAATACTGACCAGTATATCTACAAATACTAAAGAACTAGCATTTGCAGTTTAGTAAATAGTACAGGGAGTTTGTGCATATGTGTGTATCTTTCTGTGTTTGCACACAAATATACATGTGCTCACGTGACTGCAAAAAAGAGAATATGCCCCACTTGGGGTGGAAAAATTGTTTAAAAGACAGGAACGCAGAGTGAAAATAGGGCAGATGAAAATTGTTTTGAGAAATGTTAACTTCTGTTTATATTTTGCTTATTACAGTCAAACCAATCCACCTAGAACTAAAGGAAAGCAGTCACTGGAGCAAAGCTGTTATCTCAAGCAGAAGACAAACATCACAGTCTTAGTATTAACAAAACACACCACTGTCATTTTCTTCTGTAAAATTTCTCCCTCACATAATGTCCTATGTACAGAGAAACCCAGGGCCACCTTCAGAGGTCTGGAAGTCTTGGGAATGGCAAGTGTCTGTGTCTTGACTCCTAATATCCATAGTCTTTACAGTCTCCTGGCTTTGGCTGGACTGATGTGCTGGTGTGTGCAGAACAGCTGAGCACAGCCGATTAATGAGATTTCCTTCAGACCAGAGGTTTGAGTCAAGTCCTGCTGGCTGCCCACTAAGTTGGAGCAGCTAAATGGATGAATCCCTCTCTCCATTTGCCTTTTAAGCTCAGCCTTGGGAAGAGATGGATGCACCTACTTTTAGCTGTACAGCAACTCGCATCAAGAGCTCATAGCACGTCTATAACCAAATCAGTATCCAACCCTCCTTTCAGGTGTTTTTAAAACACAGTCTGCCAGACAGGACAGCCAATTTGATGTCTGCAGTTTTAATAACAGGTAGACTCTCCCACCAGTGCATGATCTGCAGGAGAACAAGCTGTCATTTTCAGACTTCACATGGTTTTGAAATCATGTGGTATGTACAATATCACTGCAGAGACCGACTCTCCCAAAGCTGCTTCTAAACATCAGTGCTCTGTGTGATTTCTGTAGGTAATGCATCCTCCATGTCTCTTTCTTACCGTAGTTGCATATTAGCCTGATATTTAAATGCAGCTGTTGTACAGAGATACCCCTAACCAATTAGGTTTTCCTAACACCATTTTCCATCTGTGTATGTATGTACTTCAGCATGTGCCATCTCTTCTGGTTTGATCCTAGTATGGTAACCAGGTGGATGTGGTGTCAGACATATGGTATGGTTTACCTTTGGCATCTGCTTGCAGAACACACTTCCTAAGGATATCTCAGAGGGAGAGTTGCAACGAACATATTGTTCCCCTTGGACACTATGACCTCTTCTCCTAAGAGCCATTTTTCTGTTACATCTTTGGCAGAAGGGAAAGAAAAGCTAAATCTCAGTAGAGTTGCAGTAATTCCTTTTCCACTCAAGATTTACTTTAAAAAGCAACAACAACAACAACAAAGTAAATAGAAGATAGTTTAACAGGGCTGTTGGCTTGTATTTTTTTTCATTTTCTTCAGAGTGCTCTTTGATCATGCTACAAGTGAGGTCAATGCAAAGTGTGGCATGAAAAGCAGCATCCCAGTGAGTGTGCAGCTTGCTTTGTTCCCGGTGAATGACAAAGCTAGTCACGTTGCAAGACCTAGTCACTTTATGACCAGAAAACAGTCTAGCAGCTATGTTTAAAATGGCTGTGGCAAAGCTAAAATGGCATTTTTCTCCTCAGTGGGTATAGGAGCTTTATCTCTCCAAACAGCCAACCTGAGCCAGGACTGTTCATATACACAGCTGATCTCGACTAGAGCCCAACAAGGAGGACAAGGAAGCTCCCTCAACCTGCACACTCACTGGCAGCTGCCCTTTTCTCCTTGTCTTCTGTCCCCAAGCCAAACTGCAGCATTCCTCTCTTCCTCACTGCTCACACAGATAGTGCAGGTGATTGTGCTCCTCAGACAAGCTCTTGCTTGGAGCTGCAGAGGCCGTAGCAGAGGGCTAGGGCCCAGCGTTGCCCCTTGGCTGGTGTGTTGCCAGCCGTGTGCATGCACAGCACCGGCAAAATGCCACACTGTTCTGTTTGGTTAGGTTTTAAACAAAAAGACACATGATGAAGAAATGAAACAGCTAATGAAAATTCCGTATGATTGCCCTGGAGGTTACTTCACTGGTTATGCCCCACTTCTGAATACTTTTTTGCTTTCAGGAGATGAAGGATGTAAACTTGTCTGGGATGGGTGTAGCTTGGGTAAGCTCTCACTTCTCTCTGCATCAGAAGGCTTTGCTTTTTGCACTTTTTAAAGTGCTCACTAGAGAGAGATTTGGTGCTACAGGGTGACCCTGATGACAAAGATTTCTCATTTCTTAATTTCTCAACATTTTCTGCTGCTAAAAACAACAAATCATAATTATTAAAAATGCTGAGATGAATTACTGGGAAAGCCAGAAAGCAATACGGAGGAATGGGTTGTTTGCTGGTCACAGTATGAAGGTGAAGTATCTTAATCTGTACCTTAAACACCTCTGTCAGACAGAAACAGTGAACCACAAAGTTATCACTTTTTCTATCCCCGTGGTTATCACTTTTCCTATCCCACTTTTTATACTTTGTAGTTCATCCAAAGGTGGTCATACATGGGAGCAACCTGAGGGACATTCTGAACTGACCTAAGATCTTCCCTGCTTGCCCTGTTCAACTTGTTTGTCTTCACAGAAAGCAACACCTGATATCTTCTGACCTATCAGGAAGGCTTCTGGGCAGCTGAAATTTTCCTCAACATTTAGCTAGTGACATCCAGTCCAGAAGTTTTAAATGTGTGTGATCACTTGGTATTGTCCTGACATCCCAGCTCAACCACTGGATGTCATCGACCTGTTTTGGGGACAGATCAGGTTTATTGACTGAAAGAAGCTGTTGGACCCTGGCCACATTAGCTAAAGAGCTGAAAGAGGCATAGCCAAGGAAATGGGTGTTGTGGTGCAGAACTGTGCTCTATCCTTGGCTCTCTCACAGAACTCTTGTACATGCTGATAAAATCAGACTTTTCTAAAGTGGCTACTGCCAATGTTTCCCTCTCCAGGCTGCCTGCTTGAGAGCTTTATGAACATATTGTGGACGTTACTGATTATGTCCCAGCTGTCAGCTGTGAAATGAGAAAGTCACAGCAATTCTCTTGTTCACAGAGAGGCACTGTGAAACGTAAATTCATTTGTGGTTATGGTGTGCTCGGATAATAAGATATAGTACTTCTGCAGGACAACCCAGGATGAAATTAGTAATTCTGCCTTCAGAATGGAGTTTCAGTAGTGTGTAGAAGGTAAGGGAAGAGGAGTTGAAAACTGAGGACAGATTAAACACACATGGGCTATGCCTCACACTCCTGTTTCCATTGAGGCAATGATTCCAGCAAAACACTAGGTTCTTGCATGACTAAAGACTAGAGTGTAGTATAAATGCACTCTCTTATTTCTGTTCTCTTAGCCCTGGCTACTATTTGTAAATATTTGGTTTTACAGCTTTTATTGTTCTTTGAACCTTTCCTTTTTTTAATGGCTATCAATATTAAAACTCTCCGGATACACCAACAAACCCCAAAGTTTTAATTTCATTAAGAAAATAGCAATGCTATCAGGACTGGTAACCTCAGAACATAAAATCATGTGGCAAAATAATGAAAAAGGTAGGGAAATGTACTGTCTCTTCCTGGTAGGTGTTACTTCCTCTCAAACTCTTCTGCAAAGTGATTCCATTTCCTTTCACTTAGATATTCTGATTGCCTGCTCCTACCCCTAAGAGATTTAGCATCCAGTACAGGGTGTCACAGAGAAGGAGGAAGTGAAATAAGGTGGTATAGTTTACAAGCATTTTATAGTTGTAACTCATTAACAAAGAACTGAGTCTCCAGTGAGTGAGTGGAACAACTTTAATGTTCATTTTGCCCTTGACATCTTTCTTATGCTGGCACAGGCTTAAGGGAGTGCATTCTGTGAATTTCATTGTAAGCCCATTTCTGATTCTTTTTTTTTTCCTTTGTACAAAGCAGGATGTCTAGTTATCCAGTAAGTGGCAGCAAATGGCTTAGAGATTCATCAACAGTAAACTGTTATCCCGTGAATATTTGACCAGGGAACGAACAAAAGTATCTGATTTCTGTACACTACTGCAGTAGCTGAAAGAGAAAGGAGAGCTATGCACTCTCTGTGCTTGCCAGCCCTCATTAAGAACTTGCCTTTAAACTCCCAACCAGTCAAATCACTTCATTTCACAAGATGCTTTAGCACAATTGATGCATCTATTCAGTTCGGAGTAGCTCCATTTAAGCCAAAAGTTGATCTGTTTGGCTTTTTGGTGATATTTTATCTATGTGTCTCATGTGGATGGCGAGGAAGCATGAAACCAAATGGAAAAAAAAAAAAGCAAATGCTATGCAAACAATCACTTTATCCCTCTTCTGTTAAATACTTAAGAAGGTAAGTAAACAGGAGAAATGAAGTATTCAGAAAAAGAAACAGTGATGAAGAAATGCATTTCAAAATCATCTGACGTTTCCTGCTTGTTTTCACTTTCCTCCATGAAACAAATATAAACTGGATTACAAACCAACATTAGTAGTTATGAAAGAAAAGGAAAGGGAAACAAATATTTGCCCAGCAGGCTGGATAGAAGTGCAAGTCATTAACAAGCCATTCTAAGGTGCATGTAATGCTTTTGACAAATTCCATGGGGAACTGTGGATATTCTCAGTAAGATAAGAGTTATTCTCTAACAAGTGCTATATTGGAATAATCTCTTGTACTGAAACACCAAGTGCTATTGGCCAAGAGTAGAGAACATACCTTCATGGTTTTCATCCTCTTCCAGATAGATGCAACTGTTGATTTGCCTGAGAAGGTGTGAATGTTTACCTTGCCTGTTTGTGATTTAAAGTCAAGTAGTGAAGCTAACCAGATGTTGTGAGCGCTCTATTGTCACCATCATATAGAAGATACTCATTCCAGAATTCTCTTTACATTTAATGGAAAACACACATCTAAGATAGACTTATGGATGACTACAAGTGACCTGGAGAAACTAAACATGCAAAGAAGCTGATTCTATCTGAACTGTCTTTCAGAGACATATATTGAGATTACCTTTGAAACAGATAACAGCTTATGGGTCCTGCTGAATCCACTGTGATCACTTGAAGCTGCTATGATAAGGCAAGGGTCTGAAACTATCTCCTATAAGGTAAGCTTTCCTGCATTCAACCACAATTTAGTTCTCTGTGGGTCTAGATGCTAGAGTGTCTTCAACTTTGAGCTGACATTGAAATACACCTTGAAATGAGGCCTGGTACAGATTAGTTTTCACTTCCCAGCTATGACAGTACCATTTAGGTTGACTACATAATTCTGGGGCTTGGCTTTCTGACTACATACCTGGATTTCTGATCTATGGGCAGGAGCAATTCAAGAGATAAGTAATGATCTTTAAAGATCTAGACCAATGATGAGCAGATAACTATTAAGATTTTCGGAAGGATCTGAGAAGTACAGAGACATTAAAAATAAATTTTAAAAAACACAAAAAAACCCCAATACCTGATGGCAAGGTTGGATTTCTCATGTTTTGCTCTTAATTAAATAACTGGAGGCAGAGCTTCTTAAATAAAAAGTCTGCAAATCTGGGGTTGTCGGGGATATGTGAGAATTAGGGAAGAAACATGCAACTGGAAGGGACCACCTGTGTCTCTGAATCTAAACTCCTCTATCATAGGTAACCCTATCACATGCTCACTCAGAATGTTTTTCCCTCCAAAGTAGGAGTGAATGCACCTTCCTTGAGTGTCTGCTTTATTACTGTGCAATGGCACAGGCAGCCATGGCAGGCTGTACAGCACCCTCCTGAATCAAGAAGCCCACTTGGCCCAAAACAGAGACTTCCTCTGAACTTTCTGTTCTCAGAATCTCATTTGTAAATGGATCCTTTTGCATGATGAAAGTCTCCCTGTCATTTGGGTGTCCAGCTTCCTACTGGGGAATACAGCCATTTAGAGTGTGCTGTGAGGGTTAACACTGTTTGCTGGAGGGGATGGTACTCAGTGGAGGGGACCAAGGGGATGTAAGAGGCTAGAAAGAGCAGTGCAAGAGTAAATGAGAAAACAAAGAAAAGAAGAGGAACAAGATAAAGAGGTAAAAGATAAAGGAAGAGAAACAGATAAAACCTCTCATGGCCAGGATGTACAAATTATAGTTTATGGGTGTCTTTTGCCTGAATCTGGAGTTTCTGCTCCTATGCCTGCAGAGTTACGCTAGTCCCTCCATGGACTCTAATATGAAATCACATTGTGTGTGTGAGTCCTATTCAAGATTTCAGAGGATGCCTAAGCAAGGCCTTGAAGTATGGTGTTCACCATTCCCCTTTGCCTCATAGACATGCTTCAGTAAATGCACCCCATGATCAGGGTTTGGCTATTTCACTACTGAAGTCCACAAGGAAAAAAAAAAAGGAAATGTGGATTTTTACTATGGAAAGAAGTTCCTTATTTTCCAGAAAACCATTGAACTATACTAGACAGCATGCTGTTTTCAGTGTGACGTAAACAAATAGACCTGAAGAAGGGCAGTTGTAGTGATGCCATAAGATGGACTCTCAGGCTTCTTGCCCAAGATATAGTACTTGGTTTAAATGTCTTATTTTTTTTTCCTAACAGCCAGGGCACACTGTGGTGTTTGTCCCACATCAGGCAGACTGAGGTACATAATTAACCATATAGAATGATGTACAAGGGAAAAATACATCAGAGAAACTGCAGCATAACAGGTAGAGGTAATAGAATCACAGAATCACACAGAGTCACAGTAACAAATTTAAGGAGGGTATGTGTTCTGCTGGGACCATGGTCACATCCAGAGTGAGGCAAAATCCACTGCAAAGGTAGAGCAAGCTAATAAATCCGAGCTGCTTTTCCCCTTTTGTATCTATCCCATCAGTATCGTTGTCTTAGCCACTAAACAAGACAATCTATGAAGAGAGTGAAAACAATTATACAATTAACAGCCTTTTAATGACTACTATGAAATCCTGATTGTCTAGTGCTGCTCCTGTAAATGTGAGAGGTAAACCTCAGAGAGGCTAGAAGCTTGCCCCAGGGTCTGTGCTGGGATAAGATAGCCTTCAACCACACTGTGGTTCAGGGTAGTCATGGCTTTGTGGCCTCACACAGGCACCGGGGAGCTGGCGTGCTGCTGAGAAACACCCATGAAGCAGTACTGTAATCCCTGCTGCAATTGCCTGGAAGATAAACAGGACCAGCACTAACAAACTACATTATTTCCAAAATGCCCTACTTAGCAGCTTGATGAGCAGTAAAATGTGCAGTGCTTTCCATAGCTCCAGACAGGGGAGGGAGCTTTAGCTGCTTCCCTGAAGAAAATGTGATGTCTCACTAACCATTGAACCTCTCACCTCATTTCAAAGGAGAACTTGCAGACAGACGTCACTCCTTTTGAATTTTTCCTGAAGGTCAGCTACTGTGCAGAAGAGAGAGTCCCAAAATCACCTTCTTCCCCACTAGCAGCTCTCTTGCAGCAGCAAAGCTGTCGGGTCTGTGGTTGGGCACAGGAAGACAAGCAGATGGAGGAGTGAGCTGGGGAGAAAGGCGTTGGCATCATAGGAGCCTGCTGGGAAAGAGTAGTTTGGCTTTCAGGATGAAAACCCACAAGTAAACCAAGATTCATTAGTTTGCTGCTTACAGGAAACTTTCTAAAGTTGTTCTCATAGAATTTTCTCATCTTTTTGTCAGGAAAAAGTAGTAAAGACAAAGTATTGTATCTGCTTCTAGCCATGGCCAAGGCTCTCTATGCAACCCTGGATAAGTCACTTGATTTTTCCATGCCTCATTTATAAAACTGGAATAAAGATATCATTTATCACCTATAAAACTAGAATGAAGATACCTTTACCAGTAATTACCCTTGGTAGCTATAAATAAAATTTCTTAATTGTTGCCAAGTATCTGAAAAGCTTCCGATTACATATTTTCCCAAACTTTGTATCAGATTCCTACTTTTGGAAAATAATTTACCTTTCACACAGGTATTTAAAAGAACGAGGTGTAACATTGCTGTGATTGAGATAATGGCATTTAAGAAGGCAGTGATAAATAAAAAACAGTTGCTTGAAGAAGAAGATTAGTCCAGACCCTAAGATCAAAGCCAAGTCATCTTTTTTTATTCAGAGGAGGATCCACTCCCTACTGAGATGCTGATGATAAGGCCCTCTACCAAGGGAAGAGCAGAGAGCAGCCTTTGATTGCCAGAACCACCCTCCACTGAGCACGCCCGCAGGGAAGAACAGATTTGCCTAACAGCTGCTTAAAGTTGATTCAGCCTTTCATGGGCATCACGTGTGTCTCAGGAGCTTAAGAGAAGAGTTCTCACAGTCACTTCCTTCTTTGTTTCCCCTTTCCCAGCTCAGTGCTTTCTCTGCGATGGTGTTCCTATCAGAGACTGTAAGTATTTTGTAGTGACTATACAATTTACATACTCTATTATGTAATGTACATGATGGTTTCAGGAAAACGTCTGTCTGTGCTTCCACTCTGTCTCCAGCACTGAACATTGCTAGCAACCTGTCCATAAGCTGGCTGGCCTGTTGTACTTCATGTTCACAATACCATGAATGGCTGTCAGAGTTCAACTTCCCCTTTCTGGGTAACATCTGAGGCAACATCTATACTACCTTACACTGTAGCGTATTGGGGAAAATTCTTTCATTTTTTCCTTTCCTCCAAGTTCCCCACCAGTGTTACCAAGTTCCTCTTTCAAAGTTAAACCCTCTGTATTTGGGGGAGCACATGTCAGAACACTTCTATATTCTGGTAGCTCCTTTCCCTCCCAGAGCTTTGCAGCTTAACTTGCCAAACCAGCCCCCTCTGACACAAAGTTTAAAAATGACTGACATGGTCAGGGCCAGCATGAGAAATACGCTTCCAAAGAAGCCTGCTCATGTCTGGAAAGCCCCGGATTCAGCCAGTGACCTTTTCTTCCCACCTTAAGTGCAGCATTCAAAAGGGACCTGTGTAAAGGGAAGATCCCTGTAAGGGAAGATCAGGGCAAGAGCCAGGAAAGTCTGTAGCTGCAAGGTGACAAGGTGTCCAGTTCTCAGAATTCCCTTGGGAAGGCTGTTGAGGGGAGATGCCTTCACTTTCCAGCAGGCCCACTCTCTTCATTCACCTTCCAAACTCTTCAGAGATCCTGAGCAGCCGCTTGTGCTCACAGGTATGCTGTGTAGAGGATCTGAGCTTTCAGGTTTTGCAGCATTTCTGAAACAGTTTTGCTTACCTTTCCCCAATAAAGCTTTGCCTTCCTGACTCCATCCTGGCCCCTAAGGGCATAAGCTGTGCCAGACTTCACAATTTTCTGCCTGGCAAGTGGGAAGGGATCTGTCCCTCCAGTCTTAAAACACTGAAAGAACAACCTAAGGAGCTGCTTTGCAATCGGAGAAAGAGATCCTTGTGGATATTCCTGACAACATTAGGAAAAGTGAACACACATCCTTCGTTTGCCTTAAACCCTGTGCCAGACCCCCTCCACCTGTCCACTTTTACCATGAAGCGGGGATTTTGGTGGACTGAAGCACTGCATTTTGTGTAGAGAGAGACCAAACATGGCCCTTTTCCCCTCCTCCTGGGTAACCTTAGAATATGCAAATATGGCTTGGATTTTGTGGTTGTTCTCATGGGATAAGAACTCAACTGCAGGGTTAAGCTTCTCAGTGCTCAAGGAACACACAACTTGCATGATGAAATGTTGTTTATGCAGAGGATTAACAGATCCCTTAGACAAATGTGTTTGTTTTGATTGCTTATCTACCCTGGAGAGAGCAGAGGAACAGCCCAGCCCCCATGCTTTCACATGTAACTGTAACAGGCTTTTAAAAGAAAACTGCACTAGCTGTCTGGAGTCAGACAGCAAATCTCTAGTTCCTGTTGAATCCACTTAGATCACACGACATTTTCCTACTAGGCTTGTATTTTTTCCTTTCCCATAATATGACTGTTTGGTTTAGTTTTATTTTCTATTTTTTTCAGTAAAGCTACTGAACCAAGAGTTATCTACCTGTGTGTTCCAGGCCAATAATTTTTGTCACTGTCTTGGTGATGGAAGAGGAAATAATTAATCCTAGGAATCAGTTCAGGCTTTACAGCATTATACATGCCAACGACTATTACTGCTCTTGTTTTTGGATATAGAGTCAGACCACATCTGCAAAAGACACCTGGCTTCCCAAGACTGACACAGATAGTTCCTAGCCCTCTACAAGTGCTTAAATTCCTTGTGCTCAGAGGTAAACTTGCTTAATGCCTGATTTGACTAGGTACTGACTCCCCCTTGAATCTTCTCTGTGGTACTACAGTCTCTAAGGATGCTGTCATGTGCCAAACAAAACACCTGGTCTGCAGCACACTGTGACACGTCCTCCAGCTGGCAAAGCATCTCCATTTCTTGCCCTCTAACTGCTTTGCCAGTGCATGATCCTACTTAGCTTCATGTGTCTGAGATGCAATCTTGTGATGATAGCAATGCTTATCCACGCTAAGCGAACAACTGTTAGAAGTACCAAGGACCTCCAGGTCCCTGTGATGACAGAGGGAGGAGTGCAATGAGGACACTGACAGAGCACATGGCTGAAGGCAACCTTTCATGTGACATGCAAGAGAGCTGCAGCCTTTTTTGGGAGCCTCAGGTCTGTGCTCACCAGCTGTGTGTGACAGCCAGGAGGTGAGGAGTTCCTGAGGCCATTTACTCTGATCCTTGTCTCTGGGTTATAAGCTTCCTTTATATATATATATATATATATGTGTGTGTGTATATATATATATATGTGTGTGTGTGTGTATGTGTATATGTATATGTTTAATTTTAATCTGTCAAGACCCTGGAGCTATTCAGTGCCAGCAGCCTATGGTTCTTTTTGTTTAAAAAGAGAACACAAAGGATGTAAATTTACTGAGTATTGACACTGTTTGTTTTAACCATTGTATGGTAAATCTAAAAAGAATTGCATTGATATTTTCAACACTGGGAGACATTTAAGTGGCTGCAGCCTAGTGGTAGCTTACTTGTGACATGCATTTTATCTGAAATTGTGCTGTATGCTTTTGCTGGTGAGCAGCTCCTTTAAAACTCATCAGAATCTGAGAACACCTTTCTGCAAGGTCTGTGCCCCCAAAAACAACAGCATGGGGGGTTTTTAGCTTGTATATGTGGTCAGTTTTACAGTGGTGCCAGCGATGCCCTGTCCTGGGTGTATCTGGGTGCTGGTGGTGCTGGGTGTCAGCAGTGGAGGTGGCAGTCCATGGTTGACCAGCTCTGTCCATATCCAGCACACATAGAGGCACACATCTTCCTTAGGCAGGTCCTCCAAGTATTATTTAGGGTGAAGAATTCCACTGGCCTATTTTGCTTTAAATGTACCAGAGGTATTGGTGGAGAGACCATCTGATTATGTACCCACTGTAAACCTGGGCATATGTCCTGCAGCTGACACAACAAGAGGTCCCTTCCTTAATATGTTACTTGATCCTGTTTTTCTCTCCTCTTTTTAGGAGGAGGTATTTATAGGAAAAACTTTTCACCTGGAGAATTATTAAGCTTTGGAATGGGCTGCCCAGGCAGGTTGATGGGGTCACCATCCCTGAAGTATTCAAAAGACACAGAGATGAGGTGCTGAGGGATGTGGTCTAGTTTAGTGATGGGTCTGGCAGTGTGAGGTTGGTGGTTGGATGGGCTGTGGAACTGCTCTGCAGGTGGTACTCAGGGCTCTGAGGACCTTTAGCAACCTGCAGGTACCAGGTTCCTCTCATTGACAGCAAGAGGCTTGTCAATGGGATAGTGGCCAGTCATGGTTTTGAAAGTGATTTCTGAGTTGAACTGTAGGCAGAGTGCTTTGAAGTTCTGGGCTGTATCAGCCCAAACAAGAGAGAAAAGGTGTAGAAAGGAGTTGTCATCTTCTCGCCTACTTAGGGATATGAATAGCCGAGCTGCAGGTGATCTGCTTTGGGTGTTGGGCTGTTCTTTGTTCCCAGGAATGCTGCACAGCTCCCGGGGAGAAAGTCTTCCACCTTTGAATTTCACAGAGTTTGAAATTCATGGCTCAGACGATTATCAAGAAGACCAGAGGTTAGTTTGTCTTCCCTCATTTCCTGACCCACCCTCCACCCCTCCCACCCCTGCGCTTGGTATCTCCGATGGATGCACCAGTGTGTGAGAGGCCGTAGTTGGTATTTCACCTGACTTTTCTTCTTCTTTTTGTAGTTCATTCAAATGAAGAAGCCTGTGGATTTTTTCATTTGCAGGCTTTCCCTCTTTCCAGGAAAATGGAGAGAAATACTATAGTCTTCTCTTTTTCCCAGCTTGCTCTCCTGCCAGCTGAGTGTGCAGGTTCCCAGTCCTCCCTGGGGCTTGTAGTCTGCATGGACTGGACAGCAAGGGCCAGCAACCTGTCAGCAGAGCTCTGCTGCTGCACCACAGACAATGTGGCTGGCACTGGCCTGTATCTCACGTGTGCTGGTTTATTCTAGAAACACTCTGTTACTGTTTATGCTGGTTCTCGATGTCTCTATTATCTTCAGACCCAAGCACGAGTGACTGAGGGCCGTGCTATGGCCAAAAGGACTCAGTTATTTTTTTAGATTAATATATTAAGAAAACAGTAATGGACAGGTAGCTTCACAGGTATCATAACACACGAGTGTAAACGACAGACTTGCTATAGATATGGATCTATTAGTGGGGGTACAGTGACAGTGCTTCCAATTTACCGTTAGATCCAGCTGCATGACTTCAAGGCTCTGTTTATAGGCAGATGTAAGGGGGCATTCAGCTATATGGAGTGGGAAGGAATAAATCATTGAATGCAAATGCTAGACACATCTCTCCCCTGGACTTTGTTGGCTGTTCAGCCTACTGGGTCACAGCTTTGTGATCCAAATCTGCTCCTAATATCATGAGTTTTATTGACTCTTGGGTATTTTTGAAGGATCCACAACAACTTATCAACTTCTCTGTAGCTGATAAACCTTGAGGTATAAATAGATTGAGGTATAAATCTCAACAGAGTTTGATTCCCTGGGCCTTATCTGCTATAGAAGCTTCTGCCTCAGAAATAATATAACTTATCAGTTTAAGTGTATTAGGCAACAGCTCTGGCAGAGTAACTGCAGCTGATAACAGCAGGGGAAAAAAAAGCACAAGCATATACTAATCTTGTTTTAAGAGTTGCAATAACCTGGCAAAATTACCTTTTACAGATAAATATTACACCTATAAAATGACTGCCTGCCTAGCCTTTTGAGATGAGACCAGGCTTTGGCTTTAGGGTGGGAATTGTGTCTTCTGTCTGCCACCAGCACAATAGAGCCCTATCAACGCTGTGGTTAGGGTAGCCCTCAAGCTGATTAGTTACACCACAACTTGGGTTTCTTCCATCTGAGCACTTAATTAGCTTGAACACTGCTAATTTAAGAGATAACAAGATAAGGGTAGACCAGTTAAGTGTATGTAGTGGTTTTATCTTTTATCAGTGGTAGGCTTCCCTTGTCTTTTTCTCTTAGGTTTAACTTGCAGTTCCCCACAAGGTGTTATCAGTTCTCACCTGAAAGAAAAGGAACCAGGAGCTCCCATTCTTCAGGGAGCAGGCAGTCCTGGAGAGGAGGTCCTGCAGAAAGGGCAAGTCAATGAACACTTTGCAGGCCTTCAGAGGATGACAATGGCCATTGTTAAAAGCCAGATGTCTCACTGAAGTGTAAATTGTGCCTATGAACACACACACACACACACACACACACAAACACACATACATATATCTACACAGACCCAGTACCTGCATTCCCTCCAGACACAAGTGGAGAACATGGAACTACTCCCATGTAAAATATGCTGATTGCAAAGTTATGATTAAGCCAGCTCTGTCTTAAACGATGCCAACTGGTTTCAGTGAAAGTGTACATCCATTCATCTGTGTACACATACAGGTACACAGCCTCAAGACAGATGTACCTTGATCTCTGTAAAAGTTTCTCAGTAATTACAGCTGCAGAACTTGTTTGACTTTTGTTGGTTTCATAATATCTATCCTCAAACACCCCTAAATAATGAATTAGACCTCAAAACTGTTATTTAGGCTCTAAAAAATGTAAGGAACTTTGGGGCTTATTTGTTCTCATTTCTTTAAGCCTTTGGTGTCGTGTTTCACACTCTTTATAGTGAAGATGAAGACAAAAGTTGAGATTCCCATCTAATTACTTATTTCCAGGAGCCAGAGACATAATTGTCTAAAAAAAAAAAAAAAGAAAGAAAAAAAAGAGAAGTGTTATAAAATCAAAGGCTCAAGACATCAGAGCTGTGTATTTTATGAAGTGCTAGGGATTTCCGAAGTAGGAGCAATTGTGCATGCTTGTTGTGTCCAAGTGTATAGAAGCCTGCAGCTCTGAGTCACGCAAGGGCACAGGAGCTCACTGCTAGAATGCTCTGCCAAGATGGGGAAGTGCTGACCTCAGAGTAACTGTATCACTGTATGAAACCTTCTGTTTATGTCTGAACACTCCTGAAACAGCCACCTAGCCACCAACAGTGTCTGAATATCCACTTAGATTTCCTATGGAAGCTGGAAATGTGGAGATGCTCCCTGATGAGTAGCTTCTCCTTGTTAACGGCACACAATTGGGACCCCATATCTGCTCTTCTGTACTGGTGTTGAGATGAATCATCCAGCACTCAAGAAATCAGGACAAACTCTAAATACTCCTGACTACTGGTTAGGATCTCATCACATCTTCCCAGATCTGCAGCAAAACTACAGTAGGAATAACAGTATTTCCATAAGCCCCATTTGCATTTTAAAATTGATGACTTCAACCTACTCCATGGTTTAGAATGCAGAAGGGAGAATAAGGACACAGGGCCCTGGCATGGCTGTTCTTCTGTCTGGAACAATAAAGAGGGAATGAATCAGCATAGATGAGAGAAAAACTATTCTTGCTTTGTTGTTCTTTCAGGATTTATTATCATTAGTATTTGTATCATATATCAATAGGGTTACATTTTAATTACCTTATAACATACTAACATAGATTATTACCATTCTATTTATTTACTTAATATGATACTATTTTATTATGATATATCATTGTGTTATTCTTATAATTAGTATAATCAGTATTATGCAGAAAAACTCTCTGCCTGAAAAATATTCCCCTCCTGGGAATGGCCCCTTCAGGGCCAAGTGCAGTGAGAAATATACAAGGCATACAGGGAAAATGTAACTTCCCTCCTGCTGTGCTCTATCACGTAATAAGAATTTGGGGCTTCAAACATGGAGAATAACCTCACTTAATCCTGTACTAAAGAAACACTGAAAAGAAACACTCTTACCCCAGAAGGGCCAACAACTTGTGTATAAGGCCTTGTCCTGTCTATAAGGCCTTGTCCTGCAGAGATAGAGGTTGTTTTGAAAAGCTACCAGTATGCCTTTATTACAAGTAGCACATTCAGCTGAATACTTGCACTTTGTTTTATTACAGTTTTGGAATCAGTTCAAGTTAGCCTTTCCATTCTCTCATCATGCTGTGATTCATGCCTCCCAGCTCATTTAAAAATTAGTTTTACCTGAGGTCAACTTATCTACAAAATGAGTCACCTGGCAAATGCTGGCACCTCAGCTGTGGGGCATGACCTTCTGCTGCAGATCACTGATAGCATACATAGCACCTCTAAACTCCTTTTGTTCTAGTAAAGCTCCCACTTATTGTGCTTCATTCTGTGTTTCTGAGGTTAGGATGTGTAAAAACACAGTATTCACTGTAACAATTCATTGTTACAGTATTTACTGTAACAATTCATTTTTCTCATCTTTGTAGGCTTTTTCAAGACTGAGGCCTTGACTCACAACCTGTCCCCTTATCACCAGTCTGTGGGTATGATCATCAGATATACTTCTCCCTTCACCTTAAAGTATAGGTACTGAGCAATCTTTTACATGTTTTTAAAAGGTTTTGATTTCATCCATCATCAGATACAGTGATTGGTCATCTAGAATCCACATTTTGGGGCTAACCAACAAAAGGCAGTATCATGGGACAGACTATGTGTATAACACCTTGTCACTATCACATTTCTCTAACAGCAATCAGATATCTGTAATTCCCTGTTCATTAATTCATTGTTAACTGAAGTTATGCTGCCAGACAGTGTTCTCTTTTTCTTTTTTTTTTTTTTTTTTTGGCTAAAGACCAGTTTAAAGGGGATCACAGGGTCCCTGTTTGTCACTGGGGTCTTGTAACTCAGGAGAAAACAGGCGATGCTGTAAACTGGCAGTGTTGGCTGAAATCAATGTCCCCTCTGCTCGACTCTTTGCCTGCACTGAATGGCATCACAGCGGTTGCAGCATCCAGGGAGCATGGAGTAATAGCTACAACCTTCCTCTGTGTGCAGCAACATGCTATGCTGAGAATAAATATTTGTCATATCCTACAGGTCCTAATAAGCTGTGGATGAGAAGGCAAATGAATCTGGTTTCAGGAAACAAAGAAATTAGTACTACAGCTAATATTTCCATATGTTTATGTACAATATCCTCATGTAATTTTTATGACAGCTTACAGCATTTTCCCTTGAAACGTGAGAGTAGGGGTCAATATGTATTAAATATTAACATGGAAGCTCGGTACTAATGTCTGACCTTATCACTAGTCTAAAATTGCATATTTAATAAACATCATGAGACAGGGGAATCTCATCCAATAGCATCACAAATCTTTAAAGCGTGGCTTTCCCCTACTCCATTTCCTGCAGTGAGCTCTCACCATGGTCTCTGCAGATATTTGTCTTAAAGCCTGAACTTTGTGCCAGTTCTCTTTATATTGTAGCACAGTTTTCAGTCCTCTTTAGGTCCTCCTTGCTACCTCTTCATTTCTTCTCCTCTTTTTCAGTTCTGTCTTTCCTTTTCCTTAGAAGGCCTTGCTCATCGTCACTTGGGCTATCTTTCTATTTCCTAGTCCACACTCAAGGAAGAAGCTGATAGAGAGCTTGCTCATTGCTGTATGCTCTCCATGTCCAAATTGCTCACCATAGGATGCCTGTAGCTCATTCCCCTATGCCACATTTGAGGGCAACTCAACTGTGTACTGCCTACATACACAAGTATCCTTCTCATCTGCAACACCAATACTTTTCTAAAAGAATACTTTTCTAAAAGACACTTCAAAACTTGTCTGCAAGATAGTGGTCTCAGAATGGCATTGCAAAAGATAAGTGAGGGGGAAATTTGTAGGACAGAGTAGCTACATCATCAAGAGAAAAACATCAGTTTCTGGGCCCTGGAGCATGACTGCCTGCACTGGGAACAGGCATGGTTTGGCCCAGACCAGTTTGTGCTATCTCAGGTGATCCCTGAGTGATGATCAGGAACTGGCACAAATTCTCAGCAGTCATTTTCCCTTTGCCCTCCTGATCTGGTTAAGCTCTGTCTAAGAGACTTTAACAGCATGGAGGTAAGTCATTCCTGCACAGAAAGCCTCTTGGTGAAGAGATGGTTCCTGGCACGTTTCATTTACATCTCTAACCAGCATTCCCAACCTAGGATACCTTTCAAATGGGTATGCACTTAGCTTTTGCAAAAATATTCTTTCTCCTTTTTTCCCCCCCTTACGCTGAGCTGGGCCTGTGTTAATATCTATTTAAGTAATAATTTGTCTCCAATTAGGATGGACAGGAGATGAGCTTGGGCTCAAATGCCAGGTTGGGCATATTGCAGTGTGGCTCTTTCTATTTTCTTCTTCCTTTGAATGTTCCCTCAATGTTCTCTTTCTGACAACTTTCTGTGTGTTTTACTACCAAGTTAACCTCGAAATAGAAGACAAATATAGCAAAACAAGGTACAGGTGAAAACTTGGTGTGACAGGCAGTCACAGCAACATTTTTCCGTGAACTTACATGAATGCCACAGGGTCAGCACATAACATGAGACAGCATGATCAGAAATGTATGGATCCCTACAACATGGAAATGTGGAAGTGACAACTGCTACTGATAAACGTATAGGGTTAGATCAACTCTTGGAGCTACTGTAATGGAGAGCTGTGCAATTAATTGACGTGTCTGAGAAATGGGGTGTCATTCAAAGGGACCTGGATGAGCTTGAGAAGTAGGCCCATGTGAACTTTGTGAGACTCAACAAGGCCGAGTTCAAGGTCTTGCACCTAGTTTGGGGCAACTTCCAGTATCAATAGAGGCTGGGGGATGAAGGGGTTGAGAGTAGCCAGGTGGAAAAGGACTTGAGGGTACCGGTGAAAAATGACGTGAGCTGACAACTTGCGCTGGCAGCCCAGAAAGACAACTGTATCCTGGGCTACACCAAAAGCAATGTGGTCAGCAGGTTGAAGGAGGTGATTCTGCCTCTCTGCTCTGGTAACACTCACTTGCAGTACTGCATCCAGCCCTGGGTTCCTCAGTGCAGGAAAGACATTGATCTGTTGGAGTAGGTCCAGAGAAGGCCACAAAAAGTGGTCAGAGGTTTGGAGCACGTCTTCTATGAGGAAAAGCTGAGAGACTTAGGGTTGCTCACCATCAAGAAGAGAAGGTTCTGAGGAGTGCTTATTGTGGTCTTTCAATACTTCAAGGCGGTTTATAAGAAAGATGGGGCCAGGCTTTTTAGTAGGACCTGTGGTGACAGGACAATGAGTAAAGGTTTTAAATTGAAAGAGGATAGATTCAGATTAGATAAAAGGAAGACATTTTTTACAACAAGGATGATGAAACACTGGAACAAGTTGCCCAGAGAGGTGGTGGCTGCCCCATCTCTGGAAGCGTTCTGTATCTGGATCTAGTTGAAGATGTCTCTGCCTATTGTAGGGGTGTGGACTGGATGAGTTTTAAAGATCCCTTCCAACCCAAACTATTCTATGATTCTATGATATGACAAATGTAATTGCAGGAATAAGGTTTGTGATCTCCTCATGAAGTCATTTATGGCATTGCCTCTGTGAAATGCCTTGTTGAAACTATATTTTAGTGACTTCTGTACAAAAGTTTGGACTTCATTAATAAAAACTGGTACTTTCCACCAAAGCCTAGTTACATCCTGTTGTGGATTTGTTAATGCTTGCCTGGAAAATGCATAAATTCTCATTTCTTTCCCCTAATGTCTGACTTTGCTAGCACGGTGAACAATGTGGAGGTAAGGAGAACCAATTAACTGTGTCTTATCCCAAGAGAATCTCTTTACTTTCTCTTAACTTGGACAATGACAGCTTTTGCTAAAGATTTTACTGAAATCTTGACATAAAATATCTGCTCAGTGATAGTATGACAGTGGAATGTGTAAAGTAAATGTTCAGTGGTAAATAGAAGGCTTCAGGTGAGGATTAGTGTGTGTGATTCATATCAATTAATTCAGTCCAGTGCATAATATGGGCTCAACCATAAATAGTTTCCCTTCAGGTTTTGAAGTCATCTTTATAGTTTTGGGTTACTAGGACACCACATGGAAGCCCAGTTATAGTCTTTCTTGGCCAGTCTCTTTACTGCTTCTCTCAAAAATACCAGCTTCTGTGGTTGGGACCATGCCGCTTGCTGCATCACCTCCTCTTCTGAGGCACTCTGAATGGCTCCAGGTGGAAACATAATGCAGAAACAGGGGGCAAGGGAGAAGATGAGGTCCTGTGTGCTCATTCCTGAGGCATGAGCCTGCACTTGCATTTCTGTCAGCATTTGTGCTGATACTGGCACGGTGCCATGGTTTCAGTCGCAGTGACCCCTGAGCAGGGCTGCACACAGGCCAGCACATAAGCTGGTCATGCACAGAGCAAAAGCCACGTGGAAGGACAACGGGAGAACCACCAAAATAAACACGACCAGAGAAGGATTATTGCAACACAAAATCTTGGTGTCCGATTTTAGCAGGGGAAGACCACAAACGGTAATCTAGTCACATCTCAAGAAGGAAGCATGTCACATGCATGTAGATATTTGTACACAAAGGCAAGCAGCTCAGAGGGCATAATGCATGCATGTAAATAACTCCTTAAGATCTAGGCTAGCCTAAGTCCACCTGGCCATCTATCTCAAAAATGCTCAGAAAGTAGTTCTAAAGATATTACATGTGTTTGCTATGTAAAACTTACATTATGTTCTTATAAATGTACTCAACATTAGTGAGATGAGCACCAGTCCACTGAAAGAAAAAACGAAAATCCTTTCTTTGCTACTGAGGCTGAAAAGAGTAGAGACACATTCACACATCCTATTATTCAAAATAGAACTGTACATAAACTGTGGAATTTGAGTAAGGGAAATGAGATCAGTAGCAGTTGTCAGGTATGAGTCATCCCTTCGCAGTGTTTTGGACCATGGGAGTGAGCAGCATGTTCCAAGCAATATGCTTACTGGAGTAAAAAAATTCAGTCACCGCAACCTATTTACATCAAACAATATTATTGTGGCTACAGCCTCCAGGGAACGACAGAGCTGAATCTATAATGGAACTTTTGATAGCAAATAGAAGTAAATAGAAAGACTGGGAAGAAAACTAATTTAGTGAATGCGGTTTATTTAATTTTTTATAGAATAAATCTTGCTCCAGTATGCATTCAGAGTAACTGAAAGCAAAATCTATCTCGCTCCTGTTTAAAATATGAGGGGGATAATATTTAATTTAAATAAAAAATACTATTATTAGATTGCAATATCTAACTTCTAGATGGCTGGCTTTTTTAGTGAGATACAGAATGCAGGGCTAAGCACTCAAGCTTCCTTTATGGTGTGCCAGGAAAAAAGTAGAGAGATGCAGAAAGAAGAAGAAACTGCATAGTCATTTGTGGGGTTTGTCAGCTGCAATTCATTGTGAACCTGCAGCTTCATTGTTCCTACACATCACAGGGGGCAGACTTTGTTTAGTTTAGTCTAGATTTATTCTATTTCAAACAGTCTTTTGCCTTATCTACATTAACAATTTGGTTGAGGAGTGTGCTTTTGAAACAAATTGCTCTGTTGCCTCCACTTACTGCATCTGGTGTGGCAGGCTTGGAGTCTGTAAGATAGACTCCTTTCAGGTTAAATTAAACCATAAGATATGCTCCAGGAGCATGTCTGATGTGCTTGAACTATAAGTGCGCATTCAGTCCATCCGACCAGACAAGAGCTCATCTTAAGTAACCCTCCTAAAAGGCATCTAATGTAGATGTCAGGTTTTCAGCATGAACTGTTTCACTCCGCCTATCTGCTCCCATTACGCTGCACTACTCGTGATGTAGACAGAGCCCTTTTCTCAGGTCACTGTAGACCACTTGGACTGAAATTGTTATCTGCTTTGCATTTACCATTGGCCTACAGCTAGCTTTCACCTTCACCAGCACTGAACTGCCTTTTCAGAAGCCATCAAACGGTCACATAAACACAAAAAAAAATCTCTCTGTAAAGTGCAAATCAAATGTTAGCAGACAGCTGACCAATGATGAATAACAAGTCTTCTAGCTATGAAAAATATAATGAGAACTAGCACTTTATTGATTGGTAAGAAAAACATCTTTAAAAGCATATGTGCCTGCTTCACTTCCCCTTAACTGTATAACCACTGACACTTTGAACGCTCCTGGCAATCTATTAACACAGGAGTTCATCGGGAATCAGATTTCTGCAAATCCCTATCACCTTGCAGCAGTACAGTCAGGCCTTCATTATATACCTGTCTACGATCAGCAAGATCAATACACTACAAAATTAAATGCCTCTGTGTTCTGGTTTTGGCTGGGATAGAGTTAATTTTCTTCTTAGTAGCAGGTACAGGGCTGTGTTTTGGGTTTGTGCTGAGAACAGTGTTGATAACACTGCAATATTTTGGTTACTGCTGAGCAGCGCTTGCACAGCATCAAGGCCTTTTCTGCTTCTAATCCTACCCTGACAGTGAGTACGCTGGGGGTGCACACAAAGCTGGGAGGGAGCATGGCCAGGACAGCTGACCAGAACTAGCCACAGGACTATTCCATACTATAGGTCATTATGCCCAATAGATAAACTGGGAGGAACTGGTACGGACGAGCAGATCACTGCTCAGCATCAGCCAGCGGGTAGTGAGCAGTTGTATCACTTGGGATTTTTTTCTGTTTTTAAACAAAATCTCTATTTTGTTAGATTACTTTTCATTACAATTATTATTGTGTATTTAATTATTGTGTTACATTATATTATTACATTATATTTTATTTCATTTTAGTTAGTAAACTATTCTTATCTTAACCCATGAGTTTTACTTCTTTCTCTGATTCTTCTCCCCTTCCCATTGGAGGGAAGGGTGGAGTGAGACAACAGTTGATGTCTGGGGTTAAAGCATGACACTCTTTAGCTCAGAGAATCAGAGTTATGTAGACAGTTTGGGTCTTAAAGGGCTCCTATCACCCAGCCTGATGGGTGCTACTCCTCTCCCTGGCCCAGCTATCATTTTCTGTATGGAGAAATATTCTCAGTGAGAGGGAGCTGGAATGCCTTTATACAGAGCCCATCCTGTGGGCATGAGGTCTGCTCAGAGCAGACTGTCTTCCTTGCATGGGTATGGGTGTGAAGAACCCAGTTTCACAAACTCAGGCACTTCTGGATTAGGTAGATACTGAGTTGTTCTCCACTGTCAAGGCAGAGCTAAATCAGTGTGCTCTGAGAAAGCACTTTAGGTGTTTGTGACAGAATAAAGTAGGAAAGAAAATGGAAGCAACTCCTGAAATTAGGAATATCCTGTCTGAGGCAAAGCTATGGAGGTGGACCATAAGAACATAGGTTGCAATGAATATAATTTTAGGGCATTTGAAGTTTCAAACTGAAACCTCTTCAGACTCACTGCATGTAAAGAGCAACGCAGTAGATAGTACAAAGTAGTTAATGTGCAGCAATACATATTTTTTCTTATTTCACAATGATTTTCCACTGTAAACTTTTTCCTGAGTCCTGTTGGATCTGGCCCTTAGTTACCAGTCACACAAGCAACTAAAAGTGTATCTTACTACTGCAATATGTGCTATTTCAATCTGAAATCAAACAGCCTTCTATAGATAAAAGGCAGAGACCTCATTAAGGATAATTTGTGTAGCGTTTCTCCAAGTTAAATGGAAAAAGCAAAACAGTCTCTGAGGGTGTGATAGCAAAAAAGAGCAGAACTTCCACAATATATGGCACAAAAGAGAATCAGGAACTAAAACCTGTCCTGATGGAATAAGTTGCAAATGCTAAGGAAAGCAGGTTGGCCATGGGAAGCATATTAAGAGGCTGGAAGCCAGGAAAAATAACAAAAAGTAATGGAGAGAGCTGCCCTGGGACAGATCTCCTAGAGGCAGAAAATTTGGATGAGCAGAACTGAGAGGAAAAGCAGTCTTGGAAAAGAGTGTGCAACACAACTGTTTGCTGTTTGTTTCCAGGTTGTTTTGGGGACATAGGCTTGCATGCACTTCCCTGTAAAGAACAGGACTGAACAACCAAGAACAACCTTACTCATATAATAAATTTCTCCTCTTGCTAGAAATAAACCCACAGGGCCATTGATTATTGGCTGACTGAAACAAAATAGTCGTATCACGGGCACATGTTGAAAAGCTGTCTCCTGCTGCATCAGCTGTATCTGACCCCTAATGCACAGGAGTCCAGGTGGGGCAGGGTCCCATAGCAGACATGTCTACGGAGACATCAAGTCACCTCTAAGCTTCATATTAGCTCTGGAACCGGTGGCTTCTGATTGTGTATCCAGATCCAGGTTTGTCTTTAGTGAGCAGGGAGGAGCCAAGCAACAAGATCTGAGACAGCTGGGCTGCATTTAGGGGTTAACTACTGAGCACGCTGCCCATTGCTTCTCCTGAAGTCTGCTACCTTGCAAGATAAGTGTGTGTTTCTGCTCTCTCTGACAACGATCCTCTGTGTAGCTCCTTGTAAATGACATACTTCCCTGGGCAGGCAGCATGCTGGAGATGTAGTCCTTCTAAATGGTAATTTCAGCAAAACATGGGAGGTACACAGGATTTACTGTTGCAAGTTGAGTTTGGGTTGGTTTATTAAGGTGTGTGACATTTAACACCTTTTACAAAGGTCTTTTAGAATGGAAGGGTGGGAATCGAAATCCAACTTAGGAGTAAGCTTGCTGAATTTGTTCTGGCACTTGTACGATGTGGTTGCTGTGATAGCAAAGGGCTAGACTCAGCCTGTTTACAACACCCCCATGATTCTCTGGCTGCAGTGCCTTTGAGGCTATCCTTTCAGACAGTCTACGTGGTCTTGACCTTTAAGATAAAGGTGACTATTTGTAGGAGCTGTAGGTCACCTATGGTGCAGGCAGGAAGCTGGGCTCTCACTCAGATATAAACTCCTTACTCCACTAGCAACAGGATACACTAACAGTACAGTGTGAACCCTGAAAGGGGCTTCCAGTGCACCTCCAGTGCATTGCAGGAGAACCTCATACTAAAATTGTCACGGGAAGGCTGTAAGATGTGGTCCCCCCTGAAGTTTACCTTGGTCCTGATAAGTAAAAAATTGTCCAGTGATTAACACACTGTAGCTCGTCTGCAACACCTGTAGCTCGTGCCTCCTCTGTGGCTTTAACAAACACTGCATGCCTTACCTTGCTTAGGAACTCCCACACTGATAGCCGAGCTCCAAATTTTAGTTCCCTGACAGATGCCCAGTAGACAGATTGGGGCTGTGTTAGTGCTGGGTATTGACACCACACAGCTATTTCTCCTAGATGATGGGCACCATGTGCTTACATAGGCTTAGTATCATTTTATTCCTCTGCATCTACTATACACACTGGGGCTTGTGCCTGCTCAGCCATATCGCCTACTCTTCCCATTCCCTGCCCAGCACAGGCCTGGCTTGCCCCTTATTTTTGCACTAGCACCAGCACAGCTGCAAACCAGTACTCCCAGGTGTACTGTGCACAGGCAAAGGAAGCCTCTGCAGAAAGACTCTTCTCTTTGCAGTGGTGTGTGAACACTAGCTGCTCCAGCTGCTGCAGCCCATGTGTTATCCCATGGCCCCAGCAGTCCCAGGCTGTGATACCAGCTGTGTCCCATGGCCTGCATATGGAGCCATGTGCCTTCCAGGCTGGGCCCTCCCCCATCAGGGCTATGGGTACACATCAGAGACACAGTGTAGGACAGATTGTGTTGAGGTGGCAAGGTCATGTGTCAGGGAAGAGCATTTTGGGGTCCACGGGCAGCTGTGCCCCATCCAGGCAGTCCTTGCATTCCACCAGTGGCCATTTTTTGCTGACTCTCAGCCTTAATCCCTGCAAAGCCTCAGACTCTGAGACCTTCGTTCCTGCACAATCAGCTTTTGCAAACCGGTAGCAAGGCTGGTACTGCATCCTTTCCACTGGGCATCCAGGGACAGGGGACATGGCTTGAACAGTCTGCCAGGAAAGTGGTCAACGCAGAATGAGACCAGTTGGGACAGCCCTCACAGAGTGTTTTTCTGCCCACTCTGTTGTCCTCATGCCTGCCAAGGCGGCACACTGCCTGCTAACCTGCTGCCAGCTCCCCTGCTGCCAGCTCCCTATCACTGCCAGCCCATCCAGTACAACTGCCACAGGGCATCCACTCCTTCCTGCACATTCACTCACTCTCATATGGAGGTATCTGTAATGTGCTCATATGGCGTTCTCTTTGGCCAGAGTCTTCTGTGCTTAGAAAATAAAAAAGCCCACCTCTTTGAGAACCCCTGGGAGCATTTATCTAGAACTGGGGGTGGTGAGGGGATATGTCATACCAAAGCTGTACTGCAAACATACCTGTACCTCTCTCACATGCCAGTGGATGCTTGAGATAAGATCTTGTCCCATATGGGAAATCCAGACCCTTCTGATCTATACAGACTCTGATTTAGGCTCAACCTCTGAGGTGGATGCCCTCTGTAGCTTACAGACAGGTCCCCACAAATGCATGCAGATTTGGGGGTCACTGCACTGAAAGGCTGCCACTCTAGACATCTAGCTCCCTGATAGTATGAGGGTGCTCCTTTTCCTCCTGCATTGCTGTAAGGACTTAGTGGATATTGCCCACCCTTGCATCACTCTGTGTGTATGTCATGAATAAGTCAGATGATGACACTAGATGGGCCTTGTAGGGCAGCTTACAAAGACTTCCCAGAAAAGTGTCATGCCAAAGAGCATGGGATGTGCCCAGGGTCTGCAGCCAGTGCACAAGTTCAGTGCTTCTTCTTGTGGTACCCAAAGGGACACCCTCAGGTTTGACCTACTGGAACACTGTAGCCATGACTCATGATTCCTCACTACACTATTGATCAGCAAGAGGATTCTTTTGGTTCACTTTCATTTGGTGTGCCAAGTTATTGCTCTGCAGAACTATCAAGGTCTTGGCATCCAGAAAACGTGAAGAAAATTAAAGCTTTGTTTAAAAATGCAGGCCAGAGTTATACATCCTAGATAGTCACATAGCTCATGTTGGTTTAGGGAGGACTCTGCAAATCATATGTTGGATAGTGGCTCTCTTGAGGAGATCCAGAAAAATATATTTTAGTTTCAGATTCAGCAAACTGTTACTGATATAATTCAGTCACAATATAACATGTTCTAAAGGAGTATTGCCGCCTGTTCACTTTCAGTATAACACTAAATATAACCATTGTCAATTGTCTCTGAGTTATCTTGGGAAAACCCCAGCTGTTTCAAAGAAAAATTAAAGTCATGCCCGCATGATATAATACCTTTCTGTGAGATAAATCAGATTTAACCTGGGAAGCTTTACCTGGGTCTAGTCCGGGGTAGTTCTTCTCAAGACCAGATGTTAGTTTTCCCACAAATGTCTCCAAGTTAGCTGTTTCTAGACTTTTCACTCCTGTCAACTGTACTCATGTAGTTACAGCCCTAAAAGCCAGGCTGCCTTCAGACATATGTCAGCTGAGTTGAGCTCTTATGGACAGACCTTGCTGTGGTGATTTTAGACTTTGTGCTTTACTCACCCAGACAGTATAAGTGCAACACAGAAGAGAGCTTAGCAACAAGCTCATATCTGCTAGAAGTGGGACAGGCTATTACACTGGTGGCACAAAAGGAGTCCAAGCCTGTCATCACCTGGAAGGGGGGCAAAGAAAATGAAGGTTGGAGAAGGAGGAAGGACACACACATTCAATTAGGATGCTCCTTCTTCACATAGATGAGCTCTGAGGAAACAGATTTATTTGAGCATAGCTGATGGAGGCCCTGTTCCCTACAGGATCCTCTGTGGAGATCCACTGACCCTTCAGATTATGTCCACAAGAATAATGATAGCATTCATTCCTCCATAAAGGTCTCTGGTATGTACAGCAATAAATCTCCTGTTTATAACATAAATGAAGTCCATTTTTAATACCCTGTTTAGTGGTACCTTTATGGCAAAAAAATGACTGTGGCAGAGGATATAAAATGCTAAATTTGTGACTTGCATGTCAGTTGGAGTGATGAAACTTTCACCTTTAGGCTCTCATCCCTTAGGAATATAGGCAGTTTTATCAAGCCTACTGACAACATGTGGTGACAAGACTGGCTTTTGGCAGACATGCCTGGAGAAAAAGTTCTTCCAACAGCTTCATGTCTCTGGCTTAGGTATGAGGGGAGAAGGAGAGGGAGAATTCTGCCCATCCTACCAGAAAGTGATGACACTGTAGCTGTGACACCATTTGCTTCAAAAAGGCATAGAAGCCAAAGCCATAGGGACATCTGAGACTGTGGATGCAAACCCATGACTGTTGGTGATGGTTGTGTCACAGTTCTACAGGCTTTACCTGAAATCCAAAGAAATCATGAGCTATCATTGGCTGCACTGTAGGAAATTGCTTCTTTAGCAGTGCAACTTGCAAATACCACGCAGTGAGTAAAGATAAAAAAAAGGAACTGTGTGTGTCAGGCAACGTTGCAATTCCAATTAATAAGCAATAGATAAAGGGGTTTAAAATACACTTTCATTGGAAAAGAAAAATCTCGATTTTCAGTTTCAGAGCTAGCCAGTATGTGGTGTGGGAAACTGAATATAAATGGAACACAAGCAGCAGCATTTGAAATGACTTATAAAAATGAGAACAGAAGGAGCAGGTGGTCAAGGGAAAAAGCTCAGTACTTTCCTGATGATGTTTGTTACCTTATAAAATGGTCTTTAGCCATAGAATCTGTCAAGAGTGTAAAGCACAGGCAAGCCTTCTGCTGGATTGTCAGCTGAAACAAAGGTCTCACTTCGGCAGAAAGAATTTCTGACAAAACAAAGGCTAATAGTTTTAGGATTACCTATCTTTCTGGGCATCTTTGATAGCCACACATTCCCAAACACAGGCCAGGAGTCTTTGCATCACACGAGGAAAACTGCATTCACTAGAAAGGGAAATGAAGCACCAGTTGAGTGAATCTCCTGCCATTTTGAAGAAGATTCAGAATTCATGAAAGAGAAGTTTCCTCCTTCTCCTGTAATTTTATAGATAACACACTGACTAAGTAACCTAGTGGATAGTCTAGCTAACATGTCACCGCCTGGGATGGTGAATGATCTTCATTGCTCAAGTCACTCACAGACTAGGATGCCCCTTGTGCTTTGTTGTCAGTGGAGAGTGTCATCCTACAGCTTTGAGGGTCCTTTAGCTGAGCCAGATGAAAATGCTTCTACCTGTTCTGAGGCTTTACTTAGCTCCAGGTATTTCAGCTCTATTTAGAACCTATTAAGAGAAGTCTAGTCAGAGGCTATTTAGCACTGATGCTGCCATCTGCATCTCCTGCCTTACTGCCTATCAAATGATCTAAGAAAAGGACTGCAGCCTTTGGGGAAAAAAAAGGAGCACGATTCAAGGCCCTGGTGCTGATCCTTGCCACCTTGGCCCAGAGCAGCCCTCTCTCCTCCTTGTTCACACAATTTTATTTCATATACAGCTATGATGATTGTGAAAGTATGTCACAGGAATTCTCAGCAAAAATCATAGAATCATAGAATGTTAGGGGTTTGAAGGGACACTTAGGCATTGGAACAGATCATCTAGTCCAATCTCCCTTCAGAAGCAGGTCCACCTAGATCAGGTCACATAGGAATCTGTCCAGGTGGGTCTTGAAGACCTCCAAGGAAGGTCTGTGCCAGGGGTCCCTCACCCTCACAGGAAAATAGCTTTTTCTTATATTTAAGTGGAACGTTTTGTGTTCCAGCTTTATCCCATTACCCCTTGTCCTATTGCTAGATACCATCAAAAAAATAGATGCCTCAACCTCCTGACATCTACCATTTAGATATTTGTAAATATTAATAAGATCCCCCCTCAGTCTCCTCTCCTCCAGACTAAACAGCCCCAGTTCCCGCAGCCTTTTCTTGTATGAAAGATGCTCCATTCCCCTGATCATCTTGGTGGCCCTGTGCTGGACTCTCTCCAGCACTTCCCTGTCCCTCTTGAGCTGAGGAGCCCAGAACTGGACACAGGACTCCAGATGAGGCCTCACCAGAGCAGAGTAGAGAGGGAGAAGAACCTCCCTCAACCTGCTGGCCACACTCTTATTAATGCATCCCAGGATGCCATTGGCCTTCTTGGCCACGAGGGCACATTGCTGGCTCATGTTTAGCTTATTATCAATCAGGACTCCCAGGTCTCTCTCTGCAGAGCTGCTCTCCAGCAGGTCAATTCCCAGCCTGTACTGGTGCATAGGGTTATTCCTTCACAGATGCAGGGAAGTGCAAAGCGAGGACATTTTGGATCTATCCTGCCTGCTCACCAGGGGTGTGCATAGATCCCACTCTGGGCAAGCTCTGTAGGAACATACTCTGTGGCCTCTCTTCCCTCTCCTCACCTGCAACAGGACCTGAAGGCTCTTACCTGCATTTCCAATGGATAACTCTCACTTGGGAAATATTAAAAGAGTTGAAATAGAGTGGAAGGAAATGCAGGTCATTAAGCACTGTCTTTGCCATCCAAAAGTAGTTGAATCTGACAATTCTTAAACCCCAAGGAGCACAGACAACACACAGAGTGAGTAATAGTGCATTTTCAAAGCATTCTGATACAGGTTCAATAAATGTCAGCTACACGGTGACAGGGCACAGTGTTATGTATCTATAGCCGGACTTGGAAGTGAAGTAAAATCTAATCATTATTACCCTAGAGAGGGGAATTATACCAATGTACTCCCTCTAAATTACCACAAGGACTGAAAAACGGAAAGATAATCAAGGACTGCCCAGAAAACCCTCTAGACACAGTACAAGTGAAGCATATTCTTTAGGCACAGCATTTTGACTGATATTTAATCTCATTGGGGTTTTTTTTTAACTGTCAGCAATGTGATGTGCAGCCAGGCTCTGAGAACCAAAGATCAAGAAGAACCTTGAAACAATAATGTGGTGATAAATAGAGTAGAAATGGGCAATAAATCAGAATAGTTTCACAGTAAGAGTAATGCCTGGGACCTAGTGATTATCAAATTACCTGAAGTCATTTGCTGTGAAGCAATTACCTCCCACAGTATTTCCGATTATCGCACTGAGCGGCCAACTCTATTGACTCAAGATATGTCTATAATGTTGGGAGCTTAAAAAGGTATTTCCATGCCTTGGGAACGTAAATTCTGTTAATGCATCACCAGCAAATATTGCTGCAGAATATGGGACACAGCAACAAGAACACTGACAAATGCCAGGGTCAGAGTTACTGTGATGCTGTTACATTGTACAACAATGCTGGGGAATATGCTGACCATGCCCTTTAATTTATTTCCTGTCATGCCCTTAGCTTTACTCTTAGACTTGCTATTGTCTTTGGTTGAATGATTTTAAATTGTTCTCTTTCAGGTAGACATTTTAGAGGAGAGTCCCTCCACTTCTGTATTTGAAAAATGTCAACCTGTGCTAAAAAGCTGAGTGCCTTCCTGTAAAATGTTGCTATTAAGCAACTAGTTGCCAAAAGGGAAAAAAACCCCACCCCAACTGGATAAATGCAAAGCATGATTTACTGTCACCCATGAAAAATTTACTAAGCTAACAACAACAACAAAAGCTCTATGGTACCCAGATCAAACATAAAGAGAAGAATCTTTGTGTGCTCACCTGCTTTTCTCTTCCTCCCTTCAGCACAGTATTCTGGAAGAATTTGCAGGGAATTTTCAGGCATTCTGCTAAATGCAGCAAGACTCGCCTGAAGTCTGGATCTACCATTGACATGTTTATCACTGTTATGGTACAGGTGAGTACGTGGATAAATATTATGCCAATTTAATGTAATGAGGCCAGGGAAATTGGTAATTTTTGAAGTTATATTAGCCAAAAAAGCGTTTTGATTGGTGCAACCAGTTTTGTTTGGAAAATGAATAGCAGCTATGCTAATGAGATTTTTTTTGATTACATTAAAAGGGACTTTCTAGCCTAGATAAAGTAACGGTGTTAGCTTAGCAAACTTTTGTAAATGTAGAAGCCAAAGTGAGGCTTGAATAAAACTGGAGGCTCTGGATACCTCCTTGAAACTTGACCCGTGATTTAGGCCTGGAGACAATTTAGCTTGAGTCTCTTCAGAATGGATCACAGTAGCTGAAGTCAGACAGAGATAGGTTTCCTCTGCCTCAGCTCAAGCTCTCTGGGAACCAGTGCGCTGTGGCACCAGGCCAGCATGGAATCTTGCTTAAGAACAGTATTTCTGGCCAACAAAACATGCATAAATCCAGTACTACAGCTTCAATCTGCTTAGCATTTATTCAGCATTTATACTGGTTCAGTAAGTGAATAGTCTAGGTCTCTGTACAGTCTCCAGTCCAGTGCCTACTTTACAGGACTAGGGACTGTGTCTGGCAAGCCTCATGATATAGGAATCTGCAAGTGTAGAGGCAGGTTGTAAAGCTTGGATATTCATATCATTTACAAAGTAGGCACACTGCTGGGCATGTAGTATGCCTTTATGTAGGAGTTATGTCTCTAGAGGGATGTTACTGTGATTATACATGGGCTTTCAAACAGGCAGTTTGGACCCAAGTGGGGATTGTGAGATTTGTCCTCTTGTTTTAACCTGTATAAAAGAAAATGCAATAGACATATATTTCTGTCACTGGACCACAGATAAGCAGCTCAATTAAAACCCAAGTTGGCAAGGATTTCTAATACAAATGTTACTGTGCCCATCTGCTGCAGCACTTCAGGCACCTGAAAGTCACAAAGTCAAAGCCATTAAAATACTGCACAAACAAACAGAAGATAAAACTTAAATGGGCAAATACAGTTAAATCATTGTGCCAAATCAAAAGCCTCTGCAAACACAGGCTTCTGAGAGCATTTAACCAGCTCCAGAAAACTGGAAGTGGTGGGGAAGTTCTCATGGCATGTACAGACTTGACTGCATCTCTTGTTGCTCGGGACACCCATGGCCTAGAAAGTCAACCTTTAAAGTACATCCCACATCAAAAACAGTGTTTTCAAAAACTGACTACCCCATGGCTTAACCAGGTATGGACTATAGCTTACCTTTTCTGTAACCTTTGTCTTTGATTTCTGCAACCTTTGTCTTTGATTTCTGCAGGAAGCTTGCTGCTCTGGATTCATCCTTTCCAAGGTTTGTCTGTCCAGAAGCACCAGTTTTGAAATGGAGCACAGGGAGATGGGTAGAAAAGTCCTTGGGAGCATGTAGAGCTAGAAACTAACAAAGCTGCCTGCAACAGAGCATGATGAAGCTTCAGCAATGTTGAGACATTACTTGTGGGGTGAAACCATATACAACCAAGTTGCTGAGAAAGCTGGTTAGCAGGCACAGATTAAGACTATGTCTCTATTACACCTTTCAGTTTGCTGTAGAGTTCGAGCTCCTTAGAGCTGGGGCAGCAAAGGGAACTTATATAAATGTCCCAAGTATAGACCCAGGCATACAAAGGAAAAGAATTTAAGTTAGTCCTAAAGGTGCATCTGGAAAACCTGCCAGCAGAGTTCTCCACATTCCCCCAGTGCTGGATATCATAAAAAGACACCCACCGCCTTTCAATTGCTCATTCAGTTTTAACTAGGGCTCCTTTGTACTCACCACTTGTGGTCTTCAGTTGTACCATCTCGTAACTGTGCAAAATGTGATCTGCTTCAGGGATTAATTAGAGCTGGTGAGGAGGCTGTGGTCTGTTCTCCAAGACCTCTGTGGTAAGTATTGCAAAAGTCTAGTTTTAGAGCATATGGAAGTGGAAGGGAAAGGGCTTCACTTTGTACTTCAGGGATGATTAGAAAGCTAGGCTCTCTATTCTCTTGGGAAACAGGGTATTTTTAAAAAAAATCATAAGGGCACAGACTATCAAGGCCATGCTAAATATGCCCTATGAAATACAGATGGATCAGCAGCACTGCGTCAGCAGAGATACGTCTGAAAGCGTAAAACAAGAACACATCCAAATTGCATATTAATCTACATGCTTGCATCTGCAAAAACTTGAGTGTGGACTTATATAACGGTAATGAAAGTTATCTTGTAGTATATTTGAATAGGGAAACTGGTATTAGCTGTGCTAAGAAAATAACACTTTTGATGATTTAAGATGCATTGTTACTAATCCTGCACAGAGAAGCCAAGAGCTTTTGTTCTCAAAGAAATAATACTGTGGTTTTAGGAAAAAAACACACAAAGAGAGGATATTGTTAAGAAGAAAAATGTTTGGAGTAGAGATACTATTGATGAAAGAGAGGAACTATTCAAACAAGGGAGAAGAGAGACAAAGGAGTATTGCTTTTCTTATATGCCCTTTCCACTCTCTTCTGAGGTGTCCAGACCCTCATCTGAGAAGGCATTTGTCCTCACTCAGATATTCCTGCTCTTTCACTTTCTATCAGACTTCAGCATGGTACTTTCTGAAGCACCCAGGCATGTTCTGCTGGCTTAACTTTGATGGGATAAATGGGCCACAGCATCTAAGGTGGAAACATGATCTTGCTATGGTTGAATGTGTTTGGGATTGAGAATACAGAAAGGAGAGCTCAGTTATTCCCAGGGTGACAATCGTCATTGTAAACCCTCAACCTGTTATTAAAAGTCCTGTAAACAAAGGGAAGGCAGATAGAATGGATAATCTGAAGTATTTACTAGCACTTTAATTTGAATGAAGTCTCATATAATTTCTTCCAAACCACAAAGAATATTAAAACCTGCTTTGGCATGGCCTTTAGAGTGGTTAATGATGGGAACGAGCATTCCTTTGACCTACAGGTGGAGGAAAAGAGAAAAAAACCTCTAGTGTTCCACTGCTGTAGGTAATGTGAAATTCTGTGTCTGTGAAGAAAAAACAGACCCAGAAGGGATGGACTTTTTAGCTTTGTTTTCACCAGAGAATAGATTTGATCCAAAGGACAAGTTGTTCAGCAAGGAAAGAAAACAGCAGGAAAGAGATGGGGGAAGAGACAAGACAGGAGCTTAGCTCTTTTAAGTTTACTTCAGATTGTCCTGGAGGACCGGGCCAAAGCCCCTCTTCAATGCGGCCACCTTGGGGCTCCTGGGATGATGAGTTTCCTCACATCCCAGAGGAAAACCATGAGCACAGTAGCCAGCTTCTGCTCCTGTTGAGTGTCTGTATAGCCCACCCACCTACCAGTCCCACCACCCTAGCCAGAAGCAGAGCGCTGGGAGCATCAGGGAGGCCACAGCCCTTGTCTGGGGACAGGCTGGGCCACGGGCATGGCGAGGGGCGAGGGGCCCATGGCTGTGGGGAGCTGAGGACCTGCTCCCAGACAGCCGGGGGCTGATGTGGGGTCCTGGGCCCTGGGCAGGCGGGGAGAGCCTAGGGGGAGGTGGGTGGCAGGGCCAGACCAGGCTGTGGGTGCCCTCAGGACCTCAGTGGCTTTTTCCCTTTCATCTTTTCTGGCATCTTAAATTCTTTGCTGTTTTTCTTGCAGCTTTTTCACTCCAGCACAGTACAGGTGGGTTAGTAGTTCTTCCTGGCTAGACCTAGGCCATGGCAGGGCAGAACAGGGAGTGTGACAGCAGATCCTGCCAGCACCTGCTGCAGCTTTCCCCTTTTTTTCCCCAGGTCCCTGCTCTTAGGGGCCTGCAGACCTTCGGTATGGGTGCTGTGCAACCCCCCAACACCAGCCTGAGGTGTGGCAGCCCCTCGAAAGTAGGGCATGAGGATTAGAAGGAAGCAAGGCAAAGAAATGGAGGGAAGACCAATGATGGAGGAGGTACTGGCTCATGGAGTTGCAGCACTAGTGGTGTCAGAGCTGCATTAGCATGGAAATACAACAGGGATAATATCTGAAGGCGAAAGGGCTTGCTCTGAAGCTCGAGATCACGTGTTCTTCCACTTCTTTCAAATGCTGTAATAAAAGCAATTACTTTGTGCAAAGTTTTGCATATTGTCAGGTCTAAGGTGAAAGAAAGTAAACAAGGAACTGGAGCAACATCAGATGTAATCTGGTGCGTGCTCTCCTTCCTCTTTATATCTGCCCATTTAATTTATTTATGCATTTGAACTTGCTACATTTCCCCCTCCTTTCTGCCTCTACCCCTCTCCCTGCAGGACTCTCCTTCTCCCCGTGCTGCCTCTTGCTGCTTGCCCCTAGTCCTTAGGCAGGTGGCAAGCTTGGTAGCCAGCTGTGGAAATTTTACATTGTGACAGTTTTCACGGGAAGGCTGGGTTAATTAGCTCACTAAATACTTTATTATCTCTGGCAGGGAAAATTAGGGAATTATCTTTACTGGAAGTATTTCAAAGCAAAAGAACTCCAGTTCTGTTTTCTCCTTGTTTCTTGTTCGCACAAAGGCCTTCATTTTAAAGCACTGATTGTTTGAAACTTTGAAATAACTTGTGTTACTTTTTGTTACATCTTGCAATTGATTGTACCTCAGCATTTTGGAACATAACAAAACAATTCCCTTCTTTCCTTCTCTGCTGCCCCACATATTATCAGGAGTGCATAATCATCCTTTCTATTTCTCTTACCGATTTTACAAAACAAAAAGTCTTATCCATGCAATGCAAACAATATAATTTGAACAATTAAGGAAAAACAATTTAACTGGAATACATTGCCATAATTTTAAGACTTGTTTCCCTGTTAGTGCTTTGGGGAAATGATGGTGATGGGAGCCAGCGATGATTTGGTTTATCTTTCCGAAAAGGGCTGAGCCCTGCTGAGTCAGTAGTGTGCAGGATTCAGCTGAAGCTGCTGAAAAAACTTTCCAAATAAGGCCTGATGAAAAAGCTTGGAATATTTTTCTCTAAAAAAGGAAGGTATTGTTTCCTATAACAGCAGAGCTATGGAGTTTTCATTGCCTTTGGAAAGTATTCAGTACTCAGGAATACATATTGGAAGAGTCATATAATAGACTCTGTAGCACACTTTTAAGTTGTAAGGTTTTTTTCAGTTTTTGGGAAATATGCTTCTTATTATTTTGAATAGGTTCCTCAAATAGAAAATAATTTTCAAACTGAATTGGTAAATACCTCAGTTTTAAGTTCAAATAAACTATGGCTGAGCCCCCAAACCCATTGCCCCCAAAATCAGTACATAAATTTTAAGGGATAAAAGGAGATATGGAACTTTATTTGACTTATAGAATTTAATTTTTTTAACTCTGGTGGCTGAGACTTCGCATTCTCAGACTTTCTTAAATGTCAGATGGATTTTTCGTTAAAATCTTGTAAAACAAAGGTTTAAATTCCTCACAACTAGATAACTACCAGAAGCTGTAAAGAAAACACTAGACATTGGAACACATCTATAAAGTTTCAAGATGCCAAAGAAATCTCATTGTCTTTTAAGAGTTCTTTGAAAGAGAACAAAAAAACCCAAAAATGAAAAAAAGGGAGAGATCATCTATGTCTATATCTGTTCTTTTTTTTTGGGAAAAAAAAAAGTAGTGGACCTGGAAATACCCCAGCCTACTCGGACAACACTGATATTCTTCTCATGCAGTTATTGATCTTAGGGTATGTCAAAGACTAGGGGCTTGTGTGGTCAGCTTTATCCCGTCCTTTGGGGTTTCTCCCTGCTGCATTTCAGTTATTTCTGAGTGTGGAATTGCAAACCTCAGAATTCTCATTATTCTCTGCTCTGCTATTTTTAAACTTTATACATAAACTTCATGTTAAAATTAGATTAAAAAGTAGTCTTTTTAACTATAAAGGTAGACTTCTGAAAAGATCTTTTATTTACTTGCTTGTTTCTTTGCTTGGAGGGATGTGTGTGTGTGTGTGTGTATATCTGTGTGTATGCAGCTCTTAGCTGGAGTTGCCAAACCCTTTTCTGTTGTAATTAAAATGGTATATTGGGAGCAAAAGGAAAATATGTGGTGGTTTGTTTATTCAGGAGGAGATGTTTGATTTAATTTAACATATTATATTCTTGAAAAGGAACAGGGACAAAAACAGATCCTGAGCCAAATTCTGCCTTTAGATACATCTTGCAAACTTAAGAGAGCAGTGCTACGGAGGAGGTCCCTGAGAAGCTGTGGAGGCTGTGATGGGGCTGCATTACATCTCTGCAGAACTAGGAGGGGAGATAATTACCTCCCTCCAATAGTAAAAAAACCTGGTGTTTAATCTGCTTGTTTGCCAACTTCAACTTCTGCCCATGCCAAGGAGAGAGGCTCCGGAATGTGCTCTGTACATGTTGCACCCCTGTGGCAAGGAAGCCTCTGTGGGCACCTCACAAACCAAATGGGAATCTGTGCAGTGAACAGGGAGAGGGACTGCATCTCTGGCAACTCAGGGAGATCTTCTGAAGTCACCAGTCTGATAAAATACACCGTGGCTCTTTCACAGTCACCATGAACTGAGTGTGGAAAGTTCATGCATCTCTTCTCTGGTGCTGTCTCCCATAGGTGGTTTGAATATTCAATTCTGCTCTTGGAAATACCTGTATGAACCAAGGGGCTGAAACAATTGGCTACCAGTTGTCTTGCAATTCAGTCTTAAGATCAAAATTTTATACAATGAGGGCTCGTTCTTTCTTGGCCTTGGGAGATCTTTGGAATGCAGTTACATACAATTTAGCTGGCGCTGCTGTGAAGAGCATGCTGGCTTCCTGCTCTGGGGTAGCAAGGCTCTGTTCTGCAAAACAAGCAAGGAATACTCCTGGAAAGGCCATAAGGTTAGTAAAGGGTAGCAAAACTTTGGAGATTTTAATTGCACTTGGAGTAATTATTCCCTTTTTAAGAGACAGACAAAAGGTTCTTTATGGATTATAGTGAAAACATCCCATCCCTTCTTACGTTCCTTCTCAACCGCAAGTCTCAGTGAACACCGAAGCAAGGGAGAGGTGAGGGTGGGGAAGTGTGCATACCATTAGGATGAACTTTTTTTCTCTCTTCCAAAAAAAACCCCAAACCACAATTAAAGAATTTAAATTCCTGGGAATCCTAGCTGCGTATTTGAGGAAACTGGGAAATTTCAGTCAATTAGGAAAGAAAAAGAAGAAAGGAAATGAAAGAATTCCCAGTGTTTGTCATCTACTATAAATTGCCATTATGTTTTATCCTTTCTGGGTGGAACAAGATGAGGAGAATGCTGTTAGGGTTGGGCATCCTGAAAGGGGAAACTGACAGCACTGGCCAGAACACCAGCAGGTAGGTTTCCAGCAATTGACTGACCAGGAACAACAGCTACTGTTGAGGATGCCTGTGTTCAAGGTCTTCAACTCTATCATTTTAAAATCTGATCTTTTTATCCTCATCTCCGTTCCTTCTTTACAAAAAGCAAAACATTGAACAGCAGCAGATACCTAAAGGAGAATATTAAACCAGGAAAAACATAGAGGTACTAGATAAAACACTTGGCTGGTCTGCAGCCATTTGTAGTGTGGGAACACATTAGATGAGGTGATTTGTATTAAATACTGTTTGATGACTTTTTCTTCCTCTTTTGTCCAATTGCTCCTTGAACATACAGGAACTTCCCACACTCCCAGTGTCCTGTTACATGGAACTTCACAGCTTTATACTGTATGGTGCTAGGATGCACTCCCCATTTTTTTAACTGTTTTGTTTCATGCCTTCTGATTTTTTTGTTTTTTAAGATAATGTTGTTCTCTGCATTCTCTTTTCCACCAATCATGATTTTATCACCCTCTGCCATAAGTCTCTCGCCCCCTTAATTTCTTTTCCCTGAGGAACAGATGACCTAGAAAATAGAAGGATATGAAAACCTTCCAGTTACATTTAACAGAGCGTGCAGTCACAAAGTGTCTCCTCCTAAAAGCAAACACAGCAGCCTTAGTCTGTGCTATAGAGTCTTCTTTCTTGAAGGAACGTCTTTGTGAAGGATAACACTCAAATTTGAGTCCTAAAAGAAAGACCTTGACCTTCTGCCAGTCTAGTTAAAGCAACTTTACAAGCATTGTAAATCCTGGGCTAGTTCAAAGAGTTTGAACAACTACACATTGTGTTGAATCACAAGCAGCTACGAAACATTCATGTTGCATTCCCGTGACTACTTTAGGGACAATTTTAAACTTCGGAGACATAAAATACTATTTCCAAGGCATTTAGATAAAGGATCAATTTCAGGAAAGTATTTTTAATATTTGCAGCTAATGTTTCTCCTCTTTGGCTCTTCTTTCTTCAAGTATTAATTGTACCATATTTCCCAACAAATTGCAGCTGCCTTCCAGTTTTGTGGGTCTCTGTTTTTGCAGGTCTATTTACCATACACAGGAATTCGGAGGTGTTGGAGGATCTGATGCTATTGTGCAATGGCATTGCTGCTCCATCTGCAGGCCTGGTGCTTATCTTTAAATGCACTTTATACGGGACAAAGACTTTAGAGTTTCAGAGACAGAGGTATATTCAGGTAATATGCATGTCCTGACATTGGTGGAATTGAAGACTTGGCAGAAGATTTTATTGTTGTTGGGTTTAGGAATCATTTTATGTTGGAGAAAGTGAAAACATTTATCTGGCACCTGTAAATCACAATATTTGGTTTGACTACAAGTGTTTTCCTACATCACTTTACATGAACAGGCTTTTCTGGTTACATCTGCCAGAGCCTAGGACGATTCTGGAAAATGGCTCGCAGGTGCATTGCGAGAGAAAACTGGCCCTTGCTGCCCTGCATCAGGACTTTGGCAGGAGACCCCAGAATGAAATCACACTTTATCTCAGACATAACTGAGAAGCTCAAGGACAGAAAGGAGGATGGGACCGGCTAGGAAACACTAAAAGAATCAGCCTGAACTCCCACACCTCATTCTACTCAATGGCCTTGAAATGTGCTTACAGACAAAAGAACTGTGAATGTGCTTGAAATTACTGTAGGAAGCCAGTGGAGGAAGCCCAGGTTAGTTTATTACCTTCACAAACCTCATGAAGTTATTTTGCCTTCTGTTAAAATATTATTGTGCTAAGAAGCATTTGATAACAGACCCTTTCCTATGCAACATTAAGCTTAGTGCTGGCCTTATTTTCGTAACAACCAAAGTACAAGGAAGGTGCACATTGCAAAGCAAAACCATAAACCCCTCTGACTCTGCAACTGCTTGCAAAATAGGGCCAATAGTTGAATAAGGAATCTGGTCATTGCCACAGGGGAGATAAAAATGGTATTTCAGATTCAAAGAGTGCTCTAGAAAGGTGCCCTAATTGCTGGTCAAATCTTCCTTTTTGCTAGGTTGGGAGAGACACCTGTGTTATCCTTGACTCAGCACACTGGCAGGAGGCAGCGGTACCACAAGCACCAGCACCCCACTGTGCCTGATTCTGATGACTGCTCATAGGCATATTCCCTTTGCCCTTTGGTATGTGTTTCAGATTGTGGTGCCTAGCAGGCAGGAATCTTGCAAGTTGAAATGGTTTTGCCTGGGCCAGTTTTTGTTAGCAGCAAGGCTACAAGGGTGGCTTCTTTAAACAAAGAGCTGGCAGAAGCTTCCCCTGTAGCTGAGAGGGCTAATGTCAGTCAGTTCTAAGATAGACCCTGCACCTGACCAAGGCCTGGCCAATTAGTGATTGAGATAATGCCTCTGTTAATAATGTAATTTGAGAAGTGGAAGAAGTTGCTGCACAGTTGCTAAACTGCAGCAGCAATAGAGAGTGAGAATGTGAAAACGTCTCTGCAGACACCAAGATCAGTGGAGGAGGGGGAGGAGGGTGCTTAGGCCCTGGAAGAAAGACTCCCCTGTGACCTGTGGTGAAGACCAGTGTGGGGTAGCTGTGCCCCTGCAGTCCATGGAGGCCACCGGGGAGCAGAGACCCACTTGCAGCCCCTGGAGGACCCCACACCAAAGCGGTGGATGCCTGAAGAAGGCTGTGACTCCATGGGATGCCTGTGTTGCAGCAAGTTTCTGGCAGATCCTGGGAGTCTGTGGGGAGAGAAGATCCCATGCCAGAGCAGGTTTGCTGCCAGGACTTGTGATCCTGTGAGGGACTCAGGCTGGAGCAGTCGGTGCCTGAAGGACTATTCTCCCCATGGATGACCCACACTGGGGCAGTGTGTGAGGAGCTGTCCCTGTGGGAGGCCCCATGTTGGAGCAGTTTGTGAGGAGCTTCAGCCTATGGGAAGGATCCACACTGGAGAAGTTAATAAGGGACTGTCTCCCATGGGAGGGACCCCACAGTGTAGCAGTGTAAAGTGTGAGGAGGCCTCCCCCTGAGAAGAAGCAGTGGCAAAGTCAATCTGTAATGAACTGACCGCAGTCCCCATCCCCTGCACCACTGGGAGTGAAAGAAGGAGAGTCCTGGGAATATGGAGAGGTGGGGGGAGATGTTTTAAAATTTCCTTTGATTTCTCATCTCCCTGTTCTGATGGTTTACTAATGAATCAAACCTTTTCTCCCCAATTTAAGTCTGTTTCACCCATGACACTAGTTGCTGAGTGATCTCCCTGTCCTTACCTTGAGTCACAAACCTCTGGTTATGTTTGTCTCTCCCCTGTCCGGTTTGGGAGAGGGAGTGATGTTATGACTTGATGGGTATCAGGGTTAAACCACCACAAGAGTATAAACGCATAACACCCATTTGCCTGCCTTAAGAAGCAGTTCCCACCACAATGATCTCTTATACCTGCCTCGCTTACACTGCTAATTAGACTTCTAGTCCTATAGCCACAGAACCAATGCAGTCTCTGCCAAGAGTCAACCAAATGCAAAGCAGCAGACAGACAGTATGCAGCCCGTTACATACCAGATGGTCAAACAAAGGTGCTTTCATGTATCAGCATACCAAGAAACCTGAGAGGAGTATCTGAAAAGGCCTCTCTACCTCTAGGGTCTTGCATATCTGTACAGTATCCTTGGGACATGGCTTTCCATAACTGGATGTGATGTGGTTTTTAGCATCGTTACCATGGAAACTAAGCAATCTGGAATGAAGTAACTCTTGTTATCCCCAAGACCTATGCTGCTTCAGGCACAAGAGATCCCTGCCCAGTCTCAAAGAGAAAAAGTGCTCACTGCAGCTGTGAACCCTCTCCCAAACTCCTGTCATAGTGTAAATCACTTCTATCCATTGATTTAAACCTCT